>NC_132919.1:77432111-78667944 GCF_047675955.1 Chlorocebus sabaeus | reverse complement strand
AAGACCCGGCCACCTCCGCTGCCTGTTCAGGTCCCACGGTACGGCATCCTCCCAAGGTGCCCTAGGCACGGCTCCCACACGTCCGGGGAAAACAGAAAGGCTGGGAGGGGAACTGAACCTTGCCCAGAAACGTGCTGGCCAGAGCAAGCTCGTGAGTGGACAGCCCCGGGGGGGGTCCCCCGAGTGGGCAGAGGGAGCTGCCATGGACGGGGAACCATGCCCCCCACCCAGGCTTTTCAGGGGCCATGCACCTCCCGAAAAGGAAGGGGCCACTGCAGAGGCAGGGAACAGACTCGAGAACTCCCACCAGGCGTCCTTGAAGCCAGCCCTGGACCCCAGCTGCCCAGAGTCCCATGGCCATGAGCAGGGGCTGCCGAGAAGCCAGGTGGGCAGTTCAGAGGGCCGCCCCGTGGACCGCTCCCCAGTCTCTCTGACCACCTTACCAGGGGCCAGTCTCCCTGTCACCCTCCAGCACTCCATGGGGCGGCATGAGCGCCACCCCTCAGTACCTGGACCTAGGACTATCTGTGCCCGAGTACGTCTCTGTGCCCGCGTGCGTGCTCTGGTTGGGTGCGTGCACGTGTTCAGTCTCTGCCCGGGACACAGTCCAGTCAGCCCTGCACTGATGCAACCGCCTGCATGTGACTGCTGCTAACAACTACAAAAATGCTTCCAATGTATCAACTGTACAAAGGAGACTCTCACGAACACCCGTGGACCCACCATTCAGAGCTACCAGAAGGTGATGTTCTGCCGTTTGCCCTTCAGACGTTTAAATAAACAAGCACAGCGGGGACAGCCGGAGGGCCCAGCGCATCCTTCTTAGCCCAGCCCCTGCCGCCGGGACCACCCCTGGGGCTGCTGAGACCCTGTCCTGGCTGTTTCTACGGGGCCCAGTGCCGGACAAGTTGTCGCATGTGTGACTGGGGAGTGGCGGAGCCTGGAACAGCTGGAGCTCAGCAGTGGGCATGCAGGAGCACGTCTGAGACGATGGTCACAGACTGTGGACAAGGGAACCCACTGGTGCCTCCCACAGCCCAGAACTCAAGGCTGGACAGAGGCACTGGCAACCAGATATGGCCCCCCAACCTGAGAAAGACCCCTCCGCAGACCTGGAGTCCCCCAGGCCCTCCAGTAGCCACAACCAAGGGGCCATGGAGGTGGCCTTCTCTGCAGTACCAGACTTGGGGGCACCCTCCTCAGGGCAGGGAAGCGGGGACAGGGGACACAAGAGTGGAGCCCCCTGAGACGGGCTCCGGTCCTGGCTCTGTCTCTGCGGCTGCTGACTGTGGGGTCCCTAGGTCCTGGGCTTTGTCTTACACTGATCCTGGGGGTCGAGGATTCAAGAGCGGCTTCTGGTGTGGACCAGGCATCGCTGCCCTCCTACACCTGGGGCCAAAAGAACACCTGTGACCCGGATGGCACTGACCAGGGTCCTGGCCTCTGGGGACAGACCCTCTCCGACAGCTGCTCTGCAGGGGACAGAAGCCATTCAGACCTCCAGTTCCTCACGCATGTCCGTGGGGAAGACCAATGCCGTGAGCGTGGCCTGCTCCTAACCAGCCTCGCCTATTTGTGCTCCCTGATTATTGTCCAAGGGGGAACATCGCTCCTGGGAGAGTTTCCCAACCACTGACTGGCTCCAAACCCTACCAGACGCAAACAGGAGCAGAGGCCGCCCTGAGAGCGCCAGCCATCATCTCCCTGGGTGGCTGTGACCAGTGTCTGTCAGGCCTGACATGCCCACGCTTCCGCCAACTGGCACCACCCAAAGTGCACGGGACCCACGTCCCACAGGACCCCAGAGATGCAGACACCTGCCCACGGAGGCTCCTGGGCCAGCACCTGTGCCCCCAGGGCCCTCGGCCTGTGGCCAACACTATGTGGGGCTCCATCGGAGGCGGCCAGCACCTCAGCAGCTCCTGGCTTGAGGAGGAAGGCTGAGCGGCTCCTCTCTTGACAGCACCAAGGGATGGCAGGTGCCATCAGCTGTGCCTCACCTGGGGGACGGGCGGCCCCAGCATCACAGGGGAGAGGCCAGCTGTCCTCCCTATTCTGGCCGGCTGAGGCCTGACGCTGTGGCGTGAGTGCTCAGGGAGGAAAGGTGCCTCCCCGCTGTGATGCTGGGCCAAAGAGAGCAGCAGCAACGGCCAGCAGAGGACACCCAGCCGGGCCTCAGAGCCTCTCGCTGAGTGAGACTCCAGCAGCCCCTCTGCCGGCCACGCTCGGAGCTACTGATCACCAGCTGGAAACGGCTCAGGATCAAACCACGAGCAGCCAGACCAGGGGCCTACACTTGGCTGCCGAGGCTGCAACACAGTCAATCCAATCAGGACGGCTGCTAATCTCCCCGAAGAGCTGAGCCTGCACCGCAAAGCTGTCAGTAGGCAGGCAGGGCTGGGCCACCCCTAGCGGCAGCCAGAAGAGAACAAGGCCCTCCACACCCTCCACCACAAGGCCCCCCCGCCCCCTTCCCCCCTCAGGCGCTGGTGGGTCAGCACGGGCCTGCCTCTGAGAACAGGAGGTTGGGGCAGAGTGGGCCCTGAACGATCCCCACGGGGCGGGAGGCAGGGCCCAGGGCAGAGTCCTCCCCAAGTACCCTGGTGGCTTCTTCGGGTGGCTGTCTCTGGAGCACCCCTGCCCGTGTCCTACTGTAGGGAGGGAGGAATAGTGTGGCGTGAGGGAGGTACAGGCAGGTTGGAGCAAGGTTGGGCTCCTGGGTACACTGTGCACGGAGCCGCCTGAGCCCAGAGGGGCTGTGACACAGCCAGACAAGCTGTTTGGTCTCATGGAGAGCAGGAGGCCCTACCAGGTGAGTGACACTTTGGCCAACGGGAGCCACTGGAGACAGCCCCAAAGGCCCCTTGGGGTTCACGTGACCAAGGACCTTCTCTTCTGCACAGGCCCCCACGTTTCAGAGAGACAGAGATGCCGCACACACGGAGGGAGCCACTCCACGCCTCTAAGAGAGAGGCTGACACCTGCGGGCACAGGAGGGGCACCTGACCCGTGGGAGCCCCAGGCCCCAGCTCTCCCAGCGGGCATTGAGAACACCTGCCTCACTCTGGGCAGCAAGGTGTGCACTGCAGCCAGCAGCTACAGGAAGTTTCCAGACCACACCTTAATTCAGTGACTCAGTGACTAAATCCAGCCCACAGTTTCAGGCAGGGACAATGCCGCCTGCCAGCTAACATCCTCATTCCAAGGCTGGCCCAACAGGGAGCTCCTGCCACTCTCCTGGGCACCCGGGGATGCCAGACAGATGGCAGAGCACAGGCCCAGTGCACCCAGCAGGTACATACACGCCCTGTGATCACAAACAAGCATGCTGTGGGCACCCGCGGGTACACAGCGGCCTCTTCAAAGGACAAAAACACACCAGAGGCCTCCAGAGATGGGCAAGGGCTGAGCCAAACAGCCTGGCTCAGGTGTTCCATGGCAGGGCCACAGAGCATTCGGACAAGAAACACAACAGGCCCAGGGCCCCAGACAGACAAGCTGGACACGCGCCTCTGACCACACAGAGGCAGGCTAGACATGCGGGTCTGACTATATAAGACAGAGGCAGGCTGGACATGTGGGTCTGGCCACACGAAGTACAGTGCTCTCTCCTGGGGAGAGTGTGGCCCCGCTCACTGCAATGACAGCCCCCCTCACTAGAGACGTGGCACCGTCCTCAAGAGCCGACAACGCTCTACAGGGTGATTTGACATTAGCCTCCCTACAAAGCCAGGCCAAAAGGCAGCTACGTGACCCTCTCTCCATACAGAGGGTTCTGGCAAACAGTGCTAGAGTCACCTGCCCACGTGTGTACACTGCACCAGGACCCCAGGTCACTGGGATTCTGGCCTGCTCCCCCCATCTGTCTCCCCCGTTGGCCAGCATAGGCTCAGGCTCAACCCAGCTCTGTGCAACTCCAGCCTCGGGTGGGGGAGCCAGAGGGCCTGGGCCACAGGCGGCTGCCAGCAGCAGTGGGTGGAGGGGTGTGCTCAGGAGTACAGTCCCGGGGCACTGCAAACCACAGCTGTCGGTGAGGCAGACTGGACAGCTGCCCTCCACCCGCAGAAAGAACCAGTGCCACGTCAACCCAGGCACCCCTACGGCCCAGCGGCATGGGAAGCACCTGCCCTGCCCTCTGCCCTTGGGTCTCCACACCAGCCCCTGGTGGTGCCAGCCACCACGGAGGGGCCTGAAACAGAGGAGGAGGAGCCACTCACACATCTTAGCAAATTCCCCAGATTCCCGAGGCTCTCAGCTCAGGACCCTGGGCCCCTGCAGGGGGCTGGGACGCGCACAGCACTGCTTCTGTGACCAGGCTGGGCCTGCCCTCCCTCGGGTCACCTCTGCCAGGCTTGCTCCTGGGCCACAGGGATTGGCCTACGGGACTCAGATCCAGTTGGCCCCTCCAATCTCCCCGAGCTGCCAGTCAACCCAAACACAAAACTCCAGAGGACCAGGAGCAGACGCCCCTGGGAAAAGTCTAACCCGATGCCCCTGGGAAAAGTCTAACCCGGGCACTGGGTCAGGGGCTGTGAGAGCGGCGGGCGTGCCCTGGAATTACACCTGCCGGAGCTGGAAAGCAGAAGCACCATGGCGGGGACTGGAAAACCAGTCAGCCAGCAGACAGCCGAGTGTGGGTGGCTTTCGGCTAGGGGATTAGAAGGGCTGTGAGAAGCTTCCGGAACTTGGAGCTGCCACTCCATTCCCTGACTAAGCACTTCCATATCAAAGCAAAGCCCTGAGAGTTAACTGCAGAAACTCTCTCACTGCAGGGAAAACCACCTCTGACTGAAGACCAGAGGCCCTTCCCTCTGTGAGGTCTGCAGGCCACAAAGCCCGAGGCTGCCTCCCCAGCTGTGCGCCGTGCGGCCAGAGCCGCAGGTACAGAAAGACCCACGGCACCAAAGGCCGGCTCTGACCCAGGCACTGCTCACTCCAGAAGGAGAGAGAACAAAGGGGCAGCCCCAGCTGCTCATTTAAAGCAAAAAA
Source organism: Chlorocebus sabaeus (assembly GCF_047675955.1). NCBI lineage: Eukaryota > Metazoa > Chordata > Mammalia > Primates > Cercopithecidae > Chlorocebus > Chlorocebus sabaeus. The sequence continues at coordinate 78,662,955 of NC_132919.1, read as the reverse complement.
GGACTCTCTGGGATTTCACCCGCCGGGCCAGGCTCTGGTTCAGAAGCACAAAAGCTCCCGCAGGCCAAGGCCGGCTCCCTGCTCCGGAGACCTGAGGCTCACTCAGAGCAGCACTCTTGGCCACAGTGACGGGGTGCCGCCGGGACCCTCACTCTTCCCCTCAGAGCAGCACTCTTGGCCACAGTGACGGGGTGCCGCCGGGACCCTCACTCTTCCCAGGAAGAACAGAGCGCAGGGCTCTGCAGGGAAAGGGGGGGCGGGCAGCATTACCCATGTGATTAGCCGGGGGTCAGTGCAGCCGAATCCTCCGTCATCCTGACAGGGCTGAAGACAGGACCTCCCTATGAGGGCTACATAGCCCGAGGCCACCTCCCGGGCTGTGGGTGGTGCCAGGCCAGAGCTGTGGGTACAGAGAGACCCACAAGACTAAAGGCAGACTGCCCTGTGAGTAGAGTAGGTGCCACATGGGAAAGAAAGGTGGGAAGAATGGAAGAATGAAAGCAGGAAGGAATGAGGAGGAAGGAGGGCAGCCAGGGTTGGCACCACTGCTTGCGTGGCAACCCTGGCCCCACACGGCCACAAAGCCACACCCAGAGAGGCCTGGGTGGGAGACCAGCAAAGAGAGGACAGGCTGGTGCCCTGCTCAGCCGGGTATCAAGACCAAATCACTGAAAAACACCTCCCGGCCAAGCAAGGGCTGGTCTGAGCCGAGCACCTCCACCCCAGCACAGACCAGTGCTCTGCCTCCCTGGGAGGGGCTCCACCCACTGACGGCCTGGCTCATTCCCAAACAGCAGGGACAGCACCTTCCATCCTCCTGGGGCAACAAGGACAGTTGGAAGAGAAGGTGACCAGAAATGAGCAACGTCCCCGGGGCTGAAGAGGAAGAACAGGAAACAAACTCAACACTAAACCAAAAATAAGACTGTTGCGGGCCAGAGCGAGCCACCGCACGGTAACAGGGCTCAGCTCATCAAGAAGGCACACCCACACACACGCGCTTAATAACACAGCCTGCAAACACAGAAAGCAAAAACTGCCAGAGGAACCGCGGAGGCCCCGGCCTGGGGAGTAAGATGCACGCCTCCTTCACTTATCGCACAACTGGCTGCCGCACAACCCCACGGGGCCTTGTGGAATTCATCCCACGGGAGAGCTCAGCCTCAAGGCCCCTCGGAGCAGCTCATCTAGAAAAACTCACCGGGGGTAACTCAATGACTCATGGAGGAGGACAAAGAAACTGTTACACGTACATGGAATATTCTACAGCAGTGAAAACGAAAGTATCTGCGTGTGGCAAGAACACAGAGGGACCTAAGACACAGTGAGAAAGGCAGGTTGCACAAATCCATCTTCCTGTGGCACCAAGCCTGGAATCTCAACAAGGCCCTGGGCTCCTCAAAGCCCTGCCCCCACTCCCAGCCTCACCCCCTCATACGCTCCAGACCTTTCATATTTCTGCAAAAGCCTCTTGTTTCTGTCCACCTCACACCTCACACATTTGGACACACCCTTTGCCCCTCTCCTTCGCCCCTCCTCTTAACCCCCGCAGTCCTTGCCCAGGTCCCTGCTCCTGTGGCCCCCAGAGGCTGCACACCACTCCCAATCATGGGGTGATGCTCTTCATGAGCCTCTCAGGACCCTCCACCACAGGAACGATACCGTCAGGAAATTCCTAACACCCCAGCACAAACATCTCCAGAGCTTGCGGTGGGGGGAAAAGTAACACTCACATAAAATCAGCACCAAGATGGCCCTGAACACAGCAGTGGTGCAGCTGGAAGAGGATGGTGTGAGGCCCTGACTCTGAACACCGGGCATCTCCCTCCCCCAACTCCAAACCAGTTAAGCCACCAGCGCCAGGCAGAGACAATGGCAGACACACACTGGCTCAAACGCGTTCCCCATTCACCTACTCAGAAACCTAACAACAAAAAAGAAAGAAAGAAAGAAAAAGACGATTCCCCGGATGGTGGGAGTACAGGAAAAGAAAAGACACAGGGCCCGGAAAACATGGGGCTCTGACCCGGGAGGAGGAGAAGCTGCCTCTGCACAGCCCAGCAGCCCAGGACGGAGCAGGGCGGCTCCAAAAGGAGAAGAGACAGAGACTGACCTCCCAGCCAACAGCAAAGCCAGCGCAAGGGTGTGGCTGAGGCTCTGGGGAGAAATTCCTGACGGTGCATTGAAAACAAAGCGAACCAAGAAGCGAGGCCATTATTAACTCCAGAAAAAAAGGCATCATAATAAATATCACAGAGCCGTAATAACAAAATTCCATGAACTGCAATACCAAAAAAACGGTAATACCTAAAACAAACAAACAAACAAAAAACCAAATCAGTCCATTGGACTTCATTAAAATTAAATACTTTTGTTCTAAAAACACTATTACAGAGCTGGGTGCAGTGGCTCACGCCTATAATCCCAGCACTTTGGGAGGCTAAGGCAGGAGGATCACTTGAAGGCAGGAGTTCGAGAACAGCCTGGACAACATGGTGAAACCCCGTCTCTACTAAAAATACAAAAATTAGTCGGGCGTGGTGGTGAGTGCCTGCAATGCCAGCTACTTAGGAGGCTGAGGCAGGAGGATCGCTTGAACCTGGGAGGCAGAGGTTGCAGTGAGCCGAGATCGCACCACTGCATACCAGCCTGGGTGACAGAGTGAGATTCGCTCTCAAAAAAACTAAAACCACTATTACAAAAAGGAAAGGCCCACCAGACTGGAATCAAATATGTGCAAAATAGATTCCTGGCAAGGGACTTCCATCTAGAGTATACAGAGGACTTTTATAACTAAAAAAGACAAAAGCCCAAGTGGAACAAAGCGGGAAGATTCTAACACACACTTCACCACAAGAGATGAACAAAACACAAAAAGATGCTCCACGACATCAGTTAATGAAGGAAATGCAAACTTGGGAATGCCGCAAACTAAAACCACCCAGGCGTCCGTCAACAGGTGAGGGTACGACTGAACCGTGGCACTTTCGCACAACAGGACCCTGCAAGCTATGAAATGCAACAAATTCCTGACGTGCGCCGCAGCAATGCGGCTCAGAATAACCACACACACCCGAGGAAGCCGGACAAAAAAAGAAGACACGCCGTATGGTTCCATTTATGTAAAACTCTAGCAAATGCACACTAAATTACAGTGACAGAAAGCGGATCAGTGGTTGCCTGGAGATGGGGAGGGGGGGCCCAAGGACTCTGGGAGAGACAGACAAGTTCACTGTGGTGATTGTGGCCACAGCTTCACAGGTATACACACGTCAAAACTCATCACACTGGACACTCAGATACCTCAATGAAGTTGTACAGTCATCATAATACAGAGTCTGCCTTAGCCATGAAAAGAATTAATATCATCAGATAACACCTTACGTGACTTTAAACAAATATTGTGATAATTATACTGGGTGGGGCAAGGGATAGCACAAAAAGGCTAAGTCCATATCTTCCGTAATAAGAATCCGTTTGATGATGTCTGAAGTTTTTTTTTGAGACAGAGTCTCGCTCTGTCGCCTAGGCTGGAGTGCAATGGCACGATCTTAGCTCACTGTAACCTCTGCCTCCTAGGTTCAAGCAATTCTCCTGTCTCAGCCTCCCTAATAGCTGGGATTAGGCACGCGCCATCACGCCCGGCTAATATTTTGTATTTTAGTAGAGACGAGGTTTCCCCATGTTGCCCAGGCTGGTCTCGAACTCCTGAGCTCAGGCAATCCACTTGCCTCGGCCTCCCAAAGTGCTAGGATTACAGGCATGAGCCACCATGCCTGGCCCTGTCTAAACTTTTAAAGAGGGGGGCGGGGAGGGGGAGTGGCAGGGGCAGGGGGAGGGGGAGGAGGGGGAGGAGGAGGGGGAGGAGGAGGGGGAGGAGGAGGAGGGGGGAGTGGCATAAACCTGTCCTCTTAAACACGCGGCCGAGGGAGCCGCCTCTGCGCAGCAGGACCTGGGCACCCTAGGAGGGTGGGAAGGGGCCAACTTCGTTTCAAACACGGATGTGTTGCCTTCATAAAAACTCAACTCCCAGCAATCTGACCCGGCAATTCCAGTTTCGGTGCATGCACAGGAGAGATGAAAACAGGCTCACAGCTGCTGGAAGGTGACAGCAACCCCAGATACATGAAATGGGTCCGCCCATGCAATGGGTCATTGTTCAGCCACAAACAGGAATAAGGCCCTGACATGGGCTACAGCACAGATGGACGGTAAACATGCGCTCAGGGAAAAGGGTCAGACACAGAAGGTCACACACTGTATGTATGCCTCCATTAATATGAAATGTCCAGAACGGGCCAGTCCAGAGAGAGACGCAGTGGCGTGGCTGCCACGGGCTGGGAGTGTGGGGATGAGGGAGGGACTGCTTAAGGGGTACAGGGTTTCTTTTGGGGGTGCTAAAAACGCTTTGTGGTGATAAAAACACTTTGGAGTTAGACGGGGGTAATAGGTGCACACTGCAAATACACTAAGCCGCAGAACTGTACGCTCTAATGGGGTAACTGTATGGCATGTGAACTGTGTCAATAAAGCTGTTACCAGGAAAAAAACCTGACTCCAGAGCCAGGCGGGCATGTGGCGGGCCTCTGCAGATGGACAGCGGGGCTCCACGCTCTGGGAAGAGCCCTGGGAGAGATTCCACAAGGCCACAGGTAGACGGACGCTCCCGGATCCAAGTCAAAGCCCTCACACGTCTCCCTCTCTCCTGAAGCTTCCCTTCTCCTCCTCGTGCCCATGTGGGCTCAGCACCTTCTTGTAGTCAACCACCAGGGACTCTGCTGACAGGAAGTTCTGGAATCCCACCGTTTTGGACACACCCACCCCTCACTGTGGGCCACAAAAGCCTGGAGTTCCCCACAGGCAGACCCCCATGCGACCAAGGGAGGAAAGCACCTGGTCCTCCAGCTCATCTCCCAACAAACGGTTAATGATGGTAAGACAATGACTCAGCCAGGAGCGGTGGCTCACGCCTATAATCCCAGCACTCTAGGAGGCTGAGGTGGAAGGATCACTTGAGCTCAGGAGCTTAAGACCAGCCTGGGCAACACAGTGAGACCTTACCTCTAAAAAAATCAAAAATCAAAAAGTAGCTAGGTGTGGTGGCGCACATCTGTGATCCCAGCTACTAGGGAGGCTGAGGCAGGAGGATCACTTGAGCCCGTAAGTTCAAGGCCACAGTGAGCCGTGATCGTGCTACTGCATTCCAGCCTGGGCGACAGAGCAAGACCCTGTCTCTAAAGAAAAAGAAAACGCCCCTTTCACAGACATCCACTGTTTCTGCCCTTCTCCAAACCCTGAAGACCTGGGCTGGCGCCCAGGAGCTCCAGAGCAAGCTGCTGTTGGTTGCACTGGAGTCTCGGCCTCCACCGCCCTAACGCCACGCATCTCACACCTCACCCTCCAGGCTGAGGCTGTGGAGGCCCGGCAACCCCGCCCAGAGTGCCTCCTCCTCTCCTCCCCAGTCTGTCAGCACAGCGGTGCCTCAAGAAACTCCCAGCACCGGCACGGTGGCTCACGCCTGTAATCCCAGCACTTTGGGAAGCCAAGGTGGGTGGATCACAAGGTCAGGAGTTCAAGACCAGCCTGGCCAAGATGGTGAAATCCCATCTCTACTAAAAAAAAAAAAAAAAAAAAAAATAGCCGGGCGCAATAGCAGGCACCTGTAGTCCCAATTACTCAGGAGACTGAGGCAGGAGAATCTCTTGAACTCAGGGTTCGGAAATTGCAGTGAGCTGAGATCGTGCCACTGCACTCCAACCTGGGTGACAGAGTGAGACTCCATTTCCAAAAAAAAAAGAAAAGAAAAAAGAAACTCCCAGGAATCACCAGACCTGCAGCAAACATCCCAGTGGACCTGCCCAAGGGAATGGCATGGTAGGGGGAGGGGGCTCCAATGAGGGGCCGCAGGGGCTGCTAAGCACGCAGGACGTCTAGAGCGAACTGGAGAGAACGGAGCCTGGGCAGGCAAAGCTGGTTCCCGGGTTCCCAGCCCCACCACCTCAGCATTAGGGAGATGGAGCCTCTTCTGGGAGCTGGAATTGACACAGAGCAACCCAGGACCCCCCAACCCACTGCCTGCCGACACATCCAGGGCCTCTGTCAGTCAACGGGGCTATCAGTCCCCAAAAAGAAAAGTAGAAAAAAGGGACCAGGGCCAGTCCCACTGACGCTTCCCCATCCGAGGGTCTCCAGACCTGCAGACCACCTCCCAGATCGGCGGCCACGGGGAGGTAATCAAGAGCGAGCACGGCCTGTCCTCTGTGACCAGAGGGAAGAGGAATCCAAGTGGTTTCTCCAGCAACACAGGCTTCGTCGTGCGTCGACGAAGCTCTGGGAGCAGCAAGTCAGCACAGGCACAGCCGGCCTGGGGTCTCCCAGGTGGGCAGAGGAGACCTCAGCACCACCCAGCTAGGTGAGGGGACTGTGGAAGCATGGACTCCGCCTCAGCCACGCCTGCAGCACCACCACGCGGGCCCTGACTTTCCAGGTTTTGCCCTGTGTCCCTTGACATAGACGTCATAGGAGCCATCACAGAAAATTTGCTGAACATAGACAAAGCGTCAATAACATAAGCTGCCAGTCAGCCAGCAGACATGCTGCTGAAGCGTCTTCCTCAGGGCCACACCACACGTGGGCTTGCATCCTTTTTCACTCATTTTAATAGCAGGAATGAATTCCCACGCCATCTAATCCCATCATCCAAGCACACAGACCCCGGTGTCAGCCGCTCCAATTTGCCGGGAGCACCTTTAAACGTGGGTTTGCCTGCTCGACCTCACCTTAAGCTGCACGCCTCAGGGGACGGGACCCACCACCCACTTTCAGCAGGATGTGCCCCTCAACGCAGCTCCCAGGGTGACTGTCATTATAATATTTTCCCATTTGACAGGCAAAACCTGATCTCAAATCAAAAAGCAGCTAGACACAGGACAGGGCCCCAGAGCTGCCTGAGGGCATCAGGCGACTGCCAGGTGGGGTCTCACCGAGTTCTTTGGAGCCCTGGCTCTCGCTGGCCAGCTCCCCCATCTTCACCAGGGCATCAAAGTAGCCTTTGGCTGCGTACGTCACACCTGGGAGAGAAAAAAGGGAGCAGTTATTTCCTCCATGAGGCACAGACGAGACTCTTCCCCAGCAAAAACACGGCAGTCTTCGCACGTACAGGCCAGCCCCCTCTCCTGCCCAGACAAGCTGGGAGAACATTCGGCTTGCTGTGATTTCTGGGCTGGACAGAACCCATCTCTTGTTGATATTCTTGTTTCACCCCAATCATGAGAGCTCCCTTGACTCGTAAGAACACAGCTTACCGGTTCAGGCCCTGGGCTACTCAAGTCAAACTGCAGAGTGCTGATTCCTATCACGTGCTACCAGGCGGGGTGGGGGGGCGGGCGGGGAGTGCTGCACTAACGAAGTGTATTTCGTGAGACAAAGAACCAACCCTGGGCAAGGAAATGGCAGAGCTGGGCAGTAGGAAGCCATCTCCCCACAGATCCCCAAGCCGAGCCTGGAGTGGGAGAACTATTTCCCATCACTTCAGTCTCAGACCAGGACGCCCACCTGGGAGGAGATCACAGCTGATCAAAGGAGGCTAAAAGCATCACTTGGTGTCGCGCCGCCTGAGGGGCCTCCCATCAACTCGGAGGCAGAGTCTGATCTAATCAGAAGTGGGCGTGAAGGGCTCGGGCTTGCTGAACTCCTCCCCAGCCACAGGGGTGGAGCAGGCTCCTGGAAGAGCCTGGGCTTCCTCCTCAGGGACTCCAGGGAGCGCCCGGCAAACTCCTCCACCTGACAAGGAGCCCCACCCCGACCTCCAGGCTGCAGAAAGGGCGAGGCAGGGCCCTGGAGAGCAGCGTAGTTACAATTTCTAATCCGTTTTCTACACAACCCACTTAGGCGCCTACAACCGGGCCCTTCATCAGATTTTATTTATGTACTTTTCAATTCAGTGCGCACAGTTTGTTCTGCGGCACAAGACTACGCCTGCAGAGGAATGAAGGGCTGTGCCTCAGGGGAGGTGGGCTGCCTCAAATAAAAGAAAAAACGAAACAGCGGAAGTGAGACTCCAGGGCCGCTGGCTGTGGCTAAGGTGGCCGTGCTGCCTGGACGGCTGAGCTCATCCCTGCGAGGCCATCGAGAAAAACAGGAGGAGGAAGTAACGCTCTAAGTCTCTGCACTCAGTCCTGCCACCCTCATGAGGAACCAAACAGGAGCAGAAAGGCTCAGAAGGAACCCATGCCTTGGTGGCATCAAAGGGCTGAAGTGCCCGCTCACCCAGAGAAGGGGAGCACAGCCCCTGGCCCCCACCACAAACCACCGAAAGCAGCATCCACACCACCTCTGTGTGTGGATGACGGGGAAGAAATCCACACCTCGGAGAGCCCCGTGAGGACTATGAAAGACTCTACCATAGATGAGGTCACCAAGTGTCCTACGGACAAGTGGCTCCGGGAAAAGGAAGCCGTCGTGAGTCTGCAATGTGCAAGACCAGCCCCCATCTCCAGGGGTGGGATCATCTGGACCCTGGATTCCCATCGTAATGCCCAAGATTCAGACCCAGCTGGGAGGAGATAAACAACTGGTCTCATTCACAGGGCATGGAACTTAGCTGGGCCTGGAGAATCTGGACATCGTGTGCCGTGCCTGGAGATCATGGGATCACCACGGTTGGAGGCCCTCTGCACCCACCTCGAGCCAGGCCTCAGCCTTCCTACTCTGATTCAGGAGCCTCTTCCCAGCGTCAACATTTCAGACCAGAGGCAAAGGCAGCTCTCCCTGGGACCCCCACGAAGCTGCCCAACAACTGGGGTGCACCGCAGGGGAGCAAACCAGGTGCAACTTCCACCAGAAGGCCACGCCAGCCCTCAGAGCGGCCACAGGCTCTGCTGCCGACTTCCACTACCTGGTCCAAGAGGCTCCCGGCTGGGGGACAGGGTCACTACATAGCCCAAGGATCTCCACCGTCATTAAAACCCTGCCTCAGGCCAGGCTCATGCCTGTAATCCCAGCACTTTGGGAGTCCGAGACGGGCGGATCACCAGGTCAGGAGATTGAGACCATCCTGGCTAACATGGTGAAACCCTGTCTCTACCAAAACTACAAAAAAATTAGCTGGGCGTGGTGGCGGGCGCCTGTAGTCCCAGCTACTGGGGAGACTGAGTCAGGAGAATGGCGTGAACCCGGGAGGTGGAGCTTGCAGTGAGCTGAGATTGCACCACTGCACTCCAGCCTGGGCGACAGAGCCAGACTCCCTCTTCAAAACAACAACAACAGCAACAACAAAAAAACACCCTGCAGACTTCCGCTAGAGGAAAGACTCTCCTTAAGAATTTTGATGAGCAGGTCCCTCGGGCTGCAACCCCGGGACCAGGGCTGTAGGGGAGAGGCAGGGTGGACAGAAACAAGGCTGTTCCTGGGGCAGCCATGGGGGCCCTGCAGGGTGCCGGGTGCAAGCAGAGGTGGCCCAAGGGAGCTCCCTGTCCCCTTCATGCCCACAAGGAAACATGAAGGCCACCCCCCGCTAGATGTGGCAGACAGACACAACTGGTCCACCTTGGGAGCTGAGGAGGAGGGCAGTGCCAGAGACAGGCCTTCTGCCAGGTGCTCGGTTGGGGTACTTTGTCCCCAGGTGACAATGGAGTAAAGGTGGTTAAAAAAAAAAAAAAAAAAAGAAGGGCTGATCCACTCCTGCCCCCTCCTTGCCACCTCTAACCTGGCACCAAAACTGGACAACCAACTCCACCCAGTCCATGGGTGCCACGACACCAGGGAGCCGTGGAGGAGCCGGGGGCAGCTGGCGGAGATGCGGTGCGTGACCTGGAAAACACGGTCTCCTCCTGCTAGGGGATGTGAACTTTGCCTATGAAGATGCTGCAGTTACAGGGACACACATGGTAGAGGACGCAGGGCGACCGGGGTCACTGCCCAAGAACAGCAAGTCCCCATCCATGGCCGGACTCAGCCATGAGCACCTGCGGGGCCAACAGGGCAGGTGAGAAGTGCATCTGGGGACAAGGAAGCCACTCCCCACCAGGACGGAAAGACGCAGGTGCACCCAAGACCCCGCGGCAGAGCGCCTAGGCGGGGTGGGGGTGGTGGGCAGCGTCTCAGGGAGACAGTGGGAAGAATGGAATGGCCCTGCAGCCACCAGCCCCCCACACCCTCTGTCCTGGCTCTTTGTGAGAAGGAGCTGCAGGGTGTTCACTCAGAGAGGTGCCACAGGTCCCAAAGCCAAAGCTGCTGCGGTTACCGACAGCTTCATCCCAGCCCTGATCCCACAGTTTCTACATGATTCTGAGGGACTGACATCCGCACCCCTCCCGTCTCTAGATGCCACGGTGACAGCAGACACAGTCCAGAGTGCATGGGCTACGCCTTCACTCAAAGCCGCTGTCCGGCTTTGTTGCTGGAACAAAAGACCACCTTTCGCTCCTGACCAGGCCCCACAGCTGTGCCCAAGTCCATGTGCCAGGTCAGGAAGCGGCTCCCACCCCACAGGGCCAGGGCGCACTTCTACCTGCCAGCGCCTTCTCGTAATTCTTCCCCATGGCGATGAAGTTCCGGAGGCTAGGGTTGAACTGCTCCATGATGGTCTGGAAGAAAGCAGAGAAGAAACAGCATTACTGGCAGAGGTCACCCTGGTGACTCCGAAGGGTCCGAACACAGCGGTGCCAGGCACCCCTCCTGGGGGTCGAGACCACAAATGCTCAAGGTGGGCTTCTCGAGTTCAAATCCCAGCCATGCCCCTGATCAATGTCCCTGGGAAAATGACCTTCCTGAGCCTCAGTTTTCACATCTGTACGAAAGGGATGAGAAGAAACCCTGCCGCGGGAGTGTTTGCAGACTGAAGGAACGCATTTGCACGGTGCAGCAGGCAGAACACAACTGGCGCTCAGACGCGCTGCCGCCGAGGGGCCGTGCCATTAGCGCGGCTGAGTCAGCCCAGAAGGGCCCCCACCGGCCACACACAGTCACTCACCGACGTGGCACCCCCCTCCCACTAAAATCCTACTCAGCACGTCAATTACCAAACATCAGCTCTGATTAGCGCCATGGCAGCCTGATCTGCAAATGCCATGCTATGAATAATCCAACAGCTCTGGGTCTGTTTGCCCGACGGACGGGCATCTCGGTGCCAAGATCAGCAGTTCTTAGACTCAAGAAATTAGATTTTCACTGTGAAGGCCAAATAAATGTTTTAATTACAAGGCATAAAAACAGGCACACACAAACAACAGCCAAATGAGAATTCTACCAGCATAACACAATCAACAGCCAGCCCCCGCCAGCAAGGGCCCGGGGAGCAGCTCCAACAGAAACCCCGGCGCAGCCGCCTCCCGTGTCTTCCGGTCGCTTGTTATGATGTGATCCTGATCTTTCCTGAGGATCACAGGAAGGGAAGCCGCCCAGCCCTGTCACAGATGAGCAGAAGGCTGTGGGGCCCCCACGCACCCAGCCCCAACCTGTGGGCTAGAGGGTGGGGAGGGAAGGGCAACTCCATTCCCCACCCCCTCTCCCAGCACCTGGCCTCAGCCTCCGGAGCCAACAGGGCAGATAAACAGGGCATTTAGGGACAAGGAAGCCACTCCCCGCCACGGGATCTGGCTCCAGAAAACCCGCTATTTCACGTGTCTTCCATTCCCTGCCCTGAGCTACGGCCAGGGTGCGTGTTCTCGGGGAACAAGGCCCCCAGTTCTGCGCTACACCAGGGCTTGCAGCAGGCCGGGTACACCTCAGTCCTGCCCGTGCTGGAACCTCCAGTGGTAAAGCCACCCGGCCAAGTTCCAGGGCAGGTACCCCTTCCTTCCTGGATGCAGCAAGGGTGAGGGCACCTTAGCGTGCTAGCCCAGAGCCCATGTGCACAGGGGTGGGGGATGCAGCAGCCACCCAGCCGCAAAGTCCTGTTCTCACAGAGCCAACGTCTACCGAGGGAAGGCAGGACTGGGGGGCCAGCGCTTCCGCAGAAGTGGGACAGGCGTGCTCAGCAAGACGTAGAAGGCAGGCAGGGAAGCACTTTCCATGCCAGACAGCAGTGGGCAGACCAGAGCAGGGCAAAGGCCCCAAGGCAGGGCCCGCGGTGAGTTCCTGGGAAAGTAGGACCCGACGTGGGGGTGGAAGGGGCCCAGGGGAGGCAGGAAGAGGAAGAGGTGGGTGCAGCGGGATACACCCTGAGGCCAGGCTGCACGAAGCTAAGGAGGGTCTGAGCAGAGCGATGGGCCAGCTACATGTAAAAGATCCCGCTGGGTCGGATGTGGTGGCTCACACCTGTAATCCCAGCACTTTGGGAGGCAGAGGCGGGAAGATCACTTGAGCCCAGGCATTCAAGACCAGCCTGGGTGACATGGTGAGACCCCATCTCTACAAAAAATTTAAAAATTAGCTGGGTGTGGTGGTGCACGCCTGTAGTCCCAGCTACTCAGGAGGCTGAGATGTGAGGACGGCTTAAGCCCACAAGGTCAAAGCTGCAGTGAACTGTGACTGTGCCATTGCACTCCAGCCTGGATGACAGAGTGAGACCCTGTCTCTAAAAAAAATAAAACAGGCCGGGCGTGGTGGCTCATGGCCATAATCCCAGCACTTTGGGAGGCCAAGACAAATGGATCACAAGGTCAGGAGATTGACACCATCCTGGCCAACATGGTGAAACCCCGTTTCTACTAAAAATACAAAAATTAGCTGGGCGTGGTGGCAGACGCCTATAATCCCAGCTACTTGGAAGGCTGAGGCAGGAGAATCACTTGAACCTGGGAGGTGGAGGGTGCAGTGAGCAGAGATCGCGCTACTGCACTCCAGCCTGGCAACACAGTGAGACTCCGTCTCAAAAAAATAAATAAAAAGTTTTAAAAACCAAAAACAAAACAACCAGAAGAGATCCCTCTGGCTGCTCAGGGGAGACGAGATTTTAGCCAAGGGCCCTGGCATATGCCGGGAGACCCACTGGACGCTCCGGGACGCCAGAGGAGAAGAGAGGCACGTACCACGCAGGCCTCTGTTCTAGAGGCGGGGACGCTGCAGCAGAGCAGGCTCAGCACTGAACTAAATACTTAGCAATGAACCAGGAGCCGGGACGCTTTAACTCCCACGAGCGCCTGGGAGCCGGGGCAGGCAGGTCACACAGAGAGTGTGTGAGATGGGTCTGGCGCCCAGGAGAACATGAGCCAGAGACGACGCCTGAGAGTTACCAGCAGAGAGGAGAATGCTGGGACCTGGAGTGCTCTCGGCAGCCTGGTTCAAACTGATCAAGCAGACCGGGACTGACGCTCGGGAAATGCTGCCGGATGCGTGTTTATTGTAATGAACTCAAGCAGAAGGGGGCATCAGCCAAGTGAGGTGGATGCAGCTGATTCTAGTGTTCTGGTGTGTGTGTGTGATGTCTGCATGCACATCTGTGTGCATGTGTGCGCGTACAGACACGCATGTGTGCAGTGTGTTCACGTGTGCATGTACACATTTGTGAGTGTGCTGAGATGCAGCATCAAGCATGTTTCTCACCCTATGTGACAGAGGTGTGAGAACTACCACAGAGGGTGGGCATGCCAGAGCAGACCCCTCGCTCACAAGAGCCCCACGTGCTTGGCTTCAGGACCATGACCCCCACAGACCCCCGGGCAGAAGAGGCGGCTCAACCTGAGCTCTGTGAGCTCCACTAACATCCTGAGCAGCAGGAGAAACAGGCCAGGAGCCACCCAGGGCCAACCATGGCGGGTCAGCACGGCAGCCATGCCCACTGCATGACGCACGGGGCAGCCCCAAGGTTTCGCTTCCTTAGTGCAGCAGCTGAGCTCACACGGAAGGAATGCAGGAGTGAATGGGCAGGGAACAGCCACCAGGCCACCTGGGCATGGCCCTGCCTCCATCTGTAAGAGAGGGGCGGTGGCCAGGACACACAGGTGCTGCCGTCCTGGCCCGAAGGCAATGGCAGAGGCATCAATTCCACTGAGCCAATATTGTAAGGGGGGCCTCCCCTTACCAGGCGGAAGGGCCAGTTCCTCCTCCTACATCTGCATCCAGCCCCTGGGCCAGAAGAGAGGCTTCTGTGGAGCCCTGCCTCAGGCACACACAGCAGGTATCATCCACCCCTCCTTCGGGTTCCTCCCTCTCCCGGGAACCACAGGAGAAGCCCAGTGGCCCATGAAGAGCCCAGCCCCTCTGCTGGGAAACCATCTCCGGTCAGGCGTCTCTCTGAGCCCCCTAACGAGTCCATCCATTATCCTAGAGCTCTGGCAGGGGCCATCCTGACCCAGTGGGCCTGTGTGGAGGTCCCCAGCCCGAGGACAGCCCACTGTGGGGCATACACTCCAGTCCCGCCTCCACTTCCACTTCTGACTCCCCTAACTAGGCCAAGGTCCTGTTCCGGGGGCCCATAACCAACAGGCGCTCTGCAGTGTCCGGGGGTCCTGGGGTGGGGGCCGGGGAGCCAGTGGCAGGCAGCTCCAGCTCCTCTGGAACGAACACCAACAGCGGCAGCCCCAGGCGGAAAGAACTCTGTTCTCAGCCACACCAACGCGGCTTTTCCAAGTCACGGAGCGAGTGTATCTTTTTGCAGGATGCCACCAGGAAGGAGCTGAGCTCAGACACCCTGACACTGCTGGTCGGGGCGGGGAGGTCTGTGGGCTTTAAAAGGGGAAGGGAGCTTGTTTCTTACCAACACCAAAGGGCTGCAAAAACAGAAAAGCCTAGGCCGGGAGGGAGAAACTGCACAACAAAATAACCTCAAGCCCTCAGAGGGGCCACCCCCACACGGCAGGTCTGAAGCGAGTTTAAAGTCCAGCTGTCCACACTGAGGGCGCTCAGGGACACGTCGTGCCATCCTCAAGACCACAACAAAACTAAGAGGCTCCTGGGGGCTACGGGCACAGAGAGAGCTGTGCAGGGGTTCTGTGACCCCGTGCCCCCGCCAGGACAGAAATCCTACACCATGAGCAACCGTCACACTGTCCTCAAACTCTAGGACCCGTGTGGCGCAAACGCATCCCGGCGCGTGCAGAGCTCTGCTGTGCCCTGGTGACCACGCGCTGGCTCCCCGGGCAGCGTTCTGGGCTGGCAGGGACTTCCAGTTCCCCACTTGGTCATTCACTATTGACCAGGGAACACCTTTCCCACCCCGGGGGTGGTCCTGGGTGGGCCTGCCCACAAGGGGGGCCTGCCCAGAAGGGGCTCCCACACATGCCATGGAAGGCTTCCCCTCATAGGACTCATGCCACGAAACGCCAGGTGAGGAAGTGTCCCTGCCCAGGGCTGCCCTCCTATTGGGAGGCCCATAGAGATGGATGTCCCAGTGGCCCTGGAGTCGCATGAAATCCAGGCCTTGACCACAGCAGGGGCCTCGGCTGTCCCTACTACAGCTCCCAGGGACCCCGGATACGCATTTCTGAAGGTACAAATGGGAGGGCCGTGTCCACCAGTTAGAGGTGGCCGCCAGAGAATGTCGATGAGCCCAGGGAGTCCATTTGGCTGGCGAGCTGCCGGACACTGCTGGCCAGCCTGGAGACTGTGGCCATTATCATTCAGTGCTGCGGGCCGGCCTGGCCCGTGCAGGCACAAGGCAGCAAAACCCCCGTCATCTCTACCTCCTCCCAACTTGGGCAACAAAAGAGAGCGGCCAATATGTGTATAGAAAGGGGCTTTGCCAAAGGACTTCGCTCTCCTGCCCACTTCTGGGCCGTGCTGGGGCCCACCTTCCACCTGCTCAGGAATTCTCTTTACCCCTTGGCTCTCCCTCCTGTGATGCCGCCTCTCCAGCGCTTTCCTGGCAGGGTGGCCACACACAAAAGCAATCTCTCTGTGGACAGAGTGTCCCCCACCTCCCTCCAGCCCCTCAAGGCAGATGCCAGGGTGGGCATGTATGGCCACACCCCTAGGGCCTGTGTGTGTATGGACCCATACATGCACATACACCCGTGTGCGTGCTGCGGCCATGTACTGCACGCATGTTTACCTGTGCACGTACACTCACGCGTGTGCCGGACGCACGTGGACCCCTGTGTGTGCTGCATGTGTCTGTGTGTAGCCAGGCTGAGCTGTGTCTTCTATCTACTCAGAAGAAGAGAGTCAATGCTGGGACCTTCCCTAGCTGCCTTAGACCCTCATCACCCTAATCCTCACCCAGCCCCTCCATGAGAGTCACTGTCCCATCTTACATATGGACAAAATAAAAGTGAGGCTCAGGAAGGCAGGGGCTAGCCCGCTAGCTCTAGGTGGAGCCCAGAGTCCTGGCCTCAACCCTGCTGACCACACACCCAGCCTGGTCCCTCTCCCTCAGTCGCTCCTGGTATTGTACCCGACATGCTCCCCGAGGACACATTCCAGCAATATCAGGAGAAACGGTGACTCGATCCGTCTGGCCTCCCCAGGAGGGCCAATGCACACGGCGGCTGGCTGTTGCGGGGAGGGGCCCTGCCCACCCACTCCCTCATCCACGGACTGGCACGGTTCCTGAGGGGCCAGGCTGCTGTTGCCCACTGGAACACTGCCCTCACTTCCACCTCTGTTGCAACAGGCAGAAGCCGGTGCCAGCTGCAGGGCCAGCAGCGCCAGAGGGGCTTCCCCCAGCCCACTGTGCCACCACAGCCACGGCGTGAGGGCCCCACACACAGACACGGACCTCACTGCACCCACGGCTCTGGTCCATGTAGGCTTGGTGGGACCCTGCCCAGGAAGCCAAGCTCCAGGGAAGGGAACATGGGACAGAGCCAAGCCCAGAAGCCCCAGGCCACATGTCCAGCACAGAGGAGGGAGGTGCAGGAGGGGCCCTGTAGCAGTGGACAGTGTCCTCCTGGGAGGACACCTCAGGGCTTGCTGTCCGGGGGCCACAGGCTCAGTTCCCTTGGCTGCCAGGGGGGTTGGGGGTTTCTGCAGGCAGAGAGCATCGGGAAGGCGGCAGCGTCCTCCAGGGCAGGCCACTGCTGACCCCACACACAGGAGCACTGATGAGCTCCAGGCCCTGGGAGCTGGCTCACCGGGCAAGGAGTGGAGGCTGTGACGGTGTGAAGCAAGCCTGGCTGGAGTGGTGTGGACGGTCCTGTCCCCTCTAAACACTTGGACATCTGTCCTGGAGGATCCTCCCTGAAGGAAAAAAACCAACTCCAGGAGTCCAGCTGGGAGGGCTGCCTGGAGGAGGCAGATCTTGAACTGCATCTGACTTGGTTCGAGTCAGACAAACTACAAACGCATGTACACGGATTTAGGAAACGAGGGGATGCATGGAAGCTTCTGGGAGGAAACAGCCCGCAGGGTGAGGACAGGAGCCTGAAGGTGAGCTGGAGGCTGCAGAACGGGATCCCAAGAGGAACGGTGACAAACCAGGCAGAGACAGCACCCTCCTCCTCACCCTCTGTGGCTGGGGGTACAGGAGCTGGCAGCTCTGCCTCCCTGTACTAATGGGGTCCCCACAGTCAAGGGCAGGAGGAAACTGTGTGGCCAAACCCCTCTGTCATGCCAGGCACCCCCACCATGAGCCCCCACAGGACATGAGACCCCACAGAGGGCTGTGGGTGTCAGGAAGCAGGTGCCTCTCTGGAGGCAGGAGGGGGCCAGCCTGTTCCAGAACAGGGGGGTCAGGAGGGGCCACTAGGCTTCTCCAAGGGCAGCTTCAGTACAGCCTGGTTGACCCAGGCTCCCCAGAGCCACACAGCTCAGACAGATGGAGAGCACATCCCAGCCCCTCCTGGAAGCCGGAAGACAGACACCCAGGTCCCACCCATACCAGGGACTCCTGCAGGGCCCCGGGCAGCCTGGCCACAGGTCATGGTGGGGTCAGCGTGAGGGGCTGGGATGTCCCCTAAGGTGGTAGCTCCAGTTCTCAGCCTCTAGGAGCACCCCAGAAAAGCCATCATCAAAGTGATTCCTTGTATCTTTGGCACGGCGCCCAGATGTAACCAGAGGAGCAGGTGGTCCTCCACCAGAAGGGGCCTGAGGTGCAGGGACTCCTTCCCTCATGCTGCCTGCCTTACCCGCCAGGCTCCTGGGAGGCCCCAAGACAGGGAACATGAATGCTCCAACTAAAAACAACAGAGACAAATGCCAATGCTAAGGCCAGCTCCTGAGCCAGGCACTTCTGCCCTCCGCCTGCGGGAAGGGCCACACAGCCATTCCCCTGGGCTCCCAGCCCGGGGCCCTGCTTCCCTTTCAGGGTTGCGGCAGCATCTCCCTTTCCATGGGCCTTGGACACCTGCACGCCCTCTGCGAGCTTTCTCCTCGGGTCCACAACTCTCAGGGGCCCCAAGTCTGAGCCCTCCTCAATGAGGTCCCCAGGAGCAGAGGCCCACAAGGACAAAGGCCACACGTGGGGCCTTGCACGCAGGACACCATTACCCGGCCTGCGCAGGAGGAGCCACAGCCCAGCAAAGTCCAAACACAGCACCAAGTAGCCTGCCCACTTCCTTCCTGTCCAAGAGGCACATCCTGCCTATCCCAGCTTCAATGGGGACACAGCCCCTTACAAACACCTTCCACTGTCTGGCCACCCTGGCCTGGGTCACAGAACTTAACAACTGCTCAGCCTTACGGGGTGTCCAGCCCATACAGGACAGTGCATTCTGGCTGCCTTTACCTGTAGCCAGCATTGAGTTGGCCCCTCACCAGCTGACTGCTCGTCCAGTGGAATCAGCTGTCCCTGTGGAAACCTTCCTGTTGTCATAAACCGCAGGCTGCACTCTGACTGAGGTTAGAGGAGAAAACCATCACAGGCTCCTAATGCAATCAGCCTGAAGACAGACAGGTGGCCACCTCCAGGCAGCATGGGAGACTTGGCCCCTCCAGCAGCTACTGTACCTCTGTCGCAGGGTGGGGCCCATTGGGTGTCATGGCTGAACTGTGTCCCCTCCCAAGACGCATGTGTTGAAGTCCTAACCCCCAGCATCAACGAGTGCAACTGTGTTTGGAAACAGGGTCTTTAAGGACATGATAAAAGTAACTGGGGTCAGTTGAACGCAGTGGCTCACGCCTGTAATCCCAGCACTTTGGGAGGCCGAGTTGGGCAGATCACAATGTCAGGAGATCGAGACCATCCTGGCTAACACAGTGAAACCCCGTCTCTACTAAAAATACAAAAAAATTAGCCGGGCATGGTGGCAGGTGCCTGTAGTCCCAGCAACTTGGGAGGCTGAGGCAGGAGAATGGCGTGAACCCGGGAAGCAGAGCTCGCAGTGAGGCGAGATCGCGCCACTGCACTCCAGCCTGGGCGACAGAGCAAGACTCCGTCTCAAAAAAAAAGAAAAAAAAAGTAACTCGGGTCACTGGGGCGGGCCCTAATCCCATATGACCAGTGCCTTACAATAAGGACAGAAGAGAGCACAGACACCATAGGGACCAGCCGGGCGCCGCAGCCATCCTGTGCGCTCACCAGTCTGTGGTACTGTGTCAGTCCCCCTCCAAAGTGGAGAGGCCTGGTCACTAGGTCACTCATTACCGCCAATCGCAGACCCAAGTCTGGTCACCGCCTGGCCTGCAAGAACCCCCGAGGCCACTGCCCCATCCCCTCCCTGTGAAGGCTCTGGCCAGGTCTTCGGGCTGGGCTCACTGCTGGAGGAGTGACTGTGGCTGAGCAAGCAGGGAGGTAGCCTTGGAATGCCTGTACCGCCCCTCCTCCCGCCAATCTCAGGTCAGGCAGGTGGGAGGTGTGGCCCGGCCCGGGGGCTGCAGCCACACTCAGGAACACAGGCACCCAGGACAGCGACAAGCAGCCTCAGGGTGGGGCTTTCCTGCTCCGGACCGCTGACCTCTGATCTCTGAAGAACTTTCCGTCCCACGAGCTAGCGATCGTGGCCACCACTTACTCAGTACTCTCTCTGTGCCAGGAAATACACTATTGTCTCACTGAATTAATGAGAAAACAGAGGCCCAGCAGCGAGAATGCCTTCCTGAACTCCTCGAACTCCTGAACGGAAGGACAGACACACAGCTGGAGAGCCAGAGGGCCCTGGAGTTGGCTGGCCGGTTTCAATGGGCTCAGTCACTCCAGCTGATGGGAGGGGACACACTTCTCCCCTGAACCGAGGATCCCCTGTCAGGCAGGGACACCCAGGACCCGCACACGAAGCAACAGTAACGAGGCTGTGCACAGAGGACACCCAGCACAGTGTCCAGTGCGAGCAGTGGCGAGGGCTCCAGGGTGCCAGGATGCTGTGGGCCCAGCCGTCCCCAGAGCCAGAGCGTGAGACAGCGGTACCGCCACCCACGCCCCAGTACCCCAGCTTCACAGCCACATCCCTAGATGGGACTCCTGCCGCCAGTTGGACAGCAGCCCACGGCTCTGCTCCATGGCCTGGAGTCACTGAGGCCCTGGAGTCTCAGCCCAGGGGCAGGACAGGTGGAGGCTGGTGTTCCATCCATGCCTGGACTGCGTGAGGACGGGCTTTCCATGGTGGAACAAATGGAGACGGACACAGGCCTCCTCTGCCAGACAGAGTCGGCCAGGGAAGAGGAGGCTGGACAAGCTCAGAAGAAAAAGAGGTGTACGAGGACCCAGGTCCACTTCACATCAGGAGGCGGCATCTTGGCCTCCACCACACCCACTGGTTTAAAAGCCCCACCTAGACTGGACACAGTGGCTCACACCTATAATCTCTGAGAGGCCAAGATGGGAGGATCATTTGACCCCAGATGTTAAAGACCAGCCTGCACAACATGGTGAAACCCCACCTATACAAAAAATAGCCAGGTGTGGTGCTGCACACCTGTAATTCCAGCTTCCTGGAATTGCTTGAGCCCAGGATGCAGAGGCTACAGTGAGCCAAGGTCACACCACCGCACTCCAGCCTAGGTGACAGAACAAGACTCTGTCTTAAATCAATTAATTAAATTAAATAAAAGCCCCCGTCTAGAAGTGGCAAGGCTACTTTGCCTGGCACTAGCAGCATCCACCCAGACCACGCTTGGCTCTGGGTGAGACAAACCCTCTACTGGACAGATTCCAGCTCCGGCGGTCAGAGGATACCCTCTCCCCCACCACCATCCCCACCCCCATTCTAAAGTCAAGATGTCGCTCTTTACCAGCACAGGCACCTGGGCTACCCCAGCGCATTCCACCATTCGCGTCCTGCGACTCCCATTGGGGCAGTTATGACATGCGGGCGATCACCTCGCATGGCCCACCTGCTGACTCTCCTCTGCCACAACCAGGCAGCGGCATGCCTGGACAGCTCAGTGTACAAAACACAAAAGGACCATCCAAAGAAGGAACAGGAGGCCTGGCCATTGTCTGAAAACCTGCTGACCAAGAAAGCACCAGGGTGCCTTTGCTCACACATGTAATCCCAGCACTTTGGGAGGCCAAGGTGGGAGGACTGTTTGAGCCTCAGAGTTTAAGATCAGCCTGGGCAACATAGCAAGACCCCTATTTCTACCAAAAATTTAAAAAAAAAAAAAAATTAGCCAGGCACACAGGTGGGGCACACCTGTGGTCCTAGCTACTCAGGTGGCTGAGGCAGGAGGACTGTGTAACCGCAGGAGGTTGAGACTGTAGCTGAGGTGTGATCACACCACTGCACTCCAGCTTGGGAAACAAAGCGAGACTCTGTCTCCAAAAAAAAAAAAAAAAAGAAAGGAAGGAAGAAAAGGCCCAGGCACGGTGGCTCAAGCCTGTAATCCCAGTACTTTGGGAGGCCGAGATGGGTGGATCACGAGGTCAGAAGATCGAGACCATCCTGGCTAACACAGTGAAACCCCGTCTCCACTAAAAAAAAAATACAAAAAAAATAGCCGGGCGTGGTGGCGGGCACCTGTAGTCCCAGCTACTCGGGAGGCTGGGGCAGGAGAATGGCGTAAACCCGGGAGGTGGAACTCACAGTGAGCTGAGAACATGCCACTGCACTCTAGCCTGAGCAAGAGAGCAAGACTCTGTCTTAAAAAAAAAAAAAAGGAAAGAGAGAAAGAGAGAAAAAGAGAGAGAAAAAAAGAAAAAAAGTGCCAGTAACAAAAATGGCAGAGCAGGGGCGTGGAAGAAAATCTCAGAGACAGGCTCAGGAAGTGTTCCGGCATTGGCACCCCTGACGGCTCAGGAGCAGGTGCCCAGTGGACATGCACACTGACAGCCCAGAGCTGAAACGTGGCTCAGAAGTCAGGCTCTCCATGCAAAGTAAGCTTTAGGAAAACCCTACCAACTTACTTCACATGAATTCAATGTATGATTATCTAAAAATCTACCCAAACAGGGCCAGGTGCGGTGGCTCACACCTGTAAGCCCAGCACTTTGGGAGCCTGAGGCAGGCGGCTCACCTGAGGTTGGGAGTTCGAGACCAGCCTGACCAACATGGAAAAACCTCGCCTCTACTAAAAATAGAAAATTAGCCAGGCGTGGTGGCGCATGCTTGTAATCCCAGGTACTCGGGAGACTGAGGCAGGAGAATCACCTGACCCCGGGAGGTGGAGGTTGCAATGAGCCAAGATGGTGCCAGTGCACTCCAGTCTGGGCAACAAGAATGAAACTCCGTCTCAAAAAAAAAAAACAAAACACTACCCAAGTTTAAGACAACCGTTCCAGTAAATATAAAATAAAAACTCTAAGCAACAAAAAAAAAGCACCCTGTTATAATTGACAGCCTTTCCCCCTCCAAGGGGTCCCCAGCACCTCACGGCCCAGGACATCAGATCTGATGGTGCTGCGCACATCCCACCCCCGCCCATCAGAGTGAGGACAAGAGCACTGAGGATACCAAGGCTGGTGCCACCTGACCTGGGATGGACCCTGGGAGCATCCTGCCCGCTGTACCCACTGCCCAGGGAGCAAGATTTGGCCAAGGTCATATGGCCAGGGAACAGGCCAGGCAAAACTCCTCCTGGCAGGCCTGGCAGGAAGCCCAAGGACCAGGCAGGATTTTCCAAGGCTCAGGGGTGCCCAAACCAAAAGCCAGCAGACAACGCTCTGTAGCGTGAGTCAAAAACACCAAGGACAAATCGGGGATAACTTGAGGGGGATGCTGGGGGTGTCACTGTGCCTGGCAGGCAGAAACGGGCCCCCGCCAGGGGCAGACCCCCAGCCTCCAGCCCCCTGGAAGGGACTCCTCAGCACAGCACGGGCTCAGGCCTACCTCCCCACCATCTCCACCGCCTACTCCACTCTTGTTCCCTGGGCTTTCTGGTCCCCTTGGTGCAGGACCAACACTAAGAGCCCCTGGGCCAGAGCAGGAGAAACAGCCCTCAGCCTGCCTAGGCCAGCCCCCCACCAGGGCCACCTCCTCAGCCTGCACTGCCCACAGCTCTGGGAAACAGGGATTCCAACCACGTGCGGTACGTGCTGCCACCACCTCCAGGGAGCCCTCAGAGGGCCCAGGCCACTGCTTGAGGAGCAGAGAGCTAGAGCGAGCAGACCTCAACAAAGGCGGACAGTGATTCAAGCATGAGCGATCCAGAATCCAGAAACGAGATATGTTCATTCCCAAATACCAGTGGGTCCCCCTCACAGGCTGGCCACCATTCCATACCCACCGGAGGCATCCATGGGCAGCAGAGATCGAGCCCCCGCAGTCACAGAGCCAAACGGGTACCTTCTCAGCCTCCCCTTCTGCCTCTGGGTTGAGGCCCCTCGAGTCATCGTGCAGCTGTACAGGAACCACCAGGGGCCAGGAATGAATCAGCGCTCGAGGGAGGTGGAAGTGCGTTGGAGGCCGGTGCCAGCTCCATGCCCGCCTGCCTGTAATTACTAGGGATCTTAGCGCAGGCTGTGGGGGGCGGCTGACAGCGCCGGTCGCCCAAATACAGAGCTTCCAGGGGACCACGGGCTCTGTGCAGCCACGAAGATGTTTCCCTATCCTGGGGCTTCAAAGTAAGTCACCCAGACAAGGAGGCAGGGAAGGCAACACAGGGCAGACTCTCGCTCAGTGCAAGGAAGGACAGGAGCCAGCCCCAGCCAGCAGTCAGTGGCACCCCAGCTCCACAGACGATGCAAGTGTCCCCCACCCGTGGTGGCAGCCACAGGCAACGCCAGCCCAGGGCAGCTGGCAGAGAGGGCCATGCAAGGCTGGATGGGGACAAGTGGTGATGTCCAGCTCTGCTAACCATCTGCCACTCCTGCAGTGATGCTGGGGTTGCTCCCCCGACCAGGACCCAGACCTGTGAACTGGGGAGAAGGACGCACCGGGCCTCAGCCTCCTGGCCAGCCCGCCTCCTGGAGCTTGGAAGGGGGATAGACCTCTCCTGTTCAGTGGCCAGGTCACACAGCAGCCCTCCCCTGCAAGACCACCTATCCTGGACAACTCAGGCCATGGTGCCCATAGACACGGCATGGCCCTCAGGCCTCGACCTTTGGAACCTTCAGTTGCAAACAAGACAGCAACAAGAACACAGCTCCCGGCAGCTCCCACCCACTGCCCTCGCCTCTAATGGTGGCCCCTGAAAGCCCAGGGCAGCGCCGGCCTTCATTTTAACCCTGAACCTCAAGTCCACTTGGTCAGTCCCATGAAGTCAACCGATCTCCCCAACGAAGGACACCTGCTCAAGGCAAGGCCTGTGGGGACAGCAGGCATGGGCAAGACACTCTCCCACTCAGCCCACAACTCCACAAGCACCACGTCCCAGAACCGCCTGGTCACATCCATTGGTAGACACGGACCTCACGCAACCACCAACGGCACAGCAGGCATGGGATGCCAAGCGAGAGCTGGACGCTGCCCGGGGCCAGCAGGCATGGGACGCTGAGCAGGCGCCAGCAGAAGGGCCGCGCACCCTGGAGCCAACACTGGCAGGACAGTGCCTGGGACCAAAGCCCACAGAGGCTGGGCAGCCCAGAGGCCAGCGAGACGCGCCAACTGGTCTCTGTGCCCTGGCCACCCTGCCGAGGGGACCACATCAGCACGACTCCGGGAGACACGCACCCTGCCAAAGGCTGGCGGTGGCGGGGGCAGGGAGCAGAGAACATGACATGCACACGGGGAGAAAACACAGGCCAGGTCCACTCAGTGGCAGCAGACCCCGCCACCCTGCAGCAAGACGGTGCCCACAGGGGCCACCCCAGGAAGTATCCCTGAAAACAAAGCACCGCATACACACGTACACACATGGACACATGCGCGCACACACGCGCACGCGTATGGAGCTGGGCCCAGCACTGTGACTTCCCTCCTTCTCAGCTGCCGGGTCTGCTGCCCCCTAGGCAGGCGGCTCCAATGCCAGGAGGTGCCTGTCAGAGACCTCCCCACACCACAGTCTCCAAATGGAGGGGACGGTGAGCTCTGCACATCCCACGAAGAAGCTGGATGTAGCAGAGTGCAGCAGCCGGGCCCGGAGCAGAAAAGCCGGCAGTGGGCTCCCCGCCACCCAGCAGGTGACACCCACCCCCTGGCACAAGCCCTTACCAATCACACCAGAGGTGGCAAACCCAACTGGCACCCGTCTCCTCAAAGCATGACCGCGGCCCTGCCAAGCTGGCTTCCCCACCAGCTGTGAGAGTGACCAGCCAGGGCCAGGAGCCTCGGCACCACGAAGGCCGCGGCCACGGCTGTAACAGGGACTCCTCCTCCTCCCCGGATGCTCTCCCACCTCACATGTTCTGGGACAGGCTGTGGGTCAATGGCACTATCCCAGAGAAGGTGCTGGAGCCGCCACACTCCAGGCCATGGGTCACCTGGGAGCCAGGGCTTCTCTGCGGACACAAGACCGTGAAGAAAACACCCAGCTGGCAGTCGCCTGGCACTCCGGGAGCCACAGCCAGCCAGACAGCCAGCCCCTCAGCACGCAGGGATGCTCGGGGCTCCCCCAAGAGGGCTGCAGTTTCAGTAGCCTTAATACCAAAGGCCACTCAGTCATCTGCGGGAGGCAGATTCCAGCACTCCATCCCTCCATCTGGGCCATTATCCAGGGCTGCCTGAGCGAGGGCCCGGCCCGGGCTCCTGAGGAAGGGGTCTTCCTCGCCTTGCCCTCCCAACCCCTGCAGGGCCCAGCCCAGGTGCTGCCCCCAGAAGGTCTGAGATTGTGTTCTCTGCAAACACTGGGAAGCGTTCTGCTCCCCTCCCCGTCATTTTCCATGAAATTCCCCGAGGACACAGTTCCCAAGGGAATGGAGCCACCAGAAAAGAGGTCAAAGTCTGCGTTACAGATTCTTACAGGGAAGAAAATCAAAACTGCACTTTTTATTCTCACATTCTTAATCAGCAAGGCCAAGGACAAGCGTCCTCCTTTGCCAAGGCAAACACCACTCAGAACTGCAGTTGAGGCGATGCAACGGCCAAACCAAACAGCTGAGCCGCATCACGGGTAACACTGAGCAGGCCACAGCCCAGCCATTCCAAGAGGCACTGCCAGGGCTCTGCAAGCCGCCAACCCAGGCACAGGAGCGGCCCCGGGAAGGGATGCCAGAGGCAGCCCCGTCCCAGGAGACGATGGAGCTTAGCACTGCCTGGACCGGCTGGACCGGCCCAGGCGTGCACACCGGTGGCTTCAGCGGTCTCCTGACTATGTCTCCACGTGGGCTGAGTTTCTGCCTGGCCGACATTGCCAAAGCTGCCCAACCAGTACCGGCACTACCAAGGCACCTTGAGATCCCCAGTGACAAAGGACAAAAAGGTAACAGCACCAGGACTCAAAGACTCAGCAGTCAGGCACCCAGAGTGGCAGCAGGAGCCACCTACCTACAAAACCAACCCCGCCTGTGTGCAGCAGCCGTGCAAGCCTGTCGCCAGGGCAGAGCCTTTCCAAAGTGGATCGGCCCTTCAGACACCTCCAGCCTACCGCGTCCAGCCCTGCTAAATCAAATCATCAACCGCCACATCTTCACTTGAGAAAATCACCAATTAACCCACCCGTGGAAGACGAAAGGCAGAACCTGTGTGTTTCACGTGCTCCAGACCTGCTAGTCTGCGTCCACAGGGGCTCAAAGTCCCCAAACACTCATTCTTAAAGAGTTTTCCTGCCACCCTCCTGCCAACAGATTTCACTCAGACCCGCAGATAAATTACAGCTCCACCTAGGTGAAGGCCGACTGCCAGTTAGGAGAGTTTTATTAAGGACGATCACGGGGTCGGTCTCCCAGAGCAAAACCACTCCACGTACCCCCACCCCGCCACAAGTCTCACCATGAAAGTTCCTGCTTTCTGGTTTCAGTGCAGAAGCAGAGAAAATAGGAAAAAGGTTCTGCCGTGGTACTTCTTTCTTCCACCTTCTACAATCACGAACAAGTCGTAATGGAACTAATGACTAATAATTTAATAAACCTCCCTCCCTTGACGGCGTGTGCTTCCACAGAGCAACAAAACCAGAACCGTATGCCAGACTCTGTGAAACCCCAAACCTAACCGCAGGGCCTGTGCCTTTCCCAAGCCGACTCCTCAGGTCACCCTGAATCCTGTTTACCAGGGGCTCCGACATGGCTTTAAGACTCAGCTAGTCGACCGCACCCGCCTTCAGAATCCTTCCAGACGGACGTGGCCCCAACTTCACAAGCTTTATTGAAAGCTGTATTCAAATGCAATCTGCCCTCTGCACTCCAGCTGGAACCAGAGGGGCCACCCCAGAAGCCTCCATCTGGCTCTCCGAAGCCTGAGGGCTAAGAGCGCTTTGCAGGCCCCTGGCCAGGCACGCCTTGGCCGCCTAACACAATCAGAAACTGTTACTCTGCCGGGCAGGGCGCAATCCGGTTAGGAGGCATGAACCAGCAACTGCAGGGTAAATACCCACTCCACTCAAAGCCCAGTCTGTCACTGAACCTTCAGACAGTTTTGGAACAAAGCACATTTTTGTTGTAAGAGATCGCCTAGGACCCAGGGCCACCCAGGGCAGGGGTTTCTCCTCCGAAAAACTGCCCCTCGGGAGCTGCTGGGCTCAGGCGTGGGGGTCCGGACCGAGAATGGATGCTGAAGAAAGAGGAAATCAAGGGCCTGTTCGTCTATCCCAGCCACAGAAACGACCGGGGAGGGGGCGGCAGCGGAGGCTTCCAGCGATGCTCTGCGGCCCTCGGATGTGAACCTGTCATTTCACAGACGAGAACGTGGACGCCACTCTTAACACATCTGAAGCAAAGGTAGGCACGTCAGCCTCCTACACAATCAGTCTTCTCTCTCCGCGGTTACATAAGATGATGGATTATCCGTCCACCCATCCAGCCTGCCCGCGTTTCGACCTCCCACCTTAGGCCCCAGCATCGGCGCCGGACAGGAGTTGTGGAAAGGGAAAGCCTGTTGAGAAGGAAGTGCCCGAGGCTCGCGCAACCGCGCCTGCAAAAGCCCCACGGTGCCAGCGCGCCGGCCGCGGCCTTCAGGCAGCCCCCACGCCGTCCCGGCGCCGCAGCCCCTGGGCCCGTCGCCCCCGCCGCCCCGGCCCCGCCCGGGTGTGCTACGACCCGGACAGGTCCGAGGGCTCCCGGGGTCCGGAGCGCGGCTCCGTTCCTGCCGACGCCAAGTCAGGCGCGCGGAGAGGAGCGCGGGGCCGAGAAGGGCCGTCGGGGCGGGGAGTGCTCCCTGGGCCTGGGGACGGGCCGGGCCGCGGCGGGCATGGGGTGGGGGCGGCCGGGAAGGGGCGACCACCTGTGAGCGACCGGCGCCGGACTCACCACCCCCGCAACCCGGGGCCTGGGTGGCTGCGCCGGGAAGACCCCAGAAGTCCTAGCCTCCTGGCCCCGCGCACGGCCCCAGGGCCGCCCTGGTCGGTCGGGCTTGGGCGCGCGGGCGGCGCGAGACCCGGGCGCACCCGGAGTAGGCTCAGCTTGGCGCCGGCGGTGCTCACCTTGTAGACATTTTCCGTGAGCCGGTGCATCTCCTCTGAGCGAGTCAGCGACATGGTCCTGGGTCCCGGCGGCACCACACACCGGAGCAGGGGCGCGAGCGGCGGCGGCGGCGGCGGCGGCGGCGGCGGCGGCGGCGGCAGCAGCAGAAACAGCAACACGAAGAGGAAAGCTTACCCGAACCACAGAGCCCGTTGTCCGGCGGCCGCCACTTTTATAGCCGCCTGAGGCCCCGCCCTGCGTCAGTCCCCGCCCCTGCGTCCCGCCCCCGTCGCTCCCGCATCACCGCCCCCGACTACCCGCCCCCGCCCAGCGCTGCCGCTGCTAGGCAACCGCCAGGCCCCGCCCCCGCACCGCCCTTTCCATTGGTGGGTTCCGGAGACGGGGGAGGGGGGCGGGATCGCAGGCGGGGCCTGGTGGCCGACTCCAGGCAGCGATTGGTCGGTGGCGGCGTCGATCCTGGGGGAGAAGGGGGAGGTGCGGCGCGCGCTGGGGCCCTGGGAGCAGCCTGAGGGGGGCCCAGCAACAGCCGGGCTGGGGGCGGGGAAGCGGGGGCGGGGTGGCGCAGGAAGAAGGAGCAGAAGGTGCGGGGAGGAGAGCGGGGGGCGCCGGCGGCGAGCCCGCGTGGAGGCGGCACTTCGCGAAGTGGCACTTCGGGGCGGGCGGCTGTCCCGCCGGGTCACGGCCTGGCGCTGCGGGGAGGGGACCCGAGCGGCTCGGACGCAGGACGCCCCGGGCCGGGTTTACAGGTGGGAGAGGCCCCCGACCCCACCGCTTCGCCGGTAAGCCCGCCGAGCGAGCGGCAACTCCCCGGCCGGCCTTTCGGGGCAGAGAGGAGAACCCTGGGGGAGGGGGTGCTGCAGGAGGACCCTGGAGAGAGCTCGGCCCTGGAGTGGGGGACGACTTGGAGAAGCAGGATTTCGGGGGAGCATCATGAGGAGAGGAGTTGGAGGGAGGATCCTGCAGAAGGTGAACTCTGGGGAGGACGCTAGACAGGCAGACAGCGCTTGGGGACTTGGGCCTGGGATTCTGGAGAGGGGAGGACCCTAGGGGAGGAGGGTTGGGGAAGAGGATCTTAGGGGAGGGCGGTGGGAAGGAGGATCTGGAGAGGGGATAAGGGAGTTTCCTATTGGAAGTCCTCGGGACAGGGCGACTCTTAGGGAAGGGGAGGACCCGCGTGCTGGCAGAAGATTCTCGTTGGAGGCAGTTTCCTTGGGGGGAGGGGTCTCTGGGGAAGGCAGGGTCGAGGGCAGTAGGAAACGAGGGCCCCGGAGGACTCTCTGGAGGTGGAAAACCCTGGGGGGTGGCGGAACCGTAGGAGGAATAGGGGAGTTGGAGCTGCCTCCAGATTTTAGGAAGGGTCCTGCTTAAGGTTCGTCCCAAGGGGAGATTCTGCGGGGGAAGCTGGCCGAGTTGGCACGTAGGTCTCCCAGTACAATTCCGTTGGAGAAATATTTACATAAATTAGGCTAACGTGGAGGAATTATTTGCTTTACATGTAAAACACCAGATCTGAGCGCTTCCCTTTAATGAAACCTCACACTCTCCCAGCCTCCCATCCCTGGAAAATCAGTCACTCATTCATTCCTTCAACGAGTCAGGCCCCTGGGGGAGACCCAGCTATGCTGGCTGGCCGGCAGACCCCCAGACATCGGCAGGGGCTAGTGCACGGGCTCATGCGGATGGAAAGACCAGGGAAGTAAGATTCAGGAAGCTTTGCCTCCCTCCCACCACAGCCCCGCGCCTCCTCTCCTCCAGCTGAATTTCCTTCCAGCTCTGGCCCTGACTGCTTCCTTTTTCTTTATTGTCTCCAGTGTTTGGGGGAAGATCCTGTGTATTTATTTTCTAGGATTCTTTTGGTGGCAAATGACAGAAAGCTCGCTCAAACTGGCCCTAACAAATTTACCTGAAGGTAGGAGCATCTCCACTGACCCTGACCCCCTTCTGTCTAGGCCAGCTTCCTGCCGTGCTCTGTGCACCCACCAACCTCACTCGCAGCTCTAGGACTGATGTCCACTGGCCTGAACTGGGTCTGGGGCCAACACGGAGCAGGTGGGGGTAGAGCAGCCCTGCTCGCCTGGAGGAAAGTTGAATGGCTGGAACCAAGATGACAGATGGAGGCTGGCAGGCAAACACGGGAGGTCTCCTCACTCCAAGAGGGGAGTCAGCCTGGGGACAGTTCTTCTCCAGGCCCTGCTGCCCCTATCAGCTGCAACACAGCAGAGGTAGGCCCCTCCGGAAAAGCTCCCACGGTCCTGGGTCCCGCTCCAACTTCTAGAAGCTCCCAGCATTACTTCCTGGGCAGGCCTGCTCATTCTCGCGCTACTCCCGTCCAAGGGGATAGTCACGTTCACATTCGGTGACCGACTCAGAGCCCAGCCTGCTCTCCAGGTGGCCAGTGGCTCAGCAGTCTCAGTGCCTGGGTCTGCTCCTTCCACGTGGCAGCTGGGCAAGCGGCTGAATGCGGGCCGGAGGCCTTCCCTGAGAAGAGGGTTGTCGGAACACCTGCCATACATGGAAGTGACCAGCTCAGCGCCTGAGAAGACGCACCGCAGCTGATGACAGGCGCAGAGCAGGACGTGGTGAGGTCCTCATACGTAGGAATGGAGAATAAGGGCAAGGAACTCGGTGCCCGCCTGGCATCTGCCCTGCACCAGTGGTCTCCAGGAAGGTCTCCACCGAGGATGTTCCCCGGGCACTCCGTGCTTGCCTTCACCAGCGTCCTGTGAGGCCTTTTGCACTGATGCGGAAGCCTTTCTAAAGGGTGTAGGGGGCTGGGGGGTTGAGTACCAAGGGTTCCAGGAAGAGACAGGCCAGGCTTATGGGCTGGGCATCCAGAGATCGCCCTGACGCCAGCTCCAGGTGGAGTTAGGAGGGCACTCTTGTCCCGACGCATTTTATTTTGGAGGTATTCACAGACCACCCCCTCTTCCTGTTCCCCTCGACTCTGAGAGTGTGGTGGGGTAGCTGTGGAACCTGACTGCTTGCCTGAAGGTTGGGGAGCGTGGCTAGAAATTGTGGCCCAGACCTGGGATCTCACCCACGCCTCTACGAGACGTCCCGAAGGAAACCATGGACTGAGCGGAGAGGCTTCGCCCTGCCCGCCGCCTCCCAGGAAGGAAGAGCGGA
Source organism: Chlorocebus sabaeus (assembly GCF_047675955.1). Classification (NCBI taxonomy): domain Eukaryota; kingdom Metazoa; phylum Chordata; class Mammalia; order Primates; family Cercopithecidae; genus Chlorocebus; species Chlorocebus sabaeus. Next base: position 78,631,184 of record NC_132919.1, on the reverse strand, counting down.
AGAGGTGTCGCCAGCCGCCAAGACTGCCAGCCACCGCCCCCTCCCAGATGCTCTGTCCCCACCCAGACCAGGGTCACCTTCTTCCTGCGGTGGGGGTGGGGTGGGGTAGGTTTCGCAAATCCAGACTGTGGGGTGGGGGTGGGAGCAGGTTTCTGTAAATGAGCAGCTCATCCAGAGTCACTGAGAAGGAGGCAGACGGAGCCAGTACCCAGCAGGTCTCTCGTGAGCGTCAGCCCTCGCCTGGGCGGGCCGGGGGATCCTCGGCACCCCAGCTCTGAGCCAGGGGTCTGCAGCCAGGGCACCAGCGATGGGCCCTCATGCACACAGGGTGCCGAGTGGGGCCGGAGGCAGGAGTGGCTTCAGACAAGAACCTGATGCCACAGCGGGTGACGCGGACCCTGGGTCAGCCAGCATGATGGACTGCTGGGGAGAGGAGGGCTGGAGGCAGAGAGTGTAAGCGTGCAGCCTTCATCAGCTTATTTTTAGTTGAGTTATGTAAGTGGCTTCATCTCAACGTCACATGGGGGGGGGTCTCAGATTTAATTACAGGATGACAGCCTTTGCTTTTCAAGCAAGCTGTTCTCCTGGCAAGCCAGGCGAAGGATTGAGGAGTTTTGCTCAGCAGAAGGAGCCCTTTCCGAGGTGGCCACCTAGCAAAACTTGAACCCGCTTTCGCCTCTGTCTCCCTCTCCCTGACCAGCCTCCCCCGGCCTCGGCTGAACGTGGCCTGAGAGTAGCCATTTGTCCGCAATCATGGGGACATTTTATGCCTGTCAAGGGAGCTTCCTCTCTCCTTTTCCTCCCCCTCCCACCCTCTGCCTGGCAGCTTTGCCTTCTCTCCAAGAGAAGGGTCCACCCAATCAGAACTCCTCTTCCTTCATTTCATTCCTGGATTAAAGCACTTGTAATCAGTAACCAGAAAGTTCCAGAGCGGGAGAGACCGGAAGGCACTGGAGTGCGTTGGACAGGCGTCTGGGGCAGAGCCAGAAGGCTGTTCTCTCCCCGCCTGCCCTTGCTTGCTTCCCACTCCGTGCCAGGTGCTGTGGGAGTGGCTGGGCCTGGCTAGGGTCGGTGGGTGAAGCTGTCCGCATGGTGTCCAGAGCACCATTTCTTTGCTTCCTGGATGGGCTGGACGGGCTCCTGGGTTCTTCACCAATGGCAGTAGGGGGTGGGCAGTGCCGAGGGGACATCATCTGGCATAGGCGGGCCCGGGCGCCACTGTGCTAGATGACTGGTTGCTGGGGGCAGGTGTCACAGCCTCTCTGAGCCCCTGCTAAGTGGAGGGCAGAACGTTGTTGGGAGGAGTTCAGGCATAAAGCAACATAAATACTGCAGAGAATCATCAACAACTGGATGGGACATTCTGAAGAGCTCCCAACTCGACACAGATGGTCACTCCAGAGGCTGACATTTAAAAGGAAGGGGCCGGCCGGGCGCGGTGGCTCAAGCCTGTAATCCCAGCACTTTGGGAGGCCGAGACGGGCGGATCACGAGGTCAGGAGATCGAGACCATCCTGGCTAACCCGGTGAAACCCCGTCTCTACTAAAAGAATACAAAAAACTAGCCGGGCGAGGTGGCGGGCGCCTGTAGTCCCAGCCACTCGGGAGGCTGAGGCAGGAGAATGGCGTGAACCTGGGAGGCGGAGCTTGCAGTGAGCAGAGATCCGGCCACTGCACTCCAGCCTGGGCGACAGAGCGAGACTCCGTCTCAAAAAAAAAAAAAAAAAAAAAAGGAAGGGGCCCAGCCAGGAGCAGTGGCTCACGCCTGTAATCCCAGCACTTTGGGAGGCTGAGGCAGGTGGATCAACTGGGGTCAGGAGTTCGAAACCAGCCTGGCCAACATGGTGAAACCGCATCTCTGCTAAAAATACAAAAAATTAGCCAGGCGTGGTGGTGGACACCTGTAATCCCAGCTACTTGGGAGGCTGAGGTAGGATCACTTGAACCCGGGAAGTGGAGGTTGCAGTGAGCCGAGATTGTGCCACTGCACTCCCGCCTGGGCGACAAGAGCAAAACTTCATCTCTAAATAAATAAAGTAAGGGGTGCAGGGAGGGGCCCCAGCTCGTGCCCCTTCTGTATGGGCTGCACGTGGTGACTTCCTTCCAGAGACCACAGTGTGGGAAGTAGGCAAGGCATCTCCACAGTGCAGAGCCTGACCCACTGTCTCAGCCCAGAGGTCAAGGCTGGCACCACCACCGAGATGTCACGTGGGCAGATGCGACGGGGGTGCCTCCCCACTGGGCTCTTCCTCCGAGATCCATAACCCTTGTTTTAGCATCAGAAAAACACCGGTAGACCGGGCACGGTGGCTCACACCTGTGATCGCAGCACTTCGGGAGGCCGAGGCGGGAGGATTGTTCAAGACCAGTCTGGGCAAAGTAGTAAGACCCCATCTCTACAAAAAAAATTTTTTTAATTAGCTGGGCGTGATGGCACATGCCTGTGGTCCTAGCTACTCTGGAGGCTGAGGTGGGAGGACCACTTGAGCCCAGGAGGTCAAGGCTGCAGTAAGCCATAATCACACCACTGCACTCCAGCCTTGGCGACAAAGCAAGACCCTGTCTCAAAAAAAGAAAAACATCAGGCAAATTCCAACAGGGGGACACTCTACAAAAAACCAGCTCTCCTCAAAACTGCCCAAGTCATCAAAACTGAGGAAAGTGGGCCGGGCGCAGTGGCTCACGCCTGTAATCCCAGCACTCTGGGAGGCCAAGGCGGGCAGATCACGAGGTCAGGAGTTTGAGATCAGCCTAGACAACATGGTGAAATACCACCTCTGAAAATACAAAAATTAGCTGGGCATGGTGGCGGGCGCCTGTAGTCCCAGCTACTTGGGAGGCTGAGGCAGGAGAATCGCTTGAACCCAGGAGGCAGGGGTTGCAGTGAGCCGAGATGGTGCCATAATAACGTAGCAGCATCGAGTCATTGATCGTCATCAACGCATGGACTGATGCAAGATGTCACCAAAGAGAAAACTGGGCTGGGGGGTGGGGGGTATCTTTGTAACCATTGCATGAATGTAAAACGTGCTAGAGTTAAGGTTGTCGTGGGAGTGGGCAGTGATCTTGCACAGGCCTCCAGTTTGACCTGCAGGGGTCCGAAGATGTCACCTGTGCCTCACCCTGGAATCTCGTCGTGGCCACCAGGTCCCCACTCTCCACTGTGGGGTCCGTGGATGGAGCAGTTGCCCCTGTTGTCCGGTGCTGCTGGTCACGGAGAGCCCCAGGGGGCTGGCCCCTTATCCTGAGGACAGGCACGTGGGCCCGCACCCCTCCCCCCATCTGTGGCTGCAGCTGGACTGCCCACAGGAGCTGAGGCCATGAGGCACGAGGGTCCAGCAGGCGGCTCAGCCCTTCTGCCACCCCAGACGTGGCTCTCACCTGGCCTCCTTGGCAGATGGTGCCTTGGGTTTGGTGCCCACAACCCAGCGTGGCTCACGGCTGTCCTGCAGCCACAGTGTTGGCCAGACTTCTGGCTTTAGCCAGGGAGGTGCACTGCTGCCTGTCCAGGCATCTGATGTCCCCTTTCTCCTCTTGCAGAGAGTACGTGGCCTGTGACAGGGAGGAAGTTCTGGAGGATGGGCTGAGACCACTGTCTGCAAGGCAGGGAGACCCTGCCTGCTCTTAGCCCCACACCAACAGAGGAGTGTGGGTATGGCCTCTAGGGCCCTTCCTGACCCTGTGTTGCCGTGGTTCAGCCTCAGCCTTCAAAGCAAGGCAGCCTAGAGAGTTCCACAGAGCTTTCCTACAGACCAGGCCAGAAGGGCCGGAGGGGCTTCCTCCTGAGGGTGGTGGGGACAGAGGAGATGCGGCCTCCCTCCAGAGCCTGCCCTGGTGGGGGTGGGCGGGGAGAGGTTCCCCAGCAACAAGCCCCCTTATATAATCCAGCGCACATCGCGTGGCGTGACTCCAGGTGCCTGTGGGAGGCAGCGCGGGGGTGAGCACCGGGGCGCAAGTGAGTCTCAGAGTTTCGCTCCGTACTCCTCCCGCCTTGTTATATGTCAGCGTCATCCGGAGCCTGCCAGCCTGGTCACCCACTTGCTTATTAGAATACATTAGCTGACAATGTGGATTTAAATAACTCGGGCAGGTGACAGCCTGAAGCTCACCCAGCGTAGCTGGGCTTTCCTGCACTGGCCCAGGTGAGGCTGGGGTCTGGGGCTGGAGGAAGGACGTATGTGGCGCAGGGATGAACTGGCAGAGCTGGCTGCTTCAGCCATGCATCCGGAGCTGGGCAGGTTGGAGGGGGAGGAGGGACACGGGCACCCACGACGCACCACCACCCCGGGCAGGGGTGGGAGACCGCCCCAGTCCTGGGCCCATTTGCCATCTTCTGAACCCAGTGTGGGGGAATGGCCAGTGACTGGGTGAGCAGGAAGAAGACACTGAGCAGCCAGGTGAGGGGCAGGTGCTCGAGCCCCTCACCTGGGCCCTCTGGGCACTGGGGGCCATACTCAGGCTCAACCGCCCTGAGCAAAGACGAAGAAAGACGAACTTTGCTTCACGCTCAGTATAATTAGTCTTCATTTACCGCCTGAAACGTTGTCTTTGTTTTCTTATCACTCTGCCTCTTAAATGACTTAAATTGCCTTGAAAGTAATCTGAAAGGTATTTCTGGAGGGGAGCAGAGGGAATCTGTTCTTCAGAATCTGAAATTGGAGGACACCTGGAAAACAAGACCTCAGTGTGTTCCCGCAGGTCCCTGCAGACAGGAGACAGGAGAGCTGTACCTGCGGGTGCTGCTTCGCATGCCGTCAGGGAGGGCCCAGACGTTTCCATGCTGCTCGGCGCGGCGCAGATGGCTTCCCTGCCCGGGGCTGGCTGCTTCTAATTTCAGCTGCTGGAGGCTCCGGGCTCTCACTCTCGCTCGCGCTCTCTCTCTCTTTTATTCCATGTTTATTTAAAGCCAGATTTTGAAATGTTGTCTTGGGCCCTAAAATCTCACTTTGTATCTTCTTGCAGCAGATCCTATAAAACCCCACTTAGATGCCTAGAGGGTGGGGGACTTCAAGGACAGAGTTTCTCCTGCTCACTGCCTAACACTATGTCCGTAAACACTCCGATGATTGGTCAGTGTTTTCCCAGTGGAGCAGCCCAGTGTCACGTCCACCCAGACGGAATACAGACGAGCCGGGTGGACGTCATGAATCCAGATCAACGAGCGACAGCATGGCCTTCCCAGTGATATGCAGGAAGCACGCCTGCCCCGGTGCTTGGAGTTGAACTTAGGCAGGGGAGTCTGGGGCTGCCCTGCTGTCTCCTGTCTGGGGTCATGATGCAGTGTGGCCTCTCCTGAGTGGTCCAGATGTGTCCCCCCGGAGGTGGAACAGGGACAGCCTCAGGTGCCCTGGTGCCTCCCCCTTCCCAGCTATTCCTGGCACTCTGCTTCCTTCTCCTCACCTGAGAGCCACACGCTATTCTCGTCCATCTAGAAACCAAGGACATCTGGAAGGGGTCTTCCACCTTAGACCCTAATAGGGGAAGTGCAGCGCAGCTTTCTGGCCACTCTGACCTGACAGGGCTGCTCCGATGGGGAGGCATGGCCACTTGCACAGATGTTCGCTTGCACAGTGTCAGACCACATAGCAGTTGGGGTCCTTTGTCCCACTGGCAGTGGGAGCCCACAGTCAGCCTGTGTGCATGGTAGGTGCTCCGGGAATGTGAGGTCCCTTTCTCTTTGATGAGACGTGACTACTCTCATGTGCCTCTATGACTCGCCTCAGAACGTGCTAGAAGAGCTTTGATTAAAGGGGGATGTCTTGATGAACTGGACAGGGTGAAGGCAAAACTGGCCGAGGGGCCAGGCTGGATGTGTAGGGGGGTGGACACCTGCAGGAATGGAGTTTACCTACATAGGTGCTCCTAGAGCCAGTAGTGCTAAGGAAGGAAGGATCTCCCGGGCTAATCATGCGCAGAGCCACAGTGCCCCAGCCTAGCCCAGCCACAGAGCCACGCAGATGCCTCTGGCTAGGGGCTAGGAGACGGGCAGGGCGGGACGCAGCCGGGGGCAGTTGCCCCAGGGCTGGCTGGAGATGGCGGCCCTGGCCAAGCCGGTCTCCAGCCAACTTAATACCAGGGCCTGGAGAAGGGGTGGCTGCATTTCTAGTGAGAGCCAAGCAGTTTTCCCAAGAGCGCCGCAAGCTACTGCCAGGGCCTTTATGTTCCAAAGATGTGAGGAGCGTGTCTCAGTGGCTTTGCCGGCACACTTGGCCAGAAAGTAACATGATTTCGAGAAAAAATGATTTGAGTGTTAAGCTTGAGAATATCATTTCCCCCAGCAAGTTCTTTTTCTTCTCACAAAGTTGGAAGACACAGAAATCTCTGCAGAGGTTCATGGAAAACTTTAGCTGTTTCCTAGCTGCCCAAATGAAAAGAATATTCCATCCACTTGGGGAAAACAATTATTCTAAACAGATTCAGGTGGCATTTTACCCCCAGTCCAACTGGTTCCACGTAACCTTTGCAGGCATGGCTCCAAAGCCCAGAGACAAGGCTGGTGTGAAGAGTTGGCTGCTGATCCCTGGAGTCTGCTGCTAATTCTCACCCAGATTTTGAGATTTTCTCTGCGGCTGCAGAAGCCAACAGAGTCCTTTGTGCGGCCTCAGGACTCAGCTTTCAGAGGCCCTGGAGCCAATGGTGTTGGATTCAGCCGTAATTCTTCATTCTTTGGCTCCGGGGAAAACCTTGATTCTGCACAGGATTGCAAAAGCCGAGGCACTCCAGCTAGGACACGGCGTCATTGGAGTGCCCTGATGCATTCCAAGGGAAGTTGAGTTGGTGATTTCCAAGTGGTTTTGGGCAGGGTAGGGTCTCCAAAAGGCTGGAGGTGCTGGAGGAGAGGCTGACCTAGCTTCGCTGGAAGGGGCCCTGCCCTTGTGCGTCAAGCCTGGGAGACTGGACTTGGGACTCAGATGCATTTGGAGTTTGTTTTTGTTTTTTTTTTTTTGTTTTTTGTTTTTTGTTTTTTTTTTGAGACAGAGTCCTGCTCTGTCACCCAGGCTAGAGTGCAGTGGCGGGATCTCGGCTTACTGCAACCTCCATCTACTGGGTTCAAATGATTCTCCTGCCTCAGCCTCCTGAGTAGCTGGGACTACAGGCACCTGCCACCACACCCGGCTAATTTTTTTGTATTTTTAGTAGAGACAGGGTTTCACCGTGTTAGCCAGGATGGTCTTGATCTCCTGACCTTGTGATCCGCCCGCCTCGGCTTCCCAAAGTGCTGGGATTACAGGCATGAGCCACCGCGCCCGGCCAGCGTTGTTTATTTTGAGATAGGCTCACTCTCTATTGTTCAGGCTGAAGGGCAGTGATGGGATCTTGGATCACTGGAGCCTCGAACTCTTGGGCTCAAGGGATCTTCCCACCTCAGCCTCCTGAGTAGTTGGGACTACAAATGCACACCACCACGCCTGGCTAGTTTTTGTGTTTTTTGTAGAGATGGGGTTTTGCTCTGTTGCCCAGGCTGGTCTGGAACTCCTGAACTTAAGTGATCTGCCTGCTTTGGCCTCCCATCATGCTGGGATTAGAGGCATGAGCCACTGTGTTGGCTACATTTGGGTTTCATATATTTTTATTTATTTATTTATTTTGAGACAGAGTCTTGCTCTGTTGCCCAGGCTGGAATGCAGTGGCACGATCTTGGCTCACTGCAACCTGTGCCTCCCAGGTTCAAGCGATTCCTCTGCCTCGGCCTCCCAAGTAGCTGGGATTACAGGCGCCCGTCACCACACCTGGCTAATTTTTGTATTTTTAGTAGAGGAGGCGTTTCACCATGTTGGCCAGGCTGGTCTTGAACTCCTGACCCCAGGCAATCTGCCCAACTCGGCCTCCCAAAGTGCTGGAATTACAGGCATGAGCCACCGCGCCCGGCCGCATTTGGATTTTATAATCTTTTCTCTGCAGGAGAAGTGGTCCCTGGCGTCACAGCCCCCTCGCCTGATGAGGCTGGAGGGCTCCTTGGGCCCCGACCACTCTCCTCCAGCCAGGGCGGGTGCAGGGCTGGGAGGGTGAGCCACGAACTTGACATCGGTGACCTTCACTGCCACCTGGTGGACAGCCTGGGAGTGGTAGCCTGTGGGCTGGGCGGGCGGAAGGGGTGCAGTGTCCGGGACGAAGGCGGCTGAGCATCACGGAGACCAGCACAGAGGGAACAGCGAGTGGGAGGGGGGTGTGACATCAGGGACAAGGGAGAGGTCACAGACTCGGACAGTGGCCGTCTTGTGCTGGCCCCTGCATCTGGGTGGTTGGCAGGTGGAGCACCAAGATACAGGGTTGATAGGACTAGGCTGGAATCCTGGACTCTCTCTGATCCCGGCAAAGTCACAGAAGCTTCTCCTGTCCTACCCCTGGTCTTTGGAGGGGAGGAGTAACACCCTCCTCCTGGGCTGGCGCGGGGAAGAGAAGCTCCTGCGTGTGAAACAGCTCCACCACCAAGCGCCTGCAGACCAGCGGTGTGTTCCACCTGGAACCTGCCCAGGGAACATGTGGGGAAGGTGTGGCCGCCCTGCCAGGCGAGGCTCCACAGGAAATTCGCTCCTTATGATGTGCGTTTCAAAGGGCCCTAGGACATATTTTTCTTAAATTGAGGTAAAATTCACGTAACATAAAATTACCCATTTTAAAGTGTTCTGTTCAGGCCAGTGTGGTGGCATTCAGCACATTCATGATGGGCGGTGGCAACTCCACCTTGCTCCAAAACATTTTTTGAGACAGAGTCTCACTCTGTTGCCCAGGCTGGAGTGCAGTGGCGTGATCTCAACTCCCTGCAACCTCTGCCTCCCGGGTTCAAGCGATTCTCCCGCCTCAGCCTCCCAAGTAGCTGGGATTACAGGTGCCCGTCATTATGTCTGGCTAATTTTTGTATTTTTAGTAGAGACAGGGTTTCGCCATGTCGGCCAGGCTGGTCTTGAACTCCTGACCGCAGGTGATCCACCCGCTTCAGCCTCCCAAAGTTCTGGAATTACAGACATGAGCCACTGTGCCTGGCCCCCAAAACATTTTCATCACCCTAAAAGGAAACCCCAGCCACTGACAATCACTGGCTCTTCCCCCACCCCGGTGGCCCCTTGACAGCCTCTGGTGGCGCCTCCTCTGCCCCGGTGGCCCCTCGCCAGCCCCTGGTGGCCCCTCCTCTGCCCTGGTGGCCGCTCCCCAGCCCTGGCGGCCGCTCCCCTGCATCTGTCCTTGGGGACTGGCCCATTCTGGACATTTCATGGGACTGGAACCATCCAGTATGTGGCTTCTTCCACTGAGCGTGACGTCCTTGGGTTCATCCACACTGTGACCTGTGTCAGAACTGCCTGGCTGTTGATGGCTGGTTAGCTCTCCATCAGAGGGATGTTTGACATTTGGTTTCTCAATTTGGCAGTGGATGGATACTTGGGTCTGTACCTAGAAGTGGAGTTGCTGGTTCTTATGGAAATTCCACGTTTAGCTTTTTGGGGAACTGCCAAACTGGTTTCCACAGCGGCTGCAGCATTTTACCTCCACCAGCCGGGCATGAGGGTACCGTTCCTCACAGCCTCACCACACTGGTTTTCTGTGTTTTGTTTTTGTTTTTTTAATTCTAGCCATCCTGAAGGTGTGAGGCAGATCTCCTGGTGGTTGGTTGGTTGGTTTGTTTTTGAGACAGAGTCTCGCTCTGTCCCAGGCTGGAGTGCAGTGCCGAGATCTCGGCTCACTGCAGCCTCTGCCTCCTGGGTTCAAGTGATTCTCATGCCTCAGCTTCCAGAGCAGCTGGGATTATAGGTACCCACACCATGCCAACTAATTTTTGTATTTTTAGTAGAGAAGGAGTTTCACCATGTTGGCCAGGCTGGTCTTGAACTCCTGACCTCAGATGATCCACCCACCTTGGCCTCCCAAAGTGCTGGTAATACAGGTGTGAGCCACCGCGCCCAGCCTCCTGGTGGTTTTGATCTGCATTTCCTGGTGGTGATGGTGTTGAGCGTCTTCTGTGCGCCGCCTTTTTCAAAGAAGCCGGAATTCTCCCTGGAATGTCAGTGCCCCCATTCCGTTTCCATCGAGGAAGTGAGCCTGGAGGACGCCGTGGAGTCCACACCCTACACCTGGCTTCCCCTTGGAAGTTTTTGGCCAAAATCTCAGCTCCTTCAGCTACATGGGGCCTCCCTGGACCCAACTCAGGGGCACCTTTTGGCCCAAGGGGAGTTTCAGAAGCAGCGAGGACAGACACAGGTTGGCGGCATCTGCAGGTGTTTGGCGGGGGGGTGGTGAAATGAGGTTGCCGAGCTGCCAGGCACCCAGGCTATGTCTGTAGGGAGGCCCCACAGTCCCTGCACCCCCTCGACTGCCCAGTGCTCTCCGTGGAGAAACATGACAGATGCGGTTGGATAGAGTACAGTGGATGGACGTCCCCACCTGCTCCCTGCGGACGCTTTGGGTGGAAGCCCAGACTGTCCATGGCTGCCAGGCAGACCATGCTGAGGGATGGTGGCCAGGAGCCAGGGAGCCGGCCCACTCCTGCCCGAGTGACACCCCACAGGTCACAGGACAAATGCCAGGGGCCTCATGGTGTGGAAAGGGACATGGAGGCCTGGAGTACTGAGGGACTTTCCCAAGGCCACGCGGCCGGGCACGGGGAAACTGGGCCTTCCCAGTGCCTCCAAGGTCTCTTCCTGGCCAGAGGCAGCTTCACCCAACAGGCCTGGCAGTCCAGAGTCTGAGACTTCAGTAGTAATGGGGTTTGTTGGCAGGAAACTGGGAGATGAGTAGGTTTCCGGAAAGGCTGGAGAGAACCTGAGAGCTGAAGGGAAACACCGGACCTAGCCTGGCCCAAGGACCAGCCCTTAGTCCAACCACCGGCCCTGTGCTGGCTGTGGTGCAGCCGGCTCTGCCCCTGGGTGTGGTAGTGACAACTTCCTGCCCGCCCCCCAAATGCAGCTCTCAGTGCTGCCCGCTGCTCCCAACGTGAGGCCCAGCCCCAGCTGCGGAGCAAAGGTGCACCTCCAGGGGCATCTCCACCAAACCTCTACAAAGACCACCCCCTGCAGCAGGGGCGAGCTGGAACCCCCTGAGCTGATCTCCTGGGGCCTCCCTCGGCCCCTTTAACCAAGCACTGTGGAGCCCAGGCTATCCTGTCCATGACCGCACTGCGGACAGGCGTCTGAGTATCCACAAACACACACTGCTTTCAGGTGATGTCTTTCAACTTTGGAACTCCTAGACGAGCTCGCCCCTCTCAGTAAGCCCCAGGCCTCCTAAGGCCATTTCTCAATGGGAGCCGTGGCCCTGGCATAGGTAGGGTGGAGCCTGACACTCTCCCATGTGGACGCAGATGTCTCCCCTATGTGTATTTCTCTCTGTTTTTTGGAGACAGGGTCTTGCTTGTTCTGTCACCCAAGCATGATCTGGGCTCGCTGCAGCCTTACCTCCGGGGCTCAAGCAATCCTCTCACCTAAGCTTTCTGAGTAGCTGAGGCTGCAGGCGTGCACCACCATGCCCAACTAATTTTTTAAAAAGTTTTTTTAGAGATAGGTTCTTGCTGTGTTGCCCAGACTGGTCTTAAATTACTGGGCTCCAGTGGTCTTTCTGCCTTGGCCTCCCAAAGTGCTGGGATTTCAGGCGCGAGCCACCGTGCCCAGCCCCAAATGTGTATTGCCCAGACCTCTTTGCTAACCACCAGATCTATGGCTCTAACCACCTACCTGACAGTCCCCAAGCAGACCCTCTGCCAGGTCCCAGCCTCGGACCATGGTCCCTCCATATCCCCACACATACTGCTGAGAACCTTGGTGTCTCACCCTTTCTGTTTCCTCTTCCTTCACTCTCCTCCCCCGACCCCCTCCCTAGTCCCCATGTCTTGTCAACTTTGAGCTCCCGAATCTGTCTACCCAACCCCGGGCCCCGGACCCCTCCATCCAGGACCTGGGAAAGGGCCCCTTACCTGATCCCCAGATGCCCTTGGCCTGTCCAAACCCGTCTCCATACTCAGCGAGGTTTTCCAAGTACAGATCTGACCCGAGGGCCCCTGCGGCAGCCCTGTGCTGACGTCCACTGCCCCAAGGACAAAGACCTGGGTCCTCAGTCCCTGTACGGCAGCCTGCACCCAGGTCCTCTTGCTGAGCTCCAGCCACTGGCCCCGCTGGGCAGAAGTGACCATGTGATACGGAGCTCCTGCCTCCCAGGAGCGGGGTGAGAATCTGAGATCCCCCCTTCCCCAGGGCTGTGCAAGAGACTGAACACCTGTGTGGACCTGTCTGCCCTTCGCCCCCACACACTAGCTGAGAGTAAGCCCCCCAGGCAGGCACACAGGAGAAGGATAAGACAGGAGACTCCCGTGACCTGCTCAGAACAGGCTCAGCCCCAGGGGGCCTCTGCCCCCACTTCCCCATGCTCTGTGGTTCTCTCTCCATGAGGTCCAGGGCCTCCCAAGACCTTCAGGTATTAAACAGCCTTTGGTCGCTTCGGTGACAACAGCAGCTTCATTTACTGGGTGATTCTCAGCATGATAATTGGAACTTGGCCTGCCTTGTGCTGAGATTAAACCTCTGCCCGCTGCCTTGTGCTGAGACCTGCGGTGGCAGGAAAAGTTGGGGTTTGCAGAGATTCTTAAATGTGTTGTGTTATGTAGATTCCAGTTCTCAGTTGAAAAGTCTCCATCTTTTAATCTACTTTCTCCCTTGCTTTCTCCATCTGAACAAAAACACGGCGCTCACAGAGAGTTCAGGGGTTCTCTGCTGCGACTTCCACTGTCTGGCTGAGCGTGCGTCCATTTCCATGGGCTATTTTTTCCTGTTGATTTTAGGCGCTGTGGTCTCTGAATGCTGGTGAAGCCTGGAGGCTCCAGATCCCGGGTCAGCAAATTGCAGCGGGGGACGGCCGCCCGCTTTTGTGAGTGCAGCTTATTGAAACGCAGCCATGCCCGTTTGTTTACAGATACTCCGTGCTTGCGTGTGCCCTACAGCAGCACAGTTCAGTAGGCAGAAGCCACTTCTACTACCTGGCTAAGGAAAACATGGACAGATCCTGCTCTGGATGACGCCGCGTTCCAGCCGGCAGAGAGGGTCCCCCATTTCTTCGGTAAGGAGACCCCCTCGCTCCAATCAGGGACTGAGCTGAGTTGAGGACGAGCTGCCCTTTGGGTGAGCCTGTCTCTGGGTTGCTTGTCTCTAGGAACTAATCCTCCAGGAAATTAACAGAGAGCTGCTGTTGGAAACTGGAGCCCTCCCCTTCCTCAGCCCTGAGCGAGGTAAACAATTCTGCTCTGCCTTCCGGAGGTTTCTAATGAGCTCTTCGACCAGCATCTTCACACAGCTTCCAGTCCTGCCACAGTCTTGAAGAAGAGATCAGCTTTCAAGTCGTCATTCTTGTCAAGATTAGATGCCCCTCGAATCTCCCATGTGTCATTAATCCCAGCACGAACAAGCACTCGGGAACTGCGGGCTGCAGATGGTCCGCTTATCCTGCAAAACCCTCCTCTTTTGGGGCTTAACCCCTTTAGTCTTTGTTGCTTCTGCAGCTTTCTGATGCCATTAAAGAGATGATTTTTATATTTTTGCCTGGCCTTTCTAGTTCTTAGTGGGAGCCTTGATCTGCTGCACTCCATCCTACTTGGAAGTAGAAGTCTGTTTTCTCATGTTTAAAATGTTAATTTCAGGTCACACACGGTGGCTTATGCGTGTAATCCTAGCACTTTAGGAGGCCAAAGTGGGAGGATCACTTGTAAGCTCAGGAGTTCCAGGTGAGCCTAGGAAACATAGGGAGACCTCATCTTAAAGAAAAAAAAAATGGCACTCACCGAGCATGGTGGTGCATGCCTGTAGTCTCTCTCACTTGGGAGGCCAGGGCAGGAGGATCACTTGAGTCCAGGAGTTTGAGGTTACCGTGAGCTACGGTTGCATGACTGCACTCTGGCCTGGGCAACAGAGCAAGACCCTATCTCCAAAAACATAAAGATAAAATAGGCTGGATGCAGTGGCTCACATCCATGATCCTAGCACTTTGTCAGGCCAAGGCAGGAAGATTGCTTGAGCCCAGGAGTTCAAGACCAGCCTGGCCAGCATAGTGAGACCCTGTTTCTAAAAAAAAGAAATTAGATGGCCATGGTGGCACATACCTCTACTTAGGAGGCTGAGGCAAAAGGATCACATGTACCCAGGAGTTTGAGGCTGCAGTGAGCTGTGATCGTGCCGCTACGCTCAGCCTGGGCAACAGAATAAGACTCTGTCTCTAAAAATATAAGTCAATAGGCTGGGCGCGGTGGCTCACGCCTATAGTCCCAGCACTTTGGGAGGCCGAAGTGGGTGGATCACGAGGTCAGGAGCTCGAGATCATCCTGGCTAACATGGTGAAACCCCGTCTCTATTAAAAATACAAAAAATCAGCCAGGTGTGGTGGCAGGCACCTGTAGTCCCAGCTACTCAGGAGGCTGAGGCAGGAGAATGGCGTGAACCCAGGAGGCAGAGCTTGCACTGAGCCAAGACCGTGCCACTGTACTCCAGCCCGGGTGACAGAGTGAGACACTGTCTCAAAAAAAAAAAAAAAAAAAATATATATATATATATATGTATATGTGTGTGTGTGTGTATATATGTATAAAAATATGTCGGCCGGGCGCGGTGGCTCAAGCCTGTAATCCCAGCACTTTGGGAGGCCGAGACGGGCGGATCACGAGGTCAGGAGATCGAGACCATCCTGGCTAACACAGTGAAACCCCGTCTCTACTAAAAAATACAAAAAAAACTAGCCGGGTGAGATGGCGGGCGCCTGTAGTCCCAGCTACTCGGGAGGCTGAGGCAGGAGAATGGCGTAAACCCGGGAGGCGGAGCTTGCAGTGAGCTGAGATCCGGCCACTGCACTCCAGCCTGGGCGACAGAGCAAGACTCCGTCTCAAAAAAAAAAAAAAAAAAAAGTCAATAAAAATAAATAAAATGTTAATTTCAGTTTCCAGTTGTTCATTGCTAGCAAATAGAAATACACATTTCGTTTTGTACCCTGACCTAGTATTCCGTGACATTCTAATTGGTTCTAGTAGATTCCTTTGAGATTTTCTATGTAGTCATGCTGTCCACAAATAGAGACATTTGTGTATTTATTCCTTCCCAATATGTGTTCACTTTATTATTTTCTTGCTTATTACACTGACCAGGGCCTCCAATGTGATGCTGAATAGATGTGGTGAGAGGAGATGCCCTTGCCTTGTTTCCTTCCTTTTGGGGAAAGCATCCAATCTTTCATCATTAAGTGTGATGTTATCTGTAGAGCTTTTGTGATGCCTTTTGAAAAGTTAAGGAAGTTGTTTTTTTATTCCTAGTTTGCTAAGAGTTTTTATCACAAATGGATGTTGAATTTTGTCAAATTCTTTTCCTGCATCTTTTTTTTTGAGGTGGAGTCTCGCTCTGTTGCCAGGCTGGAGTGCAGTGGCGCAATCTCGACTCACTGCCAGCTCCACCTCCCGGGTTCATGCCATTTCTCCTGCCTCAGCCTCCTGAGTAGCTGGGACTACAGGCGCCCGCCACCACTCCTGGCTAATTTTTTGTATTTTTAGTAGAGACGGGGTTTCACTGTGTTAGCCAGGATGGTCTCGATCTCCTCACCCCGTAATCCGCCCACCTCGGCCTCCCAAAGTGCTGGGATTACAGGCATGAGCCACCGTGCTCGGCCTCTTTTTTTTTTTTAAGTCTGTTGATAATGATGAATTAGATCAATGTTTGAAGGTTGAACCAACCTTGCATTTCCAGAATAAACCTCATTTTTTTTTTGTCCCAGAATAAACAGATTACTTCAGGATAAAGACTCATTTTTATATATTGCTGGATTATTTGCTAATAATGAGTTGAGGATTTTGCATCTATGTTCATAATGGATATTTGTCTGTTTGCTTTTCTTGTAATGGCCTCATGTGGTTTTAGTGTCAAGGTAATGTTGAATTCATAAAAGGAATTGCCAAGTGTTCTCTCCTCTTCTATTTTCTGTAAGAGTTTGTGTAGAATTGGTATTAAGTCTTCCTTAAATGTTTGGTAGCATTTAATGGACATATGACAATTTGGTTTACCTGTTTATTCTTGAGTGAGCTTTGGTAGTTTGAATCTTTCAAGGAATTTTCCCATTAAGTTTAAATTGTCAAATTTATGAGCATAAAACTGTTTGTAACATTTCCTTTTTTTTCCTCTTTTTTTTGAGATGGAGTCTCGCTCTGTCACCCGGGCTGGAGTGCAATGGCATGATTGCGGCTCACTGCAATCCCCACCTCCCAGGTTCAAGCGATTATTCTGCCTCAGCCTCCCAAGTAACTGGGATTACAGGCGCCCGCCACCATGCCCAGCTAATTTGTTTGTATTTTTAGAAGAGATGGGGTTTCACTATTTTGGCCAGGTTGGTCTCAAACTCCTGACCTTGTGATCCACCTGCCTCGACCTCCCAAAGTGCTGGGATTACACCATGCCCGGCTGTAATATTTCCTTCATATCTTTTTCATGTCTATAGGGTCTGGGGTAGTGTTCCCACTTTCATTCCTAATGTAATTTGTATCTTCTCTTTTTTTCCTGATCACTCTAACTTGAAGCTTTTCATATTTATTGATATTTTCAAATAACCAGTTTTTGCTTTCACTGATTTTTCTCTGATGTTCTGTTTTCATTTCTGCTAATGTCTACTCACTGTTGTTTCTTTTGCTTTGGATCTGCTCTTTTTTTTTAATTAATTAAGGTGAAAGTTTAGCTGATTTCAGACTTTTCTTCTACCTTAACATAAACATTTAATATTCTAAGTTTTCCTCTAAACACTACTTAGCTAGAATCCATAAATGCTAATATGTTTAGTTTTCATTTTCTTTCAGTTAGAAACAGTCTCTAAATTCCCTTGTGATGTTCTGTTTAACTCACAGGTTAATTTAATATTTGTGGATTTTCCAGATAGCTCTTTTTTACTGGCTTTCGGATTGATATTATGGTCAGAGAACATGCTTTGTATGAGTTCAATTCCTTTAAATGAGTTAAGGTTTATTTCATGGCCCAGAACATGATATGTCTTGGTAAAAGTCCAGCAGGCGCTTGAATAGAATGTGTATTCTGCTCTTGTTGGGTGGAATGTTCTATAAATATCAGCTAGGTCAAACCAGTTAAAAACATTCAGGTCTCCTATATCCTTCATGATTTTCTACTTATTCTCTCAATTACTGAAAGAGGGGCCAGGCACAGTAGACTATGCCTGTAATGCCAGCATTTTGGGAGGCCAAAGCAGGAGGTTCACTTGAAACCAGGAGTTCAAGACCAGCCCAGGCAACATGACAAGAGCCCCTCTTTACAGCAATACTCAGGAGGCTACCTCAGCCTCCTGAGTAGCTGGGATTACCGGTGCACGCCACCACGCCTGACTAATTTTTGTATTTTTAGTAGAGATGGGGTTTCACCATGTTGATCAGGCTGGTCTGAACTCCTGACCTCAAGTGATCCACCCGCCTCGGCCTCCCAAAGTGCTGGGATTACAGGAATGAGCTACCACTCCTGGCCTGTTGATTGTCTTTTTGCATTAGGTCATTCTTGCACTGCTATAAAGAAATACCTGAGACTGGGTCATTTATAAAGAAAGGCTTATTGGTTCATGGTTCAGCAGACTGTACAGGAAGCACAGTGGCACCTGCTTCTCGAGAGGCCCAGGAGGCTTCCAATCATGGTGGAAGGCAAAGCAGGAGGAGGGACATCACATGGCAAAGGCAGGAGTGAGTGGGGGGATAGGGGAGGTGCCACACACTTGCAAATGACCAGATCCCTTGTGAACTGAGAGAGACAGCTCACTTATCACCAAGGGATGACCCAAGCCAGTCATGAGAGATCCGCTCCCATGACCCAACACCTCCCCCCAGGCCCCACCTCCAGCACTAGAGATTACAATTCAACATGCTGATTTGGGTGAGGTCAAATATTCAGACTGTATCATTCTGCCTGGGGCCCCTCCCAAACCTCATGCCCTTCTTACATTGCAAAATACTATCATGCCTTCCCAAGAATAGTCTTCCCAAAGTCTCAACTCATTCCAGCGTTAACTCAAAAATCCAAAGTCTCCTCCGAGACAAGGCAAGTCCCTTCCACTGATGAGACTGTAAAATAAAATACAAGTAATTTACTTCCAAGATACAATAGGAATATAGGCACTGGGTAAGCACTGTCATTCCAAAAGGGAGCCATCAGCCAAATGAAAGGGAGTACAGGTCCCATGCAAGTTCCAAACCCAGCAGGGCAGGTGTTAAATCTGAAAGCTCCAAAACCATCTCCTTTGACTCCATGCTCCACAGCCAGGGCACACTGGTGCCAGGGGTGGGCTCCCAAGGCCTTGGGCAGCTCCGCCCTCGGGGCTCTGCAGGTTCCATCCCCAACGCTGCTCTCACAGGTGTAGAGTGCTCGTGACTTTTCTAACCACAGGGTGCAAGCTGCTGGTGACTTTGCCGTTCTGAATTCTGGAGGGCAGTGGCCCCTTCTCACAGCTCCACTAGGCAGGGCCCCAGCGGGGACTCTGTGTTGGGGGTCCAACTCTCTCAGTTACTGAAAGAGGGGATTTGGGGGATTTGTGGACATTGCTCCTTGGCACTGCCCTAGTAAAGGTTCTCTGTGGGGGCTCCGCCCCCTGCAGCAGGCTTCTGCCTGGAAACTTGGGCTTTCTCATACATCCTCTGAAATGTATATAGGTAGAGGCTGCCAAGCCTTCACTCTTACATTCTGTGCACCCGCAGGCTTAATGCCGTGTGAAAGCTGTCAAGGCTTACAGCTTGCAACCTCCAAAGCGGCAGCCTGAGCTGTACCTGGGCCCCTGTGAGCTGAGGCTGGAGCTGGAGCTGCTGGAATGCCATGTAGGGAGCACGCCCTGAGGCTGTACAGGGAAGTGGGGCCCTGGGCCTGGCCCACAAAACCATTTCGTTCTCCTAGGCCTCAGGGCCTGTGATGGGAGGGGCTGCCATGAAAGTCTTTGAAATGCCTTTGAGGCATTTTTTTCATTGGCTTGGTCATCAGCTGTTTGCTAATTTTTAGTCATGCAAATATCTCTAAGAAGTGGTTCCTTGGCCGGGTGAGGTGGCTCACGCCTGTAATCCCAGCACTTTGGGAGGCCGAGGCGGGTGGATCACGAGGTCAGGAGATGAGACCATCCTGGCTAACACAGTGAAACCCTGTCTCTACTAAAAATATAAAAAATTAGCCAGGCGTGGTGGCAGATGCCTGTAGTCCCAGCTACTAGGGAGGCTGAGGCAGGAGAATGGCGTGAACCTGGGAGGTGGAGCTTTCAGTGAGTGGAGATCGCGCCACTGCACTCTAGCCTGGGAGACAGACGGAAACTCTGTCTCAAAATAAAAAACAGTGGTTCCTCTACAGTCTGCTTGAATTCCTCTCCTGAAAAATCTTTTTCTTTCTCTGCCACGTGGCCAGGCTGCAAATTTTCCAAACTATTTTTTTTTTTTTGGGTGGTGGGGTGTTGACAGAGTCTCATTCTGTCACCAGACAGGAGTGCAGTGGTGCAATCTTGGCTCACTGCAACCTCTGCCTCTTGGGTTCAAGTGATTCTCCTGCCTCAGCCTCCTGAATAGCTGGGGTTACAGGTGCCCGCCACCACACCAAGCTGATTTTTGTATTTTTAGTAGATGTGGGATATGATGAGGTTTCTCTTCAAATAGCCTGATCAATTCTTTCAATTCATAGTACCTCCCCCACCCCTTTTTCCTTTTTCTCTTCTCTGCCTTTGTTAGATGCCTGGACACACCACAGGACCAGGCTTATCAGTACCAGCTCACATTCCTTTCCTTATTTGGAAGGAGACTAGCTCTCTAGCTCATTGCAGATGCCCCTCCTCCTTCTTCTTTCCCTCTCTCCCTTAGTACCCACCTTATCTAAAGGAAGTTCAAATGTCTAGCCAACTGGGATTAATTCAGATTGTGCAAACCGACCCTGGCCAATGGGGAAAGGGTACAGGGACAGGACTTGCATCAGAAATAAAGGCTCTTGTGCCCCTTTGTTCAGGTGCACTCTAATGGCGACTGGCCAAGGAGAAGCACCCATCTGCACAGAAGTAAAATTGCTTTGCTGAGAATCCTTTGTTTGAGGCCAGGTGCGGTGGCTCACGCCTATAATCCCAGCACTTTGGGAGGCAGAGGCAGGCAGATCACAAGGTCAGGAGATTGAGACCATCCTGGCTAACATGGTGAAACCCTTTCTCTACTAAAAATACAAAAAATTAGCCGGGCGTGGTGGCAGGTGCCTGTAGTTCCAGCTACTCGGGAGGCTGAGATAGGAGAATGGCATGAACCCGGAAGGCGGAGCTTGTAGTGAGCCAAGATAGTGCCACTGCACTCCAGCCTGGGTGACAGAGCAAGACTCTGTCTCCAAAAAAAAAAAAAAAAAAAAAAAAAAAAGAATCCTTTGCTTGAGTGTTCAATCTCCTTAGGATTTTGAGAGTGTTATTCCCAACAGTAGAGATGAGGTTTTGCCATGTTGGCCAGGCTAGTCTCGACCTCCTGGCCTCACGGGATTGTGAGGCCTCCCAAAGTGCTGGGATTACAAGTGTGAGCCACCATATCTGGCCAATTTTCCAAACTTTTACACTCTGCTTCTCTTTTAAATATAAGTTCCAACTTTAAGTCATTCCTTTGCTCCCACATCTGAGTAGTTTGTTAGAAGCAGCCATGTCACTTTTTGAACATTTTGCTGCTTAGGGATTTCTTCCACCAGATACCCCAAATCATCACTCTCAGGTTTAAATGTCCATGGATCTCGAGGCATGAACAGACTACAGCCATGCTCTCTGCCAAAACCTTAGCGAAGAACATACGACCTTTGTTCCAGTTTCCAATCAGTTCCTCATTTCCAGCTGAGGCCTCATCAACCTGGCCTCTATGACACTATGAACATTTTGCTCACAATCATTTAACCCGTCTCTAAGAAGCTCCAAACTTTTCCTCATCTTCCTGTTGTCTTCCAAGCCCTCCACACTCTTCCAACCTCTGCCCATTACCCAGGTCCAAAGCTGCTTCCACATTTTCAGGTATCTTTAGCAATGCTTTACCCCTTGGTACCAATTTTCTGTCTTAGGCCATTCTTGCAATTGCTGTAAAGAAATAGCCGAGGCCGGGCGCGGTGGCTCAAGCCTGTAATCCCAGCGCTTTGGGAGGCCGAGACGGGCGGATCACGAGGTCAGGAGATCAAGACCATCCTGGCTAACCCGGTGAAACCCCGTCTCTAGTAAAAAATACAAAAAAATAGCCGGGCAAGGTGGCGAGCGTCTGTAGTCCCAGCTACTCAGGAGGCTGAGGCAGGAGAATGGCGTAAACCCGGGAGGCGGAGCTTGCAGTGAGCTGAGATCCGGCCACTGCACTCCAGCCTGGGCGACAGAGCGAGACTCCGTCTCAAAAAAAAAAAAAAAAAAAAAAAAAAAAAAAAAAAAAAAAAAAAAAAAAAAAAGAAATAGCCGAGCAGCTAGGCGCGGTAGCTCAGCCCGTAATCCTAGCACTCTGGGAGGCCAAGGCGGGCAGTTCACAGGTCAGGCGATCAAGACCATCCTCACTAACATGGTGAAACCCCGTCTCTACTAAAAATACAAAAAATTAACTGGGTGTGGTGGTGGGCACCGGTAGTCCCAGCTACTCTGGAGGCTGAGGCAGGAGAATGGTGTGAACCAGGGAGGCAGAGCTTGCAGTGAGCTGAGATGGCACCACCACACTCCAGTCTGGGCGACAGAGCAAGACTCCGTCTCAAAAAAAAAAAAAAAAAGAAATATCTATTTTATTTTTATTTATTTTTTTATTTTTATTTTTTTATTTTTTTTTTGAGACGGAGTCTCGCTCTGTCGCCCAGGCTGGAGTGCAGTGGCGCAATCTCGGCTCACTGCAAGCTCCGCCTCCCGGGTTCACGCCATTCTCCTACCTCAGCCTCCCGGGTAGCTGGGACTACAGGCGCCCGCCACTGCGCCCGGCTAATTTTTTTCTATTTTTTAGTAGAGATGGGGTTTCACCATGGTCTCGATCTCCTGACCTTGTGATCCGCCCACCTCGGCCTCCCAAAGTGCTGGGATTACAGGCGTGAGCCACCGTGCCCGGCCAAGAAATATCTAAGACTGGATAATTTATAAGAAAATAAGTTTAACTGGCTCATGGCTCTGCAGCTGCACAGAAAGCATCAAGCATCGGCTTCTGAGGAGGCCTCAGGAAGCTTCCAATCATGGTGGAAGGCAGAGGAGGAGCAGGCAGGGGAGCGGGGAAGAGGTGCCACACACTTTGAAATGACCAGATCTCGTGTAAACTCAGAGCAAGAGTTCACTTATCACCAAGGGAATGGCCCAAGCCATTCATGAGAGACCTGTTCCCATGATCCAGACACCTCCTACCAGGCCCTGCCTCCAACACTGGGGATTACAATTCAACATGGGACTTGGGCAGGGAAAAATATCCAAACTGTATCACTTTTCCTTTGGAAACTGGTCATTTTTTCATGATTTTTTTTAGGTCACGTAATTTAGGATTATGAATTGGGCTTTTAAAAAAATTTTGGGACCAGGTCTGGCTCTGTTGCCCAGGCTGGCATGCAGTGGCACAATCTCACATCACTGCAACCTCTGCATCCCAGGCTTAAGCCATCCTTCCACCTCAGCCTCCAGAGTAGCTGGGAATACAGGCACGTGCCACCACACCCAGCTTATTTTTGTATGTTTTGGTAGAAAATGATTTTTGTCAGGTTGCCCAGGCTGGTCTCGAACTCCTGGGCTCAAGCGATCTGCCTGCCTCAGCCTCTCAAAGTGCTGGGATCACAGGTGTGAGCACCACGCCCGGCCATGAACTGGACATTTTGACTGTCATGCTGGGTAGACTCCGTGACAGTCCCCTGGAGAACGCTGATTTTTTTTGTTAGTGCCCATCAACCTGGTTAGTTCCGACCACAAAGTTCTGCTGCCTCTGCTCTAGTCCAAGTTCCACTTTCAAAGCCAATTCATGCTGCTTCTCTGAGTGCACCCCACACAGGTGCAACTCGGGTGGGGGAGCCGGGGCTGCTGCTGGTTCCCCCTCAGAGTTCCGAGGCCTCTTTCTCCCACTCTCTCCCTTCTGGGATTCCCCCCACCACACACTTTCTGGACCTCAGCGGCCCCCATTCACCATTTCTCTTGCCAAAAGGACCAGGTTTCTACGGGAGTTTCGGCTTTCTGTGTTGCTGTGCAGTTCTATAACTGAGGCCCATCCTGGGGCAAAGCTACGAGAGAAAAGAGAAAACAAAACCAGGAAACGGCTTCCCCACAGGGGCCACGTCCACAGCTTTGGTTTAGTGGTTTACTTTGCAGAGTCCTCAGTGGCGGGGAGGGGGGAAGGCAGGGGGAGGGGGGGCTTTTTTTTCCTGGACTTGACTTGTTAGTTGTAATAGTGAAAGAGACAGGCTGGCTGGCGGGGCGAGGTGGCTCACGCCTGTAATCCCAGCACTTTGGGAGGCTGAGGCAGGAGGATCACCTGAGGTCAGGAGTTTGAGAGCAGCCCGGCCAACATGGTGAAACCCTGTCTCGACTAAAAATACAAAAATTAGCCAGGTGTGGTGGTGGGTGCCTGTAATTCCAGCTACTCGGGAGGCTGAGGCAGGAGAATCGCTTGAACCCAGGAGTTTGAGACCAGCCTGGGCAACATAGCAAGACCCCCATCTCTGCTGAAAATACAAAAACTAGCCAGGCGCGGTGGCGCATCCCTGCAATCCCAGCTGCTTGGGAGGCTGAGGCAGGAGAATGGTTTGAACCCAGGAGGCGGAGGTTACAGTGAGCCGAGATTGTGCCATTGCACTCCAGCCTGGGTGACAGAGTGAGGCTCCGTCTGAAAAAAAGAGGGCACAACAAGCAACAGAGACACATACCGAAGATACTCCCATGATGGCTTCATCCACGGGAGATGACTAAAGGGCTGGCGTTGCAGCCGTGTGAGACATTCCGCGGCAGGTCAGACGAACAGCCCTAGAGCCTGTCTGGGGGACAGCAGGCATCTCCTCTGGGACGTCATCCTCGAGATAAGGAAAGGTGCTGCTCCTCTGTATAAATGGAGGTTTTTCTCATGAGTGTCCTTAAATCTACCACTAAACTCAGGTTAAATGCTCTTAGTCTGGAATTAACATAGGGAAACTGGGATGGATATGTTTTCATATTTATGAAAAAAATGTTTCTCAAGTAAATGCAACAAGCAGGAATACAGGTGGGAATGCCACAGTACTAGGCTACACTGCGCTTCAGAACAGTTTTTCTTGTTTTGAGACAGGGTCTTGCTCTGTCTCCCAGGCGGGAGTGCAGTGGCATGATCACGGTTCACTACAGCCTCCATTTCCTGGACTCAAGTGATCCTCCCACCTCAGCCTCCCAAGTAGCTGGGACTATAGGCACGCACCACCATGCCCGTCTTTTTTTTTTTTTTTTTTTGTAGAAGTGGGGTCTCACTACATTGCCCAGGCTGGTCTTGAATTCTTGGGCTCAAACAATCCTCCCACTTTGGCCTCCTAAAGTGCTGGGATTACAAGTGTAAGCCACTGTGCCCAGCAGAACAAACTGCTTTTAAATGTGAGTTTTAAATACATCAGAAGAACCAATATACAGAGAAAGACTCCAGCCACTCTCCATCTGACATCACCAGGGAATGACGCACTCTGCATAGGCAATTCTCTAGGTAGCTGAAGTTTGCCTGTTCAATCAGCAAACACTTTTAAAATGTTGATAATTCATTTCTTCAACCCAGTTTTGGGAGCTGCCTACTCTATGTGCAAACCAGCACTCAGGAAGCTGGGCTAACACAGTGAATAAGCCAGACCCATGGTTACGCTTTCCCCATTGCATTTTCTGATTTCTTTTTTCTTTTCTTTTCTTTTTTTTTTTTCTTTTTTGAGACAGAGTCTCCCTCTGTCAACAGGCTAGAGTGCAGCAGCGATCTCGGCTCACCGCAACCTCCACCTCCCAGGTTTGAGCAATTCTCCTGCCTCAGCCTCCTGAGTAGCTGGGACTACAGGTGTGCACCACCACCAGCTAATTTTTGTATTTTTAGTAGAGACGGGGGTTTCACCACGTTGGCCAGGCTGGTCTCGAACTTCTGACTTCAAGTGATCCACCCGACTCGGCCTCCCAAAGTGCTAGGATTATAGGCATGAGCCACCGAGCCCTGCCAGCACCTTGCTAATTTATTAAGCAGAAGATTCTGAATATAATTTGAACTTTTACTGCTGACTCAGGGGCAGCATCGTAAATATAAGTTAGTGAGGAGGTTGTTACATCCAATCAGGTAGACACTTCCATTAATGAAGTCTAAGGTCACATTGATGGAGTTAGCAGCTGGATCCCACAGTTAACTCGCAGAATGTCTGCCAGCAGGCAAGGTTTCCTATTTTCCAAATGCATCACTGCCCAATATAGTTTTCTTTGAAGCCAAGAACTGACCTTTATGGGCTTTTTACTGTATTTTGTTGGCATGTCATCTGGTTGACTTTGGGTACAACTCTTGCCGTCATTTTGAGTGTTGGTTCTGTCCGTAATTCACTCTGTTGACTTCCCTCCCAGCACTGAGTGATACCATGAGAGGTCTACATCCCCTCCAGGCTGAGGCTGAGCCGTCAGTTCTCATTGGGAGCAACTGTTCACCTGACTGCAAGACCACCTACAAACACACCAGCGTCAAACTCATGTTTCATGATTGAATCTACAAGAATATCATAAAGACTGACAAGTACACACCAGAAGTCAGAGTAGTTCTGACCTTACGCTGACCTGCTAGCCCTGGACCGCTAACCCGGGCCCTGCCCTGCCCTGCGCAAGAAAGAAAAGGAGATGAGAAAAAGAAAGGAGGAGACCGAAGAAAGCGAAAGAAAAAGAAATGGGTTAAATTTTTCATGAAACACTCTTTGCATGGACTTTTTCTTCCTGTTTTTAGTATTTTTGGGCTGGGAGTGGAATAGAAAAATGTGAAGTAAAGATACCCACTTCTAGTCAACATTGTACTGAGGCTTTAACCAGGCAGTCAGGGAAGGAAATGAAAGGCATCCAGGTTGGAAATTAAGAGGTGAAACTATCTGTCTTTGCAGGTGACCTTATCTTGTATATAAAAAATCCTAAGGATTTCACTAAAAAAAACAAAAACAAAAACAAAACAAAACAAAAACTAATAAATAAGTTCAGCAACATTGCAGGAGACAAGCTCAATATACAAAATCAGCTGTATTTCTGTATATTTACAATGAATAATCTGAAATTGAAATTAAGAAAATTTCATTTACAATAGCACCAAAAATAAAACAGTAATAAGCCGAACAAAAGAAGTACAAAATTTATACTCTGAAAACTACAAAACTTGGTTGAAAGAAAGTAGAGAAGAAATGGAAAGGCACCCTCAATCCGCGGACCTGGACTTCATGTAGTGGAGATGGCAGCGCTCTCAAAACGCATCCACAGATTCAACGCAACTCCTATCAAAATCTCACTTGGCTCCTCTGCAGACACTGAAAAGCTTATCCTAAAAATTCACATGGAAATTTGAGGGACCCAGAATAGCCAAAACAATCTTGAAAAAGAAGAACAAAGTTGGAGAACTCACACTTCCCAATTTCAAAGCTTACTACAAGGCTGCCATGAGGAGGTAAGAATAGACACACGGGGCCATGGGACAGAACGGAGGGCTGGAAAGAAGCTCCCAGCTACAGGCAGCAAGTGTCCACACGGTGCCAAAACAATTACACAGGGAGAGAGCTGTCTTTTTAACAAATGACGCTGGGACAGAGAAATACCCACGTACAAAAGAAACAAGTCAGGCCGGGCGTGGTGGCTCACGGCGTGGTGGTTCACGTAATCCCACCACTTTGGGAGGCTGAGCTGGGCAGATCACCTGAGGTCAGGAGTTCAAGACCAGCCTGGCCAACAGAGTGAAACCCTGTCTCTACTAAAAATTAGCTAGGCGTGGTGGTGTGTGCCTATAGTCCCAGCTACTTGGGAGGCTGAGGCAGGAGAATCACTTGAACCCAGGAGGCGGAGGTTGCAGTTAGCCAAGATTGTGCCACTGCACTCCAGCCTGAGCGACGAGAAAAACTCCGTGTCAAGAAAAATACATAAATAAAAAATAAAAAAAAACAAAAAAATAATTAGCCCAGTTGGATGGTGTGCATCTGTGGTCCCAGCTACTCAGGAGGTTGAGGTGCGAGGATCACCTGAGTCCAGGGAGGTCAAGGCTGCAGTGAGCTGTCACACCATTGCACTCCAGCCTGGGCGACAGAGCGAGACCCTGTCTCAAAAGCATATTTATATAAATATAAATAAACTATAAAACTGTTAAGAAGAAATCATAGACACAAATCTTCATGATCTTGGATTAGGCAGGGGTTCCTTAGCTAGGACACCAAAAGCACAAGGAATAACAACAAAAATAAACTGGATTTCATCAAAATTAAAAACTTTTGTGCTTCAAGGGACACCATCAAAAAAGTAAAAAAGACAACCCAAAGAATGGGTGAAAATATTTGCAAATCATCTACCTAATAAGGGTCTAGTATCCAGAATAAAGTATTACAACTCAATAAAAAGACAACTAACCCAATTAAAAATAGGCGAATGATCTGAATAGACATTTCTCTAAGATATACAAATGGCCAGTAAAACCCACGAAAAAATGCTCAATGTCATTAGACATCAGAGAAACACAGGTTGAAGCCACAATGACGTACCACCTCATGCCTGCTGGAGTGGCTGTAATCAAAAAGAAAATAAGAGTTGGTGAGGCTGTGGAGGGACCAGAACCATCACACACTGCTGGTGGGAGTGAAGTGGCACGGCCACTGTGGAAAAGAGTGTGGTCGTTCGTCACACGGATGAACATCCAGTTACAACATGACCCAGCAATTCCACTCCCCCGTGCAGACCCAAAAGCAGACCCTGCCACACAGAAACCTGTAAAGGAATGTTTTTGTTTAAAAATTTTTTTTTGTTTTATTTATTTATATCAGATGGAGTATCGCTCTGTTGCCAGGCTGGAGGGCAGTGTGCGATCTTGGCTCACTGCAACCTCTGCCTCATGGACTCAAGCAATTCTCCTGCCTCAGCCTCCACAGAGCTGGGACTACAGGTGCGCGCCACGACGCCTGGCTGATTTTTGTTTGCGTGTTTTTTGTTTTTGTTTTTTTTTTTTTTTGAGACAGAGTCTCGTTCTGTCACCCAGGCTGGAGTGCAATGGCATGATCTTGGCTCACTGCAACCTCTGCCTCCCAGGTTCAAGCGATTCTCCTGCCTCAGCCTCCGGAGTAGCTGGGATTACAGGCATGCGCCACCACGCCTGGCTAATTTTGTATTTTTAGTAGAAATGGTGTTTCTCCATGCTGGTCAGGCTGGTCTCGAACTCCTGATCTCAGGTAATCCACCCGCCTCGGCCTCCCAAAGTGCTGGATTACAGGCGCGAGCCACCTGAGCCGGCATTGTTTTGTTTTGTTTTGTTTTTAAAGACAGAGTCGTGTTCTGTCGCCCAGGGTAGAATCCAGTGGCACGATGAGGTCTCTGCAGCCTCAAACTCCTGAGCTCGAGTGATCCTCCTGCCTCAGCCTCCTGAGTAGCTGCGATTATAGGCGCCCGCCACCACGCCTGGCTCAATTAAAGACAAACACACACACACACACACACAAAACCCCAAAAAACAAAAACAAAACCACCTCCTCCCCCCCCCCCCCCCCAAAATACTGGTCCATACGATAGCACAGGTGAGCCTGGAAAGGCTGTTAGGTGAAAGTCACAACAGATGCCAAGGTACAGATTGCACCTACAGTGCCGGACAGGGGGCTTTACGGACCGCGGGGCTGCTGAGGGCGGGCCGGGGACCGGATGGGGACCAGGAGGGTGACCGCTGAACGGTACAGGGTTTCTTTCGAAGAGATGAAAATGTTCTGAAACTGGCTGTGGTGATGGCGGCGGGTTTGTCAATACCACGCAGGACCCCTGAGGTGTACTCTTAAAATGGGTGAGTTGCATGGCAGGCGAGTAATATCTCGACAGAACTGTTGCCACAGAAGAAAAAACCAAAACCCAAACCCACCTCCAACCGCGGGGCCGCTGCGGGAAAAGACAGCTCAGCGCGCTCTCCACGCCCCTTTCTCCCGGGGCTGCGCCCACAGCCCCTGCCGCCCGTGCGCTTCCCTCCCGGGATCATCGTCCCCACGCACCGGGTGCTCACTCCTGGGTCCACCCGGGGCTCGCCCACGGGCCCTCTGCAGGCAGCCAGGGGCTGTCCCGGGTCGCTCTGGAGCGCTGGGGCTAGGGGTGCGGATTCCCAGGGAACGCGCCGGGTGCTCCCTGGTGATCCCCGGGAAGGCGGCCCCGCGTCCCGCGCAGCCGGGTCCAGCTGCAGCCAGGAAGGGCGGGGGGCGCGCGTGGAGGGGCGGAGGCGGCCGAGGTCCCGGCTCCTCGCAGCCTCCGGAGCCCGCGGCGTTGCCATGACGACGCCCGTGAGCCGCCCGATTCTTCCCGCGCCGCTGCCCCGGGAAGGGCTGGGCTGGGCAGGGCTGGGCGGGGTCCCGGGGCGCCCCTCCTTCCAGAAGCGTCCTTACCCGAGGTTGGGTGGGCGAGACCCACCCCCGGGTAGGGAGCGGAGGCCAGGCGGGGATATCTCGGGTCCCACGATCCCTCCCGCAGGTCCAAGGACAGCCCCACTGAAATAACGGGAACGCCCACCTCCTCCCCCAAGAACCCCCGCAGAGCGCCTGGGGCCTTCGGAGGCGGGTGTCTGAGAAAGGCGCAGCTCAGGGTCACTGGAGAGAGAAAACTCCGCCCTCACAGCCCCGTGGCAATGTCCCTAGCAACTCCGCTCACAGCCAGCGAAAAGCAGCCAGACGTGCATCAACCAACAGCAAGGGCGGCACCGGGATTATTACCCAGCAGGGAAAAGGGACAAGCATTTGGTACTTGACAGCTTCATGAGGACAAAGACTTTGTGCAGAGAGAAAGGCGCCAGAAAGGTGACCCATGGTCGGCTTCTGTTTATGTGACATTCCCGGAAAAACATTATGGGTTGGAGGATAGATCAGTGGTCACCAGGGGCTGGTGGGGTTGGGGGGAAGGGGCAACCCTAAAGGGCTGGCGGGAGTTTCGGGGGTGATGGAAGGTTATTGTGGTGGTTACACGAGCCCACATGTGCTGAAATTACAGCACTGTAGGTAAAATCGATCTTCTGTTTTCCTGGGGTTTTTTTTTGTTTTTTGACACGGAGTTCATTGTTGCCCAGGCTGGAGTGCAGTGGCGAGATCTCGGCTCACTGCAACCTCCGCTTCCCGGGCTCAAGCGATTCTCCTGCCTCAGCTTCCTGAGTAGCTGGGATTACAGGCGCCCGCCACCACACCTGGCTAATTCTGTACTTTACTTAGAGACGCGGTTTCTCCATGCTGGTCAGGCTGGCTTTGAACTCCCGACCTCAGGTGATTTGCCTGCCTCGGCCTCCCGAAGTGCTGGGATTACAGGCGTGAGCCACCTCACCCAGTAGTCCTGTATGATCATTGTTTTAAAGCTATTAGCCTGGGCAACATAGTGAGACCGCATCTCTACAAAAAACAAAAATTAGCTGGATTTGGGGACACATACCTGCAGTCCCAGCTACTCGGGAGGCTGAGGTGGGAGGATTGCTTGAGCCCCAGAGTTCCAGGCTGCAGTGAGTCATAATTACACCACTGCATTCCAGCCTGGGCAACAGTGAGACTCTGTCTTAACACACACACACACACCCCAAACTATCAGTGCTGCTCTCAACATCTGTCTGCTGGCAGCCTGGAGGGGCTGCTGGATGCTGTTGAGTTGGATGGACCCTGTCCCCGCAGCCCAGCAAGCACTGGGGCCGCACTGTTCTCTCCAGGATTATGTAAAACGGGTCATGGTTTCACTTGGGGTTTCTTTAATCACCATGGTCGTTCTGTTCAGTGTGGTTATTGTTCCTTCCACGCTTTCTGCTATGGTTTGAATGTTTGTCCCCTTCAAAACCTGTTGATGTTTCATTGCCTTTGTAACAGTATCGAGAGTGGGATCTTTAGAGGGTGGTTAGGCCGTGAAGGCTGCATCCTAACAGCGGGGATTGGTTCTAAAAGGGTGCGGTGGCTCCCCTCCTGCCTTCCACCAAGTGACAGCGTAGCTGGACGGCCCTCCCAGATGCTGGCACCTTTCCGGTACTATGAGCCAGTTGACCGTTTGTCATAAATTACCCAGTTTCAAGCATTCTGTGATAGCAGCACAAAATGGACAAAGCGTTTCTAAAGTTGAGTGCCTGAGAGACCAAATGTCAATATGTGCAGACAGTTTACAGGCTGGGGACAGAAGTGGACTCAGAGCTGGAAGAGACCCCCAAGGGCCACCCCCAAGACTGCATTTGTGAAGAAACCAGGGCCCAAAGGATTCTGCAGCCAAGCCAGCCAACAGTTGGGATTTGAGTTTGGAGCAAACCATCTTCCCTCCCCTGAGTACTTGCTCTGCGCAGGAGCTGGCTGAGCGCGGGCACGCAGGGGTCAGGGGCCCCATCCTGTCCAGGCCGGCCCCTCCATTCTGTCCCACACATTTTTTTTTTTTTTTTTTTGAAAAAGTCTCGCTCTGTCGCCAGGCTGGAGTACAGTGGCATGATCTCGGCTCACTGTAACCTCCGCCTCCCAGGTTCAAGCGATTCTCCTGCCTTAGCCTCCTGAGTAGCTAGGATTACAGGTGCATGCCACCACGCCCAGTTAATTTTTCTATTTTTAGTAGAGACGGGGTTTTACCAAGTTGGCCAGGATGGTCTCAATCTCTTGACCTCATCATTCACCCACTTTGGCCTCCCAAAATGCTGGGATTACAGGCGTGAGCCACCGCGCCTGGCCCGTCCCACACATTTCTAACTGCCACACTGCCGGCACCACAGCCAAGTGTGCCTTCCAGAGAAAGTGTCTGCAGCCTCTGAAAACAAGGACACCATTTCCACATTATGCCCCATTCCCTCCCTGAGAAGTCCTCTGTGGCTGGCGGGCTCCAACACCCCTCAAAGCTGCTGGTTATGGCTCCTCTACGCCCCTTCCCCACTCTCTGAGCCACCCTTTGTGTGACTCCCCCACCCTTTGTGTCCCTCTCTCTGCAGCCTCTCCTCCTCCAAGTCCTCCCCAACCCCCCCCCCCCCCCCCCGTCCCCAGGCATCTCTGGCAGGACACCAGCTCCACCCTGAGGTTCCACACCTAATTTTGACTTGTGATTGTCATGGTCCTGTGTCCCCAACCTAGATTAGGAGATCAGGTTGGTCGGGCTCCAGCCAGCACTGGGCTCTGCACTGACAGAACTAGGAGCCAGCCAGCCAGGCCACACCAATGCCAGAGCTGGGAATCAGCTCAACGTCACCCTGGGTTGTCCAGACAGACCCTTACGAGGTTCAGGAATGAACACTGGTACGCAGAACACGCTGATTACTCAGGCTCTCACTTCTTGGATAGTAGGAGGGAACATGGACCCCACCCTGCCCCCGACTGTGCTGCAGCAGGGACGGACGGTTACTGGTGTTCCCTGGATGGCCTCCTGGGCTCTGACCAGGAACTTGGCACAAGGGGTTGGACAGCTGCTCCAGTCAGGGCTGAGAGCAGAGTCCTGCCACAAAATGCTGTCAGAACACCTGGCCTCTCTGGTGGAGGCCCCTGGGTTCTAAAGGAGGCAGAGGGAAAAGAGGGATCTGCCCCACTGGCAGGGTGTGGAAAGGCTGTGACTGAGGCCTGGGACCTACAGGAGCCAAGGCCCCTCCAGCCGCACCTGCAACTCCCCAGTGCAGGCTCCTGGTACCTCCATGCAGTCTGGGACCCTGAGCTGGTGCTCCACGGGCCTGGGACGCACTGCTGCAGGAAGCAGGTCATGGGGCTGGAGCCTCATCATGAGACGCCCTCCAGGCTGCCTGGCAGTCCTGGGGACAGACAGGGGGAGCCCCAGCCAACTAGTTTTCTGCAATTCCCGCAAGGGTGGTTGGAAGACCCCCTCACCCCCAGCTGACATGTGCACTGCAGGAGAGCTGCCACCATGCGGAGAAACAAGACTTTCCCGAAAAGCCAGGTCTTCAGCTTCCTCAGTCCCGAGACCTGGCAGTGCAGGGTGTGGAGCCACCCCTTGGGGGCACCTGCCCAGCATGTTCCCCGCACATCAAGATTCCCACCTGGACGCCAGGACCCCAAACCCACGACCCTCTGGGGGCACCGCACTGTCTGCGTCCCTCCATGAGTGCCCACCCTCAGCCCCAGGATTACACGAAGCCACTGGAGGGAGACAGGCCGTCAGCCTGGTCAGAGCAGCACCCTGGCCCTCAGAGGGCAGCTGCCCAGAGGTGGCCCTCAGGGCCCAGAGCCTCCATCTCACATGTGCAGAGCCCAGGCCTGGCCTGGCTGGGCAGGCGCCCTCCAGTGAGTGTCCCCATGTTGGTCAAGGGGCCGGGCTTCGGTCAGGGTCACCATGGGGGAGGGGCCACACAAACCCACCCACACTCCCACAGAGGGAGCCACGCCTAGGTGCCCACTGCGCCCAAGTCCACGAGGCAGTGGGCGTGCAGGGCCAACTTTAATACGGGCTGGCCTGTTTGGGGGTCGAGATGGCGGCTCCCTTTGTCCTTGTGGTTTTCCACAGGCAGGGGCAGTCCCAGCGAGATCGTCTCATAACCAAACCAGCCCTGTGCACGAGAAGTCACGCCATGCCCCACAGCCTCCAGTCCTGGCTGCTGGTGGCTCAGAGGCCTGCAGGGCAGGAGGGTCCTGGGTCTCGCAGTTCCATGAGCCCCAGCCGCAGGGACCCCCGTGGACAAACTTCGGGGGCTGCACCTGCTGGAGCAGCGTCTCCCGAGCATCGGAGGTCCTTTCGCAGCAGGGCCGAGCCCTGGTGGACAGAGCCGTGAGTGGCAAGCGGGGAGTCAGAGCTCTGGGTGTTGTCAATCCAGCAAGAACACCCCTGGTCGGCCACCTTCAAACGGGAGGTGGGCGTCTAGGGCGTGGAGGCAGAGGCACGGAGAGGTTCAGCACATGCTGGTCTCCTTGGGGTCCGCCCACCAGCAGGGAAGCTGAGGTGCGCCAGAAGCCAGGCCAAGGGAGGGGCCCCTTAACGGAAGCCTGCACCAGCGAATGGGAGCAGCGAGGAGCGAGAGGAAGTGCGGGGACCCCAGGGTCTGGAGGTGTCTTCCTCACAGACGCGTGAGCCACGCGGGGGGCTGGGACTGCAGGGGAACAGCACCAGAGGCATCGGGCCTGGGCCACGGCCACCAGGGGAGCCACAACCAGCAGAAGCTGGGCTCAGCCGAGGGTTTAATCCAGAACGAGAGCAGGCCAGTGGCGCCTGAGTGCGTTCAGGCTCGAGGTCGCCAGGAGACACTCTGGAGTCCTCCTGCACGTGTGCCTGTGTGGCTGTGGCTCTGCTCAGCACCGTGCGCGCTGGGCTCCAGGGAACCCGGTCAGGGGCTGGCCACGACCCAAACTCTCTGTGGGCCACAGTCCCTGGGGCACCCCCGCGAGTCCCGCCAGAGGAGGACACATTACGAAGCTGCCACCAGCTCCGCCTGCCTGGGCCTGGCCTTGACAGGGACGTTTTCTGTGGAGGAAACAGAGATGTTTATGACACGCCAAAGACCCACAGGCAGAGACCTCCAGAGAGGAACGAGGCCACAGGGGCGGCAAGGGCCAGCTCAGGAGGCTTCGCACTACGGAAGGGTATGCCCAGCTCTGGGGGAGGTAAATGACAAACAGGAAGCCAGTGGGGCTGACAGACAGGGCCAGGGACACGGGACAGTGGGCCCCAGAGAGAAGAGCCCCAAAGATGGGTAAAGGAACAGAACAAATGTGGATGGATGATTCTAAAGACTCAGGTTCCCAGCGGGCAGGGTGGAGAGCCTGGGCTGAGCGGTGCCACGGGGAGAGCCATACCTGGCTGATGGCTAATCCTGGGCTAGACCCTGGGAATGAGCTGGAGTTGCTAAAGAAGCCTTTCCCAGTTCCGATTTCTGAATGTGCCTCTTGGAATGGGGTATGGCTCTCTTACGAGGTTACCCAGTTACCCAACCCCTGGGAAACCCAAGCCAAACCCCAAGGCCAGGCACACATGCCCCTGAGCCACATAGCCAGGCACGCAGGGCTCAACCATGGCCCAGGAAGGCCGGGACGACCTCAGACAAGTGGGAAGGGCTGGGAGCATTCTGTCTTGCTCCCTTCTAGAATCCTCTGTTCTCCTGTGAATTCCCACCATTCAAAAGAATCAAGCATGGAAATACCTGGGATCTTCTCAGGAAGGGGCTCGGAGGGAACCTCTGGCAGCTCTATTTGTTCCTGCAAGAAGCAAAGGGTAAGGCCATGAGCAGGTGACAGGTCGGCCCCGGGCTTCCTGGGCCTCTGTGAGAGTACACGGATCCTGTCAGTCAGCAGCTCTCAGCTGGAGTGAAAGCGGGACAGGAACGTGCTGCTCAGAAGACCCAAGTCTGCACCCGCCCCAGCTTCTGGCACCACCAGAATCCCCCGGGAGGTGATGCGGCTGCCACCGTGGAGGCTCCTCCCAGCAGACCCTGAGGCCCCGAGGGGCCGTAAGGTGGCCACGTCCTGGGTGTACCCCAGAGACCCTGGCTTTCAGGGACCAAGGGGTGGTGACACAGACACCCAGGTCACGCTGGTGTCCACCAGTGTGGGGCGGGCTGTGGTACAATGCTGTCCCAGCGAGCCTGGCTGCCTAAGCCAGCAACGGTGCTTCCGCCTCTCAACTGGCCTGCCCTGGAGGCCCCCGAGGACTCGGACCCTCAGGAGAAAGTAACTGAGCCGGCAGGTGGGCGCAGCGCACCACGGGCCACACAGCACCAAAGCACTGGGGCAGCTGGCAGCAGGGCTGGGGCAGAGGCTGGCTCTGGGGGCACCATGAGAATCTGGCAGACTGAGGCAGGGGCCCACAGAGAGGACAACCCCTTTGTCGGGGAGTGAACTCAGACTCAGAGCCTGGATGTGAGCGTGGGGCCAGGACGTGACGCCCATGGCAAGGGCCTGCATAGGGCGTGAGTCAGCAGCCACGGCTGGGGAAAGCCAGCCCATGAATCAAGCACCACATCCGTGACAGCCAGGCATAGAAAGGGGCCGAGGCACCAGGAAGGCCCAGCCTCGCAGCTCCATCCAGGGCACGGGCCAGCCTGCCTGCACCAGACTGAGCAACCCTGAAAACCACGTCACCTCAGGTAGAAAGCTAGTCACAAACCCCAGACTATTAAGGGACACCACATACGGCATCACCACGGGCAGGGCCTACTGGGGGTCTGAGCTCTGGGGATCCCATTGCCTGAGTAACTGCTCAGTCCCGGGGGTCCCGTCGCCCGAGTGACTGCTCAGTCCTGAGGGGCCGTTACCTGAGTGATCGCGCTCAGCTCCTCCAGGATGGCGTCTTCATCCTCCTGAGTGAAGCTTCCTGCCAGGAGCTCATCTATTTGCTGCAAAAGGACAGGTGGTGGTGAGAGCAGCGAGGAGGAGGCCCCTCATGGAGGAAGGAGACGGCCTGTGGCTGGGTCTCGTCCCCTTGAGAGAAGGCGGCCGCTGTAGGGTGTGGGACAGTTTGGTCCACATAGGGGTGGACAGAGGGTGGCCCTGTGGGTTCCCACAGTTGGAGGCAGGCTGCTCAGGGTGCCACCTACCCGCTGGTACTCCACAGCCTCCTGCGTCTCGTCTAGGATCCTCTCCACCTCTTCAATGGACATCACCTGTGAACGAGGGTGACGGGGGGGGGGGGGGGGGGGGGGGGGAGGGGGGTTGACTCTTGTGGGTGGGGCCAATCGTAAACCCCGACAGAGGCCTCCTGGGCTCTCATGGCCACGGCCTCACCCCTGTTTATTTTTATTTATTTATTTTTCAGAGACAAGGTCTGGCTGTGTTGCCCAGGCTGGGCTCAAGTGACCCATCCGAGTAGCTGGGACTACAGGTGCATGCCACCACACCCAGCTCCTGTCTCTGTTTAAATGAGGCCAAGCCATGTGTGTCCCAGGCATGGCCCCGTCCTGAGGCCACAGGAGCTGTTCCATGAGTCTTTTCAGAGGCCACGACTGCAGTGCTCTGATGCCCGCTGCCCCTTCTCACACCTGAGTCAGCTCTCACAGCCACAGGTAAAAATAAGCAAAAGGTGGAACATTCTGGGCAGGTGACTTGATTTCTTTTGAGTGGCAAAGTCAAAGGGCCACTTGTGCTTGACCAGCACACACCACCAGTACTCACCAGACACTTGGAAAAGTGGCATAGCCAGACCTCCTGCCAGGTGAGTCCCCAACTAGCCCCACCCACTGGCCCCCCAAGTCAGCAGTGTGATGGGGTTGGTGGTGGAACGTGGTATGGCCACGCTGGGCTTCACATCCATGCCCAGCCTGAGACGAGGCCGGTATTCACCTCCTCCAGGAAGCCTTCTTTTTGCTCTTATCGCCCTGGCTGGAGTGCAGTGGCACAATCTCGGCTCACTGCAACTGCTGCCTCCCGGTTCAAGTGATTCCCCTGCCTCCGCCTCTTGAGTAGCTGGGTTTACAGGTGCCTGCCACCACGCCTGGCTCATTTTTGTATTATTAGCAGAGACAGGGTTTCACCATGTTGGCCAAGCTGGTCTCAAACTCCTGACCTCAGGTGATCTGCCTGCCTCGGCCTCCCAAAGTGCTAGGATTACAGGTGTGAGCCACCACGCCCCACCACCTCCAGGAAGCCTTCTGTGATTAGTTTGCCGGACCCCTCCCTACCCTCAGACTTCCCCTCTATGTCACTTCGGCGCCTGGGGACCCAGTTCCCACAGTTCCCACAGTTCCCAGCCTGTGCCGCACCCCGCCCTCAGGTCACTGCATCCCTGCTTGCCTGGCAGCACCCGACACATCTCTCCTGCCAGCCTCTTGCCCTGTGTCTGACACAAACACCGTGGGACACGCCCCCCACCCTACCCCCAACTCCAGCCCCACTGGGCTCCCCACGCCTCCATGCCCCTGGCCCTGCAGAGACCCACCTGGTGCATCTTGTTCAGACACTCATTTCCAAACTGCAGCCCCTCCATCACCTTCATTTCGATCTGGGTGAACTCAATACTCTGAACCTGAAAAGGAAACCAGAGCAGACGCAGGTGCTGAGGATCCGGCATGCCCTCCTCCTGGCCCAGGGGCAGGGTTCACACCACGCTGGGCGGGTGCTGCTGGGCGTGAGGGCAACTCCTGACACCTGCTCCTCCCTGTCCTCTCCCGCTGCCAGGTGGGGACGCGCAGGACGGAGAAGGTGCCGGGGAGACACTCGGGACCGCTGGTTGCTAGTTAGTAGCTCTGGTTACCCAGGAGCAGAACCACGCCGCTCGGGTCCCTAACGCCAGGGACACTGAGTCCCCCACGCAGACCCCTGACCTACCCACATCACCCAGGCGTGGCCCAGCCTTCCCCACCTCAGTCCTGCGAGAGACAACTTGCCCCCCAGCCCCTTAAGACCATTAGCTTCCTGGCAGACTCCCCAGGATTCCAGCCCCGCCCCACTTCAGGTCAGCTTCAGCCCCAGGCATCTGAGAGGAGGAGCTTTCCGTTCTCGGGAGAAATTCCGACGTCCATGCAGCCGGGCAGAGCTGCCTCCAGCTGCACCTGCACCCCAGGACGAAGCACCCGGCCACCTACCATGGCCTCCAGGCTGCTGATTTGGTTCTCTGTCCTGTCCAGGAGCTGCTCCTGGTATCGCTTCTTCTTGAGCAGCAGCTTGGCCCGTCTGCAGAAGGAAGCCCGAGAGTGACCCACTGTGGCCCTGCCCGGCGTCCCACCCCAGCCGACAGGGTGCCCACGTTGCCCAGGCCCACTCACTCCTTCCTGCCGTCCCGCAGCAGCTGCCGGGCCAGGGCGCGCTCGCGCTCCAGCTGCTGGGCAATCCTCTTCTGGTACTGCCTCAGCTTGTCCCGCTGCTGCTTCAGTTGCTGCCAAAAGAGAGCGGGCCTGGCGTCACCGAGCCCACGCTGCAGGCCCTGGCCGTGCTACTGAGCGCCGGACACGGAGGCCAGGCGACACTCCACGAGTGTCCTTCATGGGGCAGGGGTTGTCTCCCAGGGGACAGGTGGTGCTGTCTGGACACATCTGGGGGGTGGAAGCCAGGGACACTGCTCCACATCCTGCCACGCATGGGGCGGTCCCACCAGAGGGTCCACCTGGACCCCACAGTCCATCACAGGGATGGGAAGGACCGCCGTGGCATTGCCGTGGGTCCACCCTTGAGCCTGTCCGCCAGCGGTACGAACGCTCTGGGCTCAGGTCAGGGAGCTGCTGCCAGGACCTCAAAGGCTCGGACTCGGCCGGGCGCGGTGGCTCATGCCTGTAATCCCAGCACTTTGGGAAGCCGAGGCGGGCGGATCACGAGGTCAGGAGATCGAGACCATCCTGGCTAACATGGTGAAATCCTGTCTCTACTAAAAATACAAAAAAAAAAAATTAGCTGGGTGTGGTGACGGCGCCTGTAGTCCCAGCTACCTGGGAGGCTGAGGCAGGAGAATGGCGTGAACCCGGGAGGCGGAGCTTGCAGTGAGCCAAGATTGTGCCACTGCACTCCAGCCTGGGCGACAGAGGGAGACTGCATCTCGGGGAAAAAAAAACAAAAGGTTCGGACTCGAGAACATGCAGGTAGTAAGTACCCAAGTGCCAGCAGCCACACGGCCAGGACAGGACTCAGACATCCCCCCAGCATCTCTCCTTGGGCTTCAGCCACATGAGGTGCCTGTGGCTTCCCTGCCCCTTTGCCCACCGTTCAGCTGCAGGGACACGCACTCGGTGATGTGCCCCGTGGCCCCGCTGACCGCCTCTCATCTGTGTGCCGCCCCAGAGAGGGCACTCGGCCACTGAGGAACTTCAGCCAGTCCTGCCCTATCAGGCCCTTGAGTTTTCCAAACGTCATCACTTCAGACAATGATAAGCCCATGCAGGCACAGGGATTATGGCCTTAAGGCAGGAGGCTGAGGGGAATTAGCTGGGTCAGGGCCTGTGTGCCTCTTTGAGGCTCTGCATAGGAAGAGAGTGCTCCCTCCACCCTCGGAGTCTCCGCTCCACAGTGCCAAGACCTGTGGGTCCTCCACAGTGAAAGGTGCCCCCTGCCCAGCCCCACTGCTGGGGAGACCCAGGGGGCATAGGTGTGGCCAGGCTGCCCCCTGTAAAACGAGGTCTCAGTGGAGGGTCACAGGCTGCATGGGGAACACCTGTTATCCTAAGAAAACAGAAAAAAAAAAAAAAAAAGCAATCATTTGTGCTACTGTGTGCTAAGGATGCTATTCCCAAGCACCCAAAATCCTGGGGAGACCTACGTCAGCCGGGAACACGGGTCTGCACAGCCAAGAGCCCACAGTGGCCCTTGGCAAGCGCTTGGCAAGTGCTTGAAGAGAAACCGGAACTGAGTCCTTAAAGGGAGGGGAGGGAGTGCCCTGGGGCTGCCAGGGTAGGTGGAGGGCGGACGATGGAGGCTGGGCCCAGCTGTCTTACAGGCAGCTCGGGACGGTGCCCAGCGCTGTGCCCATCTTCTCCAGGGACAAACGTGCCCGTTGTTTCTTTTCATAGCTTATGGACTCAGATGCCAAGGTAAGATCCCCTCTTTCATTTGCATTCGCTTCTCTTTTAGTGTAAAATTATTTCTGTTGCACAAAATTTAGAAAAGCAAGCATCCGAAAAAGCTAGCCCTGCTCCCATTTCGGGGTCTCTTTCATGACACTTTTATCCCGTTACAAAAATGGACTATTCTTAACCCACCGTGTCCCTGACATGCCAAGCGATTCCTTCTCCTACAGAAGCTAACTTTCACATGGGAACAGGCACCACCACCGGCCCGGCTGTGCCCCGGGGGGTCAGTCTGGAGTCGCCACAAACAAACGCGCCAAACAGCGTAACACGGAGGTCCTGCACCCAGGCGCTGCGGAAACCCGGCAGGACCCCGGCAGGCGTTCGGCGCACCTGGCGGCCGCTCCTCGGACCAGGGCAGACTTTCTTCCAGTCCTGGCCTGGATGGGGCGAGGGAGAGGGGATGGCCCCGCACGGCCTCGCGAAGCCGGGAGCACCGAGGGGGCTCCGGCCCAGGGCACCAGGGGGCAAATGAGCCGCGGGACGTGGGCGGGGGCAGCGACTCCGGGAGAGCCGGGACCCCCGGGGCCGGGACCTGCTCCTGCGGGCCCAGAGCCAGGGAAAGCCCAGCGCCGCGCGGACCCCACGGCCAGGCCGCCAGGCTGTGGCCAAGCCCCGAACGCCGGCGTCGAATCCCGCAGTCAGCGGCCGCGCCCACCCCGGCGGGGCTCGCAGAGGCGGACGCGCGGGCACGGGGGAAGTGGCAGCCACGGCGCCGCGCAGGAGACCCCGGCCCGAGGCCCCGCGGGCGAGGAGGGCGCAGGGCGGAGAGGCCGAGTGGCCCGGCTGCGCGCCGCGCCTCAGTTTCCCCACCCGAACGCGGGGGGCCGAGGGCGCGGGGCTCTTCCGGCCCCGCCGCCCGCCCCGGCCCTGGCCCTGGCCCCGGCCCCGGCCCCGGGCCCGGGTCCTCACCAGGATGGCCTTGTCCTGCTCCGTGACACGGCTCTGCTTCTTGCGGCCGAACAGGTTGCCCATGGCGGCGCCCGCCCCCCGGCCCCGGCCCCACCGAGTCCAATCGCTACCACCGCCTCACGGCCACCGTAGCTCGGATCCTCCCGCTACGGCGGCCGCGCCGGGCCAGGCGCCGCGGAACGCGAAGTCCGAGCACCTTCCCCGGCCGCGAGCTGTTGCCGCGGGTTCGAAACCACAGCCCGCTGGTCTTGGCGACCGCCGCGAACACCGCGGCCTCCTTGGACCCGTACAGAGAAGTGGCACGGATACGTGGATGTTAGGGCCCGGGATGTTCTAAATGACGTGTTTCCGTGCACTCTTGTGGTGCAGGTGAAGGCGAAAATTTCTTATCTCCTAATTAGATGGAATCCTTTTAGAGTAACATAATTCAACCTCCTCAGGCTTTCAGGAATCTTGTGCAGGAATGACTGCCCCTACTGGTTCTGAACACAAAATGCTGCGTTTAGTGATGTGATAGCCAACATTTTGCACTTTTTTTATTTTTTATTTTTTTTTGAGATGGAGTCCTGCTCTGTTGCCCAGGGTGGAGTGCAGGGGCATGATCTCGGCTCACTACAACCTCTGCCTCCCAGCTTCAAGTGATTTTCCTGCCTCAGTCTCCTGAGTAGCTGGGACCACAGGTGCCTGCCGCCATGCCTGGCTAATTTTTGTTAGTAGAGACAGGGTTTCACCATATTGGTCAGGCTGGTCTTGAACTCCTGACCTTGTGATCCATCCACCTCGGCCTCCCAAAGTGCTGGGATTACCGGCGTGAGCCACCGCACCTGGCCGTTTTGCACTTTAAAGTGTTCCCTGAAATGCACCCAGCAGCGCCCCTTCACCCAGCCTTTCAGCCCTGGAATCTCCCCTCTTCCACTGCGCTGCTCCCTGTCTGTAGATCAGTGCCAGGAGGAGCCCAGCATGGCCAGGCTCAACTTCTCCTTCCAAGGAATCATGGCTGCATCCCCCACAGAAGCATCTTCTCTGGGGGGCTAAGAAACACGCGAAGGGGGATAAGGGATAAAAGGGAGAAGCCACCTGCTTCCAGCCCCTGGTTCCCACCTGAGTATCCTGGCTGTGGTTCCCCAGCATTCACTAAGTGTCACAGAAAAGCACTTAGCCGAGGATGGCTTGAGGCCAGGAGTTCAAGACCAGCCTGGCAACATAGCAAGACCCCCGTCTCTACAAAAAATATAACAAATAACATCAAAAGAAGAATAATTATCACCTGTTCCAAACCTTTGGACTCCAGAACCTTCACTGAGGTGAGGGGGCCCCTGAGTTTTTGTGGGGTTCCTCTCCCACCCTCTGATTTGTCTCACTAAAGACATCTGCAGTACTTTTTCCTTGGTGTCCATGGGGACATTGGGAAAAAAAGACTTGTTACTCCCAGCTCCTCATGCAGGAGGAAGAGCTGGGTAGAGAAGGCGTGGTCCCCGGCTAGGGATTGCCCCACCGCCTGTGCCCACAAACCTGGGTGAGGACAGGGATTTTTGTTCTCCTGCCCAAATGTTGCATTTCCAGAGACCACCCTGGCCTGCCACGCCCCCATCCTGTGCCTATAAAATCCCCAAGACTCTAGCAGGCAGACACACAAGTGGCTGGACGTCAAGAGCAACACATTGGCTGGACGTCGAGAGGGTGTGGAGGAGAGCATGCTGTTGCTCTGGGAGGCCACTGACCGTGGAATGGTTTGGCCAGGACGATCGGAGAGAGCCCAGGCTGCTCAGTGGTCCCACTCCAGGGGAAAACCCTCCCACTCCATCCCCTTCTGGCTTCCCCCGTCTGCTGAGAGCTACCTGCACTCAGTAAAGTCTTGCACCCATTCTCCAGGCCCAGACATGATCCGATTCTTCCGGTCCACCAAGGCAAGCACCTGGGATACAGAAAGCCTGTCCTTGTGATAAGGAAGGGGGTCTAATTGAGCTGGTTAACACAAGCCGCCTACAGACGGCTAAACTAAAAGAGCACCCTGTAACACACGCCCTCTGGGGCCTCCGGAGCTATAAACATCCACTGCTAGACACTGCCCGTCTGTATGCTCCCCCGGAGGTTTGAGCAGTGGGCACTGAAGAGGCAAGCCGCTCCCCCTGTTGCACGCCCTGCGAAGGGGACAAGGGAACCTTTGCTGTTCCACTTGGATCCGATTAGTGTGCATCAGTGGATCAGTGTGATGTTCAAGGACACCGGGCGATGCAGATCTGTGGCAGGCACTCCGAGTCGGGGAGCTGTGACGGTGTACTGCTGACCAGGTCGGGCAAAAGCAAAGGCTTCTGTTGATCTTTGCAAACTGGTATAGAGGGAAAAAGCGTTAGGCAAGTCGCTAGCTGGGTACCAGGTGCCAGGGGAGTGTGTTCATTTGTTGTAGAAAAGATATTCCTGATGGGGCCGCAGCTACTGGGATGACTGCGACTGAT
This sequence comes from Chlorocebus sabaeus, assembly GCF_047675955.1. Classification (NCBI taxonomy): domain Eukaryota; kingdom Metazoa; phylum Chordata; class Mammalia; order Primates; family Cercopithecidae; genus Chlorocebus; species Chlorocebus sabaeus. Next base: position 78,587,282 of record NC_132919.1, on the reverse strand, counting down.
TAAATTCTCCACAATCCCCATTATTCTCTAAGACCCGTCTGACCTCTGCACAGCCCTGAGAGGTGAGTGACACAGGTTGGACCTTTGTCCCCACCCAAACCTCAGGTTGAAATATCATCTCCAGTGTTGGAGGTGGGGCCTGGTGGGAGGTGACCAGATCCCAGGGGCAGCTTCCTCATGCATGGTTTAGCATCACCCTCCTGGTGCTGTCCTCGTGACGGCGAGTGAGGTCTTGTGAGGTCTGGCCACTGTCTCTCGTTCCTGCTTTTGCCACGTGACATGCCTGCTCTCACTTCACCTTCCACCGTGAGTCAAAGCTCCTTCAGGCCTCCCCGCAAGCTGAGCAGGTGCTGGGGCTGTGCCTGTACAGCCTGCAGCACCGGGAGCCAATTAAACCTCGCTCTTTTCACCCTGTCGCCCAGGCTGGAGTGCAGTCAGTGGTGCGATCTCGGCTCACTGCAAGTTCCGCCTCCAGGGTTCGCGCCATTCTCTTGCCTCAGCCTCCCAAGTAGGTGGGACTGCAGGTGCCCACCACCATGCTCGGCTAATTTTGTTTTTGTATTTTTAATAGAGATGGGGTTTCACCGTGTTAGCCAGGATGGTCTCGATCTCCTGACTGTGATCTGCTGGCCTCGGCCTCCCAGTGTGCTGGGATTATAGGTGTGAGCCATTGTGCCCAGCCATTAAACCTGTTCTTTGGCCAGGTGCGGTGGTTCACACCTGTAATCCCAGCACACTGGGAGGCTGAGGCAGGTGGATCACTTGAGCTCAGGAGTTCGAGACCAGCCTGACCAATGTGGTGAAACCCTGTCTCTACTAAAAATACAAAAATTAGCTGGGTGTGGTGGTGCATGTCTATAAGCCCAGCTACTCAGGAGGCTGAGGCTAGAGAATTGCTTGAACCTGGGAGGTGGAGGTTGCAGTGAGCAGAGATTGTGCCACTGCACTCCAGCATGGGAGACGGAGCGAGACTCTGTCTCAAAAGAAAGGAAAAAAACAAACCTCTTTTTTTTTTTTTAGATGAAGTCTTGCTCCGTCACCCAGGCTGGGGTGCAGTGGCATGATCTTGGCTCACTGCAACCTCTGCCTCTCAGGTTCAAGCAATTCTCCTGTCTCAGCCTCCTGAGCAGCTGGGACTACAGGCCCGTGCCAGCACACCCGGCTAATGTTTTTATATTTTTATTAGATATGGGGTTTCACCATGTCAGTCAGGCTGGTCTCAAACTCCTGACCTCAGGTGATCCGCCTGCCTCGGCCTCCCAGAGTGATGGGATTACAGGCGTGAGCTGCTGCGCCCAGCTGGTCTTTTGACTCTTTGATGGAGGCACTCATCTCTGCAGTTCCCAGGGTTCAGTATTGTTTTGAGTTTACTGTCCTGGCACAGGGGAAGTTCTCGTGGCTTCCACTGTCCCCTTACAAGAGGCCACATGTGGAGTGTGCCCATGGCCATGTGCCCCTCATTCAATTACACATTCAAGAACTGGGGACAAACTAGAGGGTGGATCAACGTGCTCAACTGGCCCCTGGGAGTCAGACATGGGCTGAGGCTCCACCTTTCATCTCATGACCGAAAATCCCCCTTTGATTGGTGGTTCACAGTGGTGTTTTGAGTCGTCAGAAATTGGCATTGGTCTGGCCAGGCGCAGTGGCTCACATCTGTAATCCCAGCGCTTTGGGAGGCCAAGGAGGGTGGATCACCTGAGGTCAGGAGTTCCACATCAGCCTGGCCTAGCATAGTGAAACTTCGTCTCTACAAAACTACAAAAATTAGTGGGGCATGGTGGTGTGTGCCTGTAATCGCAGCTACTTGGGAGGCTGAGGCAGGAGAATTGCTTGAACTTGGAGGTGGAGGTTGCAGTGAGCTGAGATCGCACCACTGCACTCCTGCCCGGGCGATAGCACGATACTCCATCTCAAAAAAAAAAATAGAAATTGGAATCCATTTGATGCCAGTGTCTTGTCATTCCTGAGACTCTTGAGTATTTCCCTCCCCCTGTTACATGTTACTTTGGTAAACAGGTGCAGGTCCCTTAGGGGGAGTCTTCCCGTGGCTTTGCTGCTGTACTCCTCGCAGCAATGCTTCAGGGGTCTCCCTCAAGGAACCTGCTCCCCACTCACGGGCTCCAGGTCTGTGAATTGGCTCAGCCTGGAAACTGGTGAGAGGCCGTGGCTGTCCACTGTGGTGACTCAAATCAGGTTTGGCCGCCAGACCCAGAGTTTTGTTTCTGTTGCGTAAGACAAACGGCACTCTAGTCTCCCAACCCTTTGTTTCATCGGGGCACTGTGATTCGCCGGAGGCCCCTGCAGGCCTTGGCACCCTGAGTGCCAGTTCCTCCTGCCGCCGCTGGCGCACACAGCCCGCATGGGACTTCACGGCGGCAGGTGCCTCCTGTCCTGCTGCTGCTCTGGGATGTATCACCCCATGGAGATCAAGGAGCCCATCTCAGTCGGGGCACCCCTCTCCCCGCGGTCACACTTGGCCTACGAAGGAGAGCAGCAGCAGGACTTTTCAGGGGGCAGGGGCTCCCCTCGCCAGGCTGTTGCTCACGTCCGGGAAGGTGGTGCTCCTGAACCTGTGGGGCGTGGCTGGGTGTGGGCGTGCAGGTCACACTCACGGACTGCCCCTGTCCTTGGACCTTCGGGTTCTCTCCTCCACAGCAGGCCGTGGAGGCTCTGGGGTCTTGGACTCGTGACCTGCGGGCCTCTGGGTCTGAGCTTCAGCTGTCACACAAGGGAGCTCTTAGCTGATACCCAGCAGAGCCAGCAAGGCCCCCAGATCAGGGACTTCAGCCCCCTCTAGCGTTCGGATTCGGCGTTCTCAGTCCAACCCCCAATCCACTCCCACAGGTTCTCCCCAGGTTCCCAGCAATATCTATCTGAAATATCTCTGAATTCTTGTAGCATGTAAGCCACGGTTTGCCAAACTACAGCCTGTGGGCCACATCCGGCCTGGAATCTATTTTTTTTGTACAGCCTTTGAGTTAAGAGTGGATTTTACATTTCTTAAGGATTGTAAAACACACACACACACACACACACACACACACACACACACAATAACAACACCGAAAAGGCGGAGGAACGGAGGAGGGAGAAGGAGAGGAGTGAGAGCGAGGTGGCCAGAGGCTGAGCGAGGTGGCCAGAGGCCGCATGTGGCTCACGGAGCCTGATATTTACTGTTTGAATTTTTTTTTTTTTTTGAGACAGAGTCTCACTCTGTCACCCAGGCTGGAGTGCAATGGCGCGATCTCGGCTCACTGCAACCTCTGCCTCCCAGGTTCAAGCGATTCTCCTGCCTCAGCCTCCTGAGTAGCTGGGATTACAGGCACCTGCCATCATGCCCAGCTAATTTTTTTTATTTTTTTTTTTGTATTTTTGGTAGAGATGGAGTTTCACCATGTTGACCAGGCTGATCACAAACTTCTGACCTCAGGTGATCTGCCCACCTCGGTCTCCCAAAGTGCTGGGATTACAGGCGGGAGCCACCGCACCCGGGCGCTGTTCAGTCTCTTACAGAAAAAATTCCCAAGCCCCCACATGAGCTATTGTCTCCTGTGTGGCGCTGTCCTGGATCCCTAAGGTTTGATGCTAATTGTAGGCCTCGTGGCAACAGGAGGTGGCTGCTGTGCTGGCTTGAGGAGGACAGGTAACCTCTCGCGAGGGTCTCACAGGTGGGCTCAGAGGGTTTTCAAACTCAGGAGCATCAGCAACCTCAGCCACCACCGCTCCCACTGGCAAGGGAGCCTCGGGGCACCCTGGCAGGAGCAGATCGTGAGTTCTGCGGGGTTCCGGGCGCTGCCTCCTCTCTGGGTCAGGGGTGCCGTCCTGTCAGCGTTCTGCCTCTCAAGTGAGGACACCGGCAAGGCTGTGTGCTCGGCTGACACTGTGATCAGGTGACGCACAGGACTGAACATTGTGTTTGATTTTCAGCAATGTCAGCCCTGTAGGGACAAGAAACAGCAGCTCCTGTGGGGGCTGCCACGAACATTCTCTGCCTCTCAGCTGCCCTGAGGTCTGGGAGGAGCTGCTCCTGCCAGCCATCTGATTGCTGTGAACACCCAGTGCGTAGAGGAGGAACCCCCAGTCCGCAGCCCTGGGGCGTCCTTGTTGTTCTGCTCTGAAGGGCAGCAGCCGCTTGGGCACCCCGGCACCAGCCTCATCCAGCCCTTTCTTTCACCCAACCAGAGGCCACGGCGAATCCACTGCGAAGCGGGGCCTGGCACCCCGTTTCCCGTTGGCAGGAAGCTCAGCCAGGCATTCACACCCTACGGACGATGCAAACTGTCCCCAGATGCCCTGCTGGGACACTCCTCGTGCTAATTCTGTACCATTAGGTTCCAGGCAGGAGACAGACTCCACACCAGTAATTTGAACAGGAACATTTAATATAAAGAATCATAAACTGGAAAAGGATGCGTCACTATTAAAAGGTTACAAGATAACTCGGAGGAATACAGGAATAGCAGTGCCAGAAGCAGCACGTGTTTCTAGGACAGACAGGGAGCACACGGGAAGAAACCAAGAACCTGGAAGAACATTCCGCCGCAAGGCTGGGCCTGGCTCTGCTGGACCCTGCAGGCTTCCCCTGCCCATGGTGGAGGAAGTTGCCCTGGGCTCTGCTGGAACCTGCAGGCTGCCCCTGCCCGCGGTGGAGGAAGTTGCCCTGGGCTCTGCTGGACCCTGCAGGCTGCCCCTGCCCATGGTGGAGGAAGGTGCTGCAGGGCGAGAGGCTAGCTGTCCGCGGGGAGCCTGCCTGTTGGCCGAGAAACTCGCTGAGGGGTGCATCTGGGCCAGAGCTTTTCCCGCAGAAACTCCTTTCAGGTGCTTGATAATCCTGCTGGGGAGTGCGACAGACGGGCGGTGTCTGCGAGAAGCAGCCCATGGGTGATGGAGACTCATGGAGGAGTCACCCGCACACAGAGCCACTGGCAGCTTCAACAAGGAAGGGGCCAGACAGGGAGGCCCCTTTCTCTGCCAGGCCTTGCTGCAACCTCCAGCGCCCTCTCCTGTCAAAGTGTCACGCTGAGCTGGCCCGTAGAGGAGAAATGTCTACAGGGTCCAGCTCCACCAGCACAAAGCAGGCCTAGGAAGGGTGGACTTGGAGCTAAGGGCTGACAGTGGCACACCGCCGAGCCTTTAATTATGGCAGCAGTGGTGCCATGTCACTTCCAAGACCAGGTCATAAAAGATGACACAAGGCTGGGCGTGGTGGTTCACACCTGTAATCCCAGCACTTTGGGAGGCTGAGGCAGGAGGATTGTTTGAGCTCAGGAGTTCAAGACCAGCCTGGGCAACTCAGTGAGACCCCCCCATCTCTATTTAAAAAGAAAAAAAAGATGGCTGGGCATGGTGGCTCATGCCTGTAATCCCAGCACTTTAGGAGGCTGAGGCGGACAGATCACTCAAGGTCAGGGGTTTGAGATCATCCTGGCAAACATGGTGAAACCCCGTCTCTACTAAAAATACAAAAATTAGCTGACATGGTGGTGCACATCTGTAGTCCCAGCTACTTGGGAGGCTGAGGCAGGAGAATTGCTTGAACCTGGGAGGAGGAGGTTGTAGTGAGTTGAGATTATGCCACTGCACTCCAGCCTGCATGACACAGTGAGACTCCATCTCTAAAAACTAAACTAAACTAAATTAAAATAAGACACAGTGTCTACCTGGTGTCTCCTGGACTCTTGTTCTTGGAACTCAGCCACCAAGTCAAGAGGAGCCAAGCAGCCCCTGGAGGAGCCCCCAGGGCAGGAACCGCCCATTGGCACCACCTGGCCAGGCATGGGATGGGCCTTCTTAGAAGAGAATGTTCTAGTTCCCTCATCAGCTGAGCCACCCCAGCTGATGTCGCATGGAGCAGAGACGAGCCTTCTCTGGGGTACTTTGCCTAAATCACAGATTTGTGAGCAAAGTAAATGTTTGTTATTGTTTTAAGCCACTGAGTTTTGGGGTGATTTGTTACACAGCAAAAGATGACCAGAGCAATGGTTGTAGGTGCTTAGAGAAGGCAGCGGGAAGATTTGAAGGCATCGGCGTCTGCCTTTCCACGGAGAGGCATGTTCTCCCCTTTATTTGGAGGCCCAGTTCTGGGACTGGTCAGGCCGGGGAACTGGCAAGGGGTTGCCACTCTCCATTAGGGTATTTCATGGCAGGTCTGGTTTTTTTCTTTTTTCTTTCTCTTTCTTTTTTTTTTTTCTTTTTTTTTTTTTTTTTTTGTGAAACAGTGTCGCTCTGTCACTCAGGCTGGAGTGCAGTGGTATGATCTTGGCTCACTGCAGCCTCTGTCTCCCAGGTTCCAGTGATTCTCATGCCTCAGCCTCTCAAGTAGCTGGAATTACAGGCATGAGCCACCACACCTGGATAATACTTTGTATTTTTAGTAGAGACGGGGTCTCACCATGTTGGCCAGACTGGTCTCGAACTCCTGACCTCAGGTGATCCACCCACCTTGGCCTCCCAAAGTGCTGGGATTACAGGTGTGAGCCCCTGCGCCTGGCCTAGATCTGGGTTTGTTATTGTAGAGTGTGTGTGTGTGTGTGTGTGTGTGAGAGAGAGAGAGAGAGAGAGACAGGTCTCATTGTTGCCCAGGCTAGAGTGCAGTGGTGCTGTTACAGCTCACTGCAGCCTTGACCTCCTGGGCTCAGGTGATCCGCTCCACTCAGCCTCCCAAGTAGCTGGGACCACAGGTGCACACAAGCACACCTGGCTAATTTGTGTATTTTTTGTAGAGATGTGGGGGGTTTCATTATGTTGCCGAGGTGGGTCTCGAACTCCTGATCTCAAGTGATCCTCAGTCCTCATCCTCCCAAAGCACTGGGATTATAGACAAGAGCTGCCGCGCCTGACCTGGCTTTTAAAAAAATGATCAATTTAAGCTTTCATAGACTGTCCATCTTTTTCAGTTCTGGGGATGCTTGACCCATTGGCCAAGGGCCCTGACCCCTGCAGCACTCTGCTCCCAGCTGGCCGCCCCTTCCGTCACCATCTCAGACTGTTGGTCTTTGCCACTCCAGGGTCCCATGAGAGATCAGGGGACACAGTCTTGTTGGCGGCGTCTCTGTCGTCTGTGGCCTGCAGAGCTCAGAGGCTCCTTGTGGGCAAGTCGCAGGCCTTTGTAAAGGGAATGTTTTGGGGATGTGATGAGGGACAACCAGTGGGTTGCATCTGACGAATCCATTTGACATTCCTGGCTCTCTATGCCGTTAGATTCTTCTCTCTGTGCTCTACTGAGAAATCCCTGGCATCTCAGCTGGGTCACTGTTAAGTCCAGCTTTCTTTCTTTCTTTCTTTTTTTTTTTTTTTTTTTTTTGAGACAGTCTCATTCTGTTGCCCAGGCTGGAGTGCAATAGCGTGATCTTGGCTCCCTACAACCTCTGCCTCCTGGGTTCAAGCGATTCTCCTGCCTCAGCTTCCTGAGTAGCTGGGATTACAGGCGCCCACCACCACGCCCAGCTAACTTTTTGTATTTTTAGTAGAGACTGGGTTTCGCTGTGTTGGCCAAGCTGGTCTCGAACTCCTGACTTCAGGTGATTTGCTTGCGTCGGCCTCCCAAAATGCTGGGATTACAGGTGTGAGCCACCGTGCCCGTCCAAGTCCAAGTTTCCAGCAACAAATAGAGCGAAGTGCTCTGGTTTCTCACAGATGCTCAGGCAGACAATTAAGCCCAGAGTCCCTGGAGTGCACAGTCGCCCAGACAGTGGGATCCACGCTTACCATTAGTCTCCAGCTTGAATTAGCAAAATCGTGATAATCTTGGGGTGTGGCAGGTTTTTACTTTTCTCCCTGGAGTCAGCTGGGATCTCAGTCCAGTTATGGGGTTAGAGGCAACCAGGGGTGATGGGCCTGGATCTCAAGGGGTATCAGCCTCCTGCCGCAGGCAGGTGCTTCAGGCGAGGTCTCCCAGGGTGGGAGCTGCCTCAGATAGGAAGGAGGGCGGCTCCTGCCGGCAAGCAAGGCTGAGTGGGACTCCCTGGGCAGGGGGTCAGGGTTACCTCTCAGCTCCTTCCAACCCCACTTCCCCCCTGCTCTGCTCTAAGGTTTACACAGGCTACCTGGGGAGGCTGAGAATTTAATTTCCATTGTAATCTTCCGAGCCGTAGGGTAAAACTTGGGAAATCATTTTCAGATGCCGCGGTCTTGCTACCGGAAGATTTTCTTCGCTGGTCCTCCTTGTTTTCTGATTTTCTCCCTCTGACTTGAACTGAGACTGCAGGGCTCTTATGTGTGATTTTAAAGATGTCATCTTTCCCCTGCTATCGGAAATTGCCAGTCTGCCCCTGGTCCTTGCAGGCAGCAGGGGGCATTCCTTCTGAGGCTCTGAGGGAGAACACGGCCCATGCCTCCCGCTGGCCCCGGTGACTGTGGGCAGCCTTAGGTGTCCCTTGATTTGTGGAAACATCACCCTGTCCTCTGCCTTCATCTTTCCAGCGTGTTCTCTCGTGTTATGACTGTGTCCAAATGTTACCTTTTTATAAGGACAATATAGGTTATATGGAGGAACCTCCCTGGCACCACCTACCTTAACTAATGACATCTGCAATGATGCCATCTCCAACTGAGGTCCCGTTCTGCAGCGCTAGGGGGCAGGACTTCAACCCGTGAGTTTTGGGGAGGCACAATCTGCCCTTAACACAGCCATGAGGTCAGCACCTAAGCTTTGCCCGGAAAACAGGAACCCTCTGGGCATTTCAAGAAGGGGAGGTATTTAAAACAAGGATTAAGTCCTTCAAAAATCATTAAGAGTTGGAGGAATGAAGGCCGGGGAGTCCCATCCCTGGATCTTGGGGACATGGCGAGTGTTTAGAGTCGGGAGGTTGCAGGGACCACAGGAAACCCTTGGTGATGGCCACAGCTGCCCCCAGCACCACTGTGAAAATGCCCACCCGCCACGGCAAGACCTCACGTGGGCCAGAGCCAGGAACAAGGACACGGATTCTTCTACTCTCCCACTGCCCCCATCTCACAAGAGCCCTTCCTGCTGGGAACACTCGCCCGGGATCCCTCAGCAGGCAGCATGGAGCCAAGCTGCCTACCCACAGCCGACCTGGAACACGAGATGGGAAGGCTGGGGGGGATCCAGGAAGGTTCCAATTAGGAGGTGACATTTGGGGTGGCCTTCAAATGACACACAAATGGGGAGGCAGCCGGTGAGATGTGGTACCTGTGAGGCCAATGATGTCAACATGACTTTCATCCAATTGTTCTCTCCGCCCAGGTGTCCACCAGCCTCTGGGGGTGGTGCTGGTGGCTCCACTCCACGGAGGTGGCCCCAGGCCTTCTGGGTGCAGGAACTGACCAATGCAGTCACTAATGGAGGAAGCCCTCCCACTCTCTGTCCCTCATCTCCTCTTCCCTGACCATGCGGCCAGCTTCGTCCTAGGGCCGGAGGGCCCCCCGGTGGAGAGGGCAGCCCTCCTTCTCCACCTTCCAATCCCAGCCTAGTCAGCTGCAGCCAGGGCAGGTAAAGGCCTATGGTTACCGGGCCTGGGAGTAGCACCCACGCCTGAGCCCGTGCCTAGTTGGGAGGGAGGGAAGGTGGGGCTGAGAAGCATGGAGAGAGGGAAAGGGTTTCACTGTGTCGCAGGTGACCTGCCTGGGCTGCGTGCTGACGCCTGGCTTGGGCCAGGAGATCCTGGGATCATGAAGCGGGGACTGCACCTGTCCTGGCAGGTGCCCCGCATCGGTGGGGCCCAGGGGATGTCGGGGAGCTGCCACCTTCTCCACGCCCCTGGCGGGATCTTCAGGGTCAGACTAAGCAGTGGTGACGCAGGGAGCAGAGAAAATGATGAGCCTGAGGAACATTCTGGAATAAGTAAAAGAAGCAAATCCCCAAGGCATGGGCGGGAGCCCGGGAAGTGCTGGTGCCGCACACAAGCGCGGGGTTGGAGGGACCCGCGGCTGCAGACACTCCCTGGCGGCCTGGGGAAGAGGTGTTCCTGGAGGGGCTGGCGCCAGCGCCGGGGAGGACGGGGCTGCTCCCAGACGGGGCCCCGGTGGCCCAGAGGGAAGATCCTGCCTGGTGGGGACCCTCAGGGACCCGTGGAGTAGGGGCGCTGGGTTGCAGGGGGTTAAGGGTGAAGACATCTTTTGGGTGCTCGAGAGCTGCGGTAGAAACGGGGCAGGAAGGGGTGGCGCGGGGCCTCGGGGCTGACGTCCCAGCAGCCGGTCCCGCCCCGGCGGGCAGCGGCGACCCCCGCGCCAGGGGAAGGAGCAGCGGCTGCGGCGGCCACGTGGTGGCGCTGCAGGACCAGGGAAACCGGTGGCCCTGGCAGCTGGGGCGGCTCCCAGACCCCGGTGGGAGAGACCCGGACCCCGGCGGGCGGCTCCCAGACCCCGGTGGGAGAGACCCGGACCCCGGCGGGCGGGACCCCAGACCCCGGCGGGCGGCTCCCAGACCCCGGTGGGAGAGACCCGGGCCCCGGCGGGCGGGACCCCAGACCCGGGTGGGAGAGACCCGGACCCCGGCGGGCGGGACCCCAGACCCGGGTGGGAGAGACCCGGACCCCGGCGGGCGGGACCCCAGACCCGGGTGGGAGAGACCCGGACCCCGGCGGGCGGGACCCCAGACCCGGGTGGGAGAGACCCGGACCCCGGCGGGCGGGACCCCAGACCCCGGTGGGAGAGACCCGGACCCCGGCGGGCGGGACCCCAGACCCCGGTGGGAGGACCTCAGCCCGGAGGAGGCGGGACCCCACACCCCTGCGGGAGACACCTGCAGACCCCTAAGGGGCCCCCAGACCGCGGCAGGCGGCCCCGGAGTCCTCGCGGGCCCCTCCGCTGTGCAGGAGACGGGGCGTCCCGGAACCCCGCGGGGGCGGGGCGGGGCACGGGGAGTGGGAGGCCCTGTGGCCGCGGGACCTGCGGGGCTTGAAGTCACTCCCTCACTCATTCACTCATCCATTTATTCACCTGCTCCCTCCCTCCCGCTTCACTCATTCCTTCCTTCATTCATTTATTCACCTGCGCATTCACTTCCTCCCTCATTCATTCATTCACCCCCTCATTCACTCACTTCCTTATTCACTCATTCATTCACCTGCTTATTAACTCCTTCACTCCCTCTGTCCCTCACTGACTCACTCACTCATTCACTCCCTCTCTCACTCATTCACTCCCTCTCTCACTCATTCATTCCCTCTCTCACTCATTCATTCACCTGCTCATTAACTCACTCCCTCCATCCCTCACTGGCTCACTCATTCACTCATTCATTCACTTACTCGTTGATTCATTCATTCACCCACTCTTTAACTCTCTCACTCTGTCTCTCCGTCCCTCACTGACTCACTCATACATTCCCTCCCTCCCTCATTCATTCATTCACTCACCCACTGCCTCACTCATTCACTCATTCATTCATCCTCTCATTCACCCACTCATTCACTCACACACACACTCATTCACTCATTCACTCACATACACACTCATTCACTCATTCACTCATTCATTCATTCGTCATCTCATTCACCCACTCATTCACTCACACTCATTCACTCACACACACATTCACTCACACACTCATTCACTCATTCACTCACACACATTCACTCGTTCACACACACATTCATTCACTCATTCACTCACACACACATTCCCTCACTCATTCACTCATTCATTCATTTCATCCTCTCATTTACCCACTCATTCACTCACACACTCACACATTCATTCACTCACACACACACACTCATTCATTCATCCTCCTATTCACCCACTCATTCACTCACACACTCATTCATTCACTCACACACTCACACACTCATTCATTCACTCACTCATTCACTCATTTATGCACTCATTCACTCACACAGTCACACATTCATTCACTCACTCATTGACTTACTCATTCACTGACTCACTCATTCTTTGACTCATCCACCCACTCACCCACCCACTCACCCACCCACCCATTCATACATTTGCTCATTAACTTTTTCACCCACTCATTCACCCACTCACTCACTCATACACTCATTCATATTCATTCATTCCTTCAGCGCCTACCATGGGCAGGCCCTACTCTGAGAACTGCAGTCCCTTTGTCATGGGGTTTGCATATGACAGGGGATACAAGGGAATGGAGGGGGTGCTGAGGTGGAGGGATGCTGCTGGGTAGTCAGGGAACTCTTCCTTGAGGATATGGGATCTGATCTCAGGAGCTTGAACCCCAGATACAGGGACAGCGGGGTGACAGTGCAATGCCAGGACTGGCTGGTGGGTGGGACATGGCAGCCCCGGGGCTGGTCCGCCCCTGTTCTCGGCCAGCCAGAAGCACTTGGCCCTCACCCAGGAGGGAAACAAGCTTGGAGGCCATGGGTCGACCTGGTGAGAGCAGCTGGATGGGCAGGAATGGCCCTGAGGGGAAGGGGCATGGGGGCGAAGTCAGCTTTTGGCCTAAGCCCCTGGGCAGACGTGATGCCACTTAGCAGATGACATCGGCTGACACAGGGGTCACAGGCTGCACATACACCACTGCCCCAGATCCCACACAGCCAGCCTTCCAGGAGGACGGGGGACCGTCTGCATTCCATGGGGGAAACCGAGGCAGGGAGGAGTATAGCGGCCTGTGTGGGGTGGAGCTGGGACTGCCAGGCAGGCAGCTGCAGTGGCCCCCCGGGAGTGATGGTGGTGGCCGGAATCAGGCGACTGGGAGGCTCACATGCCTGAGGGGACATGAGCAGCCAGGAGGGGGATCGCTGGGGCCTGGAGGGTGTGTTTTGGGTGCGCTGTGCCTATGATCTGAAGCTCGGGAAGGATGCTGGGCGGGATAGCTTGAAGAGAGCCAGGAAGGGGCCAGAAGACCAAGCTTGGGGCAGGAGGAAGCTCGGGGAGGTGGGATGAGCTCACATCAGCTGTGGCCACAGGAGGCTGCCACAGGCCCTCAAATGGTCCTTGCGTCCCCACTCACACTGCGCTGGGTTGGTCTGAGTGACCAAGGGCAGAGCAGAGCGATGGCAGGTCACTTTTGAGATTGGGTCATTAAGGGCACGGTGGCCTCCCTCTTGGCTGACAGCTGGATGGCCACCCCTGGGAGACCCGAGCCCGGCTTCCTGCTGAGCCACTTCTGGTCTCCTGGCCTGAGAGTGTGTGCGATGATGTCAGCTGCCTTCAGCTGCTGAGTCCTTGGGTCACTTATTGCGCGTGATAGATGATGAATGTGTGTGGCACAGGCCGCCCCTGGAGTCAGAATTCTGCAGCTCTGCTGCTGGCTGGCTTCATCTCAAGCCTGGGAGGCTGCCGGAGTCGCCTCCACGCTCATCTGAGTGGTTGTGGGCAGGAGGCCTCAGTCCTGGCCACAGGGGCCCCCCTAGGTGACTTCCCCCAGAGATGAGGGGATCACAGAGCTGGGGGCCGGGCTGCTGGCCTCGTGACCATGAGAGCAGTGGGTCCCTGGGGCTGCCTGATGTTCGCCTGTTTTTCTGGGCTGTTCCAGGCCTGGATTTGTGTCTCATGACTCAGGCCCCTTAGGGTCCTTGGCGAGTCCTTGGATTCTAGTCTGTTCATGCTGCTGTAACAGAATTCAGAGACTGGTTAATTTGTGAACAATGGACATTTCTTTCTTGCGGTTCTGGAGACTGAGAAGTCCAAGGTCAATGTACTGGAGGTCCCGTGTCTGGGGAGGGTGGCTCTCAGCTTCCACTGTGGTGCCTTGAGCACTGTGTCCCCCTATGGCAGGAGGCAGGAGAGCAAAAGGGAGCCAAGGTGTGAAGCCTCTTATACAGGCCTTAATCCCACTCACAGGGGAGGCGCCCTCATGACCCAATTATCCTGAAGGGCCCCGCCTCTTAATACGCTAGACTGGGGATTCAGTTCCAACGGGGGTTTGGAGGCACACGATGTTCAGACCAAGGCAGCAGGCACCCTCCCTCTCAGGTCGCTCTCTTAAGAGACTTCTGTTTCTCACAGCAAATCCTCTCGCTCGAACCTGGAGGGACCAAAGGCACGACCGAAGCCGCGTTCTCTGGCGTCAGTTTGTATTTTTGTCAATGAAAAAAAATGGGGCCGGGTGCGGGGGCTCAAGCCTGTAATCCCAGCACTTTGGGAGGCCGAGACGGGTGGATCACGAGGTCAGGAGATTGAGACCATCCTGGCTAACACGGTGAAACCTCATCTCTACTAAAAATACAAAAAACTAGCCAGGCGAGGTGGCGGGCGCCTGTAGTCCCAGCTACTCGGGAGGCTGAGGCAGGAGAATGGCGTGAACCCGGGAGGCGGAGCTTGCAGTGAGCCGAGATCCGGCCACTGCACTCCATCCTGGGCGACAGAGTGAGACTCCGTCTCAAAAAAAAAAAAAAAAAAAAAAAAAAAAAGGAAGTGGAATTCATATAACGCGCAATTAACTAATTGATTTTATTTTTATTTTTTAGAGACAAGAGTCTCATTCTGTCACCCAGGCTGGGGTGCAGTGGCAATTATAGCTCACTGCAGCCTCCAACTCCTAGGCCCAGGCAATCCTCCCACCTCAGCCTCCCGTGTAGCTAGGACTACAGTCTGTGCCACCACATCTGGCTAACAACGAACCATTTTATTTTATTATTTATTGATTGATTGATTGAGACAGAGTCTTGCTCTGTTGTCCAGGCTGGAGTGTAACGGTACAATTTTGGCTCACTGCAACCTCCGCCTCCCAGGTTCAAGCAATTCTCTTGTCTCAGCCTCCCGAGTAGCTGGGATGACAGGCATGCACCACCATGCCTGGCTAATTTTTGTATTTTTAGCTTAGATGGCATGTTGACCAAGCTGGTCTTGAACTCCTGACCTCAGGTGATCCGCCCACCTCAGCCTCCCAAAGTGTTGGGATTACAGGCATGAGCCACCGCGCCCGGCCCCATTAACCATTTTAAAGTGTACATTTCAGTGGCATTTAGTGTATTCACAATGTTGTACAACCACCATCTCTATCTGGTGTCAAAACATTTTAATCACCCCAGAAAAATACTCAGTAAGGGCCAGGTGCGGTGCCTCACACCTGTAATCCCAGCACTCCGGGAGGCCGAGGCGGGCGGATCACCTGAGGTCGGGAATTAGAGACCAGCCTGACCAACATGAAGAAACCCCATCTCTACTAAAAATACAAAATCAGCTGGGCATGGTGGCTCACGCCTGTAATCCCAGCACTCTGGGAGGCCGAGGCGGGCGGATCACCTGAGGTAGGGAGTTCAAGACCAGCCTGACCAACATGGAGAAACCCCGTCTCTACTAAAAACACAAAATTAGCTGGGCATGGTGGCGGGTGCCTGTAATCCCAGCTACTCGAGAGGCTGAGGCAGGAGAATCATTTGAACCCAGGAGGTGGAAGTTGCAGTGAGCCGAGATTGCACCATTTCACTCTAGCCTGGGCAACAAGAGCAAAATTCTGTCTCAAAAAAAAAAAAAAAAACAAACTTAGTGTCACCGCTCATTCCTCCTCTCCCCTCAGCCCCTGGTACCACCAGTCTCCTTTCTGCAGTTGGGATGGTTTTACCTATTCTGGATATGCCATATAAAAGGAATTGCACAATATGGCCTCTGGAATCTGGCCTCTTTTATTCCATGTGTTTGCAGGAGGCATCCTCATCATAGCATGCTTCAGTGCTTCCTTTTCAAGGCTGCATAATATTCCATTGTGTTTATCTATTCATTCATCGTTGCACCTTTGGTTGTTTCTGCCTTTTGGCCATTATGAATAATGTCCTATAAACATTCCTGCACAAGTTTCTGCATGGACATGTTTTAATTTCTCTTCGGTGTATATCTTGGAGTGGAATTGCTGGGTCCAATGGTGATCCCAGGCTGAACTTCTTGAGGAACTGCCGAACCATTTTCCCCAGTGGCTGCACAATTTTCCATTTTCACCAGCAATGCAGGAGGGTTTCAATTTGTCCACATCCTCATCAACTTGTGATTTTCTGGTTTTCTTTTTATTTTTTTTTAATTGTCAAATGATCCTTTATTGAAGTATTTTCCTTTGTGCTTCTTAACTAGCTGGGCTTTCCCCAGCACCATTGTTGATATCATCTATGTCATGAGGGTGACGGCCATCAGCATTGCGGCCCGGAGACTGGGTAGTCCCCAGGATCTTTGCAATGGCTCCAGAGAGTTCTCTGGCTAAAGGTCAGTGCCGCATCTGTGGAGCAATGTTGACGATCTCATCAAAAGTGACATTTCCACTGTGTTTAATGTTTTTCTGTTTCTTTTTGTCTCCTGGCGGTTCCTTGAGGGCTTTGATGATCAGGACAGAGGCAGAAGGCACCACCTCACTCTGGGCCTGTCTGTTCTGAATGGTCCGTTTCACTGTAATCCTCAGACCCTTCCAGTCGCTGGTTGCCTTGGCAATGTCACCACCAGCCTTTTTTGGAGACAGACCCATGGGGCGGTCTTGGGAGCCAGCACAGATGTGACACCGACTTTGCCCCCGCTCACCTCAGGTATATGACTTTGACCTTGTTTTTTTTTTTTTTTTTTTGAGACGGAGTCTCGCTCTGTCGCCCAGGCTGGAGTGCAGTGGCGTGATCTCTCGGTTCACTGCAAGGTCCACCTTCTGGGTTCATGCTATTCTCCTGCCTCAGCCTCCTGAGTAGCTGGGACTACAGGCACTTGCCACCACACCCGGCTAGTTTTTTTTGTATTTTTAGTAGAGACGGGGTTTCACCGTGTTAGTCAGGATGGTCTCGATCTCCTGACCTGGTGATCCGCCTGCCTCGGCCTCCCAAAGTGCTGGGATTACAGGCGTGAGCCACCGCGCCCGGCCCAGTCTCCTCCCTTTACAGGCTGTGAGGATGGCATCCTGCACACGGTCAGGGCTTTCCTAGCCAGCTGGGTTGGCAGCAGCGCCTCATCTGGATCTTCCAGTTAGGCGAGAAGCTGGGCTCAGAGTATGAAGATGGGGTCGGCTGTGTTACTGCCCAGGGGCTCCTCCTCCTGCAGGGCAGGTCATGCTACCGTGCCAGTGACAAACTGCCTCTCCTGCATCCAGCCCCTCCTTGCTATGGCTGGGGGCCTTTCTGGGAGCCCTTAAGCTCTTGTCTCTCACAGGGATGGTGTGCGCCACCCAGGCAGGCTCTGTTGGTCCAGATCCCGTGCCCACCTGGGCCTCTGCTCCACGCAGGTGGTGGCTGGTTCCGCTCCACAGTCTGCATCTACTGCCTTTTCTTTCTCCTTCTAACATGGAGGCATGGAGGGGGCTGTGGCTGGTAAACCCAGTGTGCCTTGCTTGCACTCCCTGGCACCTTCTGGATCCCAGGCTGCTCGCTGGGGGGCTGTGAGAGGCCCTGTGCCGCCCTGGGGCTGGTGCTTTCTGGGCTGGCTCCCCCAGTGCTGGGTTTGGGGGCCCCTCGCTGCAGGGTGGGACCTGGTTGGCTGCAGGTGGGACCTGGTTGGCTGCAGGATGGGACCTGGTTGGCTGCAGGTGGGACCTGGTTGGCTGCAGGTGGGACCTGGTTGACCCAGCAGCTGCTGAAGGTGGAAGCGGCCGGCAGTTGGGAGCTGGTTCTCTGTGGGGCGAACTCTGACCATGGTGAGCCAGGCAGGGGCCAGGACTGGGGAGCGGTTGGTGGGGGTATGCAGGCAGTTCTCTGGGCCTCCCCTTGCTGGGAGGTGAGGCTGGGACCCCATGTGGGGAACCCCTAGCCCCCAGCTCCTGCCAGCCCTGAGTTGGAGGCTGTGGAGCTTCCTGGCCCCACAGCTTGTCCTTCCTGGAGGGCCCTGGGGATTTAGACCCTCTGGCAAAGCCTTTCCACCCACCCCTCCAGCTCGCCTGTGGTGGATGGTGGATGACCCTGGAGGGCAGCCAGGAGAGCCTCCAAGGGGAGGCCAGAGGGGAACCCACAGCTTTGAGGTACCCCGTGCCTCTCCCTGCAGATGCGGCTGTGGTTCTGTTGGCCCCGCCAGGCTGTGGGGATCTCAGTGGGGGTCCTGGGGTCTGGGCAGCTCTTCTGACCTCATCAGATGGTGTCTGCCCTCCAATGCTGAGCTGTGAGTGACATCAGCCTTCTGGGCCGGGAGGCCACCTGGTGGGATGACTGAAGCAGCCTTGGGTAGTGACCTTGGTGGCTGTTGCTGGTGGCTGTGAGCCCTGCATGAGTGTCCCTGGCCTCAGCGCTGGGGGCTCCTCACTTCCCGGCCCCTGGAAGCAAACTCGGAGTGTGCCTGTGGGGCCACAGGCTGTTTGGAGGACGCTGCAGTGATGGCCTTCTGGGAAGTGAGAGCTGGGTTTTGGAGGAGGAGGTGGGAGGTGGGGGGTCCTGAACTGCCTTTCCTGCCATATCAGGACCCAGGGCCGGGGACAGCGGGTGTCTCAGGGGCTGCATGGACGATGGGGGAGGAAGTGCAGGCTGGCAGGGGAGGGGTGGAGCGCATGGGCTGCCTGGCCCTGTCGTGGGCACATGAAGTCTGGTTTGCCAGGTGGGAACTGAGGGACCTGTGCTCCAAGAGACACATCCAGGGGCTGCGATCAATTTCCAAAGGGCCTTTTCTCCTTTCAGCGATGCTGTTAAGAAGGACAATGACTCATGTGCCACAAGCATCTCGGGAGAACCCATGAGCTCAGGAGCCGGCGACAGACCCCCATTCAGAGCGCTCTCTGCACAGCTACACGGCAACCCCGCCCCCACCCGTCGGGACAGCTCCGCAGCTGCAAAGGGCGAGCGCTTGGTTCTGAAGAGAGGGCCCGGCGCCACGGCTCTCCTCCATGAGCCTCAGGGACCCGGTGACCACGGCACCCCCAGTTCTCCCCAGAGTTGCTGTTCCCACCTCTGACTGTGAGGCAGGTGGCGTGGCAGAGGGAGCTGGCCTGAGATGTGGGCTCCTGCTGTGAGCGGCACGGTGGGGTTTGTCATGCTGACACCGATGACAGAGGTGAACTCATGGCCCCCCAGCCCTGGGGAGCAGAGACCCCACTTCCAGGCAGCAGCGGGGGTAGGTGCATCCAGGCCACCCAAAGCTCTCATCCCAGCACCCTCCATGGTCACAGCCCTCCACCAGGCGGCAGGTCACGCCATGCCTTCTCTGTCCTCACAGTGGGGTGGCGGGGCTGGGCGTGTAACTCTTGTCCTGTGTTCTGTGGACACTGGTGCCTGGGTCACACAACAGTGGATGGAGCCTCAGAGCCCCAGGAGCCCTGTGGCTGCTCCTGCCCCTGGGATGGCAGGGCCAGCACGGGGACTGTGGGGCCCAGGAGGAGGGACCCCCCGGCTCATTATGCAGAGGAGGCCGAAGTTAGGCCGACGGGATGCGCAGGGGAGGATGGGATGGGCAGGGAAGCCATCTCAACAGCTGCAGGAGGCTCCTTCCCAAGGTGGAGGAGCGGGAAGGACGGGCAGGGCCCACGCGGTTGGGCTCTTCCTCCTCCAGCTCAGGAGCCACCGACAGGATATGGCCTCATCTGGGTGGCACCAGGTGACCAGGCCCAGCTCAGGGTCCGCTCTCCTCTGATGGTCCAGGTGGATACCGTGCAGCCCTGGGACTTGGCACTGGCTGAGCTGTATTCTTCCCAGCTCCCAACCCCTGTGGCACCCGCAGTTGTGAAGTCCTCAGGTGTGACCTCGGACAGGGTCCATCAGGTACTTCCCTGGTGCCCGTGCCGTTCTGGAAGCTTCTGTGATCTTGTTTGCTCACAGCACTCCTGCCTGCAGTAACTGTCCCCATGTTAAGATGAGGTACAGGCTGGGGCTTGGAGGTGCCACGGTGGTGTCAGTGTCCCTGGGCCACCTAGCAAACCACCGTGGGCCCAGCAGCCTGAGCAGCAGGCCTGTATTCCCTCCCACCCACCCCGTCTGGAGGCTGGACATGGAGATAGAGGGGCCTCTGGGCTATCTTCTTCCTGGACCACTCTCCCTGGCAGGTAGGCTGTGTCCTTGCATGGCCGTCCCTCTGTGCACAGCTGTGTCCTAATCTTCCTTCTCATAAGGACACCGGTTCTATTGCATTAGGGCCACCCCAGTGACCTCGTTTCACTGTACTCACCCGTGCAGAGGCCCTGTCTCCAAACACAGCCTCAGGCCCAGGTGCAGGGATTCCGGTGCTGGGGCTTCCGCAGGCGGATGTGGGAGGCCCCGCTTGGCCCCTGCCCTGGCCTCCCCGCCTGCCCTGTGTCCTTCAAGGCTTCCTTCCTGGTCTGTCCCTGACTCTGAGGCTCTGTTCCGTCTGGGTACGTGTGGGCTCCGGACCCCGGTAACTGAGTCTGAGATGCAGACCCCCAGAGGACAACTGCTCTGCCACCTCCCGAGGGCGATCTGCTGAGACCCCTGGAAGGGGGCCAGGTACAGATGTGTGTTGGAGGTCACAGCTGCCCATCTGGGGGGTGCCTGTGGTCCCACCCAGCAGAGCTGAGATGAGCAGGAGCCCCCATGAGAGGTAGCCTCAGTGGCTGACACTCCTGTGGGCACTCCTTGGTGGGACAGCCCCTGTGGCCACCCCTGGCCCTCATCAGTCCCTCGACGGAGGACTGAGCGTTCCTCCACGTGGTGTCACCAGGCCTGGCCCCTTCGCCACAGCCACGCGGGGTCTGGTAGCAGCAGGGGCAGGTGTGGGCCTGACTCAGCCCTCGCCTCCCCCGAGGCCGGCTTCTGATGTGCGCCCATCCCCATGTTTACAAGCACTCGATTTGTACTCAAGTCTCAGTGACAGAAAAACTGATGCTAATGGGAAAAATATGACTCTCTCAACAGACGCCCGCCCGGCACAGCGGCGTGAGTGCCAGGCGTCCTTGCCTGAAACAAACTGCAATTCAGTGCAGAATTCCAGGATTCCATGGCAACTGCTCGCGCCCTGCGTTCCGGCCCTGGCTGGGGCTCGGGAGCAGCCGCTGTGTCACGGGGGATCGACTTGTTTACCGGCAGCCCCAGGCACTCGGACGTGGTACCAGCTCCCCATGCCTTGGCCCTGAGGTCTGGGAGGCCCAGTGGGGCCGGTGCTTCCCCCAACCCCACTGAGCATCTCCTCGCCCTGTGCCACCCACCTGCTGCCCAAGACCCCTGAGTGTTCGTGGGCTCTGCCTGGTGGGGGGGTCTTTGGCTTGCAGACAGGGATTGGTTGGCAGCATAGTGTCCCCTAATGATGTCCACATCCTAACGACGTCCACATCCTAGTGGCAGCCTGCGACTACCTAGCTCGGGGGATCCAGGTTGTATTTGAAACGAGGGTTGGATCAGCTGACTTTAAACTAGGGAGGTGACCCTGGAGCATCCAGGGGGGCCCAGTGTAATCACAAGTTCCTTAAAAGTGGAGAAGGGGCTGGCGTGGGGCTCACACCTGCAATCCCAGCGCTTTGGGAAGCCGAGGCAGCAGGATCCCCTGAATCCAGGAGTTCGAAGCCAGTCTGGGCAACAAAGTGAGACTGAGTCTCGACTCTTTGTAAAAGTAAACAAAAATTAGCCGGGTGTGGTGGCGCATGCCTGTGGTCCCAGCTCTCAGGAGGCTGAGGTGGGAGGATTGCTTGAGCCTAGGAGGTCAAAGCTGCAGTGACCATGACACACCCCTGCACTCCAGCCTGGGTGACAGTGAGACCCTCTCAAAAAAAAAAAAAAAGTGGAGGAGGGAGGCAGGGCGGGTCAGGCTCAGTGAGGAGGTGAGGACTGGACCAGCCACTGCTGGCTCTGGAGAGAGAGGAAGGGGCTGGAGCCATGGGCTACAGGCTGCCTCTGGGAGCTGGAACAGGTGAGAAAGGGGTCTGTCCAGGGGAGCGCAGCCCGGCCAAATCCTGGATTTTAGCCCAGTGAGCCTGAGTCTGCATCTGTGTTGCTCTCAGTGGCCACAGCTTGTGGACGTTGGTGGCCGCAGCCACAGGAAGCTTCGGGCAGAGTGGCTCTGTCATTCTGGGGACACAGGGGCCTCGAGGCCAAGGCTGTTCTCAAATCTTGGCCCTCCGTTCTCTGCTGTGCCCCCGCCCCGGCCACACCCACCCAGCCTCCATGTACCCACGTGTCCCACGGCAGGCGCTGCTGCTGTCCCCGGCCTGGCTGACCCCCACGCCTGCCCACCCTCTAAGGACCTTGTCAAGAGCCTCCAGAGGTGCTTTCCCGGCCTCTGCCCCTCCCAGGGCCACCCAGGCTGCAGTGACTGGAATAAGGGATGACATGAACACGAAGAAAGCCCTGAAGGGCCATTCAGTGCAGTGCTGAGCGAGAGAGGACGTCCTCAGGAGGCACGAGCCCTGGTGATGAGGCCGTGGTGGGTGGGGACCAGCAGGTAGCAGGCGCCGCCTCTGGGTCCCGAGCTGCCACTCCCACCAGCCTGCTCCAGGGTGGGACATGCCTTGCACAGGCAGCACCTGTAGGTCCAGAGTGTGTGGCTCCCCCAGCCCCAACCCACCCCCCAGCCCGAGTGTTGGAGCAAACGTCTCTGCACATGGCCTTGGGGTGGTGTTAGGACCCAGTCACTGCCACCACCCGACAGACAGGGCTTCGGGCAGGTTACTCAATGCCTGACACCCCACATCTGGTCAGGGGACAAGAGCCTGTTCCCAAGCTCTCCAGGAAGTCAGGGCCCTGTGGTGGTGCAGAGTGGCTGACATGACCGTCCCCACAGACCCTTGTCTCCCACTCACCCTGCAGGACCATGCCCAGGCCTGTTGCCTCTGCTGTGGCTTCCAGAACATTCTCCCCAGCTGCTAACCCCTGCACAGACCTTCCTGCTTGGGAAAAGCCCCAGGGGACAGACCACGACCTGCAGACAGAGTGTGATCTAGAAACAGGAGCCTTTAAAGAATTAGCCAGACAGGGACAGGCGTGGTGGCTCACGCTGGGAGGCTGAGGCAGGTGGATCATCTGAGGTCAAAAGTTCAAAACCAGCCTGGCCAACATGGCGAAACCCCGTCTCTACTAAAAATATAAAAATTAGCCAGGTGTGGTGGTTAATTACTCATTACTCGAGAGGCTAAGGCAGGAGAATTGCTTGAACCCAGGAGGCAGAGGTTGAGGTGAGCCAAGATCGCGCCACTGCACTCCAGCCAGGGTGACCGAGACTCTGTCTCAAAACAAAAAACAAACCCAGAAAGAGTTGACCAGAGGGATGTGCAGATGTGATTAGGACTAAGGACCCGCACAACCCGAGGTGGGCGCGGCCCCAGGCCTGGAAACACTTCTGGGCTGCATCAGGAGGAGAAGTGGTGGTGGGCGCAGCTCAGAGGCCCTGAAGTGGAAGGGGCCACGAGCCAAGGAGAGCGGAGGCCTCCAGAGGTGGGGAAGTGGCTTCTCCCCCAGCAACTCTGACGTGGCCCAGATTTCAATGCAGACTTGAAAGGGGCCTCTGACTGTGAGAGGGTAACCGTCATTTTAAAGAGAAAGAAATGTGGGCCGAGTGTGGTGGCTCATGCCTGTAATCCCAGCACTTTGGGAGGCTGAGGCGGGCGGATCACGAAGTCAGGAGATTGAGACCATCCTGGCTAACACGGTGAAACCCCGTCTCTACTAAAAAAAAAAAGAAAAATACAAAAAATTAGCCGGGCACAGTGGCGGTCGCCCGTAGTCCCAGCTGCTGGGGGGGCTGAGGCAGGAGAATGGCGTGAACCCGGGAGGCAGAGCTTACAGTGAGCCGAGATCGTGCCACCGCACTCCAGCCTGGGCGACAAAGCGAGACTCTGTCTCAAAAAAAAAAAAAAAAAAAGAAATGTGTCCGGCTTACGTCACAGCACAGCTCTCACCACAGAACGTGCTCCCCAACGTGGGGTCTGTGCCACAGGGCTGGGGGGTACTGCCTGGGAGGAGCATTGCTGCCCAGGAGATGAGGACCGAGACCTTTGCACACCCCTCAACATGCCAGGCCCCCTATGGCTGTGGTGCCTGCCTGGAGAGTGCCCAGGATGCAGAGCTGCTGTTGGCCCTGGGGACAGCAGGGGGACCTGGGCAAGGTCCCCCCACCCCCAGCTCTCCTCTGATCTACAACCCCTGCGGTGGGGGTGGGCAGTTTTCGTAAAGACACAGCCGCCAGCCAGAGTCTGCGCGTGTTGTTTACTGTTTGTCCTGCTCTTAGCTTCACATTGCCATTTTGTGTTTTGTCAAAGTCTTTCTCAATTAGCATTGGGTAAAATAAATAGAGATAAGGAGCCTTTAGGCTGGCGCGCTCTCAAGCCCTGGTTGACGTCGTGATTGAATTTCCGCATCAGACCTGTGAAGACAGCCCACGTGCAGGTGGCACGCGGAGCCCGTGGGGGCGGCTCCAGGGCGGAGCGGGCGCAGGAGGGTCTCGTCCCCTCTGGAGCCACCTGCCTTTTGACAGGTAGTGGTTTTGTCTCAAAACAAACAGAAATGCGTGTTAGGTAAGAATCGAGTTGAAGGACTGGATGGGAAGCTGTGTGTGCGGGTGGAGCTGGGCTTCTGGAAGATTCTGGTGTTGCCGCCTGGCATGCCCTGTGAGCTGAGTGAGGCCGGGACTTGTGGGGGTTGGGGCTCTCTACACCTTCCGGACCTGGTCTGCTCGCTCGGCCCAGACGTGGGGATGGGATTCGTGCCGGAACCTTCTTCTGGTGGGAGCTCGCATTCCAAAAAAGAGCAGCGGAGCGGCCGCCTCTGTCCCACCTTGTCATGTCCCGGCCAGCCCCAGCTCAGACTCCAGCTCAGCCCCCTGAAGACCAGGTGTTTCTATGACCAAACGCAGCCAGGCACGGTTCCATCCACCCAGAATATTGGCCACGGCAGGACGCCAGTCACACCACAGGGGAGCCGGGCCTCGCCGCACCCGCTCTCACTCCCGTGGTCGTGGGCCTCTTACCGCCACAGTGAAGCCACTTGGTTCCTCCACCTCTCGATAATCCTGATTCCCGACGAACATGGAAAAAATGCTTTTCAAAATACCATCATTGCGGTTGTGTTCTGTTTGCAAAACTGCTCACACATACCCTGAGGCCCCTCCTGGGTGGGACTGTCCACACAGCTCCTGTCGGCACCACAGGCCCAGCTGCAAGCCAAGGTGGCATCAGCATGGGCGACTCAGGGCTGGAGATGGGGCTGGTGTCACCCAGAGCCGTCTAGGACCCAGCAGTGCCTCTCACCTGTGTGTGATGAACGTGTGCGGACAGAGCAGGGAGACCACGCCGCCTGCATCTGTGCCCCCAGGGTGCCAGCCGTGGTGCCCGCACATGCGTGTGCTACACCCGTGTGCGGGCACAGGCACGGAGACCACAGGCCGGGCCGCCGTCCCTGCGCACGCGGGGAAGAGCAGCCCTTCGGAGGGAAAGGAGCCCTGTGGATTAAGGCAGGGGCTACACTGCCAAGGACCTGCCTCTCCTGTGCGTGGCCACTGAGGCCCCTGATGACAGCGCTGTGTGAGAGGGGCCAAAACTAGAGTCTAGAGACCTGGAGGTGCAGGAAGGGTGGGCTGTGGAGGAGGCGCTGCGCTCCTCCTGTTCAGTGATGTGGCCAGCAGCCAAGGACAGCCCGGCCCCCCGGGCGGCTTTCTTCATACCGCCAGCTAGAGGGGCGTCTCCTTCTTCCCCTCTCTTGGTTTCCCGAATTTCCAGTGTGCCCCAGCCGGCTAGGAAATGTCCCTGCTTGCGTGCACTGACTGTGAGAGGCGGTGGGCCTGGCTGGGCAGCACCTCTCGCTCGCTCTTGGCCTGATGGGGACGGCTGCTCCAGGGACCCGCAGGAGCCCCAGCGCCTGCCTCTCCTCCAGGGCTCGCTCTGGGGGTTTTGCTGCAGCTAATGCTCTGATTACATGGAAATAAAATGAGGTGTTGCCCCTTTCAACGTCTCGGAGAAACAGAACAGGAGAGGGACAGAGGCGCTGCGGCCGCGGGGGTGCACCTGGATGCTGGTGCTCAGTGGGAAGCCACTGTCAACCCAAGCCCTCCCCATCCCTGACGTTCCGGACACGACAGCGAAGACAGACAAAAGCGAGTAGCAGGGCCCTCCTGCCGTCATCAGCAGCTAAGGCAGCAGCCAACGTTCACACTGTGGGGTCGCAGCAGCCGACACCCCGCGCCCCGGCAAGTGGCAGCTTCACTATGTACAGCAGGCGGCCGTGGCCTGGTGGCCCGGGTCGCGCCGCTATCTGACGCGCTTCTCCACCGAGTACACGGAGATGTAGTAGTCGTTGCTTCCCACGGCCAGGTGAGGCTGCAAGGAGGGAGCAGAAGGGGTGGGCAGGGGTTCAGGTGCGGACACTGCGGGCCAACCCACATCCTTAGGCAGTTCCTGCCGGGGTCTCAGGAATCCCTGCGCCCGCCTCGCGCCCGGAAATGCTGGGCCGGTCCCCCCCGTCCTCTCTGCAGGGCCCATGCATGGTGCACTCCGTGAGGGGTGTGGTGCTGCCCCCGGGCCCTGCATGTTTTTTTCAGCACTGCCCCCCAGGGACAGCTCTGGGATCTAATGTCACACATGTCAGCAGAGCTGCATGCCTGAAGCCTGAAGGCATGAACGCAAGAAGGCAGGTGGGCAGGATCCTAATCTAAAGACAATGGCCTGAAGCCACGTGGGGAGGCTGCAACCAAGGCCAGAGAGCCGTGCAGGTGGGGCCCAGCTGCACAGGGGACGGGGTGAGGACTCGGTCACACAGGGGATGGGGTGAGGGTTGCACAGGGGACGGGGTGAGGACTCGGTCACACAGGGGACGGGGTGAGGGTCGCACAGGGGACAGGGTGAGGGTCGCACAGGGGACGGGGTGAGG
Source organism: Chlorocebus sabaeus (assembly GCF_047675955.1). Taxonomy (NCBI): domain Eukaryota; kingdom Metazoa; phylum Chordata; class Mammalia; order Primates; family Cercopithecidae; genus Chlorocebus; species Chlorocebus sabaeus. The sequence continues at coordinate 78,560,706 of NC_132919.1, read as the reverse complement.
GTCGCAGAAGGGACGGGGTGAGCGTCGCACAGGGGACGGGGTGAGGGTCGCAGAAGGGACGGGGTGAGGGTCGCACAGGGGACGGGGTGAGCGTCGCACAGGGGACGGGGTGAGGGTCGCAGAAGGGACGGGGTGAGGGTCGCACAGGGGACGGGGTGAAAATTTGGTCACACAGGGGACGGGGTGAGGGCCGCACAGGGGACGGGGTGAGGGCCGCACAGGGGACGGGGTGAGGGCCGCAGAGGGGACGGGGTGAGGGTCGCACAGGGGACGGGGTGAGGGCCGCACAGGGGACGGGGTGAGGGCCGCAGAAGGGACGGGGTGAGCGTCGCACAGGGGACGGGGTGAGGGTCGCAGAAGGGACGGGGTGAGGGTCGCACAGGGGACGGGGTGAAGATTTGGTCACACAGGGGACGGGGTGAGGGCCGCAGAGGGGACGGGGTGAGGGCCGCAGAGGGGACGGGGTGAGGGTCGCACAGGGGACGGGGTGAGGGCCGCACAGGGGACGGGGTGAGGGCCGCAGAGGGGACGGGGTGAGGGCCGCACAGGGGACGGGGTGAGGGCCACAGAAGGGACGGGGTGAGGGCCGCACAGGGGACGGGGTGAGGGCCGCACAGGGGACGGGGTGAGGGTCGCACAGGGGACGGGGTGAGGGCCACAGAAGGGACGGGGTGAGGGCCGCACAGGGGACGGGGTGAGGGCTGCACAGGGATGGACACCCTGAGCGACCCTGCCTGGAGGTCCCCAGGGATGGCTTTAGTGCAGGGTCTGAGGGCAGGAGCTCTGCCCGACCACTGTGCATGCGCCATCAATTCTTCCCAGAGTGACGAGACTGGAGCTCTGCTTCTGGGGTGAGTGCAGGGTGGGGCAGGGGCCCTGGAGATCCTGGGCCCCGGGCAAGTCTCTCCCTCAGGTGGCCAGTGGACCCCACTGTGGTGTGGGGTGCCCAGGCAGGACCCCTGCTGTCTGGCCCCCTTGCCTCCCATCCCTCGCCCCTGGCCCCCGGCCCCCAGCCCCCAGCCCCCACCCGCCGCTGCACTGACCCAGTGTGGGTGGAAGGCCAGGCAGCTGATGGCGCCGACCCGCTGGCCCATGAAGCCGTCGTAGTACTTGATGTTGTTGATCAGCTCGCCGCCCCCATTGTAGATGGCGGTGAACTGATTGACGGAGCCACTGTGGGGAGAGAAAGGGTCCCAGTGTCACTGCCCTCTCCTCTGAGGATGGAAGAAAGACAGGTGCACAGGCCGAGACTGCAGGGACAGGCTGGCTCGGGGCAGGTGTGACCCTCTGGTCACTCTCACTGAGGACTCGGGCCTAGCAGAGATCTTTTGTTTTTATGTCCCAACAGCAGTGAAATCCTCCCCTGCCCTCCTTCAGCTCCTGTGGGGCAGGCACACAAGAGCCTCGTGTTTGCACAGAGGCCGGAGGCGGGGAGCGGGGAGGCCAGGGAGGCGGCGCCTACCATGCGATCAGGTCCGCCTGGGGGTGGATGTCCAGGGCTGTCAGCCCCTTCACGATCTGAAGCACATTCACTGACTCGGGCATCCGGGGATCAAAGATGCGCACGTCTCCGTTGACGCTGCCAAGAGAGGGTCACGGTGACACCTCCACCCGGAGCTCCCAGGAGGGGCCTGACCGGGGGACGGCGGAACCGGGTGTGGGGGTCGCACGCCTGTTTGCACACACACTGCTCAAGGAAAAGGCTGCCTGGATGCTCAGCGCCCCCCCGTGAGGCTGCCCAGGCGGGGCCCAGACACGCCCCCGCACTGGTCTCAGGGCCAAGGCTGCCCCTCGAGCTCCCTCAGAGCCAGAAAAGGCCTGGAGCTTTCCAGCCTAGAGAAATGGCCACGAGCTCAGACGCAGGAGGCGGCTGTGAGCTACTGGTTTCATTTCCAGCCAGAGATTAGATTTCATGCAACAGGGGCCTGCAGTCCCGGGAGACAGAGCCTAGATGGCGGGCTGCGGCCTGAGGGATGGCCTGGCCCTTCTGAGGCCCCATGGCTCCTGCCTTCCACCCTAGCAGGTGTCCATCCCGAGAGTTATGTCTGGTTTTTATATCACAAACAAGGGGGGAAAGAGCATCTCTTTGAAGAAACGCTGGCTTTGTGTTCATAAATTACATTCTGCTCTCCCTTTAACAGGCAAATAAATATTCCCTGCTCTTGGTGCTGTATTCACCAAGCAGCAGAACTGAGTTTACGTGCAGACAACTGCCACATGCCTGGCGGATGCGCCGCCCCTGCCGCTCGGCCACCCCTGCTGTGGAGGGAGAGCCGCTGCCCAGCTCCCCCCGGACCCTCCGCGCGGCAGCCCAGGAAAGTTCCCACAGCGCCTGCAGGTCAGGTGTCCCCCAGCAGGGGGAGCAGCCGCGGCCCTGGGCCCCTGGGGGCTGTGCCTGACCTTTCTGGCCAGTTCCAGGGCAGGAGTTAATTACTGCCCGAAATGCCATCCCCTTTCAGCTGTTTAAATACCAAGGACATATTTTAAAAGGAGGGGAAAATAATGTTTTTACAGCAGAACGGCTGCTAACTATCGGTGCTCCTCACCTCACGCTCACGATGTGGCCGTCGGGGCGCTTCTGCAGGGAGGCCTTCACCACCCAGGCTGTGTGCTCCCGGTACGTCATGACGCGGCTGCAGGGGAGGGGGCGCGCTCAGCGTGGGCTTCCCCGAAGGACGTCCCCACCCTTCGGGGCTCTCACCGGGGGCTGCCCAGTTCTGCCTGTGCCAGCGGGTCCGCACCAGGGACTGCCCACGTCTGCCTGTGCCAGCGGGTCCGCACCAGGGACTGCCCACGTCTGCCTGTGCCAGCGGGTCCACACCAGGGACTGCCCACGTCTGCCTGTGTCAGTGGGTCCGCACCAGGGGCTGCCCACGTCTGCCTGTGCCAGGGGGTCCGCACCAGGACTGCCCACATCTGCCTGTGCCAGCGGGTCCGCACCAGGGACTGCCCATGTCTGCCTGTGCCAGCGGGTCTGCAGGCCCTCGCCTGTCTGCTCCCCAGGAGGAGCTAGTGCCCACGCAGGGTCAGAGCCCCCTCCAGGTGACCTGCTCCAGCAGAGACCCCCTGTGTCCTCCCCAGGCCGGCTCAGGGCTGGGCCCTAGGTCACCGTCAGGCCTCTGGAGGACTGTCTGAGCCACATGGGAGCTGCCCAGGAGGTGGCAGGCAGTGGCAGTATTCTGTTTAGGTGAGCACAGAGGTGGCAGGTGTCTGGCTGGGGCCCCCGCCTCACCCCGATAGCCTTTGCCTCCAGTCCACTGGCTCATCCCACACGGCCTGTACCCTGTGCTCCTCCACAGGCTGTGGGATGGGCCTCTGTGGGGGAGCCCTCTGTGGGATGGACCTGTGTGGGGGAGCCCTTTGTGGGATGGGCCTCTGTGGGGGAGCCCTTTGTGGGATGGGCCTCTGTGGGGGAGCCCTTTGTGGGATGGACCTCTGTGGGGGAGCCCTCTGTGGGATGGGCCTCGGTGGGATGGGCCTGGCGGTTTTGGGGAGCCCAGCAGGACTGGCGTAAATACTCCATTGTGGGCTCCTGGGAAGCTTTGCATCTCACTGAGAAACCTGGACCCAACCAACTGGCAGTGACACGGCCTCTACCACCTAGAAGGCATCCTGCCACCACTGGGGGAGGGAGAGGACAGGGCCAAGGTACCATTCGCTGAGTGCCATCCTTCTGTCATAGACGCGGATGGAGCCATCACCGAGGCCAGCCACGATGAGTGAGCGGTGGGAATCACAGGACAGACTCGTCACGCAGCTGTCTGCTCCCGTGGGGATGTCCTAGGGCCAAACACAGGCAAACACAGGAGCCCGGTGAAGACCTGGGCACTGAGCTGCCCTCCCTGCTGTCCTGCAGTACCAGGACCCCTCTTGCTGCCTCCCTGGCTGTGGGGATCCCCCTCCCTGGCTGCAGGGGCCTTTCTCTTTATCCAGGGAAGCATCAAAGGCCCAGGGAGCCCAGGAGTCCCAGGGAGAGGCAGGGGCTGGCAGGGCACTGAGTCACACCCTTGTCTGTTGGCCTTGGAGGGACAGCCCTGGGCGCCTGGGCCCCAAGCCAGTGAGGCAGAGCCCAGCCCCACCCCGAGCGGCGGCCTGCAAACGCCTCTGGGAAGGACTGGCTGTCAGTGCCAATTAAACTTCCAACCTCTCTCTGCTTCCTAAAAAGGAAAGCAAAGCACATTTTGGCAAGGACTCCTCACTGGCTACTTCTCAGAACTTCTAATGAGCTACGGGATGAGTCCAGGAGGGGTCGCCTGGCTCCCTCGGGGGCTATAAGTGCTGGAGAAGTGGGGGTGGGAGGCGATGGCACCTGCCAGGGACGCAGGAGGAAAAGGGCCACGAGAGGGAGAGCGCTTTCCATGCATGAAGGGCGGTGCTGGGCTGTGTACTCCAGGAGGAAACCCAGGCGTGGGGACGATGGGGCCGGACCCCTGCGAGGGGCAGAGGTGGCTCTGGGAACACCTGCTGCGCTCTGTGCCTCCACGCACCTCTGCAGGAACAGCACCTGCCCCGCAGGCCACCCAGGCCTCTAAGCCCCAACTGGTGACCAGACCCTGGGGATCAGGGTGTCCACGCTGTGCCCTGAGGGCCATGTCTCGTGTGGAGCCACAGTTCCAGGCAGGCCCAAGACCCCTCCACCCCAAAGAAGGTGCCATGAAAGCTGCTGGTGCCTTGTGGGATCCGTGGTCAGGTCAGAGGAGACGCTGCCCACAGGGAGAGGCCTGGGCCAGGTTCTCGGGCTGCTGCTGCCCAGAGCAACCACAGCGGCTTTGAGCAGCTGAGGGTGCCCAGGCCTCCCCTCTGCTGGGCCTGCACCACACCGCCCTCTACGGCAGGGCTGAGCCCTCCCTCCTGACACCAGACGGCCTGGGAGAGAGGCTGGGGACGGCCTCTGCTCCGCACCTCTCCCTGGGGACCCGGAGGAAGGGAATCCTGGCTCTAAAGCCACCTCAGGCACTGTCCCTCACAGTATCTGTGGTCTCGCCTCTGCTCCAAACGAAGTCAATGCAGTTAGATTTCTGCTGAGCGCGGCCTCCTTAGGTCTCTACCACTTTTCCAGGCTGTTTTGGGCAAAACCAATGTACTCTGCTTTTTGTCAAAACTGAAAATAACAGATGCTTTAAGAGGCAAAGAGGCTTCTGGCCAGGCGCAGTGGCTCACGCCTGTAATCCCAGCACTCTGGGAGGCTGAGGTGGGTGGATCACGAGGTTAGGAGATCGAAACCATCCTGGCTAACACGTGAAACCCCATCTCTACTAAAAATACAAAAAAAATTAGCCGGGCGTGGTGCAAGCGCCTGTAGTCCCAGCTACTTGGGAGGCTGAGGCAGGAGAATGGCGGGAACCCGGGAGGTGGAGCTTGCAGTGAGCTGAGATCACACCACTGTACTCCAGCCTGGGCGACAGAGTGAGAGTCCGTCTCAAAAAAAGAAGCAAAAAGCCTTCTGTAGTGGCTCACACCTGTCATCCCAGTGCTTTGGGAGGCCAAGGCAGGAAGATTGCCGGAGCCAGGAATTCGAGACCAGCCTGGGCAAATACTGAGACCCCCGTCTCTACAAAAAGTTTAAACAATTAGCCAGGCGTGGGGGCGCGTGCCTGTAGTTCCAGCTACTTGTGGGGGTGAGATGGGAGGATCACGTGGACCAGGAGGTTGAGGCTGCAGTGAGCTGTGACTGCACCACGGCACTCCAGCCTGGGTGACGCAGGGTGACAGAGTGAGACCCCATCTCAAAAAAACAAAAACAAACAAAAAACCCTACAAATAATCATTCTAATTTACAACGGCTCACCCTACTGATTTCTGACATTCCTTAACTTGCAGAGAGAAGACCCTACTTGAAAACACTCAGAGCTGGCACAGGCTGAGCCACACTAGCGCGGGGCTGAACGCTGCGGTTCACCTGCATCCACCGGACTCAGGCAGCCCATGTCTCCTCCCGGCATTGCCCAGCACTGTCCTTCCAGGCCCTGCCTCCGCCCCCGGGACGGCCAGGCCTCACCGCACACTGTGCTGGGCTCTGTGATGAGGACCAGCCCTGCACACACTGCCCCACAGGCCTGGGGCTTGGGGGACACCCACATGGTTACCTGCACCTTCATCTCACGGTCTGTGTCCCAGATCCGGACGATCCGCACGTCCCCCGAGCTCATGAGGAGACCGGTCTCCTGCTCCCAGTCCACCACCATCCCAGCTCCTGGAAAGACACAGTGGGACATGGCGTCACCCCGTGGGCCCTCGCCTTGGGCAGGCTTTGGGGCCTGCTCTGGGCAGCCACTTGGCCAGTGGCTCCAAGGAACCCCTGCCACCACTGAGCCCATCTGGTGGGTCCATATGCCTCACATGAGCTCCTGCTGGGGCCCCTGGTGTGCCCCACGTCCAGGCTGGGGCGACAATTCTGAGCTGGAACTCCAAGCCTTCCCCTGACTCGCCTATGACCCAGGCATCTGCTAGAGGGAGCAGTGCCTTCCAGGAACGTCTACGATGCCCGCCGTCTGGAGCAGAGCCTTCCAGGAACGTCTACGATGCCCACCATCTGGACACCTGGGCAGAACTGGTAGGTCTCGGTGACTTTAGGAAGGCTGTCAAGGCTTGAAGATGAGGGTCCTCCTTTTGGCCCTGTCAAAGCTGGAGGAGGCCAGTTCTTCTGAGACAAACAGGAGCTCAGCATGGGCCACGGGCTGGCAGACTCCAGACAGCCAGGGGCTGACTCCTGACGGCCGGCGTCAGCAAGAGATGGACGGAGAGAACGGGGCAAGGGCTGCCCTTTGTGCAGGGATTAGACAGAGCAGAGCAACCCCACCTCACGTGACGGCCTCTATTTAAAACCAGATTCAGTTCTAGAAGTGTAATGGTAACTATTTTAAATACAGAAAGGAACACCACAGTAATCCTTGACCCACCACTCAGCTCTAACTTTGCTAACTTTTTACCACTGTTTGCTCTTTTTTTTTTTTTTTTCTTAGAGAAGCATAATTTTAGACACAGTAAACGCATCGTCTGCCTCTGCCCCTGCCCGTGCCTGGGAGAGCCATCCCGTGGGCTGAGGGCGCCCCCCAGGGGCCGCTGAGGTTCTCCTGCTTACGCACGCCCATCGACGACGTACCACGCCTTCCACATTTCAGAAAGGCTCTTCAATGTCAAAATGGGGCCTCCCTCCTGGCGACTTGCTTCTTCACTGTTAGGCTTTGAGGATTTATCTGGCCCAAGACACGCAGCTCTGGTTAACTCATTTAATCTTGTGTTACCTTCCACTGTACAACTAACCCCGTCATTTGAGCTGCCCCTGGCTTTGTGAACCATGTCACAGTCAACGACTTCACGTGTCCTTGCAGGTGGAGAAGGAAGCGCCTAGAAGCGGAACTGCCAGTTGTGCGTCTTGCATGACTCCGATCTCCCCAGGGAAGGCCATTTCATTTCCCAAATGGGTGACCATCTACACTCCTGGCAGGACACACACAAGCCAGTGTCCCCAAATCCTTATTGATGTGTGGTGGTTGCCGTTTTTTTCACATCAGACAGTCGCACATATTTTTATATATATTCTGTAACTCATAGATACTGCAAATATCTTTTCTTATTCTGCCACTTACATTACAACCGTGACGTTTTTCTTGTAGTCATGAAGAAGTTTGTAGAGTCAAACCTATCGACGTCTTTACCCTCGGTCTCCTGTTCAAGCTGTCGTTTTGTTCCTCACGGTTATGAAGATTTCCTCTTGATTTTTCTTTGAAAGGGTTAGGTCTCTCGCTGATATGTTGTGTGCATAGTGTGAGATAGGGGTGTCACCGCATCTTTTTCCATAGGGCACTAGCTGTCCCAACACCATTTAGCAACATGGCTCCTCCCGCAGTGTGCAGAGGTACCCTGTCATTTGTGGCCCTTCTGGGCTCACTGCTGCGCTGAGGGCCCTGGTGCCTCTTGGCCCGGCTGCCCTGCAATTCCAGCTTCTTAATGCCGTCCACGCCTCTTCAATATTACCTCGGCTGGTCTGCATTTTATAAAAATCTCTCCTGGGAATATAATCAGAAGTGTATGAATAAATGCACAGATTAATTTGAGAACTGCCAGTCTCACGATGATGAGTCTTTTCATCCACGGCTATGGTGCTGTCAACACTGCATGGGTCTTTTATAGTCTTCATTTAGAGTTTATGCTTTGATGTGTGAAGAAGGAGCATGTGTTGGATTCATTCCTAGGTATTTTGCAGTTTTTATTCCCGTGGTCCATGATTTCTTTCTTTCTTTCTTTTTTTTTTTTTGAGATGTAGTCTTGCTCTTTTGCCCAGGCTGGAGTGCTATGGTGTGATCTTGGCTCACTGCAACCTCTGCCTCCCAGGTTCAAGTGATTCTCCTGCCTCAGCCTCCTGAGTAACTGGGATTACAGGCGCCTGCCACCACGTCCAGCTAATTTTTGTATTTTTAGCAGAGAAGGGGTTTCACCATGTTAGTCAGCCTGGTCTGGAACTATTGACCTCAGGTGATCCATCTGCCTTGGCTTCCCAAAGTGCTGGGATTACAGGTGTGAGCCACCACGCTTGGCCCATGATGTTTTATAATTACATTTTCTAGTTGTTAATTGCTGGCATACATACATTCTTTATTTTACTTTTGAAATGCAGTCCCAGGCCAGATGTGTTTACACCTGTAATCCCAGCACTTTGGGAGGCCGAGACAGGAGGACTGGTTAAGCCCAGGAGTTCAAGACCAGCCTGGGCAACATAGCAAGACCTTGTCTTTACAAATAACAAAAGATTAGCCAGTGTAGGCCAGGTGCAGTGGCTCACACCTGTAATCCCAGCACTTTGGGAGGCTGAGGCGGGTGGATCACTTGAGGTCAGGAGTTCGAGACCAGTCTGGCCAACATAGTGAAATACCGTCTCTACTAAAAATACACAAAATAGCCGGGCATGGTGGCAGGTGTCTGTAATCCCAGCTACTCAGGAGGCTGAGGCAGGAGAATTGCTCAAACCCGGGAGGCGGAGCTTGCAGTGAGCCAAGATCCGCCATGGCACTCCAGCCTGGGCAACAAAAGTGAAACTCCGTCTCAAAAAAAAAAAGACTAGCGGTTGTGATGGTGGCGCCTGTGAACCAGCTACTCGGGAGGCTGAGGTGGGATGATCGCTTGAGCCCAGGTAGTTGAGGCTGCAGTGAGAGCAAGACCCCATCTCAAACACAAACATAAACACAAACAAAAACAAAAAAGGAAGTGTAGTCCCTCTACTGTGATACAACTGAATCCAGGCAGGAAGAAATGTCCCAGCAGGTCAGAAGCACGAGCCGTGGTGGATCACAGGCTCTCAACTTGCAGCCCTGTTCCTCCACTGGGAGCTGGGAGTGAGGGCCCGTGTGTGACCTCAGGGAGCCCAGAGCTGTGCCTGGTGGCCCCAGCCCACAGCTGACACGGCCTTCGGGGACTGGGGCCTGGAGCTCTTATGCCTAGCGAGATGCCTCTGCTGCCTTCCCCTGTGGCGAGAGCCTCGTTCTCTGACCCCAAGACCCATGAAGCGCAGCACAGGCTCCTGCTCCGAAGGAAGCACTGGGGGGTCTGGGCTGAGAAGGCCACTTCTCCTCAGGGCTGCTTCCTGATCTGTAAGCTGGGTTCCGCTGTCCTGACCCGGACAGACTGAGAGCCCGTGGGACGGCACAGGCTGCAAGTCTAGTCTCCTGCAGCGTGGCCCAGGAGTGGACGTGTGGATGCTTCTGGGGGGTCTCAGGGACCCCGGGGCCAGCCGGGAGTGGACGTGTGGATGCTTCTGGGGGTCTCAGGGACCCTGGGGCCAGCCTGTGGGTGCATCCTTCCAGCACTGCATTTCTGGCAGGTCCGAGCCTTGGACAGGGTGGGAAATTTTCACAAAAGCCAACAAGAGAAAGGGCAAAGCAGAGCCAGGGCTCAGCCAGGCGCTCCCGTGCTGAAGCCCAGCTCCTTCCACGGCACCCCTGCCTCTGAGCGACCCCAGTGATCTTTCCTCTCTAGCAAATGACACAGTGTCACCAAACTTGGTCTTTCGGAGACGCACACAGTGGCCAGTGAGTGGTCTGACCCCCAGGCTGGCCATCCAGCTGTCTCCCGGGACCCCTCCCGGACCAAGGTCCTGGGTTGGGGCTCACTTCTCCTGCCCTGTCCCAGGGAAGCTGTCATACCCCAGAAGAGGGTTGCCTCATGGGGGAAGCAGAGCCCAGAGATCAGGACAAAAGCAACAGGAAAGGGCCTCCGTGGAGTGTGGGGTGTGGATGGTTTATTCTGCTGGATGAAACTTAAGAACACGGCTACATTAAAAAAAAAAATCCAACATTCCAGGAAATGTCCACCCTGGAGCTGTCCCCATGACGTCCCCTGAGGCACATGAGGGTTGGCATCTCCTGGGACAGGCGCTTGGACAGAAGGGCAGAGACAGAGCCACGTGACCTAGGGCAGAACCAGGGCAGGCCCCACACGGATGGCTGACCACAAGGTGTAAGGCCACATCCACAGGCTACAGACGAAGACAGAAATCACAAACCGGCAGGAACCGGCAGAGGGGGGCTGGCAGGGTAACCATTCACTCAGCATCGCCAAGGGCTGCAGGATCCGCTGAAGGGCGATGACTCCTAGAGGTGAATGCCTGGCGCTGCGGAGGGGCCTCTGGAAATCCAGACTCCAAAGCCTGACCCTGGGAGCCTCCTACTCCGCCTGAGTCCTTCCAGAACGACCTGCGGGCCCATGCCCCGGCCCTCGTCCAGGCCATGCAGCAGTGCAGGCAACACGCAGAACTGTACCCAGAGCCTAACTCCGCCTGAGTCCTTCCAGAACGACCTGCGGGCCCGTGCTCCAGCCCTCGTCCAGGCCATGCAGCGGTGCAGGAAACACGCAGAACTGTACCCGAGCTGACACTGCAGCCACTCCGTCCCCGCAGCCTGGGCAGGCCAGTGAGTGCATGAGGCCCGGTGGCCATGTGCACCGACCAAAGAGGAGTTAAATTTGGGCCCAAAGAGCGCGTGACGCAGGTCCTTTAGGCCCTGCCAGCAGTGATACTGTCCCAAGCAGCACATGTCTGCAAGCCACGGATGAAGGTTGGGGACAGGGGCACCCACGAGTGGCTGACCATGCCCAGGGCTGGGACTCCGGCCAGGCAGTGCACTCAGGGCCCTGGGGCTCACATGCTTTCGGGGACATTGGTGGGGAGCTGCTGCTTTAGGATTCTGGGGACTCTGAGGTGGAGCAGCCTGTGTAGAGACAGCCCCAGAAGGGCCTTGGAACTTTGAGAGTGCCTGCAGCCCTGGAGCACATTCTGCTGCGGGGAGGAGCAGGGCGGACCCACCTCGTGTTGTTGGCAGCATGTCCGAGAGCCCCTGCCACGCGGTCACCATCTCTGGGTTCTTTTCCAAATCAGCAAAATTCTTCCAGACCCTGATGGCACCGTCGTCTGGGGAGGGAGAGAGGGAAGAATGGGAACCAGGCCCGGCGCTGGCCCGGCCTGTGCTCTGTGTGTGGGGGTAAGAGGCCTTCCTGGTAGACGTGCTGCAGTGACCCTGGGCAGGCAGCTTGACTTGCTACCCATGGTTCCAGATCTCCGGGTGCCTGCCGACTCGACTCTGCCCTCAGACCCACAGCTGGGTGAGCCAGGAGGAGGAGTCGCAGCCTGGGGGATGGGAGACCACAATCCTGTCCCACCCTGGCCACAGAGCTCAACTCCGAGTGAGGTTTGGCTGCCCTGGGACCTGGCGCTGCCCCTTCCTCCCTCCAGCTCTAGGGCATCGGGTTCCCTGGTGGGGAGGCAGGCGGGCAAAGCTTGGTTGGGTGGGTGGGGCTGCGTTTTACCCTCTGGTGAGCCAGCCTGTGCCAGGAAGCAGAACGAAAGGCCAGCTTCACAGAGGACACCTGCACCCTCCGCCCCGTTCCTCTCTGTGCTCCAAAAGAAAGCAGCCTTGACTTGAAGGGACAATGCAGACATCTGGACTCTCTGCCTAAGATGCGGGCGTGGACGCCGTGCCCTGCTCCTAGGGGCTTAGAATGGAGCAAACGGCCCTCTGTGTCCTCCAGCAGATGCGCAGGGAGGTCAGCTTGGGTGTGGGGAAAGCATGTGGGTCCTCTGAGCCTTCCGGGAACCCCGCCCCCTGGCCTTGCCAGACCCTCCTGAGTGGCCCTCAGGTGCTCTTCAGGCCCCAAGCTGATTGGCCTGGTGGACAACGGCCTCGCCTCCACCCGCCTGCCTGTTCCACTCTCCGCTCTCCACCCCACAGCACACGCTCCCAGTTCTGGAGCCCGTGGCCTTCTCCTGCTGTCCGGAGCCGGCTCTGTAAAGGACCCCGGCCCGGCTCCAATGCCTGCTCTCTCAGCCAAGGAACTGCCCTCTCCCTCTAGTGCTCCGAGATGCTCACATCTGGCCTCTCTGAAACCGTGGGCTGAGCCTGGCTGGTCCCTTGCCCTCTCCGCCCCAACTATACATCTCCTCCCGGTCACATCTGACAGCTACAGGGACAAGGACGGGCTTTTGACATGGGTTGATGCTACTTGGTCCTGAGGTGGCAGTGCTTGGAGGAGGCGCTGCATGAGGACACGTCCCCATGGCCACGCCCCTCACCAAGAGCCCACAACCATGCTGAGGGCTGCGCACTTGCCAGGACAACCAACTCGACACTCTCAGAGGCTCAGGTGTCCAGGGGCTGGAGCCGACAGGAACAGGCTGGGTGGGATCTGGGTGTCTGCCTTCACTTCTCTCAGCTGTGCTAGCCTCTCCCGCCTGCCTCCCAGCCAGTGCTCTCCAATCTCTACAGGATGTACTGTGTGACTGACAGCGACTTCTCATCAGTGACAGGCAATAGACGCATGTTTTTAAAGCGCTAAAGAAAAACGACTGTCAATGTAGGGTAACTGACGTGGAAACGATTGTTCCAAAGTGAGAGTGAAACTAAGACATTTCAGACCCCCTCCAAAAAAAAACCCCTCAAAACCCAAGAAAACCAAAACCAGAGTGAGACCCACTATGGCAATGAACCACTGGTCAGTGACCATGACGGTCAACGATGTCCTTTCGGGCACAGGACGGGACTGGAGGAGGGTGACTGCCAGCTCCCGGCGGGGACAGCAACTGGCAAATGAGCCAGTGATGCCAGGAGACCAGCCGGGGAGGACCTGGCACGTGTTGTGGCTTGGGGCATCCTCCCTGATTCTCGGGTGTCACGTGGGACCCACCCGGTCTCTCACAGCGGTTTAAGGACAGAGGCTGTTCCTGGTGCTGGAAGAGCCAGAGGACTGAGATGAGAAGACAAGTCCCTGGAACCCTGAAGGACAGGGTCATCTTTGCTTTCCTGTCTGTGCTGCTGAAACCCTTCCCTCATATACCTCCCACGTCGGAATGAGCAGGGCTTTCTGTAAGACAGATGTGCAAACACATCTCAGGATCGCACACCCTCCCTGCCACTCCTCCAGACTCCGGGTTCCGATCCCGGCTGTGCAAAGCCCGCTCACCTGTGGCCGTCAGCAGGAGTGAGCAGTCCTGACCGTTCAGATACTCCATGGCAGTGACCCTTGTGTACCGAGGGTTCCCATTGTGGAAATAGTCCAGTTTCTCCCCTTTCTCCCAGTCCCAAAAGCTTAAGGGAAGAAGAGAGGAATAAAAAGGTCATTAGGAAACTGCAAACCCAAATGACAGTGAGATACCTCCTGAAACCCACCGGGATGGCTGCTATCAAAAAACCACACACTACAGCCGGGCACGGTGGCTCACACCTGTCGTCCTAGCTACTCGGGAGCCTGAGGCAGGAGGACTGTTGGAGCCTGGGAGCTCAAGATCAGCCCGGACAACAAAGTGAGCCCCTGTCTCCAAACAAACAAACAAAGAGAATAATGGTGCTGGCAAGGATGCGAGAAATCGGAGCCACAGGCTGTGTGGGTGGGAAGGGAAGAGGATTTCCTGTGGAAAACAGCCTGGTGGTTCCTTCGAAAATTAAACAGAGCATCACCATATGGTCCAGCAATTCCACTCTGGGCGTATCCCCAAAAAACAGAAAGCAGGGACTTGAACAGATACTTGTACACCAATGTTCACAGCAGTGTTATTCATGATAGCCAAAAGGTGGAAGCTGCCCAGGTGTCTACGAACAGATGAGCAATGAGACAAAGTGTCGTCTGTCCGTCCACACAGTGGAATATTACTCAGCCAGGAAAAGGAAATCCTGACGTGCTATAGCTTGGGGGAATCTTGAAGACACTACGTTGAGTCCAATAAGCCAGGCACAAAGGGCCAAATTGCGGGTGATTGCACTGGTATGAGGCTCCTAGCGTGGGCCACTTCAGAGAGACAGAAGGTAGAACACTGGCTCAGGTGGATGCAGGAATGGGGAGCTGGTGTCTGATGGGGACCAAGTTTCGGTTTTGTGCAATGAGAAGGTTCTGGAGACCAGTGGGGGTGACGGTCGCATAACAATGTGAATACGCTTCATGCCACTGGCTGTGCACTCAAAACGGTTACAATGGCAGATTTTAGGCTATGTATGTTTTACCACAGTTTTTAAAAAGAGAGGAGAAAGAAATGGAGGTGCGAACCACAGGGATTTTACAAACTCTAAACTCTAAAGGGAACCCTTCCCACTGTCCTCCCCGATGAAGCGGGTCATCTCTCCATCACGTAAGGGCGATACTTGCTGTGGGTTAAACTCGCTTCTCCCCTGGGGCACCTAGCGTCTTCTCACTGCTTGTCTATCACATACTTGCTTCTGTGGGCAGGGCAGCAAGCCGGGCCCCCTGTGTACACCTCTATTACAAGTGGGATCGGGGAGCCCCTGCCACTCCTCTGTGACCTCCCTCTGGACTGTCTTTCAGTGACAAGGACAGAGCCAGGCCCGGGGCAGGTGTGGGCGGGGCTCGGTCAACGAGGAGAAGGTGAGTAGGGGCGTTTCTCGGGAAACAGTGCTAAGGGCCTCGGGGTGAGTGTCTTGCATCGGCTTTTCAAGGAAGAGGAGTGGTGATCGGGGTGAACAGGGCATCGCTGGGGCTGCCGGTCAGCCAGAAGGGAGGTCCGACAAGCACGGTGCATACCAGATGCTGTCCTTGTCGGCTACGGCGATGCACGGTGTGAAGGGGTGGAACTTCACCACAGAGGGGACGCCGGGATTCCTGTTCAGAAATATCTGGTCGTCCAATCTCGTAATGCCTGTCAAAAGAAACACCAAAGAGTGGATTCAGGAGCCAGCGTCTTTCCCCCCCCCTTTTTTTTTTTTTTTTTGAAAGACAGAGTCCTATTCTGTCGCCCTGGCTGGAGTACAGCGGTGCGATCATGGCTCACTGCAGCTTCCACCTCCTGCTTAAGCGATCCTCCCGCCTCAACTGCACGTAGCTGTGGGTACAGGCGTGTGCCACTACACCTGGCTGCTTTGTTTTTTTGTTGAGACAGGGTCTTACTAGGTTGCCCAGGGTAGTCTCAAATTCCTGGGCTCAAGCGATCCTCCCACCTCGGCCTCCCTAAGTGTTGAGATTATAGGCATACTCCCAGCCAGTCTTTTTTGTTTTTTTTTTTTTTTGAGATAGAGTCTTGCTCTGTCACCCAGGCTGGAGTGGCGAGATCTTGGCTCACTGCAACCTCCGCCTCCCAGGTTCAAGTGATTCTCCTGCCTCAGCCTCCTGAGTAGCTGGGATTACAGGTATCCACCACCATGTCCAGCTAATTTTTGTATTTTTAGTAGAGATGGGGTTTTGCCATGTTGGCCAGGCTGCTCTCGAACTCCTGACCTCAAGTGATCCACCCACCTCGGCCTCTCAAAGTGCTGGGATTACAGGCGTGAGCCACCGTGCCCAGCAAGCCAGTCTTAATTTACAATAAATATTCACAATGTATCTTATCATGGCCGACGTCAATACCTTGTGGACGTGGAGAGGCACAAAGGAAGCAGAAGAAAAGCAGGGACTGAAGGGAGGGGCCTGACCACCCGCTGAGGGGCAGGCACGTCTGGGCTCTCGGGCGACGGCAGCCACTGAGTCCCCAGAGTGAGGGCCCAGGGCCCTGGCCGCAGGGTCCATGCCTTTGCTCAGAACCCCCAAAGCTCCTGATGCCGAGTTGGATACGTGGAAACATTCAGCCGATGCTTGTCAGCAGTGGTCAGGTTCATATAAATTATTTGAGTCGGATTATATGAAGAAAGTGCTGAAGGTTTCAGAATAAGCTGGGTAGGGCTCTGATTCGTAACAGACTTAAGGAGGAGACACAGGTGTGGCCATCAGGATCCACACTGCAGCCAAACTCTGGGGGTCTTTCAGTCTAGAAAGATGACAACTCAGAAATTCCTTGATTGAGGGATCTATTACAGAATCACAGATTTAACAGAAGAGGGGAACGTGGACTTCACCACCAGGCCCCCAAACACGAGCACTAGGAAGTAGGTCGCTTGTGACTCTGAAAGGCTTTGTTCTAGAAGGAACCATAAAAGGAAGCTAAAAATGCAGAGGGCGTCAAGATGGATCCAACACATCTTGGTGACTGAGTGGGCAGCAGGGGGTCTGTGGGTGCACAAGCCTGATTGTCTGTTGCAGTGCCAGGGACACAAGCCGGGCTGCCTCCTGGCCTTGGCTGTGGTCACCTGCGTGGCCTCTGGGCAACCAAGAGGGTGTCTTGGGGACCCCCAAGCCTTCCTCAGCTGGAGACACAGCTCTAGGTGGTACAGAGCGAAGCCACCTGACTTTTACTAACCATGTCCTCACCTGAACTTCTGGTCTGGCCCGGAGGACCGCGTGACCCGCGTGACCCGGAGGACCACGTGACCCGGAGGACTGCGTGCCGGAGGACCGTGTGACCCGGAGGACCGTGTGACCCGGAGGACCACGTGACCTGGAGGACCGAGCCGGCCTCAAGTCTTCCTTGTGGGGAGTGGTAGGCTTGTGCTCTGGCAGGAAGTGAGACAGCCAAGTATAAAGTGGTCCCCAGAGAAACTCCCACCGGCCTGCACACTGGGACAACAGTAGGGAGCCATAGAAGTTGGTGCCCTTTGCAGAGAGAGGAGCCCGGCTCTCCCAATTCGGGGTAGAACCTGGGATCCAATCTGAGGCGGGAAGAGCACCAGCAGGACTCCGGCTTTGCGGGGAGGCCCTATTTACGGTCTTTTCCTTCTCGCCCAATAAACCCTGTCCTTCTCACCCTTCAAAGTGTCTGGGAGCCTAATTTTTCATGGTCGTGTGACAAGGACCCTGTTTTTAGCTGAACTAAAAAGTCCTACAACAGAAGGAGCCTACCCTCGGGGCACAAGGTCAAAGCTGTGTGACGGGCACTCTGCTGCAGGCCGCTCTGAGCTGGGCTTAAGCACAGCCAAGGCCACCCACCCCCAGCAGCTGACAGCCCCTCCGCTTGTGCCTGGCACTGTCCAGGTGGCACCAGGGCCGCAGCGTCTGCAGGCTGAAGTGTCGCTGATGCTTGGTGTGTGCACGGCACCTCGGTGAGCTACTCTGTTTCCAACACTGTCAGTCCCCAGCTTCAGTCCTTAAACAGCAAACACCCAGAACCACGGAAAGGAGAGGCATGCCAGGTTATATAAGGAGGGTCCGCACTCACAGAGGCGGGCAGGCCCGAAGCCTTTGGTGTGGCAGCAACACCGTGTTACCCTATGGTCCCTCCATTCGCAGCTGCAGGGATATTTGGACAGAGTTTGGGCATAATCTAAGCACTGACAGACAAAGGGAAACCCCACCCAGCGTGTGTTCGGTACATTTGAAAATCAGTGCGTGACGGCCAAGGTCGTGAACGTCACCCAGGAGAAGGCTGAAGAGCCGGGCAGGGGCCTGTGTGGCACAGGCTTTCGCAATCCTGCCTCCTGGGTAACGCCGACTTCTCTGGTTCTCGTCCATCCACAGGCATCAGTTTCTCCTTTTTCTTAACGCTCATGTCTTTCCCAGCACACAGTTGGCTGTTAAATGAAAATAAACACCTGCACTGAATCCGAATTCTGAGGACAGAGGACAGGGAGGAGGGCGTGGCCTCACTCCTCAGTGGCTCCCGGCGCTACGCCTGCTGGCACCGTCCCCTGTGTCTTCAGGCCTCATTTGCTGGTGTCTCTAGCGGCTCGCAGCTCCTCCTTTGTGTGTCTGGACAATCTCTCTCCCTTTTTTCACAAAGAGAACTCTCAATTCTGGTTCACAAAGATACTCTTTTTTTTTTTGTCTAGAAACCTCCGTTTTGGGTCTTGAATGCCAGCTCTGTTTCACGCCCTGCTCAATTCTGACCACAGGCTCCAGGCCAGAGCATCACCTTGGCCGTCAGGGGTCAGCTCATCTTCCGATGTTGAACTGTGTGAGCCAGACTCAGCTCCCAAGCCTGTCTCAGGCAGCAGGCAGCCCCCGTGAGCTGGCCATCCCAGCTAGCAGGCTGGGGGGTCCTAGAAAACTGCTAACCTCCAGGAAAACGGCCTCCTGTCACCGCCACCCGGAGGTGGCTCATCCAGCAGGGTCGTCTGTTCTCTCTGCTGGAGAAGGCCACCCTGGCTGCAAGGTTCAGTGGCGGCATGCACCGGATCACAACACGGGATGTTTAAACCTGGTCTGCCGCCAGCTCTTCAGATACACAGAGGGCTACAAACAACCACAATTAGCTTTCGGCACAACAGCCACCGTCTGTGTTAATGCGAGACGAACCCCAGGCCTTTACAGGGAGAGCTGTATGGGAACACGCTTCAGAAATGCCGCTGGTACCAGAAGTCAGCAGTCTCTTCGGTGCTCAGCAGAGTGGAGGCGTGAGCTGGGCCGAGGCATGCTCGCTGAGGACGAGCTCACGGCGCCCGTGCTGCCTGCAGGCAGGGCCTGGACAGAGTGCGCAGGTCCCTCAGCTTTGGCAGGAGGGACGGTATCTGTCTTACGGGTCACCAACCCCAACTTCAGAAAGTAACCCAAAATAATCTTCAGACTTTTACAGGACAGAGATGCAAAGTCAGAACAATAAACCCGCTCACTGGGGTCAGAGTCCTTGATTCTTGATGGGGCTGATTTGGTTGGCGGCAGTTTGAGGTCCCCCAGCCAGAGCTGGCTCAGTGGTGGGAGCCCATGGCCGCGGGGTCAGGGGAGGAATGCGGAGACACCACGGCTGCTCTGTGCCCTCAGTGTCCTCAGTGGGGCCACAGGGCTGGGCCTGGGCCTCTGTACCCTCCTGGATTCTGGGGAGAGGCCAGGGTCCCTGGGATGGGGCTGCCTGACACCCTCATTGCTGTGTTGACTCTCAGGGCCTCCCTGCTCCCCACAGTCTCTGCGACCGGGGTCGCCTGCAGCCCGGACCTCTTCCGCAAGGAGCCCCCTCTGCTGTCTGTGGCAGCACACACGGCCCCTCCCGGGCTGCTCCCTGCCCCTCCACGCTGCGTGCAGCTGGGAGAGCACACGGTGAGGCAGGCGAAGGGGACATCTGCCCCTCCACGCTGTGTGCAGCTGGGAGAGCACACGGTGAGGCGGGCGAAGGGGACATCTGCCCCTCCACGCTGTGTGCAGCTGGGACAGCCACATGGTGAGGCGGGCGAAGGGGACATCTGCCCCTCCACGCTGCGTGCAGCTGGGAGAGCACACGGTGAGGCGGGCGAAGGGGACATCTGCCCCTCCACGCTGTGTGCAGCTGGGACAGCCACACGGTGAGGCGGGCGAAGGGGACATCTGCCCCTCCACGCTGCGTGCAGCTGGGAGAGCACACGGTGAGGCGGGCGAAGGGGACATCTGCCCCTCCACGCTGTGTGCAGCTGGGAGAGCACACGGTGAGGCGGGCGAAGGGGACATCTGCCCCTCCACGCTGCGTGCAGCTGGGACAGCCACACGGTGAGGCGGGCGAAGGGGACATCTGCCCCTCCACGCTGTGTGCAGCTGGGAGAGCACACGGTGAGGCGGGCGAAGGGGACATCTGCCCCTCCACGCTGCGTGCAGCTGGGAGAGCACACGGTGAGGCGGGCGAAGGGGACATCTGCCCCTCCACGCTGCGTGCAGCTGGGACAGCCACACGGTGAGGCGGGCGAAGGGGACATCTGCCCCTCCACGCTGCGTGCAGCTGGGAGAGCACACGGTGAGGCGGGCGAAGGGGACATCTGGCATCTGGTGGCAAATCTGGGAGAAGGTTTAGGAAAATCATGACTGAAGTGTTGGGTGATAGAGCTAGCCACCATTTCAGGGACAAGGTGGAGGCCACAGGTGAGGAAACCAGGGCCTGGCATTTTCACTTTCTGTTTCCAGGGAAGGACACGCCATCTGCAGGGCCTGGCACAAAGACACCCGTCCGGGTGGGGAGATGTGGGCTCTCAGAGGCCTTCCCTTCTGGAAATATCAACGTGCAAAGTTCCGCTTCCATGAGTTCCACCCGTGCTGATAATCCTGCGGGCTAGGGGCTGCCCTTGCGGGGGGAAGAGGCAGGGTCCTGGGACAGCCCTCTTCCCAGGCGGTGGCTGGGCTCCCACCTGGCCCCGCCCCCCACTCTGGGCTGCAGAACCTTGAGTGGCAGCAGCTTCGCCTCCACCAGCCTTGATGTGCTTATCTGCAAGGGAGACGGGGTGCAGGGGGCGGGTCTGTTGTGGACAGTGGATGGCTGGAGAAGGTTGTGCATGGACTGCGGGGGGCCTGCTCACGGGGGCCCTCCCCCAGCCCCCACCCCCAGAATGAGCTCCTGGCTGGCTGGTGGGTGCCCTTACCCTTCTGGATGACTTGCTGGGCCTGCCTCCTGACGCGGCTGTTTCGCAGGAACCGCCACTCCCGCTCCTTGCGGATCTGACTCTCCAGGTCGTGCTCTTCTGGGATCTTCAACAACAGAAAACACCCAGTTAAGCCCAGCAATGAAACAGGGTCGTCTCTCAGTATCAGTGGGGGACGGGTTCCAGGACCCCTCGGATAGCAAAACCTGTGTGGCTCAGTCCCTGATGTGAAAGGGTGTGGCACCCGCGTACAAGCAGCACGCGTCCTCTGGCACACCTCAAACCCTCACTAGCTTGCTCACCATACCCGATACGGCACCCTCTGGCACACCTCAAACCTGAGCTAGCTTGTTCACCATACCCGATACGGCATCCTCTGGCACACCTCAAACCCTCACTAGCTTGCTCACCATACCCGATACGGCACCCTCTGGCACACCTTAAACCTGAGCTAGCTTGCTCACCATACCTGATACAGCGTCAATGCTGTGTAAATAGCTGCTATGCTGTATTTTCAAAATTTGGATTGTGTTTTGTTGTATTAAATTTATTTTTGTTATTTAAATTTGTTTTTTTATCCAAAATTGGTTCATCTGCGGATGCAGCTCCTGTGGACATGGAGGGCTTGGCTGTAGTTATTTTCAGATAAAGGCACCTCTTTCTCAAAGGCTGAAGGCTTTGGGCTTCTCGTCTGGTGGCGCACCCGAGGCACGGGCTGTTGGTAGGTCCTACATCTGCTACAAAACACATTGCTGGTCCCCTCCCCGGAGCTGGGAGAGGCGCTCTCCACATCTGTGTTCGCTAGTGTTGGGGCTCTGAGACCCCTGAGTGAGTGGCCTGTAGGTGAGGCTGACAGGTTGATGGGAAGCAGGGCCTTGGGAAATGCCTCTCCAGGGAATGGGGGGTACTGAGGTCAGCACCGAGCAGCAGGGCAGGGGGACACCGAAGTGCCACTTCAAACACTGAAAACACAATCAGGAGGCAGGTGCGCGTGAGGAGACACGGCCTTTATTCTCTCTCTGATGCCAAAGGGAAGCAGGCAGCTGGCTGGAGGATGAGGGAGGTTACGAGGCAGGAGGAAGACAGCCTCACGAAAGGCGAGGCCGGGCCCTGAGAGGGTGCGCGACCTTCCTGGGCAGCAGAGGGGGTGTCCCTGGGCTCCCGACGGTAGAAGAGCTAGGAGGGTGCTGAGCTGCAAGTCTGGCTGGGGTTAAACTAACTCGTGAGACTTTAGTGCCCTTCTCTAACAAGACAGCTTCAGAAAGACCAAGTTAATTTTCACTTGAAATTTGCAGACGCCGGACATGCTGCTGTCCTCTCTTCCCTGAGCAAAGGTCCTCACTTCTGGACCTGCGTGTGCATGCCTGTGTGTGCGTGTGCATGTGTGCGTGTGCGTGCATGTGTCTGTGTGCACGCACATGTGGGTTGGGGTGTGCACGTTCAGCGTCTAGGAGAGGTCCATACTTGGCAAATACTAACTAGGATTTAATCGACTTTACGCAGCAGGATGGCCACTTGTCTGTGTAACACAGATGCATTTCCTTAAGCATACATTGACCGTTCAGTCAATCTGGCTGAGTCTGTTCCTTGCTAAGAAACT
Source organism: Chlorocebus sabaeus (assembly GCF_047675955.1). Lineage (NCBI taxonomy): Eukaryota > Metazoa > Chordata > Mammalia > Primates > Cercopithecidae > Chlorocebus > Chlorocebus sabaeus. Next base: position 78,538,497 of record NC_132919.1, on the reverse strand, counting down.
AAGACTTGTGAAGACCCAAAATACAAAAGAAACGAAATAAACAAGATAAGAACCCTAGTTCCTTTTGGCTCAAAACAACTCTGTCTCGACAAAGGAAAAAGCCTGCGTTAGTTATTAAAAAGTCGCTTTCTCTGATAGAAGAAATGGGAATAAAGACTATGGCGCGTGGCCATGTTTGTGTCCCTGCACGTAAATGTGGCAAGAAAATGGTTTCTCCATGTGGGGTTTTAGGCGGTCATTGCAGGTGGTTATTATGTGCAAATGTTTACACAGCATTCTTTGTGTCTCCTCCTCCAATGCTTTGTGTCAGCTCTGATGACAGAACAGAAACAGGCAAACCCCAGACCTTGCGTCTGACCCTGTGCTCACGGATGGCTGTGGCTCAGTTCCTAGTATTTTACTGCTCTGCTTCCATCTTTTTCTTCTTAAAAGTCAAAAACCACACTTGACAACGCGGCCACAACACAGCAAAAAAGACATCCAAACCCGGAAACGATAACCACAAAAGGTGGCAAATGGCTCCCTCCGCACATTTTCTGGTTTAGAAATAACCCCACAATGGCAAACGGGATAGACTGTGGATTCTTAACAACCGGCTTCACTTTATGACAATCCTGAGCTTATTAGAAAAGAAGTGACAAATGACCAGTAACCTAGACCAGTAACAAGAAAAGACCCACAGCCGAAAGACTCAAAGCTGCGCAGGAACAGAGATATTGCACTTTCATGAGACTCGGGCTTCTCTGGGAATAAATTAGAGGAAGAGTCTAAAAGGCACTTTCCAGTGGGAAGGGAGAGGAACCCGATGCGAATTCCAGGTCCTTGGCCCGGCACTCTGTGGCCCCGGGTCTGAGCTCGGGCAAAGAACTTGGGGGCAGACACGGGGCAGCTTCAGAGCCTCAGCTTCGAAGACAACAGAAACGAAGACTGCAAGGTCGAGAGGGGGTCTGTGCCGGAACAGGGAGGGGCACCAGGACGCCTGGAGACAGGAGCTGAGGGGTTTCAGGTGGACTGGCATTTCTCCTGTTGCCATGGCACTGCAAGGGCCCTCTCCCAGCCCAGGAGCTCTGCCTCTAAAGGTAGGTGGCTGCCACTTCCCTAGTCTGAGCTCAAGGAGAGAGCCCACAGCCTTCCCTTACAGCCCTTGCGGGGCTGGGAAGAGACTTCCTGAACGGGAACTCGGTTCTGAAACCACCCCCAGTGTCTGTGTCAGGACAACCAGCTATGACCACGAGCGTCACAGGACCAGCAGAAGTGGAGGTGCGGTGTGAGGCAGGAGGGAGCGTGGTGGATGGAGAGGCCAGGGGAGGGCAGATGCCGTGGAAGATGCGGGCACCCTCCCTGGGAAGCCAGGATGTGACCGCCGCTCAGCACAGAGGCAGCAAATGACACTGCAGCTCTTCATCATCGGCCTGTCACCTCCTCTCCACCTGTTTCTCTTCAGGCTGAATAAAAGCTTTTCAGTAAACAAGGGCCCAGGCCGAGTGCAGGCTGAACCTCCCTGTAGACAGAGCTCCTGGAGGCTGTGGGTGCCGCTGATCCTGTTACATGATGAGGATCTTGACACTCCTGTTCCTCACACCTCTTGGCTTCCACTCAGACAAAAACCAATTAAGATTCTGAAGCCTCCCACAGAAGCGTCAGCTGAAAGCCAATGAAACACAGCTCCTTTCCTGTTGCAAAGAAAAACCTGGGGCTCAGAAACAAAGGGAGATTAGAGGGTCCCCAGAAGACTTACGGGAAAGCAGCAGTTTGGGGCAGTTTTGGGGTAAATCCTTATCTGTGGAATCTGGGAGCCCTAGGGCTGAGTCTTATTCAATCTCTCTGAATTTAGAAAGTTCAGGGTGCAGGGGATAAAATTCAAAACAGGAACATGACTATCAAGATTGAGAAAGACTTGGGTGAAAGGCAAAAGGGGAGAGGAACCCACGGGAAAAGATTGCTAACACATTAAACGCTTACGCTCCGAGCTCCCTCCCTCTCCACCCACTTAGCTTCTGATTACATGAAGTAAGGGCAAATTTGCCTTTTCAGATGTGCTTTTCCCCTTGACGCTTTTCATTATTTTCCCCACTGTTTAGCAACAAACTATCCCCCTCCCCACTGAACAATAAAGTCCCCCTTCATGAACAGAGGCAGCAGAGGAGGTGGAGGAGGAGGAGGAGGAGGAGGAGGTAGTGGTGTGCGTCGTGAGTCCACAGGCAACAGAGCTGATTTGATTCTGCCAATGTCTCGTGTGCATTACATCCAAGGACACAGCCTTTGCGTTACCACAAATTGCCAAGCTATGGAGCAGGGAGAAGCTCTGGATGAAGCTGGGAGCTTGCTGCGCGCATTCACTCCAAAACACACATTTACATCATCTTTCATGTGACTTCAGCACAAGAGGGAAAACGGTCTCTTCTCCCCGTAACATGAGGTTGATGGAGATGTAATTACATACAGTGAATTTCACCCTCTTTAGGTACAGGCGGAGTTTCGACACATGTTTACGGTCATATGACCACCCCTAAATCAAGATATAGAACAGTTCCATACAGTTTTGCCTTTCCTGGAATGTTATATAAATGGATTGCACAGGATGTGGTCTTTTGAGCAGCTTCTTCCATTTAGCATGATATACTTGAGATTCATCTGTGCCACTGCATTTATCAATAGTCCACATTTTTTTCTGATGAGTCTTTCATTACACCGTTACATCAGCTTCCCTCTTTACCAGGTGAAGGAAACTTGGGTTGTTTCCAGTTTTTGGTAAGTATGAATACAGTCACTATAAATACTTACATACAGGTTTCTGAATGAACATGTTTTCACCTCTCTTGGTGAATATCCAGGAGTAGAATGGTTGGGCTGTATGGCAGGTGTATGTTTAACTTTGTAAGAAACCGACAAACTTTTCCAAGGTGTCTGTAGTATCTTGTAGTTGCAGTAGCCAAGAATGAGGGTTTTCTTCAGATGCTCTGTGTCCTTTGCCAGTACTTGGTAGATTTCAAGATCCGAGGCATTCTAACAGGTGTGTAGTGGGATCTCACTGCAGGGGTCCGTACTTTCCTGTGATTAAGATCCTTAAAAATGAGCATCATTCCATGTCCTTATTTGCAACCTGTATATCTTCTTTGGTGAGGTGTCTGTGCAAATCTTTCGCCATTGTTTTTTAATTGGGTTGCTTATTTCCCTATTATGGAATTTTGAGTGTTCTTTATGTGTAACAGCCACAAGATCTTTATCTTATGTGTTTCATAATTTTCTTTCAGTCTGTGACTTGTCTTTTCATTTTCTTAACTGTCTTTAAAAAGCAGTTTTTGGCCGGGCGTGGTGGCTCATGCCTGTAATCCCAGCACTTTGGGAGGCCAAGGCGGGCGGATCACAAGGTCAGGAGATCCAGACCATCCTGGCTAACGTGGTGAAACCCCATCTCTACTAAAAATACAAAAAAAAAAATTAGTTGGGCGTGGTGGCGGGTGCCTGTAGTCCCAGCTACTCGGGAGGCTGAGGCAGGAGAATGGCTTGAACCCGGGAGGTGGAGCTTGCAGTGAGCCGAGATCGCGCCACTGCACTCCAGCCTGGGCGACAGAGCGAGACTCTATCTCAAAAAAAAAAAAAGCAGTTTTTAATTTTGATGAAGCCCAACTTATCATTTTTTTCTTTTTTGACTTGTGCTTTTTGCATCTTATTAAATAAGTCATTGCCTAACCCAAGATCAGAAATATTTTTTTTTGTTTCCTTCTAGAAGTTTTATAGTTTTAGGTTTCACACTTAGGCTATGATTCACTCTGAGTTAATTGTTGTATAAGGTGTGAGGTATGGATCAAGTTCTTCTTCTTTTTTTTTTTTTTTGTGGCAAATGGATGTTAATTGCTCCAGTACCAATTTTTGAAAACAGTATTTTTTCTCCATTGAATTGAATTGTTTTTGCACCTTTGTTGAAAATCAATTGAACGTATTTATGTAGATCAATTTCTGGGCTCTCTATTCTGTTCCATTGATCTATGCGTCTAATCTTTCACCAATCCCACACCATCTTGATTACTTTTTTATAGCAAGTCTTGAAATAAGACAGTGTGAGACTTCTAACTTTGTTCTTCTAGTTCAAAATTGTTCTGGTTATTTTAGTTTGCTTTTCCCCACAAATTTTAGAATAAACTTGTTGATTTTTACCAAAAAAATCCTATTGGGATTTTGATTGGGGTTGCAATAATCTATGTATCAATTTAGGGAGAACTGGAATCTTAATATTATTGAGTCTTCTACACCAGGAGCATGGTCTCCATTTACTTAGGTCTTTTGCTTTCTTTCATCAGTGTTTTATATTTCCCAGAATACAGATCTTTCACATATTTTGAAAAAATATTCATACTTAAGTATTTCATGTATTTTGGTGCTATTTTGAACAGTATTGATGTTAAATTTCAATGTCCAATTGCTCATATGGAAATACAACTGATTTTTGTATAATGCCTTTTTTTTTTTTTTTTTTTTTGAGACAGGGTCTTGCACGGTTGCCCAGGTTGGTCTTGAACTCTTGGGCTCAAGCGATCCTCCTTGCCTTGGCCTCCTAAAGTGCTGGGATTACAGGCATGAGCCACTGTGCCTAACTGGAGCTCGTTAATACGATGCTGAGGACTTGGGAATCTGTGCTTTTTACTCTTGTGATCTCTTTGGTTTTCATACAGAAAAATGCTGCCTTCATATACTGAGTTGGGAAGTGTTCACTCTTTAATTTTCCGTGACAGGTTGTGCAGAAGTGGCGTTATTTCTTCCTTAAAGGTTTGGTGCGGTTGCCAGTGACACGATCTGGGTCAGGAGTTTTCTGTGTGGAAAGCTTTTCGTTAAAAACTCATTTTCTTCTCTAGATGCAGTGGCTCATGTCCATAATCCCAGCACTTTGGGAGGCTGAGGTGGGGCCACTGCTTGAGCCCAGAAGTTTGAGACTGGTCTGAGCAACACAGTGAGTCCCCATCTCTGTAAACAATTTCAAAATTAGCTGTGTCTGGTGGTGCATGCCTACAGTCCCAGCTACTGGGGAGGAAGAGGTGGGAGGGTCGCTGGAGTCCAGGAGATCGAGGTTGCAATGAGCAATGATTGTACCACTGCACCTCAACCTGGGTAACAGAATGAGACCCCATCTCAAACGAAACAAGAAAACTTCATTTTCTTGAATAGACAGGAACTATTCAGGTTATCTCTTTGTTACTGAATGACGTTTGGTAGTAATCTCTTCCAAGGAATTTGTCTGTTTCATCTAAATTTTAGAGTTTATGGACAAAAAGTAGTGATGGAAGGTATTGCACTGCCGAACCCCAGCTTGGGCAACAGAATGACACCCCATCTCAAACAAAACAAAACAAAACAAGAAAACTTCATTTTCTGGAATAGACAGGAACTATTCAGGTTATCTCTTTGTTATTGAATGACATTTGGTAGTAACCTCTTCCAAGGAATTTGTCTATCTCATCTAAATTGTAGAGTTTATAGGCATAAAGTAGTGACGGAAGGTATATTTCTGGGCTCTCAGTTCAAATCCACTGACCTGTATGTCTGCTCTTAAGCCAATGTCAGTGTCTTCATTAGTGCAGTTATGTAGTACGTTTTGAAATCAGGAAGTGTGAGTTGTTTAATTTGTCTTTTACAACATTTTTCTTTTGTGTTATTCTGGGTCCCTCACGTTGCAATACAAATTTTAGTATCAGCTTGTCAATTTTTGCAAAAAAGCCTGCCAGGGATGGTGCTGATGGTGCCGAATCTGTAGAGCTATTTGGCGAGTTCTGCCAACTTCATGTTAAGTCTTCTGACCGATGAATGTGTGATTTCTTTCCCTTTATTTAACTCTTCTTTAGTATCTCGTTCAATAATGTTTCAGTGCAAGTCTTACATTTCTTTTGCTAAGTTTATTCCTAAGCATTTTATTATTTTTGCTATGACTGTAAATGAAACTGTTTTCTTGATCGCATTTTTAGGGTTTTCATTACCAGTGTCGGGGAATCTGATCCAAACGGTTACTGGATATTGAGCTTGGGGGTACAATACTGCTGCATTGGGTTTTAAGTTCTGAGACTTTATTAAACTGGATTTCGAATGACTTTCAATATTCTGGATCATGTCATCTGTGAACAGAGATGGCTTTATTCTTCTTTCCAATATGATGTGTTTTATTTCTTTTGCTTGCCTAACTTCCCTGGCTATAATTTCCAGCACAGTGTTGAAGTGGCAAGAGAGGATATGTTTGTCTTGTTACCTTCTTTTGGGGAAGATATTTTTGTGTGTACAGAATTCTAGGTTACAGTTTGTTTCTTTCAGCACTTTAAAGATATTACTGGACTATTCTGTCTTACACCATTTCTAATGAGAAATCTGTGGTGATTCTTGTCCTTGTTCCCCTGTAAGTAATGTGTCCTGCTCCAGAGGTCTTCAAGGTTTTATCTTTATCTTTGGTTTGTGGTGGCTTAGATATGATATGTCCGGCTGTGTGTGTATATGTGTGTGTGCACGTGCATGTGTGTGTGTGTCTGTATATATCATGCTTTGGGATCTTTGCTGGATTGGTAGTTAGATGTTGGACTCTTTTGTATTGTCCTCAATCTCTCAGATGATCTGCAATCCTGTTTGTTTTTTTCCCACTTTTTGTAATCTTTGTGTTTCATTATGGGTACTTTCTATAGACCTGTCTTTAAATTCACTGATTTTTTCCCTCGGCTATTTGAGGTCACAGATAAGCCTCTGGGGAGGCATTCACTTGACTCTTAGTCTCCAACTCTCTGCTGGAATCCCTCATCTGTTCACGTATATTGTCTGCCTTTGCTATTAATGCCTTTAGGTCACATTAATCTTGGTTATTTCCACTCCATCTCCAATAGTTCCAACATCTGGGTTGCCCTTGAGTCTTTCTCTGCTTTGTCTCTTGATGGCGGGTGTGTTTGTCTTATATTTTTGGGGTATCTCATAATTTTCCTTTGTTCTTTTTAGTAGACATGGGGTCTTGCTGTGTTGCCCAGGCTGGTCTTGAACATCTCGGCTAAGTGATCCTCTTGTCTTGGCCTTCCAAAGTGCTGGGATTACTGGTGTGAGCCACCATGCCCAGCCTCTCCTAATTTTTGAATGAATTCCAGACTTCATGTGCAGAATACCAGAGACTAAGGTACATATATATACACATATGCATGCCTGGAAATGGGTATGCCTCTATTACTAGACTTAGCGAGTTCAGTCAATCCAGCGAGGCACTGAAATGGGCTTGGATTTTACTGTTGCTATGGTGACACTCAGCACATGGCCAGCTTCAGATTCCTCTCACGCTACCTCGTGCTTAGAGCAGGGTCTGGGTTTCCGGAGGGTTTTTGCCAGGGTTCCCACCCCACCACCCCTTGGTTTTGGCTTTCCTCGTGTGTCTGCACCTTAGAGGGCTTCTCTCTCTATGCCCTTGTGCCTCTGCCAGAGCTCAACTGCTGTGCCTGCTGCCTGGAGCCTGCTGGCCTGGTGGAGGGGTCTGAAGGGCTCTCTATTGCTCTGGCCCAGACTCTGACTGAGGCAGGGCCTGTGTCTCTGGGTCTTGGGGCGGAGCCTTCTCAGTGACTCTGCCCTGCTCCCTGCAGTGTGCCACACATGGCAGGTTCTTGCCCTGCTGGAGACGGAAGGTTTTCCTTTGCTGTTCTTCTGTGGCAGTGGGTCTCTGCCTGTGCTCTGGGGGCGACAGGGTTTGCTGCCTTTTGTCAGGAACTGCAGGTTATGTTCTGTGGCGGGCAGGGCAGGAGAGCCTGCTGCAGGCCCACACCTCTGAGGGTGCTCTTCTCGTGACGGCCAATCTTCCGGGTGACGGCCCAGTGGACGTGCATGACCTGTGCAGCCTGTGGCTCCTGAAGGTTTGAGATTCTCCACTGCTCCACGTTCAGTCTTGCACAGTCCACTGCCAATTTCAGGTGAGTGTCTCCCCGCCGGCCCCTTCTGCTCTGCTGGAGGGAACTGGCGCTCACGGCCCAGCTCTCCTTGGAGGCACCTCTTCCCTTCCCTGCTGGGCAACTCACTTCCCTGCCACCCCAGTTCTCTGATGGGTTCAGGAAAAGTCAGAATTTTACAGTTTTTCTGCCCTTTGCTTATTTCCAAGGTGGGAGTGGTGCTCCTTCCAGCTGTCTACACGCGGAGGTGGAACCCGGCTGGGGCTTTTGCCAGAGCGATGCTTCCCACACACTTGAGGCTGAAGGAACTGCCCACAGGAGCCTCTGCACGTGCAGCCAAGCAAAACCAGGATAAAACTCTCTAAGAACGAACGGTCAGAATAACTGTGTATTTAATTTAAACAATACTGAATAATCACAATGTTCTCTGAAACAAGACTGTCTGACTCGGCTGACAAACCTGACCCTTGACTGTTTAACACTCAGCAGTCGTTTACCAGACAGGCGCTGGCACTACGGTCAAGCGTGGAGCAAGGTGAGCAGAGTGGCACCACACGGTCCCTGCCCTGGCTGCCAGAGGAAGCTGTCCTGCCGCTTCGGAGACTGTGAGCACCAGAGTCCAGCTGGTGGTGGCCGAGTGGAAACAAAGTCAGAGAAGCTATGTCTCCCACTTCCACCCACCAAGTGCGTTCTTCATGCAGCTTCCATCCAAAACCAACGACTCATTCTATTCTGGTCTTCCTGGAGGGGAATCGACCTATCCATTTGCTTTCCTTCTGAACTTTCCAGGAAAGAACAGGAAGCACCCGTTTTAGAAGCTGCAGCTGGGGTGGAGCCAGCTGTCCTCCTGAGGCGGGTGAAGCCCACAGCAGACTGAAGTGGATGAGCTGAGGATGAGCTGGGATGAGCTGGGGATGAGCTGGGGATGAGCTGAGGATGAGCTGGGATGAGCTGGGGATGAGCTGGGATGAGATGGCGATGAGCTGAGGATGAGCTGGGGATGAGCTGGGATGAGCTGGGGATGAGCTGAGCTGGGGATGAGCTGAGCTGGGGATGAGCTGGGGATGAACTGGGGATGAGCTGAGCTGGGGATGAGCTGGGATGAGCTGAGCTGGGGATGAGCTGGGGATGAGCTGGGGATGAGCTGGGGATGAGCTGGGATGAGCTGGGGATGAGCTGGGGATGAGCTGGGGATGAGCTGGGATGAGCTGGGGATGAGCTGAGCTGGGGATGAGCTGGGGATGAGCTGGGGATGAGCTGGGATGAGCTGGGATGAGCTGGGATGAGCTGGGGATGAGCTGGGGATGAGCTGGGATGAGCTGGGATGAGCTGGGATGAGCTGGGGATGAGCTGAGGAGGAGTTGAGGATGAGCTGGGATGAGCTGGGATGAGCTGGGGATGAGCTGAGGATGAGTTGAGGATGAGCTGGGATGAGCTGGGATGAGCTGGGGATGAGCTGGGATGAGCTGGGGATGAGCTGGGATGAGCTGGGGATGAGCTGGGGATGAGCTGAGCTGGGGATGAGTTGGGATGAGCTGGGGATGAGCTGGGATGAGCTGGGATGAGCTGGGGATGAGCTGGGGATGAGCTGGGGATGAGCTGAGCTGGGGATGAGCTGGGGATGAGCCCGGGATGAGCCGGGGATGAGCCGGGGATGAGCTGGGGATGAGCTGGGGATGAGCCGGGGATGAGCTGAGCTGGGGATGAGCCGAGGATGAGCCGGGGATGGGCCGGGGATGAGCTGAGCTGGGGATGGGCCGGGGATGGGCCGGGGATGGGCCAGGGATGGGCCGGGGATGCGCCGGGGATGGGACGGGGATGCGCCGGGGATGGGCTGGGGACGCGCCGGGGATGAGCTGAGTTGAAGGTGGCACAAGGGAACTTCTCAGGCTCTGCCTGCTGCAGGTTTGTATAAAGAATGTCACATAGTGTCATTCTCAGAGGAGAAAAAACAAAACAAAACAAAGCAAAACAGAAAAAGTCATTTTTGTTGGAGAATGTATGACAGGACACTCAACGTTCATCGCATAGTGGTAAAAGGAGACTGCAGCCGTGCACACAGAGCAACCCCAGTGGTGGGAGGGAACCCTGTGTGGGGACTGTGGCCATCTCAAGTCACTTCTTCACTGTCTGAGTTTCTAATGGTGCACGGAAACCCCAGCTGCACAGCCGCAGATCTGATGACAGGCAGCGCAGGTTCCGCATCCACCCTCCAGCCGCGGATGCTCTCGGGAGTGGCCGAATGGAAATCCCCGCTGTAGCTTTAAGGGCTGTGCGAAATCAACCGGGCTCTGTGCGTGAGGCCTCCCAACAGTGTATCAACTCTTAAAGCTTTTTATAGTTAAAAATGGTATTTTAGTCTGTTTTAAATTGCAAAACCAATAACTGTTCTTTCTAAAAAATTCACATCACCCAGAAGTAGATGATGAAAAAAAGAATAGTCCTCTTGCCTGGCTCCAACCCCACCTTCTAGAAGTCACTGTGTGGCCAGCCTGCTGTGTAACTAGCCAAGCTTCCTCCCATGCTTGCTCCAGTCTACAGAAGCACAGAGTTTGTGCAAGCATTTTGTACAATCTGATTATTTTACCTTGTGGATCAAGGACATCCAACGAAGCCCTCATAGAAAGATACAACTTAAAGAATTTTAATGGCTGTATAGTATTCTATCACATGGATTTATCATTTTAAATTAACTCTCCTACTAAGTCATTTCTTTTCAACTTTTTCCCATTACAAATCATGTTATCATGGACATCTCTGGGCATAATCATTTCATGGAAACTATATTAGTGGTTTCTAAGAATATACGACTCCTAACAGGATTGCTGGCTTTGCAGGTATACCCATTTCTAATTCTGACAGTTACTGCTTAATTGCCCTAAGCAAAGGGAGTACTGCACCCACCCAGCACTAGCGTCTGAGAGCTCACATCCCCTACAGCCTTGTATGCCAGCCTCTGGATAGAATCAAGTTTTGAAACTTTCCAACTGAGAGAAGAAAAAAGTCATATTACTTCTGTAATCAGAACACAATTCAATACATCTTTATCTTTTTGAAGCACAGGACAGACCATTTTTAATATTCTTTCATGGTTTCTAATGCAGACACGAGCTCTGTAAACCAACATAGGGAAGAAAGGAGGTTGTTTCATCAATCAAAGGTGAGCCACATACAGAACATGGTTCTTTCTGGTCACAGAGACATGAAAGAAATCTGACGGTGAACTAATGAAAAAGTGAGCGGAAACTGTCCTTGCCACGGTGTCCTTGGATGCTCGTCCTGCTCGTTGCTGGTTGTGTGTTAGTGTAAACTCCTCATTATTTTGTGACTTGGTAACTATCTTAGTTTCTTAGATACCTTTAAGAAGTTTTGGGTTTGCAGTTCTTCTGTTCTTTTTTAGGTTCAATCCTAGCCTTAGAGCTATTTTTAGTTTACATGTGAAGCAGGCTAATGACAAAAAGTTCCTAATGCAGTTTGTTACACAAATGTCATTAGATTATGAATTAAATCAGTAAAATAATAATATCTTTATGAATACCACCTAGAAAAAGTAGGAAAATATATATATTTTTAAACAAGATATAACATGTCCTGCTTCCTCTTCTAAAGTTCAGAAAAGGTCTCTAATGTTAAAGAAACCCCTAAGACTGTAGTTGCCATCAGGAGTTACAGACAACGCCGACCACAACAGGGCACTCTTTTCCATCACGACAACCAGAGTGAGCGTGTGTTTTCAAATACTCGGCAGGGACAGAGGAATACAATCGTTTACTCATTCAGCAACCGTTTCCCGATTAACCTCCTGTGTGACGGCAGCTCCTACATGCATCTCCTTGGACTAATCTCCTCTGCAGTGTCCACACTGCAGGACCTGCTGGAAGGGCCAGACCACAAGGCTGACACCTTCCAGCCCCTCTGTGTAGGTGGGAATTCTCAGATGTGCAAATGGAGCAAGATGAGGGCAGAGAGAGGGGCTGCTAATCTGAGGAAAGGGAGAGAAGACTCTGGCTTGGGGCTTGCACACACCGGAACAGACAGACACACACGAGATATACACACAGACACAGAGACAGAGATGCACACACACACATCCACAGACACACACAGGGACACACATACTTAGAGACAGACAGACACACACACACGGCCTTCCACATGCCTCTGGGGACCTTCCTCCTGTAATCAGCTGCTGTGTACTTAAAAATGCTTAGGAAAGGAAAGCAAATCCTTTGGGGAAAAGTCAAATTCATTTTTAAGTTTAAGAGCAATGAGTTTTGGATTATCTATGCCATTTCTCTTTCATCATAGGATAGATGACTGAGAAGAGGCATTTTTCAAGGGCTTCAAGAAAAGCCCCTCATTATCACATCAAGAAATTATGGTCATGTACTGCCACTGCCATTCCAGCAAGAGGGGAGACCAGACCATCTGGGTTTCTTAGTCGCCTGACCTTATCTGCCTTAAGCACGAGAATCCATCAAAGACACCAAGCTTGTTAATATTAGACTAAATTCCATTAACTTTTCAACAGACTGGGCCACAGTTCTAAAGGACAGCCTGGCACCCCCGACACAGTGTCCAGCCACCTCCCAGCTCCGGCTCACTTAAGAGTTTGGGTGGCTCCTCTTCCTACATCCAATTCCAGAACTTGTTTATGCTTTCCTTTCCTAACCAGAAGCCTCCTAGTGATGGGAAAGGGCCCTTCCCTTTATCTGCAGGGGATGCCACCCTCATGCCACCACAGGTAAGCAGGGGTGAGCCCAGAGGGGACAATACCCTCATGCCACCGCAGGTAAGCAGCGGTGAGTCCCGAGGGGACGCCACCCTCATGCCTCCCGCAGGTAAGCAGCGGTGAGTCCCGAGGGGACGCCACCCTCATGCTTCCCGCAGGTAAGCAGCGGTGAGCCCGGAGGGGACGCCACCCTCATGCCACCGCAGGTCAGCAGCGGTGAGCCCGGCAGGTGGGCCTGGTGGGGGGCTTGCGGACGAGGACTGAATCCAGCAGCCTGAATGATCTCCCGGGGTTTGTTTCTTTAATACTTTTTCCCTGACTCTAAAGGTGCTTCAGGCTTAGGGTAGAAGAGACACAAAAGAAGCCCAATTCAGTGCCGTCGTGGGCGGCACCGTTTGCCAACCTCCAGTCAGGAGCAGGCTCTTCTGGTCTCCGTCGTGTGCACATCTGTGTCTGCGCATGGGAAGCACGGCTCTGACTGTTCTGTGATCCGGGTTCTTGGTCGGCATTGTATCTTTTTAAGGAATGTTGTCATGAGCACTTCCTTAGGACACTATTTTTAATGTTTAACTTTTCAGTAGCTCCAATAATATCTCATCAAATATTTCATAACTTTTTAACTATTCACGCTCTGTGGACATTTAAGTGAATCTCAATTTTCATTCTTATAAATAACACAGAAGTCATCTGTATCTCTGATTATTTTCTCAAGACAGTATTTTAGGAGAGTCATGACCGGGTCAAAGGGAATGGCAATTTAAGGTGTTTGATGCTTCCTGGCAAGACGCTTTCTAGAACAGCCGGGCCACTGTCCACCCAGGTTCATTTGAGAAGTGGGAGGCGAACTCCTCTCTCTTTGCAGTAAAGGGCTCAGTAGTTCAAGCTTTATGGCTTGCCTGCCTCAGGGGCTGCCTGATGGTTCTGTGTTTTTATGAACAGAAATCAGCATTCACTATGAGGACAGGAACACAGGGGCTGAGCTGTCAAGGGGTCTAAATACCATTCACGGAGATGACTAAGATGCAAGCTTGATATACAATCGAGCATAAGCTGAGAGTTTCAGCTTTCAATTATGTATGAGGGAAGAGGAAGGTTTTCTCAGAATGTGCTTTAGATTTACAGAAAATCTCCACGAGTTTCTGCCGGACTCTGGCAGAGAGATGAGCACCGGGACTGTGCTGACAGAGCAGCTCCTGCCCTGTCCCTTGAAGAGGCCCAGCGCTACCGCCCTGCCCCAGCCTGCAGGGCCAGAGCCACCGCGTCCACAGCACGCGGCACTTGTCAGGGCTGTGTCAGGGTTGAGCCTCAGAGACCGACTTGTGGTGTAACCACAAACGCGCTGGGACTGGCTGCAGCAGGCTTGGTCTAACAGTCTCCAGACCTCTGTGCCACCCAAGCGTGGCCTTGGGATGGGTCTCACGTGATTTTCACCATCAGGGAGTGGGAAGGCCTGTAGTGACCCTGTCAGTTAAGGCAAAGTGACACCTGTCACACTGACAAGCTCCGGCAAGGTAGGTTTTCTCTTTTTGTTTGGCAACAGGAAGGTAAATGAAGTCTGTTTCTTTTGTGGTTCTACCTTAACCGTGAACACCACTACCACAACCACTACCACAACCACTACCACAACCACTACCACAACCACTACCACTACCACTACCACTACCACAACCACAACCACTACCACTACCACAACCACAACCACTACCACAACCACTACCACTACCACAACCACAACCACAACCACAACCACTACCACAACCACAACCACTACCACAACCACTACCACAACCACTACCACTACCACAACCACAACCACTACCACAACCACAACCACAGCCACTGCCACTGCCACTGCCACAGCCACAGCCACTGCCACAGCCACAGCCACAGCCACAACCACTACCACAACCACTACCACAACCACTACCACAACCACAACCACAACCACAACCACTACCACAACCACTACCACAAACCACAACCACAACCACTACCACAACCACAACCACTACCACTACCACTACCACTACCACAACCACTACCACTACCACAACCACAACCACAACCACAACCACAACCACTACCACAACCACAACAGCAACACTCCCACAGCCACAAGCCCTGAGCGTTTATGCTCAAAGACGTGGGACGGACACACGTTTGCTAGGACTCTACTCTCAACCCGGTGCTCTGGGCATACCTTCATGACGGGCTGGGCGAAATAGCGGGCACTCCAGTCGCAGAACCCCGTCTGCACCGTGGCGGAGATGAAGCTTTTGTGTCCAGCAGCATCGTCTGCGTCGTCTGCAGTCTTCAGGGTTTAAGCAGGAGGGGTGGAAGGAAAAAGAAACACCAGTCAGTCATGCCACTGTTAAGCTCAAAAGAGCTCCAGCAGGGGACAAAGGCATTGCCGGGTGCTCCGGGCTGCCCCTAAGGACAGCACTTCTGTGCTCTGCTCACTTCCATATCCTGGTGACCGAGAACCCCTGAACATCTGGCCTGGGATTGAGGGGCCTGGGCTGAGAACCCCTAAATGTCTGGCCAGGGATTGAGGGGCCCGGGCTGTGAAGCGTGAGCCACGTCTGTCCCATCATCCCCAGGGCCGACCCAGCACAGCTCCCAAGTCAATTCTAGCCGACTGTCCAGACAGTGCCACGTGCGTCCCTGTGTGCTGGTCTATCAACCCCCAAAAAGCCTCCGCCGCGTGGTCCCAGGACGGCTCCCCTGATGGCCCCGTGACAGCAGGCTGAGAGCGGGGACTCCGTGTGACGGAGCGTGCGGCTGTGCAGGCCGGCTGGGCTCCCAGCCCCTGGAGAAAGAGGATGTGGAGCTGAGGAGGACTGAGCTTTGCGTGTTTCCTGTTGTGGAACCTGCGGCGGCCAGGGCTGTCAGAGTCTGTGTGTGTTTGTGCAGTGAGGCTGGGCACCAGGGGTCTCCCGTGCTATGCCATATGCGTGGGGGTGGGCCTGCTGGCCTCTCTCCTGCTGTGTCTTGGCACAGGGAGCTCCCCATGATCCCAGGGCAGGCGCAGTGAGAGGTGCATCCCCCCCACCCTAGGCAGCTGCTCTGGCTCCGCCGTGAGAGCCATGGCCCAGGGCGGGGTCAGGTGGGGGCGCTGCACGTGCCGGCGGCACTGCTCCCCAGGACCGCGGCCTCCTGTCCCCATCAGGGGCTGGCCAGGAGGCTGACCCTGCACTTGGGGCTCGGTGGTGGTTCTCGCTCCTTCTCTGCCAAGACACGGAAAGTCCAGGTGGGCTGGGGCTGAGCAGCACCTGTGGGGACCTGCCTGCCCCTGCTGTGACAGCTCTTCTACCCCAACATGGCCATTTCTGCTCCAAGGCACCCTGCAAGGCGGCCACTAACTTCTTTTAAAATCACTGAATGACCAAGCGAGCCCCGGACCCCACTCCGTTGCTGAGTTGATCATGCTGTCAGAACCCAGAGCAGCTGGGTGTGCTGGGTGCGCCCTGAACCACCTTCCTGAGCCCCGGTACCCTCAACTGACAAAGTGGCAACACCTGGACGAGACAGCCAAGGTCTCCAGACCAGCCGCCGCCTCACAACGCTCGCACAGCCCCAGCAAAACAAAGCACACATTCCTCTCTCCAGAAATTTCTTTTTCAACTTAGTTAAAGGCAAAGAGAGCGCACCTATTTATGCAGCGTACTGGGACGTTCACAGAAAAGACAATACATTCAGAAGAAACGCTCTGCAGTGCAGCTGCCCCTGAGGGGACGCAGAGTGCTGTAGCCCAGGAAGGGGAGAGCCGGGTAACTCCACGCTCCTGTTTCGTTACATGGAAGCTGCCAAGAATGGTGAACCCAGAACTAGGGGCAGAGAACCGGGACAAACCTGGCAGTACTCCTAAAGAGTGCAGGCAGGGGGTGCATGAGCAAGGGGCAGCGCCCGGGTCTGCAGAGGCAGAGAGCAGCCTACAGACCCAGGACAGCAGGGTGGGTCCCGTCCCATCCCACGGCGACGTAAACAGCCTGAGGCCGAGGCCATGAGCCCCGTCTGAGGAGCAACGCTCTCAGTGTCCAGGTCACGAGGCAGCCGGGGCTCCGTACCTGCTCTGGGCCCTTGTCGAACATCTTCCGTGTCCGGGGGAACTGGTGGGAGTGAGGGGTGTACTGTGCCCCCGCAGGGCCTGTGGTGCCCGGCCGGCCAGAAGGCAGGTCTCGACTGACCGGCTGCTTGGCCACGTCGTTGGTCAGGCTGGAGCTGCTGGTGCTGGACGCTGGAGGGGAGCCCCTGCCATTGGGAGAAAAACAAACACTGCATTCTCTGTGGAGTCTGGAGCTTCGAAGGGAAACATGGAACAACTTCCTGGGCCACCTGCACCCTCCCAGATACCACCAGGGCCCAGGGTGTCCTCAGTCTCCTGGCACACCAGCTGCTGGTGCCGAGTCCATGCTGCTCAGTTGCCCGCCTGGCAGGGGGTAGGGGTGTCCCTCATTGAACTCCAGCGCCCTGGAAGGCAGTGTGGACAGCACGAAACCAGCTCAGAGCCGAGTGGGCCGGGATGCACGAGCTCAGCGCACAGCAGTGCCACGTCCTGAGGTGCAAACACCTGTTGGTTACCCACTCGGAGATCTAGATCCCCTCTTAAGAACTCTGAAAGGCCACAGAGACCAGGCTTAGTTCAACTTTTGCCAACACGATGTGCAAATGAAGGGTTTCTCAAGATAGGGGAGAGCTCAGGCAGGGTACCGGGGTGTCCAGGAGGGAGAGGGAAAGAGAGCGCCCGTTAGAGAGCGGGGAGGAGACAAGGTGGGTGCCGGGGTGTCAGAGAGGGAAAGAGAGCTACCGTTAGTGAGCGGGGAGGAGACGAGGTGGGTGCCGGGGTGTCCAGGAGGGAGAGGGAAAGAGAATGCCCATTAGAGAGCGGGGAGGAGACGAAGCCAAGACAGGGCGGGGAAGGAGGAGGATGGGGAGGCCGGCTCAGGGAGAGCTCAGCCCGTGGGGCCCTGGTCACCACCGTGGACCTGCAGGCTGAGTGGGCAGCACTTACCCCGCCTGGTGAATGTGCACACCCTTGTTGGTGGGGCTGGCAGGGGCCGACTGTGTGAGGGAGGAGGTGTCCAGGACGCGCTGCGGCCGGGCATTCACGGTGGCCTAGGGGCAAAGGTATGGGGGTGTAAAGGTCAGACGGGACGCGCTCCATGGAGGCCGCCACAAGAAGCAGAGGCTGGTGGCTGCCATGGAGCCGCTTCAGTCCCAGAAAAGGCCTTTGACCGAGGAAGCGCCAACACCAATGGAAGGCCCCAGCTAGATTCCCCCCAAATGCAACCCTGAAGCTCAAAGGGCATATTCTTTACTCTTAGAGGACATGCACCCGCTGGGCCAGCCCTGGCGTGGCCGTGGGAGCCGGGACGTCTGGGGAGGAAGCTCTGCCTGAGGCTCCTAAGGGGTCAGGGCCTGAAGCCTCTGAGATGGACGAAGGCCCGCCCTCCTCACCTTCCCTGCCAGAGGGACGGCTCCTGGGCGGCCTCAGTGTCCTCCCCTTTGCCTGAGGCTGGGCCTCTGCACCGTCCTGGCCTTGAGTCCGGTGCTCCCCAACACCTCAGCTCCGGGGTCAGAGGCTGAGTTGAGGGCCGGGAAGAATCCACCAGCCACGCTCTTTCCGGAGCTGGGTGACAGTGGCATTCGTGGAGGATCAGGGAGGGCTTCATCTACCCAGGACCTGG
Source organism: Chlorocebus sabaeus (assembly GCF_047675955.1). Classification (NCBI taxonomy): domain Eukaryota; kingdom Metazoa; phylum Chordata; class Mammalia; order Primates; family Cercopithecidae; genus Chlorocebus; species Chlorocebus sabaeus. Next base: position 78,520,189 of record NC_132919.1, on the reverse strand, counting down.
CTGGTGGGCATGGGGTGGAAAGTCACAGCAGCCCGAGGCCTCCACGCAGGCCACTGTTTACACCCCCGTGTTCCTCAGGAGGCCATGGAAACTGTCCAGGGTGCAGCAGCATCAGGGAATGCCTGCAGGGGGCTTGGGCTCTCTACAGCGGCAAAATGGGCTCTGCTGCCTCGGCTGTGATGGGGCCTGGAACTCAAGACCGCCCTTAACACCCCCCTGGCCAAGGGGCTGTGGTCATCCTTCCCCATGGGCGACATGAGTGGTGCCAGGTGCACTGCACGGACGGGATACCTTCATCTCCAGGGCAGATGTGGCTGAAACCTGCCCTGGGGAGGGACACACTGGCAGGGGGAGGGGACGGCTGCTCCCGGGGGGGGGGGGGGGAGCAGGGTGGTGCACAGCTGGCACAGCTAGTGGGCAGCATGAGGCTCCAAACCACCCCTTCAATGCAGCCATCTGCAGATGAAGCCGAGACCCTGGACCCTGTGAGCCTCCTGCCACAGACACCTGCAGGGCTTGAAATTCTACCACAGAAAAAGGTTTGTACCAGCTTGAGCCCTGGCATTCAGGGGGTAAGTGGTTTTGCTTTGATTTTTTAAGCGGGTTTTCTGTGGATCTGGAGACCAACTCGCGGCGTTAGTGAGCATCTGTGAGAAACCGTGCAAGCCAGGGCGTGTGCTGCCCGGCCGCCGACAGGACCTCGCCAGGGCCCGGCTGCTTCGGGGCGGCTTTGTTCTGAACGCCCTGCGCAACGCGGGGGCCGCGGGTCCCACTGGGTTCTGAACTCCAGAGGCTGTGTGTGTTCGGAAGGGCCTGATGGTGCCGGGGTAACCTCCTTTGGGATCAGGAGGACGGGGCCAGCTGCTCTGTGAAGGTGCCCACCGATCCCGCAGGCATGAGCCATTCCCTGAGCGCCGGCTCATCCCAGGCTGCGCTGCAGCCAGTCAGAACCCCGTCCTGTGGGTTCACATCTGCATGGAGCCTGCACTGTCTCACAGCTTTTTTTTTTTTTTTTTGAGATGGAGTCTGGCTCTGTCGCCCAGGCTGGAGTGCAGTGGTGTGATCTCGGCTCACTGTAAGCTCCACCTCCTGGGTTCATGCCATTCTCCTGCCTCAGCCTCCCGAGGAGCTGGGATTACAGGCGTCCGCCACCTCGCCCGGCTACTTTTCTGTATTTTTAGTAGAGACGGGGTTTCACCATGTTAGCCAAGATGGTCTCGATCTCCTGACCCCGTGATCCGCCCGCCTTGGCTTCCCAAAGTGCTGGATGTCTCAAGGCTTTTAATTATTCACTTAGAAGTTAGGAACTTGAACCTGCAATTCAGCCAACAGAACACCAAGGAAAACAAAACAATCCTGCAGTCTTCACTCATGTAACATCGATGCTTCCCAGATCGCCCTTTCCTTCAAAACGCAAATAGCAAGAAAATGGAACCATAACTCGTCTTGAAGCAACGTTCCTATTTTATAAACAACAAGAGTTGTTCTTTCTGAACTTGTTTTGTTTTGGTATTAAACTATTTGGCCAGCCCTAGACACACACAGCCACCCCACAAAACCTGCCAGACATATGATCCCTTCAAAAGTCTAAAAAGAGAAAAGCAAGTTTTCGACTCTGAACTTTATATGTGCCTTCTCAAAATGTCTGGAAAAACAGTGGGAGGTGACGGGGAAGACAGAAAACTTCTGGAATTGAAATGAAGCCTTCAGCAAAACCCACACATGCTCAGACGCTCACGGAGCACAAAGGCTCAGGCGCTGCTGGGCTGAGGCGGGTGACTCAGGAGCCCTGGGGTGTCCCGCTCAGCTGCCCGGGGTCTGTGCAGCTCCCGCCCCACCACCCTGCATGGAAGTGCCCGCGGGAGCACCGTGTGGGAGCTGTGGTGACGAACCCTCTGCTGTGTCCATTCTTCTGGGAAGGGAACTGATCCTGGCCTCGGCAGGAATTCTCACAGCCCCTGGGGTTATGAGATGAGATCATCCTGCGTTCACATGGCTTGTACTTGTAGCTTCTGTCACAAAACTAATTTTCTACCACTTTTGGAAATCTCGTGAGAGATGGACACACCCCTGGTTCAGGAACCCCCCTCATGTCCCCCGCCCGACCGATTAGTGTAGTGACTACAGGGTGTCAGCCTGGGGGAAGCCTTCTTTCAGCCATGCACTTCCTATTTGTTCAACAAAGATTTACTCAGCGTTGATTGTGCTGGATGTGGCTCCAAGACTGTGAACACGAGCAGCACGTCCCTCGGGGGTGACCTGGCAGACCTGCCTGCCTGCGGCGTCGGTGTGAGGACAGGGTGCTCAGCGAGCAAGGGCTGCGGGGCGCGGCTGGGGCAGGGGCAGGGGCAGAGGAGGAGCAGGGAGAGTCCTTTCTGCTGGTCCCTGCCACCATCTTAGCGCAGCACCAGGAAGGGTGACTAGAGAAGGCACAGCGCTGGCAGAGGCTGGGTTTGGAGGTGCGAACTGGAGGGCATATATAGCCCATGATATAGCCAATACACCCCACATAGCCTCAGTGGGCCCAGACCTGCCTCCAGGACACAGCGCCCTTCTCAGCGTGTACACCCCCAGAACCCCAGCTCGCTCACAGCCTGCAGTGGTCTAGGGTGTGCAGACACGCCCTCTAGGGAGGTCTGAGTCCAGAGAGGACGGCAGCTGTCAGACGGTCAGGGTGACGGCTACAAGACAGGGCCATTCTTCCGCTCCCCAAGCCAACCTTCAGCGGTGGCAAAGAGGACTTTGCTAACAGTCGAATTCTCAGCACAGACGCTCTCTTGGGCCAGTGTACACATAAACACTCTTGGAAGATGGAGTCCTGGGCATCTTTTATCCACCCCTGCCTGTGTGCAGCTGGTGGAGCGGGGACTGGAATGAGACCCACCCTGTCTCCTGTACTGGGAGCGCCACCTCACAAGGACACGGGGGGTCTGAGCCAATGCAGATAAAAATACCATGCATTTCAGAGACGTGGACAGTGAATTTTCCCGCTGGGTCTTGACACAGGGCTGCGGATGCCAGCGCCAGCTTCTGGCTGCTCTATCTTGGGAGGAAGTGGAGTATTTCAGAAATGTTCCTGTTAATTTTATATCGAGGATCTGGGCTCATGTGTGAGAAACTCTTAAAAAGGGATTCCCAGAGGATTATCCAGAGGCACTTTGGGGCTAAGAATAGCGCAGAGGCTGCGGGCTGCTTGGTGGGGGAGAAGAAGCCCCTGCAAAAGCATGTGCTGCTATTTCTTCAAGTCATTTTTCTGCAAACTGCGTTTCCTAGATACATCCTACGAACTCTTCCTTTGGAAAAGTATGTCCTGGGTATTATTCCATTAAAGCAACATGGTGACTCTTAACTAGCTGCCCAGTAGTTACAAAGGAAGCCTTAAGGAGTTTCACTTGGTGCCACGGCGCCCTCAGTCCTAGGTGCTGCGGGAAGAGAACTCCACGTCAGTGGAGGCTGAGGTGTCTCAGCCCACCAGCTCCCTCCCTCTTCAGAGCCAGGCATGAGGGAAGGCTCGGGAGGTTCTGGAGTTGCTGTGGCCCCTTTTCCACAGAGGATGGTGAGATGGCCAAGGAGGTGACGGCGACAGACGCGGGTGCCGACAATGCAGCTTGCTGTGTGGATCCCTCTCTGCACCTGGGCGGCACAGGGACACGGCTCTGCACTTCTTACCACAGCCCTAGTGGGGTGGGGGTCGTACCACGATCCCAGTTTTAAGTTTTAGAGATGGAGAAATGCAAGCTGAGAGGCAACAAGTCACTGGCTGAAAGCCAGCAGAGCTAGAATGGGGCTCAGGGTAAAGCTGGTGCTGTCCCTGCCTGAAGGAGCCTCAGGCCCTGAGAGCCACCCTAGTGCCTCGTGGCTATGAACCCCTGTGGGGGTGCCCGTGGGGCAGCCGCTGCCTGCAGCTCCACAGAACAGTCTCATTGAGAACAGATTCCTGGCCACCACCCCAGAACCCGGAGTCTGCATCTCCACAGGGGAACAGGGCATCTCCATCTGGATGGGCTCTCCAGGGGCACTTCTGCTCTAGCTGGGCAGGGGCCCACGGGCCGGCATTGGGCTGCGTGGCTCTAAGGCAGGGCCATGTCTGATTCTGTAATCCAGGCTGATGCTGCCCTCGTTCCCCAGGTGTGCAGGGAGGGGAATGAGCACGCACATGAAAAGCTTTCAAGCCGTAGACGTGACATGTGTCCAGGCTGTTCATTAGTGCTGCTGGTGTGCCACATTCCGGGGGTGGCTCTTCCCACTGTTCTGAGCATCCCTCCTTTGGGTGGAGGTGCAGGAACTAAGACAGGTGAGGCGAACGCTCGCGGAGGATGCAGAGAGTGGTCACGCCCGTGGCTTGGTGGGAGAGGCAGGCGGACACTTCCACGCAGCAGGTCACCACTGAAACCAGGCAGGGGTGGCACGGGCAGCACGGCCTTCAGGGGCTGGAGGTAGAGCTCACGATTCCCGGAGGGGCCCTGAGCTGGGAGAGAGCCCGATGGCGTCAGAGAGGTGTGGTTCTAGAGGGAGGGACGACGGCGACAACAGAGAGCTGTCCGTCTCAGTTAAGGAAATGCTGTTTGACGAAATTAAAAAGAAATCAGAATATCTATATGCAGATCGGCTGAGATCACTGGAAGAGAAATTTCAGAGAATTTCAGAGGTAAAGACAATTTTAGCAAGTGCAGAACTACTTTGGTCGAGAAGCTAATTGCAAACATGCTGAATTAAGAAATCCTTACGATTCAGGCAGATTGAGAGAACAGAGGGTAGGGACAAACAGACCAGGCTCTCTGGGTTCTAAGAGATGCTGTCAAGTAGGAGGAGAGAAAATTCTGACATGACAGTGTGATTTTAAAACAAATGTATCCATGGCCAGGTGCAGTGGCTCATGCCTGTGATCCCAGCACTTTGGGAGGCCAAGGGCAGGTGGATCACTTGAGGCCATGAGGTGAAGACCAGCATGGCCAACATGGCGAAACCCCGTCTCTACTAAAAATACAAAAATTAGCTGGGCATGGTAGTGCGCGCCTGTAATCCCAGCTACTCAGGAGGCTGAGACAGAAGGATTGCTTGAACCTGGGAGATGGAGGTCACAGTGAGCTGAGATCGCGCCACTGCACTTCAGCCTGGGTGACAGAGTGAAACCCAGTCTCAAAAAAAAAAAACAAAACAAAAAACCCTATCCATAAGTAACTCACGGTACGAAAGCATGAAGCCAGGTGTCAGGCTTAGGCTGTTTAGTGCTTTGGCATATGCTTTCCTGGGTATCTCAATCTTTATTTTCACTCTCTTTTTTACTTTGTTTTGAGATGGGGTCTCGCTCTGTCACCCAGGCTGGAGTGCAGTGGTGTCATCTCGGCTTACTGCGACCTCTGCCTCCTGGGTTTGAGCAATTCTTGCGCCTCAGCTTTCTGAGTAGCTGGGACTACAGGAGTGTGTCACCACACCCAGCTAATTTTTGTATTTTTAGAAGAGACTGTTAACCAGGCTGGTTTTGAACCCCTGGCCTCAAGTGATCTGCCCACCTTGGCCTCCCAAAGTGCTGGGATTACAGGTATGAGCCACTGCACCTAGCCAATGTTTATTTTCTTTATCAGTCACTTAGGTCTTCATCTTATAAGTAGATCAAAATGTCATGGGATCCTTGGGGTGTTGCTTTGCCAGCCAGAAACCTCTGGGACTGGTGATGCCTTTGCCCAAGTTTTCACTTGGGCCCACTGGACTTGTTATGCCCATTCAGCCTGGCAAGCTGTGCTTGGTTCACACTGCTGGCCTGAATCTCACACCTGCCAAAGGCAAGCCAGGTGCAGAGTGGCGAGAGTGAATGTGGGGTCCAGCCACTGTGCAAGCCACACATGCAGGGCAGCTCTAGGCACTGGCATGGGTGCCAGCTCCCTGCAAGGCTGTGGCTGGGCCAGGTGTACTACAAGCAGCTTCAACAGCTGGCACTGGGGACCATGGTGGCACCTGGAAGCTTGGAGACACCAGGAACTGTAGAGCCCCAGAGATGGCATCAGAGCCCTATCTTGGGGAGCCCCTAGGTCTGGGTTCCCTGAAGGGCTGCAGCTCTTCTCTTCTCTCCTTCTTGTTGTCTGCAACATGGCAAGCAAGGGGCATGTTTCAGCCCTGTGTTATAGCTCTTGTAGTCCTGCCATTTGGCGGGTCCTGAGTTCTTGTCCTGCGTCCAGGAAGAATGAGGTACATGGACAAGTGGAGGGTGAGCAAGCTGAAGAGGAGCTTTATTGAACAACAGAACAGTTCAGAGGAGACCCACAGTTGGTAGCTCCTCTCCAGAGGCAGGTTGTCCTGAGTATTCTGCTTTCAGCAGAAAGGAGACCCTGGAGTGGGTAGCTCCTTTTCACAGCTGGTTTTCCTGACGTCTGCTTAGCTCTCAGCAGAGAGGAGACCCTGGAGCGGGTAGCTCTTCTCTCAAGGCAGGTCATTCCATTGTTTCCTCAAGTCTGGCTGAGTCCGGGGTTTTTATGGGCTTCAAAGAGGAGGAAGTGTGCGCTGACTGATTCATGAGCAGCTATGGGCAGGCTCGGAAAAAGCACCATAAGTTCCCATTCTGGTCCATCAGCCCAGCCCCCAGGCTTCAGGCTGTCCCTGGCTTGAAGGTGGCACTTCACCGTGGACCAGCCCCTTTCCGCCCAGGACTCTGTTTGCCTCCTGCCATCATCCACAACACCCAGGCTGATTGTGCTGAGGGGCACCTGCAGGCTAGTGCCAAACTGCCCTCAGTCCCTGCCCTCAGCCTCCCTCCCATGCTCGTTGGTGCCCAAAGTCCAGAGGGGGCTGAGGCAGCAAGAGGTTGGCATGTTAGCCCTGCCTCGAGCGTGTGCACAGCTGGTGGGGTTGCAACGGCGCCTGGGTTCAGCCTCAACTTTGCTCCGAGACTGAAGTGGGTGCCAGGAGCAGGGAGAGGCCAGGCAGCGGGAGTAGACACTTCCGAGCCTGCGGGCGTAGGGGTGCTTCCTGGGCCCCTGACAGCACGGAGGAGCCATGCCAGGTGGCTGCAGCTGTGCCTGGGAGGATGGGGTTCCTGCCTGCTCCTGGGATGCCTGGATCCAGAGCTGTGGCTGGGCGGCTGCAGCTGTGCCTGGGGAGCATGAGGCTCCTGCCCTGTCAGTTTGGAAGGGGGGGGGGATTCCTCCTGTTCCTGCCTCCTGCCAGCTTCGTGGAGCACGTGGCCCTGGCCACGCCTCCCCAGCTGTAGCTGATGTCATGGCAGTGGCTGCTCCAAGACAGGCTGCCATTGCCATCAATTTGACCTTTCGTTAAGTACACTCATTTCTCATCTCTGTCTGCATGTATGAGTCCTGCAATAGAGGCAGCGGCCAGCGCATGCACACACTCTTCACAGCATCAAGAGGCTGCAGCAGTGCTTCTAGGTGAGTTTGTACATTTATGCTCACACATTTTCTCATAAATTATAATATAAGCAGTGATCATGAGCATGTGTGCCCTGACAGGTGACCACCTGTGGCTTGAAGGTTCTTTCTCGGCATTGTCCTAAAACCACACGGCGAGAACTGCTGGGGCCACAGGCAGGCTCCTGAGGGGCGTCAGTCCCTTCTTTCTACTTCTACATAGTCTGAAATTTTCCTCAAAAAAACCTAAAAGCAGGCCAGGTGCAGTGGCTCATGCCTGTAATCCTGGCATTTTGGGAGGGAAATGTGGGTGAATCACTTGAGCTTAGGAGTTTGAGACCAGCCTGGGCCACATGGTAAAACCCCATCTCTACAAAAAATACAAAAATTAGCTACGCATGGTGGTGTGCCCCTGTAGTCCTGGCTACTTGGGAGGCTGAGGTGGGAGGATTGCTTGAGCCCAGGAGGTCGAGGCTGCAGTGAGCAGTGACTGGATCACTGAACTCCAGCCTGGGTGACAGAGCGACACCCTGTCTCAAAACAAAACAAACAACACCCCCAAAACTAAATCAAGGGAAAAGGAAGCTAAAAGCAAAATGAAAACCCGAAGCCTATGGAATGGGAATCGAAATACATCAGACACACATGAAATCAGACCACATCTCTGGAGCTGTGTGGGTTCTCTCATACAGAGTTGGTGGCAATTTCTGTATTTGAATATAGAATTCTACGGGGCATTCCATAGTAATAAGGCTGTTTTAGACTCTGATGAACAAAAATTTGGCTCCAGAGTTAAATATCTAAAATAGGCTCATTTCTCTGTAAAATGAAATTTAATCCCTTCAGTTCCTAGAGCAGGAAAATAAGGCATTTCTTGAAATTAAAATGAAGACAAGAAAGATTTATGCTTCCAAATGCTTTAGTAGCAATGTTTACTCTTGAACCCACACACACTTATATACGCTCAGACACACACACACACACACACACACAAGCTCATGCTGCATTGTGCTATGTACAGCAAGGTCTCTAGCAGAGGACTTCTCTTGACTCTGGTCTCCACTCCTCTGGCTGTGGCGTGTCTGCCAGAGTGACGGCCATGTGCCTTAAGGTCTGTGTGTCATTCTAGGACAGCAAAGCAGGCACAGAAGGCAAATGCCACTTTTATGGGGGTTTCTGGAGCTCAATCAGATAGCACGACAAGGTCCTGTGTTCAAGTTGCTGTAACCTGCTAACATGAAAGGTACATGCAGGTGCTTAATTGCCTTACCACGGGGGGAGAAGGGGGCGGGCCGTCCAGCTAGACTACGTGTCACACACAATCCAAAAGGGCGCTGGGCTGTGGAGGCCGTGCTGGGACGTTTGCTGCAAAGCAGAGAGCAGTGGCTTGTGTGCTACACATGCTTCCCAGGAGGAGCTATTTAACAACTGGAGGCCGGGTCCACAGGAATGCACTTAAGAGTCCTTATATTTCAAGATTAGGCACTCGGATTACAGTTTAAAATAATTCAGGCTAATTTTTTTAGTAAGGTTAAATACACTAAAGCCACTGAAAAATAAAGTTAAATTGGCTGAATACTGATTTCGTCAGGATAAAAATACCCAAGAAGCTAAATTAATTGGGGGAAAAGGATCAAACCTAAATAGCGCTGGCCTCCAACTGTGCAGTAAGGACAGAGCAGGGGTGGTCCAAGGCCACAGCCATCCTGTGCCTCCAAGAGAAAAGAAGAAGCCACCGGACACTCCTGTGTGTCAGAGAACTGCCGGCTGAGACGGCGAACTGGCCCTCAATTCTAAAAACTTAAACCATTTATCAATGTTCATAAAAAGCTTTTAGAATTATTTTAGTGAAAATGGCTATTTAAAACCCAACCTTGAAATTTTAAACTAAAAGTGGTAGAGGCTATTTAGAGTCTAAAAGGGCAGTGGGAAGTGGTAAGAACTGATTTTCCCTAATCCGTAGCAGGCACATGTGATGATTTCAGTCCTAATCCTCCAGGGCATCAGCTCATCTCAGAGGCCTCGGGACCTGCTGCTCTGGCTTGGGGGCTCCGTGGGTGGTTTCCTCAGGGGTGCTTGTGCAGTCTTATGACTTTCTTTTCTTCCTTATTTCCTTCCTATCTGCTTCACTGCCTCCCCCTCTTGGTCTCAGACCACAATATGTAGCAAACATACATTTTTCAACATTATTTTAAAAGACACGGTCTTGCTCTGCCACCCAGGATGAAGTGCAGCGGCACAATCATAGCTCACTGTAGCCTCGAGCTCCTGGGCTCAAGGGATCTTCCAGCCTCATCCTCCTGGGTAGCTGCGTCCACAAGTGCTTGCCACCACACCTGGCTAACCTGTTACTATTCTGTAGAGATGGGGTTTCACTGTTTTCCAGGCTGGTCTCAAAACACCTGGGCTCAAACAATCCTCTCACCCTGGCCTCCCACAGTGCTGGGATTACAGGTGTGAGCCACCGCACCCAGCCTAAGTTTTATTTTTGTATTTATCCTATTCTTAGTTTAAAAGCAAATAATTATATTATTTCTTAGTTTTCCTACCGCATAATGAAAACATTAACTTAATTGACTGGCTATTTTCAATAGGCCAGTGACACATAAAAGAAATTGGAGGAGACGGCCTGCTGCCTGGGGATGAACGTCGCCAGGTGCCTGTGCAGCTGGCCACACCACACGGTGACGAAGGAAGCAGCAGAGTCCGCCGCAGGGACGCGGTGACGAAGGAAGTAGCAGAGTGGTCCGCTGCAGGAGGGGAGGCCAGTGCAGAATTAAACAATCTGGATCTTTCTAAGTTGGCCAATAGGCTACTTGTGACTATTACCTGTGATACTATAAAGAACAGGCTGGGCACAGTGGCTCACGCCTGCAATCCCAGCACTTTGGGAGGCTAAGGCAGGCAGATTACGAGGTCAAGAGATCGAGACCATCTGGCCAACATGATGAAACCCCGTCTCTACTGAAAACAAAAAAATTAGCCAGTGCGGTGACTCACGTCTGTTGTCCCAGCTACTCGGGAGGCTGAGGCAGCAGAATTGCTTGAACCTGGGAGGTGGAGGCTGCAGTGAGCTGAGATTGTGCCACTGCACTCCAGCCTGGCAACAGAGAGAGAATCCATCTCAAAATAAATAAATAAATAAATAAATAAATAAATAAATAAAAGAATTGAAGCAGCAGCAACTGTAGACAGTAAGGTGATTTCAATCTGTCAGGAATAAGACATAACTAGACCAACAGAAAATAACTTAGTTGAAGGAACCGAAAGCCACACAAATATAATATCAGCAAAAGTTGCTGAGGAGCTGCAGGAACCCCGGCTTGACGGCCGGCCAGGACCCAGAAGGCCGCAGCAAATCAGAGGGGAGACTCGATAGCTCACTTGGAAAAAGCAATGGACGAGGACGGAAAGCCGTGGCTCCTCAACCCTGCAGACCCTGGCAGTGAGTGACACCCCAGTCAACTCCGCAGCGGGGTCGGATGAAGACGGAGAACACCGCGGAGGCTGCAAGAGTGTGGCCTTTCCCTGCGTTCTTCTTGCAACATTTCTGTAAGCTTTTGAAGTTTTATCAAAAAGTTACAAAAAATTTGTTAACTGCTATAATGAGTGACTTCTAATTCCATGTAAATCATCCAACTTCCATAAGCAACTAGAAAACCAGGAAAAATACTGTAAACAGCTGTTTTTGGACACTGGGTGCTGGGTGTCGCAGGCCTGTGATCCCTGAGGGAAGGGAAATAAACAGCTGCCCTGTGTCCAGCTTGCACGTGGTTTCAGGCAGTCCCAGGCCACAGCGCAGAGAGGGTGAGCCCAGCGCTTTCAGGGAACAGGAGACAGAGACTGGGGCTCCAGGGAGGCTGAGGTGGTGAGAATTTGCAGGACAGAGCACTGGAGAGGGGAAAGCTTCCAAGGTCTGCAGGGGAGGCCCCCAGAGTCTTTGACTAAGTACTCATCTGCTCACGGTAGAGTGACAACCCACGAGGTAGAGAAAACACAGCGGGAAGGGGGTAGACCAAACGCCCAGAGCTCACAAAAGGGACTGAGAAGAGTTTACAGTCTCCAAAGAGAAAGGACTAAAATCAATGACCTCTGCTTCTACCTTAAGAAACTAGGATGAGAAGAGCAAATTAAACTCAAAGTAAGCAGAAGAAAGCAAGCTTTACTGATGAAAGCATCAATCAATAAAATGGAAAACGGTCAAACGACAGAGAAAAACCAATAAAACCAAAAGCTGATTCTTTGAAAAGTTCCCTTTAGCTAGAATGGCCATGAATAAGAAACCATTAGCTAGAAGGGTTTTGAATGAGTCAAAAATGACTGCTGTCAGAAATGGAAGAAAGGTCTGGGTGTGGTGGCTCATGCCTGTAATCCCAGCACTTCAGGAGGCCAAGGCAGGAGGATCACTTGAATTGAGGAGTTAGAGACCAGCTTGGGCAACACATTGAAACCCTGTCTCTAAAACAAATTTAAAAATTAGCCGGGTGTGGTGGTGTGCACCTGTAGTCCCAGTTACTTCCAAAGCTGAAGTGGGAGGATTGCTTGAGCCCAGGAGTTGGAGGCTACCGTGAGCCGTGATCAGGTCATTGCATTCTAGTCTGGACAGAGTGAGACTCTGTCTTAAAAAAAAAAAAACAGGCGTGGTGGCTCACGCTTGTAATCCCAACACTTTGGGAGGCTGAGGCAGGACGATCCCTTGAACCCAGGAGTTCAAGACCAGCCTGAGCAACACAGGCAGACCCTGTCTCTTATAAAGAAAGAAAAAAAAAAATGGAAGAAGGGCCAGCACTGTAGCTCACCCAGATATCAGAGGATCCTGAAAAATAATGGCAGTCCTCAGTCCTCCCCTAACTGCCTTGACAGGGGTCAGTAAATCCGGCGCCCTGCCCACACGGGAGCGGCGCAGACAGTGTTCAGGGTGTACTGTACATCTCCAGATTCAAGATGTTTGCTGAAGCTCACTTTGTTTATTTTCTAAACCGTGGTGTGGACCCGGGCACGCCTGGGGTTCCTCGCGTGCACTCATAACCCAGAATCAGCAGCGGGAGCGCCCGGCACGTACCTTGTAGGCGATGCTGTTGAGGACTTTCATGGCCACGTCTGAGACCTCTGGATAGGGGTCAGCAGCCAGGTGCAGCAGGACTCTCCAAATCTGAGTGTAAACGCTATTAAAGGAAACTCCTAAGAGAGAAATGGGAGAGGTTTTAGTAGAAAGTAGCTGCCAACGAGGCTTCTAAGGCAGCTGCATTTTCTGAAACCCTAACCCTGGTATCGGAAGCATTGCTTTAAAGAGTCGAGGTTACAGGAAGCCCCCGTTTTGTTATTCTGGCAATGGGTCCTGAGATTCAAGAATCCTAGCTGATCACGAGGCTTGATCACATGGATCCATCTTCTGACGCTGAATCTTTCTAAAAGGAAAACTGCATTGGAAAGGGTGTAACTTTCCTTGAAATGCCTCAGCAGATTGGAGGGGACAACCACACCCCTGGAGGAGCATCTGATGTCACGTCTTAGATTTTTAGGAGCCTCCTTGGCCCACGGGTAGTGGTGCATGTGGCCTGGACGTCTGCACCGCACCAAGTTCAGCACGTGCTGCTGTGCACTGTGACCCAGACAGCGCTTCCCGCCCACCTCCGCACGCCTCCTGCCCACCTCCGCGCTGGCCCTGCTCTGAAATGCTGGGACTTCATGAAAGGTTGATGTGCTGTGACTTCTGTCCCTAAGCCTCTCCCGACTCACCCGACACTTGATACAAGGTCCTGTGCTGTTCGTTTGGATACAAATACAGACAAGGCAGGACCCAGCAGGGACTCGGACTCGTTCATAAATAACAACAGTGAGTCGTGGGCACGGAGGGAAGCGCTGAGGCTTTGTCAGTGCGGCTGCTCGGTCCTATTTAATTCCCCAGCAATCCTACAGGCGGGTATCACCCCCAGCATCACCGAGGAAGGTGAGGCCCAGAGGATGAAGGATGTGAACGCGCACCCATCTGACCTTTGAGCCATGCCACATCCACAACACTGCGCAGCCTCAGAGAGACGCAGGAAGGAGCAAGAGTGACTCCTCCTGTTGGCAGTGGGCTAGGAGGTGAAGGGTGGGAAGGTCTGGCAGAAGAGGCACGAAGGAGCCGGGCTTTGAGGGGAAGGAGGATCATTCTCTGGGCAAAGGAGGGTTGGAGCGAGGGTGGGTAGCACAAACAAGATCTAAGACATCAAACAATAAAACGCAGAGGTGATGGGGACGTGGAGCCTTGGGGGATACTCGACAGAAGCCTGCAGGAGCAAATCAGAGATTGCGGGGTGGGGGCCGTGAGCACTTGGAAACCAGAAGGGAGGGGCAGGCACTGACGGCTTCCGGCGCAGTCAGCATCGGCTGAGGCCAGGGAGGAGGCTGATGGAGCAGGCGTCGCGGAACCGGTGTCCATGCCACGCTGGATCCAGAGAGGCAGAGAAGGGAAGCAGCAATCCTGGTAGAGGCAGCAGGTCCAGCAAGGGTTGGGCTGAGGACCAGAGGCACTGAGTGTGGAGGGCAGAGCAGGGCCAGGTGGTGCCTCCCCTGCCTGTGGGCACCAGGAGTGCCAGTTTCCTGCCAGGCCTTACCCCGGAGGCCGAGGCAGGCAGGGCCCTGCCCTTGGCACTGGGAGTTGAAAAGGGATCCAGCCACCATAGAACTCCATCTTCTTTCTTTTTGGGGAAGCTGGACAATTTGCTGAGAAGCAAGTGCTTGTTCATTAGCGAGTCAAAGGATTTCGAGTGAGGCGTGATTCCAGGCCACCCGACTGCTGGCGAAAGAGCTTAGGCATCGAAAGCCAGTGGAGGACCTCGTCTCACTGCGTGCACATGCTGTGCACGTGGAGTGGGTTCTGCACGGCCCGGTCAAGTCCATGGAGATGGAGGTGGGGTGCGAAAGTCAATGTGTGTGTGGGTTCTGCAGATGCCTGCGGCCACCTATGGCTTCCGTTCAGCGAGCCCGAGACGGGCTCTCCTTCAGCTCCACGTATGGAGGGCCGGTACCCCTGCTGCACGCCCCCACCGTGAGTGCAGAGGTCAGGGAAGCCCCGCGCCCGCGGCTCCTGAAGAGGCCACCACGAGGAGTGTGTGTTGCAGTGAGTGAGCGTCTCCAGGACTGAGCCGTGTGGAATCAAGAGCTCAGCTGCCATCAAGGAGGTCACGCTGTGCCGCTGTGCCGCTGTGCTGCCCGTGCTGGAGTGAATCATGAGAGGCTGGGACCTTTTCTGGGAGCTGACATGTCTCACCCCACAGGGCAAGTTTACAGTCTTCAACCAAAGGAAGCATTCTTCCCAGGGACACGTCCCTCGCAGGTCTTGCCCATGCACATATGCACCTGGCAGGCGGTCCCTGTGCTTGAGCCTCGCACCCAGGAGGTGGCACTGGGGACGTCTTGGGAGTCTAGGGCCCAAGCACACCTGGACTTCGGTGCCACAGCACCACGCAGATGTACCTTCTGCTCAACCGTGGTCCTGCACCACGTGGACTGGGACAGAACCGAAGCCTTCCAGCTCAGATCGCACAGCTCTGCCACAGCCGTGTGGATTCACAAGCAAGTCTGAGAAATGTAAAATCGGTCCAGACTCCGTGGGCACACTCCCTAGACTCTTCTCTATCCCAGCGGATGCCGGCTCCTAGGAACTGCTCCATGCAACACAAGGACATCGGCGACGGCTGTGTCCTGTTTTTTTAAAGAGTGGGCGGGTGGGCTAGGAGATTTGGCTTTGAATTCGCCCCTGCAACAGGCCCTGGTGAGGAGGAGATGTGGCCTCACTGGAGAAGTTTGCTTCCGCCTGGCTCCATGACACCCTCCACCGTGGGTGACAGCATGGCCCCACAAGATGCCTATTGATGACTGCCCGCCTGAGACCCACTCCCCTTGATTATTCTGGGGTCCTGGGATCCCCACAGCTGAGTAAGGCATCGAAGCAGCTCCCCGCGAGGCTCAGCTGCCAGGTGAAGGGGCTGTGAGGGGCAGCTGGCCTTACATGAGAACCCGCCTCATAAAACCCGGGGGCAGGGAGCAGGCTACGGCGAAGAAGAGGGCACTGGGCACACCCGGAACCCAGGGCTGGCGTGGCAGGAGGCCCCCTGCTCCCGGCTGCCCTGACGGAGTGCGAGGAGGGTGCAGGCTGGTGGCTGCTTGAGCATCACCCATGATGTGGGAGCCACAGACGTGGGCACCAGGGGTCTAGGTCAGGGCTCCACAGGACACTCCAGGAAAGGACCTTGGCACTGTGCGGGGCACTGCCGGGGCAGGGGGATGAGATGGATTAGCTGCTACTGTCACCTAATTTTTAAAAACAGATTTTTATTACGGTTGGCCCTCTACATCCATGGATTCAACCAACCACAGATCGAAAATATTTGAAAACAAAACAAAAATACACATTAAAAAAAAACAAACAGAAAAACAACAACAACAACAAAAAAACAAGAGAGCATGACCACTGCTGACACACTGTGCTGGATTTGGTATTCTGAGGAATCTGGAGACAATTCAAGCACGGTGGAGGACGTGTGTGGGGGACGCAAAGCTGTCACACCTTTCCTAGCAGGACTGAGCGTCGTGGGCCCTGGGTCCTTGGGGTCCTGGAGTCCCCTACGCGTACTGAGGGACAACGCTATTGCTATTGACCTTCGTGCAGATTTCGACTTATATCAAAGTCGAAATACTGTTTGTGACTCAACAGGGGGAAAAAAAATCTAATTTTTGCCAGCCTGTTTGCGACAGTGGATTTTATAACTATGTACTAGTAAAAAATATGACGCTGTGATCAGGGAACTGCTGTCTTTATTTCACGTCTTTCCTTGGTTTGGCCACAGTCTTCTCTCAGGCTCTGTTATATGAACTGTCCTGTTGTAAAATCTGCCGGTACCCAAAACAGACCGCAGAGACCCTCCCATCGGATTCGAGTCCACCAGGAAGGAGGTGGGGCTGCCCGGGTCCTGCCCTGCAGGGAGTCAGGGACCAGGGCTGTTGAGCTTAGAAAGGGCCCTGCTGGCACTCACAGAACTCCCTGTAAGCACGGAGAACCTATTTTCATGTCTAGACTAAAAGTAATAAAAGATCATAACAAATGGTTTTAGAAGTTATTTTTCAGAGCAATGGCCACAGCTTTCCAAATAGCGTACAAGGCAGGGAAACTGACTCAGAGCTCTGGCCAGCTGAATCCCAGAAGCTCTAGGTCTGGCGGACCAGCTCAGAGAAGAGGTTCCTGCAGGCGACAGCTGCCAGCCGCCACCCGAGGCTGAGGCGTCGGCAGAGCAGGTTGTGCCCTCCGATGTGCTCACTCAGTCTGTGGCAGCCAAGACCCTCTGCCATCCTGGGGAACCAGTGTCCCAGGCCGAAGGCTTCCGCAGCAGCCCCTTTCTTGTGACCCCTCCTGTCCCCTCAGGGGCTGCACCCACGACTCGGTGTGACTGTTACGAGAATCACGCTGACCAGCTGCTCTGCCCTCCCTTCCTCCTGGGCCGGCCAGAGCTGTGGGCCCTGCAGCTGCCCACAGGGAAAATGCAGCACCTCCCGGGCCGGGTGAGCGGCGCGTCTGCATCGTCTCCTCAGCGTGCTCAATACCCCTACGAGACAAACTTAGTAATGGCCTTTAGTTAAGGACTTTTGCCCTAAAACATAATCCTGTAGCACTGGAAAACTGTTGTCCATTTTCTCACCGCTGTCTTCTGACGAGAGTAAATCCGATCTCTGGGTTGTGAAGCCTTCCTTCCAAACCCGCATCGTTCCTTTGGCAACAGCCCTGCTTAGCTTTCTTTTGGTTGAGCAAACACCAGGCTTTTTTCCTGCAAAGGCAGAAACCAGTACCTTCTCCACCCTGAAGCCCAGACCTCGAGGCCTGGCCAGAACTCACTACTGGGGGTCTCTGGAGCTGCACGCAGGGCTCGTAAGGACTCTTTCAGCTTCTTGATGCCTTGGAAAAAAGGAAGGAAACTAGTTCTAGGTACTCAAGAAGGTGAGGTGGGAGGATTGCTTGAGTCCCGAAGTTCAAGGCCAGCCTGGGCAACATAGTGAGATCCTGTCTTTAAGAAACATTAAAAAAATAAATGAAGGGAGAAGCAGTTGCTATGGCCCGTCCTGTAAACACCAATGAAGCAGCAACCGGCCAGTGTGTGCAGCTGAGAGGCCTGGGTGGGCCTGGAGTGCAGGGACCGCCGCTGTTCTGTGGCCTCCCAGGAGCCGGGCAGTGCCCCAGTTTCCAGGCTTGGGTCTCCGGGCTCCTCTGTCCTCCAAGGGCGGTAGTTCTGGCTCCCAGACTCTGAACGAAGTAAAGGGGTCAGGACTGGACACCAGTTCTCCCGCAGAATCTCGTGTTCAGGTGTGGAGAGCACAGGCGGCCTGCGGGGCTCTGGCTCTGCCGCTGGCCGGGCCCCCAGCTCCTCCTCTGGGTGAGCAGGGCACTTCCCACAGCCGCACCAGGGCCAGCTCCACACTCCGCGGGGCTGTGCTCCTTTCTCGCCCTCCCCTCCCTTGCATTAGTCCATCCTGGATCCATTTCTATGGTAACACATTTTCAAAACTGTAAAAAATGTCACCGTATTTAGCAGAGTCGTGAAAACTGGTCCCGTCTAGCCCAGGCCTCTGATCTGTGTCCCCACCAGTGCTCTCGGGATGAGGCTTTCCGCGGGAAGAGCACTCTCAGGCCACCAGAGCCCCGAGCAGAATTAACTCTCGCCTCGTCTCTCAGCACGGGTGTGCCTGGACTCTGGCCGTGACGCAGGGTTTCGGGAGGGAAGGCGGGTGGAGCACATGGCAGCGTGGTCCCCCATGGGACTGCACTCTAGCTGGCAGCGGGGGCTGGATGGATGAGCGTGGGGGTGACGTGGTGTGGGGCCATATGCATGGGTGTCTGGGGGTGAGGAGGGCACCTCAGGCTGGGTCCCAGGATGTGTGGACACAGGCCACAGACCCTCTCCAGCCGTCCTTCTGTCCTGAGCAGCTCCACAGCCACTCGTGCGCGTCAGGAACACAGATGAGTGCAGAGGGCAAACGCATGGGCTGGGGGCCGGGACAGGTGAGGCCTGTGTCCACATGTCCATGCGTTAGCAAGGAACAACTTTATAGGACTGTGGTGGTGACGATGGTGACATCATGCTTTGATGTGCTGGGTCAGGCACCTACATGGGGATCCCAGCGGTGGGCCAGGGAACCTCCCAGCAAGACCACCTGGCTCTGAGCTGCACAGACGGCAGAGGGGCTGGGCCAGGGGCTGCAGGCAGGTGCAGTGGAACAGCTGCTGCTGAGGTGGGGGGCGAGGGGGCTGAAGGAAGGCCTTGAATATCAGGCAACGGTTTGGCCTCTACAGAAAATGCGGTTTTAATGAAGGCTTCACCTGGAGGGTAGTGAGGAGCTGGCATGAGAGGGGCCTGCCCAGCTGTGGTCTGCACAGAGCAAGACCCAGGGCAATGAGGCCTGACGGGATGGGGGCACTGGAAACAGGAGGGATTGATTTAGGGGATTCTTGTGGATGTCAGGTCAGAGGAAGGGCTGAGTGAGAAACAAGCAGGATGGAGACATCAAACAAGATTCTAGAACCTGAGACAGTGCTGAGACCTGGGTTCCCATTTAGTTTCACAAACATTTATCCTGCCCCATCACGGGCCAGGCACTGCTGGGGGCGGGAACCTGGGCTCCATCAGTGATCGAAGGAAGCCAAGTACCAGCCAAGGGGCTTCACTGCCACAGGGGAGACGGGAAACACGTGACTGAGGGTGCAACAATGCAAGTGCTCTGGGGAAGGCAGAGCGGGGAGGGCGCTGGCGATGGGGCTTCTGGGGGGCCGGGAAAGATGGGGAGACATGGGCGCTCCAGGTTGCCATGGTTCTGAAAGCCTCTGCAATCTTCAATGAAAGGGCCTCAAGAGATTGCAGTTCTTTGGCTGAAATGAAAGAAATTGGCTGGAAACAGGGAAGTGCTGCGCGTAATGGGGTTCTGTGTAGGTGATGAATTCTGAATGCTTAGGTAAGCACGGTGGTTTCCAGGTAGCGTAAGCGACAGCTTCCTGAATATGAATGAGGCTGGCTTTGCGGGGGCGACTTTGTTTCTCTCCTTCCTAAACTCCAGCTCATTGTGAAACTCTTCCCTGTCAAATTTCCTAAGATTTGAATGATATACGAATAAAACTCAGTTTTCGAATCAGACTGTGTAAGAAGGATGGTGGAATGGGGACTCCAGCTCCTTCGAGAAGACAGAAAAGAAAGAAGGGGCAGAGGAGAAAGCTCATGGAGGCCACGCCCCTGTCCTGGCCCCAGGCTGCTGTGTGCTTCCCGTCTGGGTGACCCTCAGATGAAACTGATTCTTCGCCCTGTACTCCACTGAGACTAGTACCGAGGATAACAGCGGCATTCACTCATCACAGACAAGAGCTAAGTTTCACACAGGAGTTGGGTGGGGTCCCCGCGGTCCCTCTCGCCTGTGGACAGCACCCAGGACCTCAGGCATGGCACATGCACAGTAAACACGAGCCTCAGCAAGTTAAGCCACCTGGAAACTCCACAGTTGTGAACTTTCTGCAGCCTTCACCAGCAGAAGGGGAGACGCCCACGTGGTATCCAAAATGCCCAGGGAGAAAGGGAGGTGCAGTGGGCACGGGGACCTGTAGACAGAAGCTCTTAGTGGTGCCATGGTGACCCAGAGCCATACCGCCTGGCTTGAGCTCCCTGGACCAATAAAAGGTGCAGTTCTGCATGCTGGCAGGCCAGGTGCAACTTTTTATTTTGATTCTTACTTGACGGCCAGATACGTGTGAGTGGAGGGACGGGAGTGAACTGAGAACGCCACAGAGCACGGGTTGGGCAGGGCGGTGGGGCGACCAGGCCCTTGGCAGACGGTCACCAGGTGAGCACCGAGGGGTGATGCTGCTGTAGCTTCCTGTGAAAGAGGAAGGCCAGCCGGGTGTGGTGGCTCACGCCTGTAATCCCAGCACTTTGGGAGGCCGAGGCGGGTGGATCACCTGAGGTTGGAAGTTCGAGACCAGCCTGACCAACATGGAGAAACCTTGTCTCTACTAAAAATACAAAATTAGCCAGGTATGTTGGCATGTGCCTGTAATCCCAGCTACTTGGGAGGCTGAGGCAGGAGAATCACTTGAATCTAGGAGGTGGAGGTTGCGGTGAGCAGAGATCATGCCATTAAACTCCAGCTGGGGCAACAAGGGCAAAACTCTTGTCTCAAAAAAAAAAAAAAAAAAAAAAAAAAAAAAGGAAGGCCACAGTGAGCACACGGCCCCAGGAGAGCCACAGTGGAAGCAGGGAGACCCGGGAGGGAGCTGCGACCACCAGGCCAAAGAGCTGCTGGCTCAGGTGGCTGCAAGGCGGGGAGGAGACTGGCCACAGATGCCCTGCCGAGAGAAGGATGTGTGGGGGTACAAAGAGGAGTCTCTGACTCCTGCCCAGGAGTCAACCTGAGTAAACGCCGGTCCCCTCGGCTGCAGAGGGAGGACGCGTGCTTCTGCAGGGAGGGGAAGGAGATGCCCAGAGCCGATGGTACCGGCTTCGACACAGGTGGCACTGGGTTTGCCTGTTCTGCACTTTTGTGCTCCAATGTGCATGCACAGTGGCGGCACGGTCAAAATATCTGGCCAATATGTGGAAGAGTCTCAAGCTCTCTGTCTGACTCACAGGAGTGTCCTCAGAGGAGTGTCCCTGCAGGCTGGGGTGCGGGCAGGGTGTGCTCTGCTCTCAGGATCTCTGAGCTGAACTCGGCCTTGTTCTTCTATGGCCTGTGTATGGTTCTTATACTTTTTAGGTGGTTGAAAAAAAATCAAAGGAACAATATTTTGTGATGTGAAGTTATGCAAAATTCAAACTTCAGTCCACACGGTTACATAGCAACATGGCCAAGTTCATTCACTCATGCGGTCTCTGGCTACTTTTGCACCACAACGGCAGCGCTGGGGAAGTGCCAAGGGGCAGTCCCACCTGCAAAGCTCTTTCATAGGAAGAGTCTGCAGACTCCTGCTCTAACCCACACGTGACGGCAGGGAGCCACCACCTTGACCTTGGTGAGCGTGAACGGGGGCAGAGGTGGCACTAACCTGCTGGAGGTGCTAGAGAGGTACTCACAGGAGCTGTGGCCGGGGCCAGAGGAAAGGTGTAATCAAAACAGAATACTATGAATTTACATTTTCTAGTACTTAAAAAAATATTCAAAATACCTTTTTTCATTGCAGATTTATAAGTAGAATTTCTGCAGACAGGTTTTAAAAGACACTTGTAGGCTAGCCTGGAAACCTAACCACTATATATAACAATTCTATTTAAAAAGTGTATTCCAGTTCAAAATAAACATCTTACAAGTGACTTCAGAGTATATTTCATTGGTGACTTGGCAATACCTCGATTTATACTCTAATATACAGTGTCAACTCTGCGTTTTCTGGGTACTTGGCATATTTTAGCAGACAACCAAACACACAAAGCTGCAACGTTATTTCTCAATGAAAATTAACAAGTTGGTCTGTCTGGGCTAAGCTGGCATGTCTGGGTTGTTGTGTAGTGAACCTTTCAGTTCTCCATACCCTGGAGGGCATGGTGCAAGCTCTGGACTCATTCTATCCAGAGGTGCTCAAGGCAGCAGCTGGCCAAAGCCGGGAGCACACCCACAGGCTTGCCCGGTGGGAACTGCTTTGGCGGATGCCCTGCGTCTGTTTCAGGTCTTTAGGTTCCCATGCGCTGCTGTCTTTGTGGCTGGACTGCCGTCCCCAGGAACCACAAGGGAAGTAGAAAGAGAGCTTGAATCTGAACGCAAGTGAAAAGCCCATCATCAAAGCTCACGAGATGGAGATGGCGGGGGGAGCGAGACGGCAGGGGGAGCGAGACAGCAGGGGGAGCAGGCGGGGGGAGCGGGCGGGGTGGGGGAGACGGCGGGGTGAGTGGGCCAGAGGAAGACGGCAGTGGCGGGGGTCCCGCAGACCTGAACACACACATTAGGAAGGAAGAAAAACTCAAAAGTTAATGAGCTATTTTTATTTTGCACTTGAGAACTGAAACAGGACAAGAGGGTGATCCTAGAGAAAACAGAAGAAAGGAAACAAAACAAAGTACTGGAATAGAAAAATAAAGATAAAATAATGCAGTAAATTCACAAAGCCTAAGTTAGAACTTGAGGACACTAAAGAAATGAACAAATATCTCAGAGGATTAATCAGTAAAAAGAGGAAAAGGCAAATAAACAACAATAGGAATAAAAGGGGACACATCTAAAGAGACAGCGGATTGGGAATGACAGAGCAGCTGGAACAATAAAGAGATTAGAGACTCATGAGAATACTGCAGACAGCCTCAAGGGAAAGGATGAGAATACTTAGCTGGATTGAATAAAATCCTAGAAAAATAAAAGTTTTTGAAGCTAGCTTAAGAAGAAATAGAGAGTGTAAATAATCCTATCAGCATTAAAGAAATGGAATACAGAATTCAAACCCACCCTCACAACGTCACACTAGCCCAGACAGCTCAGGGGCAAATTCAGGGGAGGCTTCTCGGCAGGTGCTGCCGGATGGGCGCTCTGAATGCCAGGGGAGCGGTACCATATGCCCGAGAAGAGCTTCCCCACCGAAGCCCAGGCTGGGGGCCGCGAGGGCCGGGGCCCAGCAGAGCCGGGCGCAGCGAGTGAGGGGTGTGTCGGACGTGGGGCTCCATGGTGGCAGGGGCTGAATTCTGAGTTTGCTAATTAAAAAAAGGAACAAAAAGGAAGAAGAAACCAGAACCAGCCTCACAGTGCCTCACAGTGCCCCGACAGGAGAATGGATAATGGAGTCATGGCAGATAGCAGAGGTGAAGGAACAAAACCTAGATGACCACCAAAGATACAGATTGAAGTCAGAGCCAAACAAACAGGTTTTGCAGGCCACGCGTTGTGTGATGGCGCCAACAGGAGTTTGTAAAAGCCTCTAAGCAGGTACCACGTATGTGCCAGGGCTCACGGCCAGAGAGGGAAAGGGTAACGTTACCAGAGGGAATGGGACTGGGGTGGGCTCTGGGGCTCGACCTCTGTAATTCCTTAAGCTGGGAATACAACACACACACACACACACACACACGCGCGCGCGCGCGCAAGTCTCTGTAAATTTTTACATGGCTAAAATGTTCCTTAATATGAAAAAAATTCAAGTGAAGCCGGTCAGCCATTCTGGATAGTCAGAACAAGAGGAGAGGAGGCTCGTTTGGTTAAGCCCTAAATCTGTTACCAGCAGTGTGAAGATGAACACAGCTACACAATAAGAAAACACAGTGAATTCCTGCTTCTCCTGCTTTACATCAGCAATCCTGGTGGTAGAACCCAGGCACACACCATTCATGGCAGAACAAGAGAAGAATCCGACCCTTCTATCAGATTTCCATCTCCAGGCAGTGCTGCGTCCAGCTGCTGGGATGGAGGGAAAGTTCTGTGGAGATTCCACAGGTGGGCAGGGCAGGCCCCAGCCCCGACCGCAGGACCCTCTGCCGCTCACTGTGGACACCCTGTGTTGGGGCCGATCTGGGCACTGGAGGACGTGAGCAGCTTCCTGGCCTCACCCACTGGGGCAAGGAGCACCCCTACTGTGCCCTAGTTGCACCTGCGGGCAAAACCAGCCACGATTGAGAAGCACTGCCCTGCATCACTGGGGTGTCCAGCACTCATGAAGAACGCTCATCCATCTACGGAAGAAAGATGGAAGGTTCTGGCAGCCTTCCTACCCGGCCAAGCTAGCCAGCGCCCATGGCTCCGGAGCAGCCTGTAAAATACCATCCCATCACAACAGTGATTTCAACTTTCCCACTTCCCCCAGCAAAACATCCTCACGTCCTCGCAGTCCAGCTGACTTTTATTCTCTTTTGAACAGATAGCTTCGACACCCACTGACCTGATGCAGACACAGGTTCGTGCTGCTCTGTGTCGGGAGGAGACCCTCGGCCCTCGGAAGCAGAAAGGGGCACGCGGACTCACCGATGAGGGAGTTGAGGGAGGAGTAGGAGCTGGCGCGGCGCATCTTGTCGATGGTCTCGAAGGACAGGATGTGCTCCTCATTCTCGGGGCTGCCCAGGGTACTGCTGGCACTGCTGCTGGTGCTGAGGTTTCCAGGGGAGAACGCCACCGCACCACCGGCTGCCCGAGACACAGTGGGGTCAGTGGGGTGCTCCCGGGACCCTCCTTTTGGTCTTACAGTTAATGGCATGACTGAGATATGTATTTTCTTCTAAATAAAGCTCAGCACACCCGGGCACAAACACACCCTGGTACACACACACCCTAGCACACACACCCTGGTACACACACCCTGGCACACACACACCCTGGCACACACACCCTGGTACACACACACCCTGGTACATACACCCTGGTACATACACCCTGGCACACACAGCACACCCAGACACAAACACCCTGGTACACACACACCCTAGCACACATACCCTTGCACATACACCCTGGCACACACACCCTGGCTCACACACACTCTGGTACACACACCCTGGTACACACATACCCTGGTACACACACACCGTGGTACACACACCCTGGTGCACACACACCCTGGTACACACACACCCTGCTACACACACACACCCTGGTACACACACCCTGGCACACACACAGGCACAGGCACTCACTGATCTCCCTGGGATCCAAGCTCCCCACCCACAGACTGGGGCAGGGCACGGCCCTCCAAGGAGCCACCACTTCGCCTGCGACTGCACTTGAGCTCTGCACTGGTAACGCGCCCGCTGGCTGTTCTGGGGACTGGCCTATGCTTCCTTGCCAGGCTCACGTCTGGAAGGGTGACTCCAGACGAGGACAGCTGGCTCATCACCATGGTGCCAGACGGGACTTCGGGGCATGCACTTAGAGAAGGGGCAGGGGCACAGTGATTCTTGCTCAGACAAAAAGTTTTGGAAAATACAAGCCCAATCTCTCCCAATCCAAGAACCCAGTTTCCAGGATCTTACATTCCTCTGTCAAGCTCAGGTTCTGCAAAGATTTGTTGAGGCTCCTGGCTGTGGCGACAGCACGGATGTTTCCGTAGGAGCTCACGGAACGAAGTCTGGGGGTGCACGGGCTGTCTCGCACTGGGGTCAGACTCCCTCCCTCTGGGAAAAGAAGGAGAAAGACAAGTTACGACGGGCTTCCAGGCGCAGGCCGGCGTGTCTTCTGACACTCAGCAGCTGGGACACTCGGTGACGGCAGCTGCTACCTGTGCTGGAACGAATGTGAACGCAGGAGCTGCGCAGCTCAGGGAGACTCAGACGTGAGCAGAGGCTCTGCGGGACGGCACTGGACAAACGACAACCGCTTGTCGCTCTGTGGATATTAAATTACAAAAGACAACGGGGAGAGGCTGATGGCTGTGGCCTGTCCAAGCGCACACGAGGTGCGTGGTGACGTGGGCCGTGAGCCGTTCCCCGGGAAGCCGCAGCAGAGCAATGACCGGCCGCACTCAGTCTGGCTCACCCTTCCCCCTTCCTGGGCTTCCTATAAGCAGTGAGGCTTCACTGTTGATGACAAGCCTCTGCACGGCAGAGACGGCTGTGTGGCAGGGGAGGGGCTGCCAGCAGCGATGAGACAGGAACTGTACTCTCCAGTCAAAACGACACGTGTGAGAAAGGACTCCTGATGTGACTCACCGAGCCACGGAGCCAACAGCAGTGTGATGAAATGACTCACGGCAGGAAGGCGGCCCCTGCGCTTTTCTGCAAGCTCCTATTGCAGAAGTTTTGTCATATTCAAGGTTTCTGTGAGTTTAATTTCCAAAAAGGGTAAAAAGAAAGGAAAAATGTAAGAGGGTCAGTGTGGCCCTCTTTCCTGTCCTTTCGAATCTGACAGGTGCCTAAAAAGATGAGAAACACAGGGACCCCTTGCGGAGGGATCTGGGAAACCTGAGCTTAGACTCTGCGCGAGTCAGCAAGCGGCCAGCCGTCCTGAGACTGGGCCGGGGCCTGCACTGGAACCGCCAGGCAGGTGCTCAGCGGGTTCACAGAAGACGCCGTACCTGTGGTCGCTGGAGAAGGCAAGGGGTAGTTCTTTTCCTCTTCTATGAACTGCAGGGCCACGGTGCAGAAATTGCTTTCGTACTGAACCACGAGATGACTCAGAGCCACCACCAGCTCCTGCCGAGAGGGAGACGGGACAGTAACACTCACTGGGGCCGGAAGATGACTGAGGAGCAGCAGTGAGACTTGAGTCACCCACAGAAAAGAAAGGTTAAGACAAAAGCGTGCTGTCGGCGTCAGAAAAAGGGACCATCCCTTTTCGAACCCAGAAGCCTTGAACAGCAGTGCTGTGGAGATGGCAGGCCACCGGCTCACGGGGGAAGCCCAGAACGCCTGCCAGGATCCTCACCACCGCTAGATGCGCACGACGCGTGGGGGTCTCATAAGGACACGGTGAGTCACAGGACTCCAGGCGGGGAAAGGCAGGAGGCCTCACAGCCTCTCGCTTACGGTCACCACTGGGACCCCGGCTGAAAACGCCGCTTTAGATCACACCCGATGGCTGGCGGCCTTTCTGAATCTGAGCACCCCAGGGCCGAGCGCCCCGGACAAGCTGAAGCCTGCTCTTTTCAACACACGTGAAACTTTCACTGGAAGACGTTTCTAGTCCCTAAGAGGGAATGGGAAAAGTTGTGGAACTAAAACATCATCTTTAGGCCCAAATGCCTTGGTCCAAGGAAACAGACACAATTTGCCTCTGTTTTAGGACAGTTCAGTGCCGTGACAGGAACAGCTGGAGATCCTAGAAGTCACTGGGAAACAGAAGGGGGATGTAGGGTTAAAAAACAGAAGGAATGCTTTTTTCCCTACGACAACTTTCTCTGCCTTTTTTTTTCTACAAAGAAAAAAGATGGATTCTTAGCAGAAAGCCAAGTGCTGCGACAGGACCCCTTGCTTGCTGCGTGATGCTCCCGTCTCCGCAGCGGCAGGATGAGCAGGCTCTGGATGGGCGCCCACCAGGGACCAGGGTCTTCTCGTGGCCGCCCACTCTCCGCCTACACACTCTCTGTCCACGCACTCTCCCACCCCAGCTTTACACGCCCTGGGCTTCCTCCTGTCGTGCTTTGTGGCTTCCCTGATGCTGGCCCCTCACTCTCCTAGCTCCAGGCTGGCTGTCCAGCTGCCGGCTCTTCACCTGCACCCCAAACTCTCCCTGCCCTGTGAACTGTGGGCACCGTCCACTTTCCATTCAGCCTGTAGCGCCCTCTTGATTTGCACTGATGGAACTGCAAGTCTCGCACTGCTCAGAATGGAGCCCTGGCATCACCCTCCACTTGCCCCTCCCGCCCTGCTGGGCACCAAGGGTCGTGGCCCAGTGTGCATCTTCACCGCCATGGCCCACACCCGGTTCTGGTGCTCATCTCCAACTGCCTAAGCCACTGTCTCAGGCTCCCGGACAAACCACAGAACCCCCGCTGCCTTCCCTGTGCGGAGAGTGAGGCGCTGCCCAGACGGGGCCTCCGACAAAGCGAACACCCACCGGGCCCCTTCCAGAGAAGATCAAGGCTGCACCTGTCTTCAGAAAGTACCGATTTTTTCCCTTTCCTTCTGACATCAGGTGAGAAAAGCCAGAGTTGCGCCCTGGCATGGATTAACGTGCACTGAGGTGGTGGGCCTTTCGATTCAGGGGAGGTCAACAGGGGCCACGTCCATTATTCAAGGGGAACATCCAGAGAGCACTCACTCCCGAACACACATCCTGCTGCATACGGCGACCTCGCTCGGAGCCGCACATCCTGCTGCAGATGGTGGGCCTTGCTCTGGAGGCTGCTGCCTGGCACACAGCAAAGAGTTCTCCTTTGCGTCAGACCCTTCCTGCCCTTCCTGAATGGAGCTGGGCTCTGACAGCAGGACACACAGGCACCGGCCTTCTTTGGGACATTTGTGCAGAACCCATCAGAGGGTCTGGCAGAGGGGCTCAGCCAGGGGTGTGGGAGTTCCCCTCTCTCTCAGCTTTTGCAAGATGATCTTGGCTTGTGTTGCCACGTGACCCCTTCACCCTGGGGGCTCCCCAGCAGCACACAGACGGGGAGGCCACATTAGTGGCCATGGGCTCCACACTGACCAGCCTTCCAAGGTCCTCTGACCAGTCGCTTGTCAAAGCCATGGTCTGTCTTCCTGATCCCTGGCTGGGGCTGAGCAGCCTCCCTCGAAGGGGCAGCTTCGCCTGGACTCACACTTCCACCTGTCAGCTCAGCCTTTCCTGTCGGCTCCCCACCTTCGGAGTCCATGCGTGTTCCTAGAACCTGCTCCTTCATGGCCGGCCCCTTCAGTGAGGAGCAAGTCTACTCTTCTGTTGCTCAGACCCAAACCCCGGGGCTCCCTGTCTTCCTCTTTTCTCTACCCTCTCCACCTGCGAGCAAGTGCTGTGAGCTCTGCGTTCAAAGCGTGCGTCTCTTCCTCCCTGCACCATCCCTGCAGCTGGGCGAGCGGCCCTTCTGATCTGGGCAGCCAAAGGCAAGGTCCTGCCTCCAAACCCCTCCAGGCCGCTGATCACGAACAACAAGGCTTGTGCGTGGCTGGGCCACCTGCCCCACTGCCCTCCTGGCCTCTTGTACCTGGCCCTCTGATGGGTATGCCCCCTGCTCTGGGCCCCTCCCTGTGGCAAGGCCTCCCTATGCCCCCAGCCCCATCCATACTAGCTCTGCTCAGCTGCCACCCCGGCCTACCACCCTCATACCCAGCCCCTCCCCCAGCTCCAGGAACACTTTCTTGAGAGAAAAGCTAGGGTTGCCCTGCGGGGTCACTGAGGCCCAAGCCGGCCCAGCACACAGCACGTGCCTGACAAGTGTGTTCTGGGGGAGTGCAGCCCTCCCTGCAGGGGCGAAGTCTGTAACACATGGGTTACTTTCCAACTGTGAACTGGTGCCAGGACTCAAGGACATCTTGCTTGGGCACATGCCCTGCCCCGCTGGGGACCCACGCACCTCCCGGTGTTGACATGGCTGGACTGACCATGGGCTGCCGGCCCACCTAGCCTCCGCCCCTTGCCCACCTGCCCTGAGGGTCACCCACTCCACATTTCCAACAACATGCCACTGGGCGGCTAATATTTGTCTTGTGACCTGTGCTCAGGCATCATAAAACTCAGCTCCCGTGACCACGGCAGGCCCGAGCAGCGCCCTGGGAAGCATCCTGGGAGGCCAAGGCCTGGGATTACAGAGTGGATCCCGTGAGCCCAGGAATTGGAGGCCAGCCTGGGCAACACAGCGAGACCCCATCTCTACAAAAAAGAAAAAAATTAGCCCAGTATGGTGGCACACGCCTGTGGTCCCAACTACTCAGGAGGCTGAGGTGGGAGAATCGCTTGAGCCCGGGAGGCAGAGGTTGCAGTGAGCTGAGATCACGCCACTGTATTCCAATCTGGGCGACAGAGCGAGACTCCGTCTCAAAAAAAAAAAAAAAAAGGAGGATGGATGTAACCTTTTTGGTATCCAGTACACACTGCTTCTATGGAAAAGCAGCAGTAACACCCTCCTGTCTCCCGCCCCAGAGGGCGGCAGGAGCTGCTCAACCAGGCCTGCTCCCCGACCCCAGCCCCACAGCGGGCTCAGGACAGGCCCTGAGGAGAGGCTGCAAGAAGGGGGCTGGCTCCATACCTGCCAGGCTCCTTGCTGCTTGTGCCTGTGCCCAAGTCCCCTGCAGAGCACCGTTCCCACTCATGGTGGTTGGCAAACAGGAGAGAAAACCAGCTGTGATGTGGCAGGACTCCATGACGAGGACGGAGGTGCACCCCCGGAGCTGGCACCCCCAGAGCTGGTGCACCCCGAGTAGGCCACTCCCCGAGTCGGCACAACCCAGAGTCAGTGCACCCCCCGAGTCGGCACACCCCCCAAGTCGGCACACCCCAGAGTCGGCGCACCCTCTGAGTTGGCATACCCCAGAGTCGGTGCACCTTTGGAGTCAGTGCACCCCAAGTTGGCCACCCCCCCGAGTCGGCACACCCAAGTCGGTGCACCCCGAGTTGGCACAACCCAGAGTCGGTGCACCCCCCGAGTCACTGCACCCCCCAAGTTGGCACACCCCACAGTCCGTGCACCCCCTGAGTCGGCACACCCCAGAGTCAGTGCAACCCTGGAGTCGGTGCACCCCAAGTTGGCACACCCCCTGAGTTGGTGCACCCGAGTCGGTACACCCCCTGAGTCAGCACACCCCAGAGTCGGTGCACCCCCCGAGTCGGTGCACCCCCCAAGTTGGCACACCCCACAGTCCGTGCACCCGAGTCGGCACACCCCAGAGTCGTTGCACCCCTGGAGTTGGTGCATCCCCTGAGTTGGCACACTCCGAGTCAGTGCACCCAATTCGGTGCACCCCCTGTCGGTGCACCCCCTTAGTCGGCACACCCCAGAGTCGGTGCACCCCTGGAGTCGGTGCACCCCGAGTTGGCACACCCCCCGAGTCAGCACCCCCCGAGTTGGTGCACCCCGAGTTGGCACACCCCAGAGTTAGTGCACCCCTGGAGTTGGCACAGCCCCCGTCGGCACCGTCCCCAGAGTCAGCGCACCCCCTCAGAGTCAGTGCACCCCTGGAGTCTGCGTGCCAGTGCAGCCTGCTTGGGGAGGCCTCCTGGTCACACGTGAGTGATGGTGTCTTTCTCTGACTCCTCACTACCCTTCCTCCCTCCAGACATCACCCTGCCAGCTGAGGTTATCAGCTCTGTTTGCTGCTTCTCCTGCTAGAACGCAAACCCCCTGAAGCCGGGAAGCATCTCAAGTGCCTGATGTGGTACCCAGCGCTGGGCAGACACCAGAAAAATACTTGCTGCAAGAGTGAACCCTGTTAGATTTGTAAGAATAGAGCACTTATTGAAGGCACATTCTTGACAGCTGGAGCCTGGCACTCACAGCTCCTGCCTTCAGCCTCACCCCACTGCCCCTCCTGCCTGCTCAATGGTCCGGCCACGTGGAAGGAAGGTGGCCCTGAGCCCCTCCATCTTCCCCACGCCTGAGCCTCTGGCCACTCAGAAGAGGGGTGGCCCTGAGCCTCTCCATCTTCCCCATGCTTAGGCCTCCGCACACGCTCCTCCCACTTATCCAGCCCCTCCTGGGTGACGTATGACTCACCCTCCATAACCAGGTAAGAGCTGCCCCTCCACAAAAGCCTCTGCCTACCCCCTTCCCGCTCAGATGCAAGCACAGGCCCAGCTCTCAGGAGCTCCAGAGCACTCCAGGCAGCACTTCTCCACAAGGCTCTGGTGTAATGACTGTATCTGTATCTGTCTCTTTGATTAGACTGCATGCTCCTGGAGGGCAGGGGCTGTCATCCCCCCTGCTCCACACGCCCTACCCAGCGTCCCCGAGACAGCTGTTTCCCGGTCGGCAGCACCTCCTCTGAACCCCATGGTGTCCTCGCAGGCCACATCTCCAGGATGCAGGTTCAGCAGGTGGCCGTGCAGGCGAGTGAATGCCGAACCACTCCCAGTGGAGGGTGAGCTTCATCTCAGTGCCCCAGCAGCCAGGACCACACCACGGGACACAACCCGGGACGGACACCCAGCCCCAAGATGGCTCTTGGAGAACGCCTCACAGCTAACGCCCTCTCTATTTTCACATTGTTTTTGTAAAGAAGAAACAAAGCTTTCCTTACTTTCAAAAGAATTTTAACAGACAAATCGCTGATTTGCTGCTTTGATCAGTGATGTCCACTAAAGGTGATTTGATTCGGGAAAAAGAATCTGGCAGGGGCTGAGAGAAGCCAGGTTCAGAAACCCGGCCATGAGGAGAACGTGAAGATAACAAAGTCAGAACCAACAGAAAAGGCTCGCCAGAGTCTCACTTCATATTTTCAAGATCTCAGTAGAAAATGTAGCATCCTAATGACTTGGGCTAATTCTAGAAGGGAATGCAGGATAGAACGTGCCTCTCCACGCTTCGTCTGTCTGAGGGAAACCCGGCCAGATCACGTCCCTCCCAAGTAAAGCGGCGGCATCTGCTCTCCCAACAAACAATCTCCAGCCCCTGGTCCACGGCCCGTCTCCTGATAGAGCCCGTCTCCAAGAGAGAGTCATACACAGCCCGCACAGGAACGCGTGAGGTCCTGATAGAACCCATTCCAAGAGAGAGTCACACATAGCCCGCACAGGAACGTGCGAGGTCCTGATAGAACCCATCTCCAAGAGAGAGTCACGCACAGCCTGCACAGGAACGCGCGAGGTCCTGATAGAACCCATCTCCAAGAGAGTCACACACAGCCCGCACAGGAACGCGCGAGGTCCTGACAGAACCCATCTCCAAGAGAGAGTCACACACAGCCCACACAGGAACGCGCGAGGGGAGACACAGACTCCCCACCCAGAAAGCAGCTCTGTGCTCCAGCTGTCGGATGAGTTCTCTGCAAGAGCAGCCTTCGATCTCACCAGCAAAGGAGATCGGGAAACCAGTGTCTTCCTAAACACCCCTTTTGCGCTGCAGTGGGTGGGGGAATTTGAGGGTGTGTGGAACCAACTTTTTCTAGGGGTGTGAAACCTTGGACAATCATCAGTGATGTTTCTACATTTAAACAGGTGAGTAAGTTTTCAAGTTTATAAAACTGTTTTGGCCAGGCACGGCCACTCACGCCTGTAATCCCAGCACTTGGGAGGTCGAGGCGGGCGGATCAGGAGATCAGGAGATCGAGACCATCCTGGCTAACACAGTGAAACCCCGTCTCTACTAAAAATACAAAAAACTAGCCGGGCGCGGTGGCGGGTGCCTGTAGTCCCAGCTACTCAGGAGGCTGAGGCAGGAGAACGGCATGAACCCGGGAGGCGGAGCTTGCAGTGAGCCGAGATTGTGCCACTGCACTCCAGCCTGGGCGACAGAGCAAGACTCTGTCTCAAAAAAACAAACCAAATCAAAACAAAAGTGCTGACATACGGGGGGTGTGGGGGGACCCAGGCCACAAACCTTCCCGCCACCTGTGGGCGGCTGCGTCTCTTTGGAGCCGCAGTGGTGCCTGTGTGCGGTGCTCCCAGGCCGGAAGGAGACTGCTACACAAGCTGCCGGGAGGCGCGACCTACTAAATGCCTTTACGTGAAGCAAACACACGGGTGTCTGGTAAAGAAACGCATTTTGGAGAGAATGAAACATGTAAAGATCTGCTCTCGAAATGACACACAGTGGAAACTGAGTGCTCCCTGCTGCGGTCAGGGCCACGCGGGCTTCGCCCCAGGTGTCGCGGGGTCTGGCCTGGGCACCCTGCTGCTGCCGGGCTGGGGGTTCACGCACCTTCCGGACCATGGGGCTCCCGTCGCTGACCAGCTGGGCCAGCATCATGGCCACGTTGTGGTCAATGGTGGTGGAGTGGTCCGTTCTCTCTGCAGAGTTGCCCACGAACGTGCCAAGGGCGAAGACCGCCGCGCAGCGGACCTGCAAGGCAGCAGGGGGTCACACGCATGTCCCACGCTGGGCCATGCTGCAGCCTGCCTTTCTGCCAGGGCTGTGTGCAGGTGAATCCAACCCCACAGGTGCTTGCTGAACAGCTCTCCAGGCCCCAGGCTCTCCTCGCACTGCCAGAGAGGCAACAGGGAAGGAGGTGGGGAGCAGCAGGGGCAGCCGCCCAGCTCCAGGGCCGGACGGCCAGGCTGCAGAGGCAGGAGCTGCATTGCCCTGGGAACTGAAAGACCAAACCAGGCGCCAGGGAATGTGCTGATGAACAAGGCAGGAGTTAGAGGAGGGGGCTGGGAGGGGCCACAGAGCATGGGAGGGTGGAAAGAGGGGAAGGTGCAGGCACTCCTGGAGGCAGAGGGGCATGGGGGTCCCGGAGTGCACCAAGCACACAGGCCTCAGCCAGGGGAGCGACACCATGTGGTCCTGGGGTTCGGGGACCCTGGCTGAGCCCCTGCCTCCAACACCACGTGGTCCTGGGGTTCGGGGACCCTGGCTGAGCCCCTGCCTCCGACACCACGTGGTCCTGGGGTTCGGGGACCCTGGCTGAGCCCCTGCCTCCGACACCACGTGGTCCTGGGGTTCGGGGACCCTGGCTGAGCCCCTGCCTCCGACACCACGTGGTCCTGGGGTTCGGGGACCCTGGCTGAGCCCCTGCCTCCGACACCACGTGGTCCTGGGGTTCGGGGACCCTGGCTGAGCCCCTGCCTCCGACACCACGTGGTCCTGGGGAGAAGTGACGGTCCCTGACTTGCTTCCTCAGCTGTAAAAATGAGCAACACCCTGTACCCTGCATAGGGCAGGGCGAAGTGAAGCGTGAAGGCAATGGTGCATGCAACTCCCAGAGTTCCAGCCTGCGGCCATTCTGTGGGCAGCGCCCTGCGCCTTCCCCAGCTGCACCAGGCACAGCCACTGGCCTGTCTCCTTCCCCGTAAAGTGGAGATCTAGTAGTCCTTGCCTTGAAGGCCGCGGTGAGGACACAGAGCAGCATCCAGAGAGCGAGCACGTGACCCCTGCCTCTGAGGTGCCCTCCGGGACCCCCGCTTGCAGCTGTGCCACTGTCCCCGGGAGTGCACTCTGGGCCCGGGTGCAAAATCCCCAGGGGCGTGGCTCTCCTCTCACTAAGGTTCCACGGTCCTACTCTTGTTAGCGCGCAGCCCTGAAGTTCCTGGACGTGGGCCGGCCACACCTGCACACGAGCAGACCTCTGCCTCCCCCGGGAGCTCCCGCAGTCAGCAGCCAGGAGGATGGGTCTCTGAGCCCCGCCGGACTCACCTCGGGAATGGGGTCGGAGAGGAGGCTGTAGAGCTTCTCATGAGCGCTGTCCCTCACGCCGCACCACCTCGCCGAGTCGAAGTTCTGCCAGATCCTGCCAAGGCAGATGGCCACCCACTGGCGCAGCAAGGGGTGCGGGTCGTTGAGCTGCTCCAGGCAGATGGCAATGAGGTTTCCCTGAAGGCAGGCTTCCTGCAGAGGCAGGACCACAGACAGGTGGGCCTCTGCCTGCCAATGGCGGGCACGTGGTGGGTGCCTGTGCGGGACGGTGGTGGCCACCCGTTCTTGGGAGGCCTTGATATGCTCAATTTTCCCCATTGTAAATTCCTGATTCCTATTCACCCTGCAAATGGCTGGCTAGACGAAGGGCCCGAGCCTCTGCTGGACACCCCCTCGCCCCCACGTGGCACCACGTTTCCCAGTGGGCCCAGCTCCTCTGCAACGTCAAGGGTGGGCTCTGGGGGCTGGGGGTGGCTGGGGTGCTCACCTGCCCCGTGTTATAGCTGTTGACGATCACGGCGAGAATGAAAGCCGTCATGGTCCTGTGTTCGGCCTGGAAAACAAAAGCCAGTCTCGGTTGTCCCCCCTCAATGGCAACTCTCATTCCCAAAGCACAACAGCGTGATCCTTTCTGAATCTTCACGATATGCGTGGCGCATAATTAAAGTAATGAGAGCCAGCTTTGCTGCTGGATTTTGAGTGGACTCTACAAAAATGAAAAGCCATTTTCAAAGGCCTGAGAGTTCTGGGCTCCCCTCCCAGAGTGAAGAGACTACTCCTTGGAAGGCCTAACACTGCAGGACGGGCACAGACCTGGTGGCTGTCTCATCTGTCACAGGCCAGCCACGGCTGTCGGTATGAAGCACCCGGACCTCACCTCCCCAGCCTGCCCAGCATTCTGTGAACGCACGGTCCTGCAACCGGGGGCTTTGGCAGCAAAGCCATGGAGGCAGCCCTCGAACTGTGTTTCACTGTTTTCTCCTTTCTGCTCTTCTACTGTGACTCATTTTCATTCTCTCCTGTCCTCTGTGCCTCTGCTGACCTGGAAACCAGAGTCTATTTGTAAGTTTTTAGTGGTGCCTTAGTTTTTTACGTGCACACCGCATGGTCTAGTGCGTCCTACGCTAGACCAATAATCCAATAATCTTGGATTATTGCAGGGCTCCCAAGGTACCCAATTCCTCCTCTTGTTTGACCCTCCAATTCGCCATGAGTATTCTTCATTTTTGCAAAGCTTTAGATGTGCCAACATGTTTGCCAACTTCTTGGCTTTTTGCTGTGTCCCACATCTTGCTTTTCCCTCCTGGTTCCGTTTCCTCCTCGCTGACATGTGGTCTTTCTAGCCATCGTCTGTAGGGTTCGGAAGGAGTCAACTGTTGGTGTCTAAACGCTGCTTACTGCACCCCCATTCCTGAGTGGTGACTGAGCTGGGTGCGGGCGACCCGACCACGGCTGCTTTCCTCTCACGCCGAGGGCTCCCCGTCCCCTGCCGAGAGCCACTGCTGATGAGAGGTCTGCTGTCGGGGCCAGCGCTGTTTCCTCCTTTGCTGACAACGTTTGTTCTGGGAACTTTTAAGGTTTGTCTTTATGCCTTTGATATTGGCTGTTTTCATTATGATGTGCCTGTGTATGAATTTGTTTCTCTTTAACCTTCTCAGGATTCATCCTGCTTTTAAAATTGGAACTCTCCTTTCTTCAAATCTGGAAAATTCACAGCCACTATCTAACCAAAAACCGCTTCTCCACTTATTCTCCTCTCTCGTTCTGAACCATGCTGGCTACATGGTGAGCGCTTCCAGCCCAGCTCTTAGCCCGGCTTTCATATCTTCTCACTCAGCTTCACGGACAGCGCTCCAGGTGGCTCCTTCACGAACCCTCTTCTTGGCTGTCTGTTCTGTGATTTAATTCATCTCCCGAGTTTTCAATAACAGTGCATGTCTTTTCTTTTTTACAGCTTCGATTTGTTTTTTCAGATCTGCTTACGAGTTTAGAAAAATCAATCATTTCTGAGGATGAGTAGGAAGCTCTGAATATTTTCTCGTAACAGGCACAAAGCGCTGAAGAAACAAAACAATGGTTGACGGTTTGACAGAATCACACCAAATTCTTTCCAGTTAGTCATTTAAGAATATTTATATTATTTATTTACTTAGTGGAGACAGGGTCTCACTCTGTTGCTCAGGCTGGAGTGCAGTTGTACAATCACAGCTCATTGCAGCCTTGACTTCCCCGGGCTCAGGCGATCCTCCCACTTCAGCATCCTGAGTAGCCGAGACCACAGGCGTGCGCCACAACACCCGGCTAATTTTTTGTAGTTTTGGTAGAGACGGGGTTTCACCATGTTGCTCAGGCTGGTCTCGAACTCCTGAGCTCAAGCAGTCCACCAGCCTTGGCCTCCCAAAGTGCTGGGATTACAGGCATGAGCCACTGCACCCAGCCTCCTTTTCATTCTTTCAAACATGGCTGTCTCCTCAAAACTTCCACAGGCTGGTGGCTGAGGTGGGGCCATTCTTGTGAGCTTAGCTCACTCTCGTGCCCAAGTCGCCAGTGGGCATTCTTCCTCACTTCTTCTTGTGGGATTTGCTTTCTTCCTTATTGTTAAGAATGGGAAGTGATGGTTTCCAAAACTGACATAAAGTATAAACTTTAACTGCCTGTGATGATGTTTCAATACAACACAAAGTGCATGTACTATTTACCTTTTGGAAAACAGTCCTGTTTGTTTTCTGTGTTTTAAAAAATCATTTAGCTTAGAAAACCAACTAGGGGGTGAAATTACATACAAAAGTTCCTTTATACAGCCAAAGCCACCTACCACTGTGTAAACTAGCTAATATACTTAAATATTCTGGCAATATTTAGTTATGGTAAAGAATTATTTAGGATATATTTTGTTCTCATTACTAACCTGGGAGCTAGAAATAAAACATTATGAAACATTTACAGAATAACTATATACCCTATTCATGAATTACTAATTTTTAAACAATTTAATACAATAAAATATACTGAAAATGTAAACTTTCGAACAACCTTCTTTCCTTACTTTCCTCTCTCCCTTCCTTCCTGAAACGAGGTGCTTCGATATCTTGTTGTGTTCCAAGACCTTCCTAGGTGCCGGAACCATCACATTAGAGATGTGCCAGTGCTTGCTAGTCTAATGCAGTGGACAGCAGGGAGAGTTGATTTGACCATTTTGCAAAGTGCCAGTGAAAACAGACTAAAATAAACCAAAACAATCCATGTGTCCGGGTTAACTGCGCTGTTATTTAGAGACAGACATGAAACAACAGCTGCACTCATGGTGCTGAGCAAAGGGCCGTGTCTAACATGAAGCAGTTGCTGACCCCGCGGATGTGGCCCCTGCTGTGACCCTTGACCTTCCTCCTGTAGCCCCCGTCAAAAGGCCCCACCACAGTGCAACATGTGGGCAGAGGCGAGTGCTGAGTCCTAAGCCCGTGGAGAGGGTGCTGCCCAGTCCTTACTGGCATGTAGGGGTCCGCCAGGACCGACAGGAAGTACTTGTGGCCGTTGTCCTTCACGAGGTCCGCCTGGCACGACTGGAGAGAAAGAGACAGAGGAGAGGCAGTGAGTGCAGCGTCCCGCAGATGCCTCAAGCTTCTCGTTGTGCACGAACAAATGAGGGCATGGACTTCTTAGACCTCAATTATTTCCTCCTCTCAAGCCCAGTTTTCATTTGAAAAACAGCTGCAGCGGCGCCTTGGCTAAGGGGAGGGATCCCACAAACGCCCAGAGGAAAGCAGCTCCCAGACATTCTTTCACACCGCCGGGGTGCCTGCTGGGGAGTGTCCTGCAGCCCCTGACTGCACCCCACTCCTCTCCAGGCGGCCCACTCCCTCCCTCTGCCCTCCACACTGGAGCACATCCAACCAGCACTCACTCGGAACCAGCCTGTTCGTGCAGACCCGGCCCCGCTCAAGCTTTTCTTGGGGGTTTGCTTGGACTTACAAAATACTGAAAAGCAATCATGTGCGTGAGGCAGTAGCTCCCAGTGGTTTGTGTGCAGTTCCACTTGAGCAGGCGCTTCCCACTGGCCCGACTCACCTTCACAGGCAGGCCCCAGGTGGGAGGTTTCCTGGTGCTAAAGCTGCTGTCAGGCAGGGGACCTTCCCACGCTTCAGGCCATTCTGTGCCTGTCCACACAATCACAGACACACGGCCATGGCTTGCCACAGTCGTGAGGACCTACTGTGTGCTGCCAGCACAATCGCAGCCTTGTGGCCATGGCTTGCCACAGTCATGAGGACCTACTGTGTGCTGCCAGCACAATCGCAGCCTTGCGGCCATTACTCGCCACAGTCATGAGGACCTACTGTGTGCTGCCAGCACAATCGCAGCCTCGCGGCCATGACTCGCCACAGTCATGAGGACCTACTGTGTGCTGCCAGCACAATCACAGCCTCACGGCCATGGCTCGCCACACTCGTGAGGACCTACTCTGTGCTGCCAGCACAGTCACAGCCTCACAGCCATGGCTCACCACAGTCGTGAGGACCTACTGTGTGCTGTCAGCACAATCGCAGTCACGCTGCCATGGCTCGTCACAGTCATAAGGGCCTACTGTGTGCTGTCAGCACAATCACACGGCCATGGCTCACCACAGTCGTGAGGACCTACTGTGTGCTGTCAGCACAATTGCAGTCACGCTGCCATGGCTCGTCACAGTCATAAGGGCCTACTGTGTGCTGTCAGCACAATCACACGGCCATGGCTCATCACAGTCGTAAGGGCCTGTGTGCTGTCAGCACAATCACACAGCCATGGCTCGTCACAGTTGTGAGGACCTACTGTGTGTTGTCAGCACAATCACGTGGCCATGGCTTGTCACAGTTGTGAGGACCTACTGTGTGCTGTCAGCACAATCACAGCCATGTGGCCATGGCTCGCCACAGTTGTGAGGGCCTACTAGGTGCCGAGCACTGGGTATTTGCACCCAGCTGAGCACAGAGGCTCATGTCTATAATCCCAGCACTTTGGGAGGCTGAGGCAGGCGGATCATGAGGTCAGGAGTTTGAGACCAGCCTGGCCAACATGGTGCAACCCTGTCTCTACTAAAAAATACAAAAATTAGCCGGGTGTAGTGGCACGCACCTGTAGTCCCAGCTACTCGGGAGGCTGAGGCAGGAGAATTGCTGGAACCCGGGAGGTGGAGGTTGTAGTGAGCAGAGACTGCACCACTGCATTCCAGCCTGGGCGACAGAGCAAGACTACATCTCAAAAAAAAAAAAAAAAAATATGTGCTCAGGTCGTGGAATCAGAGATGAAACCACACATGTGAAAGCAGTCTGAAACTGTAGTGCAATGTACAAATCATGGACGCTGTGTTTCTTGGAGAGGGACCCACAGAGCATGGGTTTCTAGGATCAATACCTAGAAACTGATCAGTGACAGACATTGCATCCACAGAGTGAGGCGTGTGTTCCGCCAGCTCCCAGCATGCTCCTCTCCAGAGGACGAAGGTCATCCAAGGACAGAGGACCGAAATTTTAAGAACTGGTTGTCTGAGGATCAAGAAGAGAACGACTCTTCAGTGCAGCCCTGCATGGCTGGCCCTTTCCCACTGAGGCAGGAGTGATTTTGCAGAGGGAATCTGTTGGTTATGCAGCCCAGAAGCCCCTGACCCCGCTATTTCTCAGGGGTGCTCTTATAATGAGGTGTTTCTGCCTCACATCAATACACTGATGAGGCGGGTTATGGGCTGGGCTGCTGGAACAAGAGCTGAGTGTGATGGGGAGCGGGTGGTCAGGGAGCCGGGCGCCAGCCTCAGATTGCCAGCTGCTCCACCGAGCTGAGGAGGCCAATTAAGCAGGCAGTTTTCAAGCAACAACTGGCTTTAGCTGGAGGTTTTGACAAATAAACTGAGACACATCGACCGCTGTCCATGTAAAGACTCAGCCCAGAGGGCCAGGGCAGCAGAAAAAGCACCCAGTTCTGAGAATGAAGGCACATTCCTTTGTTTTAACCGGAGGTTTCACAAGTCAAATCGAAGCCCACGCATTCACAGTGAAGTTCCTCAAACATGTCTCGTGAGCGCGTAACGAAGCATCACTGACTCAAATCTTACTAATTCTGAATTTCAGGCATGAAATCAGGGTGGGAGAACTTAGATGTGCCCTCGGTATCAGAGTCTGGCAACTCTGTGGTGTGTACTACCAGATCTCTGTGTCGGAGTCTGGCAACTCTGTGGCGTACACTACCAGATCTCTGTGTTGGAGTCTGGCAACTACGTGGTGTATACTACCAGATCTCTGTTTTGATATGGTCATCGTGCCAGGTGGGAACCATGGATGATGATGCCTTTTCATACCTTCATTTCAGCGCTCAGCAGGGGTCATTTACATATTGGTTTAATACACAGATTTTCACTAACTCAAACCGCCCCCACCCTCCCCGCAGGCAGGAACCTGGGAGCTCCCACTTCACTGGCTGAGGGGACTGGGGTGGACTCTCTCAGCTGCTGCTCACTAGCCCAAATTACAAGCACACTTGGACCAAGGGCCTTGTTACACAGAAGAGGAAATAAGACTTGAAACTACACACATGCAGAACGGCAGCCAGCAGGCGACACACACACCCTGGGTGGCACGGGCTTGGTGGGAAGACCCGGCAGGCGACACACACACCCTGCGTGGCACGGGCTTGGTGGGAAGACCCGGCAGGCGACACACACACCCTGCGTGGCACGGGCTTGGTGGGAAGAGCCGGCAGAGACTAGGGGCTCAGAAGAACGGCACGGTGCCAGCAGCACGAATCTGCCAAAGCCACCTTCTCAACAGGCTCCATCTTGCTGTGCTCATTTTCTCCAGATCAAACTATAGTGGTGACATGTTAAGGCCAGAGTAGAAAGCAGGTGCAGAGGAAAGAGCAATATGAATTTTTTTTTTTTCTGAGCAAGCCCCCTTTCCTTACCACACATTGAAGCCAATTTTGACTCTTCTGCGTGTCACGATTTCAGGAATTTATATATCTTTTAATGGGGAAAAGGGAGGTGAGGAAGGGAAGAGCAAACACAAAGTGGGAAGATGCAAGCATATATTCATTGTTGGAGCAACTACAGATGTGGTTTGCAAACAGATACGACAATGGGGCAGAGACCAGGAGGAGTCCCTGGCCAAGGCCCTGCCTTCTGCAAGGTGTACCCATAAGGCCAGGGCGGGCTTTCTTCCTCTGAATATTCTGGCAAAAGATGTCATGGGAAGAGACCCTCCCTTTATTCTCCTTAACGAAGTTTTTAAGGATTATTTTATGGAGAAGCAGGAACACAAGAATTACGCCCAGGCTAACAGACCACCATGCCTGACGGAGAAGGCTTAAAGAGGCAGGATGATGAGCCAAGCTCTGAGCAATTTCATGCGAACACCCTGCCACTCACGTTCTGATATGAACACAGAGACAATCACAGAGCTACGGGGCCATGGTTCATGTCCACTGGGTAGAAGTCTCTCCCTTGTTATGAGCAGGAGTGCTGGAAAGCAAAGAAAGTTTCCAACAAGAAAATAGCTCCTGAGTGAGCCTTCGGTGGCCTGTTACCGTAACATGAGGATGCTACCGGGAAGCCATCTGAAGGTAGATGGAGGCGGTGGCCTGTTACCATAACATGAGGATGCTACCGGGAAGTCATCTGAAGGTAGATGGAGGGCTGCGCTGAGATGTTTATATTTGCAGTTTTCACAGTGGTGGGTGCTAATAAAACTGGTAGTGCCTGGGAAAATAATACCAAAATAGGGATTTCTGTTTACTGGTCACAAGAGCTCACTGTTCTTCACGACTTCAGCAGAACATCCACTGAGCAGTGGAAGACAAGCTTTCCACCTCAGGCCTTCACCCTTGGGCACAGTGCATTCCCCACTTGCCAAGAGGTAAGATATTTAAACATAAATATATATATTAATATAGACATATTGATTTTCTATAAATGGTTAATTCTAATCCACCACTTTGGGAGGCTGAGGTGGGCGGATCATGAGGTCAAGAGATGGAGACCATCCTGGCCAACACAGTGAAACCCCATCTCTACTAGAAACATAAAAATTAGCTGGGCGTGGTGGCACGTGACTGTGATCCCAGCTACTCCGGAGGCTGAGGCAGGAAAATCACTTCAACCCGGGAGGTGGAGGTTGCAGTGAGCTGAGAGATCAAGTCACTGCAATCCAGCCTGGTGACAGAGCGAGACTCTGTCTCTAAAAAAAAAAAAAAAGCCCTTTAGTTATTCTCAGGCCAGACATAACTACGTCTACAGTGGCCCTGAATGCTGTGTCTGATGTCCATAGCAAAATCACTGGCATGCTTTCCATCTTTTTCAATCTTTTTTGTGCATGTCCTAAAATTTGTAGGCATCAAGGATCAAACATTAAAATGCTACAGACAGGTACAGACTGAGACATCCTCTGCTCCTACATGTAATCCTTATTCCACTGCTCATCTCTTCCGGGGGACCCGCTGTTCAGCCCGGGCTGACTTGGGTTCACACGTCTGTATGTCCACACGTCTGCGCGACTTCCCCAGCACAGACCGAGTGCTGTCCTGCCGGGCCTGACACACTGTCCCTGAGGCCACACTGAGTCATGGTAAGTAATGTCCTCCCCCATGTGGCACTGACAGTGAGATTCTTCACAGTCTGGTGTCAATAACCCAGCAGTGTGACAGTGGTGACTGAGAAACATTTCTGAATAAAGAAACCCATCTTCCCCTTTCTCTTCAGCTTCTCAGACTTTGGGGCACACCGAGCTCATTTTTTTGCAGCTTCGGGAATGTGGCCGACACACAGAGCTCATTTTTTTGTGGCTTCGGGAATGGGGCGAGCTCCCTCTGCCTGTTGGGCCTTTGTC
This sequence comes from Chlorocebus sabaeus, assembly GCF_047675955.1. Taxonomy (NCBI): domain Eukaryota; kingdom Metazoa; phylum Chordata; class Mammalia; order Primates; family Cercopithecidae; genus Chlorocebus; species Chlorocebus sabaeus. The sequence continues at coordinate 78,476,354 of NC_132919.1, read as the reverse complement.
CTCTCCACCTGGGGCCCTGCCCCCCAGCACGGCCTCTGCAATGGCTTCTCTCCCCACCCTTTGCAGGGACTTGGACTGCACTTCCCAAGCTGCTGCATTTGAGTTAGCCATTTCAGCTCTGTGAGGACAAAAACGTACATTATTAGTCTTTATTAGTCCCAGGAGGCAGCATGGCCTGGTTCCTGTTAGCCGGTCAGTAAACGTTTGATGAATGAATAAAAGAACCCACGTTTGTGCTGTGGAGAAACATCACAATTTCAGATCATGTATGCCAATCACACCAGGACCTGCTTCCCACCTAAAGCTGCTCTGTCTGCGGTGAGCAGTGGAGGGGCTCCCTGTGCCCAGTGTTGCCAGTGGCAGGGCTGGCAAAGGAGCCCTTGGACCTCACAGAGCCCTGGGCATTTCTGGCTGGAGCAGGTGTCTGAGCTGGAGCTTTCTGGGCCTGCGATGAAGCCAGCCTTGACCTCAGGTCAGAACTGTGGTGCCTTTCCCATCTCAATCCCAATACTAAGAAGAGGAAACACAGCAGCGAAGGAGTGCAGGACAGCAGCCAGCCACGAGCAGGGGGAAGCCAGGCTGGGGCTCCCCTGCGGGCCTCCTCAGTGGTGGGGGGCTCGCTTTTGGCTGACCAGGCTCCCCATCCCCTCTCCCTCGCTTACACCCAGCAGGCTGAGCTGAGATTTGATCAGGCTCCAAGCAGCCTAACCATAAATCATGGGGCCCTTAAGTTGCCACACAGAGACAGCCTCTGTGGTCGCCCTCGGCACAGCCTGCCATGCCACCTCCACCTGCTAGGCCCCGTTGTGCCCATCCATCTTGCAAAGGGCGAGCCGTCACCCCCGCCAGCGCTTGGTCTACTCTGCCTGGGTGCAGGCAAAAGAGCCTGGAACTGGAATGGCTGAGCGGACAGCCCCCTCCTGCTTCCTCTCTCTTTCGTTCATTTCATTCTTGGCAACCCAGAGGCAGCTGATACAACTGTCTCCCTCCGGCCAAACACCTCCCACCTTCCCAGGGGGTACCGACAGACCTACTCCACTGCCGCTTGGCCTGTCACCAATGTGCTTGTCCACCTGGCCTGGTCTCTTCTGGGGTGGGTGGTCTCCCAGGACCAACCCAGTGCCGGGACAGGTGGCCCAGCTCATGTGGTCCGGCTTCCGTGGGGGTGGGAGGAAGGGGCCTCTGCCTTTCTGGTCCCCAGTTCTCCCGGGACAGCACGAGGGTGTGTTGGAATCTGCCCAGAGTAACACCATTCTGAGGGCTCCACATGGAACTAGGAGGATGGCTAAAAAGGAGCCATTCTGCACGGCAGTGCTACTTCTCAAATGATGAAAGCGTCACCCAGAGTCCCCTCAATAGCACCTCCTTGCCGATTACAGTTTCTGTGGAAGACGCCGGCTTCACAAACATGCTCCCTGGCAATGCAACCTTGCTGATTTTCTGCATATCACAACCTCTCTAGCTGGGAAATTCCATGGACCATCAAGGCAATTAAACTATGTTAGATGAGCAGGGGGAAGGCTAGGTGACATTTTGGCCGTTCCTGGGACTCACCCAGCTCTGGGCACGGGTGCGCTCCTGAGTACTGCTCAAGGGCCCCTAGCTGGCACAGCTCCCCACAGGAGGGGTAAAACCGTGTCCACCATGTCCACGGACAGTCAGCTGGAAGATGGTAGTGCAGGAAGGTTAGCTCAATAGGGGCAAACTGAAAGAAAGAATACTAAAAATTCCCAGAAATGCAAAACAAAACATAACAAAATCAAACAACTCCAAGACTAAGCCTTAAAAAATAAGCCTATATAAATAACAAAAGGAAATTAAAAGAACTATATTTAGACCCTAAAAAGATAATGAAACTGCAGGAAGGAGTAAGTTTAACCACAGACATAAAGCAGTTTAGGTAACACAAGCCCAGCCCATCCAAGCAACTTCCTTCCAAAGAGCAGCCTGCTCCGGAAGGGGCAGCAGCGGCTTCACCCAGGGGAAGCCTGACCTCAGCCGGGTTAGCTCCACCTCAGCCAGGGACCCAGGCCAGCGCCACCAGGGATCTGCCATTCCAACAGCACGCACCCTCGTTATGACGGGACCAGAAGGGCACTCCCCTTTGGGGTCTTCCTCTCCAAATACCAATCTAATCAGGACAAAAACATCGGGCATGGCCGGGCGTGGTGGCTCACGCGGTCAGGAGATCGAGATCATCCTGGCCAACATGGTGCAACCCCATCTCTATTAAACAAAATACAAAAAAATTAGCCGGGCGTGGTGGCACGCGCCTGTAATCCCAGCTACTCAGCAGGCTGAGGCAGGAGAATGGCATGAACCTAGGAGGCAGAGGTTGTAGTGAGCCGAGATCGTGCCACCACACTCCAGACTGGGCGACAGAGCGAGACTCTGTCTCAAAAGAAAAAAAAAAGAAAAACACACACACACACACACACACAAAACGGGGCAAATCACAACAGAGGGCCAGTCTACAAAATCCCTAGTACCCCTGAAAGCCGTCAAGCTCATCAAAAACAAGGAGAGTCTGGGAAACTGTCACGGCCAAGAAAAGCCCAAGAAGACACGAGGACTCAATGTCATGTGGGATCCTGGTACAGAAAAAGGACGTTAACAAGAAAATCTGATAAGAGTATCAACTGCAGTTAATGAGAATTGATTAACATAAGTTCATTGATCGCTGTGACAAACGCCGTACTAACAGACGATGTCAACAGGGAAAATTGGGTATAGGGTACACGAGAATTCTACTACCTTTTCAAGCTTTCTGTACATCTAACACTGTTCTAAAAAATAAAATGTGTTAACATAGAAACTATAGGAACAAGAGTTCAGGACACAAGCAAACAAAATCCCAGCACAGGAGGTAAGATGTTTGCTCAGGTCCTAACTAGACGAGCCCTTGCCAGGGCGCTGCCTTCTGCTGTGGGACCAGCAGGGGCACATGCTCTAGATGGCACTCTCTTGACCACTTGGTGAGACTGAGTCATCGCTGGGTGAAAGAGAAAGCGAACCTTGCACATTTTTTGAATTGAGTTTTGTGTGTACGTGTGTGAGAAATTGGGAGTGAGGAAAAGTGGAGAAGCAGGAAGAGGAGAGGCTATCAACGCCAGCAGACATGAACTGTGGTGAAATGACTTTGCAGAGAAAACAGTAGAGAATTTGAGCATGGGAAGGAGAACCGGCACAGACGTGGGGGCTGCAGAAACAAAATTCTAAGACTCTCTCATATGCCTTTTCCTCATAGCGCGGGTTCTTTCTGGGGACCACAGCAGCCTGTTCCTAGGGGGAAGCCTCTTCGAATATCCCAATCCAGACTTACTTCATGAACACCGTCACAGAGTCTCTTTCCAGATCCACTGACATTACACCCTTGGAGTTCCCTGGTGGTACCATAAACACAACTTTATTAACTGTAACTCAGAAGGTCAGCCTGGACTGAGTATTAATTTTATCTACGAAAAACCCTCATTTAACTGGAACTTTGCCTACGGGAGTCCTTAATTAACTCTCCCCTTCCTAATCTTGCTAATTAGCAGATAGACAAATGATAACAGCAGGCTTGAGGAACTTATTAAAACAACCACTGCCACCATCCTTGCAAAGTGTGACCAGCGGGGGACAGCTGTGGCCACATCTCCTGGACTTTCTCATTGCCAAGTTCTGCTGCTCTTTCAGCTCTGGTCCCATCACATGACCCTAAGGACAATTTCAAAAAATACTCTGCCATGTTTGCTTTCTGCTCCCCGATCCCCTGTGTTTTTCTGCACTGTGTGAAAGATGCAGATAGCGTGACGCTTTGCCCAGAAATATTCCTAAGGAAAAGGACGCTTGCTTCCATGAGCACAAAGCCATGATCACACTCCAGACACGTGACAGCCACACAGTCCTCCCGCCTGACACGCGGTCCAGAGTCAAACTCCTCCAGATCCTCCCGCCTGACTCGCGGTCCAGAGTCAAACTCCTCCCGATCCTCCCGCCTGACACGAAGTCCAGAGTCAAACTCCTCCGGATCCTCCCGCCTGACACGTGGTCCAGAGTCAAACTCCTCTGGATCCTCCAGCCTGACACGCCGTCCAGAGTCAAACTCCTCCGGATCCTCCCGCCTGACACGCGGTCCAGAGTCAAACTCCTCCTGATTGTTCACATTCGTCCTCTGTGAGCCTCTGGTTTTTGATCCAGGATCCAACCAGGAACTGCACTTAGCTGATATACATCATTAGGCTTGAGAATAAATCCCCCCACATTTTTGGGGGCATTTCTTGAATTAAAAATCTAGAGCGGGGGAGGCGGGTGTGGTGGCTCATGCCTGTAATCCCAGCACTTTGGAGAATGAGGCGGGAGGATCACTTGAGGTTGGGAGATTGAGACCAGCCTGGCCAACACGGGAAACCTCATCTACCAAAAATATAAAAATTAGCTGGGCTTGGTGGCAGGCGCCTGTAGTCCCAGCTACTTGGGAGGTTGAGGAAGGAGAATCGCTTGAAGCCGGGAGGTGGAGGTTGCAGTGAGCAGAGATCGTACCACTGCGCTCCAGCCTGGGTGACACAGCAAGACTTCATCTCAGAAAAAATAAAAAAATAAAATAAAACCTAGAAGAGAACAGTACAGTTCTTTGTAGACTGCCCCACAATTAGAATTTTTTAGCAGCCTCATTGTGGTATAAGCGACATATAAATTTGACGTACAGAATCTGACCATTTTGGATGTACGTCTACACCTGTGAAGCTACCGCCACAATCTAGGTGGGGTCTGGCCCCCCAGACGTTTTCTTCTCACCCTGTGCCCCCACCCTCACGTGTCCCGAGCAGCAGCTCATCTCCTGTGACTACAGTTTGCATCTTCTCGAGTTTTAAATGAATGGAACCATACTCTTTCACTCAGTCTAAGTATTTTGAGATCGGTTCATGCTTTTTTATTGTTGAGTAGGATTTCATTGCATGGAGAGATTGCAGTTTGCTTATTCATCCACTTGTTAATGTACATTTAGGCTATTCCCAGATTTTAGGCCATTATAAATAAAGCTGCTAGGAACATTCATGTACAAGCCTTTGTGTGGACATGCTTCCATTTCTCTTGGGGAATACCTAGGAATGGAATGGCTGGATTGTATGCTGAGTGTGTGCTAAGAAATTGTGAAATAATTTTGCAAAGTGGTAGTGCACGCTTTGCACTGCCCTCGGCAGCATACGAGGGTTCCAGTTCCTCCACGGCCTTGCCAACACTTGACGGCATCAGCTTCTTAGGCATCTACTTGGTGTGCAATGGTAGATAACTGTGGGTGCAGTTCGCATTTCTCTGGTGACTAATGATACTCAGCATTGTTTCATGTGCTTATTTGCCATTCGTACGTCTTTGGTGAAGCGTCTGCTCAAAACGTTTGCCCACTTTTCTTTGTCTGCTTGTGTTTGTTTTCATATTGAGTTTTGAGAGTTCTTTCTATACTCTTGCCACTAGTTTGTAACAGAAAAACGATTTGTCAATATCTTCCCAGTCTGTGTCTGGCCTTTTCATTCTCTCCATGTCATCACAGGGCAGGTGTTTATATGTATGGGTCTATTTCCTGACTTTCTTCCTGTTCCATTATCTGTTTGTTCATTTGATGCTATTTCCGATCTTGAGTACTGTGGATTTACAGTCACTCTTGGAATCAGGTAGTATGTCCTTCAACTGTGTTTTTCTTTTTCCAAGTTGTTTTGCCTACTGTAGGTCCTTTGTATTTCCATGTGGATCTCAGAAGCAGAAACCATGATAATGGATGATCTCTTCATTTATTTAGGTCTTCCTTCATTTCTTTTCACAATAGTTTGCAGTTTCGGTGTACAGATCTTGCCTACCTTTTGTCAGAATGTATCCCTAAGTATTTCTTTTTTTTAGTGGTACTGTAAATGTTCTCCATTTTAATTTCAACTTCTAATTGTTGATTGCTAGTGTATATACATAAACTGAATTTTGTATATTGATCTTATAACCTGTAAACTTACTAAACTTTTTCTAGTAGCATTTTAAAATAGATTAAACCGGATTTTCCACATAGGCAATTACGCTGTTTGAAAATACAGTTAAACCTCGTCCTTTTGAATCTGAATGCCTTTTATTCCTTGACTCACTCTACTACCTAGAACTTCCAGTACAATGTTGAGGGATGTGACAAGAACAGATGGCTTGATCTTGCATTCAGTCTTTCACCATTGTATGGTGTTGGCTGTAAATTTTTGGAGATGCTGTTTGTCAGGTAGATGAAGTTCCCTTCTATTAGGAGTTTGCAGGGAGTTTTTTTTTTTAATCAGAAGTGGATCTCAGATTTTGTTAAAATACTTTACATCTCTTGAGATGGTAATATGGTTTTTATCTTTTTTTAATATGGTAAATTACACGGACTTTTCTCTCTCTAAAAATAATTCTCTAATAATCTGAAGAGGCATCCATTGATTTTTCAATCCTTAAACAGGTTTACATTCCTGAAATAAATCCCACTAGATTATGTTTTATTGTTTTTATATAGCATTGAATTTAATTTGCAAAAATTCTATTTGGCATTTTTGTACCTATGTTCAAGAGAATACTGGTCTGTAGTTTTCTTTTCTTGTAATGTGTGTCTAAGCATTGGTGTCAGGTAATGCTGGCCTCACAGAATGATATGGGAAGGTGCTGAGATGTCATCCAAATATGCCTGCCTTCATGTTCAGTAAAATCCACTGGCAGAGTCACCGGGACCTGCAGTTTTCTTTGGAGTAAAAGTTTTCACTACAAATTTCATTTGTAGTGACAGGCACAGTGACTCAGGCTGTAATCCCAGCACTTTGGGAGGCCAAAGTGGAAGCATTGTTTGAGCCCAGAAGCTCGAAACTAGTCTGGGTGATGTGGTGAGATCCAATCTCTAAAAAAAAGAAAAGTAGAGTGCTATTCACATTAACTATTCACATTAACAAGCTCTTCTTGAGCGAGTTGTGCGTGTCATGCGAGGAATCAGAGTTATCAAATGTTCTCCCATCAAGTTGCTCATGATATTTGCTTATCATCCTTTTGATATCCCCAGAATCTTTAACGATGTCACCTCTCTCATTCCTGATGCTGGAATCTGTGTCTTTGTCTCCTTATCAGTCAGGGTGATGTTTCACAGTTTTATTCATCTGTTTTAAAAAAATATGTTTTGTTCAACAGATTTTGATGTTTCACTGTTTTCTTTTGTATTAGTCTCCAGTCTGATCTGTATTATTTCCTCTGGCCAACAGCTTTGGGTTTACTCCACTCATGCTGCTCTCTTAAGGTGGAAGCCGAGGTCTCGGGTTGGAGACGGTCCCTCTTTTCCAACGCATCGTCTAGCAGCTGCTACACATTCCCCTCTCAGCACTGCTCAGAGCTGGGTCCATGTATACTCAACCTATTTATTTTACATCTTAATATACATGTTTATATAATGGATTTATTTAATGCAACTATTTATAATTATATGTACATTATATATGATATATACATACTTAGAGTAATAAATATTTTATATAAATCTTTGTTATTCATGATTTATAATATCTATGTATCTTAATATTACATATTTATATTCTATTTTGTATTAAGCATATATATATTAATATAATTTACTTACAATGTTATGGAATAAAATGAAAATCATTTATTTATCTAAAAGCTTCTGTTTCTAAGTGCTTAGAGACATTCCTATTACCTATCACTGATTTGAGTTTGACTCCACTGTGGCTGTAGAACACGCCTGTAAGACTTCAGTTCTTTAAATTTGTTGAGGTTTATTTGGCCAACGGTCTGGCCTGTGCCGGCACAGGCTCTGTGCACTCCGTGGCTGCTGTGTGGCATGTTCTATAAACATCAGGGCTCAGCTGCTGGAGAGTGCTGCTCAAGTCCCTGCTATTCTTACTGATTTCTCTTCGGCTTGTTACTTGTTACTGAGAAAGGGGCACTGAAATCTCCAAATGTAATTGCGGATTTATCTATTTCTCCTTGCAGTTCCATCAGTTTTGTTGGATGTATTCTGAAACCGTTATTAGGTGGATAGACATTTAGGACTGCGACATTCTCTTGATGAACGATGAATGGACTTCTGCAGCATTAGGGAATGTCTGTCTTTATTGCCAGCAACATTCTCTGCTCCCAAACCTCCTCTGTCTGATGTTAACATAGGCCCTGCAGCCTTCCTCTGCTTAGTGCCTTCATGGCAGAGATTTTCCCATCCTTTTACCTTTAATCTACTCGTGTCTTTATGCCAAAAGTACATTGCTCGTAGCCATCGTATGGTTTTTTCTTGCTCTTCAACCTGGCGGCCTCTGCCTTCTCATTGCAGTGTTCGGTCTCCACTCCGCAGTACGGGCAGGATTAGGTGTCCATCCATCATCCCGCCTTTTTCTATTTGTTGCATCTACTCTGGTTATCTTTTTCCTTTCGTGTTGTCTATATCTATGATTTCATATCATCTATGTTGTCAGCTAGTTAACTGCAATTCTTTTTAAAATTTGAGTGGCAGCTTTAGGGTTTATGGACTACTGCAGTTCGTCTTCAGGCAGGTGATACAAGACCACTTCAAACAAAGCCCAAGAATCTTACAATAGTATTTCTTCATTCTCTCTCCTCTCCATCTTTTTGCTACTGTTAGCACACATTTTGCTCTTACAAATGTTATGCATTCTGTGGGGTGCCGTGGCTTGTGCCTGTGATCCTGGCTACTCGGGAGGCTGAGGCAGGAGGATGGCTTGACCAAGGGAGTCTGAGCTTACAGTGACCTGTGATCAGGCCTGGGCAACAGAATGAGACCTTGTCTCTTAAGGAAAAAAAATTAAGAGTGCAAAAGGCTTATTGAAAAAAAATTCATCGTACATTGTTACTATTTTTCTTAAAAAATTATCTTTCAAAGAAGATTTACATAAAAAGAAAGAAATCCCATATTTATCCACATAGTACTTATTTCTGGTGCTTTGAATTCCTTTGTGTAGAACCGTGTTTCCCTCTGAAGAGTAATTCTCCTCAAGCCTAAAGGACTTCATGTTTCTTGTAGTGTGTCTGCCGGGGATGAGTTTTCATCTTTTGTGTGTCTTCAACAGTCTTTATTTTGCCTCCATTTGCAAATATATTTTCAGTGGGTATAGAATTCTAGGTTGACGGTTTTTTCCCTTTCTCTGCTTTAAAGATGCTGTTCCGCTGTCTGCCTTTTCCATCTGTAGGAAATCCGCAAGAAGAAACCTGCTGTCATTCTCACCTTTGCGCCTTACTAGCTTTTTACTGGCTGCCTTTAGACTTTTGAATTTATCACTGTTTTTCAAGCAATTCGATTGTGATAAGCCTTCGTGTAGTTTTCTTGTGCTTAGGGTTTGCTAAGCTTTGTGGATCTGTGGGTTTATAATTTTCATCAAATTCAAAAAAATTTTAGCTATTGTTTCTTTAAATACTTTTTCTCCCAGCCTCCTTTATGGACCCCCAAACAGTATGTTATGTCACTTGCAGTTGTCACACAATGGAATGATATTCCTTTAATTAAAATTTTTCTTTTTTCTTTTCTTATCGTGCTTCATTTTTGTTTGTTTCTATTGCTATTTTCTTTCTTTCTCAGAGGCAGGGCCTCACTCTGTTCCCCAGGCTGAAGTGCCATGGCACAGTCATGGCTCTTTGCAGCCTCGACCTCCCGGGCTCAACCGATTCTCCCGCCTCAGCCTTCTGAACAGCTGGGCCTACAGGCGAGCGCCACCATGCGTGGCTGAGTTTTGTATTTTTTCATGTAGAGTCGAGGTTTCACCATGGTCCTCAGCCTGGTCTTGAAATCCTGGACGTGAGTCGTCTGTCTGCCTCAGCCTCCAAAAGTGCTGAGATTATAGACGTGAGCCCCGTGCCTAACCGTTTACTGCTTTTTCCTGCAATGCTTAACTGGTTGTTAATCCCAACAAGTATATTTTTTCCCATCACATATTGCCATTTTTATCTCTAGAAATTTAAGTTGGGTTCTTTTTATATTTTCCATGTCTCGATTTAACTTTTTGAGTATGTGGAATAGACTTGTAATATTTTAATGTCCCGGCCTGCTAATTACACCATCTGCAGCGGTTCCGAGTGGGTTTTAATGGGTTGGTTTCCTTTTCTTCATGACGGGTCACACTTTCCGGATTCTCTTTACCTGCCCGGTAATTTCCGGCTGGTGGTGTGGAGTGCAGTGTAACCTGGCATGGGGAGTGAGTCCGGGGGAGGCCCTCTGGGATCAGAGTCCTGGGAGAATCCTGGAGAGACGGCTTTCTTCACGTGCTCCCCTTGGTGCTCCTTGTCCTGGGCAGTGCCATCGCTGTCAGATCAGTGTCCCCACTGTGCCCTGCTCTGTCTCACGCAAACGGCACACACCTCCTCCCCATGGCACACGGTGCTCTTCCGTCTTGTCTTCTGCCCGAGGCCACCTTCTTTAAGGCCTCCCCCTGAATCCCTCAGAGCTTCTGGCACAATGGGACACAGGGTGTGCCCCACAGGTGCTTGGGAAATGAGGGTGGTCCCAGGTTCGCCCTTCTGCTGGGCCCAGCCTGAGTGGGCACGAATCCTTTTCAAACTCTTAAGTGTGCCCTGAGGGCCGGCTGGCAGCAGCAGAGGGATGCTGAGAACACTGGGAGACTGGCTGGCCTCTGTCTGCGCCTCCGAACCTCTGAGCAGGCTCTGTGATCTTTACAAGTGGACCTGTCTGTACATCATGTGCACCCCGATCTGCACAACGGCAAGCCCCAGGAGTCACGGGGACGCGGGGGGCTGCAGGAGGCACTCATCATGCGGGGGCGGAGCGCCGGAGGACCACCAGCAACACAAGGAGGGGCATGCACACATTATGCCGGGTGCACACATCATGGGGGGTAGGGGTGGAGCTCCGGAGGACCCATAGCAACATCCATAGCCAGATGTGGGGAGGGGAAGGGAGTGGAGGAACGACCCCTCAAAAACACAGGGAAACCTCATCTCTGAGAAGGTATCGCCAGGGTAACGATGGAAGGAAGGGCAAGACAGGTGAGGTAGATGAGGCTCAGTTTCTACCAGAAACACTTCAAAATGCTCCTCAGTGGAATGATTGCTTTTAAATATGCAGGTGCAACAAGCTGGTTAAGAAATTAATTCACAGGAAGGCCTGTGGTGCCTGCAGGCAGTTACAAGAACACTGCAGGCAAGGGCATGCCCAGCAGGCTGTGGGAACAGCTCCCCAAGCAGTATTGAGCAGATAACCCCTTCAGCATCATGAATACGAAACCTGAGGCCCTGGTATCTGCCTGGAGCAGGGTGTAAAACGAAGGCGCGCTGCAGCCTCTGTGCTCACGGCCACGTTCTGCCATTTGGGGCACTCGAAACTAACAGGCCCTGGGAGATCAACGGGACCAAGAGCCAGTTTTGAACAAGACGCCCTGCACTGCAACACGATGATGGGCTGTGGATGCAGCGAGAACGTCACGATGAAGGCGGTCCCCTTTCACCAAGAGCCACCCCTGAGACTGAAAATAAAGACATCATCAATTTCCAGGTCCTAAAAGGTACTAAAAACACGAAGTCTGAGAATCAAAGTTGGCTTGGACACGTTCCTGCAGCACTGGAGGGGCTGGGGCAGCGATGGGGAGCAGGCTCAGGCAGCTGTAATCCCAGACCCCTGCATGCGGACGGCATCTCCTCCGCCCCTTCACCCTGGGCTTTGCGTCACATGAATGTCACCGTTTTGTGCATCTGGGAGCCTCTACACATGGTCCTTCATCCATGGCCAGGTGCCAAGACATTTCTAAGTGTGTCCATGTAGATGACTGAAGACACTGGGGTAGGAGAGAAACCATGTTTCAAAATGACTTCCTGCCAAACACCCTTTGTTTACATAATGTGACTCTTCGATGAATCTGAAGAAGAGTAAAATAGAAATGATCCAAACCTCTCGCTTCCTGACTCACAAAGTCAAGCTTTCTGTTTAGCAAGAAAAGGTTTTAGTGCAACAGAGGCAGGCAGGAGAGATGTGAGATTTACGTGGTGCCCCTTCCTGGTCCTGTTCCTCTATCATTTACACAGCAGTTTTGCACAACCTGGTTCTGAGCTCTGGAACTGTGGCTGGAGGCAGACAGCCTAAGGATCGCTGCCATGATTTTGCAGAGGCAAATCATGGCCAACGAGGTGAAAATGACTTGTCAGAGCAAATGCGGTGATGGGATCAAACTCACGCTTTTAACTCTTAAATCCAGGGCTTTAGCCAATCTTTCAAAGCAGTCATTCTTTATCCGTAGTTTAATGGGTGGCAGGGAAAATATTTTGCTGAAATATATGGTATTCCGGTCACCATTATGGAGTGTTCCCTGGTCACAGCCAGGTCTGCAGCACTGGGCCCAGGAGCGTTCAAGGTTGAAGTGAGGTCAAGGTCAGCCTCAGCTGCGCTGAGAGGAGGAGAAGCAGCTCCTGGCATCCAGCTCAGGAAATCAGGAGCAGAGATGGCAAGCATGGCAGCCGGCAGAGCCATGGTCAGTGCCCCAGGCCCAGAAAAAGAGTGAGAGATCCCGGAACCGGAAGAGGGGCTGGAGGCTGCTTCTCGGAGAGAGCATATACACAAAATCCCAGGGCATCTACAAGAACCAGCGAACTAGCAGAAAATCCCAGGGAATCTACAACAATCAGTGGAACTAGCAAGAGGGCAACACTGCTGCTGGGTGGGATCGACACACACCTCCAAGGTGGAAGCCCTTGCCGCCTCCCCCCTCCCCTGCTTTGGCGGCGGCCTCCCCCCACCCCCGCTTCGGCGGCGGCCTCCCCCCTCCCCTGCTTTTGTTGCCACACCAAAGTCCTAGGTGAGCCCTTGGGGTGTGGGGAGGCTATGGTCAGGGCTGGGTGCGGAGAGCACAGGGGCTGAGCAGGGGCCCAGGGGTCCGTGGGCAGCACAGTTGGGGACCTGATGGCCTGGGCTGGACCTGAGTCAGCAGGGGCTGTGGGTGGGGGACACAGCAGTGGCTTTGTGTGGGGTGTGCAGGGCTGATGGATGAGAGCGTGCAGTGCAGCTCGGGGTGCCTACCAGTGCCTGCACAGCGGGGGCAGTGAATTTGGCTGAACAAAGCCCAACGTGGCAGCTTCAGCAAGCACAGCAGGTCCTGGTGGCCGGTGCAGCATGGCCAACAGGGCTAAGGATGAGGCCGGGTCTCAGTGCCAGTGACTGGACGGAGGAGCTGATAGAATCTGGCCCAGGGAGTGCCACGGCAGCAGGCAGGAGCCCCGGGGGCTGTAAGCTCCGTCCACTCTCCCCTCACCTGCCTCACAGAAAAGGAAAGGGTGGCCTTTCCCGGCTCCAAGCCATGGCTTCTCCAAGGTGGTCTTGGCATTCTCCCATACCTGCTCTGTGACTCTGCTAAACCCTCCCTTTCCCTGTGTGGGCAAGGAGCTCCAGACCCAGGCAGGAGCCCAGCAAGGTAGCTACGTGGCCCCTGCTCCCTCCTATGGGCGGTGCCTCACCAGTAAATAGGATGCAAATTCATGCTGACTTCACAGGGGATGTAGGAGTTAAGAGACTTTGCATATGAAAGCCGCTGGACAGGGCGCCACACACACACACACCCAAGTGCCCGTACACATCACCACCCCGGCACACACATGCACCCAGCAGTTGGCTGAAGTCCAGGGGGGAACGTGGACCTGCTCTTACAGGCCTTCCAATGAGCTGCTGGGGTTGGTTTGCTTCAAAACCAAGCAGGGAGCAAAGCCAGCCTTGCCCAGATGCCGGCTCCTCCATCCTGCTCTCCTCACCCAGGGCAGCAGCCCTAGAGCAAGACTGGCTTGGCTTCTACCTGGGGCTCCCCGCCAGCCTGGCTCCGACCCCACCTCTGTATCACACCCGTGTCCCTCTGCACATGGACAGCTAAAGGCAAAGACATCTCTGGGACACCTTTGTCCCCCAACAACTCTGCAGAGGGCAACATATCCCCCAACTCCATTCCCAGCACACACCCTTTGTTCCAGAATCTTCACATTCTGTAAATGGGCCCTTCCCAGACCCTGTGCACCACTTGGTACTGCTCTCCTCTCCACTGTGCCACGAGGAGCTTTCCAGCTTCCCGCAGCTGAGCCTGCCACATTTTCCTTCGAGGGTCTCGCCTGCCATCACCACTGGGTGGACAAGGTCCCCCAGTCTTGGCCTTGGGCCAGCCCTGCTCCCAGGCCGCACAGGGCTCCTGACCAGTTGTCTCTGGAAGGCTCCCTGAGCCCTGGCCGGCCACACAGGCTCCAGCCCGAGTCGCCTCTCCCCACCTAGGCTTGGTGCCACCGCCCTCTCTGCCACCCTCCTAGCCCTGCAGCCTGACCTCCTCCGCCCATGCACCTGGAGGAAAATGCCCCCACCCCGTGTTGCCCCACAATCCACTTGACTCCCAGGCCAGGCAATGTTTATAAACCACAGCTTCATTCTTTTGATGTCTTTGTTCCAAAATCTCTAATAATCCTCCACCTGCTAAATGATGTTCAGCTGCGTCTACCTGGAACTGTGTACCCTCCGCCTGGATGGGGCCTCGCTGCGTGTCCCTGCACACAGGCCACACGGGGCGCGGAGTGGCCTGCCCTCCTCTAAACGTCTTCCTAGCCGGCCCTGCCACCTCCATGTTTGGACCCCTGCCTGACATCCACCCTCTCAAGGCCCTTCCTGGCATTTCCAGTTCAGCATAGGCCGGGTCCCGCCCACAGGACTTCTCAGCCCCACTCCTCTGACCCATCTCTCTGGTAGCTCCTGGAGGAGGTGACCCCGCCTCACAACAGGGCTGGTGTCACCTGCAACCCTCGCCCGCACCTAAGCATGAGCCGCTGGGGACAGGGACAGCTGACCTTGTGTCTCTCTTAACATAGCTAAATATGGGTCCCTGGCCTAGATGATTGAGGGGTGAACATGTGGCTGCAGGGCCAGGGCTGATGTCCATCAAAGAGGGCAGAGTCGGGCAGCCCCATGTAAGGGGGTGGCCCCTAACACCTCGGGGCCTGGCCCAGACCACCTGTTCAGGGTTGAGGAGGGGGCGAAATGCAATGGTGGGCACAGGAGGGGCCGATGCGGGGTCTGGGCGAGGCAGAGGCCAAGTTCACTGCCATGGCGGGGCTGTTTCCAGCCAGGGTCAGGAGCACAGGGGGAACCTTATGGGGGGTCAAACATAGGCAGGGGAACAGAGTACAAGGCACCAGGGGAAGGCCAGGGACAGGCCAGGCCAGCGAGGACAGAGCGCAGGGCACCAGGGGAAGGCCAAGGACAGGACAGGTGTGGGGGACAGAGCACAGGGCACCAGGGGAAGGCCAGGGACAAGACAGGTCGGGGGGGGACAGAGCGCAGGGCACCAGGGGAAGGCCAGGGACAAGACAGGTCGGGGGGGGACAGAGCGCAGGGCACCAGGGGAAGGCCAGGGACAGAACGGTGGGTGGGGGGTGGGGGGGAACTGAGCACAGGGCACCAGTGGAAGGCCAGGGACAGGACAAGCCGGGGGGCGGGGGAGACAGAGCAAAAGGCACCGGGGGAAGGCCAGGGACAGGACAGGCGGAGGGGGAAGACTGAGCGCAGGGCACCAGGGGAAAGACAGGGACAGGACAGGTGGAGGGACTTAGTGCAGGGTACCAAGGGAAGGCCAGGGACAGGACGGTGGGGGGCGGGCAAACTGAGCACAGGGCACCGGGGGAAGGCCAGGGACAGGACAGGTAGGTGACAGCCCTCATGACCCAGAGGTGGCTGCCGAGGTGGGGCGTGTCCCATTTTACCCCGGAAGAGAGGACGGGATTGGCTACGGCGCCTGGCCAGGGAGCGAGGCTGGAGAAAGGGCAGGCCGGAAGCACAGGGCTTGGCATTCCCAGAAGGGCCGGCGGGTTCACATCACCCTGGGGAGGAGGGCGGGGATACTCACGCTGTCCACTGCGAGGATCTTGGCCCAGATGAAAACGAGAAGTGGCCGCAGCTCTCGGGCCGAGCTCTGGAGCAGCTTCAGCACGTAGGGGAAGATGCCGACAGACAAGGCCTGGGGGAGAGGGAGGGCGTCAGCGCGCCAGGGCTCTGCCTGTGCCGCAGCGAGGGAACGGGCAGCAGCAGGGGTGCCACGCGAGACCAGCTGCAGTGTTATCTTCAGCACATATGGGAAACGCAACAGGAATGAATGGGCCTCACTTAAAGTAAAGAGGGGCTTCCTCCAGATTTATTCATCTCTGATTTATTCCTAGAAGCTGCCACGTACTGCTAGCCTAGACTGGTGTCAGGAGACTGGAATTAATCGGGCGGCAGCTTTTCCTTGTGGAGGTGCAGGCTGCTTGCGCCTGGGGCCCTCGCCTGCCCTCGGTGGCCCCGTCCGCTCTCAGCAGCATGGCATCAGGCGCCTTCACTGTGCTGTTCACATGTGAGCCACGGCCACCTCTCCGTGACGGCGTGGCCAGCTCGCTCAACACTCACATCAGAGCTTCAGACACACCTTGGGAGAAAGATGCCTGCCCTAGGAAAGGCAGGGAGGAGCAGGGGTCGCCCAGGGGCTCGCTGGAGCCCGGTTCTGGCCGCGTGTCATTCTCAGGGGACTCTGCCCTCAGAGGCAGGGGAGGGACAGCGTGGAGGGCATTGCCACGTGGAGGATGCCTGGCAAAGTATGGCTGCACTCGACAGGCAGGGGTTTCTGCTGCGTCCTCATCTCAAAGCTGCTGGAATTTCACAGATATTCCAAAGGTATCCCTTTCCAATAAGTGAGGTCCCCTACAACCAAGACAGGAAGTGGTGCTGGGACCCAGGCCTGGGTTCCTTCCCCATGAAAGGCCACATTTAACAAGGAAAGAGCAGTTTCTCTGGTTCAGGTGCCTGGGCCCTCACCTGAGAGGCAAAATCTGTACCTGTGAAAATACATTTATCCAGCCTTGGTTCATGTGTTAGCAAAATAAAGGGAAGAAATTGGTTTTAAAATATTAATCTTAAACATGAACCTCTTTCTAAAATCTTATGAATACATGCTTCCTGTCTTCTTAGAGTGCCAGCAATACCACGCAGGCCTCTCCAGGATGACCGAGTGACCGAGTCACGCCAGCCTCCTCCGATGACTCAGGCCCCGACTCTGTTACAAGCTATTTGTGGCCTCAGGCACCTGGAGTGAAAATGGCCCAGTGGTGAGTGTTAAATGATTTTTCCTAGTTTTGGATGTTTTCTCTCCTCCTTCGGTGCTGGACTATCAATTATCACTCTTTGTCAACATTATATGATGAAAATAAATACACCAGACCCCAGGTACCCACCACCCAGCTTCCGTGACAGCGGCTCCGCACCCACCGCCCCACCGCGCTGCTCCCAAGCACAGTAAGTTAAGGCTCAGATGTCATGTGATTTCACTGGTGAATATTTAGTGTCTATCTCTAAAAAAATTAGGTCTCTTTTATGAAAACACGATCCAGTACCATTACCACACCCAATAAAAACGAACAGTGATTCTTGAATAACATATAAATCCAGCTCCTATAAAATTTCTGATCGTTTTATGAGTATTCATTTTTGGAACTTCAACAGAACCAAGTAAGGTTTACTGTACACGGCAACTGGTCGTAGGTCTCTCGAGTTTCCTTGACTCTGCAGTTCCCTCTCAGCCTCCTTTAACTTTCCCCGTGAGTTATTTGTTAAACGCGTGTTGCTTCTTGATCCTGGCTCTGCCAGGCTTTTTTTTTAGTGGCCATCACTACTCTTCTATAGGATGAGGAACCAGAAAAGCGTTTCCGAATTGTGCCTGTCATGACGGTGAGCAGACAGTGCTGAGGATCCAGACTCCTCCTGGGGGAAGCAGCAGCACGAGGCGGGCGCTGCGTCAGGCTCAGGGGCGCCCTGCTCCTCCCCAGCGCTGGGTGGCCGCTCAGGAAAAGGTGACCAGCCAACACGCTCACTCCTATGTCTAACATCGGACGTACAGAGGGGCGACAACCCCAGAACCCCAAACGCCAGGCAGCACTGCAGGCTGCACGGGTACAGAGGGGGCTCCTTGAGGGCCTGAGGATCGACAGGACACCACCACGGTGGACACACTCGCCCTGGGTCTCACGGCTGCGGGTGGCTCTGGATCATGAAATACATGCACAGACTGAAACACGGAGCCTAATTTCTGTCCCACCTCCCTCAGCCCCCAGGTTAATGAGGAAGGCACGTACCAGGCTCACTGCCCAGGGACCCAGGTCCAAAAATCTTCCAAGCAAGTCCAATGCTCTCAGCCGGTGCACTTGGCTTAACAGCACCTGGAAGAACAAGAAGAAAATGGTATCACTGCAAACCATACTGGTGTGCAGCCCCGAAAGGCTGCTGCACGAGCTGCCAGCTTCAGAGCGGTCTGACCACAGTTCAGATCTGTCTGCTGCCTCAGTCACAGTTACCTAGAGCCAGTGCTCCTTTCCTTACAAGTTCATGCTTTTAGACAGGTGAAGAAAACATGCTTTATTCCTTTATTACACAGATAAAACACACTCAATGTAGATAATATTAGAACAAACATGTTTTACTTGCATTTAAAAAGCTAACTCGCTGGTGATATTTTGGTACATGAACCCAGACATTGTTCTCTATGTCCACTTCTCTTATTGATTCTGAACTAGATAATAAGTGACTATATTTCTCAGCTCCTTTTTTAACTAAATAATGCACCGTGAACATTGTTCATTTCACTAGGTATGTACTGACCATATCATTCCCAATGCCAGCACAGTACTTCCATTACACAAATGGACACGATTCTTTTAAACAACTTCCCCACTGATAGATATTTAAATTATCATCAAAATGTTCCTACTTTTAAAATTTTTATTTATTTATTTTTGAGATAGGGTCTTGCTCCATTGCCGAGGCTAGAGTATAGATGCCAGATCATGACCACTGCAGCCTCAACCTCCTGGGCTCAAGTGGTCCTCCCACCTCACCCCCGAGTAGCTAGGACCACAGGTAGGTGCCACCATGCCTGGTTCATTTTTGTATTTTTTATAGAGATGGGGGTCTCACTACATTGCCCATGCAGGTCTTGAACTTCTGGCTCAAGCAGTCATCCCACCTCAGCCTCCCAAAGTGGTGGGATTACAGGCGTGAGCCATCATGCCTGGCTGAAATGCTGCTCTTATAAATAATACTGTGATCAATATCCTAATAGGTACATCTGCACACTCACATGATTTTTTTCCAGTAAGATAAATGTGAGTATTAAAAAGGTAAGGTCGGAGCATAGAACTTCAGTTACCAAATGACCGTGCGGCTGACCCCACTCACACTCTCGATGGCACCCAGCAGCGCTCACTGGGGTGTGACTCTGCACAAATTACTTAACATCGCTGAGCCTTGATTTATTAATTCATAAAACACATACAAGACAACACCTGCCCGTAAGAGTTGCATTAAATTAAATAACAAATTTAAAGCTTGTGGGACAATACTAGCCCATATTACACTATCATTAGCCAACAGGACAGGGGAAAATACATCCTTTTCTTCTGGATTTCTTGGATTTCAAGGGGAGTACATTTTGCAGGTTGATGGGTCATTTCCACAGTAAACTTGCCCTGCATGCCTTTAGTTTTCTACTTCAATATGTGGCTTTTTCTTATTGACACGTCAGAGTTCCTTATAAATTAGAGTGGGCTTTGCCAGAGGTTTTGCACATACTTTTTTTGTTATATCAAAGTTTCACACTTTTTTTTTTGAGACAAAGTCTCGCTCTGTTGCCCAGGCTGGAGTGCAGTGGCGTGATCTTGGCTCACTGCAAATTCCACCTCCCGGGTTCACACCACTCTCCTGCCTCAGCCTCCTGAGTAGCTAAGACTACAGGCACGTGCCACCATGCCCGGCTAATTTATTTTTGTATTTTTAGTAGAGATGCCTGAACACACAGACCCCAGGAGGCCCTGACCTGGCCTCACTGGAGGCCTCGGAGGTTTTCCCTCCCTGCAGGAGAAGATGCACAGGACATAGCTGGGCAGCGGGTGCTGGAGGTGACGTGAGGGGGTTACCGCGTTGCAGGTGGAGAGGCTGGAAGAGCTTGGGTGTCTGAGGATGCACAGGCCATCGGTATGACTGAGGTCAGTGACAGGAAGGGGGTCGGATCAGGAAAGGCCCCGCAGACAGTGTGCAGAGAGGTCAGTTTGTCTCGAGATCCAGAAGCCACTGAGCGATGTTAAGCAGCAGTGACTGGTCCAGTGTGCACGCTTTGGGGACAGGCCTGGCAAGAGGCGGGAAGTGGGGGAGGCAAGTAGAAGCGGGTGGGCTTGACCAGGGTGCTGAGATGGAGATGGGGAGGAAGAGACTGTAGCACTGGCCAGAGGCTGAGAGAAGAAGGGGTGAAGAAAAGCAAACTCTAGAAGAGAAGGTTTGGGATGAGTTTGGAAACCCTCAAGAGAGGCAGGGAAAAGGGACGAGGAGGCCAGTGAGGGTGGAGGACAGGGAGGAGGGGAGAGGAGATGGCAGCCATCTGGGCTACGCTCCTGGGGGTCGGCCAGCACGACTTCCATGGCGGAGCCACCGAGTCAGGAGGATGGGCCCTGTGGGGCCGTGGAGAGGGAGGAGCTTCCCTGTTGGGGGCGAAGAGCGCTGGCAGGGGGACAGGGAAGGTCACAGGTGGCAGCAAGAGGAGGTGGTTAGCCAGGCTGGAGGGGCAGCAGACAGGGTGCGGGGGGATCCCAGCATGTCCAGCCCTGGGGGCAGAGAAAGAGCAGTGGGAATGCGGTGTCACTTCCCTTCTATGTGCCTGGAGCCAGCTCCCACGCGGGGTTCACCATGGACCCAGGAGTGGCAGGTTTCCCGTGCTGGCGATGCTGAGAGTCTCTGATTAAGAGGCTGGGAAAGGAACGTGGGACTGCTCGCAGGATATGTGAACTGGAACCGGATCCCTTTCCCGTGCTGAACCTGGGGGATGTCGCATGCCACTGCTGCCTGGAACTCGGGTTTGATGGGCCAGTCGGTGGAAAAGCACGGGCTCTGGGGCCGGCTAACCTGATGTTAACCCTGCCTCCATCTCTGCCCAAGTATTGGCTTAAATTCCTAACTTTGGGAAACTTCAATATCGTTATCAAGAAAAATGGAGACAACGGTACTTGACTTGGGCTTATTCTCAAACTTGAGTGAGACAGAGTCCGCAAAGCATCTAGCACAAAGCTGTGTGCACCAGGGTGCCCAGCGGATGTAAAGTCACTATCGTAGCATTTGGCTTCCGGATGTCTCCACCATCCAGGGTTTTGAGGACTGACTCTCTGTGTGTAGGGACACTAGGCTGCCTGAGGCTCAAGTTTCTAGATGGCCCAGGGAGAGGAGAGGAGGAAGGTCTCGCCATGGCTGCAATCATCAGAAATCAAAGACATCATCAGATCTAAAGCTTACAGAGATTGTTTTCTGATTCTCTTTGTTATTTCCAACACTGTAAATAGGGACAAGCCTCCGTTTCTAAGGTCAATAGTTGTAGAGCAAATGGAAGAAGTGGCAGGACGGGGTGAAGAGGTCTCATCAAGACCAGTTCCTGTTACTGTTTTACCAGGACACTAGCCTGGCACTAGAGGTCTCCTTAGAATGTGCTCCTTACAAACAACAAAAGCAAACGGGACGCTGGTTCACAATCACTACCGCGATGTGGTCCTGAGTGTCGCACTGTAGGAGCTGCAGGTGCTGAAGAAACACCCGCTGAGGCCTTGGTGGCCCACCTGCCTGGGAGTCGGCGTCAGAGGTCTGTGGGCAGCACGGGATTTGGTGCTGCAATTATTTCATTTGCAAAGAAACATCGTCAATAAAGAGTATTGCGGAAAATGTTAAGTACTGTTTTTTTTTTTTTCAAACATTACATCATCTTCCTGCCACCTTTTGTTGATTTACATTTTTTAAAAACTGAAGTCAACAAAAAGCAAAGTTATTTTTAAAATAGGATTGGCTTTTAGGAAAAAATGCCAATGTTGTTTTTGTACTTAAAAACAACAAAAACAAAAATCTCCTGTTTTGGACCATCCCAGGATCTATGGAAATTACAGAAGTAAATGATGGTGAGCTGAGTGACTTACTGAGATTTACTTTCCACCGGTGGTAACCCAAACTAAAGATTAACCATGGTGGCCGGCATGGTGGCTCTCGCCTGTAATCCAAACACTTTGGAAGGCTGAGGCTGGAGGATTGCTTGAGGCCCGGAGGTCGAGACCAGCCTGGCCAACGTGGTGAAACCCTGTCTCTACAAAAAATACAAAAATGAGCCGGGCGTGCTGGCGCATGTGTGCAGTTCCAGCTACTCAGGAGGCTGAGTCAGGAGGGTGGCTTGACCCCAGGAGCTGGAAGTTGCAGTGAGCTATGATCACGCCACTGCAATCCAGCTGAGGTGACCAAATTAAAACAGAATTGCTAAGGCTGTCAAATTTCATTGGCCTTGTACACAAAGAGAGTGCTCAGACCGACATACTGGAAGAGCTGCTTCATGAGAAAAGATTCTCCAGTTCCAGCCCTGGAATGACGGGTGCTGCAGGCCAGGGTGCCTGATGAGTGGGGCGGTTTTGGAGTCCCCGATGTATATGGTATGTATAATATCACTCTAGTTTGTCACGCTGCTGTCACTTGGTAATGATCCCCTGTAGTTTCAGACCCCACGTTCTATTTGTAAAAAAAAAGATGCACGGAGAGAGAGCAACTAGACTTCCTAAATGAAATGCTCACACTGATTTGTGACATCTAGGAAAAGGGACTAAAACTTCATCCTATAAAATCACTCTTGGCCAGGCGCGGTGGTGCACACCTGTAATCCCAGCTACTCAGGAGGCTGAGGCACAAGAATCGCTTTAACCCAGGAGGTGGAGGCCGCAGCGAGCGGAGATCGCCCATCAGCAGAGGACTGGATGAGGAAACTGCGGCATCTATGCATCATGGACTACTACTCAGCCAGAAAAAGAATGGAATCGTGTCTGTTACACCAACATGGGTGAAACAGGAGGCCATTACGCTCAGTGGAATAACTCAGAAACAGAAAACCAACTGCTGCATGTTCTCACGTAGAAGTGAGTGGGAGCTAAACGACGGGCCCACAGGGACACACAGGTGGAATAACAGGCACTGGAGACTCCAAAAGGTGTGAGGGGCTGAGAAATTACCTATGGGGTACAATGTCCACTACGTGGGTAGCAGGTTCACACAAAGCCTAGACTTCACCACTACGCAGTGCGCGCATACAAGAAACCTGCACCCGTATCCCCTGGATCTATTTAACAGAAAAAGGGCCAAGCAAATAAATGAACACATAAATATCACCGTCACCTTTTTCCTGAAAAAGAAAGAAGAAAAGTCACTTTCTCTCCTTTCTTCCATAACCTAGGTGCTCTTCATTCCCCTGCCTGGGCTTCCTGAGCCACCTGCGGGGGTGCACAAAGCAATGAGTTCCAGGCGAGCCACTGCAGACAGAGGGCAGACACACCCTGCAGGCCATGAGAGTCCGGAGCGCCTCGTGAGAAGATGGCGTCCAATAGACACCATCAATCAAGGGAGTGGACAAAACAGCAGTTTTTTTAAACATTGTATCTTCCTTCTTGTTCCTCTGTTTATTTATATTTTTAAAAGTTAGAGAGGATATTGAGGCTGGAAAGCAGGAAAGGCCTGTTCCACGCTCACATTTACAGGAGGGGCTGTGACTCAGCCGGGCCTGATGAGACACCGCGCATGACCCTGGAGGGTCACCAGCCACTGCCTCTGGCTCAGGGACGAAGTGGCAGGGATTTGGAAAACCAGGAAGTGTGTAGGAAAATTCCCTTTCCCTTAAGTAATGTTTTCTGACTTGCCAAGGCACTAGAAAATAACTTTAAGGATTACAGGGTTCCAGACTTTGGCAAAAATAAAGGCTCTGAAGAGAAAGCGCGGGGAAGTGAGCCGAGTTAATGAGAAACAAGCCAGCCCCGGGGGATACGTCAAATGAAGCCGATACCCCATTACACTTCATCTTTCCCTGCTTTCTCGTTAAGTGTAGGTCTGCCCAATGATCCCGGCTGGGCACAGCCAGGAGACAGACCCTCCAGAAGGAGGAGGAACCTGCCGCTCACACCTGCTGGAAAACCACGCGGGAAATGCCCCACACTCTGACCGGGGCTGTCTTCGCATACGTCAGCGTCAGAAAGCTGCCTCCAGCAGATCTTCTCCTTCCTTGAGGGAGTGTGGGTGGCCAAGGGAACATTGAAAGAAATCAAGAGAAGGCCATTTACAAAAAGATTATTTGCCAGACCCCAAGAAACTGGATGAAACATGCTTGGCATCAGGCCCTGCTTTGGAGAGGGCCGATCTTACTCCAGCACACTGCTCAAATAGTAGGAAGGTCAGTAGGAGAGCCAGTGTCTTCTGAGGGACATCTTGGTGACCCAGGTGACCAACAGAAGCCGTGGGGCCCAGCATGGGCAACCCATGGTGCGACTACCCCTGGTCATCCATGGCCCACACAGCCAGCCACCTTCCTGCACTCACGGGAAGGGAAAACGCGGGCTTCTGTCAAATGTTTGGTTGCGTTGCTGCTATCACTGCGTGTTCTTGGTTTTGAACATGAGCCAGTTTATTTGTTTACACCCCACTCTACAATCTCAGGATAGTCTTAAATGAATCTAGGTACATACAGGAGGAACAGTAATAATGTCTGTATCCTTTTTACAATGTCCAGAAAGCAGCCGTCATAATGTAGCAACAGCAGCTGAAATACACACTGTGAAATGTGGTACAATGTTGTTTTATTTTGTAAAGATGGAGTCTCCCTGTTGCCCAGGCTGGCCTTGAACTCCTGGGCTCAAGTGATCCTCCCCGGCCTTGGCCTACCAAGGAGCTGGGACCGTGACACCAGGGCAGCCGGCTGGCACCCGGCCTTGGCCTACCGAGATGCTGGGACCATGACATCAGGGCAGCCGGCTGGCACCCGGCCTTGGCCTACTGAGGAGCTGGGACCGTGACACCAGGGCAGCCGGCTGGCACCCGGCCTTGGCCTACCAAGGAGCTGGGACCATGACACCAGGGCAGCCGGCTGGCACACTGGTTCTTTGCTGCCCTCCTGAGACAATGCCAGCGAGGACAGGCCGGCGGTAACATCTTCAGCACATCCACGTGCACGGTTCCTTCTCCCAACTTCTCTTTCGCTGGCTGAGATTCTTGGGGCAAAGTCCTGAACGAGGTGAAGCCTCAGTCCTACAGCGCACCTGTGACGCTGGCTGCCACTGCTGCAGCACAGACTGAACGGCGGAAGGGAAGGCTGCCGAGGCCATGGCTGTGATGGAGATAAACTGGACCCCGTTTTCTAATGATCTCTCAGAGGCGGGATGAACACCTGGTCCAGTGAAGATTGGTGTGCTGTCCGTCAGTGTGGTGAGCGGCCCTAACCGGAAAGTGTGAGCTTTGGAAGGAAGCAGGGCAGGTGGGGGGCGCCACTCACCGCCCTCTCCACGGAGGCACCGCCACCCAATCTGCTTTCTGGGAAGGCGAGGACCCCACTCTGCCGACTGTCAGAACTCAGCACCGTACCGGAGGTGGGGCTCTTCCTCTGTGTGTGGGGAGCCACTCAGCTTTAAACCAAAAAGGGCGGGGCCTGCTCATTCCCTGCCTGCTGCTGGGCAGCCCCTCTGCACGGCCACGCACAGCTTCTTGCCAAAGTCCAACCGCACCACGCCAATCACAAAAACACTTTTCCAGCTTTTAAATTGAGTTCTTAGACCTTGATAGCTACACTGACCAGTGGATTTTAAACTCCTTTGAATCTGACCCAGCCCACACACCTCCCCACAAGCACTCATTCACTGAAACAAAAGTTCTGTGGGATCTTTCTAACTTCACTACCTGTGACAAACTCTTCAATTTCCGTGGCCTCCCAACCTATCTGTGACCAAAAACCAGCCAGCAGGACCCACCGCGCTGACCTCCCAACCCACAAACCGGTCACGGTCCGCATGTGAACGGCACTGACACGACACAGGCCCTGTGGGCGCTGGCATCTGAAGGGCGTGTCCCAATAGGGCCTATTTGTTACAGCAGCCGTGACAGCCCCATGTAAGGGAAGGGCTGCCAGCTTCTGGGTCTGTGAGCTTCAGGGCGTAACCTATGGGGCTGGGCTACAAAGCCCGCTCCACCCACTCCCGCTGGTCAGCATCTGCTCAGGGAGCCTCCTCCCTCCTCTCCCAGGATTCACTGCCAGCTCCTGTCCTTTCCGAGAGAAGGAGGCAGTGGTGTTGAGAGCCCGCGCTGAAGCAAAGCCCATCTGGAGCAGAATCTCAGCAATTCCTCAAGTGGAAATGGTAGCCGGGGAGAGGGGGCTGGTGGACTGGCTGATGACTCCCCAGTCCCAAAGTTACACTTCACTGAGGGTGGAGGAGGGAAATCAATGGCTTTAGAGGAAACCCTTTAGGAATGAATGTACGATCAGCCTAGTGACTCCTGATTGGATCTGTGTGATCCGTTCACCCAAATGCCACCTGACCCACGTGCCATCATCTTCGGGGCAGAGGGGCTAGGATGTCAGTGACCCACAGGGCTCAGGGAGACAGAAGGCACTCCTGGGTTGTGCAGGCATCTGGTTTCCTTCCTGTGGGACCTCGGCAGTCTGGCCCGGTCTGAAGAGACTCACCTGCAGGACGATGGGCAGCTGTTCCGGTGGGTTCCGGTTCTCCACGCCCATGGTGAGCCACACCTGGAAAGCGGTCAGCTGCTCGGCGAAGAACGGGCTGTGCTGCAGGGCAAACAGAGAAGGTGCTCGTTAGGGCCACGTTCCCAGACGGCCTGGTCTTGCCCACCCCTGCCACCTGCCGACCACCCAAACCTTCACAAAGGGACCACCCTGCAGGGCTGTGAGGATGCCAGGCATCTGAGAAGCAGGCGCTCTGGGCATGTCACAGAGGGAGAGTCTGGGGGGTGTGCAAAGGGACCAGAGACGGGCAGGAGAAGGGAGCAGCTGAGGATGACTCCAAGGTTTGGCCAGGGCTCCGAGCTGCGGCTGCAAGAGGAGTGTGCTGGGAACCAGCCGTGGACACGTGGTGCTCACGACAGTGGCTGGACAAGGGAGTGAAGACACCGGGGGCAGAGGACCCCATGAGCGTGTGGATCAGCAGGCGAGTCTGGCTGGGGACACGCTTGGGAGTCACGGTATGTGAACCTTTTTTAAGTTAAGTGAGAAAGGAAAGGGACCCAGGATGGAGCCTCTGCTATGGAGACCAACGAGATGAGATGGGGCCACAGAGGGGCCGGTGGGAGCCCAGCCATGGAGGGAAAGCAGAGCTCAAAGGTCTGGACGCCAGGGAGCAACGTCCAGGGCAGAGCCACAAACCAGCCGTGGGCCAGGCGAGATGGGGAGGAGAGCTGACTGGGCCCTGGATCAGCAGCGAGAACGCTCTGGAGTTGGGCAAAAGCGTAGCCGGAGTGGGTTTGAGACAGGGGTGAATTCGGTTTTGGGTGCAAAGGGGAAGAAGAGAGGCAGGTAGTGGCTGGAGAGGGACATGGGGTCAGGAAATGCTTTCTGTAGATGTGGAGTAATGGGCACAGGACGCCCGTGAGAAAGGCCCAGCTGGGGGCACGGAGGGTGGGGAGAGGCTGCTGGAGAGCTTCCTCGGGCTGGCTGGGGGACAGGACTGGATGCACAGGCTGGGCTGGCAGAGCAGGGCCACTCCCCAGGGGAACCAGGCAGGGGGCAAAGCCAGGGGGCCCAGATGCAGAGAAGTTGGGGGAAGGCGGGAGGGCCCGGCAGAGGCGTTCGCGCGACTGCTGCTTGTTTCCTCAGCGAAATGGGAAACGAGGGTGCTCTCTGGAGTGAGAGTGGGAGAAGCGGTTGCAGCTGGACAGGGAAGGCATGCAGGTGAGGGAGACCAAAAAAATGCGTGGGGTCAGAATGTCAGGCAGCAGCAGGGCCCCACGAGGGGGTGACATGAGTTCTCTGTGGGCCACGCCGGCTGGGCCTGGGCTCCCGGTTAGCCCAGCCATGTGCGTGCAGGCACAGAGTGGAGGGGGATTCGCTTGGGTGCCGTGGAGCAGGCGGGCAGCAGGGCTGCTGGGCCCGCGGCTGGAGAGTGTGAAGGCCGCAGGGGAGGCTGCCGTCGGAAGGTCTGGGAACTGAGCGGCCAGGCAGGAGCAGTCCGGCCTGATTCCCTCCACGGAGAGTCACTTCCACTTAACACACAGCTCTGCCTTCCCCGAGCCCCAGACACAAAGAATTAAAAAAACAAAAACAAAAACAAAAAACCAACCCAACCACCAGCCTCTCTCTCCCATCTACTATCCTCTCTTCCCTGTTTGTTTGATTTTGCTCAGGGGGAAGGTGGGTGGCTGCAGTTGGAGGTGCGTGTCCCGGTGAGAGGAGTCGGGAGGAACCCTCCCTCCGCTCATCTGGCCAGGGCCGGCTGTGCCCCTGGGTTCCAGTGAATGTGGACACACGCGGACAGGCGAACGCCAGGAGCAGGGCAGGTGCCTCCGTGAGCCTAAGTCCAGGAGTGCTTTCAGCAGCCTCCACAGAGGAGCCTGGCGGGCAGAGTCCCCTGGCCCCACCTCAGAAGTCAGCTGAGAACACTCACTACGTAGGAATCTGTGCTCCTGTGCAGCCAGCTTACAGAAACTTAATCACAATTGGAGGGCAACCTGTGGAGTTGGCATGAAGCCCCCAAAGTGATTTTCCTGTTTTCAAGTGCGAATTATTCATAAATCGGTTAAAAAAAGTCTCATTAAGTACCCCCTCCTCCACATCCCGTGAGAACGTCGTTCTCCTGAGTTAGAGAAGGCTTGAGTCTGTGAATGGAAGTCAGGTAATTCAGATAATTACACCTCTTCTTTCTTTCTTTCGCATTAGCTTTGCCTGATGGATTTTCACATCTTCCTCACTGCTGGAGTCACCACTCCAGGCAGAAAGAGAAAAATTCCTGACTCTTCACCTCAAACTGACAAGAAAGGAAAAGCACACCTTTGCCCAGCAGGTGCACAGTGAGGCCCGTGCAGCTCCCTAAAGCCAAGGGGAGGCTGACAAAGTAGAGCCACCGCCCGCGGAAAAGTGGCCAGCACTTTATATGATGTTCTGGAAAACATGTCGAGAGCGGCCCGTGTCTCTACCCACGATTCACAGGGCTGATGTTTTGGGCCAAATATTGAGATTTCCTCTACCCCATGAAGAGCTCCTGAGCTGGCCCCTGTGTGCAGGGGAGCGGAGCCATTCAGCGGGACGGAGAGCTCACAGGTCCTGTTGGGCTGAGTGTCTGGGTTGCCTGGCCACAACCGCACACCTGGCTCTCCCAGGACGATTCTGATGCCAGGAGTTTTGCTCTGTTGTCAGCCTGTGTGCCAGGCAGTTTGGCATATTCTAAAAACAGGGGCAGCAGACTGAAAATGGGAAGGCCAGCTGAGAGGCTGAGAGCCTCTGAGTCGCACCTGAGTGGAACCCGCCCAGCTGGACTTCTGCTACCATCAACCTGAGCATACCTGCCACCTTTCTCACCATCCAGACATTCTGAGACGGCTGCTCTCCGTCCTGACAGTGGCACAATACATTTGCCACTTACAATGAGCTTGCTGCTTAAAGAGGGTAAAAGTTCACTGCCAAGGGGACATTCTGCCCCTCTGTACGGCTCTGTAGGGACATTCTATCCCCCTGTACGGCTGCTCGGTTTGCAGAAGGGTTCCCTTTAATACCCCCAAGAAAATCAATTAGCCCAAGCTTTCTACTGCAGGGGAATCATTCTGGCTTCTCCTCCTATCCCAGTAAACCATTTTTTTTTTTGAGACAGACTCTCACTCTGTTGCCCAGGCTGGTGTGCAGTGGCACGATCTTGGCTCACTGCAACCTCTACCCCTGGGTTCAAGCAATTCTCCTGCCTCAGCCTCTGAAAAACCTCAATCTTGATAGGGCTCTACATCACTGTTAATAGAGAAAAATCAGAAAGTGAAATTTTAAACGATACCATTTACAACTACGTTGAGGGAGGAGAAGGCTCCATATTATAGAGGTGGTGACTTCTCCCAAATCAATCTGTAGATTAATTGTAATCTCAATGAAAATCCAGCAGGTTCTTTGCAAAAATTAACATACTGATTGTAAA
The DNA here is from genome assembly GCF_047675955.1 of Chlorocebus sabaeus. Taxonomy (NCBI): domain Eukaryota; kingdom Metazoa; phylum Chordata; class Mammalia; order Primates; family Cercopithecidae; genus Chlorocebus; species Chlorocebus sabaeus. The sequence goes on along the minus strand of NC_132919.1, from coordinate 78,446,366 downwards.
ATTCACATGGAAATGCAAAGGACCAAAAGTAACTGAGGTAACCTCGGGAAAAAAACGAAGTTGTGGGACTTAGTCTACCAGCTTAGAAACTGTCGTGTAGAGCCTGTCATTACAACTGCGTGGTCCTGGTGCAAGGAACGAGAGAGCAAAGGACAAACGAGGGAACAGAGGCAGCCATGTGGACACGGTCCTTGGTGCAAATGAGGGAACAGAGGCAGCCACGCGGACACAGTCCTCAGTGCAAAGGAGGGAACAGAGGCAGCCACGTGGACACAGTCCTTGGTGCAAATGAGGGAACAGAGGCAGCCACGTGGACACGGTCCTTAGTGCAAACCCCACCAGTAAGCCAAGCATTCACGGGGGACGTGAACTGTGAGCAGATGCAGGTCCAGATGTGAAGGGAAACACACAGGCTGCTAGCTCAAAGAGCATAGCGTCTGCTCAGAATGCTCATCGCAGAGGAAATAAAGGTTTCATAAAACAGGATACCAAAAGCCCAAACCATAAAGGACAAAAATTTGACTAATTAGATTTTGTTAAAATAAGGACATTCTGTTCATCAAGAAAAAACTTTAAAAAGTGAAACTCCACAGAGCAAGAAAGTTATTTGTGATAGGTGACAAATGACTTGTATTTAGAATAGACACAGAACCACTACGGATCAGTAATAGATAACACACAAGAAAAATGGTCAAAAGTCAAACAATTTACAAAAGAAGATACTCCAATGGCCAATAAAAATATGAAACAATGCTCTATTAACCATCAGGGAAATACACGATTAGCTCTTAAGGAAATACCTTTCCATACTGAACCATAATAGCCAAATAAATAAATAAATAGCAGCTAGAACTCTCGAATGCTGCAGGCAGGAGTGTAAACTGACTCAGCCACTTTTCAGAGCGCTCTGGCAGCATCTGTTGAAGCTGAATATGGGCAAACCCTGGGACCCTGAAGGGTCACTCCGAGAAATGTGCAGGAGGGAGCAACCTCTGAACGGGAGGACAGCCAGGAAGGGGAGGCCTTGGCCTCAGGCACAAAATTGGCGCTAGCAGGTGGGGTACCAAAAAAAAAAATCAGTCATCAAGACAAATGATATTTCAGTGCAATATTTACAAAGATACAAATTAATGCAAAAATCCATACTGAACAAGATATCAACATTTCAAAGGGAGGACCAATATCACAGAATTCCCTTTTGTCTCAGGCTCTGATGTGACACAGTCTGGCTCTAGCCAGCAGTGTTAGTGAGGACTGAAAATGCCCAGGGGCCCTAGAAGGGACACATGAATGTTGGGACACCCAATGGCGTCCACCTCGCAGTGAGTGTGAGCTGTGGCGTGTGAGCTGCAGTGCCGTGTGAGCTGTGGTGCAGTAAGAGTGAGCTTCAGTGTCGCTGAGTGTGAGCTGTGGTGTCATGTGAGCTGCGGTGAGCTGTGGCGTAGTGAGTGTGAGCTGCAGTGCCATGTGAACTGCAGTGCAGCGTGAGCTGTGGTGCCATGAGAGTGAGCTGCGGTGCCATGAGAGCGAGCTGCAGTGCAGTGAGTGTGAGCTGTGGTGCCGTGAGAGTGAGCAGCAGTGCAGTGAGAGTGAGCCGTGGTGCCACAGTGCCGTGAGAGTGAGCTGCAGTGCCATGAGTGTAAGCTGCGGTGCCGTGTGAGCTGCAATGCAGTGAGAGTGAGCTGCGGTGCACTGTCAGCTGCGATGTGGTGCAGTGTCAGCTGCGATGCGGTGAGTGTGAGCTGTGCTGTGTGAGCTGTGGTGCTGTGTGAACTGCAGTGCAGTGAAAGTGAGCTGCAGTGCAGTATGAGCTGTGGTGCAGTGTGAGTTGCAGTGCAGTGAGAGTGAGCTGTGGTGCAGTGAGAGTGAGCTGTGGTGCCGTGAGAGTGAGCTGTAGAATAGTGAGAGTGAGCTGTGGTTCCGTGTAAGCTGCGGTGCGGTGAGAGTGAGCTGCGGTGTGGTGAGAGTGAGTTGCGGTGCGATGAGTGTGAGCTGTGGTGCGGTGAGAGTGAGCTGCAGTGCAGTATAAGCTGCAGCGCGGTGAGTGTGACTGCAGTGTGGTGTGAGCTGCAGTGTGGTGAGCGTGACCTGCGGTGCAGTGTGAGTTGCAGTGCGGTATGAGCTGTAGTGTGGTGTGAGCTGCAGTGCGGTGAGAGTGAGGTGTAGTGCGGTATGAGCTGTGGTGCGGTGTGAGCTGTGGTGCAGTGAGAGTGAGCTGTGGTGCAGTGAGTGTGAGCTGTGGTGCAGTGAGTGTGAGCTGCAGTGCGGTATGAGCTGTGGTGTGGTATGAGCTGCGGTGTGGTGAGAGTAAGCTGCAGTGCGGTATGAGCTGTGGTGCGGTGTGAGCGGTGCGGTGAGAGTGAGCTGCAGTGTGGTGTGAGCTGCAGTGCGGTGAGAGTGAGCTGCGGTGCAGTGAGTGTGAGCTGCAGTGCGGTATGAGGTGTGGTGTGGTGTGAGCTGCAGTGAGAGTGAGCTGCAGTGCGGTATGAGGTGTGGTGCAGTGTAAGCTGCAGTGCAGTAAGAGCGAGCTGCAGTGCGGTATGAGTTGTGGTGCAGTGTGAGCTGCAGTGCAGTATGAGTTGTGGTGCAGTGTGAGCTGCAGTGCGGTGAGAGTGAGCTGTGGGGCGGTGAGTGTGAGCTTACTCAAACAATGCTGAGTGACAGCGGGCAGGCACAGAGACTACACCCTGTGTGACTCCATGCATCCGAGCACAAAACGGGGCAGGAAAGTGGCCACTGCTGGGGAAGGGAGGAGCTAAGAGGGGCGCCGAGGGGGCTCACGGGCGCTGCTTGATTTGGGTGTGATTCCACGAGTATGCTCAGCTTAAAACTTCACCAAGCTGTACATGTATGATGTATACACTTTTCTATGTGTAAGTTATACCTCCAATAAGATAAAAACAAAAAGAACCTAGTGTGTGGTCCACGTCAGTTATCCCCGGCTTGTCCTGACACCCCAACATGGTGAAATCATTCCCAAATGCAGAATATTGATTCTCGTAGTTTAGCACAGATAGAGTAAAATCCTTGAAAAGATACTTGGCAAAGATACCTGGCACAGAAATCTAAGTATCTATTTAGAAAGAGCACACACGCAAATAGAAACTGCATTATTTTATAGAAAAGCAGATTGTCCTGATCTCTTAGAAGTACTGAGTGAAGTCAGCTCGGAGTACAGAAAGGCCAGTTTCCCGAAGGTTTCCAAATATCTGTTTGCGGCAACAGGCCCATAGCTCTTCGGAAGAGCGCAGGCTCTCCGGGGCCACTCTGGCAGGCGGAGGGCGGGCAGGCGGCGTCTGTGAAGGTTTGCCACTCTGCAGGAGACCCTGTCATTGCCCCCAAGGTTTGTGGTCCAGCAGGGAGGGCGGGAAGGCCTTTGTCGAGAAGCCCAATGTTGATGCCAAGCACATGGGGGGAGCTGGCTTCGGCCTCATGGTTTAAAATGCGGGGCGGTCTGCAATGCCCTTGAAAATGCATGAATACAAAGATGGGGCAGAAGTAAGTGGTGGGCATGGGGTGCTCACTGTAAATTTCTTCCAGCTTTGCTGTAGGTTTGAAAATTTGCACAATCAAATGTTGCCAAAACATCAAGCAATAAGGGGAGGGTAACAGAAGATTATAAAAGAGAAGAAAGCTCTCTTAAAAGGCCGTTTTCTCAGTCATCCCATCCGTGGGGGCATGTCAAAACCATCTGAAGTTAAAACACCCCACACAGGCATACCACACACACTTCATGCACACCCACACACGCGTGCACACGCACGCACGCACCCCCAGGCTCCTGACTGCGTGTGTTAGAAGCTTCCCCGATGGCTGTGATATGCACTAAAAGTTAAAAGTCTGGGCAGTGGATGGAACCCTTCCTGACCATCGGTGCCTGTGCCCTGGGCTGGAGGGTGACACTCTCGCATCAGTGACAGCCGGCTCCGGGGCAGTGGCCTGCACATGAATTCCCAAGGGCCCTGTGCTGGGCTCTGTCCAAAGCACTTTTCCTACATTAACTCACTCTGTCTTCCCAGCGCCCCTGGGGTTGGATACCACCGTAATCCCTCCCTTAAATGAGGAGACCGTGACACAGGAGGCGACCAAACTTGCCCTCGGTGGCACAGCTAGGCTCTGTGGCTCTGAGGCCTGATGCGGTGGTGTCTCAGGCACAGCCCCAGTGAGAGGCGGGGGTGCTGGTCCCCTCCGGCTTCTGCCCAGGCTGCTGTCCCCCGATCCCCGGCCTCCCCACGTCTACCGCACCTACTGATTCCTCCCTTGCATTCTGCGTGGATGTGAGAGGCTCCTCTATCCTCACAGGTTTCTGGAGGGCAAGGCCTCTGTCTTATTTATCTATTTTCAGACTCGACGCCTCACATAAGGCAAAAGCTCATTAAGAAACCATGAGGGGGTCCAAGGGAGCTGCTGCGAAGGCCCGGGGCCACCCTCACTCGCGGGTGCTGTGACTAAACCAAGATTCCGCCCTAGGGTAGCTCGGCTCTCCAGCGCCCGTGCAGTGTGGCTGGGGGCAGAATGCCCCTCCAGGGCTCAGCACCAGACCCTCTGTGGGGCACTGTCCCACAGGGCTGAGTCAGAGGACTGGGGGAGATCCACAATGCGTCTGTGGCGAAAGGGCTAGAAAGTGTAACATGATCACCACTCACAGGGAGTGAGTCTGCATGAAGAAAAGCGGATCTGTAATAGCAAAATTTAGATAGGATTGTTTTAAAAGTTCATTCTTTCAAAGTCTAACTTTAAACCCTGGTTGACTCGATGTTTTAAACTCTGGCAACTACATTTTTTCCAGGCAGGTAAACAAAATCTCTGACACCTGAGAGTCCTGGGCGCCACCCCGAGTCTGGGGGCTTTGAAGTCCAGGTGCCCAGAGAAGCGGCTACCGCCGCAGATGCACAGCACACCCTTGGAGGGACTCACCCGAAACGCAGTGCCTTCCTCGATGATCGTCGGCAGCTGAGACAGACAGATGTCAACAGCCAGGTCCCAGGCTTGCCTGCGGAGAGAACAAAGGAACACCCACTGAGCATTGTGGACGGGCTTCCACACGAGGCCACTTCACGGGGCACAGGAGGAGCCGGCTGAGCGTGGGCAGCAAGGGTCTGGGCAGAGGCCATGGCAGCTGGCGGGCGGCATGTTTACCGTCTCACTGCTGTTCAGCTTTGGGCTGCAGAAGACGTCCGAGGGGAGGCCAGGGGAGAGCGCAGGCGGGAACGCTGGTGCTGCCAGCATTCTCACCATTTTGTTTGTCACATTTTTTTCTCTTTAAAACAAAATGAGAAAAACGCCTGGGAAAAAGACACGAATGCTTCCCATTTTCTGCTGTGGCTTCTGACTGTGACTTGAACCCAAGTAGCAGCAGCCCATGTGTTCCAAGCAGCTGCGGTCCCTGCACAGGCTCTGATGGGGCAGTGTCCTGGAGGGATGTGGGAGAGACACCGGGGCCAGGCCAAAATGCCCCATCAGGAGGGGTCAGCGTGCAGTCAGGGAAAGCGGTCCTGGCAGTCAGGGCTGAGCTCTGTGCTATGATGGTGCCGTCGGGCCCACCCCCGTTCCTTCCCTGCCTCCCCTCCACTGCTCCCTGGTGTGGACGGCCACCTGCTCAGTCAGTCCCTGCCGCCTCCCCGTGGGTCTCACCAGGCACCCTGCAGTCTGGGGTCTCCTCCCATGCATACAGCTGCTCCCCGCAAGCCACAATGACTCCACAGACCACCCAGGTGATGTGCTTCCCCTGTCGAGACCCCTTGTCATAGTAACCGACCACACTGTCCCTCTTGAGTTCTCCCTCTTGGACATTACAAGGCTTTCTCCTCGGGCCTCCCTCCCGTCACTGTGAACACAAGACAGCCTCCTCCCTGGGCTCCCGACCCCATCCTTCAGGGCCGTGCCGCCGCAGCTTCCACAGCCCTCTCCTTGCCTGCTCTCATCCTTGCTCAGGGCGCCCACTGCCACCTGCTCACTGACACCCCCAGACACTATTTAAAACAGCCTCGCACCTCTCTCCAGAGCTCCACACCCCGATTCCATCGTAGGACTGGCCAGCAGTTTGAATTGGACCTAACACCTCCAGGCCAATTCCTGGGATTCCCAGGTGTAGGCAACAGCCTTGCGGGGCACCCCCAGCCACCATCACCGTCGCCACCTTCCTAATGTGGCCTTGCCAGAGTCTCAGTGTTGTCCTAACAGCCCCCTCCCAATGGGCCCCTCTGCCAGCACCTCCGTCCAGGCCAGCTGCCCTGTGAGCGTTCTCGGAGGCTCTAACACGGCACCCCTAAGCCCTTCTGTGGCTCTGGCCTTCTCGTGGTACCCCAGGCTTGGCACACCCCAGCACCTCCGCCATCTCCGGCCCTGTGGCGGAGGGACAGCAGCTGCCTCTGACTGACCCCTGCTTTGTGTCAGCTGCTCTACAAGGACACTGTGGGGCAGACATGATCATGAGACTGTTTCATCCCAGAGAGACAGAGCCCTGTGCCTGAGGCCACAGAGCCACATGCTGAATTACAGACATCCCGCAGGTGCCCTGGCATCCAGCCGTACCCAACTTCTTTCCCAGTGCCAGGCACATAGCCGGCTTTCAATAAGCATTGGCTAAACGAGTGGGGGCGAGCAGGAAGGCGCTCTCTGTGCATGAGCAGACCTGTGTGAGTTTCGAAAAGGAGAGAGGGAAGAAAAGAAGGTCTGACCGTGAGCCACGAGCCTGGCCTCTGCTCCCAGCTCTGCTGCCCACTAGCTCCGGCCCAGGGAGCGGCTGACCTGCCTGCCTCCCTGCCTTGTCCAGAGGATGAGGGCCTGGCCAGGGAGCCCATGTGGGAGGCCGCCTGGTGAAATTCAGCGTGTGGCTCTGGGGCCTTGGGCACGTGGCTTTGTCTCTTTAGGATCCGTGTCACCATCTGTGAAATGGACTCATGATCATGTCTCCCTCACGGGGTCCTTGTAGAGCGGCTGACACAAAGCAGGGGTCAGCGAGAGGCAGCTGCTGTCCCCCCCCCACAACATCCAACATGAACTCTAAACTGGAAGTGAATAATCATCTCACTCTCGGCACGGCCACAGAGCACAGTCTTGATTTCCACGGATACAGGTTGAATATCTCTTTTCTAAAATGCCTGGGACCGGAAGTGTTTTGGATTTCCGATATTTTCAGGTTTTGGAATATCTGCAGGTTTTGGAATACTTGCATATACATAATGAGATCTCATGGGGATGGGACCCAAGTCGAAGAGCAAACTCCATTTATGTTTCATATACCTCTTACACACACAGCCTGAGGCGAATTTTACACAATTTTGTGCATGAAATAAAGTGCGCCCGTGAGGTCGGGAGGGGAACTGTCCACCTGTGGCAGCATGGTGGCCCTCACAGAGTTTTGGATTTTGAATCATTTTGGATTTTTGAATTAGGGATGCTCAACCTTCATGGTAGGGATGGAGGAAGGACAGCAACCCCTTCAGCCCTACTCCCCCTTTCTGCTAGAAATACGTTCCTTGTGGAAACCCAGTGACAGTCAGTATCATGGATTCTGCTTCTAGCACTGTGCTCTCTTCTCCTGGGTAATTTTCTAAGAGACTTGAGGACTCTGTGTTATTTTTTAGGCTAATGACACTCCGTGCTGCTGTGTCAAAGGGCATATTTTCTCAATGTCTTAGTAAAGGACCAAAATGAGAATGAAAAATGTTAAAATCAGAAAAAAAGTAAAAATTTAAGATGCACAAAGGGACTAAAGAACAATTTTTCACTTTCAAATACATGAAATATATTTCAATTTTCCCAAGACTGGCCCTCTTTGCACAAACATGCCCTTCTCCTGCCAATAGAGTTAAGAGGCAATCAGGAGATAATCAAAAGCGCCTCAAAGTACGTGCAATAAATAGCTCCCACACGCCCCGTAAATCCCCAGCTGCAGGCAAATGGCATTCAGCAGCACCAAGGGAGACTTACTCCCTCAGTAAAAGCAGCAAAGCCAATTATTGCAATTAAACTCTATAAAGATGCCTTGAATTTAATCAAATAAAAAGTTTCTGCTTCAGGAGTTAGAAGAAAGTATGTACAAGTTAGGGGAGGTGGAAGCGAGAGAAGGGCAGAGAGGGTGTCTGGGCTGTGGCCCGACAAGACCAGCGTGGCGCCCAGTGTGGCCTCGGTCAGTGCTGGGTGGGGCACCTTTGGAACTGTGCCTCCCGAAAGCCTATTTGCACGCTCTCCAAGGCCTTTGCTTGGCGCTGAAGGCCTGAACTGCACTGGAGACATGGCTCAGCACACTGGACAGGATAGCGCCCAGTGAAGCTGTGTCAGAACCACGGGTGACAATCTCTCTCGGACTCGTGACCCATGTCGCTGCAGTGGGACGCTGTGCTCCTAAAAGGCTGACAGCCCACCTGGATCCAGCCCGGGGGTGGGAGGCGGGGACTGACCCAGCTCCACATTTCACAGACCAGAAAAGCAGCCCCAGATGGTTCTGGTTTCACTGATGCAGAGGCTCAGGAGGCTGCAGGGATGAGACAAAGCCCAGGAGGAAGGGCTGTGGCTCGGCGCCTGGACGATGCTAGGAGGCTGCTCAGGGACGTCCGGCTACCCAGGGCTACGGACTCGAGGCAGAGCTGTCTACATGAGATGAGGAAAAGAACTTTGTTCAAGTACTAATGAGAAGAAAGGATGTAAAAGAATACCTACAAACTGCTGAAAGACAAATGCTGGAACCCGATTATTAGCACACAGTGAAGTGGCCCTGAACCTCAAGCTACGGCTCAGCCTGGGTCCAAAGGACAGCCCCACTCAGAGCAAGGCAGGGAAGACGAGGTACTGGGAGGAGCTCAGCCTGGCACCGCCTGCTGAGCAAGCCAGGGGCCCTCTCAGGGCCGTGGGCGGTTTACTTATTTATTTAACCAAATTAAAGGGCCAGATTAGATGACCATAGGGCTCCCATTAAATTCTAAAATTGCACGACAACCTTTTTTTTTTTTTTTTTTTTTTTTTGAGATGGAGTCTTGCTCTGTCACCCACGCTGGAGTGCAGTGGTGCGATCTTGGCTCACTGCAACCTCCGCCTCCGGGTTCAAGCGATTCTCCTGCCTTGGTCTCCTGAGTAGCTGGGATTACAGGAATGCGCCACTCGCCCGGCTTTTGCATTTTTAGTAGACACGGGGTTTCATCATGTTAGTCACGCTGGTCTCCAACTCCTGATCTCAGGTGATCTGCCTGCAGTGGCTTCCCGAAGTGCTGGGATTATAGGCGTGAGCCACCGCCCCTGCCTGCACCACGACCTTTTAAACAGCAGAACAATGGTATTCTCTAATGAGCATTTATCTGTTGATTAAAACTGGCTACATTTTCTAGGATAAAATCAACACAAACTTGCAGCTCTAATTTGGGATTCCCAACTAAAGGCAAGTGGGAAAGTGGGTCCTGTGTACACGAGAGACCATGGTGGTGGGCTTCGGGAGTGGCCAGCCCTGCGAGGTTTGGCAGCACACGACAGCAGAAGGTGGGAGGGGACCGGGAAGGTGTCTGGATTAGCACTTCCCACAGCCTGCGATCACGCCGCCTGGAGACGCAGGGCTGGAGGGCTGGAGTGCAGATCTGAGGGGAGGCTGTGATTAGCTGTGACCAGCTCATCTGCATCGTGGGCTCCTCCCCGCCGGCAGCTGGGGGCAGAGGGACTTTCTAAGCCGTTGGCTGCTCTGATGAGTCACTCGCCTGGAAAACATGTCATCCAGGCAAGAGCTGGGTTTTCAGGAAACAGCCCTGAGATGGCGGGCGCCCAGGAGGTGGGCTGGAGGAAAGCCGTCCAAGTCCGCACAGCCTCCATCTGCACTTATCAGTCAGAGAGCGGCGCCCGCCCCGGGAACAGAAAGCACAGGTTATTACCGCGGAGAAACGCAAGGTTTCAGGACCCCTGAAATTGAAAGTGAAGGAGAATGACTCCCCGATGACTTTGCATCAAAAATTAAACAGGAAGCCGGCTCTGAGTAGTCATCACTGCTGCCGCGGCCTGAAGCGAAGTGTAAATGCAGATTACTTTGTGTTTTAACCTCAATTTCTGTTAGGCTTTGTTCCCTTTTTCCTCTTGCTAAAAATTCAACCTCTCCATCACCACCCAAGGAATATAATAGCTAGACCGTAAATTATTTATTCCACATGCTCTTTTCTGCTACCTTTCCTGTGTGCTCCCTGGGGATGTATACACTTTGGTCTATTGATGAGGGGAGGAAAGAGCTCTGGGCATTGTGTTCGTAGCAGACAGCCGTGCAGAGCCCCCTGTGATGCTCCTATGGCGAGGAGCCCACCTCCGCAGCGGCTCAGTCCTCAGCTGCAGTTGGCAAAATCTAGTAACAGAGGTGAGCCCGATTCCGTTTCTGAGCCGAACGTTCTCCATCTGTGCGTCTGTCTGCTTCTCGCTCCTTTGTGCCTCCCTCCCTGCCCTTGTTAAGGAACGGGATTTGAGCTGGGACATGCCACTCAGGGTGGAGGCCACATTCCCTTCCTCCCTGGATGAGGCTGGACCAGACATTGCCACAGGACAGGGGGGCGACGGGCGTGTGAGTCTAAGTCTGCCCCCCGGCCTGAGGTGCCTCATTCACTCCTCATGGCCTTCCCACCTGCTGGAATGTCGCCCCAGTGGCCAGCAGGAGCATCCACGGGGGATGGGAGCCTCCAAGACAGGAGTCGCCTGCACCCTGACACCTGGGGCCACTGCAGCCTGTGCTGCCTATGCTCACACATGCCCATTTGTAAAGCACCTGGATCATGGGTTCCCAACGAACCCGTGTTTCAATTAGCACACCTAACTACCTCCAGGGAGGAAGGCAAACCATTCAATGGAGTTTTTCTACACTGACCAAGCTGGTGTCTCCAGAGGGGTGTTGGCTGCATGCCCTCCGTATCTAGGCAGGTACCAAGCCTTTACAGCCAGGTACCAACATCTTCCTCATCTCCGGCTCAGCATAGAGGCTCCAAATTAAAGACGATTACCAAGCCTGGGTGGTTATCCCCTCCCTACATCTGCAACGTGGTAACATGGTGGAATGGACTGGCTTCTTGTTAAATTTTACTGTGTGCACAGTGACACACAGGGACACACAGTGACACACAGGGAAACACAGTGACACACAGTGACACACAGGGACAAACAGGGACACACGGATACACAGGGACACACAGGGATACACAGGGACACACAGGGACACACAGGGATACACAGGGACACACAGTGACACACAGGGACACACAGGGATACAGGGACACACACGGATACACAGGGACACACAGGGACACACAGTGACACACAGGGACACAAAGGGACACACAGGGATACACAGGGATACACAGGGAGATGCTGCTGCCCTCTGTGGAAGTCACTGTCATCAGAGATCTGACATCGCTGTCTCCAGAGCGTTGGCGGGATTCCGATGGACAGTGATAAAGTCATGCATCAAATTCATCACAAGCGGCAAGGACTGCTCACACCTAAGAAGGCCTGGGGTTCCCCAATCTTCCAGAAGCCTCCCTCCTGTCCAGACTAGTAAACTCACTCATGTTAAGGATCGTGGTGAGAGTGTTTAAGAGTTAGAATTAGACTTCGGATGTGAACACGCCTAGGACAGAGTGGAGGTGAAATTCTGCTACGACGGACTCCACAGAGTCAAATGCCTTATTGGAGTGGGGTTTTCTCAGGGCACATCGACTGAGGAATCAGTCTCCGCGGGGAATGGAGAGGAGGCAGTGCTGGGGCCTGGTCTCTGGGCAGTGCAAGTGCAAGTACATGACTCTCTGAAACGCGGGAAGGACGTGGAGCTAGTGCAAGCGAAGCCTCTGTGCTTGCCTCTCCTCCCTCCTAAGCTCCCTAATTGTGTAGCGGATTTGACACATCGGAACCACACACGGCTGTTACGGAATCCCCGCTGGGAAGCAAAGAGCTGCTTTAAAATGATGTTCCCTGCTGGGCGCGGTGGCGCAAACTGTAATCCCAGCACTTTGGAAGGCTGAGGTGGGCACACTGAGCTCAGGAGTTCAAGACCAGCTTGGGCAACATGGTGAAAACCCATCTCTAGAAAAAATACAAAACAATTAGCTGGCCGTGTGCCTGTAGCCCCAGCTACTTGGGGGTCTGACGTGGGAGGACTGCTTGAGCCTGGGAGGTTGAGGCTGCAGTGAGCTGAGATCACACCACTGCATTCCAGCATGGGTGACAGAGCGAGACCCTGCCTCCAAAAAAAAAAAAAAAAAAAAAGATGAAAATGATGCTCCCTGTCACGGTAAGCCTCTGGCATTCCCGAGGAGCAGTGCACCTGCGATCTCACCTCAACTACCAGACTCCTTTTGGAGGTAATGACGAAGCCACTGGACAGCAGTGGCCCGTGCAAGGTGGCTCAGTGCAGGGGCGCTGTGGCACGCAGCAGCCTCATGCCGTGAGGAGGCTGTGCACGAGCGGCTTCGGCAGAGCACCTGAAAGGGTCTTTTACAAACTGTCGGCACTCAGAACTGGGGGGTGGCCTACTACCGTTAAACTAATTCCGATACATTTTTTGCACATGTAATGAACAGATACAGGCTGACAAACCTCCATTTTTGGACATATGTTTTGGTGGCAGTGAGAGGAGAGGAAATGAGAGAACTGGGTGGAGCTGGGGTTGGGGCAGGGTGGGGTTGGCACTGGGCAGTGGCCAAGGTGGCAGGTCCACCTCAGTCAGGTTTATCCTCTAGAAACTGAGGCCGGTGGAGCTGCCCTGACTCCAGGAAACCAGGAAGACGCCACAGAACAGAGTAGCTGGCGGGGAGGATCTGTGCACCCCTTCAGCGTGGGATGTGCTGTCCCGGCTCCTGACCAGCCAGACCACATTTCCAGTCTTTCTTCTCCTATGAGGCTTAGGATCTTCTCCAAATCTAAAGCCCAATTTTTACGTTCAATTCCCTATCAAAGTTGGTTCATGATATAATTTTCAGCATTAAATGGAACTGACTAGTGTTTACTTTTGAGCTCCAGATTGATGCTGGCAGCCTTGTTGCTGAAAACCCTCTCCAGAGAACATGTGTGAAATGCAAGTGATTCTCCTGAAATTACATCATCATTGATTTCTGTACAGAGAACTCTTTAATATTACTTATTCCCAGCACAGAAAGAGAAGAAGCCACGATGTCAGACCTTGCAGAAAATACCCCCACCTGGAGAGGACCCTTGGACACGCACAGGAGGGGCTGAGGAAGAAGAGTGGGGGAAGCGTCCTGAGACTCAGCCGCAAGTCGCCCTGGACGCCGCCCTCCCCATGCACATGGCACTGCCATGTGTATGGGCCGCCCCCTACGCTGGGAGCCGAGGCACCGATGGCTTCACCTAAGCCTCTGACCCTAGGGGTTCATGGCCCAGCTTGGAGCAGGCAGGCTGCAGGCTGCTGTCTGGTGGGATGTGTCCGGTTGGGCTCGCGGAATGCTTTTTAATGCCACATTAGATATCAACATCGAATAATCAGATCATTAAAAATGAAAATATGAACTTTTGGCTACTCTATGACTGGCAACTGTGGGCCAAAACCGCCCCACACAGCCCTGGTTGGACTGAGCATAGCCCGAGTGCTGCCCTACCCATGCCCGTGCCCTCCTGGATGCCAGCCCGGTCTTCCTGCTGTCTGACAGCCCCCACGCCTGCCTCTTAGGCAACTCTACCAGTCATGTTTCTCCTCATGTAAAGAAGTATTCAATTATTTCTTCCGTGTGTCTCTAGTTCTGAATTTATGAACAATAATGCCTTAGCCATAAAGACTCTATTTTTAAAAATGGCTTTTAGTGCTTCGAAGGCTTAGAAAATCTACAGGCAGATTTTTAATTAGCCAAAGTAATATTTATCTATTTTTAGAATGGAGAACCATCACCCCAAGTGTACCACCCTGGCACAAACATCATTGATGTTTATTTGTAAATCTATTCAGTGTTTTATTGCTATGTGTACTACGTATTTTACCATAGATATTAACTATATTGCTGATGCAATTTGGTGTTCTGTTTCTCATTTAACATATCTTTTGCATAGTCATGAATAAAATGTTAAGACTGCTTCCATTTTCTTTTAAGTATCTAGATCTTAATTTACATTCCTATTCTGTTAGGTAGTAGAGTCATTCCCAAATTTTCCCTCTTAAAACCAATGTTCCGACACGTGGCTTGATTTGTCTTTGTCTTCCAGAACATCCCATCAGTCCCGTTCCTTGGTTTTTCCTTAGCGACCCGCTTCAGTTACGCTCCTGAGCCAGGTCACGGTTGGTTGTGGGGCAAAGGGGCCGGGCATTCAAAGGCAGGGCAGGCTGTGGGCAGGCAGGTGGGTGGCCACCGGGGCCAGCACTGTAAAGGCCGTAAAGCCAAGGCAGGGGTCAGGGGTCAGAGGCCTGAGGTCAGTGAGGTCCCAACCAAGGGCAGGCCCGAGCCAGGCAGGTCTTGGCCGGGCATCGAAGGGTGGGAGTCACCGAGATGACTCGGATCCCAGGACAGGGCTGCCAACTCCCCAGCAACTTCTCATGTCCAGCTGGAGGGAAAACCCCAGGGTTCTGTTCTGCAGGTGGGATGTGGCTGACTGCAGAATGCAAGGAACGCCACCAGCCACAGGGTTCTCATATGAGGCGCACGTCCTTCCTGAGACCTTGCACGGGCTCCTGCTCCCAGGAACATGACTACAGCAGGTCGCTAAGTGCCACTCCCTGCTCGTCTCTGCCTGATCAGACTCATTCAGACACCGGGGAAGCTTCCGCACGCTGACAACGATGCTGTGATCCGCCAGCACAGCGGCCATGTGTAACAAGAGGCGACAAGAGCTTTGCTCCCTGGTTAAATGCCACTTCTGCCTGGGTGCACTCCTGTCCCAGGGATCTGCCTGAAACAGAAGCTCATGCACATACATATCATGACTCAGCATGTACACCGCTGAGTCAGCATAGGGCAGGCTGGCGCTAGACGGCTGGAGCCACGGCCTGGCCCAGCCATGCGGGTCCTCACGCACCCCAGTTTCCCATCAGTAAAATGGGCATATTGACAGCAAAAACTGTAGCTTTATAGCAGCACCTGCTGTGAGAGGGAGATGGCCTAACAATTATAAAGCTTCAGAACACGCCCAACACGCAACAGGCGCTTAATCACCCTATTCTTACATGACCCCTGTGGTCACCTGCCATGACTGCTGTGCCTCAGGGGAGCCGTGGTCAGATCGCTCCCTAGGCTCTGCGACTTCACTCTCAACCTCTCCAAACCCCAGCATGGTTCACCAGCTGAGGTGGACAGGTTCGAGTGTGGCCCCAGGACTTCTGTCCCAGGTGTGGTCTCTCCCTGGGAGTGCAGGTGGGACCTGAGACTGCTTTCGATCAGCAGAATATGGCAAAGGTGACGGCTGCCGTGACCGTGTGTGGCACTAGGCAAGGCTGCAGCATCCGGCTCCTGTGCTGGCTCTGAGGGGTGGGAGGCCATGCTAAGGACCCCAGCTGGTAATATTAAATAGTTCTGTCAGACAGGAGAAAGACGGGGGACGCTGGGTGGTCTCAACTGCAAAGGCAGCCTTAACCTGGTGGGACGCTGCACAGAGAAACTGGCTGAGTCCCACAACAGGCACCAGACCTGGAGGCTGTGTGCTGTTCTGAGCTGCCGGGTCTGCAGGGGCACTGCTGTCACACAGCAGTAGATGGCCGGCACCCTCCCTAATGCTGTTTCCGCCTGCAAATTCTATTTTCCACGAGTGGCGCTGGAGGAACTCCTATTACTAAGCAGAGGGAGACGCGTCCATTGGAAGGGCCATGACTGGTATGTAATCTGTGAATTAGGTTTTCTTCTTTCAGCACAAATCAGCTTCAATTCGGCACAGCGGCTCCCCTGGGCGTTCGCATTCACTGCTTTGCCATGAAGCCTGGAGGCCAAGCCTGGCGTGAGTCACTCCCACTCACCTCTTCCTTCCCGCGGGCCGAGCGGCTGACTAAGACTCCCTTTGTGCTCACGTCAGTCGCCAGGGCAGGACGCAATGCATGCCCAAGGTGTGAGTTTCAAAAAGAAAAAGGGAAACATCCAAGCGTGTAAAGCTTCTTCTGCCGGTTGAGGGTGAAACCCCAAAGCCACCCTGGCCGTCGGCATCAGCGGGGTGAGTTCTAGCCGCATGGCTGGTGGAGCTCACAGGTGTGCCCACTGGTGACGGCACGGTGGCCCACTCTGAGCACCCCACAGGAGGAGCCCTGCCCTTCACCACTCCTGGCCTGGTTCTTCTTCTGTCTTCATCCCTGAGGTCCATCAAACCCAACCATGCGGACACAGTGACACCCAGCAGAAGGTTGCCAGGGACCAGGAGGAGGCCAGGGCAGTGCTTCCCTGCCCCAGCCTAGGAACTGAGGGGGTCGCTGCTGTGATTCTACATGAACAGAGTTCACTCCCCTGTACCTGGGCTGGCCTGGAGGCCCCGGCTGCTGGCAGTGGCGGCACCAGTGGCTGCTCCAGCGGCCGGGTGCTGCTGGCTGCTGTCTTCTAGGCCAGCCCGCAGTCACTGCCGCAGGCCTCAGCAGGGCGTGATGATACACAGCCGACCGGGAAGAGCCACTTTCCCGGATGAGGAGAGGAAACATGTCTCTTGCAAACAGGCTGTGCACTTGTGGCAGAGCTCCTCTGCGCTGCGCTTCCTCCTCTCTCAAGGGCCCCGTCGAAATGGGGCTGGCGGTAACAGCAGACCCAGGTAAGGCAGGTGAGATTTTCTCTTACAGCAAGACACTGTGAGGGAGGGGGCCAGGATCCCCTTCAGGTTGGGGGCACCACAGGGCAGGCGGCTCACGGCTGTCAGGCCCTCTTCTGGGTGGCCTATGTCTGACAACCAATGCAGAATGCAGGTGAGCCCACTCACCTCCCATCCCATCCTCAGAGCTCCCCAGGGCTGGTGGAGGTGAGCCTGACTTCTCTCTCCCCACCCCTCCACCGCTGACCCAGGGCTGGTCCACTCACGAGCAGTGTCGTGACACCAGCCTCCATCTCCGCTTGCTTCCCAAAGAGCCTGCCCCGCAACAACCAGGAGGATGCACCCAAAAGGGAAGCGGGAGGACGTAACCCCAAAACAACCAGGAGGATGCACCCAAAAGGGAAGCGGGAGGACGTAACCCCAAAACAACCAGGAGGATGCACCCAAAAGGGAAGCGGGAGGACGTAACCCCAAAACAACCAGGAGGATGCACCCAAAAGGGAAGCGGGAGGACGTAACCCCAAAACAACCAGGAGAATGCACCCAAAAGGGAAGCGGGAGGACATAACGCCGCAGGCCACGTATGGTGGGATGATGGACCACGCGGGCTGGAACACTAAAGACGCACATTAGCCCAAGCAGAGCCTCTGACACATTCAGGAAGGTCAGAACCAGGAGAGGAGAAAAATCCGAGTGTCCACAGTGACCGTCAGGAAAAGGGGCTTCAGGGCACCCATGTGATGCTGTCCCCAGGTTCTCTGGGCCTCTGTGGATTGCGATATCACCTCATGATTCTCTAGCACAACAAACAAGCACAGGCGAGGGCTGGCTCTGTGAGGCTCCAGGAAGCGGAGTCTGCAGAACAGCCAGCCTTTTTCTCGGGCAGGGAAGGGCAGCCCCAGCAGGGCTGGGAGAGGCTGCAGCTAGGCCTAGACGAGGACCTTCTGTAAAGCAGGACTGATACAAATGCCGGCACTCAGAAAGCTTCTGAGGGGCCAGTACTAGAAAGCAGTCTGTAGACGGAAGAGGTGGGATGTGGCTGCCCCATGCCAGCCTCGCCACGCGGCCTCTAGATGGAGGGGGCGATGTGGCTGCCCCACGCCAGCCTCGCCACGCGGCCTCTAGATGGAGAGGGGGGATGCGGCTGCCCCACGCCAGCCTCGCCACGCGGCCTCTAGATGGAGAGGGGGATGCGGCTGCCCCACGCCAGCCTCGCCACGCGGCCTCTAGATGGAGGGGGCGATGTGGCTGCCCCACGCCAGCCTCGCCACGCGGCCTCTAGATGGAGAGGTGGGATGTGGTTGTCCTGTGCCAGCCTCACCACACGGCCTCTAGACAGAGAGGTGGGATGTGGTTGTCCTGTGCTGGCCTCACCACGTGGCCTCTAAATGGCCTCGCCATGTGGCCTCTAAACGGAGAGGTGGGATGTAGCTGTCCCACACCGGCCTCGCCACGCGGCCTCTAGATGGAGGGGGCGATGTGGCTGCCCCACGCCAGCCTCGCCATGCGGCCTCTAAACGGAGAGGTGGGATGTAGCTGTCCCACACCAGCCTCGCCACGCGGCCTCTAGATGGAGGGGGCGATGTGGCTGCCCCACGCCAGCCTCGCCACGCGGCCTCTAGATGGAGAGGTGGGATGTGGTTGTACTGTGCTGGCCTCACCACGTGGCCTCTAAATGGCCTCGCCACGCGGCCTCTAGATGGAGAGGGGGGATGCGGCTGCCCCACGCCAGCCTCGCCACACGGCCTCTAGATGGAGAGGGGGGATGCGGCTGCCCCACGCCAGCCTCGCCACGCGGCCTCTAGATGGAGAGGTGGGATGCGGCTGTCCCATGCCAGCCTCGCCACGCGGCCTCTAGATGGAGAGGGGGGATGCGGCTGCCCCACACCGGCCTCGCCACACGGCCTCTAGATGGAGAGGGGGGATGCGGCTGCCCCACACCGGCCTCGCCACGCGGCCTCTAGATGGAGAGGGGGGATGCGGCTGTCCCACGCCAGCCTCGCCATGCGGCCTCTAGATGGAGAGGGGGGATGCGGCTGTCCCATGCCAGCCTCGCCACGCGGCCTCTAGATGGAGAGGGGGGATGCGGCTGTCCCACGCCAGCCTCGCCACGCGGCCTCTAGATGGAGAGGGGGGATGCGGCTGCCCCACACCGGCCTCGCCACACGGCCTCTAGATGGAGAGGGGGGATGCGGCTGTCCCACACCAGCCTCGCCACATGCCCCTCCCAGCACCCATCCTCGCCCGCTCACCCCTCCTGGCTGCTCTTTGTGCTCTGGCTCTGGTCTTTGAGCACGGACACCAATGTGATGCCACTGTCTTTAACTCTATGCAGCTAAGCAGTCAGACAGGTGCTTTTACATCTGGAGAAAACATACGCCAGAAGGAAAAAGGTTTCCATGGACTGATTCCTGGTAAGGGGAATCTGCAAGCCTGGAGACCCTGCCCAGCCCCACTCTGAGTGCTCAACCGGCTCCCAGCACTGAACTAGTTTTTGATCCAGGATCTGATGTGGCACTGACCCCTTCAGCTCTTTTTTTTTTCTTTTTCCTTCTCTTTCTAAAATAAATTTATTACAAAAACCTGTCTCAGAAGAAATAGAGACAGCATTTAAGGCCTTACTTTACTTAAAGGAATAAGGCCATTTTGAGAATATACTCTTTCAAAAATGCTCTATTTATTTTAAAAAATGTTTATTTTAAATATTTATTCTAAATATTGCAAAGGCTTTTCAAACAACTCTCTTTTACAGCTCTGTTATTCATGGATTCATGAAAAATAAATGTGTGGTGGTTTTATTTACACATTATTTAAATGGTGTACTTCAATTTTCTTTTCTCCTTATCAGGGTTCTCTATTTTATCTTACAGACTCTTAAGAAGGACACAGATCATGCATGCTTTAACTTTTTCTGTTTAAAGTCCAAGTGCTGTGCTGGGTATAATGTATTTTGATCTATCTCATATAAATGTTGACTATAAATATTAAAAATTAGATTATTTCTAACTTTTCTGGAGTGGGTGATGGGTAGTGAGTTTAGATTCCTTCTTGCTTCTCTGCAGTTCCAGTGTTGAGGGAAAGTGGTCACGTATACATTTAAAAAGAAAACACAAAACACTAGCTAAAGTCAACCTGGCCAGGAAAATATGCCATACAATAGCTTCTGAGGCTAGGAATACATTAATCGCTCTTTTAAAAATATTCATGTTGTTAGGGTTTCTCCCATTGATGAACAGAAATATTTTTCTTTGTTTTAATACCATTTTAGAATTTGCCCAAACCTGCTTCTGTTAGGGCAGCCACAGAACAGAAAGAAACCAAACGTCTTCAAATATAATGTCCAGACTAAAAACAAATCGCATCGCTGTTACTGTGACTGCCATTAGGAGTTGCATAAATAGCAGCTCAGCAATGGGACAGAACTATAATCAACACTCATAAAAGATTACACTTATGAGCGTGTGTGTATGTGTGAGAAATAAGCATAAAAACTAATTGATCGTGAGCCCAACAGTTTAATTCTCCAGGGCGATCTTGGATGCGCTTCATAAATTCAAGTCAGCAAGTTATTTTCTCACTACTGGTTTCTAAAAGGTCAGAAACTCTCTTGCAAAGTGCTGCCCCCCCGAATTGCAGAGCTGTGAGGTTTCAGCTGGCCGCTGCTCCCGTGCAGTCCTAAAAGGCCCTCCAAGCTTTCTGCCCTCCGAAGGAGACCCCCATTCCGCCGTGAGGAGATCTCTGGGAGCCCTGCATTTAGCTTCACTTGTTAATGCTACACGGGGCCCCCAAGTTAGATGTGGGGCCTCCCTGCCCAGCTCTGGGCAATTCCATGACATCACAGTGCTGCGAAGGGCAGGGGAGCACAGCACCCGGAGGATCCTGAAACACTCACCACATCGCATGCATGTACGTGGGCGGCAGACGCGGGCTGCTGACGGGAGTGCAGTTGTACGACCTCATAATCCTTTCCGCCAATAAAAAATTTCGAAACAGACTAGCCACCAGTAAGTCCTGTCTGAAGAGCTTTTGGAAGAGATCTGAGGAGAGATCAAAGATAAAAAGGAATCTTCAGTGACTTGTGTCTAGCATTTAAAGTCAAATACACAAATTCACTTCTATCAAAAATTGCTAAAAACAAGTTGGGACTAATATGCATATTTCCCATCAGCACCACACACTCATGCTGAAACACACACACATGCTTACACACACACACGTGCACGAATATACATGCATGCACACACGCATGTGCACACATGTACACAATGTATACAGATACACACCTATACAGATACATACACATGTACACACATGCACACAAATACACATGCACACATATGTAAACACACAAATACGCATATGCATACACACGTGTGTACACACACACGTACACGTGTACACACACACAGTGCACATATACATAATGTGAACAAACACCCAAAATCAACCAATCAACAAACAAAAAACACAAACAAGTCTTACAACAGCAATTCTGGTTTTCGGCCAACGTGAATAATGCCAGTGACTCTGAAGACAAGCCGCTGGTGCGCGGTAAAGGCTGTGCGAACGGTCAGGGCCAACGCTGACACGCAGTCTCTCCACACCACTGTTCTGAGGACCCGGCGTGCAGTAACTCACCCCCTCGCAGAAACCTCCTTAGGTGGTCTCATTCTACTTTTCAGCCCCTCCCACTGTCTTCCTCACTAGTGAGGCACTCATGGATCCTATCTGACTCCTCTCATGTCCAAGGGTCGGCTCCCCGCACACTCAAGGCCATAGCCTCCCTCCCCAAGGCCCGGCCCGCGCCTCACCCCGAGGGAGCACGTTCCACGCGATGGTGTCTGTGATGGCTGTGAAGATCCAGTTCAGCTCACCCAGGGGCGTCCTCCTGTCGTTCAGGCGGCCAGGGATCCTAGAAAACACCGGGCGTTCTCATGAGTGATGCCACAGCTCTGAGAGCAGGGAATGGAGGAGAGGTTGCAAGAAAAACGGGCGCAGGTGGCGAAGGGCTCTGAGCAGAGGGAGGAAGGGTCTGAACAGACCCTCGGCGCATGGCCGGAAGAATTAACCTCTCCATGAGCTCACAGCTCAGAGCTCAACCTCCATCTGCAGCTTTCCTCCCTCCCGCACACCTCCAAAACGACTGCTTCTTCCGGTGTCCCCAGACATACAGACCAAGCCCAGCTCGTCACACACATGGTTCCCATGGACCATGGACTGGACCCCAAGGGCAGTCCGTGGCACGTACTGAAAGCAGTCCACATCATGCTCTGCAGGTTTACATCTCAGCCAGCGAACGCTGTGGAAGCTCACCATCCACGCTGGGGGGAGTCTCGCCCACAAGGTCTACTTTGCCCCTGTGTATTCAACACGCAGCTGATACCCACGACAGGGATGTGAAGATGGGCAGTGTGCGCCCAGGTCCTGTCCTAAGGGAGCCGGGTCTGGGGGAAGGACAGGTAACAGGCAAATGAACAAGCACACGAGTGGTGCCAAGTGACGGCAGATGACGCAGAGACAAACATGACAGACAGTGGGCGGGGGATGAGGCTGCTGCTGTTTCGCACAGGGCAGGCGGCACCAAGGACCACTCCTCAGCCGGGAGGACAGAACCATGACTTTTGCAGCAACTTGGATGGAGCTGGAGGCCATTATTCTAAGTGAAGTAACTCAGAATGGAAAACCAAATGCCACGTGTTCAGAGCCATGAGCATGATTCCGCTATCGAGATTTAGCTGAACAGCAATTCCCACCGTAGGAACCATCTGATGGCACCGTCCTCATAGGAATAATATTCAAAGAGGCGATGCATCAGCGACACAGGGTAGCTGAGTTAAGTGAACTTCTTTTCTTAAATTGTTGTTGTTGGAGTCCTGTTGTGTTGCCCAGGCTGCTCTTGAACTCCTGGGCTCAAGGGATCCTCCCAGCTCACCCTTCCAAAGTGTTGGGATTACAGGTGTAAGCCACCATGCCCAGCCTAAGCGAGCTTCTTAATATAATTCTTCAACACATGCTCTTTCCTCCCACTAAATGCCTTTTCCTTTAGGAATAAAAAACGTCTTATTTCTTCAAAATAGGCTCAGCGATAGCATAAGAAAAATGAGAAATTGAGAAGTCGGTATAATATTCTGAAGCAGCACTGTGGCTCAAACAATGCAAGAAGTCTCAAAGATTTCCAAATTCAAGAAAAATTTTGACCTCCACAGGGGAGACCAGTTTGCCCAACATCAAGGTTTTGCAGTCAGGCTGCTGGCCAGGGCGGGGATGACTGAGAAGCACCTTCTGTGAGCCGTGTGGGGAGGGGAGGGAGGGCAGGCATCATGACGGATTCCCACCATTTAAAAGAAACCAGGGCCTGGAGGTGAACACACGGCACAAGGACAGCAGAGTCGTCTCAGCCCCTCTTCCTTCTCCCCAGCCTGCTCTCGCTTCAGAACAACCATGTCCACTGCGTGCAGGAGGAACGGCCAGGCTGCCTGCCCTCCGACCTCCGAGCAGGGGAGTGAGGAAAAGCAAAGGCGCCCGTCCACCCAACAACCTGCGACAGAGCTTGGCCCACGGAGGGATGTGAGGGTGGGGCGCACCTCCCAAAGAGAAGACATTTCCTTATGAAACGCAAGCAAATAGCCCGGGAACTCATTTTACCAGGTGGCTCATCTCAGCCCTCAAGCGCCAGTGCAAAGAGGGGTGGCTGCTCGGGACATGGCCCAGGGAAACAGCACAGAGAAGGGGCATGGGGGGCATCGTAGGGTGGACATGGCCAGTGCAAACAGGGGTGGCTGCCCGGGACATGGCCTGGGGAAACAGCCCGGAGAAGGGGCATGGGGGGCATTGTAGGGCGGACATGGAGCCCCAATACACTTGTGTCTTGGGTCCCTCATCTGCAGATGAGAAACACATATGCTGAAACCTTTTTAATGAAATTATTGACAAGATCGTCAATAACAATGTTCCGCAAAAACACTGCCTCTTTCAAGCTACGGGACTGCCACCGAGCGCCACTGCCCTCCTTACCAAAGCCGTGCAGAGGAGGGAGGGCACCCAGGCCACACGCCGAAGCTCTGTGGTCTAGGACCAGTAAACACACAAGTGGCCCAAGTGTACAAGGAAGGCGGGCACAGGAGGTGCTGATCTTGAGCATCCTGTCGTGGGTTCTCTCTTCTCTCTCAACGTATCTGGAGTTAGTCAAACTATGAGGGCAGAGGACCATCCCCAAACCTCAAGAAGAGAGGTGCCCAGGGCAGGGTGGGACCAACTGCAGAGCTCAGGTCCTCGCTGCATGGGGTTCAGACATGTTACCCTCCCAGCACGACTCTAACAACATGCCTGGAGCACTGTCAGCCCGGGAAGTGCCCAGAGTCTGCGTGTTCAGAGTCACACAGACACAAACGATTGACTGACTGATACGGCGTCACTCCAAGTCCACACTCTACATTACACGGCTGGTCTTTCTGATGTGCGGAGCCCCCATCGTAAGGCAGCTGGATGCGTCTGTCCCTGCCCTAAACAAAGACACTTCTATCCTGCATGAGTGTGCGCTGGCACTACCTTCTTTATCACGTGTAAAAGTCGGGAAAATCTACATAGCTCATTACATCAACTTCCAGGAACCAACCAAGCCTGAACCGGAAGCACGATGGGGACGGGGGATGCAGGGAGATGTGTGGCGCTGTGTCATCTGCCCTCGTGGAGCCCGAAATTCACTCCGAAACCGACAAGGGAGAAATGATTAAACAAACCATGCAACAACCACAACGCAGCAGCTACAAGCAATTAAATTGTTATGAACATTTCAATGATATGGGACAATGCTTTCTAACATTAAGAAGCAAGATAAATACTCTATCGTCACGATGACATCAAACATGTGCAAGAGAGACAATTGGAGGAAAAACCCTCAAAATGTGATCATGGGGATACTCTTGTCTTTATATCATCAACATTGACTGCAATGAGTGTGCCCACCTGAGTAACAGGGAATCGTCGAAACCCTGGCTCCTGCATCTCCTCATCCTGGGCCCTGGTGATGCCGGGGAGGGAGCCTATGGGTGCAGCACAGCTCAGGCAGCTGCGGGGGCCAGGACTGCATCTCGGAGGAAGGGCAGGGACCATCACAAGCACAGACAGACCATCTGCCCACAGGCTGTTTGCAAACCAGGACTGAACGCATCCCTAACGTGAGCCCAGGTATCCTGAATGGAGTGAGGCTCACAGAGCCCCTGCTGTTCTTGAGTCTGTGACCCCTGGTTAACAGAAAGCTGCATTCTGAGCAGCAAAGAGCTTCCCATGAGGTCACACCCCCAGCACTGTCACTGGATGGCCAAGCCGTCAAGATAAACAGAGGCCAGATAGCACCAGTGTGTACTTAGTTGTGTTTTTACAAATTGGTATCTTGTGATAATCACCAGCAGATAAATGCAAAGCTAGATTCCCCCAAAAGGGTCCTGAAAATCCCACTGCTCTCTTCCCTAAGCTCATCGTGAAACTAGACAGAGCCATCTGCCCGGCCAACTTCAGACAGACCCAGAAATCATTCAAGTAGATAAACCAACCATCCGGTGAGTGAAATCTGATGTGACTTCTTGATCCAGCAGACCTGGTCCTACCGGGGGTGACCATGTGGAACCGAGTTTTCACGTCACATAAAATTAAATCTTTACAGAAACAATTTGTTTCTGGTTTCCTTTCTGTGCCTGATCTAACTAATGCTGGGCCTCGCCCAACTTGGGAGGTCACTGGGATCATGACGGGACCAGAGAAGAAGCCTAGTGGCATGGGGTGTCCGCATCAGACCGTTTCATTCTAGAAGTTTCTTTAAACCCTCAAAGGGTTAATGATCAAGGTGGCTCTTTAAAAATTTAAATCCAGAGTGTTAATCAAGGACTTCTATGCGAAAACCGTAAAAAACCACAGTTCAGGAAAAGATCCCTGAACTGGGAGACAAGAAAACTCAAGCGCTGGTCCCAGCTGTGCTGTGGCTGGATGACTCGTGGCGCCGGTTACTCTGCTGAGTCAACACAGCTGACCTTGATGCAAAATGGCGACTAAAATAAAACAAATCACACTCCAACAACCGATGTGGCATGATGCCAGGGGTGGCCCCCTGACAGGGCCCACACCTCCTCAAACTCTCCTTCGCTGCCATCGCCAGGAGGGTTTATCTCCACCTCCCCCCACACTTCCCGGGCTCACCTGCGGCATTCAGTTTCTTGCCAGTATTTATCTTCCATACCCCAATATCCAGGCCATCATGGTGACTCCGGCCCCGCTAGACGCTGGCAGAACTTCAGCATCCATACCCCGTTTGTGCAACCACCGTAGAGTGCCAGGCCAGCTCCGAAATGCCAAGCAGGTGCCCTTCCCCTAAGGCCCCTTCTTCTTCCCTGACACCTCTGGCTGTCCCCACCACCACCCTCTGCTGGGAACTTGTCACTCAACAAGAATGACTGTGTCCCCGGCCCTCGTCTTTGATTGTCCACCAGCTGCCTGAGGGGTCACAACCTATCACAGTCACTCTCCCAGGGGTGCTCCCCCCTTCCCCCTCCTCCCTCCCCCCTTCCCCTTCCCCCTCTCCTGGACCTGCCCGGCTCCCTGTCATCTGCCCTGTCATCCTGCCTGCTCCCCACTTCCAGTACAAGGTGCCACCCACTCCTCGGGGCCCTGTCCCTCCCTGGGTCACCCACAGGTGCCCATCTGGCAGGTGCTCACCTCCCAGTCTCTCCTGGTTCCTGCTCTCACCCGGATTCTCAGGGGTGCCTTCAGCTCTGTCTGCACTCAGGAGCCACAACACATGATCCCTTCCCCATGGGGTGGCCGCCTCACTGTTGTCCCCAGCCCCATCCATGCGGAGGACAAGGACTAGGGGCAGTGAGGTCATCAGGACGTCTCCCCTGCCGACCCCCCCCGCCTTCCTCTTCCTTCACCTGCAGGCCTAAACTTGGCAGCCAGACGGACAGGGGCTTGAATTTGGCCAGAGACTGGCTCTGTGACCGTGGACTGGCTGCCTAGCCTCTCAGAGGCCTGGATTTTCCTCAGCATGGACATTACACTACCTCCACCAGCGCTGCCAGTCGGGCACTCATGCCATGCCTCCTGCTGTGTGGCTCGGCAGACCCAGGCCCCCAAGTCACCCACCTGCCAAGCCCACCAAGACTTCCTTCCCAGTGCCCTCGCCAGGCAAGTCTTATGTTCACATGCTTTTCAGACGGAGCAACTGAGGCTCTAGGAGGGTGTATCTTCCACTGGAGACAAGCGGCGGAAACCAGACCCAGGCCCTGCAGCCGCCTCGCAGGGACACGAGGACCAGGGATGGGCCGGGGAGACCGCTGGCTGCTGGGGTTCAACACACAGTGGCTGCTGGGGCCTTATGCCTGTCCACCCTGGGGAAAACCCATGTGGCCCTGAAGCTCGCACTGGATAAGCTCTCCGTGGGCCCCTGCAGGCTCCTCTTACCTGCCGTGCAAAAGCTGGATTCTGTCCTCGCCATCCTTCCCAGACACCTCCTGCCAAGCCCCTCACTCCAGGGGCCGCCCAGCCTTGCCTTTCCTCATTTGCTGAATCTGCGGATCCTGACCGTCTCTCCCCTGGCACCCTGCTCCTCCCTTAGTGACGTCTGGGAGCACTGCATCGCCAGCTCTTTCCACACCCCGGCCTGTGCTCCAGCAGCGGCCTGCTCCTTCCAGGTCTCACCACAAGGCGCTTTCCTTCACCCTCGACTTGCCTGGCATCGCAGCTCAAGTGTAACATGTAAAATCAAGCACAATGTCATCATCTCCACTGCTGGTCCCCACTCCAACAGTCCCTGTGGATTCGCTTTTCACTGAGGCTTGAAACCCCAGAGGCCCCAGGCCCTCGGCCGCTCTCTGTCCCTGCAGTGGGGCTAGCCAGGCTTCCCACCTCCAGATGCCGCTTCCCACCTCCTCTGCAGCACCCGGCAGCCAGGCCCACGAGGCGTCCAGAAAGCATTCTCGGGCCAGGCCCTTCTGCTCTGGCTCACACTACGCAGGCTGATGGCTCTTAACACACAGCTGGGTCCCCAAACCAACAAGGTTCGCCATTGATCATTGCAGTGGTTTTCCATTACTTTTTAGCCACTCAAACAAAATCTTATGCAGGACAAAGGAAAGCAAAACCCCTCTGGCTGGAGGAGTGAGGGCCAAGAGCCCAGGAGCTCTCTGACTGCCTGCATAGAAGCTGCGTCCACGCCCCTCGGGTCTCGAGAATTGCTCCGTGGAAGCCGTCTCACCAGCCAGGAGGGTGCTCTGCATGTGATGGACTGTCCAGCTCTGAGTGACAGGGCATGTGGAAGCCACCCCACCAGCCAGGAGGGTCCCTGCACGGGACAGACTGTCTAGCACAGGATGACAGCTGAGATCCTCCTCTCAATTTCTTTGGTGCTCAACTAATCCCTTACTTTTTCTTTTTCTTTTATTACCCACCATTGTTCCACTGTTAATTTTCTGTGTAGCTAAATTCCCGTGGACAATGACTTGCTTTCCTCGGCATAAATCAATCTCACAGTTCCCGGCAGCTCGTTAAAGCACATCGTGTGATTTCCACAGTCCACAGGCCTGGGCCACGTCACTTCCTCACTTAGAAAACAGCTGCTCGCACTGATGCCGATGGCTGTCTGCTGCCTGTCGACATGGGCTGGGTCCTTGGCGGGAAAAAGTGTGGTGCAGGCACAGCCCCAGCTGGTATGCACAGGGGCTGGTCCAGTGTTCAGATGAGGCCTTGCTCTGTTCTGGGTGGCCCTGTAGCACAGCGGAGCTACAGAGACTGGCCACCTGCGAGTTGGACTGGCAGCTCTCTCTCCAAGAGGCCTGCAGAGGCTGGGCCACCTGTGAGTTGGAGCAACAGCTCTCTCCATGGGGCCGGCAGAGCCTGGGCCAAGTGTACATCAGGTCCATCTTCTGTCCTGGCCTCTGACAGGTGTTACTTCCAACAAACCTTGTGCACCCCTAGCTGCCTAGTGTCTGCTCCCCAGCACAGCCATGCGGCCAATGTGGTGGAGGCTAACTCAAGTGTGTTTACCTTCCTTGTGCTATTTTCTGTTTTTCCCCATCTTTCTATTTTACCGAATACGTTGCTTTCCAGCCATGTCAGACTTGTCAGTCTCAAACATCCTGTGTGCTCTGCTCAGACCACCCTCCTGTCTTCTTGGCTTAGGGGACACCTATGAATCCTTTATCATTTGGCTCAAGTCCTGCCTCCTCTCAGGACACTCCGCTGGGGCCTCTCCCACCCCAGCCCAGGGGGCCCCCGCTGGCGGCTGTGGCTTTGATGCCTGCCCAGAGGACTGTGAATGTCTCTGCCGTAAGAGACGCTGCAGTCCAGGCTGTGTCTAAGCTGAGGCTTGCAGCTCTCTGAAAGTGAGGACTAAATTCTTTCTTCATCTCGCTGTTACGATGCTTAGCATGAAGCGTCGGATACAGAACAGGTGCCGCATACATACTCGATGAGCCAACGGGTGAGTCCCCACTGAATGATTGTCAGGCTGTACACAAACAAAACGTCAAATGAAAAACTACGGCTTCCAAGAAATAGGACAAACTCACTAAAAATACTCACACGATGATAAAAAAGAAAACAAGATAATACAAATCATCCCCAATTGCATCATCTAAGAGGCTCGTGAAACACTCTGGTGGCCATTCCCCTAGATTATCTCTTTGTGCACAAAATCAAAAACATACCCAAGAATACACTTAGACAAAAGTCTGGAAGGGTGTACACAAAGCGTTAATAATGATTATCCTGGCATGCTGGAGAAAATGCATGATTTTAATTCTTTTTGCTTATGTGTACTTAAAAATCTATCCTGAAAACATACAACTTACATATTAAAGAAAAAAAACCTTTCCCCCCTTTTTTTAAATAAGAAGGAGGCTATAGCAAGTTTCCTGAAAAGGGAAGATATTTCAAAACTGTCTTACGAAAAAAAAATTTTTTTGAGATGAGGTCTCACTCTGTCACCCAGGTTGGAGTGCAGAGGCTCGATCTCAGCTCACTGCAACTTCCACCTCCCAGCCTCAAGTGATCCTCCCACCTCAGCCTCCCAAGTAGCTGGGACAACAGGCACACGCCACCACACCTAGCTAATTTTTTGTATTTTTGGTAGAGATGGGGTTTTACCATGTTGCCCAGACTGGTCTCAAACTCCTGAGCTCAGGTGATCTACCCGCCTCGGCCTCCCAAACTGCTGGGATTACAGGCATGAGCCACTGTACCCGGTTAAAACTGTATTATTTCAAAAATTTATATCATCTCAGATTAAATTCAATTAAAGAAGGAGGTCGGGCGCGGTGGTTCAAGCCTGTAATCCCAGCACTTTGCGATGCCGAGACGGGCGGATCATGAGGTCAGGAGATCGAGACCATCCTGGCTAACACGGTGAAACCCCGTCTCTACTAAAAAATACAAAAAAAACTAGCCGGGCGAGGTGGCGGGCGCCTGTAGTCCCAGCTACTCGGGAGGCTGAGGCAGGAGAATGGTGTAAACCTGGGAGGCGGAGCTTGCAGTGAGCCGAGATCCGGCCACTGCACTCCAGCCTGGGCAACAGAGCGAGACTCCATCTTAAAAAAAAAAAAGAAGGACACACATTTAAATTTAAACGACTACTATGAAAATGACAGTGTAGAGAAGTTTGGGCTGGTTCACTTATTGCAAATAATTCATTACTTACAAAGGTTCCATGACAAGGTCAGGGAGGTGAACTGAGCAATTTCTTTATGGAAATAATTCTTTTGAAAATCCAGGTCAGTGCCTAATGGTTAGATTACTAGTAAGAGGAAAGCTATACATATGTATCTCAGGCTAGGGGTTCCCCACGGTGGGGGCTGGAATAACTGGGGGCTGCAGATCAGAGTTACTGAAAGCAATCGGAGCACGTGCACAAGCGTGACGATGGGTTCATCCAGCTTTCAATGAACGCTGCATTGAAACCATATTATAAAGCATGCACGTTATACATATGGTAGAGGGAGGCTGAGGCTTGTTGGAGAGGGCGTGGCTGTGTCCCGTGGGTAGAGGGAATTTGGGACCTTGTTGGAGAAGGCGTGGCTGTGTCCCGTGGGTAGAGGGAGGTTGAGGCTTGTTGGAGAGGGCGTGGCTGTGTCCCGTGGGTAGAGGGAGGTTGAGGCTTGTTGGAGAGGGCGTGGCTGTGTCCCACAGGTAGAGAAGAACACACGTGATGAAATGCAAGAAAAATCCCGCAATATATCAAAGGGTAATACACCATGAGCAAGAGGGGTTTACCACAGAGATGCAAGACTGTTTAACATCTGAACATCACTCATGTGATGAACCATCTTTACAGGGTAAACAGCTGTACAACCCCCTCCACAGACACAGAGGAAGCCGCTGACGAATTCCAACACCAACTCATGCAAAAAACTCTCGGAAAACTAGGTCTAGAAGTGCACTTCCTCAACCTGATAATGGATACCTACGAAAAGTTCACAGCACATATTAGACTTAGTAGATTCAAACAAAATGTCTCCCTGTCATTGATCCTGACAGATCAGGGCTTGAACAGCCAGCTGTACTGCTTCCATTTAACATCACACTGGAGACATCAGGCAGTTCAAAAAAGCAAGAGAAAGAAATTAAAGACATAAACATTGGAAATAAAGAAGTCAAACTGTGTGTATTTTCAGATGATATAATTACACACATAGAGGATCTTAAGAAACCTGTAAAACAGCTCCCAGAGCCAGTAAGTGAATGTAGCAAGGTTAGAGGAAATGAGGTCACTATGCAAAAATCAATCACGTTTCTATATGCTGTACTAAGTAATTTTTAAACAGACATTAATTTAACAAAAGATTTGCAAGACATGAACAGATAAAGCTATAAGGCACCAAGACAACTAAACCGGTATGTGATGATTGTGGAATCTGAAACCACTATGCTCATGGGTCAGAAGACTCCCTATTACTAGGATGGTAATTCTCCTCAAATTGATCTAGATTTAATGTAATTCCAATCAAAATCTCAGCAGGCTTCTCATTAGGACTGATAAACTGATTTTTAAATTCATATGAAATGCAAGGATCTATAGCAGCCAAAACCATTTTGACAAAACAAAACAAAACAAAATAAAAACAAAAACAGACTTAAAATAAAGCTACAGTGATCAAGGTAATGTGGTATTCCTATCCTTATGCCAATAAAGATAGACACACAGATCAATATAATAGAACTATACAGTTATAGTCAAATGATTTTTATCAAAGGCACCAAGGAAATTCAATGACAAAAAGATAGTCTCTTCCACAAATAGTGATGGAACGATTTGGTATCTATATGGAAAACAACTATCCTTGACCCTTATTGCATACTATATTAAAACAACAACTTGAAACGGATCACAGACTTAAAAGTTAATCATAGTTCATTACGTTCATCATAAACATGAACGTTAAAACTAAAAGTTTTAAGAAACAGAAAATCTTCACAACCCTAGGGTAGGACACAGATCATAAAATAAATGGTGAAATCAGACTTCATCAAAATGAAAAACTTCTGTTCCTCAAAAGACTGTTTTATTTATTTATTTGAGACGGAGTCTCGCTCTGTGGCCCAGGTTGGAGTGCAGTGGCACGATCTCAGCTCACTGCTAGATGGACTCAACATCTGCCTCCCAGGTTCACACCATTCTCCTGCCTCAGCCTCCCAAGTAGCTGGGACTACAGGTGCCCAAAACCACAGCTAATTTTTTGTATTTTTAGTAGAGACGGGCTTTCACCTGATAGCCAGGATGGTCTTGATCTCCTGACCTTGTGATCTGCCCGCCTTGACCTCCCAAAGTGCTGGGATTATAGACCTGAGCCACCGCGCCTGGCCTACACTGTTTTAAAAATAAAAACACAAGCCACAGACTGAACAAAAATGTTCACAATATATAGATAGGACAAAGACTTGTGTCCAAAACACACGAAGGGCTCTTGAAGACAAACACCACAATTTGAAATTTGGCAAGAAACCTGAACATCCACTTTATTAAAGAATATAAATTAATGGCTAATAGCAGCACAGAAAAAGCTGCTCTGGCATAATTCGGCAAGTGCAAATTAAAATAATAATGATATTGTGTTATACTTCGGTAAGATGGCTGGGCGTGGTGGCTCTTGCCTGTAATCCCAGCACTTGGGTGGCTGAGGTGGGCGGATCACTTGAGGTCAGGAGTTCAAGATCAGCCTGGGCAACATGGTGAAATCCCATCTCTACTAAAAATACAAAAAATTAGCTGGGCGTGGTGGCACGTGCCTGTATTCCCAGTTACTGAAGAAGCTAAGGCACAAGATTTGCTGGAACCTGGGAGGCGAAGGTTGCAGTGAGCCGAGATTGTGCCATTGCACTCCAGCCTGCACAACAGAGTGAGACTCTATCTCAAAAAATAAAATAAAAAAAAATGAAAAGACAGAATGCCAAGTGTCGACATGGATGCACCACGACTGGCATGCTGTTACTACTGGCAGGAACTCAGGTCAGTAAACCACTTTGGAAAACAGTTGGGCAATTTCTTATAAAGTTAAATGTACACCTATCATATGACCAAGCCATTCACTCTTAGGTATTTATCCAGGAGAAATGAATATATATGCCCACACAAAGACTTGCACATGAATATTTATAGCAGCTTTGTTCATAACAGTCAGGACGGAAACAATTTAAACGTGCATCAACAGGTGAAACAAACTGTGACACACAGGATGATGGGCTGTTACTTACGATGAACAGGAATATGCTACTGATACTCCCAACAAGGAGAAATCTCAAAGGCATGATTCTGAGCCAAGGAAGGCAGACAGAAAAGAGCACATACTTCATCATTCTGCTTACAGAAAGTTCTGGAAACGTCAAATCTAATGGAGAGGGATTAACTGGGACAGGTACAAGGGGACACATGGGATATACCCTGACTCTGGCGTGGCTCCACAGGCACAGTGCTCTGTCAAACTCATCAATGGTACAGTTTAAGTGGGTGTGTTTTATTGAATGCACCTCAATAATGTTGATTTGAAAATGTGAAAACAAAGGAGAAATGATCGCATTTTCAAACAAATAAAAACAAGAACGTTTTACCAGCAGATCTGTACTAAACTAAAGGGGACTCTGTTTTTGTTTCTTTTAGCAGACGGGGTCTTGTTCTGTCACCGAAGCCGGAGTGCTGTGGTGCGTCACAAGCCACTGCAGCCACAACCACCCGGACTCAAGTGATCCTCCCACCTCAGCCTCCCAAGCAGCTGGGACTACAGGGGCACGTCACCAGGCCCAGTTGATTTTAATTTTTTTCTGTAGAGCTGGGGTCTTGCTATGTTGCACAGGCTGGTCTTGAACTTTTGGTCTCAAGCAATTCTCATGCCTCAGCCTCCCAAAGTGTTGAGATTACAGGTGCACGCCATCATGCCTGACTTTTTTTTTTTTTTTTTTTTGGTAGAGATAGGGTCTTATCATATTGCCCAGGCTGGTCTTGAACTCCTGGCCTCAAGTGATCCTCCTGCCTGCCTCAGCTTTCCAAAGCATTAGAATTACAGGCACGAACTACTGTGCCAGGCTTTGATTAGATTTTAGTAGCATGCATGTTGTAGTTTCTAAAGCAGTTAACCAGAACTATGGTCCAAGGACCATATCTAGCCAGCAGCAAGTTTTTTTAAGCCCTCCAGGCTAAGAATGGTTTTTAGATTTTTAAAGCGTTGTAACAATAGGAAGAATATGAGGCAGAGACCTTACATGGCCTGCAAAGTCTAAGGCATATAGTACCTGGCAGTTAACAGAAAAAAAAGGATGCTCAAAGTATAGTAAAAGAATATAAAATTAACAAGCCAACAGAAGAGAAGAAAGGTGTAATAAAATTGCTAAATCAACTCAAAAGATGGTAAGGGAGGAGAAAAAAGAAAGGTTAAATAAAGGGGGCTTGGCCGGGCGTGGTGGCTCACGCCTGTAACCCCAGCATTTTGGGAGGACGAGGTGGGAGGATTACCTGAGGTCAGGAGTTCAAGACCAGCCTGGCCAACATGGTGAAACCCTGTTTCTAACAAAAATACAAAAATTACCCAGGTGTGGTGGTGTGTGCTTGTAATCCCAGTTACTTGGGAGACTGAGGCAGGAGAGTCACTTGAACCCAGGAGGCAGAGGTTGCAGTGAGCCGAGATCACGCCATTGCACTCCAGCCTGGGCGACAGGAGTGAGACTCCATCTCAAAAAAGAAAAAACGGGCGAGGGGAGGCTAGAATAAAAAGCAATAGGAAAAGAAAGGATGAAGTAAACAGGAGGCAGACTTAAACCCAAATATGTCAATTACTACTCTAAATGTAAACAAACTAAATAATTAAAACCAAACATTTTCCAACTCTATTTAAAGACAAAACTACATAAAAGCTAACTACATTGCCAACAAACAGATATACCTTATCTATACATGGATAAAAAAGATGCATTCTGCCAACACTAACCAAGAGACAGTTGTTTAGCTATGATACTATAAAAACGTGGACTCTAAGGCAAAAGGCATTACCCGAGATAAAGGGTGACATATCTTGATGATAAAAGGTTTGTTCATTCTCCCAGGAAGGGTAAGTGGGTGCGGTTAATCTGGCCTTCTTCAGTTCGGAGAGGGAATGCATGTCGTCAAAAGGGAAATGAGCTTTTAGAGTAAAATATAAAAACTTGTCCAAATCATTTCTTCAACAAGAAGAGGCTGTTAAGATGAATGTATAAGCAAAGAAAATTTTTAAAAAAGAAAAAAAATCAAAGAAAAAAGATATACGTATATGCAATATTCCTAATTAAAAATGGGACAGATTATAGGAAACCATAATATGGCACAAGGCTGATGATGGCAGAGTAGGGATTTGGGGCAAGGTTGTTCTTAGAAAACGACGAGGTATTCACAACACTGATGCGAACTAAAGTACAGGCCATTAAGGTGGTCAGCATGTCTAGGTTCCCAATTAACATAAGACAGAGATCATTTAAATAATAAGCTTTCAAACTTTTTTGATCATGAGCCCTAGGACGATTTTTGGTGACCAAACACACATACACAACCACATATAAAGATACATATTCACAGTTTCATACTCTCTCCATGCGTCCAAAAAACAAAAACAAAAACAAACAAACAAAAAGAGAGAAACATGTTCCAGCAACAGAACCAAGGAACACTCGTCTTACTAGGAAAACAATGATATTTTCTTTTTTAAAATGCTGGCTGTGACCTACCTAACTGGTTTCATAGCCACTAATCAACCATGACTTGAAATCTGAAAAACGTTGACTTAAATGAAGCAGTTGTCAATTTCTCCAGGAGGATATACTGGCTCAGGGGTATCGAAACGGTTTGGTGTGAACACGGCACCGGAGAGACATTAGAAACTAGAAAGTTCCACAATTCCACCTCGGCATAAGCTCACTGGTCTTTTAAAAACCACCAGAGGCGGCTTGTTTTTTTAACAATTTTTAAAAATCTCTGCTCGGTTTCTAAATCAAATGGTTCATATGTACAGTGC
Organism: Chlorocebus sabaeus; assembly: GCF_047675955.1. Classification (NCBI taxonomy): domain Eukaryota; kingdom Metazoa; phylum Chordata; class Mammalia; order Primates; family Cercopithecidae; genus Chlorocebus; species Chlorocebus sabaeus. Next base: position 78,410,178 of record NC_132919.1, on the reverse strand, counting down.
TGCCATCTCTTTGGATCCCATCTTTCCGCATTTAATGGCTCCCCTAGTATAGAATTCTGCTCATCTTTACTTGTGCAGTAAATGTAAGTTTGAACTCTGGAGGAAGTTTCCCTGACTTAACAGTAAGCAGAGTTAATATTACAGGAGATAATTCACCTTTTACCTGACTTATGATAGAACGAGAAATTACTGCCCCTTCCTGGAGTCAGTCAACAACAACAATGGACAGGAACGGCCACTCTGGAGGCTGCAAACAAAAACCAAAGGGAGAGATGGGGCCACAGCGAAGCGAGGGGTCATTCCCCATTTTCTTTTTCAACATGTTGATGACATAATGAAAAGCAGATTCTTTTTTACTAAACGGGCAGATTCCAAAGCCCTTCAGAAAGACATCTGAGCCCATGTTTATTTTTGAAGCAATCCTGCAAAAGCGGATTTTCCATGGGCTTCCCAGTGTCAGGGCCGACCTTCAGACAGGCCTATCCTGAGAGGCAGTTGCAGCAGTCATGTGGGAGAAGCCACCTCCAGGCAGAGCCTCCTGAGAAGCTGCCGAAAGGCTGGCCACACCGGGAAGGGCAGCTCCTAAAATAAGGGGAAGGAGCACAGGCCCCAGCGGAGCCGGGGTGGGGAGCACTTCCCTCTGGAGGCACTGGCCGCCTCCAGGCTGTCTCCAGACGCCCCTCTCACCTGCACGCTGTACCTCACCCAGGAGCTTGTCTGCAAAAATCTGGCCTAAAGAGGGTGGGAGGGTGGGAGGAGGGGAGGGTGAGCTTTCAGGATGGCGCGTGGAGCTCTCCTGCTGTGGAAGTATCTTTCACGAACACTCCACGGTTTTCTGACAGAGATTGCCACCAACTTCCCCCGACTGTCCTGAGCTCATCTGGATCTTTCTGCCTCTGAAAAGATGCTGAAATCCCAGAGTCACTTCCTAGCCTGGTTGTAAATTCTGTCTCTTCCTGTGAATTTGTTAAAACACCCCAGGAAAGAGTTTCCAAATACAGCCAGCCTTGTGTGGTTATGCCTGATTTCTGGGATAATCCTCTGAGGTTCTCCTGGTGCGCATGCATCACACAGAAGGTCAGCACTCCTCCTACCACCGGGCACCCAGGGCTTGGGTCCAAATGACCGGTCTCTCCTCCTATGCTGTACATGTCCCCTCTTTTTGTCAGGTCCACATGGAACCTGCCCTTTGAGACCAGGTATCTTGATGCATAAAACTCACGCCACTTTCCTCAGAATGCACACCCACAAACACGCGGAGGGACGTGAAGGGACGGACGTCCTCCCACGCGCGAGCCGGAGCAGAGTTGAGGGTGGCATCACACGGACCCAGGCTGGAGTCCTCCAGGCTCGGCCACTCCTAGCTGTGTGACTTTGGGCAGGTTAGTTAACCTCTCTGAGACTCAGTCACTTCATCTATAAAATGAAGGAAACACCTCCGCGTGGGCCTGGAGCTGTCTTCGGGGCTCACTGCTGTCCTCCCTGGGACAGGCGTGGGACAGGATGCCTTTGTCTCTGCAGATCTATGTCTTGCTTTAGGGAAACAGGGCAGGCAAGCAGCTCTCCTGCACTTGCTTCTGAATTGTCTTCAGCCCAACAATCCTTCATATTTCGGGGAGGCACATTCTGGTCTCCAAAAACAGCTGTAAGACACAGCAGCTATACACGCAGCCACACTGAATCTGTTTGGGTTATCATCCATGGAAATAACCTTAGAGATCTCTTAGCCTCTTCTAGCAAAAGGAGTGCTTGCCCGCCTTCTTAGGCGAGAACACCATGACCCTCCTGCTGGCCGTCAATCGTCCCCGCTCCCTCTACAAACGAAGTCACTAGTCAGGATTGTGCCGCCACCCCTTCCGTGGCCACTGCGGGTCACACCACTGATTCATGGAGCAAAATGTCCTTTGTAGGTAGCCATCAAGCTCCTAAGTGCCTCAGTTTCCCCATCTGATGCAGTGGTCTGAGTCAGACTCACATAGGCCACTGTAGACCCATTAAGGGCTGCCAGGTTAGCGGTGTTAATTCTAAATACTGAAGCTACATATGCCTCTTTCAAAGAAGGCCCTTGCCACACAGCCCGAGCTCGTGCCTGGTCACAGGCTGTGGGGTTCCCCGTCTGGAATGCTGCCCCCTGGTCCTGACATGGCTGCTCCCATCTGGCCAGGTGGTCTCAGTTCCAGTGTTGCCTCTTCACTGGCCTCACCAGGCTGCCCAATGAAAGAAGCATCCAGGAACTCTTGTGTGCGACCACATGGCATTCCTGGTACACTCACACTCCTCTTACGTGTGTTTCTTCCCCTAATCAGGGTGTAAGTTAACAAGCGAGGACTTGGCTCCAGAGCCTAGGACAGGCCCTAGCACACAGCAAGACCATGGCGGATGTCTGCTGAATGAGCGGTGAATAAACAAACACGCAGAGAAACACATGCGGGGTCTGAAAGTGCGCTCGAGCCTGGAACCCGAGGCCCCGGTGACGAACTGGCCGCTCACACATGGCATACTGGCTTAGAGGTCAGAAGACACACGCACCTCAGAACTGGGAGGTCTTTCTCTGGAGGGCCACAAGGTGTAGCGACCAGGCTCCGATAGAGGGGACCATGCAGCACGGAGCAGCAAACTCAGAAGCCAGCAGAGGTGGGCGGGGGCAGACACAGGCTCCACCACTAACAAGAGACCCTCGTGTGACTCTCTGACTCTCAGCAAGTTCTTCCATCTCCCTTGCCTCAGTTTCCAGAAGTTTAGATGGAGACGGCCTCAGAGGTTGCTCGCTGGGCAGCTGTGATAAGGACCGGAAAAGCTGCCACACACCTGGGGTCCCCGGTTGTGCTGGCGACTCACGCCACACTGCTTTATCACCGACTGCAAGTCTGCAGTCACGCACGAAGGAACGACAGTGGAGCGTTGAGTCCTGCAGGATACACAGATCCAAGGAGGCACCCCTGCCAGAGGAGGCACTCCGGACACCCCACTAGAACCAGAGCCTGCGAGGAACCGAAGGGCCATGCGGGCAATGGAGCTGGAGCAACAGACTCTCAGGGAAAGCTAAGGAGGAACGGCAGACTGGACAGAGGGAGGTGCACCTGCCGAACTACGACATGTCTGAAAAAGAGGCATTGACGGGGGCTGAGCCTCATCCCAGTCATGTGGCCGCAGTGATGTGTGCCCCATAGGTACTAAGCTGTCTGAGACAACTCCTACACAAGAGCAAATGCCAACACCAGAAAGGACGGCTGAGGGGCACTGGCCAGGCACACGCTCAGCCTCACCGTGGCCTCTTCCTCACTCTGCGCCTGGGAGCCTGCCTTCAACGAACGGAAGCTGCCCTCCAATCAACCTGTGCCCCTGCATCTCTGCAGAGCGAAGGCTTCCTTTAGAGACATCCAGACACATGTATTTTCTTTTTCTTTTCTTTTTTTTTGAGATGGAGTCTCACTCTGTCACCAGGCTGGAGTGCAGTGGCCTGATCTCAGTTCACTCACTGCAACCTCTGCTTCCTGGGTTCAAGCGATTCTCCTGCCTCAGCCTCCCGAGCAGCTGGGACTATAGGCGCGCGCCACCACGCCCAGCTAATTTTTGTATTTTTAGTAGAGATGGGGTTTCACACTGTTGGCCAGGATGGTCTTGATCTCTTGACTTCGTGATCCGCCCACCTCAGCCTCCCAAAGTGTTGGGATTACAGGCGTGAGCCACCACGCCCAGCCCACATTTTCTTTAGGATGCTGGAGGTGCCTAGCCATGAGGAGGTGGCGTGAGTGCCACAGATGTTACAGCTCCGTGCTCTGCTGCGCAGGCCTTTGTTTGGATGACAAAGACCAGGGTTTGGGTACCACTGTGAAGGAAACGGAAGATCTCTGTGCTGTGTGCAGGTTCCCTGGGGTGACCTCTGAACCTCTCACATTCCCCCTTGGCTGCACGTCCGCAATTTCATCTCAGAACCAAGCCTCCTCCACGCCCGCCGACCCGGATGAGCTACGGGGGTCTTGCTGGGGTGTGTATCGAACACAACGGGGACCCAGTGCCCGTCTTCCCTCTGCCCGTGGGGGCACCTGAATGAGAGGTGCCCGGGCACAAGGACCCCAGTGCAGCTCCATGTGCCCCGGCGTGGGGCGCACGGGAACACTGAGGAGGCTGTGCTCGGGCAGGCAGGGGTGCTCTTCTGCTAGGTGGCGGCAGTGCCACGTTTCTGCCAGTTACTCACACTCCCCTCGCTCGGCGATCTCTTGGGTTTTGTTTCTACCTCTTCATTTCTAAGTCAGCGTCTAGTGCCTCGTTCCTCATCTCAGCAGTGACTGGCAGACGTTAATGAATTACTGATTTTCACCTTCACCCGCCAATATTGTATATTTATGTTGGAAAGAAAGGTACTTTTTGAATCAAGACTTGGATCTTTTGACAGTTTTCCTTTCAAACATAATCCATGTGTATGACTTGTCTCAGTGAAGTGAATTCTAATCACAGCCGCTGTGCCTCTGACGCGAATGCCGCCCCTCGCCCAGCCCTGTGTAGACCTTCTAGAGGCCTGGGTCCCGTGCTCCGTTCACACAGCTCATGCTGAGGGGAAGGAGAGGCAGGCTCCAGGGAGGCTACCAGCAAATCCCTATCCCAGCTTGTCCTAACGGTATGGTGCTCGGCAGGCCCCGTGCCTGCTGGGTGCCTCAGTTTCCCCATCTTTTAAAAGGTAGGTAACAACAGCACCTACCCTTGAAGGGCTCCAGGGAGGACTAAGAGGTAATGTTTGTAAAGGCCTCCGCTCGGTGCCTGGCACCATCGGGGCTCAGTAAATGGTTCCTAGGGTCACTATCATTCCCGAGGAAGCGTGGACAGCCACGTGCTCTCAAGCAGCGGCTCCTGGGTCTCCTTACGTTTTCCGCACTGCATTCCCAGGCTCAGATTAGACAGAATTCCCACAGAGGGGAACCAGAGATCAGCTAACACAGTGCTGAAGGTTTCAGAGTCAGAGTCAAACCCAAGCTTCAGGGTTGCAGGGCTGCAGCCCTGCGCCTGCTGTCCCCGGTCCACAGGGGCGGCCGTGCTACCAGAGCCTCCGAAGCAGCAGCACACGGAAACTCATTTATTCACGACGCTGGATTGTTAGCGGTTTAAAATATGCTGTGTACACAATCAATGTTAATCATGAGTGAGTTCTGGGTATGCTCTGAGCCTTCAGTGATCAGAATACTAACTAGCAGCCTCGTGGAACAGGTTCACATCTCTCAGGTGCCCCGGAGCTTTCTGAAAATTCTAATATTTCTAGCACTGTTTAAGCGTTTCATTACTTTGTTTCAGGGCTGAAAAATGCCCCTTAATTTCCAAGCATGGATCTTATTGCCACTCTCTCAAAGGATTCGGGATATAAATACGTACTGCAGCAGCAACAGGCTTATTCATCAAGCTGTAGGTTAGCGTAGATAATTAGAAACTGAGGGGTCGCTGGAGGAAGGTTCACTATAATTTACTTCCAGACACAGCAGCTTAATTAGAAAGCAAATTCCTCCCCTAGCTTTAAAGACTGCTAAATAATTATGCACAAACTGCCCGATCTTCTCTCGTCTTGTGCTGAGATGCTAAACAACATGTTTTGCCCATTTGACAAGAGTGGCGAAAGCTAGGAAGGGGTTAATACTGGATTTCCTGAGGAGCTTTGATTTTGAGCGCCGCTGTTTGAAATAAACTGCATTTATTATGGAAGACATATCGTGCGGCAGTTCTGAGGAACGAAACCACCCCGCGTCTCCAGGGCTGACAAAGACGAGGATAATGATATGATTCGGGTTGGATTTCTGACCGTCTGGGGGCAGCAGGGACGCTGTGCCCTGAAACTGCCATTGAGCTGGTGAGGAGGCCAGGTCACAAAAGCCGGGCCTTCCAAAGGGCATGAAAGTGGTGCTGTGCCACACTTAGCCCCCAAACCCCAGACAGCGGGGTCCTGAGGCTCTCTGCTGGGGACTGCCTGCTGTGCACTTAGCAGCACGGCGTCTCACCGCTCAGGATGGCCCCGACACTGACCCCTAGAGAGCTCTGGCCTCGCAGACCTGGCACACCAAGGGCCAGGCGTTGTAGGACGAGGGTACATCCTCTCAGATGGCAGCAGGCAAGGACACATGGGCACGGGGCAGGTACCTGCCGTGCAGGTCTCTGTGTGCCAAACACACCTGCCCATCTGTCACGTGCGTGCTGATCACCACCTGGCATCTACAGCTTGCACTCAGGATCATCCTTCACATGCTCCCAACGAGGGCCGCCGGGGAGGGAAGGGGTGTGCAGAGCGGCCACCGGGCAGGGAAGGGGTATGCAGGGTGGCCGCCAGGGAGGGAAGGGGTGTGCAGAGTGGCCACCGGGCAGGGAAGGGGTGTGCAGGGTGGCCGCCAGGGAGGGAAGGGGTGTGCAGAGTGGCCACCGGTTAGAGAGGGGGCGCGCAGGGCAGCTGCCAGGGAGGGAAGGGGTGTGCAGAGCATGGGGCAGACCTGGTTTTACCTCCTGCAGGTTATGAAGCTTGACGGAAACAAGAAGCCCAAGAACACTGGCCCGTTAGTCTCCTTGCATCACGTGACTTGTCACCCTAGTCAGGTGAGACCCAGGAACCAACGTCATCCTCACGCTTAGTGGCAACAGAGGTATTCTCGAGGGCAAGAAATTTCTATGTCGTGAGTTAAGACAAAAGAACGAAACTGCAAAACTAGTTCTTCAGAATCCCTAAAAAGCTGGCAAAAGCTAAGAGTAAATCAAGTCCAACCCCAGCTAGTGTACGCACAGGTACCCCAGGCTCCCTGGCATCTGCACATGCACACAATCTGTTCTGAATGGGTGTCACTCGAGATGTCACACAGGTGCGTTCTAGGTGCTGTGTTGTTGTGGGTTTTCCACCCCCCCGGTCTACAGTCCTTAGGATTCTGTTTACAATAATGAACTGCTAAAACATAAATGAAATCAGACCAAGCACGAGAGCCTGTTTCTGTCCGGTCTTAAAACTATAATTAAAAACAAGTTATCCCACCATTAACCTGGATCCAAGATCAGTTCATGTAAGGAAGGCAGGGACGCCCATGCAGGTTCTCTGGCTCTAGGTTCAAAGGTCATCTCTCTCCTGGGAGGGTCTTGGCGAAAAGGACAGCAAATGCAAACGCTTCCCCAGGGAGGTCACGTCGGCACGGACGCGAAAGTGACGGATGACTGCGTACGTTTTAACGTAGGTGTGACTCAAGGAACCCGGAGCTCCGTCTCAAGGTGGACAGGAGGGCAGTCATGTGTGCAGGGACATGGGGGTGTCACCCAGACAACCGTGTGGCTCTCACCTGGCACCCACTGACAGCTCTGCCAATATTGTGCAAATGTTTGTATTAAAATCTCTCAACTATTCAAAAACGTATATATTTTGAAATATTCCTTGGCTACTTATGAAGTTTGTGGACACACATGCTGCCTGGAGGGAGGCAGTGCCTCAGCCCCGCTTGGCGCAGTCCTGAGGCCAGGAAGGCCACTCAGGTGAATGTACATCATAGGGTGCGGCTTCCGAGACCACACCGCTCCTGCTCCCACCTGTGATGGGAGGAGCGGCCTCAGAGGAGCACCGTCCTGCTGTCTCTGGAGCAGGGGTCAGGCGGTGACCCTCCACATGTCAGCCCCAGAGTCTGGGAGGAACAATTCCCAAACCCCCTGAGGGACGGGTCCCCCAAGCAGGAGCAGGCAACTAACTTCTGACCACTGCATTTTAGGAAAGTGTTGGAAAAAACACACAAAAACTCAAAAAGGTTTTGTGCATGTCAGATGCCTCCCTGGGAGGTGGCGTGGCCCTGCTGGCCACATGCTGTGACACATGGGAGCCCTATCCATGGTGTCCTTCCCTGTGGCACGGGCAAGGAGGCTCCAGAGGACATTCCACAGATAGTGGACACTGCCACATTTCCAGCCCTGTAAGGAGGGAAGCTGGTTACAGCGTCTACTTCCAGAACACAACCTCTGGGCTTCCATGTCAGAGAGGTGACTCCCTCGCCCGGCGCACGCTGGTGACAGGCACAGCCTGGAATGTGCTGGGGGCTCTTCCTCAAGCACCCTGGACCCAGCGTCACACTCAGGACAGGGGACACACAAGGACATCGCAAACATGGCTGGCGTGCTCAGCGAAGGGAAACAAGGGGGCACTCGGTCTTGGTTGCCTGGAACACAGGGGTCACATTCATCAGCAGAGCTTGATGATGATCTGTTTGTCTCTGAACTGTACCGCACGGCTGCTTTCTGAGTGGATCTGTCTCCCCTGACACATGGGCTAGCATTACAGGAGTTAACATATGCTGATGGGACCTCCGTGGAAAAAAGAAGGGGCCCTGAAGTAGTAGAAAGGCTGGCCAAGAGGGTCTGAGCCATAGAGGTCACTGTAACCAAGATCAACATATTTCGAGAAGAAATCTTCGGAAAATGAGAAAGTATAAAAATAATGAGGCTTTTTTTTTTTTTTTTTAATAGGAGTGTCCTCTGAATATAAAAAACACAGCAGCATGAAATATACTATTAAACATAGATGTGCTGAATTTTCTGCCTCACTTTGTAACTGCAAAATCAAATCTACTTCTTAAAAACTTTTCTTTGGCTGGGCATGGTGGCTCACGCCTATAATCCAAGCACTTTGGGAAACCAAGGCAGGAAGATCACTTGATTAAAAAGATCACTTATTTAAAAAGTAACTCATGTCCTTTGTAGATAATACAATATGCAAAAGACATGGCCAGGCGCAGTGGCTCATGCCTGTAATCCCAGCACTTTGGGAGGCCAAGGCAAGCGGATCATCTGAGATCAGGAGTTCAAGACCAGCCTGGGTAACATAGGGAAACTCTGGCTCTACAATAAAAACCAAACAACCGAAAATAAAAATTAGCCAGGCATGATGGCATGCCTGGCTACTTGGGTGGTTGAGGTGGGAGGATCATTTGAGCTCAGGAGGTTGAGGCTACAGTGAGCTGAGATGGCGCCACTGCATTCCAGCCTGGGCAGCAGAGCGAAACCCTGTCTGGAAAACAACAACAAGAAAAAAACCACACACAACCAAACAAAAAACCTTTCTTATGAGACTAAACATAATTGAGGAACAAAATATAAAAATTAAAAAAACGTAAAAATAGTGTTTTAAGTGGAGAAGTCACTCTGTGCATGTTAAAAACTGATGTTCACTTGGAAATAGAGCTAGTGGCAGCTGTGGCTGGGCAGCTTTTGGAGCAAAGATCTGGATTTCTCCAGTGCTGTATAATTCTACAGTTAGGAATTTGTCCTAGCATAAAAAAAATAAACATAATTCAGCCACTTGCATTCAATGTAACCTCTGTCACACTATGAGGGGAGGTACCGCGGGAGTTTACCCTGCAAGTGTGACGTGGGTTCCAAGTGGAAAACACTAAAACAGGTGCTTTTGCTGAACTGCTTTCAGAAAACAGCAGCTCAGACCCAAATCCACACACTTTCAGAAGTTATTCTCAATAAAGACTGAGGTGCCCACAGTGACTGTGATCTGGTTTGGCTCTGTGTCCCTACCCCAATCTCATCTTGAATTGCAGTCCCCACGTGTCGAGGCGGACACCTGGTGGGAGGTGACTGGATTATGGGAGTGGCTGTTCTCGTGACAGTTCTCACGAGATCCGCTGGCTTAAAAGTGTGACACTTCCCCTTCCCTGGCATGCTCTCGCTCTCCTGCCATATAAGATGTGCCTTGCTTCCCCTTCCCCCATGATTGTAAGTTTCCTGAGGCCTCCCTAGCCATGCAGAACTGTGAGTCAATTAAACCTCTGGTATTGATAAATTGCCCAGTGTGATGGTTAATACTGAGGTCTCCAAGCTCTGCAGCTTTGGGAGTCGGACTGGCTTCCTTGCTCCGCAGCTTGCAGACAACCTACTGTGGGATCTTGTGACTTTCTGAGTTAATATTAATCAATAAACTCCCCTTTACATTTATATCTATCCTATTCGTTCAGTCTCTCTAGAGAACCCTAATACACCCAGTCTCAGGTAGTATCTTTATAGCAGTGTGAGAATGGCCGAAAACAGCCTGCTAAGCCAATTCACCTCAGCGATGGGCCTCGAGAGCATGGCCTCTCCGGTGCCTTGCCATCTCTCTCTAACTGCAGTGAGACCAGGGCAATGATGCCTGGGAGTAGTCAGTGCCTCAGCTGATGGCAGATGGAGAGGCGTGGGAGACGCTTACAGAACTACAGGAATGTGGAGTGACAGCAGCCACCATCCAAGCTGCAGCTCTGGGAAGTGCTGAGAAGGCAGAAGTGTCTGGCGGGAGGTGGCCATGGGCTGAGAGCCGAGGCCGTGTCAGGACGTATGATGCCCTCAGCACTGCTGCTGCCTAGTGAGACCCGAGTGGTGTCCCTTTGCAGGACAGAGACAGACCCAGAGCAAGGAGGTGCCCAGTGAGTGCGGCTCAGAAGGGTCAGGAGGGAAGGATGGGGCTGCTCTGACTCCAACGTCCATATTTTTCCCAGCACACTCTCCTCCTCACACCCCGAATCCCTAAGCAGGGTGTGTTTTGAAAACTGCCTACTATTAACAGTTCATTGTCTCTTTAAATTTAAAAATACAATAAACCTTTAGCATTTAGCCACCTTCGTAGCATCACTTGGCACAGGAGAAGGGGAGATGCGAGAAAGACGAGGACACTGCCCTAACCTCCAGCAGTCACGATTGCACTGGCTGAGAAGGGCCTTTCGTGCTGGGGAGGGAGGGGACGCACTGGCTCTGGGAAGAACACGAGCGGCTGCAAACGCTAACGTCATGATTTAGGGAAAAGGCGTCTGATGAAAATGACTAACATCCACGGTGGATGGGGGAGGGTGTTTGCTTCTTTTTCAATCCTCACTCAATCCTATTTTAATAATAAGAGTGAAGGTATCTTCCCAGAAACAACAGAGCATGCTGCTGTAGAATTCACATCCTCTCCCAAATCCACGTCTCCGTTTCCCTGCACCCCTCGCTCCCCAGGCCCATGGCTTGTTGTTTGCAGTGGTGGCCAGCCCTGTGCTGCCTCTGGTCAGCACTCTCTGGCCTACTCACTCTCGTGAGGCTTTTTTCCCTCCCCTACACTATGTATTACTTTTACTTCAGTTGTCAAACAGCAAAATGACTTCTGCAGGTGCACATGCTATGGATTAGAACACGTGGGTGGATCTGTGGAACCACACCAGCATCTAGGCCCCACCCAGGCCCCTCCCGCCAGCCTCACAGCCACACTGTCCACCCCTCTAATCCCTGGCGACAGCTCATCTGTTCTCCGGCCCCTTGTTCTGTCTTTCCCAGAAGGTAACGGAAAGGGAATAGAACCGTGTGCTACCCTTGGAGACGGGCTTCTGACACTTAGTGTGATACTTCTGGGAACCACCCGAATGGCGGTGGATACAGAAAGCCTGTCCCTTTTTCCTGTTGAGCAGAATTCCACCATACAGATGCTCCACAGTCTGTATCCATTTGCCCTGCAAGGGACATTTTGGTTGCTTCCGGCTTGGGGGAACGAACAGAGCTACCACAAACATTCACGCACAGGTTTTTGTGTGATCCTAAGATTTCACTCTTCCGGGGTACAGATCCAGGAGTGGGAATGCGGGGACACGGTGGCAGGTGTGTGGACATTTATGAGAAACTGACAGTTCTTCCAGAGTGGCCGCACCATTCTGCATTCCCAGCAGCTGCGATGCGAGTTCTCAACACAGGGTTGGTCAGCCTTTTAAATGTCATCCATTCTAACAGGGACACACGGTGCTGTCTCACTGGGTTTTAATGCATATTTGCCATCCCTAAATCCTCTTTGGTGAAGTGTCTCTTCACGTCTTTTGTCTATTTTCTAATTTCTTTTTCCCCCTTATTTTTGAGTTCTGAGATATCTTTATACATTCTGGATACAAGTGTTCTTTGTCAGACATGTGACTCGCAAATCTTTTCTCCAAGTCTATAGCTTGTCTTTTCGTATTAGCAGTGTCTTTCAGAGAGTAAACATCTTACATTTGGATGAAGTCCAATTTACCAATTTTTTTCTTTTGTGAGTCACGCTTAGGATGTCATGCTGCTGTGCACATTTTAAGTTTTGGAAAGAAACGGGAGGCAGCTTGTTCCGACACCAAAATCTTGTTCAAGGGAAAACCTCCCTGGGTTGGGCAGACCACAGTGGGGCTGTCCTGAGACCTGAGCTCTAGGCCAGCCCTGCCCGAACCAGGCAGAAAAGGTCACCCAGGAGCTGAAGTGGACTAAATACCAGGTTCTCTTTCAGTCAAATAAGGGGTTTGACTCAATAACTTAAAACAATTTTTTGTCGTAATCACTAGGTGATTTTTAACAGCCCTTTCTGCGCTGGAGACGTGGAACTCATGGTGCTGTCTGAGCTCACGTGACTCAACATGCACTGGCAGGGCCCTGTCCGGAGTAGCCACAGGCACAGGTGACCAGGGTGGACAGAACAGCACACAGCAGCCATCCAGGACGGAGACGAGACACTGACCCACACGGAGATGGAGGTGTGGGCAAGGCTCGGGCTCCTGCTACCCGGCGGAGGAGAAAGGATACTGCGGCCCTCCCACCTCCAGAGGAAACCATGGAAATAGCCACAGGGAGGGACAACAAACGGAAAATGCCAAGACAGTTTTCACCCAAGAGCTGCCTAAATAAGCCAGCCCAGCAAGGATAAAATATAACTGCTGAAATATTAATGGATATGGTTTATTTAATAAATTAGATATATAATATATATACACAGGTGAAGTGTCCCTTTATCTGAAATGCTTGGAACCAGAAGTGTTTCGGATTTTGAATTTTTTCAGATTTTGGAATATCTGCATTATACTTACCAGTTAAGTTTTTTGGATTTATCACTAATCCGAAAACACAAAGTCCAAAATGCTCCAAAGAGCATTGTCTTTGAGTAGCATGTCAGTGCTCACAAAGTTCTCGATTTTGGCCTTTCACAGCCAGAATCACTCATACCTGTAATCCTGGTGCTTTGAGAAGTGGAGGTGGGAGGATCGCTTGAGGCCAGGCGTTCAAGACCAGCCTGGCCAAATACGGCAAGATGCCCATGTCTATTTCTCTTTTAAATTCATTTAAAACTTTTTTTTAAAGTTTGGAGTATTTTTGATTTTGGATTTTTAGATCTGGGATATGCATCTGGTACGTGTGTGGGGAGGGGCAGAAGTGGTGGGGGCAATCTATACGTTACAGGGAATAGAGAGTTCTGAAACTCAGACAACAGAGGGGGAAATAAAAGCCCCAAAGAAAGTGCACAGCAATGACCAGTTAACACATCTCATGAAATCTCATCAGGGAACCAAACTAAACAGAAGGGGAGGGGAGCACAGATCATTTAGTCCCAATTTTTTTTTTTTTTAAGTTATTTTCCATGTGATGCTTCTCAGAGACTCCACTATCTGTTTAGCCTTTGGAAACAGTCTTTTCAGTCACAGCTTGCACTGCTTGGAAAGCCTCTGGACACTATGCTCTGTTAGGCACCCATGCTGGGGACTGCTCACTTAGCACATCTGACAGACCACTCCACATCAGGACCAGCGCAGCTTCCCCGGCCTTCCTACTGGCCACATGGCCACGTTCCCCGGCGGGAGTGAACCACGATGGAGCTCACCGTGCCCTCGTGAACGCAGACACATAATATTTTGTATTTTTCCTGATACACAAGGCAAGTGTTTTCACAAGAGAAACTTGGAAGTGGGTTTGCTTTTCCTGCCTAATGTAGTAAATTCAGGCCCTAATATTAAGATACAACTTTGTATATTAAGGTGTAGAAAACAATTATCTTGCATGTTAATTCCAGAAGAAATGGGGTTCCAAGCCACAGGGTTTAAAATAACTCCAAAGTTCTTCCATGCTGCCTGGATGACTCAGGATGAGTCACGATGAATCCGACGCACAAACAAACAGCACAAGGCAGTGCAGGCCACGCTCCAGGTCCTGAGACGCCACTTCAGATCCAAAGAGATCACAGCGAGGGACAGACAGGTTGGCCAATGGGACCGGAAGGATTACGGGAGGCAAGTGCCACTGACTCTTCATGGGAGGCCTGACTTAAACCCCGTCACTTCATCGCTCAGGTTCTGAAATCAGTTTGCCCTGAGATAGTAAAATGGAAATTGGATGGAGACAGGTGGGTAGGGGATGGAAAGTTACAGAATATTAAAGAGATAGTTTCAGAAAATAAGGTAAGAGCTAGCTATGATCTAGCTGCCGTTTCAGTGGCAGCAGAAATGATCTGTATGCGAAGTGCTATGTTCTTGTATTGGCTTAAAGTCTGGAGATTTTTTAAATGTTCAAAGGAATCCAGCTTTTTATTATTTTTCTTTTCATATGGCCCATGTTTGGTTATCTCCTGCACTAAGCCCCAGTGTGACAATCACAACCACAGCCTTAATCAGAGAACAAAAGAACATAGCCACATGAAAGGGAACATGCCACGCTGATAGAAAGTACTTCTGAGAAGCAAGAGCCTTCAAAAAGGAAAAGAAACTCATCAGATCCAGAGAGCCACAAGAGCTTAAAAATCCTACTTACTTTTCTATCAAATCCAATGTGACGCCAGGCACCAGACTGACACATTTCTGCATGCAAAACCTGCAGAGAAAGAAAAGAATGTAAGTGAATGGCACGAATGGAACAGTCACCCGGGAAATTCAACAGACCTGCAGAAAAAGGAAAGAGTTAAAGGTGGGGACAGGGACTGCCCTAGTGAACAAGTACACTCGGATTTCCTTAATTCGGCAGTTTTAGATTCGTAAAGAAAATTTCATTGCCATCCTGTCACGGCGCGAGACTACAGAGCTGCCACAGTGCGTTGTCAGGAGAAAGGAGAGAAGCCATTTGCAACCACATGAAGCCCAGTCCCTGGAGAGGAGCGCCGAGATGCTTAATAAAGCTCAGTCTCCAAACGGGATGCCGGAGTGGACTGGACTTGCCACTTCTTTCTTTCTTAAGGAAGTGAGCTGGGGAGCCTGCTGGAGTAGAATAAATGAGTAGCCTCAAGGCACACAAAAGAAATGCAAATGCAATGATGTCACGTTCCTAATCATAAAATCCTACAGGTCATAGCTGGCTTCATGTCTGAGGCAAGTCCATCCTCAGGAGCGCGTGTGGAGCCGGACAGGCTTTCTCTACTGTGACGCCAATGGGAGGCAGGGAAAGCATCTCTCCTCCCACCCGGGCTGCTGGCATACAGTGGGGCAGAACCAAGGCCGCAGAGTAAAAAGCCAACACAGTATTTTTAGTAGGAGAAATACAAAATGTTTAATTCACCTACTTTTAAAATTAAGAACAAATAACACACCTTAAAAACATAATGGCAGGTGCAGAGCAAGCACGCACATTTCCAAAACACACTCACGGACTGTTGGCTGGAAGTGAGCGATGGAAGAAGCCTGGAGAAGGACAGTAGCCCAGGGGAGGGCACAGTACAAGGGTCAGGCACTTTCGGGGGAGACGTGGAAGTGACTCCTCTATGGGGGATGGCGGACCCAGGAGGGCACCCATAGCAGTGGGATAGGAAATGGGAGAGGAACTGAGAGATCCAGAACCAGGATGACAACGAGCTGAGGTGTGAAGATGGTCTCACTTCTGCAGCCCTGCAGGGCGAGGGGAGGCTGAGCTGGCCGTCCTGGACCCCATGCACGGCTGCCAGCCACGCTCACTCTCTCAAGAAGTGATACCTGGCTCAGCCAGCAGAGAGGAAGTTATATTCTTGGTGGTGGCTGCAGTAGTCAGTGTTTTATTGTTCAAAGAGCCGAGAAAATAAAAGTGAGGCCCACGTTTGCCTGAAGCTAGAGAGCAGCCCTTTCCCACGGCGTCAAGTGTCCCGTGTGGCCCCGATGCTTCCCCGAGCCAGTCAGTGCCACTCTGAGTGGTCTCCTCTGCTGGCTTCACTTGCAGATGCTCTCCTTGGCTGTGCCCAGACACCTCTGCACCAGCGCAGATACATGCAGCTCCTACGGTGCTCCCAGGCAAACTAGAATTTCTCTGTGGATAAAAATGATCTACAGGAAATGCATTTTCAAATCTGAGTCCTATGCGAACCATGCTACTTTGTCTTTTTATCCATAATGTACTTATTGACTGGGATTTCTGGAGTCCAGTAATGACAGAATCACTTATATCAGACTAATCCTTTTGCCAATAATGATAAACTCTGGACAAAATATTCAAAAGCCATTTGAAGATTCTGAACAACAAACAAATGCAGGCAGAAACTGGAAGGGCCGTGACCCCTAGAAAACGAGAATAGCCCTGGATGAATCACCTTCATCTGGCTTTTCCCAGGGGTGCTCCTCACTCACACGTCACGTGGGGGATAGCATGCAACCGAAAGGCAGCAGCCTTACTGGGCTGAGACCACGTTCAAGGCTGCCAGGATATTGCAGGCAAAAGCCCTAGGAAGAAGGGAGCCAAAACCCGCATGTAAACCTTCCCCAAGTCGGAGGCTGGCTCCTGAAGGGCACACACACAGGATAATATTCCCGGGATCCCCGTGGAGGACAGCAGGAAGGTTGAAAACGCAGAGGAGAGATTTTAACATCTGCTTGCCACTGTGAAGACAGAGGAGATCAGGTCCTGCCAAATTACAGGGCTTGATCACATCTGAGGCATTCCATGGACACCCCAGAGGGATTACGAATCGCATCTTAGAACTAAGATCAAAGCCAAAAGAGCCTAGTTCTATAACCAAGCCTCTACAAGACCAGTGTAACTGCCCAAAAGAAAATAACAGAATCTAGAATGCCTACAATGCCTCATCCACAAGGTAGTATACTATCTAAAATCAAGAGAAAAAACCATCAGTAAAAACAGATCCATAGTTGGCCAGATATTGGAATTAGACAGAGACTTAAAAATTATAAAAATAATTATTGGCTGGGAAATAAGCATTATTATAAATTCACTGAAAATATAATGTTCCCTTAAATAAAAAATTAAAATAGGATTATCATGCAACTTTATTATAGTATGGCTATACGAATAAGAGTAGCATGCATAAATCAGTCACTTCGTACACAAACTTCATTTTAGCCAAAAATGTAAATTATCTTTATACCAGAATTGCTAACAACTGGTTTCACGTTTTACACGATTTCTTTCATTCCCCTACATTAGAGTGTTACTGAGCAATGAAAGGTCAAAGACCGGGCAAAGGCAGAGGTAATAAAAATGGCTCAAAAAATCCATAAAGCTGAATAGAATGATAATATAACACAGCTGATGCTTATTTGGTGCTTATTATCTGGTGGTCATTGTTTATGTCTTTTATACTGATTGTTTTAATCCTCACATTCTGTGAGGTATTATGATACATTATACAGATGAAGAACATCATAAATTAGGTACATTGTAGTAAAGATCAAGAATATTAAAAAGACAATGAAAATACATACAAAGCTTCCAGAAAGAAAGAGCAGATCACATTCAAAGAAACAAGAATCAGATCAACACAGGATTCAGGAAGACAATGGAGTGGTGTTTTTATTGATTTTATTGATTTTATTTATTTTTGAGACAGAGTCTCGCACTGTCACCCAGGCTGGAGTGCAGTGGTGTGATCTTGGCTCATGGCAACCTCTGTCTCCAGGGTTCAAGTGATTTTCCTGCTTTAGCCTCCCGAGTAGTTAGGATTACAGGCTCCTGCCACCACGCCTGGCTCATTTTGTATTTTTAGTAAAGGTGGGGTTTCACAATGTTGGTCAGGCTGGTCTCGAACTACTAACTCAGGTGATCCATCCGCCTCAGCCTCCCAAAGTGCTGGGATTATAGGTGTAAGCCACCACCCCCAGCTGATGTTTTTAATTTATTAAAGAAAAGTAAGTTAAAACCCAGAATTTTGTATCCAGCCAAACTGTCATTCAAATGTGTGAGCATGACAAAAATACTCTCAGAGGCACATATGGCCTCAGAAGACTTGTCACACAAAGACTCATGAGGAAGACACTTGCAGATGACAGGCTAAAGTTAGAGGGGAGAAAACTCCAAGAGACGCTGGAGGAGATCTATGAAGTGATGATGACACATAACCTTGGTAACATTTGTAGTTGTCTTAAAATGAAAAGCAAAAAGGTGGGGGCGATATCCATCATAACCAGGATTGAAAACCTACATATAAATCCGCAAGAACATTAAAAATCTGACAGAAAAATGGATGAACAGACATCTCAAAGATGAGGCCATACCTATGGCCACTGAATATGAGGAAATGCTCGACATCATGCGATATCAGAGAAACGTGAATCAAGGCTACACGAGATATCATTCTAAACCTACTCAGCAAAAATGTACAAGAATGGCAATGCCAAGAACTAGAAAGGACGTGGATCAGAGGCTGTCTCCATCACCACTGCAGGAGTGTAAAATGGCACAACCACTGGGAAAGCACCTTACCGTGATCCCTTAAAACTGAACATTCCTATACACTATGATCCGGCAACTCTGCTTTTAAATACATATGAAATTCTTGCATGTGTTCAAAAGAACACATGGAAAAGAATGTTCAAAGTATCACTGTTTATAATAGCAAAAATACAATACAACACACCAAAGCAAAGCAAAACAAGTAAGGAAAGAAGCTGGAAAAGCTCAAGTGTCCATTAAGGAGTAGCAGGTGCACACAGTGTGGCATATTCGCAGAGTGGAATGTTACAGGCAGTTAGAGGGGGGTACTCTAGCTAAACACACATGGATATGGAGGAACACTAGCAACACAAAGCTAAGTGGAAAATGTCCACATTCCAACCAAAAGCATTTTTTTTTTAAAGAGTCCTCAAAATCACATTCAGCACTGAAGCCTTTAACAAATTTAAAATCTGAAAGAAAAGTAATGGTTTTAATGAACGCACACAGATGCATAGTAGCAATTTAGAAAGGGCATGGAAGGGATGATGAGCCCGGCACTCAGGGCATGGTCACGGGGCGGGGGTGGCAGGCGCGTGCACACCAAGGGCCCTGTGTGGTGAGCGCAGGTCATCATTAAGGTCTGGGTTTTGGTTGGGTGGTGGTTTGGGGAAACCCATTATGCTATAAAAATACCTGTTAACTAACTACTTAAAAAGAGGCCAAATATGGACTAGTGATGAGTGTGGCATGAAGGAAGAATTATGACTGATCCAGGCTGGGTGCGCGAACAAGTGGCCTCGAGAGTTCTATGATGTTAAATTAAGTTTCGCCTAAAGGCTGCCTCCGTACACGTTTTACATTTGGCCTAATGGTTCCATATACGTGGTGATGTATAAACAGCCTGGTCTTGTGACAGGCAGCTGAGTCTCAGACTACCACAGACGGCCAACTGTTCAAACCGGGCTCAAGCAAGGCAGATCCCCCGTATTCTCTGGAGTCACTTTCCTTTCTGCCCATGAAGGTATCCAGCCAGTGGCAGTCCCGGAGTCGCTCTGAACCTATTCTGGTTCTGGGGCTGCCTGATTCAAGAATGGTTTTTTGCTCAATTAAACTCTGTTAAATGTAATTTGTCTAGAGTTTTAACAATGAAGAACAAATTAACGTTCAGCTCGGTAACCTTGTCAAGTATCATACAAGTAACTACTGAACGCTGTTTTCATTTTTGAGAATGAAAATTCCTTTGTTTCCTCCTAATTAAAAAACACTCCACATGTATTTACCATAAAAAAGTGAAAAATTTGTATAAACCCACCACGTTGAGATAGTTTCGCATTTTCATATTTACCTTTTACGCAACACTGAATCATGCTGATTTATTTTAGAATAAAAGCAAATAGCGGCCACTACAAAAACCCAAATCATACAGATGTGTGTCACGCAAAAGTGCATCGGTCTAGCCTTCACTCTCCCATCCCACTGTGCCGAAGCGGCCTCTGTTATGACCTTCAGGACTTGGCCCAGGCATAGACAGTCATCCCTGGGGGACTGGTTCCAGGACACCACCACCCACCCCGCCTAGCCACTCCTCCCCACGGACAGACGCGCTCTAAAAACTCCTGAACAAGGAGAGCTTCCCGGTTGGAAGGTGAACACACGATGTGCTGGAGTGTGGCACCCCCTGCTCTCGCCAACATGCAGAGCTCCCCGTTCTCTAGTGGTGAAGACATAAGTGGCTTCCCTGGAGGTCTTGCCATCAGCATTCCCTGTGCAGTTCCACAGCGAAGGAGAGGAAAAGGCCCTCAAAACCCATCCCTATCATGACTGTCACTGTCATTGTGAAAGCTGATCATACAAACTGGGTCATTCTTGTCACACCCAACTCAATCAGAGTCAAGGGGCCAGGGGAAAGCACTTGGGTCACAAAATATCCTCGAGGAATGCAGTTCTCTGCCAGCCTGGCCGCTGAAACTGCCTGCTGTCACTTGATACCAGTTTTAACTAATGGCGACTGACACAACCTGCTGTGACTCGGACACTAGTCTCACCCACTCACCAGTCGGAACTTGCCAGCTCCCCAAAACCTTAACGCGTGTCAAAGAACCTTCTCAAAGAGCAACGCGAAACACTTCTCCTCTTTATAAAACCTCCAACCTTTTCTTTGTTCATCAAGAGATACTGAAGCCCACCTGGTCTGCCTGTATGCCTTCAACTGTAAATCTTGCTTCCCAAATAAAGTGTTTTACATTTAGAGATTCATCTCTCTATTTTATTTGACTGTGACTCCAGTCCCAACCATCCCTGCTCATTTGTAGTCTTTGGTAGTTGCTTTTCTGTAACCTGACCAGAGCTTTTCGTTGTAATGAGTGGGACAGAGAGGCTGTAGGTGGTTTACTTCACCTCGGCTGGCACGTGAAGTCTCTAGAATTTATACTGATGAAGGTGTCATTGAAGCTTTCACAGACTTGTGTATTTTAACCTAGTCATACAGAGACACAGCAAACTGCTGGAGGGGTCTGGCTTTAAATATTCTTTTTCAAAAAAGGAATTTTTGAATATAGCTCAAAGTGGCAATAAATACACAATTAAAAGTAAAATAGCACTTTGGGAGGCCAAGGCGGGCAGATCACCTGAGGTTGGGAGTTTGAGACCAGCCTGACCAAAATGGAGAAAAAAAAAAAATACAGCATTAGCCAGGCGTGGTGGCGCGTGCCTGTAATCCTAGGTACTCAGGAGGCTGAGGCAGGAGAATCTCTTGAACTCCGGAGGCGGAGATTGCAGTGAGCCGAGATCGCCCCACCGCACTGTAGCCTAGGCAAAAAGAGCAAAACTCTGTCTCAAAAAAAAAAAAGTAAAATAGGCTGGGCACAGTGGCTCATGCCTGTAATTCCAGCACTTTGGGAGGCTGAGGTGGGCAGATCACCTGAGGTCAGGAGTTCAAGACCAGCCTGGCCAAAAAGGTGAAACCCCATTTCTACGGAAAATACAAAAATTACCTGGGCATGGTGGTGGGCGCCTATAATCCCAGCTACTCGGGAAGATGAGGGAGGAGAAATGCCTGAACCCAGGAGGCGGAGGCTGCAGTGAGCCGAGTTCAGGCCATTGCACTCCAGCCTAGGCAACAAAAGCGAAACTCCATCTCAAAAAAAAAGTAAAATCAGCCAATTTCTTCAACTCTCAGCATTTCATTTAATCCAGCAGGTTAAAAAAAAACCCAAAGAACTAAACATCCCCATATGAAACTAATGTGCCAAATCATGCGATATTTGTAACTAAATTTAAAAGTAAGTGGTTTTTTTGGCTCATGCCTGTAATTCCAGCACTCTGGGAGGCCAAGGCGGGAGGATCACTTGAGGACAGGAGTGTGAGACCAGCATGGACAACATAGTTGAGTCCCTGTCTCGACAAATAAGTTAGCTGGGCGTGGTCAGAGGACTCAGGAGGCTGAGGCAGGGGGATCATTTGAGCCCAGGTGGTTAAAGATGCAGTGAGCTATGATCGTGCCACTGCACTCTAGCCTGGGTGACACAGTGAGACCCTTTCTCTTAAAAAAAAAAGTATGCCTTTCAGTATTATTAGAAGAAAACAGAGTAGGAGTGACTTTCCTAACTTGCGAACGTTAAACAGCTGCACTTTGTAATGTACAGAAAAGCTTACTCTATTCAGGAGCTTCTAGGCCAGTAATCAGGACAAGATACAAATTAAGTGCAAGAGTTTGCTATTTCTTAGTTGTCCTCCGTGCTACAGAAGTAAGTTAGCAAAAAGGAAAACCAATTATTCCATTAGTAAGAGAAATACAGATGAACACCTCATCTGAGCTTTCTGCCAACCAACATAATGAACCGATCCCATCTGTCTTGTTCTGCACTACAGCCCCATTGGCAGAGCTGGCTGGATGTCGGAGGAGCCCCTTAGGCGCCTGCGGGATGCAGGAGCCTGGCCGGCAATGGAAAACACCTTCCATGGGAACAATGCTAATTACAAGGGCTCTGCCATTTGGGTGCAGAAGACATTAAAAAGTTAAGATAATTTGGTTATAAGGAAAATATCAGTTTTTTTAAAAAGAAATGATTATTTAAGTGTTTAGGTGGTAAAACATCATGATGTCTGTAATTTAGCAAACATATCCATAAAAACAAAACAACAAGAGCAAATAATTGTAAAATGTAGGTGATATAACATATACAGAGTTCGCTTCATCATCCTCTCAACTGTTTCACAGAACGGTTGAAAACTGTCGCATAGTAAAAAGTGAAAGGGATGGGGACAGAGACGAGAGAGAGGGGCAAGAGAGTGTCAACACAGGCACTCCTACACTGATGAGTCAAGTCAGGAAATCATTTAAGGAAGCCACCTTCTATTTTCAAAGAAGGCCAAGACTGAAAGGCAGGCTCCTTGCCTCTCCCTTCTCCACTGTCCTTGAGATGATCAACAGTTGGCACAAATTTGCAAAAGCAGAAAACCAACTCTTTCCTAAAAAGGTAAACCTCTTCCACGGAGGTAATCATGACTGTCACCCACAGGAAACACACACGCAGCACACAGCAGGCTTCCACCTCCCCCAGTAGCTCTGGGGTGCGCCTTGCCCTGGAGGAGCCCATTTACAGCCAGCTCGTTTGGGACAACTTCAGATTCTCCGCGCTCCTTGGCCTGATTCAAATCTTCATGTGTTTTTACCTAAGAAACTATCAATAACATGGACTGTGTTTACACTACATACCGACAGAGCTAAGATGGGAGTAATACCCAGGTTGCCTGAAGGAAGTCAAGCTGAGTCAGGAAGTGGGGCAGCCACAAAGCACTGGAGTTTCTCACGTGCAAATGCCTGCAGAACTCGGGTCCTCTCACCCCGTGACCCCTTGAGAGCCAGGGCTGCTCAGTCCTAGTTCAGTACAGAGATTCCATGACTGCGGTGCTGAGGAACAGCTACAGGGCAACGGCTGGGGCTGCCATCCTCGGAAACCAAGGTGTTCCAGGATCAAGGGAAAGCGTGCCTAACGGCAAGAGGGCATTTCCCGCTAAATATACCATTTATTTTCACATGTGACTGCTGGGTCCTCACCCATTCTTGTCTGGGATGTAGGATGGCCTTGTGGTAAACCCATAAAACTCAGTTCTTTAAAAACAAGTGATTCTTTTAAATTACAAAGAACCAATACTTAAATGACACATCATTATGTATCTTTCCTGCCGTCTGATTTGTTCTTTCTATATAAAGAAGCTGTGCCCTTGACCCCCAGCCTTCCCTACATCCCACAATCCACTGTGTCCATTTCCGCGCGCATTCACAGGGTGGAGGAAACACGGGCCAGCCAGAAACCAGACGCTGCCTCCGCAAACAGGGCCAAGAGGGTGCTGCAGCAGCGCCAAAGGCTCAGCACTTACTACTCAGTGACGACCCCTGAAGAGCTGACCCCACGTGAAACACAGGCCAGCGACATGCTGGGGGACCGGTGCTGCTGCAGGCTCCAGGGCTGCCTCGCGCGGCTCATTTTAGAATCAATCAGTCCCTATGACAGGGACGAAACCGAGGTCGCTGCATAGCTCTGACCCAAAGCCAAGCCGTGACTCTCTTCCAAAGTACAAGTGAGAGAAGAGCTCAGCTAGGAGAGTTCTAAACGGGGTTGGAGAGCAAGATAAGCCACACACAATCACAGCTCCTTCTGCAACCCAAAGATCAAACAAAAGACCCTCCGGTGCAGTGCAGGGGCCTTTGCTGGAACAATGCAGACATTAATTTCTCTCGTCTTCCCATAGCAATAGGCCTCTCCCTATTAGGAGGTTTCTGAAAGCTAGAGTTGGGATTGAAATGTAGTCAAATGGGCGGTCCAAGCCCAGTCTACTGAGATTCGATCTCGAGTGAGATTTTACTCCAGAAGAAACTGCCAGATGTCTCGGCTGTTGCCGAGGTCCCATGCGAGACAGCGTGGCAAAATGTACTCTTAAAAATATCCACAAGAAAGGGCCCTTTTTGAGTAAGTTCTGTGTATTTGAGACTTGGGAAAGTTCTTCCTATTAAAAATTGTGAAATCTTTGACCGAGTTCCTTTTCGGCAGCACCAGGTCTAGCTCCTCAGCACCCTCTGGGAAGCAGAACCGCAGGGCAGCCACGGGGAGGATGCGTTGTCTTGGGGTGGCAGCCATGAGCTGACCCTAAGATGAGGGAACTGAAGGCAAAGCTTAAGATTCTATTTGCCAATTTAAAAAATTCCTCTAAGTTATCTTGTCAGTTAAAAAAATTAATTACAACAAAAAACTGAAATGCACACTCCTCCATCTGCCTAAGCCCTCACCCTTCCTCCTAGCTCACACCAGGCAATGTCACCAGAGAACCTGAGAAAGATTCAGACTATGGCCACGACATCGCCCTCCCAGTTTAGACTGTAACATCACCCTCCCAGTTTAGACCAGAACATCGCCCTCCCAGTTTAGATGTGTGTCATTATCCTTCCTGTCCTGGATGAGGGGCAGTTGAGGTTCAGAAGATTCTGAAACTCACCCCTGGCTACCCGGCTGGCTAAGTGGCTGGGCATAAGAAACCTCCTCTGCACCCAAAGACCACAATGGGTGGAGGCGACAGGATCCTGGAGCATCTTAGCCAAGTCAAAAGTCACACACAAGTGTATGCCCCTGACAACTGAGAGAGCATGCTCAATGCACTGACAAACTCAATTACGGAATCCGAAAGAAAAGAGGAAGACAGTTAAGGTGAAAGCTCATGAAAAGAAGGAGGAAGGAGAGGCCATGTGAGTGAGGCCCCAGGGTGGGGGGGGCGGGGAGGGGGGAGCTGCAAGAGCCACCCTGCCACAGGCTAAGAAGGAACTTACTCTGTGACTCTTTACAACTCACCTGATGTGTGTGCAAATTCCTAATATGTAAAATAAAGGTAATCTAAAAATAGCATAAACGGCGCAAATATGAAAAGTATATGTATCTCAAGTCACGGTTCTGTTCCGACCAGACAGCACCCGTGTGCAGCAGCCCTGCCGAGATGTCTTCCACCAATCCCCGTCTAGCCCAGGCCGCCTCTGACGGTCAGAGGGCGTCAGTAGCCGTTTTTCCCAACAGACGAGTTCAGAATCTGCTAGAAACAAACCACTGTCTATCCAGTTGTCCTCCTAAGCATTTAAACCATGGTGGTTTCTGCACCCAATATCTAAAATTAAACAGACTTTTTGTACATCCCTGTCTCTCGCTGGTCCCCGTCCTCCTAACACCCAAGTTCTCCCTTTCTGTCTTCTCCACTGGTGGCTCCAGTTATACTTAGGGAAACTGAAGTGCCCAGAACGTGATTCTGAAATTCATTGCACACAGGATTTCAACTTCTTATGATTGGGACATTTATCAATTAAGTCGTCTGGTAAGAACCAGATTTTTGATCCAGCTGCTTTGTGGGCCATGTGCCTGTGCCCATTAACTTAATAGAAGCAGATGGACACGATGAGAACACCACTGGTTGAAGGCTACTGAGCAGAAATCCAGCCAGAGGCGTGGAAAATGTCCACAGGGAGTGAGTTTCCGGCAGCAGATGAGAGTCGCAGCAGCACGGAGTCGGGCCAAGGAATGGAGCCTGGATACCCTCGGCTCCTGCAGAGCCTTAGGCCACCACAAAAACAGGGGGCTAAGGAAGAGCACCCTGAGAACGGAGCTCACTCCTGGCATTCTGGGGGCAAACGAGTGAACTCACATAGATTTTCCAACTAACTTTGAAATGCACACTGTGTTGTTCAACATGCCTGAAACAGTTTGTCCATGAACTCCTGAACTGGGTGGGGGGTAGGAAACTATGCCAAGAGCTGGTTCAATCTGTCCCCCTTGCTGCTTTTATCTGCTTGTGTTCCTGGTCTACAGTTTCGACGCTAGGTCAGCAGCCTCCAGATACACGCCACTGAGGGTCTCTCCCAACTGCCCTTAAGAGGCAGATTCCACAAGCAGATGAACCCCACTGTGTGGAAGGGGCAGCACCTGCGGTCAAGGAATTTCACATTTCTTTTTTTTTTTTTTTTTTGAGACGGGGTCTCGCTCTGTTGCCCAGGCTGGAGTGCAATGGCACCATCTCGGCTCACTGCAAGCTCTACCTCCCGAGTTCACGTCATTCTCCTGCCTCAGCCTCCTGAGTAACTGGGACTACAGGCGCCTGCCACCATGCCCGGCTATTTTTTTGTATTTTCAGTAGAGACGGGCTTTCACTGTGTTAGCCAGGATGGTCTCGATCTCCTGACCTTGTGATCCACCTGCCTCGGCCTCCCAAAGTGCTGGGATTACAGGCGTGAGCCACCGCGACTGGCCAGGAATATCACATTTCAATGTCCACACAGGAAAACTCCGACTGTGATGGAGTCATCTCCCCCTTCTGTGACGTCAGCGCACGTAGGCACGGCAGAAGCATGAGGAAATCCACACGCTGCCTGTGCCGAGGAGCTCCTCGCCAACTACAAGTCTCTCTCTTCAATTCCCCCAGAAAGCCACGGAGGCGCCCACTTTCACAGGACAAAACAGTGCCTGCTGACCTGGCCAGAGCCCTCAACAAGACTCCAGACAACGGAAGGAAACTGAGAGTGAACTGGTTCTTATTTTCATTTATCTTATGGACAATTTTGGTGTTTTTATAGGAAGAAGTTTGTATCACTGAATGGAAAGCCAGCTTATGGGAGCACACATGAGCTCGAGTCCTCACGCCTAGTCCCACAGGACCATTCAGCGTGGGGTCTGCGATGAGGCTGAGGACAGCCAGGGGCTCAGAAGGTGCATCTCAGCCCACGGCTGTGCTTCTGTATCAATTAACAGCATGGCTTCTCCAGTGACTATGACAGGTACAAACTTTTTGTCTTGGTTTTGTGCTAAGCCACAAAGACATGGTCCAAACACATGGCAATGTCCAGTCCACGACAGCACACAGATGTCTGGTTCCCCTCCAAGACAAACAAGAGCAAAATGCACTCATGGGCGCTGCGGCCGCAGACACCACACGTGAGGTGTCACGACAGTTGTTCTTCTTTCTCTGAGGTCTCGTGATTTTACTGTCCGGATCCTCAATCAACATTTTATTCTTTTAAGAGCTAAAGTCTTGCGCCACTCTGCCATGTGGGCTGGAGTACAGTGGCATGATCTCAGCTCATGGCAGTAGTAAACTCCTGGGCTCTAGTCATCCTCCTGCCTCCTTCTCCCGAGTAGCTGGGACCACAGGCGCACCA
The DNA here is from genome assembly GCF_047675955.1 of Chlorocebus sabaeus. NCBI lineage: Eukaryota > Metazoa > Chordata > Mammalia > Primates > Cercopithecidae > Chlorocebus > Chlorocebus sabaeus. The sequence goes on along the minus strand of NC_132919.1, from coordinate 78,382,643 downwards.
CCATGCCGGGCTAATTTTTTGAAGAATGTTTGGCACAGATTGGGTCTTGCTCTGTTGCCCAGGCTGGTCTCAAACTCCTAGTCTTAAGTGAACCTCCTGCATGGACCCCTTGAAATGCAGAATGACCATTCTTTAATCATGTGAGGTGCGTGGAAAACGCGATGAAGAAAAACACAACAGAATTAAAATGGAAGGAAAACTTTAGAAAGACTATTTCTTTGTGATTTTTCTAACTGCTCTTTCAAATGAGATGGGTAAATGACTATTCCAAAGGGTGCCGAGCATATAAACAGCTGATGATTTTCCTTCTTCAGAGGTCCTGGATTGCATTTGGTTTAATAAGGAAGAGCATGGGATTAGGGGAAGCAGTTTCATATACCCTGAAGAAGGTTAATTTTCTATCTGACATCAATTTTTATCTGTCATTAACACAGGATCCTAAAAGCTGCTCCCAAGAGCAGAGAAGTCACTGGTCCAAGCATCTTGTAGCACAGAAAGAGTGATGCGGTGTGATTTTAAAGTAGTGTTGGTGATTTGATTACTCCATGAAAAACAATACTTTTTCAGAGTTGTTATATGCTCATCAAACTAAAATGGCAAACTTTTATGGAGTAGATACAAATGCCCTTAAGTTTTGTCTTTTCCCAATTTGATAAACTGCATAATGAAATAACATTGTATCTAACCCCAGCCAGGGATGGTCCCTATAAAGAACCCTGCTGGGCAAAGAGCTCCTTCCCTCTTCAGCCTCTGGCATTCACCTTTTCTTTACACAATTCCAAAGTCACACCAGCAATACATCTATTTCTGTCATTTCTGCAGAAGACAATTCTCAAAGTTAAAAATAGATCCAAAGTTCAAGCTACACTTATTTAAGACATCATCACACCATTTACAAAAATTAACAAAATAGACCCTAAATGTAATAGCTAAAACTATGAAAAGTGCTGGAAGTCAGTGCCGTCAAACTTCATAACCTTGGATTAAGCAATGGTTTCTTTTTTTTTTTTTTTTTTTTTTGAGGCGGAGTTTCACTCTGTCGCCCAGGCTGGAGTGCAGTGGCCGGATCTCAGCTCACTGCAAGCTCCGCCTCCCGGGTTCACGCCATTCTCCTGCCTCAAGACTCCCGAGTAGCTGGGACTACAGGCGCCCGCCACCTCGCCCGGCTAGATTTTTGTATTTTTTAGTAGAGACGGGGTTTCACTGTGTTAGCCAGGATGGTCTTGATCTCCTGACCTCGTGATCCGCCCGTCTCGGCCTCCCAAAGTGCTGGGATTACAGGCTTGAGCCACCGCGCCCGGCCAAGCAATGGTTTCTTAAACATGACCCTAAAAGTACAGGTAACAGCAACAACAAAATAGATAAGATGGACTTTACCAAAATAAAATAAAAAACGTTCCTACCTCAAAGGACTCCATCTCAAAAAAAAAAAAAAAAAAAGAAAAAGAAATAGGCAATAAGCCCATATAAAGATGCCTGACGTCGTCAGTCACCAGGGAAATGCAAAGCAGAACCGTGAGACACCACTTCACACACAGCAGGACGCTGGAACCAAGAACACCAGAGACGCTTTCTCTAGTCCTGCTTGAATACTCAAGTTTTTAATAGTTTTCAACCACATATTTAAAATTATCAGTCAATTTGGAAATAACATGAAACCAGGTGATATTTCCTGTCCAAACGACCTTTCCTGTCCCTTCCTCCCACACTGGCCTCTGCTCCCCCTTCACTTTATTTTTATTTTTTGGAGACAGAGAGTCTTGCTCTGTTGCCCAGGCTGGAGTGCAGGGGTGCAATCTCGGCTCACTGCAACCTCTGACTCCCTGGTTCAAGTGACTGTCCTGCCTCAGCCTCCCCAGTAGATAGGATGACAGGCACATGCCACCATGCCCAGCTAATTTTCGTATTTTTAGTAGAGACGGGGTTTTGCCATGTTGGTCAGGATGGTCTCGAACTCCTGACCTCAGGTGATCTACCTGCCTCGGCCTCCCAAAATGCTGGGATTACAGGCGTGAGCCACCGTGCCTGGCCTCCCCCTTCACTTTCTAATAAATAACTCAGCACTTGGGTTCACCAAAAAGATTCGGTCCAGATGTCACTGTGGGGCCTTCTCTGTCTCTGGCCTTGTAATCCTGGTCCTTTCTTGCAGCCACGTACGGGACCTACAGGACACAGTCTTTCCCCTGCAATATGCAAAGTAGGGAACATTTTCTCTCGGAAAATAATGTTGTGTTGAAAATGGCACTTTCATATATGTGTGATGTGGGGCCGTGTAATTAGAGCAATCTTTTAGTAAAGAAGTTTGGCAGGGCCAGGCACAGTGACTCACGCCTGTAATCCCAGCACTTTGGGAGGCTGAGGTAGGCAGATCACTAGGTCAGGAGTTAAAGACCAGCCTGGCAAATATAGTGAAACCCCATCTCTACTAAAAGTACAAAAATTAGCTGGGCGTGGTGGTGGGCGCCTATAGTCCCAGCTACTTGGGAGGCTGAGGCAGGAGAATCGCTTGAACCCAGGAGGCAGAGCCTGCAGTGAGCCGAGATCACGCCACTGTGCTCCAGCCTGGGAAGACAGAGTAAGACTCCATCTCAAAAAAAAAAAAAAAAAAAAAGTTTGGCAAAAGATATCAAGAGCTATATACTTTGACCTACTGATCTTATTCCCAGAAATATATTCTAAGAAATAGTCCAAAATGGCCGGGTGCGGTGGCTCACGCCTGTAATCCCAGCACTTTGGGAGGCCGAGGTGGGTGGATTACGGGGTCAGGAGATCGAGACCATCCTGGCTAACACGGTGAAATCCTGTCTCTACTAAAAATACAAAAGAAATTAACCAAGCATCGTGACGGGCACCTGTAGTCCCAGCTACTCAGGAGGCTGAGGCAGGAGAATGGCGTGAACCTGGGAGGCGGAGCTTGCAGTGAGCCAAGATTGCACCACTGCACTCCAGCCTGGGCGAGAGAGCAAGACTGCATCTCAAAAAAAAAAAAAAAAAAAAAAAGAAATAGTCCAAAATAAGAAAATATTATTATTTTTTTCTTTTAAGAGACAGGGTCTCACTCTATTGCTTCGACTGGAGTTGTTTTTTGCTTTTTAAGAGATAGGGTCTTGCTATGTTGCCCAGGCTAGAGTACAGTGGTGCAATCATAGCTCATCATAATTTTAAACTCTTGGGCTCAAGTGATCCTCCCATTTCAGCTTTCCATGTAGCTGAGACTACAGCTGCATGCCACCATGGCCAGCTAAGGAAAGACGAACAGGAAAAAAATCCTTGCAAGCACTATAATTTTATAAGAAGGAAATGATTAAGTAATACTATCTATAAATGTGATGGAATACTAAATTTGAAAATATCAGTAGCAATATAAGTGATCTTCAGATTTAAAAACAATATAAAATACACAAAATTCCAAATAAGTAAAATTATGTGCATATATGGAGAAATGTATGAAGAATATGGAATCACGAAAACAGTGGATTCTGGGTAATTTTTCTTTCATTTCTTCCTTTTCATTGCTTACTATTATAATATTGTTTGTGCAATAAATTAAAAGCTAGCAAAGGCTCCCTCTGGGGTTCTTACAATGATGGGTATTTCTGGGTCATGTGGTTTGAGAGCCAAACATGTGGGCTGCGTCCGTTTTTCATCCTATGTCCAGCAATGCTGTACCCTGACGCCAGCACTTCTGCGCGGAGAATAAACTTGATCTTCGGTGGGAAACCATGGCTGGCTCTGCCCCCTGGCTTCTGTTGCACTTTAGTATTTTCAACATTCTCAACTACCCCCTGAAGCATCTGCGAAGAAGAAAACAACTCAAGAAGCCTAAAATCAAGGTAAAGAAAAGAGAAGACTGGGTGGGTGTGGGGGTCACACCTGCAGTCCCAGCACTTTGGAAAGCTGAGGTGAGAGGATTGCTTAAGGCCAGGGGTTTGAGACCATCCTAGGCAACATAGCAAGACCGCTACCTGTTCAAAAGAGAAAGAAAGAAGACTAAGAACAAGTCAAAGACAGAAGACTAAGACCAGGAAAGTCACAGGAAGAAAGGAGAAAAGCAGTACAGAGCAAATGGCTGAAAACAAGAAGAAAGTCGGAGTAAAAGCCCTGCAGAAAAGGCTTTCCCATCTTCTCCACTGCAGGAAACAGGTGTTCTGCCTTTGGGTTGAAGCAGTGGCTGGAAGCTCACCCTGCACACGGCACGCAGCCCCGGGCTAGGCTTGTTGGGTGGCTGAGGGGCCAGACTTACACCAGGAGGATGCAGACAGCAAGACAGCAGGGGACCAACAGACACAGGCCCAGGAACCCAAGGGAGGAAGGTGCAGAGACCCTGCCAGACGACACACAGGCGGGCCCGTGGAGTAAAGCCGCATTTTAAAGCAAGCAACTTAATTACCTAAAAACCTTCCACAGTAGAGGGGCAGAGAAAGGGAATGATGAATGACTTGAGGACAGACACTGTGTCCGCATCCTCCTTGATTTCTCTGTGGCATCTTACAGTCCCCTGCACACAGCGAGTCCTCAGAAAACACTGCGGGACTGCAGCGCCACAAACGCTACTTTTCACAGCTTCCCAGGGGCCGCCCCCGTTCTGTCCCTGCTGAAAGCTCTATAAAGTCCCCAGTGGGCAGCTGGTTCTCGTGTAAAGTACGGCACGGCATCAAGTAAAGTGATAACATGTAATACCTTCAGCTCACGTTGGTGAAGGCAGGCAGCATGGAGTAGTGAAAATAATACAGGATTTGGGATCAGAAGATCCAGGCTCCTGTTTGGCTCTGCTATAAATGAAGCTGTCCACCCCGGACGGCCGCACACGGAGCATCTGGTACCTCTTCGGTAACACAGTGATGTTTTATGCACTACATCTGCTTTGACGAGTCTGGGTTATTAGCAAGAGCAAATGTGACACCATACGGGAGAATACTCTCTGGACTGTGAAATAAGACACAATTCATACTCAACAGCTTGCATTACATTGCGGGTCCACTTCCAAAGCACTCTCCCGTGCCGTCTGTGTCACCATGCAGCTCCCGTGCCGTCTGTGTCACACGGGAGTGTGAGCATCATCAACACACAGGCATTGTTGAGAACCAAGAACTTAAGGGGAGTAGAGATGAGACCAGCTGATGTCCAGACTCCCAGAGTCCCCGCTTTCTCCGGATGTCACAGCACCCTCGAGTCACACCAACAGGACAGGAGGCTTTTAAAAACTTGAGGTGTTTTGGCTGGGCGTGGTGGCTCACGCCTGTAATCCTAGCACTTTGGGAGGCCGAGATGGGCAGATCACGAGGTCAGGAGATCGAGACCATCCTGACTAACACGGTGAAACCCCGTCTCTACTAAAAATACAAAAATTAGCCGGGCGCAGTGGTGGGCGCCTGTAGTCCCAGCCACACGGGAGGCTGAGGCAGGAGAATGGCGTGAACCCGGGAGGCGGAGCTTGCAGTGAGTGGAGATGGCGCCACCGCACTCCAGCCTGGGAGACAGAGCGAGACTCTGTCTCAAAAAAAAAAAAAAAAAAAAAAAAAACAAAAAAAACTTGAGGTGTTTCTAATGAGCACAATGATCTGTGCTTCTTTCAACGAAGAAATAGAAAAATAGGGAGTGATGGTTTACATTAAAGCCTGACTCAGCCCTGTTCTTCTGACAGCCCGAGAAGAGGGCCTCTGTCAGGGTTCAGCACCATACCCCCTGCGTGTCCACCGGGAGCTGTCTGGAGGGAATCAGAAGCGGTCGATGTCTGAGGCAGCTCTGTTGCACAACAGAACACACTGAATACAACCAGGCACCAAGCGTTCCTCTTCCAGAAAGAACAGTTTGCTGGCAGTGCCACAGTGACTGCACGTCCCCAGTAAGGCTACCCATCCGTCCCACCAGCCTGCCCAGGCGCCTGCCTGGAGGAGGGCCTGGTGCCAGAGGAAGCAAATCCAAGTAACATCTAGGAGCCGGCCAGCTCGGAGCAAGGCTGCAGGGCTGCCTCGTAAACAAACAGACCGGCCAGGCCTCGGCGAACGGTTCCAACCAAGTCCTCGGTGTAAAACATGCCCCCAGTGGCCTGCCTTGGAGCAAAGCACAGGCACAAATCAAAATAAAAGAAGGGCCTTTCCAACAAACTTCAAGTCCAACAATTGGCAAGGGAGTGAGAAAGAAGAAGAAAAACTGACCTATAAAAAGCAGAGACATTGTAAATGACTGTCTTCCCATGCGCCCCCAGAATATACTGCTTCAACAGCCACGGTGGATACTAAAACCCACTGCCAGAGGCGCTGTTCACCAGAGTGGGGCTTGGCTGCAACTGCAGCACACCGTGGCATCCACAGTCTCTCTCTGTGGGAACAAAAGATCCCCACTAGCTGTGTCTCTCTCACAGTCCCTCTGGGCTTTGGTGACAAACTGCAGGTGAAGCGACAATGTCCAGGGCCAACAACAGCGCCTGTCTGCCTGTCCCAAGAGTGGTGGTGCTGCTCCCGGGCGGCCCTGTGTCACTGGCTCGGCCACACGCCTGCTTTCTCTGGCGGGAGAGACCCAGGAACAACTCTGTGCCTCCCAACAGCACAGTGTCAGCGCACGCCGCCTGCACACACAGCTCTCCAACAGCACAGTGTCAGCGCACGCCGCCTGCACACCCGGCTCTCCAACAGCACAGTGTCAGCGCACGCCACCTGCACACACCCGGCTCTCCAACAGCACAGTGTCAGCGCACGCCGCCTGCACACCCGGCTCTCCAACAGCACAGTGTCAGCGCACGCCACCTGCACACCCGGCTCTCCAACAGCACAGTGTCAGCGCACGCCGCCTGCACACCCGGCTCTCCAACAGCACAGTGTCAGCCCACGCCGCCTGCACACACCCGGCTCTCCAACAGCACAGTGTCAGCGCACGCCGCCTGCACACACACGGCTCTCCGACAGCACAGTGTCAGCGCACGCCGCCTGCACACACACGGCTCTCCGACAGCACAGTGCCAGCGCACGCCGCCTGCACACACACGGCTCTCCGACAGCACAGTGCCAGCGCACGCCGCCTGCACACACACGGCTCTCCGACAGCACAGTGCCAGCGCACGCCGCCTGCACACACACGGCTCTCCGACAGCACAGTGCCAGCGCACGCCGCCTGCACACACACGGCTCTCCGACAGCACAGTGCCAGCGCACGCCGCCTGCACACCCGGCTCTCCGACAGCACAGTGTCAGCGCACGCCACCTGCACACACACGGCTCTCCGACAGCACAGTGTCAGCGCACGCCACCTGCACACCCGGCTCTCCGACAGCACAGTGTCAGCGCACGCCGCCTGCACACCCGGCTCTCCGACAGCACAGTGTCAGCCCACGCCGCCTGCACACACGGCTCTCCGACAGCACAGTGTCAGCGCACGCCACCTGCACACACGGCTCTCCAACAGCACAGTGTCAGCGCACGCCACCTGCACACACGGCTCTTTGAGAAAATCTGATTTTAAAAGCCCTGCATGTATTAAGCCTTTTAAGTGGTGATGAGCAGGCAGAAGGTAATGACGAGCAGAGCTCTCAGGTCAGAAAACCCCGGTTCAAATCGCAGCCCTGGCCCTGCCCTTGCACAGCCCCAGGCAAGTTCACACCTTGATGTCTGGCTGCCATCACTTACCTTTCACTTACTTGATGAGGATACTGGAACTATAAAATAGGAATTACTGAGATTAAAAGAAACAAAAAGTTTTAATATGCACCTGGTACTTAATAAAAATTAAATACACATTAGTCTGTTCCTTAAGATTTTTGCTCACAAATTCAGTAATGACCTCACAGTGCTAGAGCTGGTGCTTTACTGAATGAAACAAAGTCCAAGCCATTGGATGAGCTGTGTGGCTGGTGAAGTCGCCACAGGAGAATGGGGGTAGCTGCCCCTCAGGGAGCCCGGGGTGGGGGGTGGGGGCGGGGAAGAGACCAGGCATGTGGTGGGGAGGGGCGAGGACCCAGGTATGCGGGGGGAGGGGTAGGGAGACCAGGCGTGTAGGGGGAGGGGAAGGGGGTCCAGGCATGTGGGGGGAGGGGCGGGAGAACCAGTCATGTAGGGTGAGGGGCGGGAGAACCAGTCATGTTGGGGGCAGCACTGGTGGTCCCTGCTGGACTGGGGTCAACCCAGCACCATTTGGGTCAAATGACAAGGAGGTCCAAGGGCTGCCCAAAACAATGACGTCTTCAGAAAAATTGCTATTGTTTTTGGATGTGATATTAAGGAAGACAATCCAAGACAAAGATGTACATTTGTATTTTAAAAGCAGCCAAGCAGTGGCAGATGAAGGCAGGTGAACAGATTTCGACTCTGGCCTGTGCAGTCCAGGCACTCATTCACGGCCCTAATACCTGAGGTGCCCCCACACCACACTTCTGTACACACCTCTATGCACAGAAATTAGTGTCAGGCCTGTAATCCCAGCACTTGGGGAGGCTGCAGTTGGAGGACTGCTTGAGGCCAGGAGTTCAAGACCAGCCTGCACAATATAACAAGACCTCATTTCTACAAAAAATGTGAAAAATTAGCCAGGCATGGTTGTGTGCACCTACAATCCCAGCTACCAGGGAGGCTGAGGTGGGAGGATTACTTGAGCCTAGAAGGTCAAGGCTGCGGTAAGCTGTGACTGCCTTGCTACACTCCAGCTGGGGTGCCTGAGCGAGAAGAAGGGCAAGTCAGATCCAGCAACAACAGCTTCCCCCATGTGCGGGGCGGGGCCTGGAGGCAGGCATGGCAGTGACCAGCTGAGGGACACAAGGGTTCAGAACTCCTGGGAGATGCCAGCCGGCCGCCACCCACCCCACCCCCCCCAAGTCCGAATGGAGGCAGCAGGGTTTCCTGTGTCATTCCTAAGTCCTCTCAGGTGATGCCTTCCTTCCATTACACAGAAAAACAAGAAACACAAACAACCAGGGTAAACACCTATGGCTGGGAGGGAGAGGGGGCATTCCAGGTAGAGAAGACCTGATTACAGGCCGGGCGCGGTGGCTCAAGCCTGTAATCCCAGCACTTTGGGAGGCCGAGATGGGTGGATCACGAGGTCAGGAGATCGAGACCATCCTGGCTAACACAGTGAAACCCCATCTCTACTAAAAATACAAAAAAATTAGCCGGGCGTGGTGGCAGGCGCCTGTAGTCCCAGCTACTCGGGAGGCTGAGGCAGGAGAATGGCGTGAACCCAGGAGGCGGAGCTTGCAGTGAGCCGAGATAGTGCCACTGCACTCCAGCCTGGGCGACAGAGCAAGACTCCGCCTCAAAAAAAAAAAAAAAAAAAAAAGAGAAGACCTGATTACAATGTTGAGGGCTGGACAGGAAGGGCAGAAAGCTTGGGAGGTACCCCCTTCTGTCCTGAAGCTTAATTGCACCCGGAGGGAAAGAACTAGGCAGTGAGGCCCAGGAGGGCCAGCGGGCAGCGGGAGTGTCCTCTTGCTGGGGTTGTCCTTTTGTTTTAGGCATGAGAGGCTTATGCAGGTGTAATGACGAGGAAAGCGCTGGCAGAGGGACAGCCTGAGGAAAGAGGGATTATCTCAGCGAGGTCAGGATGTGATAGCTGGATGAGCTGCAGTTTCTCAGAGGCAGAAGAGTACGTCTAGAAGAGGGCCAAGAACACAGCTGGGGCAGATCATACATCCAGGTGCAGGAAGAGAGGCCAGTCAGAGAGTGGGAGCTACAGAGAGGCAGCCGCAGACCCCAGGGCAGGGAAGGAGGTGGTGGAGGGGGTGTCCCTTGCTTCAGCTCTGCAGCGGACTCCTCAGGGGCAAGGATTAGGAACAGGCCAGAGAGGCTGACAGCTCAGAAGGCAGCGATCGCCTCGACGGTTCTAGGAGAGCTGCTGGAGTGGCAGGAAGGCAGGGGGCTGCCCCGGGGCCGAGAGAGGCAGTACACGCTGTATGCTGGGAGAAGCCCAGTGGCAACAGCAGCACAAACCAGACACTCTAAGGGGAAGACGCACAATTTAAGGAAAGAGGTCGCTAGGCTTAGGTCAGTTGCTTTCTGTGCTTTGTTGCTGGTTCTGATGGGGAAATCTGAGTCCACACATCTGTGGATTGGAAGGTAGGGGTCTTGCGGACAGCAAAAGTGAAGAGAGGAAGCGTCTGAGGCTGGTAAGTGGGAACCACAGGCTGAAGGCGCTACCAGCAGTGCGTTTTTCCTCATAGAGAATGCAAACAGCATGGCCTCTTGAATAGTAACAGAGAAGATGTATTCACAACCGACAATATCGTTGTCCTCCGTTAAAAACGGTCGGTGACAGACATACCTGGATCCTGAACCTGCCTGTCCCTCCGACAGCCACCGCCATGCCCAGCTCCAAGCCTCACCCACCCGGGTGAGCTGCCCATGTTGGATATAATTTGTTCCTCTGTGTTCCCAAGTGCCCTGGGCAGCTTCCTCAGGAGAGCCCGGACCACGCTGCCGCTGAGCTACGAACGTGGCTTCTCCAACAGGCTTCCATTTCCTGGAGGGCTGCTACGCTGCGGAGGCAGGTCCCTCCTAAAATTCCTGTCGGAACTGAGGACCCGAAGCGACAGTGCTAAGAGGCGGGGCTTTAGAAGATGGTTACATCCCAAGGCTCCACCGTCCTGAGTGGGATTTTAGCAACCTGATTTAAGGCGGGGGTGCTGGAGGAACGCAGCCTCTCCTGCCTTCTGCCTCCTGCTGTGTGAGGATGCGCGGTCCTCCCAGGAGGCCATGGGAAAAGACACCACCTCGAACGCAGAGAGCAGCCCTCACCTGACCCCAAAATCGCCGGTGCCTTGACCTGGGACTTCCAGCCTCCAGAACTGGGAGAAATAACTCTGTTCTTGATAAATTACCCAGTTTCGGGGGCCTGTCCAGCAGCACTGGTGGGCTGAGATAAGGGTGGAGACCCCCGTGTGACTGGCTCTGCAGGCCAGGCCAGCCCCCGCAGCTGCACAGCACGTACCACAAAGAAGGTGCTGCCAACAGAAGAAATCCCAGCCCGAGCTTCGTGGTCATGGACCCCACGCTCCCTCTCGTGTCCTGGCCACCATCCTTCTCTCAGATGCCACACTGGGCTGCTGGCCCAGATGCGTTCAGGCCTCTGAGCAGGTCAGGGTGAGTGCCTCACAATGCCTTTCTCCACCTCCTCTCACTGGTGAAACTTCACTCATCACAGGGGGTGGCATGAGGACACTCCAGCAGCAGTGATGCCGCCTGCCTCCAAGGCAAGCAGAAGGAGTGTCCCTACTCTCTCCTCTGTCTCCAAGAAGAGCACTGATCAGAGGGAGCGCCTCTCCCTGGAGACCCTCTTTTCCTGGCGCACAGGGACTGTGGCTCATAACCCTCATGACTTAGGTGTTTACCAGCTACCTGGGCCAGGCCGGGAACTCAGAAGTTCTCATTGCACAGAGTCCTTTCAACCTGCGAATAAGCAGCACTCGGGCTGTTCCCAGCGACACTGGTGACGGTACTCAAAGTTAGGTTTAATGCCCAGTCTCAGAGTGCACTGAAATGGCTTCTGAATCCAGTTTAAATTGTTCTATGTACCGACTATGCATCTACAGCAACATTTACTCAGCAGTACAAATAACGAGAAACCAAAGGAGGCTAACGTCTCCTGGATTAATTCACACCATTTTATAACAAGGCTGGCAACACCATGCCACCATCCTTATGGGTTCACATGTCAGCTTGGTTCTGGCATGGGACACCGTGCCACCCTCTACACAGGCCTACATGATGGCATGGCTCTGGCATGGGACACACGCCACGCTCCATACAGGTCTATGTGACAGCACGGTTCTGGGGTTCCAACAATGATGCCATCGAGACAGGCATTACCTCAGCACAAGTCAAATGAGGATGAAAATGGCTTCCGCAATACACTGCCCAGTTTAACACAAGTCAAATGACTACTTTTTTATTTACAAAAGGGTCATGAATGCCTCCTATTAAATACGGAGCTGAATGCACTGCCAGTTTTTGCATGCAATGTGACCTAACGTCACTGATTAAATACAGAGGCATGTGCATGCTTAGGCACATAAGTCAGAAAAGAAGCCAAACTACCACTAAAATGCCCAGAAGTTTAAGAAGAAGATACAAAGAGGCAAACAAGTAGTTCACTGGTCATTGTGTGATAAATGTGATATAAGTCCGTTGTTCAGCAGGTATGATTTCAAGCAAACACTGAAGCTAATTTGGAACATAGTGATGATGGCAACAAACAGAAGACAACAAACGCCTTTCTTCCCATTAGACACGGACAGTGAGGAGGCCTGGGACAGGCAGGAGTGAGGCCAGGGGCTGAGCACTCTTTCCCGCGCAGTATTCCACCCCAGCTGATTTCTGAGAATTACACGAATAACTCAGCAGCTATGGGAGACCCACTGTGGGCTCAACTGCATAGTCTTAATTCTTTTCTGAATGTTCCTTTTACGTTAAAAGAATACTCTGTGTACACTTGCTACCCTTGAGTCCTTCAGACACATTTCGGATGGATGCATTCAAATGCTCACAAAGTCTTTGGGACTCACTAAGCGGCCTACTGGGACTCCAAGTGAGATCATGCACTCCCTGGCTCTCCCGTTAGACAGACATGGGAGAAGGAAATGTGAGCCGACAGTGAATGACTAGAAGGGAAGTCCCAACATGAACCAAAAACATAAAGGCAAGCAGCTCTTAAAAAAAAATTCAGGGGCTGGCGCGGTGGCTCACGCCTGTAATCCCAACACTTTGGGAGGTCTAGGTGGGCGGATCATGAGGTCAGGAAATCGAGACCATCCTGATTAACATGGTGAAACTCCATCTCTACTAAAAATACAAAATTAGCCGGGCGTGGTGGCGGGTGCCTGTAGTCCCAGCTACTCGGAAGGCTGAGGCAGGAGAATCGCTTGAACCAGGGAGGCAGAGGTTGCAGTGAGCTGAGATTGCGCCATTGCACTCCAGCCTGGCGACAGAGCAAGACTCCGTCTCAAAAACAATAAAATAAAATAAAAAACATAAAAAAATTCATGTAACACTTTTTCTTAGGGAAATAAGGTGATTTTTAAAAGGCTCTCTGGGTGCATAAAATTTGGTCAAATTAGTCAATAGTTAGGCAGTGGCCTTACAAATATTTTTTTGGCTTTTACCATTACTAATTACACTGCGCCTTGGGACAGCAATTTGATATAGTCAGCAGATATTTAAAAATTTCACAAAGGTTGTCTGTCTACTCTGTTCAGTCTTCAAAGTTTGGCAGAATTCACTAGTAAAGGTATCTGGGTGGGGGGTTATCTTTATATGGTTGTTAACAAGAAATTTAATTTCCTGAAGAGATATATCCTATCCAAATTTTCTTTTTCTTCTTCTGTCAGATTTGATAACTTGTGTCTTTCACAGAATTTATCCATTGCATCTAAGATGACGAATTTATTGGCACATGGTCCTTCATGATTAAAATGATTCCCTTATTCTCCTTTCATTTATTAATTTTCGTTTTTGGAGACAGGGTCTCACTCTGTGGTCTATGCTGGGCTGCAGTGACGTGATCACTGCCCTGCTCACTGCAGCCTTGATGCCTCTCAGCTCAGGTGATCCTCCCACCTCAGCCTCCCAAGTAGCTGGGACTACAAGCGTGTGTCACCACGCACTGGTAATTTTTGTATTTTTTTGCAGAAATGGGGTTTTGCTATGTTGCCCAAGCTGGTCTTGAACTCCTGGGCTCAAGCAATCCACCTGCCTCGGCCTCCCAAGTGCTGGGATTACAGGCGTGCGCCCTCGCACCTGGCCCCTTACTCTCCTTTTAACGTCTGTAGGATCAGAAAGCATGTGCCCTCCTTCATTTCTGATGAAGGTCATTTGTATCTTCCCTCTATTTTCCTTGAGCACTGTATGAAAAGTTTTGACAATTTTAATGAACCTTTCAAAAACTATCAACTAGTTTCATGAATTTTCACAAGTTTTTGGGTCGATTTCTGTTTACTTTTGCTCTTTATTCTTTTTTTTTTTTTTTTTTTTTTTTTTTTTTTTTTTTTTTTTTTTGAGACGGAGTCTCGCTCTATCGCCCAGGCTGGAATACAGTGGCCGGATCTCAGCTCACTGCAAGCTCTGCCTCCCGGGTTCACGCCATTCTCCTGCCTCAGCCTCCTGAGTAGCTGGGACTACAGGCGCCCGCCACCTCGCCCGGCTGGTTTTTTGTATTTTTTTTTAGTACAGACAGGATTTCACCGTGTTAGCCAGGATGATCTCGATCTCCTGACCTCGTGATCCGCCCGTCTCGGCCTCCCAAAGTGCTGGGATTACAGGCTTGAGCCACCGCGCCCGGCCTCTTTATTATTTCTTTTCTTCTACTTACCTAGGGTTTAATGTATTCTTTTTCCTTCTGGTCTTAAAGAAAAACTTAGACCATGTATTTGAGAGTTTTCTAATTAAAAACTATAAATGGCATTAAATTTTGAGATCAATTATTGCTGGTATATGAACACCTAGTTCAATAATGATGCCTGTTTCTTTCCATAGTGACAAACAGTGAGCTTACAAACAGCAGTAAGAAAGGGTACAGTGCACACCTCTAGGTGGACCTTTGCAAGCATTTCTATATACTGCTAACAAAGAAAAAGGACTGCCAACTAAACAGGTACGTTACTTATTGTAAGATCCTCCTGGACCTCAGACATGTTAAGCGTGAAAATGCACATGCTGGATCAGGCGTGGTGGCTCATTCCTGGAATCCCAGCACTTTGGGAGGCTAAAGCGGAAGGACCACTTGAGCCCAGGAGTTCAAGGATGCAGTGAGCTATGACTGTATCACGGCGCTCCCACAGAAGTAAAAGTGAGAGACCCTGTCTCTATTTTTTAAAAAAGGACCAGATGTGGTGCCTCACACGCTTGTAATCCCAGTATTTTGTAAGGCCAAGTGAGCTTAGGAGTTCGAGACCAGCCTAGGCAACATGGTGAAACACAGTCTCTACAAAAGATACAAAAACTAGTCGGGTATGGTGGCATACAACTGTAGTCCCAGTTAGTTGGGGGGCTGAGGCGGGAGGATTGCTTGAGCTCGAGAAGTTGAGGCTACAGTGAGCCATGTTCACACCACTGCACTCCTGCCGAGATGACAAAGCAAGATCATGTCTCAAAAAATAAAAAAAGCACATACTAGAATCAGTGAATTATGTTAGATGACCCTTACTGTAAACAGATAACTACAAATGTTCACATTTCTTCTGCTGGTTATGGAGCTATCTTGTCTTACTGGGGGTCAGGAATTCTAATACTGTTTTAGTGCTAGAATCTTTGCCTTATTCCCAGCTTCGAAGGGAAGACGTCTCAAGTCCCTCCACTAGGCTGATTTGCTGAAGAGCTCTGACGCTGCCTTTACCAAGTTAAGTAAGTCGTGGTAACCTCCATTTAGACATGAGAGACTACCGATGACAGTGATCTCAACTTCCTCCATAACGAGAGAAAAAGAACAGGACAAGAGGGAGAGCCCCAGGAAGGAAATCATGGCAAATGAGTGGCGCTGGGCATGAGAAGAGAAGCGGAACAACCACAGTGGAGGCTGTCAGTTCGGGGGCCCGGGCACCCAGCTTTGAATCCTGGCTCTACCAGTTACTCTCTAAGCAACCTGAACTTCCTCATCCTGAAAGCAGCACTAATGCTAGTCCACACCTCACAGGCGTGTGGTGTTAGGTGAGTTCATTAGTGGAATGGCTCCAGCGATGCTTGACAAATGCTAACTACTGTTATCCCTGTAATTGTAAAATGTCAACCAAAAAGAAACAGTTGGACAAGTGGTAAGTGGCTCAGCAGAGGTGAGAGAAGTGAAGCCTTCGACCTGGATGGTGCAAAGTCAAAATGAAGCACTCGGCTCTCAAAGCCTGGTATGAGCAAGGATCAAGAAGGGAGACAACCAGGTCTCTCGAAGGAAGAACGGAGAGCAAGTGCCCAGCTGAAAACCTGGGAGAAGAGTGTCCAGAGGCCCCGGACGCCTCTTCCCACACCGGCAGGGCTCTCAGGCAATGAGACCTTCTGGATGCAGACATGCAGCGGACGGCGTAGGGTTGCCTTATCTTCCAGATTCGCTCTCTTCATTTTGCTTTTCATCTGTTTATTGCAGTTTTCCCCTGGCTCTTTAAGGCGAACATTTAATTTTTCTTGTTTTTTTAATCTTTGTTTTCTGACTAAACGTATTAAATCCTCGCCTGCTTTGGCTACATACACCCCACAGACAGGAAAAGTGCTATTACTAACATCTGGCTGTATTTTATCAGTTTTAAAGTATTTCCTCTTTAATCCAAGGATTTTAAGATTTTAGTTTTCAGACTTTTGTTAAAGCTGTCCTTTCGTTACTGAGTTCTAGCTTCATTGTGTGTGGTCTGCCATGGAGTTTACATGAAGCTGATTCTTCTGGATTAGTAAAGCTTTCTTTGTAGTCACGTGCATGATTTATTTCTGTGAATGGTCCGCATATGTCCACATTCCCTGCTGGATGTATGGCCCTGTGTGCCTCTATGAGGTCTGGCTAATTAATTCGGCGACTAAAGTCTTCTCTGTTTCGCTTCCTTTGTCTGTACTTGGTGTCTCTGTATCTAAGCACATTTCTCATTCATCTGCTTCGATCCATACTTACTTCAGTTCTCATCTTACCTAGTTCAAGGCCATGTTGTCAGATGCACACGGATTCATGATCAGTATATACCTTCCTGCTTTCCTGTTCCTTTTACCACAATACAACATTTTCCTTTGCCCCTGTCAATAATGTATCTCAGCTTCTGCTTTGAGTCATATTGGAAGTAGCCACCTCAGATTTCTTTTAGCTCATATTTCTCTTTTTCATCCTTTGATTTCCAACCTTTGAAAGGGGTCTTGCCCCGTCACCCAGACGGGAGTGCGGTGGCGCGATCACAGCTCGCTGCGGCCTTGAACTCCTGGGCTCAAGTGATCCTCCTGCCTTAGGCTCCAGAGTAGCTGCGACCACAAGCATAAGCCACCATGTCTAGCTAATTTTTAAATTTTTAGTAGAGACAGGGTCTTGCTGTTTTGCCCAGGCTTAAATGTTTTGCTTTAAACGTGTGTCTCATGGACAAGAGACTGCTGTATCATAATTTTAACCAACACAAGAATCATGGCCCTTTGAGAGGTGAGTTCAATTCATTTACAGTTACAACTTTACTCTAAAACATTTTAGCCATCGTATCTTACACTTTCTATTTACTAAGCTTGTCTTTTCTCCTTTTCTACCTTTTTTTAGAGAGAAGAAAATTTTCTTTCCTTAGATATTTAAACTTTGTCTCTGCCTCTCGCTTTTCTCCCCTTCCCTCTAGCTCCGTCCTTTTGCTGGGAATTCCTCAAACAAGCTTCCCAGCTTCCTGGTTTATTCTTGGCCCTATCTATAATGTTGCTTTTCAATCTATCTCTTCAATTATTCCACCAATTACATTTTTCATACTCAATGCTTCCAACTGGTCTTCCTTCCTGTTTCTTCTTATTTCTAATTGTCTTTTACCACTTTGAATATATTTATTATTGGATTGCTTCTTGCTTCTCTTTTCACAAGGGCGGTGGGACAAACCCTCTTTCCTCCCTCTTATTTTCCGTCTTTCTGAGCCCCAAACACAGCACAGCAGGCCGTGTATATCAAGGGCAACTGGGAGGAGAGCCGAGCGCCCTCAGCCTTGCCTGCACCCTGGGGCCCTCACCACCTCCACTGTCTCCTTCGGTCTCACCCCTCACCCCAACCCCCAGTGGGGACCCAGCCATCTCGAGGGAGCAGCAAGGTCTCCGGCTGTGCTGCTGAGTGGGCTCCCTCCAGGATCCATCAATCTCCCTCTTTCCTGTGGCACCCGAGGACAGGGTTCAGCCGGGGAGTCAGCAGCCCGTGCCCCTCCGTCTGCTTCAATTCCCTTTCTTACCGCATCCATCAGATGGTTTTTACATGTCATCTTTTTAAAAGGGAGCTCTATTACAATACATTATGATATTCATCTTAATTGAGTGTATGTCAAGAGACTGGAACAGTGAGAGAACACTGTCTAGTTTGGGGAGAAAAAAATATTCTTTGGAAATGGCCTGGAAGCCGCCGCGGGGACTGTGTGAGATCCATGATGCTGAGGCTCTACTGTGAAAGGCTCCACATTATAAAGCCGTTTCTCCAGACGCGAATTCCAAATTAAACTCGCCTACTACTAAGGTCTAAGATAGAGTGGGATACTACAAAAGAGCATTTTATTCAATAATGTGTCCTGGTTACTTCACCCTCTGGGAGCACCAGTGAGCTCCTCTCCCTTCACACATAATGCGCGAAGACACAGTCATCGGACTGTTGTTGAAAGGAAGCAGCAAAAGACCCAAGAGCACTGGATGGGCAGAACAAAGTGTGTTCTCTGGCAAAGCAGATATATTTTAGAAGACTCCTTGGAGAACAAATGGTTAACTCTATCATCAAAACCACAAGAATTTATGTTTCTAAAGGTAATTCTGAATGATTCTTGGTTGAGTCATCAAGAAAAAACACGAAGCAAATGTCAGAGCAAATGTCTGAAATGAGACAGGCACTGCAAACCGCTTAGCCTGGCCAGATAGAGCCACGCTGAGCCTCCACCCCACCTGCGTGCCAGGAGATCTGTGCCTCTTCCGTCTCCTGCAGGCAATGCAGGAGCGAAACTTTCCACGCTGACAAATCCACGTTAATGCTCTATCATTAACATTTATACTCCTGGAAATCCTTCAACTTAATTGAAAGAAAGGAAATAAGTTTTCTGACCTCTTTTCAATCCAAAATAATATCTATCATTTTCATTAATAGACAATACTAGTGCACGCAGCACAGTGCAATAGACATCAATCTGTTTTATAGCAAGTCCCACAGCAAATTAAGTCGCACTGGGTTATAATTTTCAGTAGTATACAAATAGACCCATAATAAATCTAAAATGGTATTATGCCACTCAATCAAAGAAGTAGAAAACAGCCAAGGGAAAAAATATACTTTGGATTCTTACACTGTATTGACGTACATGGTGAGTAAGATAATAATTTATATGGAAAGTAATGTCATTGCTCATTTTGGAATTATTGAAATCAGTTTTTGAAAATGAAAAAGACTGAGGCAAAAATGAAAAAAAAATTAGAGAACAATATCTTCCAACAACTAGTTCATCATCAAATAAGATTCATAAATACACTTGCCACCAAATACAAATGTACACATTTTGTCCAAATGAAGCAAAGCTGTATGCTATTTACCCAGCACACCGCATTCTGCAGCAGCTGTGCCAGCATAATGAGAGCAGCGTGCTTAGAAACCGTTCTCTTATTTACATAGGAAAGGGAGGGAGGGAGGGAGGGAATCCACCTTCCTGAGCATCACCCTTCTCCAGGTCACCTGCCGACCGGGCAGACACGCACAGCCGTCATCTGCAGCCCAATCCTGGTTCCCTTTTCTGGAGCAGGAAGTGCCAAGCTACAGCTCCCGGGCCAAATCTGGCCAACTGCCTGTTTTCTTAAAGAAAACTTGATGGAGGCCTGGTGCGGTGGCTCATGCCTGTAATCCCAGCACTTTCGAAGGCTGAGGCAGGCGGATCAACTGAGGTCAGGAGTTTGAGATCAGCCTGACCAACGTGGTAAAACCTTGCCTCTACTAAAAATACAAAAATTAGCCAGGCGAGGTGGCGGGTGCCTGTAGTCCCAGCTACTTGGGAGGCTGAGGCAGGAGAATCACTTGAACCGAGGAGGCAGAGGTTGCAGTGAGCTGAGACTGCACCACTGCACTTCAGCCTGGGCAACAGAGCAAGACTTGGTCTCAAAAAAAAGAAAAAAGAAAAAAGCAAGCTTGACTGGAACACAGCCATGCTCATTGGTTTATATATTGCCTGTGGCTCTTTCGTGCGGCCAACAGCAGACTTGGGACTGTCTGGCCTGAAAAGCCTAACCCAAGTGCGTCTGCCCCTTCACAGAACCAGGTCTGCCGACTTCCATCAGAGTGCTAGGCTGAACCTCCCCACCCTCATACTCCTGATGCCTAAGTCCTAAAGCCCTAGGCTCTGGCTAAATAAAACATGGAACTTCAACATAGTGAAATAGTAAAATGATACTTACTAAGAGTCGCTAATGATCTAGGGCAGGGAACTCTAGTATAATGCTAAGGGTTAAGGATACGAAATAGTAAATTCTGTCCACTTCCATCACTGCAAAATGTACATGCACAGAAAAAAGGCCAACAGGCAATACATCAAAAAGTGAACACTAGTTGTCCTTAGATGGTAAAATCTTGGATAATTTTTTTCTACTTTTAACTTTTTAGCAATTTTCTGAAAAGAATGTGTATTTCATTTTTAATTAGGAAATAAATTGACTTTTCAAAATGAAAAAATAAAACTGTAATCCTAAAAACATATGTAATTACTGTCTGACAAACTATCTCATTCTTCCACTGGGGGAAAAAAAAAAAGCCCTGGTGGTTTTTAACTTAGCTCACACAAAACTACACATTTCACTTGATAATTCTTTAATGAACATAGTCCATTACCACTCACAGGCTACAGACACCCAGCAAAATGTCATGTTCAACCTAATTTCAGCACTTCAGTATGGGAGAAAGCAGTTTACTGTAAAAGAGCTGCCACCTGAGACACCGCTCAATTGTTCCAGGCAGTGGTTATCTGATGACCACTGTCTGCCACTGTGGCATATTGATTTCAAAGTCCCTCTTATGGTAACTGTATCAGTTTGTTTTTCACTGCACTTCCTACTAAATGCTTACCTTAAAAAATCTGACTGTGTCCTAACTCCCACAAGGATTTCAGAGGCTACTGGGATGATCCACCACGTCTTGGTAGAGAGAAAGCACATTCCCCAGTCAGAGGGCAGGTACCCATTTCAGAAATAACAAGGCCAGCAGCCCTCAGTGTGAAAGTCTGCTTCTTTATTTTATTTTATTTTACAGATGGGGTTTCCCTGTGTTCCTAGGGCTGGTCTCAAACTTCTGGGCTCAAATGATCCTCCTGCCTCAGCCTTCCGAGTAGCTGGGACTACAGGATGCACTGCCACATCTGGCCCAGGCATCTTTAGGAGGGCACGGCTGTGCGCGGAGGGAAGCCAAGTCCTTCCCACTCATGGCGGGAGAACGAAGTGCCTGAGAGACACCTGTCTACTCGAGGAAATGCACTGGGTTTGTGCTTGTTCTCTCAACACGGGACACCTCCAGTCTGCATGTTGGGGCCTCTATCTCCCTACTCTGCATCTCCTGGCTTTTCTATTTCCCATCTCGATCCTTTCCCATGGCCTCCTGTGAGCCCCCACTGTAGCCTTCCAGGCCATTCATTTGGGTCCAGCAGTGTCTCTCTTGCTATGGGTCCTATCTACTGTGTCCTTCATTTCAAACATTACAGTGCGCCAGTCTTCCCGCAGCAAGGACACCAGTGTAACAACTGCTAGCACACACAGAAAGCGCCTTCATACAAACCAGAAATTACGTGAGCGCTCATAGTACCCGGTTCAACTTCATGTTGTTGAAAGAGGCACTGAGAGGCAGAAAAAACAGTCTTGAAAAGAAAAGAAAAATGTTTGAGGTGATGGATAAGTTGGATAGATCCCAGTTACCCTGATTTTGATTGTTACGCATTGTATGCATGGATCAAAATATCACCTGGACCCCCAAAATACATACAGCTATCATATATCAATTTAAAGAATGCAAAGCAAATTCATTATAAGTTACTCAGTCTGTTGTATGCTGTTATAGCAACACAAAACAGACAGACAGACAAGAAAAAGTACTATAAAAGAAGAACCAAGCAGAAAATCACCCAGGGGCCTATAGGCTGAAGCTTCTGCAGACGCACAATGGACACTGCCAGGGAACAGGCCTCCTTTCCACTCATTTTCCCGTCCCCCACTCCCGATTTCCTGCATGACTGCTTTGGTGCCCCCGAAGATAGGAGGTGGATCGAGATGGTGGAATAAAAGGCTCCACGAGTCCCATGTTGGCCAGGCTAGTCTCGAACTCCTGGCCTCAAGCAGGACTGTGGGTGAGAAGGCAGGAGACTGTCCGGAGTGTTAGGCCATCTTGACAGAAGCCTCAAGAGTGTCCTCGGCCGACAAGCAATCTGCCTGCCTACCCTCCCAAAGCATTGGGGTTACAGGCGTGAGCCACTGCACTTGCTATTTTTCTATTTTCTTTATAGAGACAGGGTCTCCCTATATTGCCCAGGCTGGTCTCAAGCTCCTGCGCTCAAGGGATCCTCCTGCCTCAGCCTCCTAAAGTGCTAGGATTACAGGTGTGAGCTACCACGCCCAGCCCTCTTCCCTTCATCTCCAACAATTTTGGGGTAACAGTAAAAGGAGGTCTCTCCCTGAGTGGAAACCTGCAGCACCAAAGTCTGGGGGGGAGGGCTAGGGACAGTTAGTGTGAGGGCTGCACCACAGTCACCCCAACATCATGAACCCCCAGCCCTGGGGTCTGGGATCAATTAGGACTTGGCTGCAGAGGCAGAGCAGGAAGGCCAAGTTTTCCTCCACCTAGCAGTTAAGGACACCCTCAGGCAGCCTTGCCCCTCCGGCCCCTCCCAGGGTGTCCCTGGGGGCCCTTACTTTGCTGTGCTGTTAGCCCCCCGTGTCCACCCAGGGCTGTGGGTGAGAAGGCAGGAGACTGTCTGGAGTGTTAGGCCATCTTGACAGAAGCCTCAAGAGTGTCCTCGGCCGACAGCACGGTGTCTGCTGCACAGCTGCACCATTCGCACGGCACCTCAAGGGAGAGGTGTTTATCTACTAGCCGGTAACAGCCACGACATATAAGCTTTTCAGCAAAACATAAAATGGGAAAGTAGATATTAAAGAGTGCCAAGATGGTCTGGGGAGAACACTGGATTTGGAGGCAGGAAACACATACATCCCATTGTGCGTTCTGCCGGTGATGTCGGGGCTGAAATGTGGCTTCTACCATCTTGGAATATCACACACATTTCTTCAGTTATGTTCCCAATGGCTATAACTTTTAAAAAGGATGGAGATAGAAAAATCATGGCTTTCTTTTCATTGCTAAAAATAAATGGAAAGATTACGCTTCAACTCAAGCAAGGGATTCAATGACTTCCTTTTTCAGAGTAGCCTTTCCCTCCCCCGGAAGAAAGTCCGGTTTCCAGTGTGGCCAGTCCTGGTACTAAGACACCTCCGAAGTGAACAAAGGTAAGGAGAGGGCGTTCCTGGAAACCACAAAGCAGCGAGCTACCCACGAACAGATCAGAAGGAAGAAAGGATCTTGAACTCTCAAAGAGTAAAACCCAAGCCTCCACCAGGAATCCTGAATCCTGAATGACACAAAAAGAAGACGGGGTACACTCATGTCTGTCACGTGGGCTCCTGGGACGACGTGAATGCCTGGGGCCCACATGGGCTGGGATTCCTGTGGGAGAGCCCAGGTGAGTGGGTCCCAGGGGCACAACAGGGGCCACTCACCAGCGCAGGGCGATCTTGATGGGCGTGGTGAGGCAGGAGGTGAACAGGTCAGCCGGGAGGTCAGGGATCATGGGCAGCAGCTCGGTGGCCTCGCAGGCTGCCAGCTGGATGCAGTTTTTCATTGATGGAGGCAAAGGCATCTGAGCAAGAGGGTGATTTGGGTTGATTGCAGCTACCTAAAGGGCAGAACATTTGGGAAAAGAGAGTGTGACTTAGCTGCTGGTCACAACCAAAGAGTAAGCTGGAGCTGTAACACAGAAGGAAAGAAGAAATCAACTCAGGCAGTCAGTTTTCACCAGAAAGTCCTCTGGAGAGAGGCACCGCTGCTGAACTGTCTCTGGAGGCCAACTGTAAGCCTGGAAAACTGGCCATCTCATTCCCTTCTGATGGCACAGCCTGGTTACGTCTCAGTCAACTCTGTTTTCTTCCCGGTTTTCCTCTTTGCAGGCCCCTACTTACCCTAGGATTGTATCAGTGTCCACCAGGTCTTTCATGGTGTCTTATGGTTTATTTATTTATTATAATAATAATAATTATTATTATTTTTGAGACGGAGTCTCGCTCTGTTGCGCAGGCTGGAGTGCAGTGGCACAATCTTGGCTCACTGCAAGCTCCACCTCCTGGGTTCACACCATTCTCCTGCCTCAGCCTCCCGAGTAGCTGGGACTACAGGTGCCCGCCACCACGCCCAGCTAATTTTTTGTATTTTTAGTAGAGACGGGGTTTCACCGTGTTAGCCAGGATGGTCTTGATTTCCTGACCTCGTGATCCACACGCCTCAGCCTCCCAAAGTGCTGGGATTACAGGCGTGAGCCACTGCGCCCGGCCCCTTATGGTTTATTTTAAATGTTCAATCTTTAATCCATCCTAACCTTATTTTGTTATGTTTAATGATATGGGAAGATGTTCAGGTTATGTGACCTGAACTCCATCACCCACAAAAAAGCAAAGCACAAAATGTGAGTCTGAGTGGGCTGACTAAACCGACCTATCAGAAGAGACTGGAAAACAGACAGAGCGAGTGAGTACGCACGTGTCCCCGAGTGGAGCGAACGCGCATCCCCGAGTGGGGGATTAGGGAGGGTTTATTTTCTCCCATCTTCATCGGATTTCTCTAAATGTTCTACAAACAAATGTGCAATAATTTTGTAAATGACGAGTTAATGGGTGCAGCACACCAGCATGGCACATGTATACGTATGTAACAAATCTGCACGTTGTGCACATGTACCCTAGAACTTAAAGTATAACAAAAAATTTTTTTAAAAATTTTGTTATCAGGGAGAAAGGTGGGGTGTTTTTTAAATTCAAAACTTAATCTCTCTTTAAAGTAGGGATAGGAATGCCGGTTGATATTTATTTCAATGAGACTTTGGTCATGTAAAACTATCATATGTGAAGCTGATATCACGGTGCCATTTTAGGAAGAAAAGCACTGAGTGAATTGTTGTTTACTACTAAAATGCACAGAAAATTTCACTTTTTACCAAACGAAATCTAATTGAAAGTGTAACTCTTCCTTCTTTTTAAATAAGGCATTACATTCAAAGGTTTAAAAAACGATAGGGCTGTCTGATACATGAGTTTGCTACACTGCCAAGGATAAGCAGGTGGGTTCCTCTTTTACCAAAAAACCACAGCACTCAGCAAAACCCAGGATCCTTATACTACCAAGTACAATTATTCCAGCATTGAGATTGTGATCCCTTTCCCTGGCTACCGACATTGCCTGTATGTGGCCATTTCGGTAATCCACAAGAGGTTTTGCTGTTGTTTTCAGAAATAATGAAGTTCCCAAGAATTCCTGGCATTTTGGCCAGTAAAATTTAATAAGCGTAACACACAAGGGATTATGTACGCACACTGCTCTGCCTGCTCCTGGAAATAGCTGACAAGAGCTGGACAATATCAGAACCAGTTCCGCCAAGTAGAATGCTTTCAGCTGGGGGTGTCCTCAGACACCGTGGGCTGCGTGCAGGGCCCACCTGCTGGAAGGGAGGCCCCGTGGGCCCCGGGAGAGCTCGGCTCGCAAAGCCCCTCCAGCGGCATCGTCGAGGCTGGTCCTTTGTTGCAGGGAGAGGGGAGAGGAGAAAGGGTAGCAGGAAACAAAGGGATAGAAAGAGACAGGGAACAGACCAAACAAGAACACACCACAGGCTGTGGAGACGGAATCTGCATTGCCTTCACTGCAGTTACCCTGAAATGTGATGCCTGGGCATATCATGCAGATAGCTAAAGGAATGAAAACACAAAACCCCAGAAATGCTGATCATGTAGAGCCACATGGCTTGCAGAACTCCTTCATTCACGTGTCTACAGATACCTATTATTCGGCGGTAATGGAAAGCATTCTGCTGTACGGCCCAATCTCGTCTGCCCATCTAGGCCGGGGACGTGGAACGACAAGGTACCGAACGAGGCTTCAGACGGAGAGCACCTCCTGCTAATGTGGGGTCGTGGAACAAGCGGTCAGCATGAGGGCCGGAGCATCACATGACAGAGACTGGTCGTCCCAGATCCAGGGCCTGGACACTGTTTGTGACTTACACAATTCCTAGGGCTTGTTTTGTGAACACCACAGGGACGAGATCACTTTTCTGTTTACTCAGACTGTGGCAGGCCTCCATGAAGAAGAGGCGCTATTATAAATGAATATTATAAGTGACGATGAATATGAGGTGGGGGTGAGATGTATCCAGAACACATGGCTTTTAATCACCAAGGGCTACGATGTGTTTCACGGCTTGACGGGGAGAGAACATGTCTGTGTCTGCGTTTTTGCTCCTTCCTTGCGCCTTCCTTTTAGTCACGAAGTTCTTAGTATTTGTCGCAGCCCTTTCACATATATTATTTCATCTGCTTTTTACCATCCCCATGAGGTTTCAGCTCCATGTTAAAAGAGCTTTGACGATGAGGACACAGAGGGCCCAAGGATGACACGGACTGCCCTGCAGCTGGGCCAGCACATGCATCCAGAGTGCCGGGCACTGCCCCTGATTTTAGGGGCACCATTATCCCATTTGGATCCTCCTGAATCTCCACCAAACACCTACGACGCCAACATGAAAGCTGCCGAGCCTTCTCCAGACAGCACTCCCAGTGCTTTTGGAATGAAATACACACAGAGGTGTGTTCACTCACAGCCACCTCGCACAGCGGTGATGCTACAGAATGCACTGTCATCTGACTCTGGCAAAGTTTGTTTTCAATATCTCAAATTTCTCAAATGGAAGGTACTAACGACTGCTAGTTTTATTAATAACCCATTCTACCACAGGAACATTAAACCCAGAGTACAAATCAAATTCTCATATACTTAATAATATAAACTTTTCAATAAAATCTGCAATTTCTAGAGGAATGAGGTTTTTTTTATGACAGTAAATTACATGTAGCATATAATTTGCCATGCTAACCGTTTTAAATGTACAGTTCAGCGACGTTAGGTATATTTACAAGCTGCGCAACAATCACCAAGCATCACCAAGGAGTGGGTGATTTTAAAGAAGAGGGAAGAGGGAAGGGAAAATCACGTTTAAAACCATTTCCTGGGCTCTGGGGTCTAGGCTCTATAAGCTAAAACAGCATCAGCGACGCAACCTGCTCTACACAGAAAATTAGTTTCCAGGTCTGCTGTGACAGGCCCACTAAGCCAGATGATGGGTCCAGGCACGATGTGGACCTGCACCTATTCAGACCCGCATCACAAAAGGCGGATGGGATGGGTGGGAGCGGCCATGTGAGCCTGGTGCTGGGAGGGCACGGGAAGGCTGTGAGGAAGTGCTGACTCCTGTGCTTGATGGAAACGCACTCTCCCTGGCCTCCGGAAAGGGGCTGGGAGGGAGGAGAGGGGGAGGCATCTGAGGCAGACCTCTGCAGAGTGAAGCCCACAGTCCTGAACTGTGGGGAGGGAGGAGAGGGGGAGGCATCTGAGGCAGACCTCCGCAGAGTGAAGCCCACAGTCCTGAACTGTGGAAGGCGCCATTTGCGATGTCTGTCTGGGACTGTTGGCAGACTTGTGTTATTTTAATCAGCACCACTACCACTGGCCCTGTAAGAATGGCTGGCAGAGGATTAAAAAGGAAACAACTTTAAGTGGGAGGAAATGGCCCTTTATGCAAAAACTAAGTTCAATATTCCTATTTTCCTTTTCAAAGGGATATGTATATAGCAGAAATATTGCAAAAAATACCAGTGTGGTTTACTAGTTTTAACTTTTCTTTTTATAGAACCAGGTGTGGTGGCTCACATCTGTAATCCTAGCACTTTGGGAGGCTAAGGTGGGAGGATCCCTTGGGCTCAGAAGTTCAAGATGGCAGTGAGCTCTGGTGGCACCACTGCACTCCAGCCTGGGTGACAGAGCAAAGCCATCTCTAAAAACAAACCAAAAAAAAGCCCCCCTATATGAAAAGCTTTTCTTTTTGTTAAGTTGCTGTTAAATTTACTGTCTAACCATTACTGAGAAGTGAGCAACAGGTTCTTCCACCACAGCCTCTAAACACTGCAGTCCCTCCATCCATCCAACAGTCCTCCCACCACAGCCTCTAAACACACACTGCAGTCCCTCCATCCATCCAACAGTCCTCCCACCACAGCCTCTAAACACACACTGCAGTCCCTCCCTCCATCCAACAGTCCTCCCACCACAGCCTCTAAACACACACTGCAGTCCATCCATCCAACAGTCCTCCCACCACAGCCTCTAAACACACACTGCAGTCCCTCCATCCATCCAACAGTCCTCCCACCACAGCCTCTAAACACACACTGCAGTCCCTCCATCCATCCAACAGTCCTCCCACCACAGCCTCTAAACACTGCAGTCCCTCCATCCATCCAACAGTCCTCCCACCACAGCCTCTAAACACACACTGCAGTCCCTCCATCCATCCAACAGTCCTCCCACCACAGCCTCTAAACACTGCAGTCCCTCCATCCATCCAAGAGTCCTCCCACCACAGCCTCTAAACACACACTGCAGTCCCTCCATCCATCCAACAGTCCTCCCACCACAGCCTCTAAACACACACTGCAGTCCCTCCATCCAACAGTCCTCCCACCACAGCCTCTAAACACTGCAGTCCCTCCATCCATCCAACAGTCCTCCCACCACAGCCTCTAAACACACACTGCAGTCCCTCCATCCAACAGCTCCTCCCACCACAGCCTCTAAACACACACTGCAGTCCCTCCATCCATCCAACAGTCCTCCCACCACAGCCTCTAAACACACACTGCAGTCCCTCCATCCAACAGTCCTCCCACCACAGCCTCTAAACACTGCAGTCCCTCCATCCATCCAACAGTCCTCCCACCACAGCCTCTAAACACTGCAGTCCCTCCATCCATCCAACAGTCCTCCCACCACAGCCTCTAAACACACACTGCAGTCCCTCCATCCATCCAACAGTGCTCCCACCACAGCCTCTAAACACACACTGCAGTCCCTCCCTCCATCCAACAGTCCTCCCACCACAGCCTCTAAACACACACTGCAGTCCCTCCATCCAACAGTCCTCCCACCACAGCCTCTAAACACACACTGCAGTCCCTCCATCCATCCAACAGTCCTCCCACCACAGCCTCTAAACACACACTGCAGTCCCTCCATCCAACAGTCCTCCCACCACAGCCTCTAAACACTGCAGTCCCTCCATCCATCCAACAGTCCTCCCACCACAGCCTCTAAACACTGCAGTCCCTCCATCCATCCAACAGTCCTCCCACCACAGCCTCTAAACACACACTGCAGTCCCTCCCTCCATCCAACAGTCCTCCCACCACAGCCTCTAAACACACACTGCAGTCCCTCCATCCATCCAACAGTCCTCCCACCACAGCCTCTAAACACACACTGCAGTCCCTCCCTCCATCCAACAGTCCTCCCACCACAGCCTCTAAACACACACTGCAGTCCCTCCATCCAACAGTCCTCCCACCACAGCCTCTAAACACACACTGCAGTCCCTCCATCCATCCAACAGTCCTCCCACCACAGCCTCTAAACACACACTGCGGTCCCTCCATCCATCCAACAGTCCTCCCACCACAGCCTCTAAACACACACTGCAGTCCCTCCATCCAACAGTCCTCCCACCACAGCCTCTAAACACACACTGCAGTCCCTCCCTCCATCCAACAGTCCTCCCACCACAGCCTCTAAACACACACTGCAGTCCCTCCATCCAACAGTCCTCCCACCACAGCCTCTAAACACACACTGCAGTCCCTCCATCCAACAGTCCTCCCACCACAGCCTCTAAACACACACTGCAGTCCCTCCATCCATCCAACAGTCCTCCCACCACAGCCTCTAAACACACACTGCAGTCCCTCCATCCAACAGTCCTCCCACCACAGCCTCTAAACACACACTGCAGTCCCTCCATCCATCCAACAGTCCTCCCACCACAGCCTCTAAACACACACTGCAGTCCCTCCATCCATCCAACAGTCCTCCCACCACAGCCTCTAAACACTGCAGTCCCTCCATCCATCCAACAGTCCTCCCACCACAGCCTCTAAACACACACTGCAGTCCCTCCATCCAACAGTCCTCCCACCACAGCCTCTAAACACACACTGCAGTCCCTCCATCCATCCAACAGTCCTCCCACCACAGCCTCTAAACACACACTGCAGTCCCTCCATCCATCCAACAGTCCTCCCACCACAGCCTCTAAACACACACTGCAGTCCCTCCATCCAACAGTCCTCCCACCACAGTCTCTAAACACACACTGCAGTCCCTCCCTCCATCCAACAGTCCTCCCACCACAGCCTCTAAACACTGCAGTCCCTCCATCCATCCAACAGTCCTCCCACCACAGCCTCTAAACACACACTGCAGTCCCTCCATCCATCCAACAGTCCTCCCACCACAGCCTCTAAACACACACTGCAGTCCCTCCCTCCATCCAACAGTCCTCCCACCACAGCCTCTAAACACTGCAGTCCCTCCATCCATCCAACAGTCCTCCCACCACAGCCTCTAAACACTGCAGTCCCTCCATCCATCCAACAGTCCTCCCACCACAGCCTCTAAACACACACTGCAGTCCCTCCCTCCATCCAACAGTCCTCCCACCACAGCCTCTAAACACACACTGCAGTCCCTCCCTCCATCCAACAGTCCTCCCACCACAGCCTCTAAACACACACTGCAGTCCCTCCATCCAACAGTCCTCCCACCACAGCCTCTAAACACACACTGCAGTCCCTCCATCCATCCAACAGCTCCTCCCACCACAGCCTCTAAACACTCACTGCAGTCCCTCCATCCATCCAACAGTCCTCCCACCACAGCCTCTAAACACACACTGCAGTCCCTCCATCCATCCAACAGTCCTCCCACCACAGCCTCTAAACACACACTGCAGTCCCTCCCTCCATCCAACAGTCCTCCCACCACAGCCTCTAAACACACACTGCAGTCCCTCCATCCATCCAACAGTCCTCCCACCACAGCCTCTAAACACTGCAGTCCCTCCATCCATCCAACAGTCCTCCCACCACAGCCTCTAAACACACACTGCAGTCCCTCCATCCATCCAACAGTCCTCCCACCACAGCCTCTAAACACTGCAGTCCCTCCATCCATCCAACAGTCCTCCCACCACAGCCTCTAAACACACACTGCAGTCCCTCCATCCATCCAACAGTCCTCCCACCACAGCCTCTAAACACACACTGCAGTCCCTCCATCCATCCAACAGTCCTCCCACCACAGCCTCTAAACACACACTGCAGTCCCTCCATCCAACAGTCCTCCCACCACAGCCTCTAAACACACACTGCAGTCCCTCCATCCATCCAACAGTCCTCCCACCACAGCCTCTAAACACACACTGCAGTCCCTCCATCCATCCAACAGTCCTCCCACCACAGCCTCTAAACACTGCAGTCCCTCCATCCATCCAACAGTCCTCCCACCACAGCCTCTAAACACACACTGCAGTCCCTCCATCCATCCAACAGTCCTCCCACCACAGCCTCTAAACACTGCAGTCCCTCCATCCAACAGTCCTCCCACCACAGCCTCTAAACACACACTGCGGTCCCTCCATCCAACAGTCCTCCCACCACAGCCTCTAAACACACACTGCAGTCCCTCCATCCAACAGTCCTCCCACCACAGCCTCTAAACACACACTGCAGTCCCTCCATTGCTGCCAACCATTTGTGTCAAGCTTCTGAAATATAACACTTTTCATACCAACACCACCTTTCTTCCAAGTCAGCACTGGAACACAGGAAGGCATGGGGTGGTGGGGCGAGTCTCCAGTGTTTAGGAGCCACATGAGAACTCAGCAGGTTTGAAGGGGACTTCCTTAGGGACCAAGAAGTCTGTGTCTTGTCTAGTGGAGAGGCAAAGCCCCCTGTGGTCCAGACACTGCTGGGTTTGTGTCTGCTGTGCCTATCTCAGTCTGCACCCTGAGATGCACAGGCGCTTGGCCTAACACCTCCTGAAGCACACTGGACACTGCAAGCATTCTGTGGTTGCCAAGTGAGCAGTCGGACAGGTAGATGTAGAAAGAGCTTTATCGCAAATATGCCTACTAGAAACTCCACTTCCCGATTCAGTGTGATCACTGACAGAAACCCCACCTACTTAAGAAGACCCCAGAGCACGTTGATGTATAGACAAGACGACATGCCCTTTCACTGCAGAGGTTCCAAGAGCAGGTGACAGGCAATGACAGTGCTCCACTCACCTGGTACCTGTCTGCCAGGCCCAGAAGGAAGCATGCTGAATTCCTTCTTTCCCACCACACTACTGGGTGTATGGAAGAGTACATAGGAGAGCTCTTTGCTTTAGGTGTATTAGAACCAATAATACATATATTAAATATATATGTGTGTGTGTATATATATATATATATACACACACACACACTTTTTTTTTTTTTTTTTTTGAGAGGGAGTCTTGCTTTGTCGCCTAGGCTGGAGTGCAGTGGCACAATCTCGGCTCACTGCAACCTCCACCTCCAGGTTCAAGCGATTCGCCTGCCTCAGCCTCCTGAGTAGCTGGGATCACAGGCACCGGCCACCAACACATCCAGCTAATTTTTGTATTTTAGTAGAGACAGGGTTTCGCCATGTTGGCCAGGCTGGTCTCGAATTCCTGACCTCAAGTGAGTCGCCTGCCTCGGTCTCCCAAAGTTCTGGGGTTACAGGCCTGAGCCACTGCGCCCGGCCAAAACCGATTGCATTTCTAAAAAACATCCTGATATTCAAGCCAAAGCGTTCTGCCAATGAACATTCTTCTAAGGGTGGCTAACCCAAGGAAAAAAAAAAAACCTATTTGAACAGATGAGTTATTTCCTATATATTGTTTTGGTTTTGCATTTATCTAAGATATTGACCCTGTAACTGAAACGATCTTTCAGAAGCAGGCCTGCGTGTAAGGCTGAGTACTTGGGATTGGCCAAGCTTGTGAACAGTGCCCAGGCCTAAAAGTGACCAGTTCCAGCCCGGAGCCACGGTTTTCCTGAAGAGCAAGCCCAGGCTGAAGTGTGCCCAATGGGGTTTCTCCTGGGGAGCCCGGGGACTCAAACACAAGAAAGATTCTCATCTTTAAACGCTCTCCAGAGTCTTCTGGAGGATTTGGGAAGGATCCAGAAAAGTCTTGCGATGCGATACACAGCAACCAGATCCAAAAAAGACATCTGCTGCATCGTCCCCACGCGTGGGTAACGTGGAGTCAGTGCACGCGCAGTTCACGAAGTAAGCGGGCAGCTCACCCCAGGCCTGCCATCCACTCCCTGCAGAAAGCACTGCTGTGGGGGCAGTGGGGACCACCTGAATGGCACTTTGTTTTTTTTTTTTTTTTGAGATGGAGTTTTGCTCTTGTCGCCCAGGCTGGAGTGCAATGGCATGATCTCAGCTCACTGCAACCTCCACCACCCGGGTTCAAGCGATTCTCCTGCCTCTCAAGTAGCTGGGATTACAGGCATGAGCCACCACATCAGGCTAATTTTGTATTTTTAGTAAAGACTGGGTTTCACCAATGTTGGCCAGGCTGGTCTCAAACTCCCAACCTCAGGTGATCCGCCTGTTTCAGCCTCCCAAAGAGCTGGGATTACAGGCATGAGCCACCACGCCCGGCCTCACATTTTCTAAATAAAACGTTAACACTGGGCTGCTTCTTTCCCTTCTCAAATCCATATAAGAGGCATCTTTATAATGAGATATGGTACTAATAACTCCAGAGGAGTCTTTACCAAGTATTTTCTGAAAATAACATCTCTTCAGTAACACTTTTAGTTCTGCCTTAAAGTAACTTTTATTCTCAATTCAACAATACCTAATTACAATGGCCATCTTTGCAAAGTTCAAAGAAAGGCTGAGGCTGCTAAAGGAGTCAGTGTATTACTTATCCAACTCTATTAATAGTCAAAGATATTAATGTGGCATCTATCATGTGACACACAGTGTACCAAAAACAGCAGATGCAAAGCAGAAGTCGTATTTTTAATATACCATTGATATAATTATGTACATCAAATATTAGATTTTAATTTAAAAACCAAGTTGTGCCTATTGCTGGCAACTATCACATCCAGGCTGAGAGAGCAGAAGGAGCTCCTTCTGGTGGATGAAGACTTCCAAGGACGTGGAGAAGCCTCAAGCCTGCCCTTCCAAGCCCAGCTACAGCCCCTTCATAACAACAGTTTGTCACAATTACCCTGAGTTTCCCCTAAATGAAGCATTCATTATTTCAAAGTCACTTAGCTATTAGCAACTCAACAGTTTCTAAATGCTCTGCGATCATTCTACAACTCTGTGAAGATGGTCAACCAGAAATTACGCTAATATCTCTCATAGTCGACTAAAGGAGATACTGGAAATTCTGCACTCTCTCTGTCAACAAGAGATTTTCAGGAGGAAGGCTTAGCTGACCAGTGGCAGGAGGGGGAGAAAGAGCTAACTCATGGCATATTCTTCGGGTAGTCTCTAGCAGAGGTGGCTAGTAGCCAGGACTGTGCCAGTAACCAGGACTGTGCTAGCAGCCAGTGCTCTGATAGTAACCAGGGTTGTGTTAGTAGCCAGGGCTGTGCTAGTAACCAGGGCTGTGCCCCCAACCCTTGCTGCCAAGGGCAAAGTAGCAAAGTGAGTTATAAAAGCAGCAACTGGGTTTAAAGTACTACTGGCTTTATGATTTGTTCCATGATTTCTAGCCCACGCAGACACCTTTCCCAAAAACTGATGACCTCTTCCAGACCTGGCAATGCCCAGCACTCCGGGCACACTGCTGGAGCTCCCTACACAAGGGGATCATGTGTCCTGGCCTCTCCTGCCTCTGTCACTGACGTGCCTTTCCTACCTGTCTTTATGCTGCCAACTTCTTATGTTCTACAGCTCAGGTCAGACATCTCCTTCTGGCCACCCTCGGTCCTTGCGGCTTCTTCTCTGCATGGCGGAACCTGCAAGAGGGCCCTGCCCCCTGCCAGATGGGTGCCTTCACCCCCGGAAACATTTCGTTCATCATCAGCTGCTGTGTTTCTGCTTACTTAACTCTAATGAACTGAGTATAAGAGAGAGAGCCTTGGCTAATTTCAGGAGAGAGACAGGAAGACAGGAAGGGTTCCAATTCTGTTAACAAGGAGGAGAGGGAAAGCTGGAGAAACTAGGAAGAGCTGAGCAGAAAGTGGGTGTTATTCCCAGCGCGCAAAGGACAATCTAATAAGGCCGGATCCAGACACACGTACTCACTCCACCTTCCAAAACAAACACCAATTAGAAAGGAACGTATGTGAAGCACTAGGAATGTGCTGTGGCATGGCACCAAAAGCAGTATGTGTATGTGTGTGTATGTGTTTAGGTGTCAACATGTATATACATGTGTATGTATGCATGTGAGTATACAGGACTCCATGTGTATATAGGTGAATGTGTAGATGTGCACGTCTGTCTGTATGAGCATGTACCTGTGTATGTATGTGTGCATGTGTGTATGTGTCCATGTTTCTGTGTGCATGTATATGTGTGTATATTTATGTATGTATAGGTAGGCATGTATATATGTGTATATAGGTGTATGGGTGTGTATATGTGCATGTATGTGTGCATGTGTCTGTGCACATGTGCATGTCTGTATGTGTGCACATGCATGTATATATGTGTGTCTATGTGTCTCTGGGTATACAACTGTATGTGTATGTGCATGTGTGTATATGTACATGTGTGGACATGTATGTGTATATGTGTGTCCATGTGCACATGTGTGTGGCATCTATGCATGTCTATGTGCATATCTCTGTGTACATATATGTATGTAAATGTAGGTGAGTATACGTGTACATGTGTGCATATGTTGTCTACGTGCATGTGTATGTGCACATGCCCGTATGTGCATGTGCTTACATACGTGTGTGTATGTGTGTGTACCTGCTCCTCCTGTACTCGATTGTGCTGTGTGTCTTCACCCTTCCTCCAAACCTGGCCTCTGTGCGCATGTGCTGCCATCTCCCTCCGAAATGACCACGGTCCACGCTCCTCCTCCAGCCAGCTCCTCCCCTCATGTACTGGATGCTGTTCCCTTCACACCTACTTAAGGGCCACCCTCATGAGCTCTCTCTCTCTCCCACACATCAGCATCAGCTTTTCCCTCTCTGCCAGGTTACTCCCATTAGCACAAACACATGCTCTCATAATGTCCATGTAAAGAAAACAAACCACCCTCAGGAGCTTCCACACAGCATCGCCCACCCTCGCTTGGATAGTTTAGAATCACATGAGAGCCCACCACCCTGCGCTGAAACTGCTTTTGTTAAGTCCAGCTATGGCCCTGTGTCCACAAACGCAACAGTCCATCCTCAGTCCTCATCGTGTGAGCCGCTCAGCAGCACAGCAATCAGCAAACGGTCCCTACTTCTAGAAGGCTTTCCTGAGGCTTTTCCTGACTTCCTGAGGCCATGAGTCCTGGTTTCCCTCCAACTCCCCGGCTACTTCTCTGGTCTGGTCTGTCAGTGCCTCTCCATTTACCAGACTCTACACACACCACCGAGCACAGGCCTCGACTGGCCTCTCCTCTCCAGCCACACGAACCACATGGGGGCTCGTCACCACCCCGTGGCTTCAGTCATTGTCTGTTCCAGGATGACATTGACCACCTTCTGATGCACTCTCAGGAAAGTACAGCCAGGGTTTGTCCACTTGTGTGCTGCTGTATGCCCTGTCACCCTTCCTAATTTACAGGAGATGCTGAACAAACATCTCTGATGGGACCTCACACCCCACACTGCCTGAGCAGAGCTCTTGTGTCCTACACCCCAAGACCTCCATCCAGCCTCTAGCCTCGTGGTCCTCCTGGCTCAGGAGACAGCCGCTCCATTCCACCCAGGCCAAAAACACTGGTGTTGCCTTTAACTTCTTTTGCTTGCGTCCTCCATCTAACCTTCATCCTTCACTTGTGCAAATCACTCGTCCTTCACAATGAACCCCTGATGCAAACATTTGCCTTGCCAACATCTACCACCTTAGTCCAAGCACTGCCACCACCTGCCACGGCCTCCTGCACTGCCCTCCACCTGGATGGCCCTCACACCAGCACCACCCTCCACTCGGAGCCCCCACACTGCCAGGCAGGAGTCTTGTTAGTCTGCTCATTAGCCAAGCCAGCAGGGGTCAGCTGAGTGCCTAGCATGGGCCAAGTGCTATTCTACAGTGCACGCCACTCTCCTGCTGGGTCACGGGCTAACCCTCAGTTTCACATCTTGAGAACCTTGCCAGACTATTTTCTGAAGCACCGTACCATTTTACATTCCCACCAGCAGTGTGCAAGGATTCCAATCTCTCAACATCCTCACCAACACTTGTTATTACCCATCTGTTTTATTGCTGCCACCCTAGTGGCATGAAGTAGCACCTCACTGTAGTTTTGATTTGCATTTCCCTGATAATCAATGATGTCTTTTTCTTGTCTTATTGCACTGGCTAGAATCTCCAGTACTTCTATTGAATAACAGTGATAAGAATGGATATCCTTGCCTTGCTTCCAATCTTAAGGGGGAAATATTCAATCTTTTACTGGTAAATAAAAGGATGGCTGTAGGTTTTTACAGATTTTTAAAAAATCTAATTGAAGTT
Organism: Chlorocebus sabaeus; assembly: GCF_047675955.1. Lineage (NCBI taxonomy): Eukaryota > Metazoa > Chordata > Mammalia > Primates > Cercopithecidae > Chlorocebus > Chlorocebus sabaeus. The sequence continues at coordinate 78,345,165 of NC_132919.1, read as the reverse complement.
CTTCTCTATTCTTAGTTTACTGCAAGTTTTTTTTTCTCTCTCTCTCATGAATAAGTGTTGTGTTTTGTTGAAAGAGTTTTCCGCATCAATTGATAGGATCATATGATTTTTCATCTTTAGTCTGTTGGTACGAAGTACATAATTAATTTTTAAACACTAAGCTAGACTTCTACAGCTGTAAAAAATTCCCACTAAGTCACAGTATATAATTCCTTTTATAAATTGCTAGACTGATTTGCTATTATTGTGTTTGAGGATTTCGGCATCTAAGTTTGTGACAGATACTGGTTTGCTGTTTTTTATTTTCTTTGTGAACGGTGTGTCTGGTTTTGGCATTAGGATAATAATAGCCTCATAAAATGAATTGAAATGTGTTCCCAACCCTTCTATCTTCTGGAAGTGCTTGTTCTTTTTAAATGTTTGGCAACAGTCTCCAGTGAAACCACGTATGCCTGGAGATTTATGTTTCAGACAATTAGAATCAAACAACAAATTCAATTTCTTTCATGATTCTAGGATTATTCAGATTATCTAATGCTGAACAGATAATACTCAGAACAGTCAATTGGTTGAATTTTGGTAGCTGGGGATTTTCGAGGAATTGGTCCGTTTCCTCTAAGTTGCTGAATTTAAGAGTGTAAAGTTCATTATTCTTTGAATGGCTGCAGGATCTGTAGAGATTTTCCCATCTCCCTCTTGATTCTTCTCTGTTGTTAGTATTGCTAGGAATGTATCCATTTTATTGATTTTTTCTGAGAATCAGCTTTTGATATTTCTCCATTGTTTTTCTGTTTTCAATTTCAATGATTTCTGCTCTTTATCATTTCCTTTCTTCTGACTGTTTTCGGTTATTTTACTCTTCCAATATCTTGAAGCAGGAATTTATATTAATAATTTGATATCTTTCCTCTTTTCTAACACAAGCATTTTAGTGCTATAAATTTCTCTTTCAATACTGCTTTATCTGCATCCTATAAATACAGATATGTTGTATATTCTATTTTCATCTAATTCTATGTATTTTTTAAAAATTTCCCTTGAGGCTTCTGACCCATTATTTAGAAATACGTTGTTTAATTTTTTTCATAGATTTTTCTCTTGTGTTTATTGACGTGTAGCTGATTCTCTTGTGGTTAAAGAACACATTCTGTGTTGTTTAAAACTTGTTGAGGTTTATTTTATGACCGACCTTGATTAATGTTCCACGGACATTGGAAAAGTGTGTGTATTGGCTGCTGTTGGATGGAGTGTTCTGTAAATCCCAAGGTGATACTTACGGCTGACATTTCAACACGGGTGATCACTGCATCTTCAAGAAAAGATGGTCTAACTTCTACTTTTCTGATCTCTACGCCTGTTTCCTGCCCTTGCCTTCTGAGCAAACGGGCTTATCGTGTGATGCTGGAGAGGATGGGTGAGAATGAACACCTCTTCCGTGTTTCTGACCTCAGTGTTCAGTGAAAGCACTTACTTCCCATTTGCCCCTCTCCTCTCATGAGGCTCCACCTTCAGCCAGAAACTCCACTGCCCTGTGTCACCAGGATCCCTTGTGAATCCCTTGTGAAAGACATCTGCCTCAGTGTCGGGGCAGGGTGAGCCCCCTCGGCCTCAGTGTTGGGTGCAGAAGTGTTCCTGCGACAGCAAGCAGCGCCAGGCAGATGGATCCTGCTGGGATCACAGTGTCCCATTCTGCATCTCATAGTGCTGGCCATCATCTGTGATCCAGAACATCAAGCAATTTCAGATAATACTTTTAAATAGACGAAATTAGGGGGAAAAAAAAAAGGTTAAACTCTAAGAATTTGGGGAAAGCTCCTAGTTTTGTGACAAGCGCAAATAGTATATTGTATTCATGGATTAAGGTTAATCAAGTTTTCTTTGTTTCTTGTCACATTTCATACAAATCAATTAAAGATCAAATATATTTAATGCATCATAGATACATCTAAAGAAGACAACTAAAGGTAGTTTATTCAAATATATATTTATCTAGTCAAATCTACAGATCCTTCCTGAGCATCAATTTAACATGAGGCACTCCTGACAGGTTTACACAACAGATGTAAAGTAAGCTGACAACAATAGAAGAGAGGCTACAAGACAACGCATAATTGTCAAAGCCGCTGTGTAGGAGATTACTGTATCAGGTCAGCCGAGGAAGATTTCAGGCTCGGGAAAGCATTTGTGAAGAAAGGAGAACTTCAGTTGCACTCTGGAAGTTGTCTGTGCTAATGATACGCTTTGCTGTGTCTGTGAATTTCATTTAAGATCATCAGCGGTAAAGGTTCTTAAATCTTTTATGCAGAGAAATCACTTTTCTTTTTACTGAAGCCTCCAAATTCTAGGACTGGGAGTTGTGAAAGGTGCCAACAGAAAAGACCTTTATCTCCCCATGCAAACCACAGAAAGGGACGGTGCATGGGCACAGAGAAGCAGCAAAAGCTTTGGCGGTCACATTTAGCTCAGCTGTGCAGACTGAAGATGGATGAAATGGCACAAATGTCCCACCAACCGTGAGACGTCACACAAACCAAAGGCGAGGGTGTCCACAGCCCGAGGCCTGCCAGGTACATGGTGCCAGGCTGGGTAGCTCCTGCTGCCTGCTCCCTGTGGGGCTGCCCTCCCAGCACCCTGGCAGGCGTGGACCTCATCTTCCCTGGGCCTGTGTTTCCCCCCCCCTTTTCCTGTGACCTATTTCCTTTCTGATTGGCAAGTCAGCTTGCCAGTCCACTCTAAGCGCCAGCCCTGCCCCACTATCCTCTTAACCTCTCACAGTGGCTTCATTCTTCCCAGCGGTGCTTTGGGGATGGTCGTTCTGTGGATTCCAATTAAAGGGGTTTCTACTGTATGTTTTGGATGACCTCCCCTTCTGCCATAGACAGTGGAAATGGTAGCATTTCTGCTAAATGAAAAATGCTTCTCTTCGGTTGTTGTGGAGGTGGTGGTGGTGATGGAGTGTGTGTGTGTGTGTGTGTGTGTGTGTGTGTGTGAGAGAGAGAGAGAGAGAGAGAGACAGAGAGAGAAAGAATGAATATATGTGCTTCAACTACATTACAAATCTCTTAACACCAGGGAGCAGATATTCTAATGTTTTGAAAACCTTCACAAGTATGGGTTCTTACAGCTTACTATAAATAAACCATAAGGTATGTAAAATGACTTTGGCCAACTTTTGTTAAAAAGAAGAATTGAAAGTGTCTAGGATGCATACAGAGAAGGGAAGTGGGAAGGCGGCCCCTGTGCCCAAGCCTGGAATGGTGTAGGCTGGAAGGCATGGGTTACCTGAAGACCTGCCATCAGGAGAGCCAACGTCTCACCTGCGTGCCTGAAGCCAGGTGTCCTGCAATGATCCTCCACCACCACCCTCCCCAGAAAGCACTCAGGGTGGTGGTGGAGTTTTTTTCCTCTAAAGAGAGTTACTGACGTATCTGGGGAAAATTAAAGGCAGCTAGTGTGGTCGTTTAGAGCCCAGAGAAATAAAGACCTCAGCGTGGGGGCGTCAGTGAGTCCCCAGTGCAGCAGACAGCGTCCCCTACTTCCCATTGAGCAAAGCCCTCTGGCCAGCACTTCTGACACAGACACGCAGTGATGGGCAGCGTCTCTTCGTTCTTAAATATGAGAAACAGTAAAATCATCACATACCTCTAGTATGGGAGAGAATCATCAAAATTAACCAAAGCAAAAAAAAAAAAAACCTATGCTGGAGGAAACAGAGATAACTTAGAAAAGAGGAAAGCATCTTTTTAAAACCTAAAAATTAGTGTCACTTGACAATACAGTTGTGACATAACAGATGACAGCTCGTGTCCCTACTGCCTACAAACAACCAACTATGAGATTACAGGGGAAGCACTTATGAAAATCATCGTTTGAAAGAGAAACACAGGCGAGCCTGAGCTACCGTGGAATCAGCACTGCAGATCCCTCCTCTGAATCACAGATGCCATGACAACGGCAAGTCCGTGGAGAAGATTTGCAAACTCACACACACAAATTCCAATTTAGGAAACGGTGATCAAGAAACACACCTGTTGAGAGGTACCCAAAGAACTAACTGATGGTATTCAGCAATCACTACAATCACAACCTTCAGCCTGAGAACTGCCTTTTGCTGCAGAATTCCATGCCAGGCATGCAGTGTGCCCATCTACAGGAGTAGCAAAGGAATGACAAAGATTTCAGAACATGAGTACCTTAGTTCTGTGAGACACGCATTTAATGTTTTTGAGGAAACTTGAAGATTCTAGACGTTAGTCATTTTTGGCAGAATTACAATATTTATTTGACATAAAATTTAGTTACAGGGATCAATGCAGGAAGCCAATGTATCATCTATCGGTTTTCACATTGGTGGGGGGGCGGAGCGGGGGCGGCAGTTAAGTCACTGCAGCTTCGGGGATGCTGCAGACCCAAGCAAGCTTCTCGCCGTGGCAGTGAGTGACCATTTGACAGGTTTCTGTGCTTTGGGAGTGTACTGCTAGAGGTGGCTGGACTGGACCACACAATCGTGTTTAGAGACACCATACAAACATGATTTACTTGGAAGCATCCTGAGAAAAGGCTTGTAGAGTGTGGGGGAAGAGTGGAGAAGTGAATTGTGCCCGTGATCCACAGGCTGAACTTTTTTTTTTTTTAAAGAGATAGGGGTCTCACTCTATTGCCCAGGCTGAAGTGCGGTGGCACAATCACGGCTCACTGCAGCCTCCAACTCTGAGCTCAAGCAACCCTTCCACCTTGGTCTCCAGAGTAGCTGGGATGACACGTGCACGTCACTACAGCTGGCTAACTTTTGTATTTTTTGTAGAGATGGGGTTTTGCTATGCTGCCCAGGCTGGTCTTGAACTCCTGGACTTAAGCCATCTGCCCACCTCGGCCTTCCAAAGTGCTGGGATTACACAGGCATGAGCCACCGCACCAGCCAGAGCTGAACTTTCATACAAGACTCTTCTGACAGAACAGCAACTTCTTCTCCAGAAGTCATTCTCAGGCTATTTTCATGGCTCCCACCAAGAACTTGCCTATGCTCCAGCCCCAAACCAAACGAAGATGGCTACATGCAGAACAAAACTTACTAGAGCAGTCAAGCCTGTGCTGTCCCATCAGAAGAAAGGCGTTATTGTCTTTACCACCAACCGAATTCGCTACTGGCCTCCCATTAAAAAGAAGAGAAACTCACCTAGATTTCACTCCGGGCTTGACTGCCGTCTTCAGTGATGGTGAGTTGGACTGCCCTTGAGAAATATCCACTAGAAGAAACTGATGGACAAGACTTCATGGGCTCTGTTTCCAAGAGCATCTGTGTCTTTAAGACTTCACCTTCCTTTCTAGTTTATAGGCTAAGGATTTAGTATCCAAGATAAAAGTTGTTACAAAAACATTTGAATTCTCTTTTTTCTCTCTAACTCAGTCAATACATATACTGTGTACGATGACTATAAATATTCCTCTTATGGCGTTTATCTGGATGGAGGTGGCAGACTTATCAAGAACATCTACTCATCCACTGCAAGTAGTAATAGTGCTACCATTGGAAGGCTGAAAACTGCCTCACATTCCATATCTACACTATGGATAATGGATGTAGTTAGAATGATGACATTACCCAGGCAATGTGGCTGATGGTCCTCAGTGGATCATCTCACAGATACCCCCAAGTCCACTCCCTTTAGCCACTCCTCAACCACAGCTGGGGTGCTGCGTGACCTGGCTCTGGCCAACTTCATCTAAAGTGAAGTCGACTTGTCACAGTCATCCCTCAATATCCCCAGGGTATTGGTTCCTAGACCCCCATAGATGCCAAAATCTGCCAACGCACAGATAAAAAATGGTGTGGTGCTTGCATGTAACCTACACACAGACTTTGGTGTACTTCAAATCATCTCTAGATTACTTATAACATCTACTACAATGTGAATGCTGTAAACACAGTTGTTATACTGTACTGTTTAGGGAATAATGGTGAGAGAAAGTGTACATGTTCAGTACAGTGCAATTTTTTTTTCTGAATGTCTTGGAGCCACAGTTAGTTGACTCCAAGGATGTGGAAGCCACAGACACAGAGGGCGGGCTGTTCTTTCCTTATAAAAGAGACAGCTGTGGCCAGCACTGCTCCTTCCCCACTTTCTCCTGCCTCCCAAGCAGGAGACCTGCAGGAACACCTGCAGATGTGGTGGGCATATCGCAACCATGAGGATAAAGCCAGCCGGCCAAGGATGCCTGGTCTCCAGGGGCACTGCTGAAAAGTCAATCATTTGCCTCAGAAACCTTATTAGTGAAAAAGACAAACTGCTATTTGTCTAAAACCCAGTAATGAGATTTTTCATTACTTCCACTGCTTCAAATACTGACGGTCTCAGATTGCCAAACATCCTTTCTTAGGGTGGTGCTTGAGGATTTCCTCTAGAACAACGGAGAAAATCGAGAGAGGGGAAGTAGCGGGATCTAGACACAGGGATGGATCCCGGAGAGTTACAAAGGGGAGCCAGCTGACGCTGGGGAGGAGGCCACAGGCACCATCGGCTGAGCGAGGCAGGAAAGACACGAGGGGAGAGGGTGCCTTCTGTGCTCTGCCGCTCTCCTTACAGATCTATCAGTGGTGGAAGTGGTAACGGTAGATAATTCAAGAAGAAAATAGGAAATGTCCAGGAAAAGCAAGCAAACAAACAGAAACAGTTATAAAAATGGAAATCACAGTACTCTACTCTATTTAGCCACTAAGTGAGCAATATTTATGTGGCCATAATCAGGTAACAAGGTTTAATGCTTGTCTTCCTATAGAATCAATCTCCACTCAAGCACAGAGGTGTTAATCGTGGTCAGAGAACGACAGACAATCGCAAAAAGTGCAGATAACAGAAGCTGTAAAAAAAAAAAAAAAAAAAAAAGGAGAAGAAAGTACAAGGAAGCTAAGAGCTTTGAAAATGGAATAAATGACCCATTACTGATAAAACCAGAAATATAAGCATAAGGATATTACTCAAAACCGCAAAGGTTACAAAGTATAGAGACACCCAACAGAGGGAATAAGAGGGAAAGCAAGAAGGTGTCGTGAGTGACGCAGCCTCTTCAATCTAGAATTTTCTCTTTAGAATTCACTATTGAATACATAGGAATTTAAACCAGCATGTAATCTACATGGAATCGACTTCTTTGCTAACAGGCTTTCACATCGTTTCTCCATTCTTTAAACAGGACTTAATGGCAGCTCTGTTCTTGGTTTGTACCCTAAGAGAAAGCCCACAGATAACCTCAAATCGACGAATCAAGAAGCAGTGGTCTCAGCATGTCATCTACAGAGAAGGAGACACCCTTTGGAAGAACTAGAAATGGAAACAGGGAAAGGAGGTGCCTTTGGTCACAGATTCTCAGCAGAGAAAGTGTGGGGCCGGGAACTATTTTATTCATCATAAACCTTCTGTATTATTTTTCAAACCATGGCATATACTAATTTGGTAAAAATAAATATTTATAAAAGAAGACTGAAAGCGGAGAGACTTGAATATTATCCTTAATTTTTAAATTACAAAGAAATATGACACAATGACAAATATAAGCAGGATTACTGAGTGACGGAGATGCCATTTTCTGGCTCTGATGGTCTGATGTGTGTGCAACACTGTATCTGTGCTTTGATGAAGTCCTCTTCTACTCTACCTACGGCACTCCTGAGAGAGAAGCACACGATAAATAAACCTCCTGGTCCCAGGACAAGCACTGTGCCACTAAGAATATGAAAGCTGATCATCATCTCTTAACATGTATGTCACTCATGTTTGTGTTAATGTTTATTATTTGGAGGCTTTCTGGTTCAAATAACCATTTTCTTGCATTACATTTAATCAATTCTTTAACACTAGAACAAATCATTCACCTGTCAATTTCTTTCAGCTCACATGTCATACAATAGAAAGTATTAAAACGTATTGTAAATTTATAAAGAACTTGACCAGCTGTAAAGAGGCAAAAAATATTTTAAAAGAAAAACCCTAACAGGCTGCACAGGACTGCTGTTTCTCTAGCAGATAGTAAAATGACTAAATGAACATTAAGATATTAGTTAGGAGCTAATTTTACCATTTTAATTTCCACTGTTTATGTAAGAGACCAAGTGAACAATAACCAATAATAGTAAGTGTAATAGAAACACACAAGACTAATCTACATTGTAATTAAAGAAGGAAGATAAAAATCAGAGCTAATTAAAGACATACGGTATCGCATTGCCTTGCCATCTATTTGCCAACTCGGTTAACATATTTTTCATCTGATCTCTTTCGTGTGGAATGAGTCAATTAAACATTTTTTTTTCCCCTAAAAAAAGATGCATGGGAATCTTTTCTGTTACACTTGATGAAACGAACAGTGTCTTAGGCGGATTAATCCCTGGCAACATACAGCGAGCACACACGGTACTGCCGGAGCACATGCTCAGAGCGCTGGGATGCAAACATTTGATATTATGCATGAGCTGGAGGTGCTGGTCTTATGCTGAAAGGGGAGCGGGTCTCTATTTAACATGTTTTAATTAACTAAGGCTGATGGATTGGTCTTTCCCTTAGCCACTCTACAGCCCATAAATCTGGTGAACTCAGGAAGGATTCTGTGGCATTTTTATTTACATATTATAAATGTAAAAATCTGCCTCTTTTTTTTGTGGCAATATTTATTACTTGATGCAAGGAAAAATAAATTACCTCTCAATGCTTTGAGTTCCTTAATGCTCATTAGATAACCTATCCCCTGGGTAAACCAAGATGAAATGCCTAAAAGCAAGGGAAAAAATTTGATCATACAAACCTTGATCTTTCTTTCCCTCATCACAGAAAACAAACAAACGTGTTGCAGGTGGACCCTTTTTCACGGACAAAGCACATTATACTTATCACTCTTTTGCACTGTCTCACATAAAGACTTAACAAATATAAAATATTCAACTCTACACACATTAACATGAAAGTCTACCAAACAGAATTTCAAATTTTGTTGCCGATTGTTTCAGCACTTTCCTCTGATGAAATGTGAAAGCATAATACATTAAAATGGAATATACTCAAAAAGGCTTGAGGAAACATACTCAAGACCATTTTTGCTCCTAAATTGAGAATTTCTTATACTGCAACCAGTCAGAACTCATGACCCCCTGGAGGCTGCAAAAGGTTTCGTTCTGACACTCTCGTGCAGGCCACAAGATGGAGGCCTCTTAATTGAAACTGCCTCTTCAATTTGTCCTCAGAATTCACTGTTTAATTCAAACATCAAATATTAATTAAAACAACCAAGCGAAATGTCTCTTCATTATCAGAGCGGTGCAGAGGTTCTCCGCTTTTTGAAGTGGGAGCTACCAATGGCAGCTGTTTTCGTTTGTTTTCTATCATTTTAGCTTAGTGGTTGTCGCGGATTTTTTTTTTTTAACACAACAGAAAAAGAAACTGGGGCAGTAACAAAGGCACTGGTGGAAGTGAAGACCGTGGAACTGAAGCTGTGGGTCCACGTCTCCTAAAATAAACGTGTCTGCTTTATTTTCACATTTATCTTGGAGGCAGAGACTGTTGGGGCACAAATCAACCCTATTAATGTTATCAATTGATGTTTGGATTAAAAACGACATTGAGTAAAATGAGATGTAAAAATAAGCCTGTTAAGTTTGTACTGGGCTGGGCACAGTGGCTCAAGCCTGTAATTCCAGAACTTTGCAGGCTGAGGCACATGCATTGCTTGAGCTCAGGAGTTTGAAACCAGCCTGAGAAACATGGCGAAACCCCACCTCTACAAAAACTACAAAAATTAGCTAGGCGTGGCGGCATGGCGTGTGCACCTGTAGTCTCAACCTCTCGGAAGGCTGAGAAGGGAAGATTGCTTGGGCTCAGGTGACAGACGCTGCAGTGCCCGGAGATGGCACCACCGCACTCCAGCCTGGGCTGTAACAGAACATGTTTCAAAAATAAAAGTGTGCTGAGTGCCTCCCTCGCTCCCGGTATTGAATATGCCATCCTGCCCTTGGCATTCTGAGCCCTGCTCCATTCAGAGAATGTCCAACACCTCCCAACCTCCCCACCCAAACCCCACCCCCAGGGAAAACAAAAGCAAACCCAGCACCGCTCTCCGAGCACCAGAGCGCTCACCTCCAGCTCCTGCTCCCGCTGTAGTGCGAACTGCTTGAAGGACTTGACGATCAAGCCAGCGTTGGAGCAGTCATAGACGAAGATCGACGGGCTGCCCATCCATGTCTGCAGGTCATATATGGACAGAGGGATGTACTGCGTGTAGTTCTAGAAAACACACAAAGTGCGCGCGTTACATGTGCATCTCAGGAATACGGGCTGCTGGTGAGTACTGCACGTCACAAAAGGCACACACATTGAGCCTGGTTGCTGGAGAGACGCTGAGTTAGCCTTTACACAAAACGATAAAAACAGTAAACCGGCCAGGTGCAGTGGCTCACACGTGTAATCCCAGCACTTTGGGAGGCTGAGGCGGGCGGATCACCTGAGGTCAGGAGTTCGAGACCAGCCTGACCAACATGGTGAAACCCACTCTCTACGAAAAATACAAAATTAGCCAGACGTGGTGAAGGGCGCCTGTAAACCCAGCAACTTGGGAAGCTGAGGCAGGAGAATCACTTGAACCCGGGAGGCGGAGGTTACAGTGAGCCAAGATTGCACCATTGTACTCAAGCCTGGGCAACAGAGCGAGACTCAGTCTCCAAAAACAAAAACCAAAACCATCAAACTGAACTTCTCCACATCTCCTCAGATGCTGCTTTACTCCAGTAGTGCCCGCACCAGGTGGCTGCCGAAGTCATCATCCCGAGCCCCAGGCTCCTCCGCAGCTGCCGCTGGGTTCAGCTGCTGGTCAACTCCTTAAACTTGTCTCAGTTGCCACTGCGGGGCCTCCCTGCATGGACCCCACAGCCCAGTTCCCACCGTGGGACCCCCCTCCATGGACCCACAGCTGCCTCAGTTCCCACCACGGGACCTCCCTCCATGGATCCACAGCTGCCTCAGTTCCCACCACGGGGCCTCCCTCCACGGATCCACAGCTATCTCAGTTCCCACCGTGGGGCCTCCCTCCATGGATCTCACAGCTCAGTTCCCACCGCGGGGCCTCCCTCCATATATCCACAGCTGTCTGAGCTCCCACCGTGGGGCCTCCCTCCATGAATCCACAGCTGCCTCAGTTCCCACCGCGGGGCCTCCCTCCATGGGTCTCACAGCTGCCTCAGTTCCCACCATGGGACCTCCCTCCATGGATCTCACGGCTGTCTCAGTTCCCACCATGGGACCTCCCTCCATAGGTCTCACAGCTGTCTGAGTTCCCACTGCAGGGCCTCCCTCCATATATCCACAGCTGCCTCACACATGTGCTCATCACTCCATGTCTCCATTTGTCCTTTTACTCTGTCTCATCTCTGTGTTTATATAACACAACACACACCTCATTTACAAGGGAGGGGAGCTCTGAAGAGTTGGTCGGGTCCTCCAATTTGCATGCCACTGTCCCTTTAATTTCCGAGAGGCCCATAAGCACTTTGTCATTGAGATGACTTCTGAAAGATCATACTTAAGGGGTATAAGTGGGTTTGGCTGTATAAATGTATTTCAATCGCAGAACAATAACCTACTAACACTAATCCGCTAAGTGAAACATTTTTCCGAACACACTGTACTGTTCAGCCCTTGAACAGACACTAGTGATTCTGTAAATGCAGAGAAGAATGTTCTCATCTCACCTGAGAAACACTTACAATCCGCACACAAAGCTAACACTTTTAAGGAATTCTCCACAGAACACGTTCATTATTTACCTTTCCTTGGACATCAAGAGTGTGAGTAGTGAAGCTGTGGCAGAAATGAAATTCCCAGAAATCGGCAAAAATCAAACCCCCAGCAAAAGTGAGCTTGTTTCTTAGCAGCTAAGCCACACATCCTGCCGCTAGCACTGCCTGGATTGTTTATAACTCAAGAGAAAAGGGACAGAAGGCCAGAAGATCAAGCAAAGCCTGGGGAAGTATGGCACAGAGGCAGCCTGCAGAAGCTTTGTCCGTGCACAGCAAAGAAGCAGACAAAAGTTACATTTCAGACATGAGCTACATCTCAGACCTAAGTCGTATCTCAGACGTGAGGACGCAGGCTACCAACAGCCCAGGTGTGTGCGGGGTGTGTGGAGACATGTACATCACGGGCAGCACCCCACTCTACCGAAAATGTTGTTAAACTGTCTGCGTTTGGTGGGCTGCTTATAAGCACCACTGTAACAGAACTCCTGGAAATGCTCTCTGTAAATAGACCCACTGAAGGATTTGAGAGATGTCAGTTCTTGCCTAATGAATCCAAACAGTCAGTGCAAGCCTAATCAAAATATCTGCTGGTTTTTCCCATTAATGGAATTTCACAAGACGATTACAGAGTACAGAAGAGAGGAAAAAAAGCACAAGAGTAAAACAAAAATTAATAAAGAATAATGAATAGGGACTCACACTGCCAGATATTAAAGATACTATAAATCTATAGTAATTACAGGATGGTATTAGTGAGGGAGACAAACAAATCAACAGAAAAGAGAGAGCCCAGAAACAGAGACACACATGTAACTCTAACGAGGACAGTATTTTAAATCTGCAAAGAAAGAATTAACAATTCAATAAGTGATGCTGGAAACTCTAACCCACCATTTGGTATTGCTATATGACACACACACACACACACACACACACACACACACACACACACACCAGAGTGGACTGAAAACCTAAATGTAAAAGCACAAAAAAATTTTCATTTATTTTGGCATATGAAAGGTCTTAATTAAGCAAGTCACAAAACCTACTAAGTCTTGAGACTGACTGATACAGTAAGATAAAAAATCTGTAATTCTAATAAAGACACATATCAGTGACTAGCAATTTTAAAGAAAGGAGGTACACAGTACATGACAGGGAAGTTTTTAGATGTGTCTCATATAAACTTCTGCTGCAGATCAACAAAGGGACGAAACAACAACAAACAGGCAAAACACACAAACAGTCCATTCACAGAAGAAAGAGGAATCATCAATGACTCTGAGTTTCATGCTCCTGATTAGAAATGCAAATTACAATGAGAATCTATCTATCTACCTATCGATCCATCCATCCATCCATCCATCCATCCATCCATCCATCCATCCACCCATCCCTCCACCCATCCATCCATTCCACTTTTATCCAGCAAACTGGAAAGCAGGATAAAATGTGAATAATGCCCCATTGTTGAAGGATGCAGGGCACTCATTCATCAATGGTGGGAATGTAAATTAATGAAGCTTTTACAGAAGGCAATTGGGAAGTACTTATAAAAATTTTAAAGGCACATTCCTTCTGACTACTTCAAGATATCCACCCTATAGAAATACTTGCATTTGTACATGAAATGTTTTGGCTGGCAGAAAAGCTGCAAATTATCTAAATGCCAGTGTGGTAGAGACTGCTAGTCTGTATCTGATTTTGTCTCTCTTCTAAAGCAGTTGTAGCTGAGCACATTGCCCAGTTTCCTTTCCAGTGAAGTCTGTCCCGCAGCCAAATTCTGGCCAGCGCGACATGGTCAGAAGTGCAGCATCCACATTCTCGGAGCATGACGTGGTCAGAGGTGCAGCATCCACGTTCTCAGAGCGTGACGTGGTCAGAGGTGCAGCGTCCACGTTCTTGGAGCATGACGTGGTCAGAAGTCCAGTGTCCACGTTCTCAGAACATGATGTGGTCATGGTCAGAGGTGCAGCGTCCACGTTCTTGGAGCATGACGTGGCCAGAGGTGCAGCATCCACGTTCTCGGAGTGTGACATGGTCAGAGGTGCAGCATCCATGTTCTCAGAGCGTGACATGGTCAGAGGTGCAGTATCCACGTTCTCGGAGCATGATGTGGTCAGAGGTGTAGCGTCCACATTCTCGGAGCATGACGTAGTCAGAAGTTAGGAGTCCACGTTCTCAGGACACGACGTGGTCATGGTCACAGGTGCAATGTCCACGTTCTCGGAGCACAATGTGATCAGAGGTGCAGCGTCCACATTCTCGGAGTGTGACATGGTCAGAGGTGTAGCGTCCACATTCTCGGAGCGTGACGTGGTCAGAGGTGCAGCGTCCACGTTCTCAGAGCATGACGTGGTCAGAGGTGCAGCGTCCACATTCTCGGAGCATGACATGGTCAGAAGCCCAGCGTCCACGTTCTCACAAGACGTGGTTATGGTCGGAGATGCAGTGTCCACGTTCTCGGAGCGTGACGTGGTCAGAAGTCTGGCATCCGCATTCTCAGAACACGATGTGGTCATGGTCAGAGGTGCAGTGTCCACGTTCTCGGAGCGTGACGTGGTCAGAGGTGCAGCGTCCACGTTCTCGGAGCGTGACGTGGTCAGAAGTCCAGCATCCACGTTCTCACAACAAGACGTGGTCATGGTCGGAGACGCAGTGTCCATGTTCTCGGAGCGTGACGTAGTCAGAAGTCTGGCGTCCACATTCTCAGAACATGATGTGGTCATGGTCAGAGGTGCAGTGTCCACGTTCTCGGAGTGTGACGTGGTCAGAGGTGCAGTGTCCACGTTCTCGGAGCGTGATGTGGTCAGAAGTCCAGCGTCCACGTTCTTGGAGCGTGACGTGGTCAGAGGTGCAGCGTCCACGTTCTCGGAGCATGACGTGGTCAGAGGTGCAGCGTCCATGTTCTTGGAGCGTGACGTGGTCAGAAGTGCACTTCACCACGCTTCCTCCTGGGGTCAGAGCTTGCAGACTGCACTCACAAGTCCCCAGGGGTGGGAGGAAGTGTGCTCCTCTCCTCCCCCACCCACTTCCATGCTGCTGCCAGGGGAAAGAAGGGCCAAAAGACGTCCTTCAATTGGGCAGGGTCACCTCCCACGCTGACAGGAGAAAGGATTTTGGCAGCAGCCTGGGAAATGGGTTCATCTTCCTACCCCCAGAACACTGTGTGCTATTTATTTACCTCCTATAATGTTCTGGGCTTAGCGAACAGCATCTGAATACAACTTGCCCAGCCCTGACCCTACAGCCACCTGACCCTCCAGCCATCTCACAATGTCCTCTGAGCCACTATCAGTGAAACGGGGGCTGCTGTCATCTTTACTACCTTCTAGGTACAAGTCTGAGGGTCCCAAGGCTGCAAAGTGCCATGAGATGAAAGACACTTTAACACACCATGTTCTCAGGTCCTGCTTTTTGAGCTGAAATCTATTTCCCACATTTGCCAAAATCAAAATCTCCATTTTAAATGTCTGAGGTGCAAAGTTCAGAAAGATGATCCGTCGTGACCACGAGGTGCTGCTGCACTAGGACAGCACTGGCAGCCTCTCCCTCCACGCCCCGTGATCTGCAGGCAGCCAGCGCCAGGTTACAGGCGGGGTCCTCGGGGCCCAGTCCTGCGGAGGCTAGACCGTCTCCAGCTCCCAGCGTGCGTCCAGGAGACAGCACGGCACAGGGCTGCGGATGGCCCCAGTTGGTCTCGGCTTCAGGACTTTTAGTTCTAAGAGGGGCTTTCACCCCGTAAGAGCCACTGGGATGCTGCGCCACGGAACGGCTTTCCCGGCCCCACCTGCCCTGAGAAGCCTGCTTGGACGCGGGTCTCTGTGGTTGCTTCTCTGTGAGCGGCGTCTGTCCCTCTCAGCACCAGGGCCATTTGGGTCCGGGTCACTCCTTGTGGGGCTGTCCTGTGCACCACACAATCTTCCGCAGCACCACCGAGCCACCCCGCATACCTGGATGTGACAGTCTCCAGGTCGCTGGACACTGCCAATATCCCAGTGTCCCCTGAGGGGAAAAGTTTTCCTGGTTGAGAGCTGCTGCCTTGAAGGAGAGCTGATTTCCTTCCAAACGCGAGCTGTATACATTACAGTTAGTGAGACTGCAACCATTTGGAAGTCTGTATCCCTCAGGGAATATAAAACCAACTCTATTAAGCCACAGTGTGGAAAATGACCTTTGACAGCGAATCCTGATTAGAACAGGGGGTGCAGACCTCATTTCCCATCTCAGAGGTCCTGGGTCGTTTGTCAAGCTCCAGGCCAGAATTATGGCCCTGCAAACCAGCAAACGGCAGCCTGCAGCCTCACAGCCCCGGCTGCAGGGACAGAAACAACGTCCACAGTACAGTCACTCCTCGTTGTCCTGTGGAATATTCCTGTCATCCCGGCTGCACCAACCCACACCAGCCGAGAACGGAGAAGCCCCCTGAATACACTGAAGGCTGCCTGGAACACCCAAGAGCTTGTGGCCAATGGTTTTCGTTTCTTCTTGACCCAAAACTAAAAGTACAGAGAATTCCCAATCAAAGCGTCTCTTCTTTCTCTCCAAGAAACATATTCAAGGCCATGTTTTCATTTCAAACAAAGAAATAGAAATGGGTTTTAGATAATTTATTCATTACAAATCCACTTTATCTGTCAGGTGATATTAAACATCAGGGGAAGAGTCCGCCTGCCTCACTAGTCTGTCGCCGCAGCCTGAGTTAGCCACCAAGGCAGCCATGGCCAGGAGAGCCCAGCCCACTGAAGCCTGCAGGCCATCTTCCCACAGAGTGCAGCCCAGCAGCCCAGCAGCCTCCAAGGAGCTTCCCACTATTCCACATCTCAGGGATTTCTGGTGGAAAGACTGAAACTGGGTTTTGGCTTAAGTTAAACGTGAGCGTTTTATCCCTTTAAATTACAGGGCAGAAGACAAAACGCAAAATCCCTCACACACCAAACAGATGACTACAAAGAAGAGAATGTCCCAGGGGAGGCAAGGGGCGTGGTGGCAAGGCGTGGCAGGAAGAAGCCCTGGCCTCAGGAAGTTTGCATCCAGTGGGTGGGGCGGGCAGAACAACACGTGCCACCACCCCGTGCTCCAGCTGAAAAGGCAAGCACAAGGGTCGTGTGGGCGTCTTCCCCTCCCACCGCGCCCCCTCAGATCCAGGCACAGCAGCTCTGACACTGCACAGAGGAGGGAGCGGGGGGGGCACATCAGACAGGTGCAGACAGTCACCCTCTGGAAGGGCAGGTGGGGTGTCCCAACCCCAACCCCAGAGGCTGAGCAGGTAGATATGAGCCTGGAAATTTCTGGCATTGCCGCTGTTGGGATGCGAGAATTTGCAAGCATCTCTGTGGATCGCTGGGATGCACGGGAAGACTGCCATCAGCTGAAGGACACGGATCTCCAGGTGGCCTTACCCAAACCTGATTTGGTCATTTCATTAGCCCTGCAAAGATACCATCCTACTTTATACAAACTGGGGTATTCAGCACCTACTAATCAGATCATAGCAGCATTTTCCTCAACATAAAGAAAAATGCCAACTATGCCAGACAGTAAACATGAGGAAGGGGGTGGGTTGCCATGTCTCCTCTCTCCTGACCCTTGCATCCTGGCACTCACGGCCCCCACCTCTCAGGACATGGCCTGGCTTCTCACTGAACAGGAGACAGGCTCCAGGGGGAACCAGCTCTCATGTCCAGCTTCAAAGCTCTGCCACATTTGTATTCACCTCTCCTTCCCTCCCACGTCTCAGAGAGGTGTGCTTGGGCTTGCCAAGTCAAACGCTCTATCTCTGTACTGAATGATCTTCTCATACCTTCCCATTTCTCATCCTTTACTCCAGTGATTTATACTTTCTTCAGCAACCCCCTTCTTCTAACTACAGACGTAAGTTACCTCTTGCAGAAACTAAACATCCCTCTTTAGCCTTGTTCTTACTTCAAGGTCCCCCCAACAGAGAGCCTCCTCTAATCACATGCTCTCTATTTATTTACTGCAAAAATCGTATTACAGAGAAAGCTAGAAAAAACAACGTTATTCAGTAGTATCACCAAACTTCTGGAAAGATTAGTCTGTTTCAGTCCCTAGTCCCTTACCTCCTGTTTAGTCATTAAAATCTAGTTTCCATACCTGTACATAGATGCGCAAATCAATATGCATGTGTTTTTAGCTTACTATACACAAATGCATCACTTAGCTATGTCCATGGAGAGGGCCTAGGCCTAGTAACACTAACGCTCCAGTAGTAACAAGCACACAAAGAGGCCACATCTTGGTTTCTAAATACCACTCTCAAAAAAGCCAAAGATCCTTGGAGAAATGGTTGATCCAGGGCTGTGACAGAGAAAATACTAGGGGGTGTGTCGGTGGTCAAAGTTGAAATAATTTCAGT
Organism: Chlorocebus sabaeus; assembly: GCF_047675955.1. Taxonomy (NCBI): domain Eukaryota; kingdom Metazoa; phylum Chordata; class Mammalia; order Primates; family Cercopithecidae; genus Chlorocebus; species Chlorocebus sabaeus. The sequence continues at coordinate 78,327,010 of NC_132919.1, read as the reverse complement.
GACAAAATAAATAATAATAATAATGGATTATAACCCAAAAAGTAAAATAAGTATTAGTGGCTCCATATGGATATAAACAACCAACCAAGTAAATAAACAAGAGAAGCAACAATTCCTTCATACAGAAGAATTCCAATTACTAAACGTGGAAGGAAATAGAGAGATACAGCACTACCATTAGAACACCAGGGCAGTAATCACGCGTGGATGTTAGAATCAGGGCATGGAAGTTTAAGGAGAAACAGGCTATCTGAATACTCTCAAAGTATCTCCTTCAAATGCTTATGAATTACAAAGAAGGAAATAATTACTTCACATTGGAGAAACACACAAGGCACCACTTCAGCCGAGTGATCAAGGTTGGTACCTGCAGTAATAAGAATCACACACACCACGCACCCCCGGGCCTGATGCACTGAGAATAACCCATCTGCATTATTCTTCCCCAAACTTTGATCCTCAGTCTCATCATGAGAACACACCAGACAAACCCAAAGAGAGGGGCATCCTCCAAACACCTGAGCAGCATCTTACAGTGTCATGGTCACGAAAGACAAGAAACAGCTGAGGAACCATCTCAGCCTGGGAGGACCTGAGGACCAGGCAGCCAGTGTGGATGGGGCCTGGGCTGGACCACAAGACACACAGAGGATTACAGCGGCAAAGCTGCAGGCACCACGGAGGCTGTGTGTGATTGGCAGTGCTGTAACAACACACATTTCCTAGATTTAATTGCTGTACTGAGGTCGTGTAAGAGGCTGACACTGGGTAGCTGGCTGAAGGACACACAGGAGCTCTCTGTGCTGCCTCTGCAACTCTCGTGTACATTTAGTATTATTTCAAATTGCTTTTAAAAAATGAAAATCTAGTTTTGATCCTGACTGCTCTCCAAAAATTACTGAATACAATCAACTCTTCACATGCTGCATCCCATGGTCTCTTCCATTCCTGCCCCCACTTGTCTTCTCTGCGCCGTCTCCCCTCAAACACGCACTCCGTCCCCAGGTCTCTGGCTGCCTCAGCTCGTTCTTCCAAAGCTTCCCCTCTTGGGACCCCTCTCTTCCACCCTCCCCTTAAAAACAGATCATCAGGGGCCTGTTCTGTTCTTCTTATTCCACATCTTCTCCCAGGCAATCAAACATAACTCCCTGGTTTTAAATACTGCCTGAACATTGAAGTCCCAAAAATCTTCAGCTGCAACTATCACCTCTAAGAGAGTTGGTTATTTTCACTTGATTGCCTGTGACACCTCAAATTCAAAAATTTGAGAAGGGAAAAATAAAACGTATCATTTCCTCTCCCAAACTCAGTGATGATGATGATGATGATGACGACGACGACAGCACTTTGCAACATGCCAAGAACATGCCACACCCTTTAAATGAATGACAACTCTATCACTACACCCATTTTAACAACGAGGACCCAAGGATCAGAAAGCTTCAGCACATCGCTCAGAGCCACAGGATCACTAGTGTCACAGGAGCCCACACTCAGGTCTGTCTGTCTCCAGGGTCTGGGCCCAGAATCAGGACGCCTTTCTGCCTCTTTGTATTCCCAGTTCCCACTGATGCACGTCTGTTGCTAATAAACTGCCGTCAGTACTCATCGCCACCTCTTTCTCCTTCACCCCCACATCCACTGCTTGCCGCCTCCAGCTGATCCCTCATCCAGCCACGCATTTGCTCTGCTACGGATCAGCCGCTGTGCTCCGAAGTGGGACAGAGCGGAGCACAACATCCTCGTCATCCCGGCAGTTCACAGGCTAGCTGGAGAAGGCAGACAGGTAGACCCTGGGACAGGGCGGTCGTGGTAAGATGAAGACACACACAGGGTGGTCATGGTAGGATAACGACATTCACAGGGAGGTCGCAGTAAGGCGAGGACACACACAGGGTGGGGCATGGCGTCACCACGCCTGAGGTCTCCATGTGGCCTGGCCTGAGTGGGGAGAGTGGTGCCTGAGCAGTCTCCAGGAATGGACAGGAGTCCGCGAGGGGCGTGGCCGGAGCTCCCACAGGTTCTTCCACCTCTCGGATTCTATGAGAACATCACTATTCATAATATTATTATTATTCCTACTAGTTCCCATGTTCCTTGGACTTTCTGAACTGACTGAGTAGTCGCTTCTTCCATGAGCCTTCATACGTTTACTCACCTGATGCTGCAATCGGTTTCTAACTGTGACCCACTTAACTGGTCCTTTTCAGCAGGTCCTACAAAGAACCTGAATGCAGCTCAGCCAGCATTTCTGTTCCTGAGGTCATCAGATCCTGGGTCGTGGAGACCCAGTTTCTTCATTCCTACTGGCTAGAGTAACTCTGAAAGGACGCGGCAGGAGCACAGACAGACGCATCTATTCCCCAGTTTGGTTTTAATTTAGGAACACGCGTTCAAGAGTCAGGACTTCCTGGACAATTTCTGCAAGAGTGATCCCCCAAGCTGTGAGAACTGTAATTCAGAGATTCTCCACCAAACAGGACAAAAAACTACCATAAAATACTATGGCTGTTAGAAATGGCTAAACTTGGAGCCAAAGGCATACCCTACACCATTTCAACGCACACGGACAGCACACAATGGCAATCACTGCCTCCAATCAGAACTCTGCATCTCACAGAAAAGACTGTTACCTTCTGTTGTATTTATACACATTGTAAGGCTGAAAACTCTGCAATCCATTTTGGAAACAGTGATTATTAACACCAACAAAAAAAAAGGTTAAATTTGCTTACAAAATACAAATTTTGAATGTTTAAAGAAAATACCATAAACTTCAAAATGGTTTCAAAGTAACATCCAATGAGATCCACCAGACCCGCCTCCACCAAGCTTCTGAGCTGTTTTCAGGCGATGCGTTTGGAAGCAGTCCCTCTTCCATACTCTCAAGCACCCTACAGAGCTACGGGGCTCTTCTCAGGAAGAAATGCACTTGGCCCCCGCAGGGGTAAGCCTGTGTCTAGCTCATCCCATGAGCAACTGACAGCCACATCCAGAGCCCCTGCTTAGGCACAGCAAGACCACCACTGTCGGCAGGGACTGCCAGGGTTCATTAACGCTGTCAGAGACCACATGCGTTTCCTCCTGCCCTTTCTCCCACCTCTTCTTTGATCCATAAGTTTCTGTGTAAAAATGTTCATAGAATTCTTTATAATGCAAATAAAACTAGAAACCCGAAAGTCCACCAACAGGAGAAAGGTGAATTGGGAACATGTCCAAGTGGAGATATGAGCTTGACAGGGAATTAATTAAAGTAAAATGCACAACGGCACAGATCAATTTAGAAAGCTAGAAGTTGAATTTTAAAAGTTAGCTGCATTAACTTGATAACATTTGTATAAAACTCAAACATAAGCAAAACTAAACAACGTACTTCTAGGGAAACAAAAGTATGTCGCAAAACTATTTTTCAAAAGCACAAAATTCCAGCTTGGGCAATATAGTGAGACTCTGTCTCTACAAAACATTAAATGAGCTGAGCACGGTGGTATGCACCCGTAGCCTCATCTACTCAGGAAGCTGAGGTGGGAGGGGTGCTTGTGTCCAGGAGGTGGAGGGTGCAGGGAGCTGAGATTGCACCACTGTGCTCTGGCCTGGGCGACAGAGCCAGACTGTCTCCTCTCCCCGCACTGAAAAAAGAGCACAAAATTAACAGCTGCTGTTTCAAGAGGGGAGGTTTGTCAGGAGAATGGGACTGTGGACAAGAAAGTCCCTTCGAGAGAATTCGTAACTTTCTGTTCCTAGTGATGGAACTAGGATGGGTTGAGGGTTTGCAGCTCCGCCAGGGTTCACAGCTTGTATCTTCCGTACATCCTTTCGGACCTGTTGCACCCACGTGTGCACGAGCACAAATTACACAAACACATCTGGGCTCCTTTCTCCAGCAGCAAGACAAGCCATGCTGACCACACTGCTCTTGCCACTTTTGAAAACAGCGCAACACCACGCAGGCTGTAATCGTTCTCAGTGAACCAAGAGGATATCTGAGGCATCAGTGCTTTCCCTTGGACTGAACAGCGATTTCCAGTTAGACACAGGGTAGTTCCTACAACAACAGTAAGGACTGTAATAAGCACATTATAAAATAAATATATAATTAGATAACTATTAGAGATAATATTTAAACATATAATAAAAATATATCTAAATACCTAACTCATGAGTCAACACCAAAATGTACACATTCACGTTTTGCTTCAGAAGCTGAAGAACACTCAGTGTGTTAAGATAGCCTGTGACCCAGCACCCTGTCCTCATCGTGAACACGTTACACAGCGAAAGCCTGTGTGCTTAGAAAAATTAATATCCTAAACACCGAAGTGAATTCCAGAGTATGTATAAAACCCATCCAGCAGGGGAGACGAATAGATGGAGCCTATGTGAATCGGGATGGCTGCACCCACGAACATGAGCGGGAATGGAAAACATAAACTGCGTGAGATACGAAGAATGACACCGCTCACAGGACTGCTCCGGGGTGTCTAAAATTACCCGCGCATATGGGAAAAGTACATGGGCATTACTGCGGACGAGAAAACCCAAATCCCGGCTAGTGATTACCACTGGAAGAATGAAAAGGAGACAGAATCCAGACGGAGAGGTGAGTCCAACTCTGCCTGGACCACTGTGTGTCTCAACGTTTCTGCCTTTACCACGGTGTGTCTGAACGGCCCCACCTGTACCACGGTGGGTCTGAACAGCCCCGCCTGTGTCTGAACGGCCCCGCCTGTATCGCGGTGTGTCTGTCCGAACGGCCCATCTGTACCGCGATGGGTCTGAATGGCTCCGCCTGTACTGCTGTGTGTCTGAAGCTAGACTGTGGGTAAAGGTGGTGAGTATATATTTTTTTGTATGTAAAATACTTAACAGTTAAAAACTATTAACATAAAATTTTAGAAGAACCTATAGACAAGCATTTACTTTTTATTTTTTTTAGAGACAGGGTCTTGCTCTGTTTGTTGTCCAGGCTGGAATGCAGTGGTGCAATTATAGCTCACTGCAGCTTAGAACTTCTGGGCTCAAGCGATCCTCCCACCTCAGCCTCCCGGTAGCTAGGACCACAGGCACGAGCCACCACACCTGGCTAATTGCTGCTGTTGGTGTACAGATGAGCTCTTCCTATGTTACCCAGGCTGGTCTCGAACCCCTGGGCTTGAGCAGTCTTCTCACTAGGCCACCCAAAGTGCTGGGGCTGTTTGCAGGCAAAGCCACCATGCTCAGCCCAGACAAGTGTTTACAAAATAATTTTGACATACAGAAATCCTTCTGAGCATTTCACAAAACTCAAAATCTACATGGAAAGATACTAAAACATTTCATTACATAGAATTTTAAACTTCTGTATGGCCAAAAAAATAGTAAATAAATATAGTTAACTGACAAATGGGGGGAAATATTTGCATTATATGAGACAGACTATGGACTAAGACTAATTTCCTAGTATATAAACAACTGTTATAAATAAATTAAAAATCTAGGCCGGGTACAGTGGCTCACGGCTGTAATCCCAGCACTTTGGGAAGCTGAGGCAGGTGGATCCCCTGAGGTCAGCAGTTCCAGACCAGCCTGACCAACATGGTGAAACCCCATTTCTACTAAAAATACAAAAATTAGCCAGGTGTGGTGGTGCATGCCTGTAATCCCAGCTACTTGAGAGGTTGAAATGGGATAAGTGTTTGAACCCAGGTGGTGGAGGTTGCAGTGAGCGGAGATCATGCCACTGCACTCCAGCCTGGGCAACAGAACGAGACTCCATCTCAAATAAATAAATAAATAATTTTTTAAAAAATTAATTAATTAAACATCTATAGTACCACCACAAGAGAACAATAAGCAGAGGATATGTACAGGAGTTTAAAGACTGAGAAATACATGAAACGGTTTGACTCATAAGCAAAGAAATAATTTAAGAGATGCCATTTTCATCTATTAGAGGAAATGGGGAGGTTAGCATGCCAAGTAGTGGTGAAGGGTTGGGAAACATCCCACCTCAAACAATACTAGAGCAAGCATAACTGCAGCAGCCCTGATGGGGTCTGTGGCTTTGATCCTGGATCTCATCTTCTAGGAATAGGTTCGATTCAGCTGCTGTGCTCAAAGAGGTGTGCAAACATAACCATCAAGATTATGAATGCAACACGGTTCGTAAAGGCAAAATTTTGGAAACAACGTACGTAGTTATCATGTGGGCTTAATACATCACCTTTGGCACATCTATCTTTAAAAACTATAATGCAAAAGTTAAAAAGAATAAATGACACATAAGGGTGCTCAGTAAATTAAGTTCAAAAAAGGAAGTTGCAGAACGCTCTATAGAAAACATAATTCTAGTATATTTAAAAATTATATGTCCTTCCAGAAACTTTCATTCATGTTTAAGTACATTTCTCTCCCTCTCTCTCTCTCTCATACCTATCTATCTAATGAAGTGCCTGAGAAGACACATAAGAAATAGCAGAGATTACCACTAGGGAACAGAACAAAGGCCTGGAGGGAAGGAAAGGAAGAACTTTTATTGTTTATTTTATACTTATCTACATCATTTGAAAACAAATGAATTTTATAATAAAATATTTTAAAATTAACTAAAAGAAAATCGTGTTAAAAGCCTCCTGATCTTAGATGTGATAACAAAGAACGCACTTCCAATCCCTTCTGTGTGTGAAGTCAAAGGAATTTCCCATCAGCAGCACAATCCACAAGGAATAGGAAGGAGCTGACCTTTGCCCTTAGCTTCATTAAAAAAACCTGAAATAAATGAATATATATATACATACACACACACACACATACACATACCAAATTGGATAATAATGAAGACTTGTTCTTTTTCAGCTGGCAATAACTTTCTAGCAGAAATGTCCTTCTGGCTATCTCAAGCCTACAAATAAATAACAGAGGAAAGCTGGCTGTGTTCCCCAGCATTTATTTTTTCAGTGGATTAACCAAAATATTTAATCCTTCTCCCCCAAAGTGCATTTCATGTGTATGAGTGACTACCAAAATAAGCCCAGGTACCCTGAGGAAGCTTCCAGCACATTCCAGCATGATGGGCTGGAGACACCCAGTTGCCCAGCCCCGCTGACTGAGGTAAGAACCCAAAGGATGGTCCTGCAAACTGCAGCACCCTGACAGTCCCAGGTGAGCCAGGAGAGCCTACCGCTGGGTGCGCCTCTTTCCAGGGCCAGATGCACACACAGCAGGAAGAGCCAGGGTGGCTTCTGTTGCTGTTCCTGTGTCAGGTGTGTGCATACCCTGCCAAGGAAGCGAGTGATTCTCGCACCTCCTTGCTTACCCCTGACGTTACTTAACTTGCCATCCTCTTTCCCACTTGCACTTCCGTCGTGTCTGGGAGCCTCAATGACTCACAGTCGTGGGAACAGTTTCCACAGTGCTGCCTGTGCTGCTGCGACATCTTTCATCCTGCTGACCCCAGGATGACGGAGCACTGGAACCACGTCACCTGCTCCCCACCGTGTCGCCGGGTCAGAGGGGACTACTTCCTGTCACCAGAGCCCCCTTGCACTCCCAGGCCTCCCCTTGTCTAGCTGGTTCTCACTCCTGCTTGGAGACCCGGCAGATGGGGCCCCTCCTCACCTCCGTGCCTCCCACAAGGCCTTGGTGTTTCCACCCTAGACGGCTAAAATTAGAGATGGAAAACAAAGGTCGGGGAAGTGTCTCTCCCAATGCGTAAGAAGCAGAGTGACCCCAAACCGTAAGATGAAAATCCTGCCTGCAACTCACACCACACTGTCCATACCAGGGGTTCTGAAAGGCAGACAACCCAGACAGCAGCAGAAGCGGCCGCAGCAGCCATTTTGTGGGACGCCCAAGAAAGCCCAATTGTCAGGCCCCACCCACGGCCACAGAAGCAGAGGTTTGGGGAGGGCCTGGCAGTCCGTGTCTCCGTGAGCCTGCAGGTGATGCTGGGCACACTCAAGCATGAGAACCGCGGCGCTATGACCATGGTTTTAAATGCAGGCCACCTGCGAAGTCCGTTCAGCTGCACTCTCAGGTTTTGTATCTCTTAGCATCAAGGAAATCATTTGTTAAAGTTTAAGCTCTTATAAAGAAATACTCCAAACATTTCCAGCACTTCTCCCAAAGAAATGGAGTTTTTGTTAATGGCCTTCTACTAGCCATTAACTAGCACACACAAAATGCTAGAATTTCTCAGAGAGAAAGGTCAAGTTTACCATAAAACTTTTTTCTTGGACACTGCTAGATTGTCAAGACGAATAAAGTAACAATCTTAACAAATGATAACTGTGGTCTAACATAAATATCACTTTTTTAAAATCACATATTTTTCTGATAATAGTGTATTTCGAAAGCTTTATGATCCACCTTTCTCTTTTTTTTGAGACTGAGTTTCGCTCTTGTTGTCCAGGCTGGAGAGCAATGTCACGATCTCGGCTCTCTGCAACCTCCTCCTCCCAGTTCAAGCGATTCTCCTGTCTCATCCTCCTGAGCAGCTAGGATTACAGGTGCCCGCCACTGTAATCCTACGCATGGCTAATTTTTTTCCGGTATTTTTAGTAGAGATGGGGTTTTACCATGCTGGTCTCGAACTCCTGAACTCAGGTGACACGCCCGCCTCGGCCTCCCAAAGTGTTGGGATTACAGGCGTGAGCCACGTAATCCCGGCCCACGATCCATCCTTCAACAGAAGCAATAATTAACTGTATACCAACATAAGAGGCATCTATTTGATAATGATAATCCCAATTAAAAAAACAGAAAACCAATACATTCTATTAAATATTTATTTAGAATTGCTTATGGAATAATTATTTAACTGTAATAAAAGGGCAGAGGAAGTATCAAAAACACCACCACCAATGACAATAAGCTTGCAGTCTTACAGATTTTACAGGACTGGGGTTTCCTGGTGATGTATACTCGAGTTGTCGGTTCACAAGTACCGCTTCCCCTGACACCTGACCTTTCAGGGCCATGACCCCCTGCTTCTGGTTGATATGTATTCAAGAACCCACTTCAGGAGGAGGACAAATCTGCTGACCCCTGTCCTTTGCCCTCCTCTGAGAACAGCGGCACCACAAGTCCATCTTTAGTCCAGGGAAAGTTGTGGTGGCAAATCCAGATGAGACCACAGTTCCTGGCTGAGAGTTTAAAGGAAGCCTGCGCCCCTAAGGGACTTTACAGGAACCGGCCCTGAGACGATGCCACTTTAATAGGGTTGAGAATTCTGATTCACATTCTGAGTTCTCTGGCAGAAGATGTACTCAGCATCTTCTCAGAAATGGGCAGCTGCTTATTTGGAATGGAACTGCTTCACTTGGAAAATGAAGTGCTCTTCTTGCTAAGGGGCCAGACTCCTTGGAATAATGGATATCAATTCCATCTCTATTCCTCCGGGCTGACAGGTGCCCTCCCCAGCTTCCTCCATGCCATTTTCTCCCAATTCTCCTCCCCATCACCTGCTGGGATCCTCTTCTGCTCCCCAGTTTTCACTCTCTCTTGGCTTTCTTCGGCTCTAGAAACTGTAATTTGGAAACTGCCAGCAGCACATCTGCCCCTACTTCTCACAACCCCACACTCACGGACCCCAGGCCTACTCACAACCTAGGAATAAATGCCCACAAGCTCCTTCTTCTCGCTTCTGGTGCCTGGTCACAGTCCAGGTCTCACCTGCTCCCTCTAACTCAACCTCCACCTGTCCTAGGAAGGTCCTGAGGGCCACCCCACCAGCCTGACTCAGGGTGCCGCCACTGGCCTCTTGCATACGACAGCCTTCTAACTGGAGTTTCTCTAGCCAGTCTTTTCTCCCCAGAGCCAGCCTTCACATGGCACCAAAGGGATTTATCTAAGCCCACATCCCTAAGAGTCTGCAAGGTGCTCTATGCCTTAGTCTGGAACCCTGTCTGGCCTTCTTTCTTTTTAAACCCATTTCAGGCTCCAGGCTCCCACAGCACAGGACTGCTTGTAGTTTCCAACGAACACCATGCTGGTTTATTATATCATCTACTTCCTCTGAGATCATCCCCTCCAGTCCCCTCTCAGGCACAACTGTTGACTTTGTTCTCTTCTTAGGACTCAGCCCGAGCAAGCACCGCCTCCTCCAGGAGGCCCCCTCCAACCTCGCCTGCCCACCATGCCTAGGTTGGCACAACTCCTCTCCCTCTCTCTGAAGGGGCCGATATTTTCCCTATATTATCACAATACATCATCATGCAATTTGGCTTTCGTTTAAGCTAGACTTTAACCAATAACCCGAATGAAACAGTTTTTGCTTTCCAACTGTGCTCCCCATGATAAGATCCACTTTATGTTCCTATTTAATGTCCAGAAGAGTAGGACATTGTGCAAGATAGAAATGGCCTTTGAGGACGATTTTGGCAGAGGGTGAGGTAACGGCTGTAAGCATCACAGGAAGACCACTGGAGAATTAAAAATTATCCTTAACTAAAAATGCAAAACCACATAAAACTCCAACTTTATGTTCAGTAAATTAAGGAAAGGCAGGTAACCTGGAGTAAAGCTCATCCTACCTAGAGAGGGCATCACAAGCTTCACACACAGGGAAAGCCTTGTAGCTTTGTGCCTAGGTGCACAGCAAAGGGTAGAAATAGCTTCTGGTCATAATGGAACTCTAAAAAGCAGAGAAAAAAATGTATCAAGTGGGAAAAACCTTTCTCCTTTTGCAAAGAAGAAAAGGCAGACAGGGTCTAAAAGCTAATTGGGAGTATCTGAGTAGTGGATTAATCTTTCTCCCGATAAACGGTCTGCCACATGAATTCTTAATGGCCACAGCTGCCAGTCCTAATGGCCTGAAACAGACAGAGGAATGGAAGGGAGGGCAGTGGATGGGGAAAATCTGAGTCCAGGATTTGCTTAAGTCCTGAACCTTGGTTTTCTGCTGAGGCTGAGAACACAACCAGCAACAGAATAAATGGTGATTAAACAAAAAGAAAAGTATAGTTAAAACTAGCGTGCTTAAATGTTTTAAGTCTTACATTGTGTACCCACAGTGTACCATCTATAATGCTGCAGGCTTCGTTCTGATAGAGGGAGCCCATCTGAAGGCTGAAAGACTCAGCAGCAGGACTGCATGCTCTATAGCGCAGCTTATGGCTGTCTAGACCTGGAAGAACACGCGCCTGTCTCTGGTGGCATGCCATGTGACATGAAAAAATAAACCTATGAGAGGATAAACTAATGGGATAACACGGTGGGGGAAAATACAACCAAGAAAGACTTGGCTCTAGGGATCATTCTGTTGCTTTTACGACATTAGCTGTAGAACGCAGCAGACATCGAATGACCCATTCCTATGTTCTGAGATGCTTGGTTTTACGTACCCATGATAAAGCAGTTCATAAAACAAAGACCTCGTTATCCTGGAACTCACACATTTTAATGGAGACATAGAGATAATACATATAAGACTGGGGGCAAGCTGTGGAGAAAAACAGACCACACCAAGAGGACTAAAGAGTCAAGGAGAAGGGTGCACGTCACACCTGGTGATTAGATGGCATTTCAGTAAAAATATCCACTCATTTCAATGCAATTCCCATCAAAATACCACCATCATTCTTCACAGAATTAGAAAAAACAATCCTAAAATTCATATGGAACCAAAAAAGAGCTGCATAGCCAAAGCAAGACTAAGCAAAAAGAACAAATCTGGAGGAATTACGTTACCTGATTTCATACTATACTATAAAGCCATAATCATCAAAACAACATGGCCCTGGTATAAAAATAGGCACGTAGACCAACGGAACAGAATAGAGAACCCAGAAATAAACCCAAATACTTACAGCCAACTGATCTTCAACAAAGCAAACAAAACCATAAAGTGGGGAAAAGACACCCTTTTCAACAAATGGTTCTCCGATAACTGGCAAGCCACATGTAGGAGAATGAAACTGGATCCTCATCTCTCACTTTATACAAAAATCAACTCAAGATGGATCAAGGACTTAAACCTAAGACCTGAAACTATAAAAATTCTAGAAGATAACATTGGAAAAACCCTTTTAGACACTGGTTTAGGCAAGGATTTCATGATCAAGAACCCAAAAACAAATGCAATAAAAACAAAGATAAATAGCTGGGACTTAATTAAACTAAAGGGCTTTTGCACGGCAAAAGGAACAGTCAGCAGAGTAAACAGACAACCCACAGAGTGAGAGAAAATCTTAATCTATACATCTGACAAAAGACTAATATCCAGAAATCTACAATGAACTCAAACAAATCAGCGAGAAAAAAAAATCCCATCAAAAAGTGGGCGAAGGACATGAATAGACAATTCTCAAAAGAAGATATACAAATGGCCAACAAACATGAAAAAATGCTTAACATCACTAATGATCAGGGAAATGCAAATCAAAACCACAATGAAATAGATACCATCTTACTTCTGCAAGAATGGCCATAATAGAAAAATTAGAACACAGTAGATGTTGGCGTGGATGTGATCAGGGAACACTTCCATACTGCTGGTGGGAATGTAAACTAATACAACCACTACAGAAAATACTGTGGAGATTCCTTAAAGAACTACAAGTAGAATTATCATTTGATCCAGCAATCCCACTACTGGGTATTTACCCAGAGGAAAAGAAGTCATTATACACAAAAGATACTTGCACATGCATGTTTATAGCAGCACAATTTGCAATTGCAAAATCGTGGAACCAACCCAAATGCCCATCAATCAATGAGTGGATAAAGAAAATATGCTGGCTGGGCGCGGTGGCTCGAGCCTGTAATCCCAGCACTTTGGGAGGCTGAGGCAGGTGGATCACGAGGTCAGGAAATCGAGACCATCCTGGCTAACACAGTGAAACCCCGTCTCTACTAAAAATACAAAAAATTAACCGGGTGTGGTGCCGGGCGCCTGTAGTCCCAGCTAGTCTGGAATCTGAGGCAGGAGGATAACGTGAACCTGGGAGGCAGAGCTTGTAGTGAGCCGAGATCGCACCACTGCACTCCAGCCTTGGCAACAGACCGAGACTCCATCTCAAAAAAAAAAAGAAAGAAAGAAAATGTGGTATATATACATGATGGAATACTACTCAGTCATAAAAAGAAATGGATTAACGACATTTGCAGTGACCTGTATGAGATTAGAGACTATTATTCTAAGTGAAGTAACTCAGGAATGGAAAACCAAATATCGTATATTTTCACTGGTATGAGGGAGCTGAGCTATGAGGACGCAAAGGCAATGAATCATACAATGGAATTTGGGGATTTGGGGATGGGGGCGAGGGATGAAAGACTTCAAGGGTGCAGTGTATACTTCTCGGGTGATGGTTGCAGCAAAATCTCACAAATTACCACTAAAGAACTTCTTCAAGTAACCAAACACCACCTGTACCCCAATAACCTATGGAAAAATAAAAAATTGAAAAAATATATAAAAATAAAAACATCCATTCATCTACCCACCCATGTGACTGACAATTACCAAACATGTGTTAGGGTAACAGACACTATCGTAAGAGCTTGGAATGTAGCAATAAACAAAAGAAAAAGCCTCTGGCTGCACAGGGATTAAATGCCTGGCATGGCCTTGGAAAGAAGCCCATTGATACAGGGTTATTCAGATTATTTTCTATGCCTGGCATGGCCTTGGAAAGAAGCCCATTGATACAGGGCTATTCAGATTTTCTATGCCTGGCATGGTCTTGGAAAGAAGCCCATGGATATAGGGCTATTCAGATTTTCTATTTCATTTTGGGTCAGTTTTGGTAAGTTGTATTTTAAGGCATCTGTCCATTTAAGTAAGTATTTAAATGTATATAAAATTAATAATATTCTCTTACCTTTTTAATGTCTGTAGGATATGTGGGGATATCCTCTCCTTCATGGCTGATGTTGATAAAATGTTTTCTCTCTTGCTTCTCTACCTACCTAGAGATTCCTCAACTTTTACTGATCTTTAAAAAAAAAAACAACAAAAAACAAAAAACACATACACATACATTTTAGCTACATTGTCTCTGTTGCCTGTACTCTATTTTATTGATTTCTGCTGTTTGTTCTTTCCTTTTGCTTTGAGTTCAATGTGCTCAGCATTTTCTGTTTCCTTAAGGTAGAATATTAGATTTCAGGCTGGGCACAGTAGCTCACGCCTATAATCCCAGCACTTTGGGAGGCCAAGGTGGGTGGATCACTTGAGTTCAGGGGTTTGAAACCAGCCTGGCCAACATGGCGGAACCCTGTCTGTACTAAAAATGCAAAAATAGCTGGGCGTGGTGGTAGACGCCTGTAATTCCAGCCACTCAGGAGGCTGAAGCAGGAGAATTGCTTGAATCCAGAAGGCAAAGGTTGCAGTGAATGGAGATGGCACCACTGCACTCCAGCCTGGGCAACAGAGCGAGAGATTTTGTTTCAAAGAAAAAAAAAAAAAAAAAAGATTTTCATTTTAAATATGTTTCTAAAATATACCTTTCTATGTACGACTTTAAAGCTGTATATTTCCATAAGCACTGTTTCACCTATATCCTATAAATTTGGGTGTCATAGTTTCATTATTTTTAGGTTTGAATTATTTTTTATTTTCCTTTATGATTTTGTCTTTGACTCATGTGGTATTTCATTTCCAAATATTTGGGGCTTCTCCAGATATCCCATAATTTTGAATTTCAAGAACAGAGAATATACTCTATGATTTCAATCTTTCAAACTTTATTGAGACATCTTTATGGCTCAGCATATGGTGAACATTCCACATGCACTTGAGAATGTATATTCTGCAGTTGTGTGGACGGCTGTAAAAATGTTAATTAAGTCGGGGTGATTGATAATATTGCTGGGTCTTTTACATTAATACTGGCTTTTGCTTTGGACTAGAAAAAATACACTATGCCTAGAGTCTTCTCGGTAAGAAAGTTTTTAATTACAGGGCTGGGCACGGTGGTTCACGCCTGTAATCCCAGTACTTTAGGAGGCCAAGGCACGTCAATCACCTGAGTTCAGGAGTTCAAGACCAGCCTGGCCAACATGGTAAAACTCCATCTCTACTAAAAAGTCAAAAAAGTAAGCCGGACGTGGTGGTGTGTGCCTGTAGTCCCACCTACTTGGGAGGCTGAGGCAGGAGAATAGCTTGAATTTGGGAGGCAGAGGTTGCAGTGAGCCGAGACCACGCCATTGCACTCCAGCCTGGGCAACCAAAATGAGACTCCATCTCAAAAAAAAAAAAAAAAAAAAAATTAACATCAATTTTGTCTATAAATTTTAACTCTCAGTTTAATCTATCAATTACTAAAAGAAGGTCTTCTAATCTCCAGCTATGATGATGGATTTGCAAACTTTTCCTGTTAATTCTGTTCATTTTGCTGTATATCCTTTGAAACTCTGATATTAAGTGCACATACACTCAGGATGGTGTGTGCCTAACTCGTGAGCTGGTCTGTTTATCACCAGGAAATGGCCCTCTTTGTCACCAATAATACTCCTCATCTTGCAGTCTCTGTTCTCTGACTAATAGAGCCACGCTGGTTTTCTACGACTAGTATTGGCATAGTATATCTTTTCCCTTTCTTTTACTCTCAACCTTCATATGTCTGTGTATTTACAATACATCTACTATGGACAGCACAAAGTTTGATCATACTTTTTTTATCTGGTTTGACATAAACTCGTGAAAAAGCAAAGAAATTAAACTAGAATGTGGGACATCCTGGAGGATCACTGGTCCAAACTCGTCAAAAAGCGAACATCCACTGCTAAGAAAAGAAAATGAGCAGCCACAAACTGGGAGGACATATTTGCAAAACACGTATCTGATAGAGAACTGGCATCCGGGCCGGGCACAGTGGCTCACGCCTGTGATCCCAGCACTTTGGGAGGCCAAGGTGGGTGGATCACTTGAGGTCAGGAGTTTGAGATCAGCCTGTACTAAAAAAAAAAATACAAAATTAGCCGGGCGTGGAGGCGGGCGCGGAGGCGGGCGCCTGTAATCTCAGCTACTTGGGAGGTTGAGGCAAGAGAATTGCTTGAACCCAGGAGGCAGAGGTTGCAGTGAGCCAAGATCACACCATTGCACTCTAGCCTGGGCAACGAGAGCGAAACTCCACCTCAAAACAAAAACAAAAAACTGGCATCCGAAATATGGAAAGAACTCTCAAAACTCAGCAACAAGAAAAACAACCTGATTCTTAAAATGGGCAAAAAACCTGAAGAGATACCTCATCGAAGAAGATATAACACAGCAAATAAGAACATGCAGGCCGGGCGCGGTGGCTCAAGCCTGTAATCCCAGCACTTTGGGAGGCCGAGACGGGCGGATCACGAGGTCAGGAGATCGAGACCATCCTGGCTAACACGGTGAAACCCCGTCTCTACTAAAAATACAAAAAACTAGCCGGGCGAGGTGGCGGGCGCCTGTAGTCCCAGCTACTCCGGAGACTGAGGCAGGAGAATGGCGCAAACCCGGGAGGCGGAGCTTGCAGTGAGCTGAGATCCGGCCACTGCACTCCAGCCCGGGCTACAGAGCAAGACTCCGTCTCAAAAAAAAAAAAGAACATGCAAAGATGCCCAATTCCACATCATTATGAAATTGAAAATGAAATAATAAGATCCTCCTACATACCCACCAGAATGGCTAAAATCCAAATACTGACAACATTAAATGCTGGTGAGAACATGGAGCAACAGAAACTCTCGTTCAGTGCTGGCGGGAATGCAAAATGGTACAGACATGTTGGAAGACAGCTTCACAGTGCCTTATAAAGCTAAGCATACTCTAACCGAACCATCCAGCAAACACATTCCCAGGTATTTACCCAAATGAATGGAAAGCTTATATCCATACAAAAACTTGCACACATATTCATAATAGCTTTATTCCTAATTGTCAGAAGTTCAGAGTAACCAAAATGCCCTTGAATAGGAAAACGGATAAAGCAGCAGTGTTGCATTCACACACTAGAGTATTGCTCAGTAATCGTAAAAAATGAGCTATCAAGCCACAAAAAGACATGGAGGAGTCTGAAGTGTGTATTACTGAGTCAAAGAAGCCAGTCAGAAGACGCTACATACTATATGATTCCAACTATAGGACATTTCGGAAAAGACCAAATTCTAGGGAACAGAAGATGAGGGGGAGCAGAGAGGACTTTTAGGACACCACTACTCTGCGTGGCGACATAACGATGGGTGCAGGACATCACACATTCAGCAAAATCTGCAGCGTGTACATCACCAGGAGTGAGCCTGGGTGTAAACTATGGACATCGTTAATTATAAAGCATCATTACTGGTTTATCAATTGTAAAAAACATAACAAACCAAAGTAAGATATTAACACTAGAGGAAAATGAGGGGGAGGAAGTATATAACTCAATAAACTTGCTCAATTTTTCTGTAAAATTAAAACTGCTCTAGACAAACGAGGTCTATTATTCTAAAAAAGATTGCTGGGCATGGTGGCTCACACTTGTAATCCCAGCACTTTGGGAGGCCAAGGCAGGCAGATCACTTGAGGTCAGGAGTTGGAGACGAGCCTTGTCAACATGGTGAAACCCTGTCTGCACTGAAAATACAAATATTAGCCGGGCGTGGTGGCGGGTGCCTGTAATCCCAGCTACCTGGGAGACTGAGGCAGGAGAATTGCTTGAATCCAGGAGATGGAGGTTGCAGTGAGCCAAGATCATGCCACTGCACTCCAGCCTTGGCGACAGAGGGAGACTTAGCTTCAAAAAGAAAAAAAAAAAAAAAAAAGATTGGTGTATAGCTATATGCTAACTTCCCAAAAGAAGATAAACTTTTTAAAAAGTCACTAAAAAAGTCAATGTCATAAAATGAAAGGCAAGAGGAACTAAAAAGGCATGAGGAACAGATGTAGTGCATGAACATTAATTAGATTCTGGGTCCACAACAAAATCAACAAGTAAAAAAATGCCTACTAATTTAGTGCACATTTTGCAAACACTTGGGAAAATATGGACGTGGACTCTATAGTAAATGACACAGAACTGATGTGCCATTTCTTGAGCAATTTGATGGTACTGTGGTGATACAGAAAGCCATCTTCGTTCTTAGTGTCAGGATGTCTGCATCTTTCAAATGGTTCAGGGGACAAAAAAAAGTGTCAAAGTGGCAACAGGTGAACAGTATAAAGGTATTCATCCTACTGTTCCTTCCATCCTCTGGAGGGTCAACGATGGTAAAAGTTGGGTCTGAAAAGACTCATAAAAGGTACATCAACTCCTCGTAAGAATAATCAACAAGAAAAGAGAGAGGGCACAAATACCCAGCACCAAGAGCAAAGGCAGGCACCTCACTCACAGATACCCCTGATACTGGTGAGTTTCTAAAGGGGTATTGTGAGCCAGTTTATGTCAACACATCGGGAAGCTTAGGAGAAACAGACGAGGTCCTACAGAAGTCAGTTGACAAAGCTAACAGAAAAACCCTTTAACCATGAAAGAAGCTAGATCAGTAGTCAAAAACCCTCCACAAACAAAGGAACACCCCAGAGAGCTTTCTTTGTAAGTTCCACAACATTCAGACAACAAATACTTCAAATATCACAAGAACTATTCCAGTATATATACAAAGAACGAACTTCCTCAACTTACTTTCTAAGGCCACAGTTATTGATCACTCCGCCTAGGCAAGGACAGCAAGAGAAAAAATTCCTGGCCAATCTCACTCATGAACACAGATTTAATACATGAAACAAAATGGCTGCAAACGGAATAAGCCATGCACAAAACGCATCGTTCATCGTAACACAGGTTACCCCAAAAAGAAAGGTGTGTGTAACAGGAGACGGTCAGACAATATCATTCAACGTAGCACGAGCCTAAGGGAGAAAAGCCCTGTGATCACCTTAACACACATACAAATAACCAAGAGAGGCAAATCAACATCTAGTCCTGATTTTTTTAAAAAACCAAATCAAGAATTGAACTTTCTTAATTGGATAATGGTGATTGTTTTTGTTTTACAAAAAGCCTGGGGCAAACATCTTACACTGAACACAGGAGCTCCCCAACCCTGCCCCGCGCCCCTCCACCCAGTCCCCACTTCACTCCACTGAAGGCATGGGCCAGCACAGCAAGATGAGAACAAAGAAAAAGCACAGCTGAGAGTGGGGCACAGTGGGTCACACTGTAATCCCAACACTTTGGGAGGTCAAGGCGGGAGGATTACTTGGACTCAGGAGTTCAAGATCAGCCTGGGCAACATGGTGAGACCCTGACTCTATAAAAAATACAAAAATTAGCCAGGTGTGGTGGTGCACACCTGTAGTCCCAGCTACTTGGGAGGCTGAGGTAGGAGGAACGCTTCAGCCCAGGAGGCAGAGTTTGCAGTGAGTCATGATCATGCCACTGTACTCTGGCCTGGGTGACAGAGTGAGATCCTGATTCAAAAAAAAAAAAGTTTGGTTCTGTAAGTTACCAGAAGTGGAAGAAGAAGAGGAAGAGGAAGAGGAAGAGGGAAGAGGGAAGAAGAAGGAAGAAGAAGGAAGAAGAAGAAGAAGAAGGAGGAGGCGGAGGAGAAGAGGAGAAGAAGAAGGAGGAGGAGGAGGAAGAGGAGAAGAAGAAGGAGGAGGAGGGGGAGGAAGAAGAAGAAGACGACGATGACGACGACAAATCACATCATAAATTCAGAGAAGAGAGACACAATTCATAAAAATCATTACTGTCTGGAATACAAAGAATTCCCTCAAATTGACAGTAAAGGGCAAGCCACTGCAGAGAGAAGTGGACAGCATACAGGTGCTTCATGCAGCAGGGAGCCAGCGGACGGACACAGGGTGCTCGACCTTAATGGTTATCAGAGGAAATCAGAGCACGATACAGTCTATCATTAGAAAAACCTGTGACAACACCCAGTGCTGGAGAGAAAGCTGGGCAGCTGAAACACCCATGCGGTTTACAACAGAAACAAGATGGGAACCAGCCCAGTGCCCATCTGCAGGGAAGGCACTGAGAAGGGCGGGGTCCCGGCAGGGGACAGCGAGTGTGGGAAGAGGCAGGGCTGCAGGCCCCTGGGGTTGGGGGCACGAACCTGCAGAGCCTCCAACCGAGTGAGCAAAGCGCACTGCGGAAGAGCGCGCCAGCGTCCGCCCAGCACATCAGCAGCGAGCTCCCGGATTCGCCGTGCCTGAGAGCCAGCACACTGGGGGCTCCACAGAGAAGTGCCAGGGAAGGATGAACTCAAATTCACTGTGCCAGGCGCCACCGTGGAGGACAGGGAAAGGAGAGACTGCAGCTGAGAAAGACACACCAGGGGCCTGTGGTGCATGCCTGGTGGTTCATTCCATCCCGCTTCCGTAAATTCTACTTCCTTCACAATGACCGCTTCGAATTTACCCAATATTGAATGAAAGGAATTAAAATCAAGCTGGTGTCCAGATACACACGGGGAGAGATGGCACTGCCCTGCAGGAGGAGCTGGGTGGACACCTTTCTAACTTCCGAGCCCGGCTACTCCTCAGTGTCCAGGGTTGGAAGCCTTCCTTGAGGTCTCTGCTCTGGGCCCACACTGCATCGCCACCTGTGCCGAATGCTAGCCACGAACATGGGACGGGGGGCGGGAACTGAGAGTTCAGTGTGTGAAGAAACAGAGTCCTCACTACGATGGCAGGAGGTGGTGTCCACACTAAGGAAGCGGAGGCCCAGGAGGCTGACAGCACAACCGAAACCGGAGGTCGGGTTTGCTGGATTCCAAATCAGTGCCCCCACAGACACGCTCAGGCACACATGGGGCCACTACACCCTCCAAAGAACTGCTTTTCGTGCATCATGCAGAGTGCAGTGAGACCCACAGCTGGCTGCTCTTGGACAGACCAAGGTTCCCACCCTGGAGGATGAGGACAACAGTCAGCACCCACCACCCACAGTAGTAGCTACAGAAGGGGAGCGAGCGCTTCATCTGGTCCTGGGCGACGGAATTGCAAAAGGCTGGCGATTCTGACCTTGGGGAGGGAAGCCTGGAGGCTGCACCTGCAGGGCAGCTTGGAATTAGCCCTTTAGAATATATAACACATTTAAGAAAATCACTGATGCTTAAAGAAAGATTCTAACGAAATTGAGAAATTGTGCAATTTTTCAAACTAGGAGGCAGACACTCCCGAGGTCCGTCCTCGGAGAATACAAACGACTGCTGTTCTGACAGAGGGAATGGAAACCACACGCACCATGCTTCAAGGCAGGCGTTCCATGAACATGTTCTGCCACAGAAACAGCTCCCTCCTTGTGCCTGATTACCTGGTCTGTTCAGTTACTGCCTTTGCGTTTGGTGAAACACAGTAAAGATCGATGGCTTAACAGAAGCTACGGATGGGCAGGACCTGCTGCCGACCACCACAGCTGGCATGACTTCTGGTAGAAATGGGAAGTTGGAAGGCCTTTGCGTTTGGTGAAACACAGTAAAGATCGATGGCTTAACAGAAGCTACGGATGGGCAGGACCTGCTGCCGACCACCACAGCTGGCATGACTTCTGGTAGAAATGGGAAGTTGGAAGGCATACCCACCTTGTTGAAGACCCAGACCTCCCCGTTCACTGTGGGCCGGGGCACCCCGTGGCCATTGTAGTGAAAGAGGACTCGCTCCTCTTTGGCGTTGCGACGTAGGGACGTGCAGAGCTTCTTGACTTCATCCACAGTCGGGTCAAGGCTCTGCTTGTACCGGGCCTGTTGTAGGAGAAGAAATGAAGAAATTTACCATGGACTCCAGGGAATGCCTGGAACTCATCCCCTACTCTTTCCTCTAGGTTTGCAGTTAATAGCTGTGTGGTCCTGGACATATGGCTCAGTTTCTCCCTCTATAAAATCGGATAATGCCAGGCACCATGGCTCACACCGAAAATCCCAGCAGCTTAGGAGGCCAAGGTGGGAGAACTGGTTGAGCCTAGGAGCTCAAGATCAGCCTGGGCAACAGAGTGAGACCCCATCTCTACAATTAAAAACAAAAAAAGAGCCAGGTGTGGTGGCACACACCTGTAGTCCCAGCTGAAGTGGAAGGATCGCTTAAGCCCAGGAGGTTGAGCTTGCGTTGAGCCATGACTGCATCATTGTACTCCAGCCTGAGTGACAGCGTGAGACTGTCTCAAAAAACAAATCAAAATACTAGATAAAAACTGCCACACATGATGGTTATAAATATTCATTCAACAAACATTGAGAACTACCAGGAACATCAAAGAGATAAACAAGTAATGCCTGTCACATGGCCACACCAAGTCAAACACAGCTGCCACGGGGATACCAAGTGTTTCGCAGAAGTATGGGGTCCTTCTGAAAACATCTGGAGCATGGAAGAGAGAATTTGCTCAAATGAAGGAACCTGCATTGTACACACAGCAGCAATGCACACATGACAGCAATGGCAGAAGAGTGAAGAGACCGAGTACGGAACTTCCCTGCTGAAAGCTCCTCCCTCCGCCTCCTGCCTGGGCCCTTCCGGATGCCTGTGAAGAATTCCCTGAATTAGCAGAACCTAAAGCTGACATAGAACTATCAATAGCCTTGATATATACAAATAATAAACAGAGGACATCATGGCAAAGAAAACCCCATCTAGAAAGCCACAGAGCAGACTGAACGCATAGGAATAAGTTCAACATGAAATGTGCAAAACATAGACATGGAAGTTTTTCAGAAATCTCCTAGAAAAATACAAGTAGACGTGAACAAATGGGAAGATGCTCCCTGCTTGCATCAACATTCTTAAGACGTCAGCTCTCGCTCGCTTAATTCACAAATTCAATGCATTCCCAATAAATACCCCAAGGAGCTATTTCACGGAGTTTAACAAGCTGCTACTGAAGGTCACATGGAAAAACAAACAGGCAAGAAGGGCCAGAAAATCATGAGGGCGACCTGGCCTTGCCAGACACCGCAGGCTCCTCTAGGGCCTCTCATTAAGACAGCGACACTGGGGGCACGGAGACCAGCAGCCCAGGGAACTCACACACAAAGCACAGAATCAAGACCCACGTACACACGACTTGGCTTTCTTGAGAACAGTGTCTACATAGTCCTAATGCTATGAATGCTGATTTTATTTTAGTAAAAACTGTGCCAACTTCCAGAGAACCTGAGTGAGGAGGGCAGGCCAGGGAGGAGACAGATCTGGCTGGGTGGCAGGATGCTGGAAAATGGGCACAGGCAGCACAAGGAGCTACTCCAGTTCCGTCATGCTCTTTGTCTGCAAAGCACTTCTCGTGGTGAACTTCCAACAAAGAAAACCTGACAGAGCAAATCTACGACCTTCTAGGGCGGGTGAAGGGAACAGCGGGTGTGAAAGTGCCGGGGCCACACCAGGCAGTCAGGGAAGATGCCCTGAGTTGATGAGTCAGTGCAAAGCAGCACCAACACATGCCACTAAAACAGACAGCTAAAAGGGTTTGCCTCTGGGTGGGGATTATGTTTTTAAAAAGTGATGTGTATGTTCATCACTTTGGTAAACTTTTAAAATTTTATTTTAAACACAACTAAAATAAGTAAGGCCAATGCCACGATCATCACTTGAAGAAAAATGACATTAAGTGTTTGGAACGTGCAGGGGACGCTGCGTTTGAAGGAAGGCCTGGGCTCCCGCTGTGCCCAGGCTGGGCACACAGATGCACAGGAAGCACCTGCTGATGTGACTGAAAAAGGAAGCAGAGAGGACATGCCCTGAGGAGGGCACACCATTCATGCTTAAGAAAGGTTCCCCTGCCGGACACGGGGGCTCACACCTGGAATCCCAGCATTTCGGAGGCCAAGGTGGGAGGATCACTTGAGGCCAGGAGTTCAAGACCAGCCTGGGCAACATAGTGAGACCTCCTTGTCTCTATGAAAAAATAAAAATAAAGAAAATAAAGGTTCCTTGGCATTTCCAGAGAAAAAGAGTTAGATGTGAGGAAAACAAGGCCCAATTCCTGTAACATAGATCCTCTGTTGAATATGATACACATTTGGTGTCACCTAATTATATACATTAAAACTCTAATTTATGACAACATAAAACCTCTTGGTATTCTAGACCTTGTACTTTGGAAGTAGTCAGTAGATGTATGAATATCTTTAGGATGATGAGATTTAAGAATTTTTCCGGGTTCCCCCAATTTTTTGTACCTGCAAGCAAAGCCCATTAGAGAATCAAAAGCTAATCCAAGGCTAGCAACCCTGCGTCACTGCAGGACAGTGCGGAGTGCTGGTCTGAGGCGGGGTTAGGGCGGCAGAGTGGTCTCCCCTCTCAGTGTCTCCTCCCTCAGGACCAGAATGCTGCTCGGAAAATAGAGTCATGAAGGAGACTTGAGAGAGAGCTAACCAACTCATAAGGCGGGATCTTCAAGTCCGTTTTCATCTATGAAGGATGTACACTGACACCCACAGCGGGCTCTGCCGGGATGGGGCTGGCCCGCAGGGAGCCCAGGGCCAGGGGGAAGGAGGAAAGGCTCAGAGAAGCACGGAGCATGACGGGAGGGGTGCTGATGCGTGGCCTGGGAGGCAGCGTGTCACCTGCTCCCGTAGGTGGGCATCACTGGCCCACAGGGGGCCCGAGCCATGCGGTGGCCAATCTGACCCACATGTTCTGGAGGAGCCTGTTCAATGCCCAGCTCTCCTACAAAATTCCTTCTTGAACCCCTTCAGCAGGAAATAATTTTTTCTTTTTCTGATTTCACTTACACTGCTCACTATACATTCATGTGCAGCTATCTCAATTCTATGTGGACGGTAAATCCTGTGGGGTCAGCACTGCTCACCCACATGTCTGCCTTTCTGTTCACGGCACAAGTTTTATGTCCTTCCCCCAGGCTTCCAACACACTCAGTTACCAGCAACTAACTGATGAGTGACACTCAGATTTTTACTGACAGTGATTACAATAACTAATAAATCCATTTGTAGTAAGGAAACTGATGGGCTCCTGCCTGAGGTTGAAGTGGTGTAAGTGACTGTCAACATAATACCAGAAAGTATGTGTGTATGAACAGCTGCATCCAGGTGCTGGGTACCCAAGGCGTCCGTGACGTCATCCTTTCTGCTTTGCTACCTGAGATTCTGCATACTAAGACTTAAGAAAATGATGGACACGTTGTGGATTCATCACTGATCAACTGTTTGTGTTGTTGGTGAGACAGAACCAGTCCACTGAGTCTTAATGTTCTAAATACCTGAATTTGGGTTGATCCCATACAACAAGTCGAGGGCAGTTGATAAATGAAAGCGCAGTTCTGGGAGAAAGAAGGAAACATTTTATTCAGCTGTCACGACCTTGGCTACATGCCCTCTGAAATCACATCCACTCAAGTATATTTTAAATTAGAAAATAAGTCTGAAGTAGAGGGAGTTAGACATTCTGTCTTCAAACGGGTAGGTAGAAAGAATGGCAGACACATAGGACGGGGTCAGTCTGGGGAGATGGCTTCGAATTAGCGTGGAGCAACAGCCCCATCTCACCCACGTCTCTCCAAACCCAACAGAAAAGGTCCCGGAGAGGACTTGGTTTACCTGCTCCTTCAACCCAAACGCCTCAGCTGTAAGACCTGCATAAACAAAAAATTTAGGCTTTTCTCTGAATCAGAGGTGTGATAATGGCCTGTCCAAGCAGCAGGCCACATCCCATTTTGGTCTGGACCTTTATGTAGATTAAAACAAATACCTATGCATTTTTAATGAAAGTGCTTTTTAAAAAGTGTCCTGGCTAAGTGGGTAGAAACAATTAGAGGGTCTATGCATTTTCCCACCTCCAGGGATGCTTTAAGGCAGCTCAAGTAGGGAAGAGCAAAAATGGAGAGGTAGGATTCAAAAAAAAAAAGTTTCATGGATGCTAAAGGAGTATCTCCTTGAATCCTCCTGGGTCTCACACGCGAGGTGGAACAGGTATTCCCGGCTCATGTTCGCAGTCCGGCCAGGGGAAGTGAGCCACCTGAGCGCACTTTAATCAGGAACGTCCACTGATGCTGACTTCCGACCCCTTCTCCAGGGTCTGGGGTGGGGGTGGGGTGCGGGGGTGGGGGTGGTGAACGCCTGCCTCTTTTCATGCATATTAAAACCACTTCCCCTTAATGAACACAAGATATGTTTTTCAGAGTCAGAAAGACTTCTAAAGTTATGGGCTGTAGATACAGACGAGGAAAGAACATATGCAGGGCTTGCCAAACTGCGAGGCAATCAGAAGGATGGAAAAAGGGCTGTAAACTAAATTCGAGATTTCAGGGAGTCTCCTAATTCCACATACCCTCCCTGCTTTCTGGCTGCTAAGGCTACAGAAATCCCCTGTGCAAAGTGGTGAAGAAAAAAGGCACGGCAAGATAAGGCACCCCAAAATAAGAACAAGCCACAGTGCTGATTTCCGCATCTGTCTCCCTGGAGCACCGGCCATTGATGTGCAGGGGCTGGGTTCACCGGAGGCCCACAGATCGCTGGGAGATGTTCTAGTGAAATTGCATCGAAGGCCCACAGATCACTGGGAGATGTTCTAGTGAAATTGTCAAGTGCCTCCTGCTTCCCGTCTCCATCTCACTTATTACATGACTGCTGTAGCAGTTTTTCTCAATTCTACTCTCCTCAACACAGCCATCGAACTAGGATTGCTGAAGCCACAGCTCCACAGGAAAATCATTCACTGTCTCCTGAGACTGCTCCTGAATGGGAGTGCTGCTCTTCCACGCCACACAGAAGGCCACGGGGTAGAGATTATTCAGAGACGTCAATAAAATTAAGGATTCGTTATTTCTGACCTTGACTCTATGAAGGTCTTATCCCGTGGGGCTGCGAAAAACGAATTTCGCTTCATTTTCTGACCTATTGCGTAGAGAAGGCACATTAGCGGACTAGCATGAAAGGCGCCACAGATATTAATAATACGCCTCCTGGGGCTTCATGGGAATTAATTAATATTTTTAAGGGCTTTGAAATGAGAAACACTAAATTAAATGTCACCACATCGTGTTAAGGTTTTGTTTCACAACTAGAATGCCAGGGATAATGGCTGTGTGGTTTGAGAGACAGGGGAGGCACGGGAGCATCTGATTATCTGGGGGAGGGGGAGTTATGACCATTTCCGCTGGGCATATAAAATGACAAAGCAAGTCTCTAAAATACAGCCTATTGTGCTAGGCATTTTTCCTGAAATGCCAAATCTCAAAGTGCAAGAAAATATATGCACGGGAATTTTGGAGGATGTGATACCAGAAGATAATAAAATAATGAACAACCGAAGAAAAGAAAAGAAAAGAAAAGAAAAGAAAAGAAAAGAAAAGAAAAAAAAGGGCCCTTGGCTTAATGAAGGAAAATGCAGCTCCAAATTTCATTTCCTTCTCAGTGACGGGCTCTTGTCCTAAAATGACACCTGGTAACTTTATATGCTAATAAGGCCTAAGAAATGCTACTGCAATCAGATTCTGCATTTTCCATGTGGAACTTGATTGCTGCTGGAGCTCCTTCTCATGCAAGTACAGACTTCAGACCCTGGAGAGCCCTGAGTGTGAGAGGGACTCTGCTCCCAGCGGCCCTGGTGGGAGCGTGGTCCTGCCAGAAGCTCTGGTGAAGCTCCACAAACTGCCACTGTTGTGAATCAAGGAGAGCCACGGCCACCTGGGAAGAGGAGGGGCTCAAGGGCTCTACTTGGTGGGTCTTCTCTTTTGACAAAATCCCACCAAGGGGAGCCCTGTGCTGCTGGGGCGGGCTGGCCATAGACATCTGTAGAGTTTCTAACAAAGACACTGGTGTCGTACTGGGCTGGGTCTGTGAGTACAAATGATGGCACTGCCATCCTTCCGTCCTACAGCAATGAAGAGCAGGTCAAGTTTAGATCCAACAAACTGAAATGCCTGCGACACTCTCAGAACTGTCCTGGAGGAACAAATGTCATTTCAGGACTCAGGCCAGTTCTGGCCCCGTCTTGGGTCTGGTGAAAGTTTCACCCTACCCCTCTCCTTCCCAAGTAGGATGCAAAGATTTCCAGGGACATGTTGGTAGGAGGGACCTTTCGGTGGACCTGACCCTCTTGCCTGCCCGGCATTTCCCTGGAAGGCCTCCCCTCCTATAGCCCTTGTTTACCCTCACCCTTAAGGGTGTTAGGATGAAAAACAAGTAAAATAGAGAAAAACAAAACAAGAGCCAAAAAGAGTGATGGCAAATGTTACCTTTTGGTTCATATGGAATGAGCAGCATGGTCTCTGTGGAGTAAATAGCAAGAATATATAACCTATGCCCTTTCCCATGATTCCACCCCAGTGCAACCAGGTGGAGCCACTGAGGACACAGAGACTTCACGGCATTTGTTCCCAGATGGGAAGCAATCCATCAGTGTGTCTGAGGCCTTCCAGCAGAGAGGAAGTGTCCGGTGCACACCTTCTGTGGCTTCCCTCCTAAGCTTGCTCCCGTCCCTCCTCAATCCATATGGATGGGGTCACTAACCATTTGGACAACAGAAACCCGAGAATCACCCTTGACACTTTCTTGTCTTTTACCCTTTCCATTTTTATGTCATCAATCATTCCATCCTGTTGAGCTTACCTGTTCAATCCTGACTGAGTCCATCCACCTCTTTCTATCCCCACTATCAATACCCAGGCCCAGCCACTACCAAACCACCACCACCACCATCATCTCTACCATCACCATCACCATCATCACCACCACCGCCATCAGCACCACCACTATCTCTACCATCACCACCATCACTACCACCAGCACCTCATCACCAACACCATCATTATCTTCAACACCACCACCATCACCACCACCACCTATTTCTTAGATTATTGCAGTAACTTCCCAACTAATCCTGCAGCCTTGTTTTGCTCCAAATCCATTCTCCAAAACTCAATAGGTCCTTCTCCCGCTTAGAAACCTTTGATGGCTTCCCAATAACTTCGAAAACTTTTTAGAAAGACCTACGAGTCCCTGCAAGATCTCCAGCCTGATCACTAGACACAATCTCTGAGAGTCTACTCTTCAGACACAAGAAAGGATCTTTTAAGTATTTTGCCTTATTTTGTTCTAACCTACTTTCCAGTCTTCTGCCCAGAACCTTCTTCCTTTTTTCCATGTCCAATTCCAAGTCTTGCCTGGTCATTATATATTCATTCTTCAAGTATCATGTTAAATGTCCCTTGTCTTTTTGAAAGCATCCTTCTTGGATGCTTTTCCAGACCCTGGATAGGAAGTCATGCCAAAGGCTGCACAGCGCCTCTAGCTCCCCATCATTGTACCAGGGTACTGTGCACAGCACCTCTAGCTCTCCATCACTGCACCAGGGTACTGTGCACAGCACCTCTAGCTCTCCATCACTGCACCAGGGTACTGTGCACAGCGCCTCTAGCTCCCCATCACTGCACCAGGGTACTGTGCACAGCACCTCTAGCTCTCCATCACTGCACCAGGGTACTGTGCACAGCACCTCTAGCTCCCCATCACTGCACCAGGGTACTGTGCACAGCACCTCTAGCTCTCCATCACTGCACCAGGGTACTGTGCACAGCACCTCTAGCTCTCCATCACTGCACCAGGGTACTGTGCACAGCACCTCTAGCTCCCCATCACTGCACCAGGGTACTGTGCACAGCACCTCTAGCTCTCCATCACTGCACCAGGGTACTGTGCACAGCACCTCTAGCTCCCCATCACTGCACCAGGGTACTGTGCACAGCACCTCTAGCTCTCCATCATTGTACCAGGGTACTGTGCACAGCACCTCTAGCTCTCCATCACTGCACCAGGGTACTGTGCACAGCACCTCTAGCTCTCCATCACTGCACCAGGGTACTGTGCACAGCGCCTCTAGCTCCCCATCACTGCGCCAGGGTACTGTGCACAGCACCTCTAGCTCTCCATCACTGCACCAGGGTACTGTGCACAGCGCCTCTAGCTCTCCATCATTGTACCAGGGTACTGTGCACAGCGCCTCTAGCTCTCCATCACTGCACCAGGGTACTGTGCATAGCGCCTCTAGCTCTCCATCATTGTACCAGGGTACTGTGCACAGCGCCTCTAGCTCCCCATCACTGCACCAGGGTACTGTGCACAGCGCCTCTAGCTCTCCATCACTGCACCAGGGTACTGTGCACAGCGCCTCTAGCTCTCCATCACTGCACCAGGGTACTGTGCACAGCGCCTCTAGCTCCCCATCACTGTGCCAGGGTACTGGACTCTACCTGCTGGTTTACTCACCAGCCTTCACAGTTGACAATAAATATTTATGTACATACAAATGATGAATAAATACTTCCTATTAGAGTTTACACAGCCTGATGAGCTTCTCCAGAGACAGCTGTTTTATCAAGAGCTTGGGGTCTCTATTTTTATTCTGAGGGCATTCTAAACAATTCCGTTTTGATAGGTTGGAGTACAGCAGTGAAGCAAGGCTTTTGCTGCAACACCCACTTTCCTTAGCAGACAATCTACTGCCCAGACAAAGGGATCTGCTGCTCCACGCACATAAGCTCGAGGCAGATGCTGGGGGAATCAGCTGGGGAATCACGGGCGCCCGAACATCCAGGAAGCACCCAGGGTAGCCTAGCAATCAGACACACGCTGGAGCTTCCTGGCCAGCAGGCTCGCCTGGGTTTCCCCGGGAATTGGATGGGTGTTACCCCCGGAAGAGCTGCACCACTAGTCATGTGAGGGCCAGGACAGCCTTCCCTGAGCAAGACAGAAGGAAAAGGACTGACTTGGTGACTGGCAGAATAGACTTGTCTTTCATGGATTATACCTGCAGGAACAGTAATTAATAAAAGACATTTCCTTTGTTCCAGACAAGGCTCTGGAGAAGCAGCGGCACATTTGTCTATAGGAATCTTTCCATACGTAAAGATTAAGGAGAAAAGAACAAAAGGGAGGACGTGAAATGGTGACGAGGCTGAGGAGACTGACCAGCTGCCGGCCTAGGGTGGAAGGTGCCCCCATGTAATGCCAGCTCTTTCCACTTCCCGCTTCGTTTCCTTTGGCTGCAGGACCATGTGGATCAACGGCCGGAATGGCCCCCGTGGAGCAGGCCATGACCACACGCTGGTGACAACAGTGCAGAAACCTCTGGGAAGGAGGAGCTGGTGTCTCTGCTCCATCTCGTCATTTTTCACGCTATCCTCCACATGGCTGCTGAACCTAGATGGCTCCAGCAGGAGTCAGTGAGGCCTGGGTGGGGGCGGGGCAGCAGCCCCTCCGCACGGGGTCCAGTGCCTGCCGTGCCCGCACTGGCCTCATGTGGCTCCCCTGCTCACTCGGCCTGCCTGGCCTGTCACCTCTGCCTCTGGCCCATCCTCCTCCGTGGACCCTCAGTTGCCTCCGTTCCTCACCCTCCTTCTTTCACACCATTTCCCCAGTGCGGCAACTTCAAGAGAAATCTATGGTCAAATTCCCCACCTTGCCCTGCACCCACCCTTCTGGGATCGTTGTTTACTCACTGGCACCACCAAATCAGCCAGCAGAAACCTCACCATTACCCTCAGCTCCTACTCCTGCCGTCTCCCCGGTGCCCGGGGGGTCCCAGGACGTGTCCCTCTGACGTCGCTGTACCACCTCTGCCTTCATGGGGGCAAACACCCCAACCACCTTCAGGCCTCCATAATGACCCCTCTCCAAGTCCCCCCATTCTGTCAGAGCCTTCCTCCTCAATGCACAGCAGTCAGGCCACCAGTCCCTGAGACAAACCCTCTGTGGGTGGGTCAACAGCCTCCCTGCCCAGCACCACCCACAAGCTCAGCCCAGTGTCCTCACCATGGTCCCAACGAGGCTAATCTCTCATGATTCCGTGCCTCTGCACAAGGTGGCTCCTTGGCCCAGACTTTCCCAAGTCCTTGATGTGGCTGTGCACGGTGCCACCCGCGCCTACCCCACCGTCCTCCTCCTCCCCTACAAGGAGGTCCTCACCGGCTCCCTGGGGCTCACAGGGTGCTTCTGATAGTGATGGGAGGTAGCCAAATGCCTAGGCAGACTGGGGCAGGTCCCTGGTGAAAGCCTACCTCCAAGTCAAATAGCTTGAAGGCTGAAAGACCAGACTGCTGGTCCTGGAGAAAACCCAAGACCCAGAGTAAAACTTCTGTTCCCGTTTGCCTACCCTTTCCCCATTGATTCTGTCTGAATAATGCCTTTTAACCAATCAAACGCTGCCTTCTCCAATACTACCTACAGCCTGCCCCTCCCGTATTCTGAGCCCACAAAAGCCCCAGAGTAAGACACATTGGAGGGATTTTCCCACCTTTGGGTGGGGGGACCACCCCTACGTCCCTTCTCTGCAGAAAGCTCGTTCATCACTCAAAAAACCCTCCGCCTTGCTCACTCTCTGACTGTAGGCTCATCCTCATTCTTCTTGGATGCTGGACAAGAGCTCAGGATCCACCAAGTGCCGGTACCCAGAAAGGCTGTCACACCAGCCAGCCCTCTGCCCTCGCCGGCAAACGGCAGCCACCCTACGTGATGAGGCCAGGGGGCGACTGAGCTGCTAACCCGCCATCATCTGTTGGACTGTGGATGGCAGAACGAAAGAGCTAATGAGCACAGTAACACCCACTCTGGGGCTTCAGGGTCACGAGCACCCTTGCCTGGGTGCCACTATGCTCCCCTCAAGGTGACACAGGTCTGGCTGCGGGCCCTGCATGGAGTTTGCTCCTGTGTTGGTGCTTGGGGAGGTTGGCTGGATCCCACCCTCGCACACTCACGTGCTCCCACCTGCAAACGGCTGAGTTCGGTGGCACCCCTGCTGCAAGTCCAGGAAAGGGGCCAAGAGAAAACTCCTGTGTCACTTCTGCACCCACTGCAGAGCTCCAGGCTCCACCACACCAGAGGGCCTTGCCCCAGGAGGCCATGGACACTAAGAAGAGGCCTCTCAGGTCCCAGTGAGCCCCTTGCCTCGAGGTACAGAGTCGTCACCCAAGAAAAGGCTGTGGAATGAATCCACATGGGAATTCTGCTTATTTGGATTAATATCCTGCTCACTTTGAACTAACGAAAGCCGAGCTCCACCATCCCAGTATCATTTTGTTTGTCCCAACGTGGACCTCAGAGTTAAATTTTTATTAGGAAAGATGTAGGGCAAGAGGCTGTGCAGCACAAATTCCGTTCCATTCCATTTGCATATTTTATTTGCTCTTTAAATGTTTTCAATATTTCATGATGAGATGCCATTCTGTGTAATCTTTTCCTGATGCTATCATTGTAAGGCTGGTTTCCTCCCCTCCAAAATCTCTTCATGAAAAAACAAAACAATACAAAGCTGCCACTTATCTTGTCTGTTTAAATGGAACCCTGAGTCTTTGAAACGTAAAAGGGAGAGGAAGCCTGAACTCCAGGCTGCAGCCCTGCCTGAAAAATCTATCAGCCCTACAGGGACTCACAACAACGAGGCCAGCTGCCAGGTGCCGCCTTGGCTCTGAGAGTCGCACACTCAGAAACAGTGGAAACATGGCCAGTTTTCATCTAAGATGTAACCAGCGTCCTCTGCAAACTCTTCACAGAAAGATGTGTCTGGGGTAGATCAAAGCCAGTTCACCAGGTAGAAAAGCCAGCCACGAGGCCACGCAGGGCAAAAGTGGTCGGCGGCCCTTGGCCCACCAGCTCCACCACCCCCAACACTGCTCCCTGGCCTTGGTGCCTCTGCATCCTGAGCTCCTGCCACTCTGGAAAGATGCACCTAGAGTGACTTGTTTTTCAGAAATAAAAGAGGTGACCTTTGGAAGAAGTCTATAAATACAAAAGTCACACCACTCCACTGGCTCCTTCTCACGATTATTCTGGAATTCCGGGTAACGTGAAGAGACTAGGAAGCCCAAGGTCGTCCCGCTCTGTTTCCTGTAAAACAGCTGCTTTGGAAGACGCTGGCTCTGGGTGGCTGGCAGGCATCCCTAGGCACTCCCACACTGGAGGTGAGCTGGAGAGAAGCGACGCAGGTGAGCCCACACGTGAGCCACCACCTGCCCCTCTGTAACAGGGGCCACCATTATGGGGAGAGAGCATAATGGGTCCCGCCCAGAGATGAGAAATTTAAGGCTCACCCCCAAAGCAATGATTCACCAGCCATTCGACCTGGGAATGTCATGAACAAAACCAAACTTCAATTTTCTCCTCCACAAAACAACTAAACTAACACGGGCCCTGCCCAGTTGGGCTGATATGAAGGTCTCATGTGGAAACGCTTGGGCCCCTGTGGCAGACAATGCGGGGGTGAGTGACCGCACAGCACGGGTCGGGGCAGCCTCTGTTCTGGGCACGTGCGTTTCACCCGCCTCACTCTTACCACCATGCAGTGGGCATTGCCATCGCTCCTGCCTCACAGACAGGAGGCTGGGCACAGAGAGGCTCAGTAACCCTCACGGGGCCATACTGCCAGCCCAGCACAGGCCCATGTCAAAGTCAGGCAGCCCTGCTCAGCCCCCAGGCTTCCCGCTCACTACCCTGATGACACCCACGGAGGCCCAGAGGCTTCTGGGGGAGCACACTCGCCCTCCTTGGATATGGCTGCCCGTGGCGCTGAGTCTCTGGCACACACTAACAGGCCATGAGTTACTCAACCCCTTCCCCTCAAGAAGGCCGACATGCCCATGAGAGCCAGGGAGGCTGCCTTCAGGAGGCCTGAAGCCAGGAACCGCCGGAATGGGGGTGGATGGTGCCAGCAAGTCCCAGACGGAGCCAGGAGCTCACGACAACCTGATCACTCACTGCTGCTGACTTCCCAACAACTCCGACCAATACCACATGTCCTCAGGAAAATCACTCCTCCTTACGTGAGTGCGGAGCTACCCCCGGCAGTGATCAGCAGCTGCGCTCCCAGACACTCTGTATGTGCGCGCCTGCCTGGCAGGCAAGGCTGGGAACCTGATGCTGGACGGAAGGAAGGGGCGCAGGGAGGCTCCACCCTGGTCACCAGAACCCACACATTCACGGCAAACGAGACACTCGACACACAAGCCTTCCGTGCCACGGCCCCACGCACGGAAGACACTCACACTCCAGGAGAGACTGCGACCGTGGAGGCAGACCAGCACAATGCACAGGAAAACAAACATCTCACATGCGCCTCATCTGGGTGGGAAATCAGTATTTATTCAACGGCTGCCAGACCAGGCCAGCAAAGCCATCTGCGAGGGCCATGCCCGGGCATGCCTGCCCCCTGGGACCAGGCCTGAAGAGGTCCCCTGCTGCGTCAGGGATTCATGAGCTCAGGGCAACTGCCTGGACCTGTCGCCTCCCCACCCACTCTGAATGAAGCCCCAGATGAGGCACCTGAGGCTGCAGCAGTGGCAAACCAGAGCTGAGACGTCAGAGCCGCCTGTATTTGCTCTACAGCTGTAAACACGAATCTTCAGCTTGCATTCTTGACAATGCTCTTTACTTTCCAAAGAAATTTCGAATTTCTTGTCAGATTTCATTTCAAGTTCACAATGTCCCCCTCCGTTCAGAACAAGCCCATTTCCGTGCAGAGCATCAGCCGCCAGGAGTAAGACAACGTGAGCCGCTGGCTGCGTGGATGCTCCTGACCACCAAGCTTGTTTCCGCGCATAACAATGGCCGCCAGGAGCAAGACAACGTGAGCCGCTGGCTGCGTGGACGCTCCTGATCACGCCGGGCTCTCCTGACATTCCCTAGCCTCTTACTAGGTGTTTAAAGGAACCTGTTCCAGGCCTGTGCCCACCTGATCCACAGTCTGTTTTCCGGGACACTATCTGAGTCGGCTCTCTGGCCCCTGGCAAAACGCTGTTTCTCACAGCACCACCTGGACGCCCACACTGCGTGGAAGGGGGTGGCTGTCCCTACAGCACCCAGGGCTGGCATAAGTCTGCTGGAGTCGGGGCTGACGGATGCTGAGGGTAGGAAATTGCGTGCACCGAACCCAAAGGGACTACAAGGTCATAGTAACTCGTAATGCTCTCAACACGTGTCTGGCCCAGTAAGGGCAGAGTTACGTGAAATTTGTAAAATCATCGACTCTTTCCTTTATGTATTATTCAGTAACAATTCTTCCTTCCTTCCTTAATTTGCAGAAGAGGCAGATGAGAACTAGAATAGCTGGTTTATTATTCAAAGTCCAAAAAGAAAAGCTATTGCTTCCAGATGGGGCCAAATCCACTTCTGAAATGAGGGGGCTTCTGTGGTCTCTCAGAACCCCCCAACTGAACCCGAGAAACACCATCTCCACTGGGAGCAAGTCCGCCCTCGGGGGCCACTGGTGTTGTCTGCAGATGGGCTCGGTCGGCACTGCTGGGAGGAGTGGGCCCTGCTGGCATCTGATGGTAAAGGCCAGGGGACCTGCTACACATCCTGAGACCGTCCACACAGCACGTGGGCACAAGACCACCACAACCATGAATTAGCTGATCCAAATGTCAATCGGGCCAAGCTGGAGAAACTCTGCTTTAGGGGAAAGAATGAAGCTTTGATTCCAATGAGGACACATGGATTCTGGTCTAATATAGCAACAAGAAGCAAGGTAGAAGAAATCATGTATAACATACAGCACTTCCCTACAGAGGAAGCAACGTGTGCATGTGTGTATATATAAATGTACCCAAGGTTATGCATACGTGTCATCATATGTGGTACACATATTATTAAAACATTTCAATGGTGACCTACAGAAGAAAAGATAAAATAGGCTCACCAGGACGGGAAGAGCAGCCAGGCTCCTTTCAATAAACCTCATTTTGTGTATTTAACTTTGGACTCATGAAATATTTTACATAACTACAAAGCAAAATTAATTTTTCTAAAAAGTAATCCAATCAGGCACAGCGGCTAATGCCTATGACCCTAACACTTTGGGACCCTAACACTTGAGGTCAGGAGTTCAAGACCAGCCTGGGCAATGTAGGAAGACTTCGTCACTACTAAAAATAAAAATAAATAAATTAGGCCAGGCACGGTGGCTCACGCCTGTAATCTCAGCACTTTGGGAGGCCGAGGCAGGTGGATCACCTGAGGTCAGGAGTTCAAGACTAGCCTGGCCAACATGGTGAAACCCCATCTCTACTAAAAATACAAAAATTAGCTGGGCATGGTGGCGGGCACCTGTAATCCCAGCTACTCAGGAGGCTGAGGCAGGAGAATTGCTTGAACCCAGGAGGTGGAGGTTACAGTGAGCCGAGATCGCGCCACTGCACTCCAGCCTGGATGACAGAATGAGACTCTGTCTCAAAAAAATAACGAAACATAACATAATATAACATAACATAACATAGCCACACATGGTGGCGTGCACCTATAGTCTCGGCTACTCAAGAGGCTGAGGTGGGAGGATGGATTGAGCCCAGAAGGTTGAGGCTGCAGCGAGCTATGATTCTGCCACTGTGCTCCAGTCTGGGCCACAGTGAGACCCTGTCTCAAAAATAAATAAATAAAAATACAGGGTAATGTCACTCGCCATCTGTGCCTAACATGAGAAGGAAGGGCGAACGCCTCGGCAGCGGCTCTCAGTAACCGCATCAGAGGCAGTGCTGGCGTTGCTCTCCGAAACTGTTGGGTGTGGTGCAGGATAAGAGAATGGGTAATTACTTTGGTGTTCATGGACAATCTGAGCACTCCGTGTGGGAGGAAGCAGATACAGCTGTAAGACCCATGAGAGTCAGCAAACCTTGCAGACCTGAACCTGGATGTGTAAGAGCGCCTTCCTGTTTTATCTTTGAAACACACACATAGAAAAAGCGGACTGAACAAGGGGCAATGAGCAGCCCTGGGGCCCAGATTGAGCTCTGTCCATACCACTTCCCGCTGAAGGAAACCAAGACTCCCTGGAACCCAGATTAAGCTCTATACCACTTCCCGCCGAAGGAAACCAAGACGCCCTGGACAGAGACGTGGCTGATTTCAGGCCTAGGGTAGGAGAAGTACAAAATGGCACAGAACATGCTGGCTTGTCATACCACATCAAAATGAAGCAACTGAGGACTGCGAGAGCTGCATCACAAGGCTCAGGGGCCAACACAAAGACGGAACAATGCGGGCATTGGTGAGGAACAAATGCAGTAGGTAGTGAATTCAACAGGGTGGCCACACACGCCACACCACACACACCTGTGTGCACACACTGGCATGTGTGCACACACACGTGCACACACACATATCACATCCACACCCCCCCACACACACACCCCACACTAGTCACCTTTGAGAGAAGCGGTGAGAAACGAATACAGTAGGTAGTGCCTTCAACAGGGTCATCACACACACCACACCACACACACACCTACGCATGCACACACGTGCATGCACACACACCCACATATCGTACGCACACACATACACCCCCACACACCCCTTACTGGTCACCTTTGAGAGAAGCCCACACACAATTTTGAAAACTGGTTAATAAAGGAAAGTAAGTATTGATGCTGGCTTTCCTCTGTACCTTGAGCTATCCAAATAATTGATGAGAGGGTTTCTTTATATAGAGATACTCCAGTTAACAAATAAGGACAGCTAAGCACAGTGGCTCGTATCTGTAACCCCAGCACTTTGGGAGGCCAAGGCAGGAAGATTGCTGGAGGCCAGGAATTAAAAACCAGCCTGGGCAACACAGCAAAACCCTGTTTCTACAAGAAATTTAAAAATTAGCAAGGCATGGTGTCATGTGCCTATGGTCCCAGCTACTTGGGAGTCTCAGGTGGGAGGATCGCTTGAGCCCGAGAGTTTGACGCTCCAGTGAGCCAAGTTTGTGCCACTGCACTCCAGCCTGGGTGACCAAGTGAGACCTCCGTTGCAAAAAAAAAAAAAAAAAAAAAAAAAAAAAAGGAATGACATAATAAATATAGCACCATCTTTTCATAATCTCTAATAAATGGATCCAGGCAATGATCATCATAGCTGCTAACATCACAGAGGGACTATCAGACATCCTGAAGCAAGGACATAGCACCACACATGAAACATTCCCCGACTGAACCAGAATCTAGGGGAGCTGCGTCCACCACCTAGAGGAAATTCAAGGAGCAGAGGTGAGTGTGGCTCACCCAGGGCAAGTGGGGAGAAGCCACTGATGAGATCAAGACCACGATAAATTCTACAGGCTACATGATCCAGTTTCTTCAGTCAATCGACTGCAGGAAGAGACAGGCAGACAGATGCACAGAGTCCTGGGGTGAGGGACTAACTTTTGGATTAATTACATGGATTAACAGAGTAGATGAAGTAACTCACAACACATTCACCTTACTTGCATCCTGATTCAAACAAACGTGTGTGTGTGTTGTGTGTGTGTGTGTTTAGAAGCATACTTATCTTTAGAGAAAGTAAATATTTCTTTCAGAAATATTGACAGATGAAATTACATGAAGTCTGGGGTTTGCTTCCTCATCAGCCAGGGGAGTGGGAAGGAGGGAGTGGGTGGGGGCACTGATGAAAAGAGACTGGAACTGGCAGCTGAAAACGACTGAAGATAGATGATGGGTATATGCTGAAATTTTCCATAATAAAAAGTTTAAAAATAAACAAATGAATAAGCCATAAAAACAAATAAAGAAGCAAATGAGCAAACGCATTTGAAAATGTTTCAATGATTAAAATAATCTCCCCCAGAATGCTTTTACATATAACTTAACGGTAAAGTAAAATTTGCTATTTTAATTAGAATCTGCTTGCATGACGCGTTTCTCCAAGGTGTGGCCATTTTTAAAAGGTGTCTAGATGGATAGAAATCTTAAATGTGTTTTTAGCAAAGGTATACACACCAAAAATCTGAAAGACTATCATACCTAGAAAAATATGTTTTCTATTGAATGGGAGAATGTTTGAAGGCACTGATCAAAAAATTTAAAAATGAACATTAAAAAGGAAGGAAAAATAGGTTTCATACATGCAAAACACTGACAGCGATATGTCTCAAAAAGATCTTCTCCAGTCTTACAGACAAAAAGTATAATGATGGTGGAAGGTAGAATCAGCCTACGAACTGCCTCCAATTAGCTTTCTGACTTTTCACTGCAGGTCAGCAAACATGGAGACCATGCTGTGCTTTTACACTTCCTCACTAACTATCTGATGAAAGCCTGTAATCTAGTAAATTCCTCATCACAGCAATCCTTGGCGCTTACAAAGCACTTCTCGCCACATTATCTCCTCTGACTACATTATCTCCTCTGACTAAGACCAGGCCTCACTGCCCACACCCGGCAGAGGGCTCCAGCGATGGCTTCGGAAAGACGGACGTCAGGGAGCAGGTGGCGTCCTCCACCCCTGCTCCACCTAGAACTCTCCCCGCGGGGGAGTGCATGGTTTCTATGAGTAAATAAATGATTTATCATGCAGACTCCAAGATACAGATGCAACTTCTCTAGGAATAATGTTGCCAAGGGGAACATAAAAGTGAATGTGTTCATCTGCTGACTAGCTTCTGGCTGTCTGGGGAGATGAAAGTATTTACTGACCTCATAAGGTAGTCCTGCCGCTTTAAGAATGCTGCACAGACATACTCCCGTACACATGAAATCGTTTGATAAATGTTTAAAAACACTTAAGGTGCCATTTTCAGGCACTCATATCCAAAGTCAAAAATGCCCCTTCCTTGCCCTTAAGTTATCTTGCAATTTATCAGAACAGCAACAGGGCAGCTGCTGTTCTGCAGGAGAGGCCACCTCTACCCCTTGGGGTGCCTTGAGTAAAGCAGAAAAAGGCACTCCCTCTGGGCAGACTCACTCGCCCACCAGGCTTGGGGTGGAAGGCAGAGAGCCCGTGCTCCAACATGTGCCAGTCTGGGCCAGGCAGCAGCCCCAAGCTGGCCAATGTCCTTGGAGTCCATTCCTGTCACTGCCCTCGAGATACATCTAGTTTAAGTCACAGTAACCACAAAATTAACAAAAAAATGATGGAGCAGAGAGTAACACCGGCTGCCTCTCCAGCTCCCTTCTTCCCGGCCGGCATAGCACCAGAGATGGTGAAAGTGCCCCAGGCATCAAGTCTGGCCAGTGCAACCCATGCAAAGTCAGTGAAACAGCGTGCTCAAAGGAGAACGGCCGTCCCTTCTTCCTCCTCCCTTTGAGCCCAACTGTGAGGCTGTGATGTTTGGAGTGGTGGCAGCCTTCTTGTCATCATGAGGGAAAAGTAATCAGAGAAACTTATCCAGAACCTGACAATACTGAACCATTTACCTTCAGACTTCTTGATAAACCTTTTAATTATCGATCTAGAGAGAAAGGTGTAACGGTTGAGGGATGAATTTTGGACACACACAAAGCCCATGCTTATACCAGTTTTGTGACCTTAGCAAAGTCTTTACCTTCTTTGTGCCTCCGTTTCTTCGGCTATAAAATTGTGTATTTGGGGGTAGAGGGTGAAGGGAGTGGAGAGGATAGTGTCTAA
This sequence comes from Chlorocebus sabaeus, assembly GCF_047675955.1. Taxonomy (NCBI): domain Eukaryota; kingdom Metazoa; phylum Chordata; class Mammalia; order Primates; family Cercopithecidae; genus Chlorocebus; species Chlorocebus sabaeus. The sequence goes on along the minus strand of NC_132919.1, from coordinate 78,285,796 downwards.
CTTCTAGTTTCTGTCAAGATTAAATGAACTAAAACATCAAAAGTCCTTTGACTAGTGCCTGGCTAACGGGCAGCAGTACTACGTGAGTGTTCATAAACGTCATTTAGCAGGCATCTGATTACTTATCAATAAAAGCATCCCAATTAATTATTTCCCCCATTCAGGTACTCAACCCCCACTACATGCTTTGGGCTACAGCATGGAGACTGTCTGCTGAGTGGAGGTGGGTGTGGCCCGTGTGAAGCTGGTGGTGCTGACGTGAAGCTTCAGGCAGTGCTGGGACATGAAGCCGGCCACATCTTTTGAGACAGGGGCCTGCAGGCGCTGACCTGGGTATGCCAGCGGCAATGGACAACGGAGGGTGAACTGAAGGTCGTGCAGGCATCCCATTTCTCAGCTTCCTACAGCTCACTGTCGGCCTCGCTGCATTTCACGTTTTAGAGCTTAAACACTACACGGTGAGGCCACGCCTCCGTCTCAGGGAAGGGATGCTCTAAACAGGTAGCCCTCAGAGATCATCAACACCCACGGCGCTGCCCCTTTCATTCCCCTTCTGAAACCGATGACAATCATTCTGTGGCTGTGCTGTGGCACTCGCTGTTCGCATTTCTCCACGCAGACACAGAGGTACAACACCCAGCTCAACACACACCAAGGGGTGCCCACCAAGCGCAGAGCAGTGTGCTGGTGTGGGGCAGAGGCAGGGGAGACCCACTCACCAAATGAAGTCCCTGCCCTTAACCAAACAACAATGACAGAGAAAACGAGACCTGGACGCAGATAGATACAGTGCAGGCCAAATGCTAAGGGCACCGGAGGAAGAAGCTCAAAGACGGTAGTTCCTTATGGACAAGTGACCAGTGGCAGAGTCCTCACAAACATGGGCTGAGTGGGACCATGGCTGGATCAGATGACAATCTGAAAGAGGACCCCATGGTGCACGTGAGGGATGGGGTGGTGGGAGGAGAGACAGGAGAAAGAAACAGGGAGAGGGTAACGAAGGGCAAACGTGAACCAGACTGGGAGGGTCAGAAGAAGACTGGACAGCAAGGAGAAGTGGGAGGGACAGAACTCTCCGTAGAGAATGCGCCAGAGGCCTGCCCTGGAGGTGCTGGCCATTAGCACTTCGCCTGCAGAAAAGGGGCCTGCCCTGAAAAGGCCCAACCACAAAGCCTCAGTTATTAGGAGGCATTGTGTGGGGTGATGTATTTTGGTTATGGAAGACACAGACAGATTCTACTCTTTGGTTACTGAACTGAAAGAACAAAAGAGTTTGCCATCAGCTCTAATTGGAATTGATAGATGCAATAAGCTGTGTGATTTTAACCCGCATAGCATCTGCTTTTAAGGCTTCCCATTAAAGTAAATCTCCCTCAAGATTGAAAACAAATTTCATGGAAGAGTCCCAGCCTGACTCTGAAGTGCAGGTGCTCAGGAATCACGCAGCTGGGTGAGGGGCTGGACCACTCATCCTCTCACAAAGCTGACTTTGTAAAAGTCAAGCAAGCACCTCTTCATATTTAGTGGCGTGCTTGAGACACTGGCCTCAGTAGAAGAGAGCCTTTCTTTCTAGCCTTCCCAGGAAGAGCACTTTCTAAGAGACGGATACGCTGCCGAGAACTCTGAATCATGCAGTAAGAAGTGTTTCAAGAGTGAATACCAATGAGTCCCAAAAGGTAAATACTATAAATTTACCTTTCTCCTCATTCGTGGGGCAAAAACATGGCTTTGTCAAGAGGGTAGAACCGCACTAGACAGTGACGCACGTCTCAGTTTTCTAATCTGTGAACTGGGAACAACGGTTGTGTCTACTTCAAAGGAGTTGCTGTGAAGCTGAGGTGAGTTGATGCATAGCAAGTGCTAAGCCCCACATCTGGGCACAGGAAGACTCAGTGACCAGTGCTCTATAAGCCATGACCCATCCTCCCGATCCTTTATCTTAGAGACACGTAATCGCAGAAATGAACAGCACCAGATGGGTCGGAGGCCTGAATCCCTTCTAGAAAGCCTCTAGCAATGCTTCCGTCCCTCCAGGCACAGGATGACCCTGCCCTCGCAGAGACCACCAACACTGTCAGAAGAGCTCTGAGAACTGGAAAGTGCCCCCATCTGATGAGGAGAAATAGGGTTCTTGTCGGGTATTTCCGAGTGCTGCTCCCAGGATGACTCTGGGGGGTCCATCTTATGCTTAGGACTAGAGGGAGTTCAACAGCCAGAGGCAGCTGGGAAGAAGCTCAAAGGAAGCACCCCACGATGTGGGGAGTAGTAGCTGTCGCTAGGAATTAAAAGGCACGGAAATATAAATCATTCCGTGAGGCAAATGGCAAAAGACATGTCAGACAATTCACAGCAAAAAAAAAAAAAAAAAAAAAAAAAAGGAAATGGCCCTAAATATACAAAAATATTAGCCAGGCATAGTGGGTCACACCTGTAATCCCAGCACTTTGGGAGGCCAAGGATGGAGGGTCACTTGACCCCAGGAGTTCGAGTAACATAGCAAGACTCTATTTCTACAAAAAAAACAAAAAAATTGTTTTAATGGGCCGAGCATGGTGGTGCTACAGTCCCAGCTACTCAGGAGGCTGAGGTGGGAGGGTCACTTGAACCCATTAGGTCAAGGCTGTAGTGAGCCAAGATCGCACCACTGCACTCCAGCCTGGGAGACAGGGCAATACGTCAACTGACTTACAATAAAAATAATGCAAATTACAACTACACTGAGAGCATTTCTCATCTCCCAGACTGCACACACCGGCATACACTGGAAACACAACCAGCGACTCCGAGTAAGGCACGACTCAGAGTAAGGCACGACTCCGAGTAAGGCACGACTCCGAATGAGGCGCTCTTCTATGTTGCCGAGGGGAATGTCAAAGGGTACACAACCCTGAGGCAGGAAGGGAATTTGGCAATCACTAGAAAAAAACTACATCCACGTTTTTCCACCCAGTGACACTGTAAATTTACCTTGAAGATACAGTCTTAATACAAAATACATCTGAACAAGGTTATACAATCTGTAATTGCAAAATGTTACAAACAATATTAAGATGTCCACGGAATAAATGTTGGCACTCACATAATAAAGTACCATACAGCTCTCAAAAAAGGAAGAGAAAGTCCCTAGAAACTGACATGGAGTGATTTCCAGGACTCGCTGTGTAGCGGGAAAAAGCAGAGTGCAGAGGAGCGTGCCTAGTACACTATCTTGCCAGGTAAGATCAGGACGTAAGAAAATAAACATGTATCTCCTTATTAAAAAAAAAAAAAAGAAAGAAAGACAAGATATGCCTGAAAGTAACGAAACACAAGGCAGCCTGGAAACAGGATTGGGGAGATGACATTACTCTAGCTTTATATAGTTTTGACTTCTGGAACCACATTAATAACTTGCAAACCCATAAAATAAGAAATAAGCAAGGATAAGAGAGCCCTAAAATGGAACAGAATACAAACTAAACACATGAACTTGAGAACACTGCAAATAACAGGCCTGAACAGAGGGGACAAGCCCACCCAAGTAACTCTGACCATGGCACCTGACTCCACCCCTCAGTCCACAAGCAGAAAAGAACTGAGAACAGATACTGAATTCACATGAGAAAGTTTGCTGCTTACAATGGTACAAGATGGCAATTCTGAATTTACTTCCTGCGTATTGTGGCACCAAGCAACTGAGCAGTATGTTGAGGATGAGGGAGTCAATGCCAGTGAGCACTCCAGGAGCCCACATCTTGGCTTCTAAGTCCCATTCTGTAGAAAAGGAACCAGGCCTCCTTGGAAATGTGGCTGATGCCAGGACTTGGGCCATGGGGGTAGAATATGAGGCTGCTCCACCTTCTTGTGCCCAAAAGCAAGGAAGTGCTCAAAAATGAAGGGAACACATAAAAAACACAAGTACAGGAGTGAGTTTGGAGGGTGGCAGCCAAATCTGGGACAACTAGAGCATCAAAATAAACAATGACGGTAGCAGACGATTTACGGGATAAAATAAGAATTTATATTAGAATGATACAAAGGAATGAATGAAGGAATGAACGGGGGTAAAGAGAAGAAAAATATCCTATCAGAAAATCAGCATTTGGCAACCATCACAATTATAACTGATGTGGGCAAGAATTATCCATGGGTGCAAAACCAGCACAAGAAACAGGGTATGCACAGAGCCAGAGTCCTTGTTACTTACAAAGGGAAAACAACTACACAAGGAGAAAGGTGGGGACGCCATCTTAATCGAGGCCAAAATGAGTATGGCCAATCACGGGACAAAATGCCATCAGCACCTCTGACGGCACGTGAGGAGGCTCCGGCATCACTTCTGCAGCCCTGCTGCCACAGATGCATGCCCTGCTCTTGTCGGGAGAAGACGGGAGGAAAACCCAAACTGAGGATTACAACTGAACTGGCCTGCATCCTTCAAAAATGTCCAGATTGAGAAAGCAAAGCTGAAGAGGACGAAGTGCCAGCAAAAACCCATGTGCAGTCCAGGGTCAGCTCCCAGGCCAGGGTGGAGGCTGCCAAGGACAGAACTGAAACAACTGGCAGCATGTGATGAAGAAATGAATTCGATCAGCTGAGCGCTTGGCTTGTGCCTGTAATCCCAGCCCTCGAGGAGGTCCAGGCAGAAGGACAGCTTGTGCCCAGGAGCTCAAGACCGGCCTGGGCAACATGGTGAAACCCCATCTCTATAAAAGTACATAAATTAGCTGGGTGTGGTGGTACGTGCCTGTGGTCCCAGCTACTGAGGAGGCTGAGGCAAGAGAATCACTTGAGCCCAGGAGTTTAAGGCTGCAGTGAGCTATGATGGATCACGCCACTGCACTCCAGCCTGGGGAACACAGCAAGATACTATTTTTTTTTTTTTTAAGAAAAATAAAGGAAACAAATTAGAACATAGGACAGAATCAATGTTGTATTTCCTAACTTTGATAAATGTACTGTGGTTATGTAAGAGAAAGTCCTTGTTCTCAAACTGTATAGACTCAATTATTTATCCAAAATCAGTAAGTCAGCAGGGCCACGCTCCCTCTGGAGGCCCTGGGGGCAAATCCATTCCGGCCTCTTCCAGCTTCTGGTGGCTGTGGGCACACCCTGGTGTTCCTTGGCCTGTGGCCACACCCCTCCCGGCTCTGCCTCGGTTTTCACATGGCCTTCTCTTCTGTCTGACTCAAAGCTCCTCTGCCTCTCACTCATAAGGACGCGTGTGATTGCATCTAGGGCTCACTCAGTCCCAGACAAGCTCTCCCTCTCAACAACCTTAACCTGGCTGGGTGCAGTGGCTCACGCCTGTAATCCAGCACTTTCGGAGGCCGAGGCGGGCAAATGGCTTGAGTCCAGGAGTTCAAGACCAGCCTGAGTAACATAGGGAGACCCCCGACTTTACAAAAAAACTTAACAATTAGCTGGGTGTGGTGGCGCAGGTCGGTAGTTCTAGACACTTGGGAGGCTGAAGTGGGAGGATGGCTTGTGCCCAAGAGGTCGAGGCTGCAGCGACCCATGATTGCGCCACCGTACTCCAGCCTGGATGACAGAGCGAGACTCTGTTTCGGGGGGGCGAGGGGGGGGGAAGGAAATCTAATCACATCTTTCACCACATGAGGTAATATTCACAGGTTCCAGAAAATAGGACGTGGCTAATCTTTTTGGGGGCCATCGGTCAGCCTGCTACATCATATTAAAGAACTGATGAGATTATGTCATATCAAATACAGGAAGATTCCATATCATTTACCAAGATTCTAATACACTGAGAGAATATTTAGACAAATTCATTCTTCCTGTGTTCATGACAGGAAAGATGGTAACTACGTTTATTATCTAATTTTTCAGCCAAATATTTAATAATCAAATGAAATTCAACCTCATGAAGGTATAAGAGACTTCCGTGGTACTGGTGTAGAACTAGAAATGTTGAATCACACACAGAGAACTGGTCCTCGACACCGCACCACCGGCCTTCCCTCCACTCCCCGCAGCACTCGAGAGCTCGCTCACAGCGCAAGGTGCCCCTGAACACCTTGTCCCTGCCAGGGACAGCAGCGGCGTGAGGAATGCACACAGCAGGCGCGCACTCTAGCAGGGCAGTGTGAGGATGGAACGAGAGCCGCGGCCCCGCAACTTTCTGCCATGAGGCCTAGAGAGCTCCGGTGTTTCCACAGCTCAGGCACTCTGCTCTTTACTTAGTTTGAGATGGCTCTTAAAGATGCTCTTTTCCTAAAGAGTTATCGATCTGAATAAAAAAATAAAGCGAGGCACTCGGCTGCCAGCATTTGGAGGTGGTGTTTTGCTGACTGACACTAACTGGCCTCCACAGAACACGTGGCAGGCGCTATAGAGAAGACGCCAAACCAACCCCTCCCTCCACGAGGCTGGACTCCAACGCGCCAGGCCCCTCGCCTCTGACAAACCTACGCATGCCTCAAAGCCCAGTCCCGAGTGGCTGTCTCCCCGCACTGACGATGAGGCTCACGGCTCCCTCTCTCCTCTGCCGCCTGTGTGTTTGCTGTTGTCTCCTGGTGAAAACCAAATGCCACCTGAACACGAAGGCCACATTTCAAAGCCCATCTGCTGGGTTTAGAGAGGGTCCATGTAACCTGTCCACAGACAAGCCTGGCACCTGTGTGCAATGCGAGATTTTATACGCGGATCTTTGCCTCGGCACGCAGGGCCGCTTGCGAAAGAGCTGTATTTCTCCTCTGTCGCTAACTAAATCCCCTCGGATGTGGCACACAAGATTCAATATGTCACTCATTGGCTGATCTAACAATTTATCCAACAAATACTGAGGGAGCCCTGAGTATTTTCCAGGCATGGTTCTGAGTTTTTTATTTTTTAGACGGAGTCTCACTCTGCTGCCCAGGCTGGAGTGCAGTGGCTCGATCTCGGCTCACTGCAACCTCTGCCACCTGGGTTCAAGCAATTCTCCTGCCTCAGTCTCCTGAGTAGCTGGGATTACAGGCACCTGCCACCGCACCCAGCTAATTTTGCATTTTTAGTAGAGATGGGGTTTCACCATCTTGGCCAGGCTAGTCTTGAACTCCTGAACTCATGATCCACCCGCCTGGGCCTCCCAAAGTGCTGGGATTACAGGCGTGAGTCACCGCGCCCATATGATTATGAGAATTTTAACAAACCCCCTTCAGAGGCACAGCACTATCATCCTGTCATTCTGTTCTAGGATTGCACAGTTAGAACAGAATAAGTCAACAGGAAAGAAACGAGGTTCTAGACTTGAGACAGGGGCTGAGGTGGGACAATGAACAGGGAGTCTGAGGCACAGGGCTGGAGTTCTGGTGAGAAGATGCGCCCGGAGGAGGAGAGCAGGAGCCCGGCAGCCCGAGGTCCTGCATGGAGGAGCCGGCAGGCTGAGTAGGGCAAGAGGAAAAACAAGTAACTGTGACCCATTTGGGGGTCTTGGCCCTGACGGAGAACCAGAGGCTCCTCTCCAGGACAGGGACCATGGGGCTCCCTCCCCGTTCTGGGCTCTGGGGGACCATGGAGAGGATGCCTCACCCAGCCCGGAAGTGGAACTGTTAACCCTGCCTCTCGAGATGCTGGGAGAATTGGGAAGAAGAGAAAGCAGAAGAAGGAAGGCTGTGTAACTGATGAGATCTGGGCATACTTGAGGCAGAACTTTGAATGACAACAGTTAAACTGAGCTTCAAATAAATACATAAATATTAATTCTGAAGACACTTCAACTCCTTACAGCTATAAACTATTTATGGTTTACTTTTTCACAATCTGCCTTTTTCAAAACAGGATTTAAGTTAGTAAATAAGTTATTCTCAGAATAATAAAAATTTAAAGCTTGCAGGCTCAAAAAATAAGCTAAGAGAAACAAAAAAGGAGGAAAAAAATGACAGAAATTCTTATTTTTAAATGCATTCAAATGGGTCTGTGAAGGCATCTTCCTACTCCTGAGCTGAGTAAAAAGGAAACGAAAACTTCGAGTAACATGATTAACCACCACCCCCCAAAAACCTATTCTGTGAGGTGAGGAATGAGGAGAACACGGCTGTGCGGAAGGCTCTCTCCTCCCGCCCTGCCCTGAGCAGCGCTGAGCCCGAGCCAGCCGACTGCCCTCCGGGAAGTGAGCCTAGCCGTCAGTTCACAAGAGACCTGTCTTTCTTTTTTCCTTTTTGGAGACGGGAGTCTCACTGCCACCCAGGCTGGAGTGCAGTGGCGCGATCTTGGCTCACGGCAACCTCCACCTCCCAGGTTCAGGCAATTCCCCTGCCTCAGCCTCCTGAGTAGCTGGGACTACAGGTGTGAGCCACTGCGCCCGGCAGAGACCTGCCTTTCATCCAGAGGAAAGAAAGGGGACGAGGAGTAATCAATAACGGACAGTGTGAATAATCAGAAGAAACAGGGGCCACTTCTTGTGAAGAGCAAGAGAAGAGCCCTGGAAGAGAAACAAAGCCACTGTCGAAATAAAACAAACACAAACATCGCCCCCCGTCCCTCCCCCCTCCCACGCAGCAGTGAATGCCACTGGCTTGTGGGGCACGGACAGCAGAGGGCTGTGATGACACACGCAGACAGAGAGCGTCTCTGGAGGGTCCCAATCCATGCACAGTGAGGAGTCACTGAACCAGAAACATCGCAAGTCCACGGTGACTCAACGCCACGACACTGCAATTCCAGGGCGCCGCTCATTCCACCTTCTTCATGCATTATTTAAAAACCAAAGAACCAAAAAACAACTGCACAATCTGAAGTTAGAAAACGTGAATGAGTGACTGTCTGTTCTGAGTCAGGTGCTGCTCCGGCTCAAGTATAAACAGGCATAGCCACTGCTTTCCTTTCTTACTTTTTATTTTGAAATAATTTTAGATATTCAGCAATGCTGCAAAGTTAGCACACATAGCCTGAACCCAACATGCCTGACCATTAGGTCTTACATAACAATAGTATAATTAACAAGACCGGAAACTCATTTGTACAGTACTATTTGTTTTTTGCAGAGAGAGGGTTTTGCCATTTTGCCCAGGCTGGTCTCGAACTCCTGGGCTCAAGCCATACGCCTGCCTCAGCCTCCCAAAGTGCTGGGATTATAGGCATGAGCTACCACACCCAACCTGTGGTTGTCTCTGTCTGCAGGACCCTAAATTTCCCCTGCTGATTCTTCTTCCTTTCGCCATCCATCCATCCATATGTCAAAAGGTTCTTCTCCTTCCTTTTTGTCTTTTTCTCCTGCAAACTTGTTCCTACAATTTTCTGTCAACTACCTCCAACCCAAGGCGGACAGAGCCTTGTGGCAGTGGGGAGATGGCGTAGGGAGACGGGGGGACACCAGGAATTCCATGTTGGATTTGGGGGTTACCTCTTTTCACCATTTTCTTTTTTTTTTTTTGAGACGAAGTCTCGCTATGTCCCCCAGGCTGGGGTGCAGTGGCACGATCTCGGCTCACTGCAAGCTCCACCTCCCAGGTTCACGCCATTCTCCTGCCTCAGCCTCCTGAGTAGCTGGGACTACAGGTGCCCGCCACCGCGCCCAGTTAATTTTTTTTGTTTTTAGTAGAGACGGGGTTCCACCATGGTCTCGATCTCCTGACCTTGTGATCCGCCTGCCTCGGCCTCCCAAAGTGCTGGGATTACAGGCGTGAGCCATCGTGCCCGGCCCTTTTTGCCATTTTCAAGTTGAAGCATATTGTGTCTTTCACACTGAGGACATGGCTTTTACAAAGTTTACTTTTCTCCTTCTTGTTCTTCTACATTATTCTGGAGGAAATACTTTGGAGACAGGAACCTAAGATGCAACCATTTCATCAGCTACCCAGAAGTCCCCATCCCTTATTTTCTAGAAGACTAGAGACCAGTGAGCAATACTGATACCAATGCTGCTGCCGCGATCATTGCAAAAACACACCTTACAGTTGAAGACAATGATGGAGTAGGAATCACATCCTGTGAAAGAATAAAGAAGTAGATATCTTTCTTGGGGTTTATTTTGTTATTCTTTTGTAAGGTAGAAAGGATTAAGGATTTAGGACCAGCTTCCAAAGAAAATGACATCAACAGCAAGACTTGATGCATGAACAGAGTTTAACGAGTAGAGGAAGAGAAAACTGCCCAGCAAAAGCCTGAAAAGGTGGAACGCACTGAAATGTCAGCAGTCAGGCTGCAGTCTGGTGGGAGGGAAGGTGGGAGGTGAGGCTGGAGTCTGGTGGGAGGGAACGTGGGAGGTGAGGCTGTGGTAGAGAGCAGGGACCAGATCAAAAGCAATTTTTCCTCCCAGGTAAAGAGTTTAGACTTTGTACTGGGGCCAATGAAAAGCTGGTAAAATGCTTTAAGCGGGCCAAAATCCCTCTGAAATGAAACCTAGAATGTCTCCAGAGTGGAGGGTAAGTGCCAAGTTTAGGAATTACTGTTCAGTTTTTGGGTTACACTTTCTTTACTGCACTTCAAAGATGTGGAGAAGAGTTATGGCAGCTGACAAGCACAGAACTGAATCACAGAATTGTGTCTCAGAGCACACTGTCAAAGACAAACGTTAACACAGCAGTTAAGAAAGAGGTATATTCACTGCTAAAGATGAGAAAGTGATTATTTTCTTATCACAATAAGAGCTCATCACAATAAACAACCAGAAGAACAACAAGGCATAATGCAACAGCGCGCCCCTCCTAAGTCCCTCACCTTTCTCTATGTTTGGGTTTTCAGGACCTACCTGAAACTGATGACTAAAACAAAGCTCTCCTCCACACAGGTGACTTTTTATCAGATGAGGTGGCACTAGGTAACGGCCACCAGGCTGCAAATTAGGACACCTGGTCCTGCTCTGCCCTGGCTAGTGACGAGTCCTGCACCTCCCTGACTCTGTTCTCCACGAGATACACAGGGACAGAGCCTGAGGCCACTGAGGCCTGCACGGTTCTGCCGCAGTGGGGGCCGCAGTGGGGACCGCAGTTCAGTACCACGCAGGCTTCCAGGCTTGGAGAAGCGGCTACCCGGCTACTTTACATTTGGTTGCTAATGCTCTGCCTCAAAATCCAAGTTTCTGCAGTATTCCAACCCCGCTGACCCTCCAGATGCTGGCACACCCAGTCCAGCCTCACTCACGGCAGAGACAGGAGCTGGCGCTGCCTCATCTGCCCTCACGTGTCAATTCCAAGATGACCCGCGGCGCTGACGCCCAGAGGTCCTGGGGGCCCTGGTGCCTGGTGCTGGCTACCCTGGAACCAGAAGAGCTGCTGGTTTCTTGACACGCTGGCCATTTTGTTTCTTTTGATACTATTTCCGAACTGTCATTTAAATCAATAGTCGGGGGTGACTCCACCTACACAGTGATTCACTTTCCTCAGAAACTTTTACATTTAATCACATCCCATTTGCCATTCATCTTTACTTAACCACTTCTTACCATCTGGAACTTTCTATATCGATAAAACAGTAGTAGGACATTACCATTCTGCATAAACATAACAAACTCCTTTGCCTCACACTAAGCCAAGGCTCACTGACCTATCAATTTCCAGAATTATCCTCAATTCTTAGTAAACAAAACTATCCACCAAATGTGTATAATAATTTATCACCAGAAATGGCTACAGTTGATACTAGACACTCAGCTACATTTTCTATTTCTTTCAGAACTGTCTGGCTGTACACCTTTCAGAGTTTGTGATTTAGTGAAATTCACACTCTCAAAAATTCAAAAATACTTCATCATATCTCTTAATTTTAAGAGTAGAACCTTGAAGAAACAAGCAAGGAAATCACATCTGTGGTAATAAAAGGACCACATGCAGAAAATGCCCAGCAATGTGGTGGATTCAGGCTCCAGGTTCCTCTCACTAACAAGTGAAAATGCTTGGAGGTGGGGGACAGACGAGCAGGCGGGGGCACGTTCTGAAATTCATGGATGCGCTGGTGTGGCAGCCCTGGGCCCAGCCCGGTGAGCAGCCACGTTTCCCTAGAGCACGCCTGAGCCCCGTGAACTGGAGTGGGGCGTTTGCAGCCATGAGTGGCCTGTGGGGCAGGAGGCAACGCTCAAGGCCCGTGCTGGCCTGTGGAGGCCGAGGGAGGACATCCCTCCAGAACAGTGGGTGTGCAGTGGACTGCAGACCCAGAGCAAGGTTTACCCGAAAGTAAACCCACCCCACTACGGCACTGCAAGGAAAATTCTCTGCTCCTCAGCCTAACAGTAAGTGGAGAGGAAGGAAGGCTGGCCTTGACCCAGGTGGGATAGAAAACCTCAGACTGCCAGGACCTGTAAGTGCTTGACAGAAGCAAACCTCATAATCCTGAAAGAAGCCAACTTAATCCCAAGCTTCAAAGATTTCACACACTTCAATTTCAAAGGAAAATAACTGTCAAAATTTAAAAGGACATTAGGAAACAGGCACCATGATGAACAGCCAACAAAACCTGTCGCTGAATCAGATACAAAAAGACTTCAGATAGCCAAATTAGAAATAAATAACTACACAGAATTTGTAAGAAAAAAACAACTTAAAATGAAACTGGAAAGGCTTCAAAAAAGACTAGACATAGCTGAACAAAGAGTCTGCAAACTGAGAATCATCCTAAATCTCCGACACTCTCACAGCGTGTCTCCTGCCCTTCTGAAGCCAGGGGTGACTGAGTCCTTTGGAAGCAACTGGTCACCTGAGGATTCCACCTCCACGTCAGGACGATTCATTTCCACATTCTTAGTGTATATTTGATCATATCCCAAGATGTTGCATACTTAGAACCAATTCAGAAAGATTACAGAAAACTCCAAAGCAAATACATTCTCTTCCGGGCGTGATAGCGAGATTTTAGCTAAGTTCAGGTAGAAAAGAAGAAATTCAGCATCAGCAAGGATGGCGCCTCTGCTAGAAGCTGCTTGTTTTCCCCAGTATCCACCCCACCCTTTCCTAACTAGAATCCCCATTTCTTTATTTGCACACAGGGTCACCCAGGCATTTTCCAGTTTCCCAGAGAGAGTGCTAAGTGTAACTTTTACGAAACATCCTTGAAGGAAAAGAGTGGGGTCTTTTTCCCTACTTCTTCTTTCTGGAAAGGTGAAATGTACAAAGGGTTTTCATGTTCATGAAAAAAAAATAAATAAATAAACAACTATGCATGCACTTCAAAAAACATTTTGCCCCAAAATAAACTCATACTAACTTGTCATGTAACGTGTGTAAACGGGATCTAGTTTGAGGCAATAAGAAGGATAAGATACCAGCTTGAAAGGAGCCCTTATCAGAGCAACACGAATTCTGCTAAAATTGAAACAGAACAGACTTCAAATTTAGAATGAAGCTTGGGTGGGAGAATGGTGAAATCACTGGTGCTTTACAAAAAGTTGATGGGGGCAATGCACCAAAGAAATCAGTAGTTTGCAAGTGGACAATTACTTTTAAGGAGGGCCAAGATGATGCTGAAGATGAAGCTCTCAGTGGCAGACCATCCACACCAATCTGCAAGGCAAGACTTCATCTAGTCCATGCCCTACGTGAAGAGGACTGACAATCAACAACACAAATGACAGTCAATATCGCAGACATCTCCCTCGAGCTTACACCATTCTGACTGAACAATTACAGCCGAGCAAACTTTCCATTAGATGGGTGCCAAAGCTGCACCCAGAGGAGCTGCAGAGCAGAGCAGAGCTTTAGACAGAAATCTCAAACAAATGGGGTCAAGACCCTGAAGCATTTCTTTGAAGAACTGAAACAGGAAATGAAGCCCAACTTTACCAGCACCATCCTGAAGAGAAAGCACAATCAAAGCACTGGCTACCGAGAAGTGGCTCCATCAAAGCAAAAGGTCACGGCAACCGCTCTTTTGAGATGCTCAAGGCATTTTGCTTGTTGGCTTTCTGGAGGACAAACAATGATGACAGCTGCTTGTTATGAGTGTTTGAGAAAGCCAAAGCTTGAGCAGAAAAATGCCCAGGAAAGTGTCACCAGGGAGCCCCCTCCACCTCCACAGTGACAACAGGGCTCCCGCTCATTCTTTGCATCCAACAAGCATCCAACAAGGGGAACTTTGAGAGAGTTTTTGTGGGAAATAATCATTAGACTCTGCCTTACAGTCCCGATTTGGCTCCTTCTGACTTCTTTTTGTTTCCTAATCTTTAAAAACTCTTTATAGGGAATGTATTTTTCCTTCTGTTAATAATGTAAAAAGAGGGCTGGGCACGGTGGCTCATACTTACAATCCCAGCACTTTGGGAGGCCAAGGTGGGCAGACCGCCTAAGGTCAGGAATTTGAGACCAATCTGGCCAACATGGTGAAACCGCATCTCTACTAAAAATACAAAAATTAGCCAAGCGTGGTGGTGTACGCCTATAATCCCAGCTATGTGGGAGGCTGAGGCATGAGAATCGCTTGAACCCAGGAGGCAGAGGTTGCAGTGAGCCAAGATCGCGCCACTGCACTCCAGTCTGGGTGACAGAATGAGACTCTGTCTCAAAAAATAAAATAATAATAATGTAAAAAGACTGTACAGACACAGTTAAATTCCCAGAACCCTCTGTTCTTTATGGACAGATTAAATGGGTGGTATCATCATTTACAAAAGTGTCTTGATCTTGTTAGACCTTATGTTGAGACGTTTGTATTTTTTTAATCTTTTAATTCTGTTTTTCCATGAACTTTTTGAAGTCCCTCATATGTGCAATGGCTGGAGCTGGAGCAGCCATCTTGGACAATGAGGTAACCATAAAAAAAAGAATATTTGCACATTAAGGTAAACATAGAAGGAGCCCAAGGCCCTGCTATGCTGGAGCACCAAACAGCCTTGGAATGAGTACTTCTAGGTAATCTTAATGTCAGTAAACAAACTTTAATTCCAGGTAATCAACTTAATGTGAGTGAACAAACTTTAATTCTAGGTAATCTTAACATGAGTGAACAAACTTGAATTTGATTTACACAATTGTTATTTTCTCCCCCCTGTAACTCTCAGCCAAACCTAATCTTTCTATGGTGAGCATGAAAAGATCTTAACCCGACCTTCACAGACGAAGTATCCAGGGCCACTTTCCTCTCCAGTGTCTGAGTCAGAACACTTCGTAATATAGTATCTGCTCAAAAACTTATCTTGTGATATTAGCCCTTTCTTTAAAATAAAGATAAATCAACCTACTAACCATTGTATTTGAAAAAGAAGCAATAGATTCAGTGTACAATGGAAGTAGCTATTGGAACCTAGCCAGGGACATTTAAGGCTACAACAGCTACTTGGAAATTAAGCCTACAGTTATATATTAAGCAATGACAATAATTGCCTCCTTCAAAAATTCCATGGTCATCTTTGTGGGCAAAGAATGCCATGCACGCCACAATCCTTTTCCCCTACTGGTTACACCTATTTCCAAACTGAGAAGGCAATTCCACTGCCAAATGGAACGCCTACTGACCAGAAGACCATGGGTCAGCGCAGAAAGAATATGCAGGCTGCAGATGGCGTGCAGAAGTGTGCTCATTTCTCCAGTAAGTCCCACATTCCCTCGCAACTACGCAGCACTGCTTCTCTTACCATTATTTGAAGGATTTTTGAAAGTATCCCCCTTGTAATATGAGTAGACCCCCTTCCCCAACCGACTTCAGTTCTTTTTTAAAGGAATGCTAATCTATTTAAAATCATTACAAAAACCTGACTTGTGCCTGCAGTATTCTACTCAGCACTGTTGACAGAGAGGGCAAATAGATACATCAAATGTCAAGAGCAGGAGGAAAGAAACCAATAATTAGAGAGTGTTCTGGCAAGAGGAGAGAAGAACCCAATAATTAGAGCGTGTTTTGATTTAACCGAGATGCTTCAGCAGGAACTCTCTCTCTCTCTCTCACACGCACACCCATAAATTTGATTATTGGGAACATTGGCGCTTCCTACTGTGCTGAGCCTGGAGGAAAGGCCATTGGCTGCTGGGCGGCACAGAGGACGAAGAGGACAGGCTGCAGAGGGCACTAAAGGGCAGGAGGGGTCCGTGGAGCAACACGTCAGAGACGGTGAGCCCAGAGGAAGCAGGATATGACTTGGACTCTGAGAAATGAAAGAAAAAGAAGAGAAATTCAGGACACAGCAAAACAGAAGAGGAAATACCGGGCCACGCTCCAGGGCCCACACTCTCCCCAGGGCCAGGTGCTTCAGGGGCTCAACATGGAGGCAACCGACCTCCATGATCACTGACCCCGGCGAGGATAAGTTCGAGTGTGCAACCCAGCTCCACCACGGAGAGGGTAACAAGGACAAGTGTGCGCTCCCCTAGGACCAGGCAGAATCTGTTCCCCTGACCAAGCAGACCCTCGTGGCTACCAGGGAGGGTTTATGCTTAAGAGTAATCAGAAATGAATGTGGGGGTAGAGTTGGGGGGCTGATATCAAGGGTCCCGCAAATTCAACAACTACTGTATGTTGTCTACAGGCAAACGCCAGGTGCTGCCACACTACACATCTATCGTATACCAGAGCTGAACGTGTGTGTGGTTTGCGGATGACTGCCTGGTCAGAAGCTGGAGATACATCTGTTACCAAATGGATTACAACTCCTGCCCTCCTACAGCTCACAGTCGAGTGGGGAGAGACCCTAAACACAATAAACACGAAAACTGCACAATGTGTGAGAGGTAGCAAGTGCCATCCAAAAAGGAGGGTACAAATAGAAAAAAACTAAGCAGTGGGCAGGCATCATGCCAAAATCGAGTGCTGACAGCAATGCTCTGGAAGGATAAAAGGCTTAAAAAGGTCAGAAACAGAAACATCTAACGGCAACAGTGGCATGACAGTGAGGCTAAAGTATAAACCCTGAGAATTAGAACAAGGAGTGGGAATGGAGAGGAAGGCGCAAATTCCCAACATTGACAAGGGACGGGTAGGAGCTGGTGACTAAGTGGACCGCGATAAAAAGAAGAGGGACAATTTAAAGGTGATGTTCTCGTATTATGGCCGGAAATGAGATGGTTGTGACAAGAAATTGGCTTAAGGGCAAACTTTACAGTGAACAAGAAACCAAGAAACCTGGAGTCCGGTCTGGAGTCGATGTCACTGAGCAAGTCACTTCCTCTGTCCCAGACTCACCACCTTATCTTTCAGATGAGGGTAATGGTTTTAAACTACTATTCAGATCTCTTGTAGATCTAAAGCTATCCAATTTTAGGATGAATTCCACTTAGACAAGACAAATCTAAAGATACTGAGTGATGTTGAGGACTGTTTCAAATACGCAATTTGAGCAAAGACCGAGGCCGGGCCGGAAGAGGCATTCAGAAATCAAACATGAAAGTGACGACTGAAGAACAAAAAAGATGAATTATTTGAATAAGTATCAGGAAAAAAAAGAAAGGGAAGAGGAAAGAGAGATGATCCACAGAGGGGAGGAGCTCCTGGTACAGAAGACTGACCCTCCATGCAGAGGTCTGGGGGTCACCAGGGTGCAGGGGAGAAACATAACAATATGTTTTAAGAAAGAACTAATGGGCAGGGCACAGTGGCTCACGCCTGTAATCCCAGCACTTTGGGAGGCCGAGGCGGACAGATCACCTGAGGTTGGGAGTTCGAGACCAGCCTGACCAACATGGAGAAACCCTGTCTCTACTAAAAATACAAAATTAGCCAGGCGTGGTGGTGCATGCCTGTAATCCCAGCTACCCAGGAGGCTGAGGAAGGAGAATCACTTGAACTTGGGAGGCGGAGGTTGTGGTGGGCCGAGACCGCGCCACTACACTCCAGCCTCAGCAACAAGAGCGAAACTCCGTCTCAAAAAAAAAAAAAAAAAAAAAAAAGAATGAACTACTGTACGCAACAGGGACGACGTTCAGGGAAGTTCCCCAGAAACCACTGATGCTATTAACGCAGAAAGGGCAGCACTCTAGGTGTTCTGTGACTTACAGAACCCGCGGAAGGGCAAGAGCAGCAGAATTGGACTCAGCTTTCAGGGAGGGCAGAAGGTCAGGACGAGTGGCCTGTGCAGCAGCTGAGAAATGCCCCCTACCCACATTCCCATGCCCTAGAAAGCCCCAGAAGCCCCCAGCCCCTGGCTGCTCCTGCTGAGCCAGCAGAACGGCAGCTCCCACCATCTCCCTCAGTGCACACTCAGGGCAGCCTGGCCTCTGGCAAGCGTGTCCCTGAGCAAAGCCCTGGCTGCAGGGGCACCTGGCTCTCCAGCCGCTGTAGGTGTGAGAAGCACCTGGGAGGCAGCAGACCCACAGCACTGCCACGACTCTTTCTTTCACTGATATTCAACTCGTCCTTTACAGAACACTGGACAGAATAAAATTTGACCTTTAAAACAGTTGTTCTTCTCTGAAATCACGGAAACAACATTCTGACGCCTGAACCCGAATGTGGACAAGCCGCTGTCCTGAGACTAAACTCCAGCAGGACCTGCTCTGCTTGTGATCCCTGGGGCAGCCGCTCTGCTGAACAAAAGGTTTCTAACAATAAGCAACGAGGAATAATGACTGCCAGGTAGCTGGACAGAAAAGAGGAGATCCCTGCGATGGAAGTGACCTAAAGAGCTGGTTTTCATTTGTAAAAGCATAGGCACACAGCCGAGAACTGCTGACGTATGCAGACATGGGAGACGAGGGTATCATCTTTTCTGACACTGGTCATTGTTTTATTTTGCTGTCTGCTTGAGAGGAGGTCCTTTCTCCAGAAGTCTGCAAGAATGGCCGTGGCTGGCTCTGTCTGGGAGAACAAGTACATGCTGAGGGGACAGGGCACGAAGACCTCCCGCTGCCACCTATCAAAGGCCTTTCTGCAGAGAACACAAGCCTCTCTATGACCTCGAGTAATACTTAGAACGCGGGCCTGCCAGCCTAGGAACATGATGAAAATTATCTAACTCTGTACTTTATAAAGGCTAGTAATGAGTAAAAATGGACGGAGATGGAAGAACCTTGGAGATTATCAGGCAACCTCAGTAGCCACCCTCGTTGACAAGCTGAAAGCAATAGAACTCAATCGGATAAAGTTTGTCGAGTAGAGGCCCAATCTGCCTCTCCGCTACCCCTCAGGCCTGCTACACTAAGGGAAATGCGGTAACTGTTTACTGCTACAGTATCTGAAACCTGCACTGAAGAACAGGGCAGGTGAGATGCCCGTGCCTGAAACCAGACATTTTCTCTGTGCAGTTTCCATGTCATCTGTTTGCATTAAACCCCCTATGGTTCCAGAATCCCATCTGAAGGTCGTTCTGCCCACGGCATTTTTGTTGTTGACAAAATGGCAAACCCTTGCAGATTTTCCCACTTAAATGATTTCACAAAAAGGTTAACTTGTTTCTAAATGCCAGGCTGCCAGTGGGAACCAAATGAACGAAAAGCAATCACCTGCCTGGTTTTATGTGCATTATCTCAATCACAATTACACTACTCATTTCACTGAAAATCTTTCAAGTCACCTCTGCAGGCTTAAGTCCAAACTGCAATTAGTATAAAGCAAATGAAGCAGCCTCCATGTTTGTTCCATGAAACCACAAAGAATATTAACATTCTCTCCCACGTGCCAATAACTTGTTATCTTGGTCCCAAGAGACTCAGCTCCACAAAGGTCATGGGTACGAAGGGCTTACTATTTGCTATGACTTTCGCTAACATCTTTAAAATGGGAAGATAAATTATGCAACTTTATTAACTCTGGGCGTCTTAGTCAAAATAGTTAAGAGAAATAAACTTTGAAAGTGGTATGAGTAGAAAAAAGGGCGCCTTACAATGCTCTTGTCAGCAAGGAAGGTGATCCAGTCCTTATCCTATATCCACTCCAATACCTAGTCCTTACTCCAGTAGGAACAAATGCACAGTCCAGCCTGCTCCTCTGGCTTCCACTGGAATGTCCACTCACACTTCCCCTACCTGGCCTGGCCCTGGTCTCCCTTCACTCCCAGCTCAGACATCACCAACTCTATGGAGCTTCCCCCGGCTGTCCCCCTCCCGTCTCTCCAAGACCCGTCTAACTCTTCCAATGCGGTACGGACTCACTTCCCCGCCTCCCTGGGAGGCAACAAGCTGTACTGGAAAGATCAACACGCACCGGGGCAGGGATCCAGCAGAATCTACCATCGGCACTGGCACGCTGGGAAAGGGAGGTGGAGACGGGAACGCCTTCCTCCCAGGGTTATTGGGAAAATCCAGGCCCTGATGAAGCAGTGCCCTAACCACATAGAATGCCCTCAACAAGTGCCACCTACTGCATTCCTTGAGCAGACAATTCCTGGAATGCTGTTGGCCTGACTAGAAAGCCTTCTCTGGGGATACGGTAGCGGCCTAGAAGGCGCGATCAGAGGACACAGCAGTGATTCACACGGCTTCTGGTCCAGAGAACTCGCCCTCCACCTTCACAGACTGCATTCTTCCTTTCATGGCACTGTCTCAGTCGACCGTTCACTCCTCAGGCGGGTTCGCGGGCTGCTCGGCCGCCCATCTCCCCACGAGGCTCTGCCCCACGACAGCAGGGGCAATGCTGGGCGCTGCTCACACAGGCTGAAGCACAGTGGAATCCCAGTAAACATTTGCTGGATGAATGAATGATGTTTATTTTCCCTATCAGACTTAGAATTCTTTGCCAGTAGGAGGTATCACTTATTGTTATATCCACGGCAACTAGCAAAGTGACGCATACATGGCCAACAATCAACTTCTTGCTGTGTTCAATCAAGTAGTCATTTTCATCCTTGCGCCCTTCCTGAGCCTTGCCCAGGGCTGTGATTAGATTCAGGGTCACTTGTTTCAGCCTCACCTATACTCACGGTAATGACCTAACTCTCCAGGTTCACCCTGGAGACACCAGTAGCTTGTTCTAGCACTTCTTCTAGTCTCCATCTTCTGTGTCTGCAGCAGGTTTGATCAAGGGAGAGGGAAGAAAAGTCTTCTTAAACTCATAGCAAGGAGAAATAGTTGATAATAAACATTTATTTTGGCAAAACCAAATTTGGAGAAGAGTAGTATTTCAGGTAATATCAAATGGCAAAAAGATTTTTAATATTTCATACTGAAAGGCGTCAAAAATACAGCTCTTTGAGGGAGAGTCACTAAAAATAAAAGGTTTGTCCTTCCTTCTCAGCCCAAAAGTCCCCGTCAAGGCACGGTAAGCATTTCACAACAGATGCAGGATGCGCCGGCACAGGCAGACGGGAGCGAGAGATCTCAGTGGCCTCCAGGGTTTACGAGGCAAGCAAGACTTCCTCCAACTTTCCCACGAAGATCTTCCGAGAGTTCTTCATACTTCATATCATTTCTAAAGAAAGAGTTTCTCAAGAAGAAAACGGGCAGCGTGGTTAGGATGCACGCCGGTAATGAGGCTCTTCCATGCCTCCCTCCTCTCCAGGAAACTCAGGTCTTTGATGTGTGACAACCAGCAAACCACCTAATTAGGAGGATGGGGAGGAGTCCAGTAAAAATCAGAGACAGCAGGTGGGAGGGGCCACTGCACCCTCGGTTGACAACAGCAAAAACAGGTAAAGTCCTTGCCCAAAGATCTCAGTGATTTCCTTTCAAATGTTTTCATTGACAGATTAAAAAGAGGGAAGAAAGGCGGGAGAAAGGGGAGGGGAGAATGCAGAGGACAGAAGCAGGAGAAAAAGGTCTCTGCAGCTCAGGGAGAAAAAAGCCGAAACTTTTTTGTTCCTTTCGAGGAGTAATGCAGATTAAAACTATAGCAACATAAATTATGTTAATATAAACATAAAATTTATAAAAGTATATTTCACTTTGTAAGAAAAATTCCAACTCCTTCTGAAGCAAATGAACACTATAAATTTATCTCAGGCACTTTAGAGTTAAAAACCCACATTGTAATAAACGGCCCATCTCCTAATCAGGCAAACTCCCAACAGCCATCATTCCTCTGGAGACACAGACTCCCTTCTCGTTCACATCCCTTCATTAACCAACACTTCCCAAGCCTGCCAAGGCCAAGGATTCTGAGTGCTACTAAGTGCTTCTTAGGAGACCAGCAGGGACGGAGGAGGAGGCAGAGGGAGGGGCAGGAGGAGAAAAGGGTGAAGAGTGGGGGGAAGAAGACAAGAAGGAAAGGAGGGAAGAGCAAGCACTGGAAGGGGAAGGAGGAGAAGAAGAAGGGGGTGGGCGCAGGGAAAGCAAGGAGGAGCCTGGAGGATGGGAGGCCATCGAGGAGGAGAAGGTGAAGCAGCAGCAGCAGCAGCTTCAGTGGGAGGGGGGAACACCCTAGCACCTGAAGCAAAGAATCAATACTGAGTGTAGAAATTATTTTCTCAGGATTGCTTCTGTTACTTAGGGAACAAAAATAAACACAGCTAAATGCATTTGTGCTGGGCATTAAAGAAGAAATCGTATTTTTAATCATTAACAAAGAATAGGAAGCCTCACAGCACATTTCAGGAGTCTGGAAGCCCAGCCCCCGGAAGCACAGATAGGACAGCAGACCTTCCAGGGAACAGGGCGCTCCACAGCCGAGATGGTGTGCCCGTGAGAGCCCTCTGCCCTAAGTCGTAAACACTCCACCACCGAGTCCCTCCCAGACGCAGCTGTGGAGGAGGCCTGCATTTTGCTCCAACAGAAGCAAGTCCTCCAAGGGTTTCTGTCTCAGCCACGACAGGGTGAAGAGCAAAAGCCCACGCGGCTGTCACGGGGAAGATGCAGAGCAGGGGAGCCTGAGGACCCAGATCCTTGGGAGATGAGCCTCAGAACAAACACCCAGCGCAGGACGCTTCCGTGCCAAAGCAGGGCAGGCCAGCCCATCTCGCGCACACATCTGCTTGCACACATGCACACGTACAGAACCACTCTCAGGAAAAGCAGAGGAAGGCACGAGGCCCAGTCAGGACAGGGTGAGCTCAGGAAGACAGAGGAGGCTGTGACTGGGGAGGGGCTCAGAGGGGGTTTCAAAGGCAAAGTCACCTTCCATTTCTTAAGCCCAAAAATGCATAAAAACAATTCATTCTATTATTTTCCACACGGTACACAGATCCACGTGCACACTCCATAAAAAGCACAAACGTAGGCACAGGCTCCCTTCACTCCCTGCCATTCAGGAACATGCACCGTTTGAGGGGAAATAATGTCAATATCTCACCTAAGAATTCAAAGACAACCAAATACCTCCCAGCTCACTGATGCCTACGCTTCCATGTCTCCAGAGTGCTGGAGGGAAGTGTAAATAAGATTCCTCGCAGATTGCCTGGCTTTGCAAAGAAAGAGATGATGGTTGTCATTTTTGTCAGTTTAGAGTGGCTTGCAAAATATAACTGGAAACATACAACCAGCCAATGACCTGCAATCCCACACAGTCCAGAGAAATGAAAATAGATGGTCCACACAAGACTTGCACCCCAACAGTCATGGCAGCTTTATCCCTAAAAGCCAGCCGCTGGAAACAGGTGCGGTGTGAACCTGCGGGAGAGGGAGTGTGGATGCACATCGCACGGATGTACAGGCTCCGGAGCATCCAGCAATGAGCTGCCGCCTGGACGAGTCTCAGAAGCCTCACCCTGAGTGAACAAGGCCAAACGCAAAAGCAGAAGAATACATCACGTGTGGTCACTGTAGAGAAAGGTAAAAAGTAAGTGAGGCCACCTGGGCAAGATTACGACTGGGAGGAAAGGCTGGCAAGGCTGATTCCACCGCCCTCCTAACCTCACAGGCGGCTGCCCTCACCCACTGCCGGATGTAGGCACAGCTAACCATGGGATGAATTCAGTTTGCAGTTGAACATTAAAGCAAGAATGACAACAGTCCCTCCCTAAAACTGGTTCCCTCCTGGTTCAGGGACTGAAAGCACCTTTCTAAGACTATGGAAAGCCACAAGATTAGGATTACGTGAGGAGTCTGAATTCTGCTAAGATGTAAATGTCGCTAATGATACCCAGCCATCAGCCCTAGCTTGCCTTTCTATAATTCCTTGCTGCTCAGGAGTCGTGGCCAGGGGTTATAAAATTTGCGACTTCCCCAATGGCTCCTGTAGAAAACAGCACTATTACAAAACCTAAGCTTGGTCTCTTGAGATGTTTTTCAGAGTTTTGCATTCTGGCAACCAACTGACCCCACCTGGACCCATCCTGTGCCCCACCCAGAGGCAGACTCAGTGCAGAGGACCATTTTTCCCACCCCATGACACCAATCAGCAGCACCCATTCCCCAGCCCCTGCCCACCAAATTAGCCATACAAACCCTAGTCTCTGGGTCCTCACAGGGGCTGATTTGAGTAATAATAAAATTCCTGTCCTTCCACCTCATGGCTTTCAGTTACTCTTTCTTTCCTATAATACTGCAGCCTCCGTGAATTGGTTTCATCTGTGCAGCAGACAAGAAGAACCCATCGGGCAGTTCCATGGGCAAAACTAGCCTCTGGTGATAGGAGGCAGAAGGCGGCTGGCCTCAGCCAGGAGAAACTGACTGGAAAGGGGGACTGAGGGTGCTTTCTGGGGAGTGGAAATGTTCCCTATCTTGCTCTGAGTGTGATTAAACGGGAGTATACAATTGTCAAAACTCATCAGACTAAACACTTAAGATCTATGCATTTTACTACATATAAATGGCATCTAAAAATTGCCTGGAAAAAAGTTTTTAGAAAGGCATATAAAAAAGGGGTGTTCTAAACTTCAAGAGATTTAGAGAGGCATGAAATATACAAAATGGAAAATAGAATGGCCCTTTCTGTACCCCTCTAAATCTGTTGTTTTGATTGTGAATTACTGAGGCCCTGGTGTGCAGCACCGTGAATCTCGAATGGTGTGGAGTCCAAATGCCAACCTAGAGAGCCAACCTAGAGTTGCTGACACTCTCAGCAACTCCATTCATCACAGCCACTGTCTTGGAACCACTGGATAAAAAACCCATCCTAGGAGAACCAGGAGGCAATAGAGAGCAACTCTCTGATGTACCATCCTGAGAACCCACTAAGAAAGGGGGTGGGGGGTGGAGGATCCCTTTCCCAGCAGCAACAGAAACTCTAAGAAGAAACTTAACAACACATGCATAGGAGCGTCAGGGAGAGACTCTCCTACCTTATCGACGGACATAAAAAGGCAGAGCAGAATAGCCCAAGAAGCCACCACTGCCACGGCTGCAAAACACCAGGTCTCCCCAGCTGACCTACAAGCTCATATCACCCCAATCAAAAGCCCAACACCGTGGTAGAGAAGGGTTGTTAGCTGGGGCCTGCTAGGAGCAAGGAGAGTCCTGGGGCTCCCACTCGGCTCCTCTGCTGAGACCTAGAGAGCTGGCCTGGCCACAGCGGCCTCCACCTCTGCCTCTCCGGCTCTGCCTTCACAACAGTGAACTCCATCTGCTCCTCACAGCCACCCACCTTGTGCTGAGACTTGGAATTGCTCTCCTCCTCCTAATCCATCCACAATCAATGCAGACTTTGAGAACAAGGCACTTCAGATCTCCCCCACATCTTAAGATTTCACCAAGTCAGCCATGCTCACACCCTAACTCAGCTCGTTCAACCCCTGCCACTTCCAGTCCTGCTCCCGTGCTCAGGGGCCAGGGCCGACAGAAGATGGCAGCAGGAGAGAACCTTAAGTGGGGTGGGTCGGCAGGGAGACTTAGACAAAGAAGAAAAAGAGCCTGAGAAAGATGAGCAGGCCCAAGAGGAGGAAACACAGCAGAGGGAGAGGAACACCGCCAAGGGCAGCCGGGCTGGGGGTTGGAGCTTGATCTTGACCTTGCCTTGTTTCCAGCAGGTGAGCCAGAGTCACAGGGCACTTTAGGAAGCTGATTGGGGGTGGCATGGAGGAGGCTCCTGCTGAGAGAAGGGTGGGGAGATGGGGTGGGGAACAATGGGAATGGGGGGACCAAGGGGCTGCCTGCATCCGGGACAGTGGCTGACCATCCTTCCGGCAGTCAGTTACAGCCAGCAGGGGTCACTTAGGGCTTGAGGGAAGGATGGGACTGCCTGTATTGCCAGGCGCGCATGGCCCTTGGTAGTCCCTTGCTGCAAAAGGGTAGAATATAAAGAAAATGGGAAACGGGGCAAGGGGTGATCATGGGTGGCAAATGGGGCTCTGGGAAGACCTGCAGGAGGCCAGTCATCATCAGACTCTTCCTGCAGCTCCACTGTGTCCCCAGCTCTGCTCCTCAGAGTGTGACTATAATTTCTACAGAACAGATGCCACTTTTTCATAAACTCTAGGGTGCCAAAGGTTGTACGATGCATCACTGTCTTCTATGTTACTAAGGAAAAAACTGCCAATTAAACTATGACACTACACAACACTTTCTCTTTGAATGGAATTGTTATCTGATACTTAGTAAGAAGAGCTATGATCAACTTACTCAGACATGTTTCTCATTTATCATGCTTTTTTTTTTTTTGAAACAGAGTCTTGCTCTGCCGCCCAGGCTGGAGTGCAATGGCGCGATCTCGGCTCACTGCAGCCTCCATCTCCTGGGTTCAAGCAATTCTCCTGCCTCAGCCTCCTGAGTAGCTGGGATTACAGGTGCCCACCACCACGCCCAGCTAATTTTTGCATTTTTAGTAGAGACAGGGTTTCACCACGTTGGCCACACTGGTCTCGAACTCCTGACCTCAGATGATCCGCCCACCTCAGCTTCCCAAAGTGCTGGGATCACAGGCGTGAGCCACCGCGCCCGGCCTCGTTTAACATTCGTGTGTGACAAATGTCACAGCCCAAAGGCGAAAGCCCCAAGTGGCTCCTTCTGCCCCAAAGTCCCCTTCCTGCTTTGAGATGACACATGGTGAATAGGTCTTTTAAATTAGTTGCCTATTATTAAAGCAAAAAATAGTCACGGTTTTAAAACAGAAGGCACATAGAAGGGTTTTGTGTGAAAAGGTAAAAGTCCCATTCTGCGTCTGCCCCAGGTCACGGTGACAAACATTCTGTGCTTCGCCTCATTTGTGGGACCCTTGCCCCTTCAAATCACGTTTTATTCTGGAGTTAGATTCTGAAGTCAGTACAGACCTGATTCAAAATGTATTCTGAGGCCAGGCGTGGTGACTCATACCTGTAACCCCAGCACTTTGGGAGGCCAAGGCAGGTGGCTCACCTACAAGGAGTTCGAGACCAGCCTGACCAACATGGTGAAACTCCGTCTCTACTAAAAATACAAAAATTAGCCGAGTGTGGTGACACGTGCCTGTAGTCCCAGCTACTCGGGAGGCTGAGGCAGGAGAATCGCTTGAAACCGGGAGGCAGAGGTTACAGTGAGCCGAGATTGCGCCACTGCACTCCAGCCTGGGTGACAGAGCGAGACTCCGTCTCAAAGAAAAATAAATGTATTTTGACCCAGTATGCTGCTTTCAATACTAGAATGAGTCAACACAGCAAAACACCGAGAGGTGAAGGAAAACGAGAACGACTAAGGAAGCCACAGGCTGATGTCCCCCTTTCGTGTTCACTCCTTGGCATCTGAGTGAGTGGAGGAGGGGCAGATCCACCGACTTGCCCTCCATCTATCTATGGACCTACCCACCCATGTACACATATGCCACACCCACCTACACACATTACATATGACAAGCAGGAACGGCTGACTCCTATCGGTCATATGTGCACACACTAAAACTGTTGAATACATTTTCTTCTTTTGCATTTTAAATTTGAGGTATTTTAAGCTGGGCACTGTGGCTCACACCTGTAATCCTAGGTACTCCTGAGGCTGAGGCAGGAGGATCACTTCAGCCCAGGAATTCGAGGTTAGTTAGCCATGATCACACCACTGCACTCCAGCCTGAGTGACAAAGCAAGACACCACCTCTACAAAAAAAAAAAAATTAAAAATTAGCTGGGCATGGTGGCACACATCTGTAGTCCCAGCTACTCGAAAGGATATGGCAAGAGGATAGCTTGAGCCTAGGAGGTTGAGGCTGCAGTAAGCTATGACCGCATCACTGAACTCTAACCTGGGCAACAGAGCAAGACCCCTCTAAAAATATAAAAACAAATAAATAAAAATAAATTTTAAAAAAACAAAACATATGGCTCACACCTATAATCCCAGCACTTTGGGAGGCCGAGGCAGGCAGATCACTTGAGGTCAGGAGTTTGAGGCCAGCCTGGCCAACATAGCGAACATAGTGAAACCCGGTCTCCACTAAAAATACAAAAATTAGCCAGGCATGGTGGCACGTGCCTGTAGTTCCAGCTACTTGGGAGGCTGAGGCAGGAGAATCTCTTGAACCCAGGAGGCTGCAGTGAGCCAATGTCACGCCACTGTGCTCCAGCCTGGGTGACAGAGCAAGGCTCTGTCTCTAAATTAATAAATAAACTATGTTTTAGATATCTTCCTGTAACAGAAATTAGTCTTAAATAATTCTGTGTTCTGTCCAAGTCTGAAATCCTTCAGAGGGAGGAGGATTAGAAAAGGAATGTTTTGGTAACTTTCTCTTTCTTCTATGCCTATCCATTTATTTTTCTTTACTATCTTTTCTGAGGTCAATTATGGTCATTTACATTTTCCTAGAAAATTATGCATCGCATACAAGTTTTCCAATTTATCTGCAAAGTTTTGCAAAGCACTCTTTTATGACTCTCGATTTCCTCAACTCGAGTTATTTCTCCCTGATTATCTGTGCTTTCTTCTTGACTTTTGTTGGAATTTAGCTAAGATTTTTGTATAAAAACAAAACCTATAACTAAAAATTCTACACAAAGATGACGTGACCTCAGGGCACGTTCCAGGCTGGGGTGAGCAGCGTGTTGATTAAGGAGCCTGCCACACATGCAGCCCTTTAGAAGAGACTCTTCCTTATACAAGCCGTGAGTAAGCCTCCCGGTTCTGCCATGCGCTTTAAATCCTGCCACCCAGCCCTCCAATCACAGGTGATTCCAGAGGACAGCCTCACTCCCTCAGAACCAACCCGCAGACGGGCCAGTTACCCGGGGGACCGCATGAAGCTAAGCAGAGCTGAACGGCCTCTCTAGGTTGGGAAGGCAGTGGACTGCACTCAGTCTTCCACGCGCTGGGCCGGGAGCCCACTGAGGGGAGCGCCCTCACCACAGCCCGTGCAGCCCTCACCTGGGAGGGGCCTTTCCGGATTTCTGCCTCCATGGCTCCTCTGTTGTGCCTTAGCATCTGCACCAATGGCTCTCAGGCATGCCCCCAGTTTTCTGTGTTTCAGACACCACAGCGTGGGGGAGTCTCCTAATACTGTAGTCCAAAATGAGGGTATGACCCCCTGGCCTAGGGGCCACATCACAGGGCACTGGATCTGGCGCACCCTCTCTCTCCTCTTGCTGGAAGTAAATGGTACCACCTGAGCCTGGCATCTGGCATCTGTTCTCAGGGACTTTGAACCCCACACTCCCTTGTCCCTGGGTGGCACTTGTCTGTCTTTTAACACGGGCCATACAGCCTGGCCATCCAGTGAAGCGTCGAACACTCTTGTGGGGGAAATTTAATGTTGAAAATCCAGTGACACAATGCAGTGGGCAGAGAGCGGAAGCTGAAGCAACAGAGGAAAGGTCAGAAGTTGGTGGTTTAGGACTAGGGACCACTAGCATGTGAGCCCAGCTGGCTCCTGTGGGGACCCCTGGGCCCAAGCAGACAGAGTCCCAACAAAGATGACTACATCAGAAAGGAAGCACCCAGCCCTCACGCACAGGGAGGCGTAGGAACGTCCTGCAGGGTAACTGCCGAGTGGGGAGCAGAGACCCACAGGGCTGCAGCACGGTGGAGACCGGGCACTGGCGTGGACATGCACCCCCTCCTGCCGAGCTCCCGGTCCACCAAGAGCCTCCAACCCGCAACCAGACTTCACAGAGGTCCGGCTCCAGCCACTCTACCTGCACGCACCCCGACAGGAGCTTTCTCCCGACATACACTCCAGGTGGAGAGACCACAGTTCTCAGAAAACCAAGACTCCTAACGAAAACACACAGGAATCTTCAGGGATTGCTATTAAACTATATACTATATCTATGATCAGTATAGTCAATAGTCATAGAACCTCTTTTCCTTTTTCAATTAGAGACAAGGTCTCACTGTGTTGCCCAGGCTGGTCTCCAGCTCCTGAGCTCAAAGGACCCTCCTGTCTTGGCCTCCCACAGGCACGAGCCACAGTGCCTGGCCGAACCTCTTAACAGTTTTATGAAACAAATTATCAAGACAAAGGCTCTTTTAAGAATTAAATGTTATCATGAGGCTCTCAGAAGACACCACACATATTATTTGGAAAGGAAACAAGTCCTCACAACAGAAATTATACCTTATTCAACTGAAAAGTCTCCATTTTGAACTCTTAGAACTCAACAATAAAGACAAACAGCCCAAGTAATAAATGGACAAAGGATTTGAATAGACTTTCCTCCAAATGGCCAATAAGCACATGAAAAGAAGGGCAACATCATTAATCACCAGGGAAATGCAAACCAGAACCACGTGAGATGCCACCGATCACAATAACAACAATGTAAGAAACAGGAAGTCGCAGATGTTGGGAGGATGTGGAGAGACTGGAGCCCTCATACACTGCTAGTAGACGTGGAGAAACAGTACAGCCACTGTGGAAAACAGATGGGGAGTGCCTCAGGGAGGTAAAACACAGCGTCATCATATGACCCAGCAATCCCACTCCTGGGCAGAGGCCTACACAAACACGAGTACGTACATATTCATAGCAGCATTATTCAAACAGCCAAAAGGTGGAAACCACGCAAGTGTCCATCAACTGATGAACGCATAAAATAGAAATGTAGGATATCCATACAATGGTTTTTCAGCTATAAAAAGAGTTGAGGCTGAGGCAGGATGATCACTTGAAGCCAGGGGTTCAAGACCAGCCTGAGCAACAAAGCAAGACCCTATCTCTACACATGCACACACAAAAAGGATTAAATTACTGATACATGCAATAACATGGATGAATCTTAAAAACATTCAAGATGCTAAGTGAAGAGCCCAGACGCACAAGGCCACATACTGTACGGCTCCGTTTGTGTGGAGAACCTAGAACGGGCATCTCCAGAGACAGAAGGCAGACTGCAGGGAGGGGAGATGAAAAGTGACTGCGGATGCGTTTTGGGTTTCCCTTTGGGGTAAGGAAAGTGTTCTGGTACTAGGCAGTTATGACAGTTGCACAAGATTGCAAAGATGTTAAAAACCAATTGAGTTGTACTTTTTTTTTTTTTAGATGGAGTCTCACTCTGTCGCCCAGACTGGAGTGCAGTGGCGCGATCGTGGCTCACTACAACCTCCACCTCCTGGGTTCAAGCAATTCTCTTACCTCAGCCCCCTAAGTAGCTGGGATTTCAGGCGCCCACCACCACACCCGGCACATTTTAAAAATATTTTTAGTAGAGACAAGGTTTCACCACGTTGGCCAGGCTGGTCTCCAACTCCTGACCTCAGATGATCTGCCCACCTCGGCCTCCCAAAGTGCTGGGATCACAGGTGCGAGCCACTGTGCCCAGCCGAGTTGTACATTTTAAAACGGTGAACTTGACGTTACGTGCTTTGTCCATTTTTTAAAATCTCCATTATGTGTCACACCAACAAGTAAATTGTGGACATTTGGGAGGGGGCTGTCCAGAAGCCTCCGTGAACACCCAAATTCAAGAACACCACTGTGACATATGGTTTCCCCTGCAAAATGAAATCAAGTACCGCAGACACTTTGAAGTGGCCGTCCCCCTCCAATCTGTTATTGATCGTTTCCCCCTTGATCAGCACTTTCCAATTTGGCTGGAGCGGGATTTTACAACTCTTCCTAGTTGCATATGGTGAGCATACGGTGGGTTCCTCATCGTCACCTCCAAATTTAGCTTTCCATTCTTTAACACATCATCACATCTTCCACTTTCTGACTTCAAAGCAGCACTTCCATCCCTCGCCCGGCACCTGCCTGTCCTTCAAAGCCATCTCCACATCGCTCTGTATCACGGTCCCCAAGTTAACTCAGGAAACACACATGGCACGTGAGATCTGTGAAACCACGACAGCTGAGCTACGGTTTTAGTCCCAGCCTGACGGTGGGGGGCCCTCATTTGCAATTTGTCACACACACAGACAACTCCCTTGTTAAAGGGAACATGATGATGAGAGATAATATCCTCAAGAGGCCTGTTAAGGACAGAGCTAAGCCCCTATTTCTCTCTAAAAATATTACACTTCAAGTAGGTCAATTAATAGAGGAGAGTCAGGAAGAGGAGATCCCAGCAAGAGGATAAAACCAGAGACAAGGCAGGATGGGGAGGGGCTTAAGGCAGCAAGACTCTGGGCAGAATGTTCTGGGAGTGGCCTCCACCACCTCAACCATGAGGAAGAGGAAGGGATAAGGGACAGAAAGGGACAGGAAGTAAGGATCTGATGACCAACCACCATGGCCTCCCTGGTGCAAATGCTTTATATACGTTTATTCTCTCCATTAATTCTCATTTGCATGTACAAATCTTAAAAGTAACTTGTAAATAGTAACTTGTAAAAAGTAACTTGTAAAAGTAACAAGTAAATAGTAACTTGTCCAAAGTTACATTTCTAAGAAGTGGCAAAGCCAGAACTAAACCAGTTCACATTCTTTCCCCAGTTAAGCTCTCCCCACCCCACTCCTCAGTGCACTGGGAGAGAGGAGACCACATTTCCCAGGGAGCTTCCCTGCCAGTGAGAGGGGTGCGCCCACCCAGGAAGGGAAGGAGCGGCGAGCCCAGCACGAGTCTGTGGACCTACGAGGCAGAGGGGAGGAGGCGGACTCCACCGATCCTCCCCGGGCCGTGACTAAACGGACTGCGGCCCATGCTGCAACCCACTCTAGTCAACATGCGCGCTCTTCAATCCCAAATGGGCTCTCCAGTGAATCCCCTCGGTGGTCTCGGACAGCAAGAGTCCAACACAGGGCTGGCCAGCAAGGGCCCCTCTGGGACCAGCTCCAATGGACTGAAACCCTGAGGGGTCTAGTCACAACTGGCTGCCATCCTCCGGGCGGCTGCAGAATGATGCCTTTCTTTCGTCCTTCTTTCTGTAGTGTGTTTGGTGTGCCTAAAAGAATTTATAGGTCACGTCACTAAGGTACTTGGAGGGATGGCAGTGGGTGGCAACACCTTTACACTCTGGTACAATTGATCTAAAGAGTCTGGAATAAACTGCTTTGCATAATCTAAGCTCGCTTCCAGAAGCTGCTTCCAATACCATGGCCTCTGGGGACAGGGCAAGGCAGGAAGTGCATGGGCAGAGCTGACTACAAGGCTTCTGGCTGAAGAGCATGAATCAGAATTCTCACTGAACACGGCACGCACGTGTAAAAGCTGTCAGGCGAGAAGCGCTAGAAGGGAGGGGAAGACGAAGTGGGAGAGCACGGCTGAGGCCAAGGCAAAAATATAAGTAAAATGTTGGTCACAGAACAGTTCTTAACTTTCTGGGCAGTAAGCAGTTAAGTGAAACTGTCAAAACGGAACAGTTAACCCCAAGACAACCAGAAGATATGGTCTGTGCCATCCTGCAACTGTAACGAGTACACAGGCAAAGGGCTTCACAGCAGGTGCTGAATTATGCAAGCTGTGAGCCATCCACCCACAGCTCTGCCTTTGCCCATGAGTGCTCATTGGCAGCTTGTCACAGAAACTCAAGGTAGATGAAGC
Source organism: Chlorocebus sabaeus (assembly GCF_047675955.1). Lineage (NCBI taxonomy): Eukaryota > Metazoa > Chordata > Mammalia > Primates > Cercopithecidae > Chlorocebus > Chlorocebus sabaeus. The sequence continues at coordinate 78,252,339 of NC_132919.1, read as the reverse complement.
CCAACCTTAGGACCCACAGAGAAGGAAGTCAGGTGAGTGTGGGCAGGAGGAGGGAGGGCTGGCGGCAGGGCAGACAGCAAGACAGGGATGGATGATAGAATGGGAATGGCATCAGGGTAGCATGCCAGGGGATGCTGCCAATCGCAATTAGAGGGCCATTTTCACCAGCTGAACTGGACTGTCAATTTGGAACTAATGTCGCAACGTGAATGCCCTAAGCAGGAGTCACCGCGAGTAACAGTCCACCTTGGGCTGTTCCACAAATAGCTTTGGAGCACCTCCAGGTGGGGGATACAGTTCTAGGGCAACTTAGCTGCTGCCTCCCCGATTATCCACATCTGACCCTGAAAATCCTAAGAAAAGGTAGAACTCACTCATTTATGGGTCTTCACTGCATCTGTATTAGCCCATTTTCACGCTGCTGATAAAGACGTACCCAAGACTGGGCAATTTACAAAAGAAAGAGGTTTAATACACTTAGAGTTCCACATGGCTGGGCAGGCCTCACAATCATGGCGGAAGGCAAGGAGGTGCAACTCACGTCGTACATGGATGGTGGCAGGCGAGACAGAGCTCACGTAGGGACCTGAGACTTATTCACTACGGACAACAGCACAGGAAAGACCCGGCCCCATGATTCAATTACCTCCCACCAGGTTCCTCCTACGGCATGTGGGAATTGTGGCAGTTACAGTTCAAGATGAGATCTGGGTGGGGACACAGCCAAGCCATATCGGCATCCATCTATAAAATTCATCCCAAAACATTTGGGGGTGGGGGGCACCGCCAAGCGAGTGACTTGTGCTGATACCGATTGCTTTGCCCACAAAGCAGGGGCCTGTCTCATCATCCCAGGGAAAAGAAGACACGTGGATCTTAGAAGCCATCCATGTAGCGCTCCCCAAAGCCAACACAGCCACCTGAGCAGCGGGAGCACTCTGTACCAAGGGTTTCACAGTTTGTCACACATGGCCACACGACACTCCCCGTGAGGCAGACAGGTCAAGCAGCAGCCCCATTTAGGGACAAGGAGAAGACGTCTGGATTCCAATTATCCTCACTACAAACCCCTATACAACACGGAATTACACATAAACATGCAGTTCTGCAAGTAACACTTGTGCCTAAAATCCAAAAGACACACCTGTTAAGTGTCCAAAGTAGAATCAAAACTGTCCACTACTGGCCTTCACAACCCCCTTGCTCCCCGAACCCTCTCCTCCCAACAGGAGGTATAATCATCAGCTTCGGTTCATTCAAAGCATCTCATAAAAGCATACAAACAACTCTATTATCAATACCACGGAAAGAATGATTGTCATTTACATTAAAATGCAATAACAATTTCTACTGGGCTAATGAACCAGGTCTTGGGAGCTGTTTTGTTCTCTCCTTGAACATACTCTGCTTGGGGTTAGGCACTATAAAAAACATGTTTATCTAACGGTAAAACCAACTTTCATCCCTTAACCACAAATTAACTGTGACACATCTGAGAAGCACGCTGAACTGAAGGGAAGCTGGCATTCAAAACCTGTTCACTGTAATCCACAAACCAGGGCTGTGCGTGGATAACTAAGAACTGTTGGCCACATGGAAACTGATTCAACCTGACCACTCAGCTCCCTGGAAGCCCCACGGCTGCCACATGGGACTTGCTGCCTTCACTACTCACAGACCTGGACAAGATGAGAACGAGTTCCTACAACAACATGGCTCCATGACTGAGGAGCACCTTCCGCCGCCGCCTCTAGACACACCTGCCCGACGGACGGACTCGGTCAGTGGAGGCACCGCCACGCTATTTCATCTTCCTTAGTAAACGATACATATTCCCAAAGAAACTTATTTTTAAGGCACGGGAAGAATTAAAGCTCACCCCAAGTGAAGAGGTGTGGCCTCTGCTCCTGGTGTTGTCCACTCTCTCTGGGGAAAGAAGGACCCAGAGAGCGAGGTCCCTCCTGTGTGCCTTTTTCCACAGGCTCCAGCTCCTAACTTCCACCCTGTACTAAACTGCCAGAAGCCCCAATCTGTTAGAAAAATTCTCTTAAAAGATAAATTCTTCACTGTATGCTCCCAGCTTTATAATAATCTCCTACTCCCAACTCCCAATAAAACTTTCATTTGAGACTTATGATGGAATGAGTGAGGTTTTACTGCAGAATTTTCCACTGAAACAACGGTCGGCATTTTTCCTCCAATCTCTGGCAGAACACAAATTTATGCACCTACGAGGTAATAAGGCAAAGCCTTAAATTTAATCAGAAGAAACATTTCATCAGTGGCAAACTGATAAATTATTTAGAAAAGGGCTCAATGGGCCTAAGCAAGGAAATACAGGCCAGACAGTGGCTGGCAGCCTTCAGAAAAAAATATAATCACCATGGTTTCTCTCAATTCCTTTTGAACTGGAATCACCTATATCAAAAGCTAGAAAAATGAAGAAGAACAAGTCCAAGTGTTCCAGCATCGGCAAGGAAATCATTAGAGGCTTCCAGGTACCACTCTGGTGCCACCGATGGGGGTTCGGCTTTCTGCACCTCCTGGGTGGACACTACTGTTGAGGAAACAGGCATTTCCTACTCTGCTCCCATCCATGACAGCGTGGAGGCAACGACTCCGGCAAACTTTAATGAAAATAACCTCATTTTCATTAAATGACCCAAGGTTTTCCACTCTTGCAATAAAGGACACTGAGAAAGAGAAAACCAGATATATGGGTCTTTCCATCGAAGGCCTGGGAAATTTAATAACGCCCCCATTGTTTTACTGCAGATGGCACATCAGCCTCTTTTTATTACTGCAGAAACTCGAGAGCCCTGTAGAGTGCAATCAAGTGGTGCGTGTTTAGCCTCGCAATGTTTCAAAGGACCCTGATTTACAGTCAGGAACCAGGCCCCTTGCACACAAACATCTGAGCTTGCTAAGTCCCTCCTGTTCTGTGCAAACTCTAGAAGGCAGCATGAGGTCTGCCCCACACTGAGAGCCGCGCTATCTATGCCAGGCCTCCCTCGCTCTGTCCTGTAACCCACGGAAAGCCGTGAGGAGAAGTGTACCACGCGCACCGGGGCAGGTGCTATTATTACCCAGTGCATATGGCACAGCCCCACGCTCACACCAGAGAGCCGGTCAGAGGTATCCTGTGACATCCGACACCTTAGGCTAATTTCTAAAATAGATGAGGCCCACCCATGGTTAGTAACAGGAAATTTTAGAACATTTTTATTGTACTTAAAAATGAATGCAATAGTGTTGGCATTCGAAAAGCAAATATTAGGTATCCATTGTTGTGGTTTTGCTTCCTGAATGCAGACAAAAGATCCCACTCTGTGTGCATGAACGGCTTCTTTCTAGGCTGCGGCGGATACTTTACTCCAGATTCCACTTCATAAACCAGCCCAGATGGGATCCCGCCTGCGCTGGTACCTTTTCCGAAGCATCCTGTAATCTTGACACATTCTGCATCGCACCAGCCCTTCAAACGATCTCTTACTCAGAAAATTATTTTGCACATCCATTCTTGAAATGTGGCCAACTTTAACAAATTCTCCCAGACTACAGATCATCCAGAGGACTGCACCCCTTTGCACCTGTGCTCGCCGTCCGAGTAAAACTGTGCCACTGCCACAGGAAGGGAATCCTCCATCCCGCACTGAGTCTGCACTGTCATCTTTCTGGCTGTCATCACTGACCCACATAGAAAGGTGGCCTTCCCTACCTCATGATGCCTCTTCTCAATGCCATGGAGAGATCTGCTCCTAGACAGAAATTTAGATTAAAAATAACAGATGCCACTTTAGAAGATTCCATTTCCTGTCAGCTAGCATCAACGAGCTGGTATCTACCAAGCAAAACTAATAATAAAGCTAGCAGTATATCCACTCTTAGCACTCAAAAAAAAATTGTACATCATAGCAAATGGAATACACATACAATATCTTGAAATATTAAACACATGTATTCTGAAAGGCTATATTTCCTTATCCAATAATTCTTGGAAAAGAAGAAACAAGTTATAATGGCAGAGACTCAGTCTAGAAAGAACACAATTGGTAGATCTGAATTTATTGGGTTGCATTCTTTTTTAAACAAATGTATCTAGTAAAGCGCAAAGGTACAAAGCCAAACCCAGGAGATGGGCAGAAGTAACCAGAAAGGCATTCCTCTGAATTCCCATGGTGTTGGTTAATGACACGCCATATACCAACACGGCCATGTCTTCCAATACTGCCACTCTGCCCCACACTCCTCCTGTAAGCGCCCATCTCACCATGCTGAGACCCTAGGGTACCTTCAAAGTCTTCAAAGAAGCTATTTTCTACAGAAAACACAAGGCATCTCGACTACATTTTTACAGGACTCCGCCATCCAAATCTCTCTCCAGTCCTCATCTCATCCCCAAACGCACTGCGCTCTCAAGAAAAAGGCTATGGCATGTTTACATAAACCACCAAGAGGCAACGAATTTGAGAGAGGAAAAAGTAAAGCCATTAGGCATCAATAAAAAACCCATGAAGACACTGCCTTCTAAAGAACAAAAGTCTGCTGTCATTGACTTGACAAGTCGGCAACGCAAAGCACAAAGGTACACCCTAAGACACAGAGATGCTTCCTAACAGTTAGCTCACGACTGGAAGCAACAGCAGAAATGACCTAAGGGCATTTTTAAAGGCAGGAAAAAAATCATTTTTGGCTATTCTCTTACTCTAAGAATGTAAATAATGCATAAGGAATCCCTAAATCCCAGATTATGTGGATAAATGATCCACAAATCAAAATTCCAACCAAATAAGTGTTCAAAAGGTTCCATAAATCATGTGTTTCCATGAGGCTTACATCAAAAAGGGGAGAGTAAAACTCGCAGGAGACGTGCAGGTAAGGCACCTTCTCAACCTGCGTTCTTCATGATGTTCCTTTAGGTAACTCGAGTTCCCACCACGCAAAGCTGAATACAGGGCACCTCCATAAGCACCCAGATTCCTAGTTTTTTAATTAAATTTATTAAATCTCCAAACCAGTTAATAAGAAATGCTAAAGGTCTTTGGGTGGATTACAAGTAACCTAAGATCTTAAAGGCAATTTAACACAGTTATATTCTATGCCACTTTTCTTTAAAAAAAAAAAAAACTGTAAGATATAAGCAAAAAAAAAACCCCACACACACTAATTGGTAACTGGCTCCCTAAAAAGAGCCTTATCTTTTGAATCAAAGACAAAGTGTATAATAGGTGTCATCTTTTGAATGTTGGGTGCTTTTTGCACAACTATTTGAAAACTGAAGACACGAGGAATAGCATTAACTAGTTGAGGTTAAAGAAAAATTACTGAAAATACATTTCCTGAGAAAAATTAAAACCATGGTTAAGAGCAACAAGAATACTTTTTCTTTTCTAAAAATCTGGAACAAACTTAAGCAAAATAAGTTGGACTGTCCAATGCAAGACTCACAATAATGTGTACGTCGTCAAGACAATACAGCCACCAACAGCCAGCAGGCAGAACGCAGGCCCACGAAACACAGTGCGCAGGCGCCATGCCGCACAAGGGCAAGGTGTGCATGGAATTCTCACTTGGATCCAAAGAGCGTTGGAAACCAAGGAACTGGAGTTTCCCTGTAAGAAGGAAAGTGAAGCACGCTTACCCTTGGCTGCCAGTTCTCGTACTGCTTCTGTAAATTTGCACCGATGGTTTCCAGAGCTTTCTGAGGACCCATCGACAGAGGATCTGAGGAAGCAATGGAAAAGAGAAAGTTCTTTATGTCTGTGTTTCCTCCTCTGCTAGGCCTCTCTTCCACAGTTTCTCCTTATATAACGCACTGCAAAGTCACCTTTGACTAAAAGCCACACAACGCTTAAGGTTGATCAGTGTTAACCAGATTTACAGAACAGCTAAGGTGCTCAAACAAGCGGACACGCCGTGAAAGCCAGTGTTTTAACATCACAGGCAAGTGACTGCTGTTCTTCTACCCACATTCATTTGTATTTCGGCACCTGCAGCTTTCCCACACTTGCACTGTTTTATTCTCAGGCTCCCGCTCAGGCTTTCTATGAGAAGGCAGCTCTGCAGTGACAGAATATGCTTCCTCCTGTTCAAACTATGGCTCTCATTGGTACAGGAAAAGGAGGAGAGAAAAAGACAAGGAAGTGACATTTTTTAATTAATTTTCATCCGCACTCAGTTTTCCCACAAAAAAAATCTGTTTCACAAACATACATTCATGTCCAGGATTTACCCGTTTATTCCAGGAGTGGGCTCCAGAGCAATTACCTCTAAATCAGCAGTTCTCAAACTTGTTTGGTCTCAGGACCCCTTAGCGCTCTAAAATTATTGAAAACCCCAAAGAGCCCTGATTTATGTTGTTGTATCTATCAATATCTACTCTACGTGAAATTCAGATAAGATTTTTAAAATATTTTTCTTCATTTTAAAAACAATAACAAACTCATTATATTTTAACATATTTATTATAAAAATAACTATTTTTTCCAAAAAAGTTTAGTGAGAAGAGCAGCATTTTTGTACATTTTTGCGAATTTCTGGAATATGTGGTTTGGTCGAGGATGGGTGACTCTCATCCATTTTTGCATTCGCCTGTGGCAATTCACGGTTTCAGTGACTGCACACGTGGAAACCCCTACCTCACACACATATCTGTCATTAGAAAACAGAAGAGTATCTTAAAATGCTATTTTACATAATCATGACTCTTTTTGTTTGATACTACACCAAAAATTATCAAGTGGTAATTTCCTTCAGATTATGAGATGTACTATCTGAAACCACATCGACGAACTTTTTATATGCTATCACATTAAAATTAACTGCTCTTTGCTGCAACTTGAGTGGATTTTTTACCCATATATTATTTTGTACCATCATGCATTGACCATTTGGAAAATATCGGCTCATTGAACTATAAGATCTTATATATTTCATTCTCCAATATTTTTTTAAAAATCCACACTCATTAACATTATCATGATCTCATCAGAAACGTCTTAAGTACTAAGAAGTTGCCAGGCTCAGCCAGGTGTGGTGGCTCACCCCATAATCCCAGCACTTTGAGAGGCCAAGGTGGGTGGATCACCTGAGGTCAGGAGTTCAAGACCAGCCTGACCAACACGGTGAAACTCCGTCTCTTCTAAAAATACAAAAATCAGCCGGGCGTGGTGATGGGCACCTGTAATCCCAGCAACTCAGGAGGCTGAGACAGGAGAATCGCTTGAACCCGGGAGGCAGAGGTTGCAGTAAGCCGAGATCGCACCACTGTACTCCAGCCTGGGTGACAGAGTGAGACTCCGTCTCAAAAACAACCACCACCACCACCACAACAACAAAAAAGTTGCCAGGCTCATAGTGGTAGGTATAAGGTTTCCAAATTTTATTTTTTTTATTTGAAATCTCCAATTTTATCAATGGAAACAAACACGGTCAGTTGCTTTCCTCAACGTGACAGGTTCATGTCATTCATTTTCCAGAAAACGTATGCCAACTACTCCAGGTCTCTCTGTTGGGGGTAAAATGCTATCAAACAGCACCACATGCTACAGAGAAATGCTGCGTGAAAGCAAGAGCCAATCAATGCAGCAAATTTTGTTAGTGTCTTAAGAAATTCCCGTAGTCACCCCTACCTTCAGCAACTACCCGCCCATCAGTTGGCAGCCATCCACATGAGGCAGGACCTTCTGTCAGCCAATTAAATGCTAAAAGATTATGACTCACTAAGGCTCAAGTGATCATTAACATTTTTCAGCAGCTTTTAAATGAAAGTGTGTATGTTCTTTTGGACACAATGCTACAGCACACTTCACGGACTACAGTACAGTGTAAAGGTAACTTTTATATGTACCGACAGCAAAAATGTTCACGTGGCCCGCTTACTGCAGTCGTCTAGAGCCAAACCCGCAGTATCACTGAGAGGCACCTGTATAGTTTTTGGCACTATTTAATTTTTTTTTTTTTAGCTATATGTATGCTGCTCTGATAAAAAAAATTAAAAAAAATAATAATAAATAAATAAATATCATGACATTAATAAGATTCTACAACTGGAAAGGGCCTTCGCCCATAGATAGGTCAATGTCATCAAGGGCTTTTCAAAACAGAGATGCCAGGCCCTAACCTTCTGGAAAGTCTAATTCAATGGTTCTAATTCAATGGACACCTCTGGCTGAAAAAAGCTTGGTAAAAATCAGGTAATATTTAACTTCTCTGCAAGAATTGTGGTAAATTTGTTATAATCCGTAATCCGTGACTTCAGAAATTACATACTGGTCTTCATTTCTCTCAGGAACAAGGTTCTAAGGTCTCAAAAAAAATCACAGTGATCCAAATCAACTGTGCTGTGGTCGGACCCACAAGTTAGGAATGGATTGGGATCTGAAAAATGAAAAACTGGGGCCACGAAGTGCATAAACAAAGCAAAGGAAAGCAAAAAATAGCTTTAAGAAACAGATGCCAAAGAGCAGGCCTTGCCACATGCATGGAGGAGCAAAGCAAGTGCACAGGGCTGGCCGGAAGGCACTGAGCGCAGAGGGCTGGCCGGAAGGCACTGAGCGCACAGGGCTGGCCGGAAGGCACTGAGCGCACAGGGCTGGCCGGAAGGCACTGAGCGCACAGGGCTGGCCGGAAGGCACTGAGCGCAGAGGGCTGGCTGGAAGGCACTGAGTTCAGTCACCCATACTTAACTGCGGCAGCCAGCATGGTCGCAGCCCGCGGCTGTCATCTATGGTAAGAAAACAGAAATGGTCTCCTCCGCACAGAGATAAAAGACCGATCCATGCATTACGATGGTCAGCGGTAGCTCACACTATGCATGGTCTCCAGTGAACCACGGACAGAGGGAGAAGGGAGGGAGTTCCCATTCAAGGAATACCCCCTCCTTGGATTTCACCCCTTGGAAAGTCCAGGCCCTTCTCCCATCCCACCCTCTCCCCAGTGTTGACAGGAGGCAGCCACTGTGGCACTTCCCTGCATCCCTCACAACATCCTGCAGAGACACGGGGCCCTCGTTAGTACAGGCAGCCTGGAAGGGGCCCCACTCTCCCTGCCCTGACTCAGGTCAGGACACCTGCCCACCCAGGAGGGGTGAAGCCACTGCCGGCTGCTCACCAGGCTGTGACCAGCTACATGGCGCTATAACCTCCTATCCACTGGGAATCCCTGTGGTTCGTTAATTGCATGGTTCTCTCCCAAGAATAGGACACTGGATAGGAGAGCTGAAATGAGAGGCAGAGGAAAAGACAGGAAAGAGTGAGGTCAAATAAAACGATGCATTTAGCATTTGATTAAGTATAATGTAAATAAACTAAAATTACATTCCCACATGGATATTGCTGACAATAGTATCAGTCTGATGTGGGGTGAGGTGGACAGATCATAAACTTAAAACTGTAGTTGTGTCTCTAATTCCTTTTGAGTTTCAATTGAAGGGGAACCTGGGAAAGAACTAATGAAACTTTAGCGGCGAGTGAGTGTGTGGGTAACTTGATGAATGATGTGGATGGGTAGGTGGATGGAAAAGGAGACGGTAATTCGTATTTGTATAAAATGTTTAGCTCTTTACAAATTTTCCTATTTGCAAGATTTTCAGCATAACTCCTCTGAATTTCAAGACACTTAGAACTTTACACTGAAAGGAACTTGGTCCAACCCACCTCATGGGACAGAAGGGTAAGCTGAAGTTAAAGCAGTCAGATGACTTGGTCAAAGGTTACTGACAGTGCTGGTATTCAGCCAGCCTGAAGGGGTGCAGTTTTTTCTTTTTAAACCTCTCCATCTTCTTCCTATGCACCCAGTTTGATTACCCGTCCTATCCATTTCACCTTCCAAAGAGCTGGCACTCCACCATCCACTGCTAATGAGTTCACCCAGTCCGCAGCACTTCACGACACTACTGAGACTATCCCACCTCCCAGCTGGATTCCTGAATCTGACCCAATGACTCCAAAGAGGGTAGTGCCCCAGGCACGGCCAGGGCCACCACTGACCTAGTCTTTCTCTTCTCGGTCCACCCTGAAGATGGGCGCTGGCCGACCCCCCCCCACCGAAGCCCACAGTGCCGGCTGTGTGCTCCATGTAGATGGAAAGCTGTCGAGAGTGGAGACCCAGCGGTGGGGCTGGGAGAGGGGACCCGTAGGTGACAAGATTAGGCCTCTGGGCCACTGGTCATGTTGTTCCTCAAGCTGGAGTCCATAGGCATGATCTGTTTAGGATACACTTGGGTTAGGTGCGGTTTCCTATGTGTGCTATCTTTTCCTTCAATGAAAAGTTTGCACTGAAAGCCCTGTCCAGCACTCACTGCTCAGAGAATCTTTGTAGCTCTTTGTACCTTGTATTTAGTAGACACTTAATAAACATTTGTTAATTGACTTATTAACTGAGTGCTGCCTACTAAATGAAGTGCAAATTCTCTGTGGCTTTCAAGGACTCTGTCACTCATTAGTTGTGTAGCCTTAAACAACTCATTTTTGACTGACAAAATACATAATGGCAAAAGGGCTACTTTGAAATTAGAAATGGTTTTTAATGAGTCTTTGTTCTCCTAACCATAATGCTGTCCCTGTCTGTTTTGTAATAATCAGTCCTGTACACAGTGAGAGGTGTGTAGATCTTCCTCAGCTCAGGGGCAAAGCTCGGAGCCACACAGCTGCAGGCACCCGGAGCAGGAAAGCTTCGGCCGGGACCCGCAGCCCTTGCGGCGTCTGTGGGGCTGGGATGGGAGCCGTACAGGAACCATCTTATACAGCCTAGCACCCTTCTAACCACTAGGCCTCACTCCTCACATAGCTACAATATTCTTGTATTGCCTATTGCTGTATTATACAAAAACCAGGAGCTATATGGATTTTCAGCAGGTATGAGGGGATGAACATGTCCTGTTTTAAAAACAGTCTTCGCTTTCAAAAGTAGATAGAGGAGAGAGGCGGGCTCCAAGCAGTTAACCTTTTTCTTTCAGATTCCTTCAGAGGGGAGCGGAGATACCACCTTGAGACACCAATGCAACTGGGCAGAGAAAACTGTGTGTGAAGCCTGGACAACAAAATGAGACCCCGTCTCTACAAGAATTTTTTTTCTAAATTAATCGGCGTGTTGGTAGCATGCCTGTGGTTCCAAACACTCAGGAGGCTGAGGTGGGAGGATCGCTTGAGTCCAGGAGGTAGAGGCTACAGTGAGCCACGATCACACCACTGCACTCCAGCCTGTGTGACTCCGTCTCAAGAAAGGAGAGAGAGAGAGAGAGAGAAGTGGGGGGGAAGAGAGAGAGAGAAGGGGAGGGGAGGGGAGGGGAGGGGAGGGGAGGGGAGGGAAGGGAAGGGAAGGGAAGAAAACACAGCATTTTAAACCATGAACCCCAAAGAGTCAAGGTTTCAGCTGCAGGCACAGAGCTGTGCTGGAGCATACGGCTGTGACTGGCCGTGGCTAACCGGTGCCACTGACCTCCCAGGCCCAAAGGGAGCCCAGCTGGTGCGCCAAAACCCAGCCCCTCGGACCTCAGAGTGTGAGCTCGCACTCCTCCTTCGGCTCTCCGCTCCCACCGCCGGCCCTGACGTCTCTGCCGCAGCATTCTCTGGCCTCCAGGCCATTCAAGCTTGGCCTCGTACTGGCCTCTGTTCTACTGCGTGAGTCCTAGTCTCACCTCCCCAGCTGTACTACCACTGCCTTGAAAGCAAGAGCGCAGCTTACAGTTCCTTGTGCATAGCACTATGCTTAACCTATACGTTTCCACCTCACCAATATTTGTTAACCAACTTGACTAGTCCATGAATCCCTAATGGTTGCAAGAATCAACGGGGAAGTCCATGCAAGTGCTCTGTAAACCCACCAGCCACCGCCAAGGGCGATCACGACTATTTTCAGCTCATCTACCCAAGGTCTCTTAATGCTCACGTGTATGCATTAAGAAGAGAAAAACAAAGCTAAGAGCCTCCCAAATGTTCCCTCGGGATGACAGAATTTCCATGCATCTGACAAACCTTGGGCATTCCCACCTCTTCGGATAACAGCTACCATTAGCTGGCACACAAACCCATTTCCGTTAAACGACGCCCCCTGCTCAGCATGCAGCTCATTCGCGCTCTGCCGCCACAGCCGGTCCCCAAGAGTGGGGCACACACAGTTCTTCAGCAGGATTGTTTTCAGTATTATTGTTGTAGCATTTAATGTCGGGCCATAAAACAAAACAGCCTCTCCCGTGCCTCTCTGAGAAGAGACAAGTGTCACTTCCATGAACTAGAACAGCATCTTATTATCCAGAGAAGGGAGGAGCAGGGGTGGGAAAAGAGGCCTTGGCCGTTGGCAGGGGCAGGGCTGGAAACGCAGGTGTGTACTGCGACCCCTTCTCGCCAGTTCCAGCATGCTCAGGACCTGGATCCCATTTCTCACGAGCTGACTCCACAGCCCCGGGCTTCATCTGGATGACCTAGCAGGGAGGCCACACTGTCCAGAGCCGCGCTGGGCATTGGCCCCTTGTTTGCTCACAGACAGGACACCTGCTCTCCCTCAGCTCTGGAAGGAGTGCTGTCTTCGGGCGTGGTTCAGGCACAAACAGTTACCCAAAAACAAACAGAAAGGTAAGGCTGAGTCTATTTTTCAAGCTTCTCATATCCCTCTGACATCAGCACAGACCACCTTCCGCTCCACCCCATCCTGCCCAAAAATGAGCCCCATCCTCAGGGTTCTACATAAAGCACAGGGGATTCACACATACTGCTACCTGACACACTGGATGTTTAATCTGTACAACGAAATAAGCAGCACCATGCATCTACTCCCAGAATCTGCTGGAGACCTTCAACCCTGAGTAAGTGGCTGTCCCGCAAGGCTGCATGCCCGGCAGTGGGGCTCAATGAGCTGTGTTCACTGCAGCCCTCTTTCATAGTCAGCCCCACAGAAAGCAGCGGGAGAGGCACGGATTCAGGCAGCAGCTCGTGCAGCACTGGGGCCCCTGCTCCCCATGCAGCACTGGGCGTGTCGGGGGGTGTGGTGATCTGGAGTGGGGGCACTGGGCATGTTGGGGGGGTGTGGTGATCTGGAGTGGGGGTACTGGGGCGTGTTGGGGGTGGTGATCTGGAGTGGGGGTACTGGGGCGTGTTGGGGGGGTGTGGTGATCTGGAGTGGGGGTACTGGGGCGTGTTGGGGGTGGTGATCTGGAGTGGGGGTACTGGGGCGTGTTGGGGGGGTGTGGGTGATCTGGAGTGGGGGTACTGGGGCGTGTCGGGGGGTGTGGTGATCTGGAGTGGGGGCACTGGGCGTGTTGGGGGGGTGTGGTGATCTGGAGTGGGGGCACTGGGCGTGTTGGGGGGGTGTGGGTGATCTGGAGTGGGGGTACTGGGGCGTGGTGGGGGGGTGTGGTGATCTGGAGTGGGGGCACTGGGCGTGTTGGGGGGGTGTGGGTGATCTGGAGTGGGGGCACTGGGCGTGTTGGGGGGGTGTGGGTGATCTGGAGTGGGGGTACTGGGCGTGTTGGGGGGTGTGGTGATCTGGAGTGGGGGTACTGGGGCATGTTGGGGGTATGGTGATCTGGAGTGGGGGTACTGGGGCATGTTGGGGGTATGGTGATCTGGAGTGGGGGTACTGGGGCATGTTGGGGGTATGGTGATCTGGAGTGGGGGTACTGGGCGTGTTGGGGGGGTGTGGTGATCTGGAGTGGGGGTACTGGGGCATGTTGGGGGTATGGTGATCTGGAGTGGGGGTACTGGGGCGTGTTGGGGGGGTGTGGGTGATCTGGAGTGGGGGTACTGGGCGTGTTGGGGGGGTGTGGTGATCTGGAGTGGGGGTACTGGGGCAAGTTGGGGAGGGATATGGGTGATCTGTAGGGGGGTACTGGGGCTGGTGCTATGTTCTGAATGTGTCCCCCAAAATGTATGTGTTGGAACAGAAGCCCAATGTGATAGTATGAAGAGATGGGGACTTCAGGAGGCGATCGCGTCTCATAAAAGGGCTGGAGGGAACTAGTCACACCCTTCTGCCTTTCTGTCCCTTCCACCATGACAGGACACAGTGTTACAGCACTGGAAGATGGACAGGGCCCTCAGGAGACACCAGGCCTGCCAGTGCCTTTATCTTAGACTCCTCAGCCCCCGGAACTGTGTGAAATGCATTTCTGTTGTTTATAAATTACTCAGTCTTGGGTATTCCGTTAGAGCAGCAACAATAGACTAAGACAGGGTTGTAGGGGTCGGGCTGCTTGGGCGCCATGACATGGTGGTCGGGGTATCTGAGGTGTTGTGATGTTGGGGTAGAAGTAGGGACTGGGGTTGGGGCGGCGGAGGTGAGGACCAGTCTCTGCACCAAACTGGGTCTCTGCTCCCAGTTAATTCCCCAGCCCCACTAGCTCCACTTTACAGATGAGGAAACTGAGGCCCAAAACAGTTAAATGTGTAGCACAGCTGGAAGGAATAAAGCTGGAGTCTTAACACAAAATCTCGATTTCCAGTAATAGACCTCAAAATGCTAAGACCAAATATAAAATCCTGAGCTCTGACTTCTAAACGGTAACAGGTTTTTAAGTAATTTGACTGCACCGATCCCTGTAAGGAAGGCTTCCTCCATGGCCCCAGTCATTCTCATCTTGAGGAAGGCAGAGCAAACCCATCGCCGAGCCCAGCCCCATCACTAGCACCCCACTCCTCGCCTTCCTGGCCAAGCCGTCCCACAAGCTTCCCCACTTCATCTGCCTTCACTCTTCAGGTCGCTACAATCAGCCCGGACCCCACCTCTCAGCCTTGGCAATGCTGACCAGAAGCTCCTCCATGCACTCATCCAGAAGCACGCTGGTCCTCCTCTTCGGCACCCCTCTCTGCACCCTCAGGGCCCTGCCTCTGCCCCACACCCTCTGGTCTAGTTCGTGCTATGCGGTGACCTCCCCTCTAGTCTATAACAAGCCCCCTTCTCCCACCAGATTCGCTTTCCGCTGGATGGTGGCTCCCTCGGAGGTTCCTAGAAGCACCTCACCATGTGCAAATGGTATCCCACCATCTGCCCAGCCGGCCCAGCTCCCAGTCTTGGTTACTGGTGTATCATCCTTCCCTTGGCTGGCCAGGCCTGAAACCTAAAGCACTTGTTGAAAATGCTAAAATCCCTTCTTTTAACAATCCTAAAGCCACAAGGTGGGTCTGGGAAAAGCTGGCATCTGCCCCAGGATGATGGGAGCCACAGTGGCCTGGAATGAGCTGTCAAGTCTGACTGGGCCCAGAGCCCATGCAGAGGAAGGAGAGGTGTGGTTGCAGGGAGGTGACCATATGGGTGTTGGACAAGGACAGTGAGAAAGGTAGATACTGGGGATGAAATGGCAAAGGATAACGGGGTCAGAGAGGGACAGCAATGGCAGAGAGAAGAGGGTCCACACAGGAGGAGGTACCACATTAGCCAATACAATAAAGACAAAGGATACCAAGGTTGTCACTGTCAGAAGATGGAGCTACAAATACGGAAAACCCTCATGAGGTGGAATAGGCATGAATGTAAATGTAGAGAGGCACAGAAATACTGAGACAAATGTGTATAGAGAGAAGCACACGTACACAGTATGCACACACACAGTATGCACACGTACAGTATGCACCCATACATACAGTATGCACACGCACACAGCATGCACACACAGTATGCACACACACAGTATGTACATGCACACAGTATGCACACACAGTATGCAAGCACACACGGTATGCACAAGCACACAGTATGCACACACACAATATGCACACACAGTATGCACACGCACACAGTATGCAAACACACTATGCACACGCACAGTACGCACACACACACACACAGCATGCACACAGTATGCACACGCACATGGTGTGCACACACACAGTATACACACGCACACAGTGCGCACACACAGTATACACACGCATATCAGTATGCATGCACACAGTATGCACACACACGGTATGCACATGCACGTGGTACGCACACACACACAGTATGCACACAAAGTATGCACATGCACACACGCACACAGTATGCATACACACAGTATGCACGCACATAGTATGCACGCAGAGTATGCACACACACAGTATGCACACACAGTACGCACACACACAGTACGCACACACACACAGTACACACACACACACAGTATGCACACACAGTACGCACACACACACAGTACGCACACACACACAGTATGCACACACATGCATTTCCTTGCTCTGTCCAGCAAGAGAGGTCCCGGGAACAACAGCACGCCAGTTCAAAGAGAACACCTGGCACCCACATCTCAGTTTCTAACACCACATTCCACTAGGAGGAACGAGGCTGCAAAAAAGACTAGATAAGACAAAGTAAGCACATGCTCCATGAATGATGGAAGCAAGACAGAAATCAAAGAATCCGGCCCAATGGGTTCCCAACAACCAGAGGGAGACAAGCTCGGCACCAAAGGATAACACTGGATTCTAAATTCCCTGAATGAAAATGGAGGCAATGAGTTCAAAATGAAGAAACTGAAAGTGACGAGGAAAGGAATATTTGCACAATCTCAAAGCACCTCCTCCCGAAAATACCTTTCAACTGCAAAGGGGAATTTCACATGAGGTCCAGCAGGTGCCAGCTTCATCAGCTGAGAAGATCTGCATGACCAGTAACGGATAAATCACAGCCCCGCACCACCCAGCGCAGCCCGCGCGAAGCAAGCAGCTCTGCGCGATGCTCCTGCCAGCGAAGCACGACCTAAATGGAATCATTAGGAGACACCGAAGACGTTCTACTAAACCAAGAGGCTGCCATCTTCACACGCCAGGGTCGGGGTGTCACGGAATGCCTGTGGAACTGCTTTAGACTGAGTGAGAGGAAATCAGGATGGTGCATGGATGAGCAGGATTCTGGTGCTACAAAGGACATTCCTGGGACACTGGCAAACCTGCATGCAGCTGAGGCTTACGTGGCAGTCACACGTCCATGCGAATCTCCTTGATTTTGGTGACTGCATTGTCGTCTGGAAAGAGAAACTCCCTGTTGGCAGGAATTAACACTAAGGAATTCAGAGGTGCTCAAGCACCATGTCAGCAGCCTTCTCTCAATGAATCACAAAGGAAACAGCTTAGTACTATACTTGCAACTTTTGTAACTTTTTTTTCATAATAAAAAATGGGCCTAGTGTGGTAGCTCATGCCGGTAATTTCAACACTTTAAGAGGCTGAGGTGGGAGGATCACTTGAGCCCAGGAGTTCGAGACAGCCTGAGCAACAACATGAGACCCTGTCTCCACAAAAAATTTTAAAAGCGTGGGGGATGCACGTCTACAGTGCCAGCTACTCAGGAAGCTGAGGGAGGAGGATGGCTTGAGCCTAGGAGTTTGAGGCTGCAGTGAGCTATGATCACGCCACTGCACTCCAGCCTGGGCAACAGAGTGAGGTCCTATCTCAGAAAAATGAAAATTTTAAAGTAAATAAATAAACTAAAAAATAAAATGTGGGCTGCTACACACTCCCGAAAACGTGCCGATTCCAATCACTAGGCTTCTTGTCCTCTCATGCCATATTGTTAAAACCACCATCACCAGGACCAGGCACCTGCCCACTTTTTAATGAAGGCCAAATAAAATTTTTCCAACTTAGAAAAAGCACGTGCCCTTCTAAACTCAAAACTCACTTGAAATTATTAGAAAGTAGACTATATTTCTAAACTGCAGAAAAACTTTTAAAACACAATTTTCAGAAATCTCAATTGCCGGATCTTCCACACCAAGAAAGAAGCATGGAGTTCTTTCCATTCTCATTAACATTGTGTAAATACTGATCAAAGAGACTGTGTGGGAGAGGGCGGTGAGCTCTGACAAAATCTCAGGCTCTTCAGGCCGGGAAGAGCAACTCGGATCCTCAGACGACACCACCTACACAACCCCACAGGGCCTGTGTGTCCCCGGAACACACACTGGGATCTGGATGAGGAGGGCTTCTTCTAAAAGCCCAACATAAGCATCGCTGCAGAGGAAGAGGAAACAACTGATTACATTCAGCTGTGACAAGGGACAGATGAAGCGGAAAGAGTCCACGGTGCCTAATAAGAAGTCAATTTCAACCAGCACAGTCACCGGGAGCCAGCAGTGAGCCAAGAGAGCATCTGAGAAAATCAGCCACAAAACACAGCGGCTCCATCATGGGGTGTGGGGGACAGGCAGCCTGGAAGGGGTGAGGGAACTGTCATCCTAAAACACCCTCACGTAGTGAGACAGCCAAATAATGCAGGAAACACTTTATTTCCAATTCAGATCAGATTAGATTTAGATGAGAAGAATTTGGGGTTTTTTGAGACAGGATCTCACTCTGTTGCCCAGGCTGGAGTGCACTGGCACTATCACAGCTCACTGCAGCCTCGACCTCCCAAGCTCAAGTGATCCTCCTGCTGCAGCCTCCAGAGTAGCAGGGACTACAGGCATATCTGTCATCTCAAAATCAGCCACCATGCCCCCCTAATTTTCTGATTTTTCGTAGAGACATGGTCTCTTACTATGCTGCCCAGGTTGAGAATAATTTGTAATTTTTGTTAAAGTAATAAAGGGAACTTCTGCTTTTGCTTAGGATGTAGAAAACTGGGGGGGAAAGAGTTGCTCCAATCCTATCAACATGAGAAAGCTGAATAATCACCAACATCATCACTTTTCTTGAGCTCGTAAGAGAGCTGAGACCGTAGGGCAGACAAATAAACCAAATCCCACAGGCCCGTCCTCTCTGAGAGCCCAGGCACATGCACAGATCATCTTCAAAGAGCACAGGTCTGCAAAAGAAACCAGCTAAGATGGTAACGCGTCCTCAAGGCTCCACTGTGGGCTCACATATCCGTGTGGAAACGCAGGGGGTCCAGGCACAAGGGGCGCTCACACTCCCCTGCATGCACCCTCACTGCACGCTCATGAGAAGCACCCACTGGAGGCAGCACAGAGTGTGGAGAGGTTAACGCCCACCTGCCCCTAGAGACCTCCTCCCCTAGGAAGCAAAGCTGGATCCCAGGGGCCAGAAGCCCCTCAGTCCACAAGAACAGGCAAACACTCCTGTACCTGGAGGGTGGGAGGAGATACAGACAAAACCTACCTTGCTCACCATGGGCTTAGAACACATTGTCCCAAGACACAGGTGAAGGGCATGGAGGATGGGGTGAGGGAAGGTGCAAAACGGCCTGCTCCTGGGTTAGGAGCAGAACACGCCCTGGGCACAGAATTCTACACTGAACCGAGGCAGACGTTTGCCACCACTGGGGGGACAGGTGAAAACGCTGCAACTGCACTCCGCCCAAGGCCCAGACACCCAGGGCCTGCCTGAGACTAAAGAGAAACCAGGACCACAGAGAACTGCCACCACTCCACAGCCTGGCGCTGGGTCACTAGCAATGGAAATCCTGTGCCAAGAGACAGGCAAAGCCAGGGACCACTCGGTGTGGCAGGTGGGCAGACACGGCTCAGGCTAGGGGTGGAGCAGGAACCCTGGGAAAGCCCCCTGGCATGCCTGTGCCCACCCTAACACAGGAGGACTGTGCTGGTCAGGTTTATGTGTCCACTGGGCCAGGCCACAGCATTCAGCAATTCAATCAAACACGAACCCAGGTGCCACCGTGAAAGTACTCTCTACACGTGGTGACATCCACCATCAGCTGGCTTAAAGGAGATTTTCTTTGGTAATATGGGGGGTCTCACCCAAATAGTTGAAGGCCTTAAGAGCCAAACTGAGGTTTTCCTAAGAAGAAATTTCTGCCTGAAGACTACAAGACATGCATGCATACATACATACATACTTATACACACACACACACACACACACCCCTACTGCCCCTGTTTCTCTGGAGAACCTTGACTGATACAAGCACCAACTAATCACTCTAAGAACTAAGTTTCTGCTGCAGTAGGTATAACCAACTACAACAACAAATTCCAACCCCAGTTAATTACTTACTAAACTCTAGACTATACGACTTACCTCATTCGCTATTGTTCTACACGCAATGTCCTGCATGCAATTAAAATTTATAAAGCACACAAAAAAGCAAGGAAAAGCACGTTGCAGTCAAGAGATAATAAAGGAATTAGGAGACTCAGACTCAGGGCTGACCCTGATTTCTGAACTATAGGTCAAGGATTCTAAGGTAACTATGATGAACGTAGCAGAGGCTCTAGAAGGAAAGGCGGGCGATATGCCTTTCCCCTAGAGATGGAAACTAACACAGTCAATGGAAATGCTAGAAATAAAAAACTCAATATCAGAGAAAAAGAATTCCTTTGACTGGTTTATCAGCAGACTAACAAAAGCTCAATGAGGCATGGGAGAGAACAAACGGAAGAGCTGCGGGACAATGTCCAACAGCACAATACATAGAGAGCTGAGTCCCAGAACACAGAGACACATGGAAGAGCTGCGGGACAATGTCCAACAGTGCAATACATAGAGAGCTGAGTCCCAGAACACAGAGACACACGGAAGAGCTGCGGGACAATGTCCAGCAGCGCAATACATAGAGAGCTGAGTCTCAGAAGAGAGAGAAAACATCAATAAATATTTGAAAAGACAATGGGAACTTTTCAAAGATGAAGACATCAAACTACACATCCAAGAAGCTCACAGAAACCCAAAAAGGATAAATTTCACAGGTGCACCCACAGTCCCAGCTACTCAGGAGGCTGAGGCAAGAGGATCACTAGAGCCCAGAGGTTCAAGCACAGCCCAGCCTGGGCAACATTGAGAGACACCCATCTCTAGAAGAAAAAAAAAGGGTGGGGAGAATAAATTCCAAAACAAACGAACAAAAAAAAAATAGGTTATAGATAAAGCTACTGAGAATACAAAGGGAACACCTTAAAGGTTGCCAGAGAAAAATGAAACAAAATATACAGAAAAACAAAGAATTACAGCAGACTTCTCAGAAACTGCTAGCCAGAAAATAACAGGTGACTATTTTAAAAGACAGTGCTAAAAGAGTCAACAGAAAATTATATACCCAGAAAAAATACCTTTCAACCACAAAGACAGAATGAAGAATTTTCCAAACAGAAATCTAGGAAAATGTAATGCCTATAGACCAGCACTGCAAGATACGTTACAGTAAGTTCTTCAGGCATGATGATGATGATACCAGATAGAAACTTGGAACTGTGGAAAGAAATGAATGGTCCTCAAAACAATAAATATGAAGGTAAATATAAAAGACATCTATTCATTATTTTTAAAAATCTTTTAAAAAACTGACAGTTCAGCAGTTCCTTAAAGAATTAAACATACACTTGGCCAGGCGCAGTGTCTCACGCCTGTAATCCCAGCACTTTGGGAGGCCGAGGTGGGTGGATCACCTGAGGTCGGGAGTTCGAGACTAGCCTGACCAACATGGAGAAACCCTGTCTCTAGTAAAAATACAAAATTAGCCAGGCATGGTGGTGCATGCCTATAATCCCAGCTACGCGGGAGGCTGAGGCAGGAGAATCACTTGAACCCGGGAGGCAGAATATTTACCCAGAGAAAATATGTACACACAAAGATCAAGTGCTTATAGCAATTTTATTCATAAATGCCAAAAACTAGAAACAACCCAAATGTCTGTCAGCTAGTAAATGGATAAACAATTTGTGGGAGAGCCACAAAAATGGAATGAAGCAAAAAAACTACTAATACATGTAGCTACACAGATGAATCACAAACAAATTCTGCTAAAGGAAAGAAGCAAGATACAAGAAACTACAAACTATACGTCACCACTTAAATGACATTCTGTAAAAGGAAAAAATCAGATCAACGGTTTCCAGAGGCCAGAGAAATGAGAGGGGATCGATTACAAAGGGGCCCAAGGGAACTTCCTTGGTGTGACAGAAATATTCTATACATTGATTATGGCATTTGTTACACGACTGTATATATTTGTCAGAACTTAAAGAAATGTACACCTAAAAAATGTGAACTTTACTGTATATAAATGGTATCTCAGCCACGCGTGGTGGCTCATGCCTGCAATCCCAGCACTTTGGGAGGCCGAGGCGGGTGGATCACCTAAGGTCAGGAGTTTGAGACCAGCCTGGCCAACATGGTGAAACCCCATCTCTACTAAAAATACAAAAATTGCTTGGGCATGGTGGCAGATGCCTACAATCCCAGTTATTGGGAAGCTGAGGCAGGAGAATCACTTGAACCTGGGAGGCGGAGGCTGCAGTGAGCCGAGATCATGCCACTGCACTCCAGCCTGGGCGACAAAAGTGAGACTTGGTCTCAAAATTTAAAAAATTTAAAAAAACACTGTATATCAATAAATTTGATGCTAAAATAAGAAAAGTAGATATAGTGTGGAATGGTTAAGAGCAGTCTCTGATGGAAGAAAAACTTTGCAAACCGTACCTCTGCTAAAGGACCAATATTCAGCATATATAAAGAACTCCTACAACTCAACAACAACAAAATAAACAACCCAATTCAAAAATGGGCAAAGAACTTAAATAGACATTTCTCCAAAGAAGACCTATAAATGGTCACAAGGCCCATAAAAGATGCTCAACATCACATATCATTAGGCAAATGCAAGTTAAAACCACGAGATCCACTTCACACCCGTTAAGATGACCATTAGAAAAATAAATAAATAACCACTGTCGGCCAAGACGTGGAGAAACTGGAATCCTGGTACACTGCTGATGGGAATGTGAAATAGTGCAGCCACTGTGGGAAACAATAGATTGATTGCTCAAAAAACTAAATGCAGAATTACCATGTGATCCAGCAATTCCACTCCTAGGTATATATCCAAAAGAATTAAAAGTAGAGACTCAAACGGGTAGTTGTACACCCATATCACAGCAACATGATTCACAGTAGCCAAGAGGGAAAAACAACCTAAATGTCCACCAACAGATGAATGGTTGAAGAAGTGCGGTGTACCTACACAATGAAATACAATTCAGTCTTAACACGGAATGAAATTCTGACACAGCTACAATGTGGATGAGCTTTGGGGGTATTATGCTAAGTGAAAGAAGCCAGAAACAAAGGGACAAATACCTTATCAGTCTACTGATACGAGGTCCCTAGAATGACAAATTCATAGAGACAGACAGTGGAATGGTGGTTACTAGGGGCTGGGGGAAGGCAGGAATGAGGAGTTGTGTAATGGAGACAGAGTTTCCGTTTGGGATGGTGAAAAAGTTCTAGAGATGGACAGTGAGAATGCTTGCATAACATTATGAATTATTTCATGTCGTTGAATTGTACACTTAATAATTCCTTGGTATTTTGTGTTGTGTATGTTTTACCACAATTAAAAAACACACACACACACACACACACACACACACACACAGTCTCTGGACTTGAACTGCATAGGTTCAAATCCCAGCTCTGCTACTTATAGGACAACCGTGAGCAAATTACTAATCTCTATGTCTCATATTCCTCAGCTCTCAAATGGAGATAAGCAATAAACCCCACCACACAGGGTTGTTGTGAGCATTGTAAATTGTAAAGTGCTTCCTATGGTACCTGGCACACTAGAAGCACTCAGCAAATGCTGGCCACTATTATTATGGGCCATAAGCCATTATGTGATGCTTTGCTGGAAATGGTTCCATTTACCTTTTCTACATTTCCATGCAGGTATCAGTCATTCCATTTTTTTTTAAGTGTACATAGATACTATGCCAGACAGAACAAATTTAAAGTAGAAAATTATATAATCCAATAATCATTATCTTATTAATTTTTCTTGAAACACTTTCTCCACTACAAATCACAGGTGAATGCATCTGAAATTACTTAAAGGTGATGTGATTCCAAAAAGAAAAAAAATCCTGATTTGCACAGCTGGAGACGGACCCCTGGACCAGACCACAGGCTTGGCGAGCCCCGCCCAGCCCAGAGCCAGCCAGAGGGCCTTCGTGGCAGCGGGTGAGAGAAGTACTCACCAATCCAGCATTCCAAGCGCGCACAGGGCGTGGTCTTCACCACATCGGGAGGGTCCACACCAACATTCAGGCACAAAACTAAGGCAACACTGACTGTCTTCATCTGAAAGCATAACAGAAAGACATATATATATATATATTTCAATATGGAACTCATTTATGTGTTTTTCCAGCTTTTAAAATGTCCCCCAGAACACTGAGCCCCTTCCCCACCCACCTGCCCTCCAGCCAGCCTGTCACCTGGCTATCCCAGCCCTAGTGCAGGAGTGACACCCTTCTTTGAAGGCAGGGTTTCACAGCAAGGGTGGCAGGTGGTGAGAGGGACGTAGCAGGAAGGGCTATTCTCAGGTTTATGATAAATCTCCAGAAACGGAATTATTTGATCAAAAGATATAAACATTTTAACACACTCAATACATTCTGCCAAATTCCTTTGCAAAAAAAATTAGACAAATTTACACTCCCACCAGATATTAAACCAGATATAAAATCCTTGTTATTTAAAATCATCAATCATTTAATGAGAAAAGCTGTCGTATTGATTTAGTTTGCATTCGTTCACATCAGTGATGTTGCCTGGTTCTCCTAGTGTTGTTCACTGCTCTCACTGCCTGCGTTGTTCACCCTCCGTGGACCATCTACTCATTCCTCGTACTTACACTGTGGCATGGCCACACTGACCTCTCGGCCCTCAAACCCACAGTTCCCTCTGCTGGGAGTTCCCCTCCCCCAGGTCACCTGGCCGGCTCTGACTCTCTCCTCGGATCTCAGTTTAAAGATCAATTTCTTGGGGAGGCCTTCTCTGGATACCCCTCAACACACCTTCCACACTCCCCATCAGGGTGGAACCAGCTGGGGAACGCTGCGATCGCACCTGTCCTTTCCTCCTGGCAGAGCGCCAGCCCATGGACACTCCTCAGTGGGCCAGAGGCTCAAGTCCACTCGTTTGAGCAAAACCCTGGCCCTGACTCGGTGCTAACTACCTGCGGAATGAGGGAAGACATGTATTTCAGTACAGTGTTGCTGTTTTACACTGACCCTTTAAGCTGTCTGGATGTTACTTATTCTGGTATATGACACAAGAAAAGGATTAACTTTTTCTCATAAAACTAGCCAGTTGTGTCAATCTCTGTTAAATAATCTGCCCCAAACTCATAGGTGTGCACAGATACATATATTAATTCTCACAGAGACAAAATTCTATTACTGGGTAATCAAATCCATCCCATTAACCTATCAACCAATACTTCTACTAGTACTACATTAATTTAACTAATTTATCTTTATATTTCATAATACTTGGGTCATTTTTCACCCTCAAATTTTTTTTTTTATTTTACTTAGCTATTTATATTCACTTATTTTTTTCAAATCAGTTCTTCAATCTTTTAATCCCATTGGGATTTTTATTAAAATTGCACTGAACTAAAATTGCAGTGAAGTTTAATTTGAACTTAACGTTAAGAAGTAACATCCTCATAATATTCTATTTTCTATACAGAACATAATACGGTTCTCCATTTACTCAATGTTCCTTTAACTGTTTTCAGTAACATTCTTATAGTTTTCTTCACGAATAAATCCTGTGCATTTCTTACTGGGATTATTCCTAAGATCTGGGTGTTCCATAGATCAGTAGAGTGATGACAGTTAACATTAATTTAATTGACAGTACATTTCGAGCAGCTAGAAGTGTGTGGTGGTGCGCACCTGTAGTCCCAGCTCAGGAGGCTGGGGCAGGAGCATTGCTTGAGCCCAGGAGTTTGAGGGTACAGTGTGCAATGACTATGCCTGCCAACAGCCACTGCACTCTGGCCTGGGCAATACAGCAAGACCCCATCTCTAAAAATAAATAAATGAATAAATCATTTTTAAAATACCTAAAGAAAATAATTCGCATGTTCCTAGCATAAAGAAAAGATAGGCTGGGCACAGTGGCTCACCCCTGTAATCCCAGCACTTTGGGAGGCTGAAGCAGGGGGATCACCTGAGGTCAGGAGTTCAAGACCAGCGGGGCCAACATGGTGAAACCTCATCTCTACTAAAAACACAAAAATTAGCCAGGCATGGTGGTGTGCACCTGTAATCCCAGCTACTAAGGAGGCTGAGACAGGAGAATTACTTGAACCCAGGAGGCAGAGGTTGCCGTGAGCTGAGATTGTACAACTGTACTCCAGCCTGGGCAATAGACCAAGACTCCATCTCAAAAAAAAAAATAAAAAGAAAAAAGAAAATGATAAATACTTAAGGTGATAGGTATATAAGAAAAATGGTTAGTTCCTTTACTACATTCTTAGTTAAACGTAATTGCTTTTTGGTGATTCTTTCAGGTTTTGAAAGTACACAACTATACTATCTAAGAATAATAAGTCTGCCTCGTTCTTTCCAATAGATCATTCCTCTTGTTTCAGTTTTAGACCTTCATCTTTTATCAGGAGAAAGCACTGAAAATCAGAACAAAATCACTGTATTTAATTAGTCATTCAATATTTAAGTAATATTTAAGTAATCGGTATCCATAATCCCAAATCCCAATTATTGTATAGCAAACTCAGCCTTTGAGGATAAACTGCTTAAAACTAGACATTTTCTGGAAACGTTTCTGTGGTCTTCCTGTGGCCATGATGAACACCTGTGAACACCTGCCTCACAACAGTTTTCAATCAAGGGTTTTCCTTTCCTGCTCTGTAATAATGAGGAGGAATGGATTCAAACCCCGGAGTAAGTTCCAAGCTGCTTCCTAAAGGAAGAGGCTGGCTTTGCCTACAGCCATCTGCAGGGGCCCTCTGTGGGAAGGGAAGCCTTCTAATGAGAAAACAATCTATACCATCAGGCTCTCTAATTTTCATAATAGACTGTGTGCTTCCCCACAGCTTAACTGGTTCCCAACTGGCTTCTCTTATCTTGTTCCTAATCTGCAAAGAGAATATGCCTTAAACTGATGTCAGGCTCCTGTAGCAAACTCCAGTGGACGAAACAGCATTGACAGGCCAACTGGAGACACTCACCGGCTGCTCCCATGGCCAAGTGCCACCACCGCTGCCCTGGGGCTTGTCTGGCAGTGCTTTCTCCCCGTTGATCCATATTCTCTGTGCGCCCCAGGAAAAGGTGGGCAAAGCTGTCTTTCTGGGCTGATGTATGCTCAGTAACTTCCCATACAACCCTGTTCTTTCTTGCCCCCCGGAAGTTCACAGCCAGGTTTGGGGCTCAGTCCCAGCACTTCTGATCAATGGTGACCTCGCTGTGCTAAGGTGCTTGTGTCCTGAGCCGTGCAGTGTAGACACACAGTCTACTTCATCCTTCACCAAAGGGTCATGAACTAGGTGGTGGCGTTCCCCTCCCAGCAGGGCCTCCAGGGAGTAAGGGGTGGATGCAAGTCCAGGGAGACAGCAAGTGGGGCAGCCAGGACTAGGGCAAGCTCGCTGGGCGAAGAGGCTCTGCGGCTGCTGGAGCTCCTTCCTCATCTGCGTATCGGGGCTGGGGAGGCGGTGGAGGCTGACACAGGGCAGTGAGGCGGCATTCCCAGCACCCCTGACTTTACTCCTATTTCTGCTACCTCGGCTGTCATTCCAGACAAGTCATATTCCCTCCACCCCTACACATGCAGCTCATTAAATTTTTAAACGTCAACATTCCCAGTCAAATGAGTAGTTCTAGTTAATTATAAAAATGATCTCTGAAGATCTCCAAGTCCCTCACACAAAACTACTAACAGAAGCCCAAGAATCATCCTTGAGTCCCACGGGATGACTAAGGGGCCTCACCTCACTGTGCCTGTCAGTGAGTGTGGTCTTCCTGACTCACCAAATGCTACTCAGAGAGACGTTTTTGACTTCTTTACAGGCCAGCAATAGGAAGGCATGGCCCTCAGCTGGAATGTGTGAAATTAGCTACACTATACAAAGACAAGAGCCAAGACAAGAAAGAAATTAATTTGATTCATCCTTGTTTACACAATACACACCTACATCCTGCATTCTACTTTGAAAGAAAGCAAGAAAAACACCTGAGAATACACTGACACATAAACCAGAACAATGTGTTTGCTCTAACATCTAGCTACCAATTTAACTCCAAAACTGGGCAAAACACAGTGCTACTACATATCCTCAAGCCAAAAAAAAATACGTCTTGCTCCTCTGCAAATTTTAACATTGTGAGCCTAATTTCAAATTTGGTCAGTTGTTTGTTTTGTTTTTTGACACAGACTCTCGTTCTGTTGACCATGATGGAGTTCAGTGGCACGATCTCGGCTCGTTGCAACCTCTGCCTCCTGGGTTCTAGCAATTCTCCTGCCTCAGCCTCCCAAGTAGCTGGGATTACAGGCGCCTGCCAGCATGACAAGCTAACTTTTTGTATTTTTAGTAGAGACGGGGTTTCGCCATGTTGGCCAGGCTGGTCTCTAACTCCTGACCTCAGGTGATCCACCAGCATCCGCCTCCCAAAGTGCTGGGATTACAGGTGTGAGCCACCACACCCAGCCTCAAATTCAGTAAGTTTTTTAATTCTTAGCTATACCTAAAACGTCTTTTTGGCATTTTATTTTCATTTATATGGCAACCTCGTTCCAAAAACTCTTGATTAATGTTTTTTAATAACAGTTACAGAATGTTTAAAATGTAAGGGCTATCAAATTTAATGTGCCAAAAACTGCATAATATTACATAAATAAGTTTTTTGACTTTAAGACATTTTCCTCCAATGCAATGTAATTTAAGATGACATGGTTATAGCCCCATAGGTTAGTTGTGAATTTGAAAAGAGTATCATTTTGAGAAACTACAAAACCTTAAATGCTCATTAACAATGCATGGCCTTGGACATGACAGTTAATTTCAATCCCTCCTGAAAAATTTCCTCATCCTTAAAGTGAGGGGGTGGAGACAAATGACCTCTTAGGTGCTAAGGATTTTTCAGATTCTGAAGTTCTGACTCATGACTGGTCTTCCCAGCCATCCTGGAGGCACCCACTAAAGTCTGGAGCACACACCTAAGGATCCTGTGCCCCGCCTCAAGGTCTCCACGGCACTTTGGATTCCAGGTGGGAGAGGCTGGGGGCCATCAAGCAGTGGGGTCCTGATGGTATTATAACAGCCTGGGCAGTGTTCTTGATGGTCCTTTGGTGCCAGCTTGGTTTTGAAATTCCAGTGTTCACCTTGGTGAAAGGATAATGTGATCCCTCTGCCCTGTCTCACAGAACACACCCAAGAGGGTTAAAACACCCAGGAGGATTTGCAGCGGCACCCAGGAGGGTGAACACGCCAAGGAGGGTTTGGAGCGACACCCAGGAGGGTTTGGAGCGGCAGCCAGGAGGGTGCACCCAGGAGGGTGAACACACCCAGGAAGGTTTGGAGCAGCAGCCAGGAGAGTGAACACACCCAGGAGGGTGAACACACCCAGGAGGGTTTGGAGCAGCAGCCAGGAGGGTGAACACACCCAGGAGGGTTTGGAGCAGCAGCCAGGAGGGTGAACACACCCAGGAGGGTTTGGAGCGGCAGCCAGGAGGGTGAACACACCCAGGAGGATGAACACACCCAGGAGGGTTTGGAGCGGCAGCCAGGAGGGTGAACACACCCAGGAGGGTGAACACACCCAAGAGGGTTTGGAGCGGCACCCAACATTCACCATGTTAACATTTCCACTCTCCATGGAATCAATCAAGAGTATCCAGTCTCACCCCAGCTCAGGCCAGGCGTTGCCGCCAAATGAGCTGTTAAATAATCCAGTGTTCAGAGCATCTGGGTGTCACAATTGCACACAGGGCCTGCAGATGAGATCACCTCTACTCGAAGGCCTGTAAGCTCAGAGCATGTCACCTCGCAGGTGAAAGACGTATTAATGCCTGTCACCTCCCAAAGAATTCAAACCAAATGGCAAGGGATTTCCTTACTGGAGTCTTCCTTCATAACTGATTGGACAAAATCATATATATTTAAAAAGATACAGGTGATCAGGTGGCACAAACAAGCTTGAGTATAAACTCCCAGGCTGACGCGCAGTGACACCTAAGCCACCGTGCAGAATGAAGAAATTAAACATGTTCAGCAGCCCAATCGCTGCCTTCTGTTCCCCACATTGAGAGTGTGGCTCACACTTATCCTCCCAACAGCAACAACTGAGACTGGTGGAAAATAAACAGAAAGCAAGACTGGGGCTGGCCACGCGGGTCACAGCATTCACAATCCCCTGGTTTGTCTGAAGGCAGAGCCACCCAAATCCACCCAATTCCCGGGAGCGCTCATTAGGATTCACAGCATCAAGCAGAAACTCGGAGCAAAGCCGAAGCTACACAAATGCATAATTTATAAAGAAAGTCAGAAAACTAGAACATATAGCAAAGAGAGTAGATATACCTCGCAGGGAAGGGGAGGCGGATAACCAAGTTGTTGAAGAGAAGGAAAAGCCAGTTTGCCCCCTCACTTCCATTCCAAGCACTGCTACAAAGTGAGCACCAAGTGCGCAGGAAGCACATCCAACTGAATTTCTGCAAGCAAACCTTGCAGTCCAAAACAAGACCATCATCACCAGCAGCAACTGCGTTAGCTTGGGAGACTCCCTATTTTTATATTCCTTTGTTCATTTCAATGGGAATTGGGAATGAGGGGAGAGGTGCTTGAATTTATGAGCTCAGTTTGTTACCTTGAGCCAGAGGCCTCATTTAGATTTAAGCACTACTCTTTTTTTAGGCCAAATTCTGTCTATGTATCACTGCTTTTAAAATCTGCCTCCACCCCTGTAGAACGTCCTGATCAAAAGGAAACGAGAAGAGGAAAATTTCGGCCTCAGGGATGAGGAGGCCTCACCCACGGCGACCTTCGCACACAAGTGAGGAGTGCTGCAGTCCTCACCTGGCTCACCCCTTCCTGCGCCACGCAAACTGCACAAGGGACTTGGTGTGAGTTGAGTTCCAACATCACAGACCCTTGAGAAATTTAGATTTCTGAAAGTCAAAATAAGAACTGCATACATAATAAGTTTCATAAAAGGAATCGTTACAGCTCACTTTAAAGGTGCTAGTTTTATTCTGGGGGAAAAAAGTTTATTATAGAAATTGTAACTGTTTTGGCCAGGCGTGGTGGCTCACGCCTGTAACCCCAGCACTTTGGGAGGCCAAGCCGGGTGGATCACCCGAGGTCAGGAGTTTGAGACCACCCTGGCCAACGTGGTGAAACCCTGTCTCTACTAAAAAGGAAAATAAATAAATTAGCCGGCTGTGGTGGCGTGCACCTGTGGTCCCAGCCACTCGGGAGGCTGAGGTGGGAGAACTGCTCGAACCCAGGAGGCGGAGGTTACAGTGAGCCGAGATCACACCACTGCACTCCACCCCGGGCGACAGAGCAAGACTCCGTCTTAAAAAAAAAAAAAAAAAAGTTGTAACTATTTTAAACAAACTAAAGAAACTCCTTTCTTAAGGAATTCTATACTGAATCCTTCTGTGGTTCCTCCAAAAACAAATGGTCAGCCCTGGTGCGGGTTTGTGAGCCAGGAGGCTATGCCTGGGGTCTCTAAAAGAACCGCTTCCACCCTGAGGCCTAGTGTGCACAGCCAGTCAGCCCACCAAGGACTGAGTGAGGAGCTAGGAACCATTTCTTTGCCTCTACCTGAAACGCCTTATAGAGTGAAATTAACAAAAAAAGAAAAAATTCTTCAGTCTCCTTACCTAAAAAGTGAAAATAAAAATATTTTGTCAAAGAGCGAAAATACGAGGGTATATATACACTTACAAATTAATTCCAAGTCATTCAACAGCATAAAATCTAAATATGATAAAATGTATTCTATGGAAGCCTAAAGTTCCAAGTTGAAGGGCATAATTAAATGGCATATATTAAACAGTGTTATATGATAAATAGTATATGTCCTTTACAAAAACATACTTTCAGGTTGCACAACTGCTGGTGAACTCTGTTGGTAAAAACGGGTGAACTCTGGGGTAGGTGAACTGTATCTCAGTAGAGCTGTTTAAAAAATATGTTCTCAAAGAATATTAAATGGCACAGGACGTGCTCAAACATAATTGAAAAGAGGGGGTTACGAAACTGTACCCACAACTGTGATTCCAAATATAAGGTCACACCAAATGAAAACAACAAGACGTCACGAGTGAGTCTGACCTCCACAGAGGAACGTGGATCATCTTTTCTTCTTTGTACCTGGCCCTTCTGCGTATGCACTTTCCATCTACCATAAACATGTTATTTCCATAAGCATGGGGGCAGAAGTGGGGATAAAAATGACTTTACCACAATAGTCAAAAATTTTTTTCATGGTTGTGCATGTATGTCTATACAACTGTCTTTATACCCTGAAGATATAGAAAATAACCTGCTCGGTCAGCTGAAGCTTGGGCGAGTATCCCAGGTAACGAGCGAGCTGGGCTGGCGTGAGGAATGTGGTGCCGGCGGTATCAGGCACACTGAGAGATCGAGCCGTGTTTCACTTATTCCTGGGAACTCTGGTCCTTAAAAACCAACAAACAATTGGTCTTCGTAAAATAAGTATAGCAAAGGGCTCTAATATTTTTTTTCTCCACTCCTTCCCAGTTCAAGATACAAAGTGAAGCCTATTGCTTCAATAGGGCTCAAACGATCCTCCTATCTCAACCTCCCGAGTAGCTGAGACTACAGGCACACGCCACCATACCTGGCTAATTTCCTAACATTTATTTCGTGGAACGAGATTTATTTCATGGAAATTTATTTCAGGCCGGGCACGGTGGCTGATGCCTGTAATCCCAGCACTGTGGGAGGCCAAGGCAGGCGGATCACAAGGTCAGGAGTTTGAGACCAGCCTGGCCAATGTGGTCAAACCCCACCTCTACTAAAAATACAAAAATTAGCCAGGCATGGTGGTGTGCACCTGTAATCCCAGCTATTCAGGAGACTGAGGCAGAAGAATCATTTGAACCCAGGAGGCAGAGGTTGCAGTGGGCTGAGATCATGCCACTGCACTCCAGCCTGGCCAACACAGTGAGACTCCGTCTAAAAAAAAAAAAATTCAGTTTTCAATAAATGGAATGATTTCAAGGCTGTTTAGAGATTTATTTGATAACACACTGGGCCACAGCTTTACTATTCCTGATGCAAATTAAAATTAGCCACATTATCATAGGACTGAGTCATTCATTCTGGGTTAATTTTCCTTCCACTCTTCATTATCCAGCAATATGTTACCCATGGTACAGGCTTCATCACATCTACCCCAAGGCAAGTAAAAATATGCAGGGCTCCCAGGCAGGCTGAAGACATAAACCCGTGGCATTTCTCAACAGAAAACTCTCGGAATGCTCAGAGCTTTGTTCTGCTTCTGTACCAGCCTTCTGCTTGGGCCAACGCATCTCATGAAGCCGTTCCAAAGGCCCCATAGCTCCAAATAGACGCGGGAGGTGGATTCCAATAACAGAGGCCTGGAAGAAAGGCCTCCGGGCCCCACTGCAGCTGCCACGGCATAAACCTGGCTAAATGGGATATTTTCAGGAAGATGACATCTAACATTAATGACAAGGGCTAACATTTACTTGGGAAGAAAACGAATGGAGGAAGGGAAATTAGCCAGGAAGCTGTCATGGTGAAATAAGAAGGCTGGAGCTGGTGTGGCAAGAGTGGAATGGGACAAGGAAGAAAGAAGCCTCAGTTTCAAAGAGAATAGGGAACAGCATGTGCTGCTAAGTGGGTATCAGAGATGAAAGGCATGGGTAAATCAAAGGTCTTGCACAGCTGAAAACCTAGTAATAAGCTGTCCATTAAGATGCCCCCTGGGGAACCACAGCAGATACCTGCCATCTGCAGTTCCCCATCATCTTTTTAACACCTTCCGTATATCCTGACAATTTCTTATGCTCCGGGTCCTGGCTTACTAAGGTGGGGAAAAGAAGAACTGTGTCCTGACTCCCGCAGCGAAGGGGCCAGCATGTGACCTGGGTTCCTATGATCAGATGCACCTACAAGATCAAACTCTAGACCCCGAGACTCCAGGCCCCCGTTCCACAGGGAGGTGAGCACCCTGTGAGCTGTGCGGCAGCGGCGCCTGGCCTTCCAGGACTCCTCCAATGTCTCAGTTGCTCGGCAGCCACAGAAGCCCCCTTGAGGTCTACCGTAACTTCAGGGGCCGGCTCTCGGGTCTTCTGGAGATCCTTAGCAAATCCCCTTTCTGCTTAACCTGGCAGGAACGGACTCAGATGTTTTCTCTGAATGGCTTTTTTGCCATCTACATAAGAATGATGGCTTAGCAAACCTCACCTTGGTAAAATAACGGTAGAACTCTCCCCATGACCCAACTATCCAAAGGAATCCGAAATGAGGAATTACCGTAGGACAAGGCCAAAGGTGGAAGGAATTATCAACGTGAAATAACAAAGAGCATCACTGCTGTTTTCCTCCAAGTCCTGGTGATGAAGGCGACGGCACACGCAAGTACCCTCGGGGATTATCGACGACTAACCCAGCTGTGGGCAGAGCGAGCTCTACAGTCAAGTCCACAATTTTACAGATGCAGAGCGGCACACAATCTTCCCCGGGTGCTTCAAAGCCTCTCTCGGCTACAGATTTTAAAATCTAAGCAGTGAGATGGCTTCTACAGCCTGCTATTCACTACACATATTTCTTCTTGACATTCTTGCAATTCTAATTGCCCAAAATATTTTTTTCTTTAACATTCTCTATTTGGTCTGATCTCATAAAGTTGAGAAAAACATGTAACACAAAACAAAGAAGGCCACATTGAACACCACAGAGTTCCATCTGAACAAGAAAACCGCACCTATAAACACAGGCCTGCAAAGGCAACACAGAAGCCAGCACAGGAATCGGATATTCCGAAGGGGCCACCTAAGTCAGAAATCTTTTCTTGATATAGTAGTTGTTAAAAATTCAAGCAGAGCCTTTCAATATTTGGATTTTTTTTTTCTCTACAAAATAAATTTCAAAAATGGCGTTCTTCAGGAAATGTTTCAAGCATGAGACAAGGTGAGGCCTCTGAAACACAGGGGACAGGCCCCCTCCTCGGGGAGGCCACTTTGCTGTCCCCACAGGCCGGCCTGAGCACACCTCTGGGACCCCCAACCGCAGCACGTGTCTTGGCGAGTATATATTCGGGGTGGGTTCCCCTGGCTCTGGGGGGGTCTTCCAGGCCTGGCTTGTCTTTGCGCCCCCAGCACCTAGGATCCTTGCTGACATGAAGAGTGTCCAGCCGTTTCCTTGTCAGGAAGGGAGAGGACAATGAAACGCCCCAGTGAAGTGCAGCACTGTCTCAGGGGAGGCCTTCCACCAACACCAGGGGGAAAGCCAACCTTCTTCCCGAGATCTGCGGCAGGAATCCCCTCAGCACGGCCACACCTGGGCACAGAGACGCTGCTGCCATGGACGCCTCATCATGCTCCACAGCCACTTCTCCAGAATATGCAGCCCAGCCCGAGTCCCAACACCGACCACCTCATTCAACCATAGAGAGCTCCTGTGTCCACACAGCAAGGCCCAGCCCGAGTCCAACACCGACCACCTCATTCAACCATAGAGAGCACCTGTGTCCACACAGCAAGGCCCAGCCCGAGTCCAACACCGACCACCTCATTCAACCATAGAGAGCACCTGTGTCCACACAGCAAGGCCCAGCCCGAGTCCAATACCGACCACCTCATTCAACCATAGAGAGCACCTGTGTCCACACAGAAAGGCCCAGCCCGAGTCCAATACCGACAACCTCATTCAACCATAGAGAGCACTGTGTCCTGTTAGGTCTTCTTGAAAGTGTCCTTATGTGAATGTTATTACATATTAAATATAAGCACGTGAAAAGAAGTATGAGGAGACAGAGATTCTGAATGTTCACTTTGAATGTCTTCATTAAATGCCTGTGGCATCAGAGTCAGGCTGGGTCCCAGGGGTGCAGTGCCCTGATGAACAAGATGTGCCCTGTCCCTTCCAGGAACGAGAGACACACATAACTTTCCTTCCAGAAATGCCCAGAGTGCCATGGATCTCACAGGAAAGACTTAGAACTAACCCTGTCTGACAGCACTGGGCAAAGCTTTGCAAGGCAAAGTGTCACTCGAGTCTGGAAAAAGAATTCAGAGGCAAACAAGAAGTGACGGGCCACAGAGGCTGCCAGGAGCAGAGGCAGGAAAGTGGCCAGGTTCTCCAAGCAGAGCCAGCAGGACTCCCGGGGAGGACGATCACTGAAGGCCACACAAGGGGGGCCTTCATCTTACAGGAGACGCATCCAAGGGGGGGCCCTGGCTCTGTGGACAGAGGCTGATGCTGACGGACCGTGGACTTTGAGATGCTTTTGGTTCTTTTTATAACTACACATACGCGCTCATATATATTACTTTGCTCTTAAAATTTCCATCCATGTTATGGCCTTATATCTTTGACAAACGATTTTTTGTTTGTTTTTGAGCCAAAGGTCTCGTTCTGCCTCCCAGGCTGGAGTGCAGTGGCGTGATCACAGCTCACTGCAGCCTCAACCTCCTGGGCTCAGGTGGTGCTCCCACCTTAGCCTCCCAAGTAGCTAGGACCACAAGTGGGAGCCACCACACCAAGCTACTTTTTTTGTATTTTTTGTGGAGACAAGGTCTCGCTATGTTGCCCAGGCTGTGACAAATGATTTCCAAATCAGTTTCAACTAAAAGTTCAAAGAAGAGTATTTACACCCTTCTTCGTACATAAGACACAGGCTTCAGAGAACAAATGAGCCACAAGGCAAAGGCTGCAAATAAGAATGGCTTCAGATAATTCGACACCGGAAGCTAAGCAAGCCAGATTTACAACATAGAATTTAATAACCAGACAATTAGTTACGTGTGAAGACAGAGTAAACGTTAAGATTCATATTTTAGACCCAACAGTGGCTCACACCTGCAATCCTAGCACTTTGGGAGGCCTAGGTGGGAGGATCTGTTGAGCCCAAAAGTTTAAGACCAGCCTGGGCAACACAGCAAGACCCTGTCTCTCCAAAAAAAAATTTTTTTTAACTAGCCAGGCATGGTGGTGCACACCTGTAGTCCCAGCTACTTGGGAGGGTGAGGTGTGAAAATCCCTTGAGCCCAAGAGTTAGAGGTTACAGTGAGCTATGATGGTACTACTGTACTCTAGCCTGGGTGAAAGAGTGAAAGCCCTTCCCTTAAAAAAGACGCCTATTTTTAAAACTGTCCTATTTTAGAGTGAGAGCAAATCTTCTAAGTTAAAGACTGATCACTTGCTGGTGTAATGCAATGTGAAGTCATCAACAACACTTACGAAGCATTCTTGCCAAAAAGACTTAATGTGGATATAATCAAACCTCTAGATTGAACTTCTAGTTTGCAGGAAATGCAGGGAATGAAAAAACAGGTGGAATGACACCATGAGGAGACACACCCAGCAAAACCTAAGCGGGACACTCTCCAACACAAGCAGCAGGACCCTTCCACAAGAAGTCCATGTCATTTATGGGGGGAGAAAAACGTTCTACATTTAGAAAAGACGAAAGAAACAAATGTAATGAGTAGATTTTGGTTTTTTTAAAAAACAGCTATATGTTATTGAAACAGCTGAAGAAATTTCAACATAGACGAAACATTTAGATAATATTGTGGCAGTATGGTCACTTTTCTTAGGAGTGATATTGGTATCATGGTTAGACAGGTGAATGATGTTTTAATTCTTGTGAAATGTGTGCAGGAGTATTCAGGAAGAAAATCACTCGCCAGGCATGGTGGCTCACACACAACACTTTGGGAGGCCGAGTCCGGCAAATCACTTTAGGTCAGGAGTTCAAGACCAGCCTGGCCAATGTGGTGAAACCTCCTCTCTACTAGAAGTACAAATAAAAAATTAGCTGGGTGTAGTTGGTGCATGCCTATAATCCCAGCTACTCAGGAGGCTAAAGCAAGAGAATCATCTGAACCCAGGAAGCAGAGGTTTCGGTGAGCCAAGATCACACCACTGCACTCCAGCCTGGGCAACAAAGTGAAACTCCATCTCAAATAATAATAATAATAATAGGCCGGGCGCAGTGGCTCAAGCCTGTAATCCCAGCACTGTGGGAGGCCGAGACGGGCGGATCACGAGGTCAGGAGATCGAGACCATCCTGGCTAACACGGTGAAACCCCGTCTCTACTAAAAATACAAAAAACTAGCCGGGCGAGGTGGCGGGCGCCTGTAGTCCCAGCTACTCCGGAGGCTGAGGCAGGAGAATGGCGTAAACCCGGGAGGCGGAGCTTGCAGTGAGCTGAGATCTGGCCACTGCACTCCAGCCTGGGCGACAGAGCGAGACTCTGTCTCAAAAAAAAAAAAAAAATAATAATAATAATAATAATAATAATAATGTGTGCTACTTACTTTCAAATGATTCAAAAGCAAACAAAAGTGTGACAGAAAGAGCAAATACAACAAAATGCAAACAAGCTTTGTGTCAAAGTGGTGAGTGTGAGGTGTTCATGGCACCATTCTTGCAGGTCTTCGAATTATGTGAAAAGTTTTCAAAATAAAGATCTGGAGGCAATCTGCATTGGAAAAACAAAACTGACCACAAGACTTCTAGGAAAAATGCAATCTATTGCTTGAAATTAGTTTCCAGGTAATAAAAAGCATTTTACCTTCCTAGAAAGGACAAGATCGAAAACCCATTATATTCAACAGACTGCACATATATCTGCATTCGAAAATTCAGTAGGAAAAGCAGACGTGCAACAATATTCAGGTGTCTGACACATTATCTTCCCTTCATGCTAAATTGGTGTCTAAGATGATGATACCTTCAGTACGACAGAAGTCAAAGAACTTTCCGAGTTTTCTTTCCTTCAAGAGAAGCACTCTAACAAGTCGGGGAGGGTATCACTTCCTCTGGGCTTCTCCTGGTGGGTGGCACGGGGTGCTCCTCGGGGTCTGCTGTCGTGGAGATCATCCCTAGGTTCGGCTGAAGGGTGGCATCAGGAAGTTTCCCTTGCCATTCACTCCCGCTCAGTGACAGCCACCCAGCAAAAAGCACCTGGGGGTACAGCCACGAGGCCATCAGCCTTCTGCCCTTTCCTCAAGCACAGGGTACCTACTGGGCACCTCCACACCAGTTCATAAATGCCCCCTGCACCATTACCTGCCCACACGAAGGAGACAGCAGGCAGCATCTCAGCCCCGTCATCTCAACTCCCTGAACCTTCTTACTAGCAAGATACACTTGCTCACTGTCATGAGCGACAGTAACTGACAACCATGGGAATGCGACATATTCCATCAACACAAGTCAGACATGTTTTCTGTCTAGATCATCATTATGTTGTATAATCAAGCTTTTGCTGCACGTATCAGGAACAGGAAATGAAAGATTTCACATTTTGCTGAGTGTATAATGAATGTGGTAAAGCTGAACAAATGTAAGGAGGGAAGGAGAAGGAGAAGAAGGAAGAGAAAGAGGAGGAGAAGAGCTGATGAGATAAAGGAGGATGCGGAGATAGAGGAGATGAGGAAAGGACAGTAAAACAATAAATGAAAAGAAAAGCAACTCTATGACCATTAGTGGAAGTCAAAAATGAGAAAACCTTATTCTCCCCCCTGATGGCCAAGGCCCCATGACCCTCAGGACAGGCCCTTGATGCAAGAACCAACTTGCTGGAAGGCCTCGTTCCAGGACCCAGCAGGCACAGCAGGGGAACGTGCTATCTACACCCCGGGCTACACTTTTCAATTGACTAAATGTCAGTTGCAAGCTACCATTTTCCATTGTACCCTTTGAAGTCTATTACCACAAGCATGTAGCCTACAATGGCTCTCTTAACAAACACAAAAAACTAAACAAACCTTAAGCTTTTTTTGCTTTTTTTTTTTTTTTTTTTTTTGAGACGGAAACTCACCCTGTCACCCAGGCTGGAGTGCGGCAGTGTGACCTCAGCTCACTGCAACCTCCACCTCCTGGGTTCAAGCTATTCTCATGCCTCAGCCTCCTCAGTCGCCGGGATTACAGTCACGCGCCATCATGCCCAACTAATTTTTCTATTTTTAGTCATCTGGGTTTCACCATGTTGGCCAGGCTGGTCTTGAACTATGACTTTAAATAATCTGCCCATCTCAGCCTCCCAAAATGCTGGGATTACAGGTGTGAGCCACCCTGCCCAGCCAAATCAAATTATTATACACATCTCAAGACGTATCAACATTGTTTTCTGGCTTAAACTACTAATCTGGAAGCTTCCAATCACTAGCAGTCGTGAAGCTACTCAACTCAAGGTGAAACCCACTGTCTCCCAGAAGGCAGAATATTAACAGCTAGAACATTGACTCCAATTCCTGGACAGAGCGTGTCATTTCCAAACGCCCCTTCTGACCTGCGCTGCTCACAGTGCAGAACTCTGTGGGCCTGAGAGCAGAGCAGCCAGCACAAACCCGACAGAGAGGTCTGCACACAGTATGCGCTCCCCGCCCCCTGCAGCCCCGAGGCAGGCTGGTGACACCCTCTCCACACAGGCCTCGCTGTGCTCTCCATGCTTCCCTGGGTCTGTTAGGGCACCTGCAGCACAGCCACTTCCTCCTCCCAACTCTCTCCTCTCCTGGCCTAGTGCCTCCTGCCCACTCTGACCTCTTCTTGTCACTGTAACACCTCCTAGGTCAGTAAAAGGTATTGCTCATCCCCGACTCTCGCACTGGGTGCAGCAAATTTTGCGATTGATAGGCATCCGACCTCCCTCAGCCACGTGCTCAGTTATCTGCAGACTGTAGCGGTCCCATCTGAACCACACGCAGAAGCACCTGTTTCCTCGTCTGGACGAGGGCACTCCATAAACACCAACGACTCTGAAGACCAACACGGTCAGCTACTGCAGGTGGACCTCAGCACACCATCGCCAAGAAGGGGGGAAAGTGCCCTGAGTGTGCTGGACTCAGCAGGCGGCAGCAGCCCTGAGAAGGCGACAATGCACCCGGCCTTTGTCTAGGCACACAGACCTAGGGTGGGCTGCGTCCCCACACACTTCCATCTGTCACCTCAGTCACGTCCGTTAACCTCTCTGAATCTCAGTGTCTTCTCTTCCTGATACCCCCACCGCCACCTACTTCAGAGGGTTGTTTGAGGTCCAAAGAAGATATAATCTGGATTAGCAGTGACAAACCTCTAATGAGATTAGAGTATACGTTGTTAGAAAAAACAACGGCTGTAAAGATGGCAACTCCAATGGTGGCCCACAAAGTTTTCCATGCACTCATAGGGAAGACCTCGAGAATATTCTGTTACATGAAAAAAGAAAATTGCAGAATAACGCATATAGAATATTACTTTTCTCCTAAGGGGGGAAATTAAATTGTATATTCCTATTTGCTGCCATTTGAACAAAGTACTAGAGGGACACACGGAAAGTCGCTGTCACCGTGCTGGGCCGTCAGGCAGGGGCGGGTGGCAGGAGTGGGGGAACCTTCCTCAGTAAACTGAAAAATAAGAGAGTCTATCACTTGCAAAATCAAAAGAATTAAGTGACAGCAAGCAAAAACCTTAAATACAAATACACTCTTTCTATCAGGAAACCCAACATTAGCAACACACCATCAGCAAAACTACATCACTTTGTCACATTAAATTAATGGTGTTCATTTACTGCCTTTGTAGTTGGATTTAATTTGTATGTTTGGGATTTACAGCTGCACAAAATTCCTCTAACCATAAGGAATTTATGCCTAGCCTTGGGTTTTATATGTTTAAGTAGCATTATAATAAAAATCATGTATGCATATTTTTATCTTCAATATGGGGTTTAATTAACTTTAAAAAATTGGGGAGCATGTGGATGGTGGTGCAGGTGGTACAACAAGCAGACACCTGATGAGGACTGCAGCTCCAAGCAGCAGGTCCAGCCCTCATCCTGCAGCACCCAGTGCTAAAAACTGTGGCCAAATTTCTCTGAACAAGCAATGCCAAAAAATCAGGGAGATATAAAAGCAAACTGAACTTAAACATCATTACATATACGTATATAAATGGCATATAAACACATGCATGCCATTAAAAACTTTAGGGAGATGAGGGGCAAAACATCAATTTTAAAGTAGGCACAGCTGAGTGTAAATCCTGATTCAACCACTTAGTGGCTAGATTAGAAAGCAGGACAGGTTACAGAAATACTCATCAACTAGTAAGCTAACATATATAGAAGGGCAATATAAAAGATACTCTGAAAACGACTGATACGTGACATTAAAACCACTAAATGATACATTTTTTGAACATTACCAACACTGTCGTTTTAGATCCAAAACTACCTTCAGTTGTAAATAAAATCTGGTACTGCCAATAGCTACAGAGTAATAAAATGTTTAAAATAGTTTTCAGGTTGAAGAAAGCTGGGCACAGTGGCGCACACCTATAATCCCAGCACTTTAGGAGGCTGATACAGGAAGATCACTTGAGGCAAGGGGGGCTTTCAAGACCAGCCTGGGAGACAGAGTTAGACTCCTCTTCAAAAAAAAAATGCTGAAGGACGCCCTAAGACCATGGGGTCTAAGCCTCACGTGCATGCACCTCACTCAGCTAAGAAGTAATGTGTGCGCGCCTTCATGTGCTGCATCTATAATACGGCCTATTATAGATTCATTTTCTTGTTAATGAATCCTTAACCTGAGTAGCTCCCTCCAGAAATCTAGAGTTGAATTTCAACCAGGGAATGGCCTGATTCATTGTCTGCTGATTGCTAAGAGGTATTACTTGTAGGTAGATATGCAGTGCAATTAAACTGATACACCCCCAAAAAGAACTTTAATGGATGGATGGATGGACAGACGGAAGGGTAGGTAGGTGGTTGGACAGATACGTAAACAACAGTGAATAAATAAATGAACAGATAAGTAGACAGATCCATTCAGACAGAAGGTTGAAATGTGCCCCTGGCAAATGACTTCCCACAGTGTCATCACTAAAACAGAAATCAGAAAAATACAAGGAACAGTAACAGGACTATTCCCAAAGTACCAATTAATCAACTGCTTCAGTCAAGAAAAGGTAGGGTGGGAAAAAACTGTCAATCACTTTAAAAATTGCTACACAACTGCATGCATTTTTAAAGATCAAGTAAAAAATTTTCAAAAGCTACCGGAGACCTCCTAAAAAGTTCACTGGTACCAGGAGTTCAAGACCAGCCTGGGTAACATAACACTCATCTCTAAAAGAAACAAAAATAAAATAGCAGGGCATGATAGGCCACACCTGGAGTCCCAGAAAGATCTGTCTCAAAAAAAAAGAAAAAAAAGGACAGGCATGGTGGCTCATGCCTGTAATCCCAGCACTTTGGGAGGCTGAGGCAGGCAGATCACAAGGTCAGGAGATCGAGACCATCCTGGCTAACATGGTGAAACCCCGTCTCTACTAAAAATACAAAAAATTAGCCGGGCGTGGTGGCGGGCGCCTGTAGTCCCAACTACTCCAGAGGCTGAGGCAGGAGAGTGGCGTGAACCCGGGAGGCGGAGCTTGCAGTGAGCCAAGATCGCAACACTGCACTCCAGCCTGGGCGACAGAGTGTCTGTCTCAAAAAACAAAAACAAAAAAAAGTCTATTGGTAAGAGACACGCATAGAAAACACCACCACCACACCTGATGCACCTACCACCTACCAACACCTCAAGCTTTACCTTTATACAATGACTCACATTTCCAAAACCTGGATAATGAAGGATAATCAGATCCAGAGCGACACCAGTGCCCAAAGAGCGAATCCACCCTCCGTCCGACTCAGAGCTCCCTCTTACTGCATAGCTAGTCCATGCCTGAGACATAACGGGCATTCGTCATGAGCAACTGAACACAGATGGGTCTGTGACCGCCTCCCATGTGTCAGACACTGTGCGGGGTGCTTTGCATTTTCAAATAACCTGGCACGGTGTGTATCACCAGCTCTATTTTACACCTAGGAACTGTAGCTCCGAAAGAGAAACGCCCAGGTGGTCTAGGCCTCACTGGTACCCAGTTCTGTTTTGCAGCCGATACACCCCATTTGTGTTGGGTGATCACTAGACAAGAGACTTAAGACCATGCATTTCCTCTCGGCCATGGTCCAGAACTGAGACACGGTTTCCTCAATTCATCACGGACACAGTGACGGAAAAAGCCTGCGCTCCCAGCAGTGCATTTTCACTGACCCTCACACATCACCTGCTCCATCACCCACCACCTCCCCACCTTCTTTTTCCTTAATGTAAAAGAAAGAAAACCTGAGAGGTTATACACCTGTCACCACAAAGCCCCTCTCCTAGTAAAAGTGGGAGGATGAGAGCACATCCACAGCTGTCAGTCATTGCTCTCCTCAACAATGAGTTCAAGGAAACAGTCTTTCTTCCTTCTTCACCCAGCTGAAAACTTAACCTTGAGAATTAGCAACACTGGCCATGAGCCCCCAGCCCCAGGGCATCTGAGTGCTGGTGAAACATGGGCCATCCCACATTGACATGGATCACCTTAACCATCTCGGCCGTACTTTACTCCAACTCGTAAGAGAAAATCAGCCGGGTGTGG
Organism: Chlorocebus sabaeus; assembly: GCF_047675955.1. NCBI lineage: Eukaryota > Metazoa > Chordata > Mammalia > Primates > Cercopithecidae > Chlorocebus > Chlorocebus sabaeus. The sequence continues at coordinate 78,208,000 of NC_132919.1, read as the reverse complement.
TGGCTCACACCTATAATCCCAGCACTTTTGGGAGGACGAGGCAAGAGGATCACGAAAGCCCAGGAGCTCAAGACCAGCTGGGCAACATAATAAGACCCACCCTCTCAAAAAAAAAAAAAAAAAAGGAAAAAAACAAGATATGATTTGGCTCTGTATCCCCACCCAAGGCTCATCTTGAATTGTAGCTCCCATAATTTCCATGTGTCGTGGGAGGGGCCTGGTGGGAGGTAATTGAATCGTGCGGATGGATCTTTCCTGTGCTGTTCTCATGGTAGTGAATAAGTCTCCCAAGATCTGACGGTTTTATAAAAGGCAGTTCCCCTGCACAAGCTCTCCTGCCTGCCACCATGTGAGACGTGACTTTGCTCCTCATTCACCTTCCGCCGTGATTGTGAGGCCTCCCCAGCCATGTGGAACTGTGAGTCCATTAAACCTCTTTCCTTTATAAATTACCCTGTCTCTGGTATATCTTTATGAGCGGCATGAGAACAGACTAACACAGGAGGATTTTACCTTCTGGACCAACAGGGACAGCATCGTCAGCAACTCTGCCCCTGGAACAATTTTCTCCTGCTTCTCCTGTTCCATCAAAAAAGTAGCTCATTATTTTGTCCAAAGATATTATCTACCTTTATGAAGACTGAGAAAGTTACTTTAACCACTTCTGTAATGCAAATATATTTTATAGGTACTTAATCTTTAATTACAATTCAATGCTGTTCTCACAGAAGTAACTCCGCCAGCATTCTGTATCTGCACAGCACATAAGCTCAGAAAAGTTGTTTCTATCCAAGTTAACATACAATTCTAACAAGTTTTTTTCTTGCAACAAACCTGCTACTTCCCCTTTGTGACTACAACTATATTATATTTCAGCATTTGGTTGAAAATAGCTAATTGAAAGTGGTGATGTATATGTCAACATTCGCTTGTTTTCAGGTGTTTATTCCCCCAGTCTGTGTTTGAGAGAGATATTAATCAGAAAGGAAAGGATAAGTTGATATCTGTGCAGAAGAGGGTCAAGAAAGCAGGCTCCAGCAGCCCTCCTTTCAAAGCCCTGCTTACAGGGGTGGCACGTGGCTGGGGTCTAGGGACTTGGATTTCTGGAGGGTTCCCACCACCCTAACTAGTAAGTGGGGTTCGCTGTGCCTCAACTGTTTTCCAACAATATGGTTTACACTGAAAGCCTGCTTTCCTGCCGGAAGGCTGGGATTTGGGCAGAGGCTGCCTGTCATCAGCCTCCAATAAAAACCCTGGGGGCTAAGTCTCAGATGCGCTTCTTTGGCTGGCAGCATTTCACTGCAGTCTACCTTGTTCCGGGGGACACGAGCCCCTCCCGGGAGCCTCCATGGGGGCAGGGCTTTCAGAAGCTGGGGCCTGGTTCCCTTCAGACCCCACCCCATGCACCCTTTCCCCTAGCTGGTCTTGCTTCGTTATCTTTCTACCGTAATAAATCATGCCAGTAAGTACTAGCTCCTGAGTCCTGCGAGTACTCCCAGTAAATCCTCGAAGCAGGGGGTGGTCTTGGGGACTCCACCCAGCACCCCATTTCCACAACCAAACAATAATCAACTTTTCGCCCCTCGTTCCCTTAAGCCTTCAAAGGATGCACCAAGCCCCATGAGCTTCTTGCAAAGCACGCAGGGTCAAACACGCCTGCTTTCCCAGTTCCCTGAATTCAATGTGTGTTCGCACTTAGTATAAATTAGACCATCGCCTAGATGTGAAGCTCTCAGAAAAATCACCTTTTCTGCCATGACCTCCTCATTCTGAGTTCTCACTGCTTTAGCGGTTTCTTGATAGGTTTCTTTTGGTTTGACAACAAGATAAATTAGATTTAAAATTATTTCCAATTTTATTCAACAAAGTCTACAGGTTAGATTGTCTGGGTAAAAGTGAGATTAATCTTATTGATAGAGATGGTTTTTTTTTTTTTTGTTTTTTTTTTTTTTTTTTTTTTTGAGACGGAGTCTCGCTGTGTCGCCCAGGCTGGAGTTCAGTGGCGCAATCTCGGCTCACTGCAAGCTCCGCCTCCCGGGTTCCCGCCATTCTCCTGCCTCAGCCTCCCGAGTAGCTGGGACTACAGGCGCCGCCACCTCGCCCGGCTAGTTTTTTTGTATTTTTAGTGGAGACGGGGTTTCACCGTGTTATCCAGGATGGTCTCGATCTCCTAACCTCGTGATCCGCCCGCCCCGGCCTCCCAAAGTGCTGGGATTACAGGCGTGAGCCACCGCGCCCGGCCCAGATGTTTTTCACAACAAAAACACACAGGATGATGAGGGAGATAGGCGCCAAATCCAGCCACCATGAATAGTTCCTACTTTCCACCACTCACCAGAAAAACATCCCTAAACCATGTGAACATGAAAAGTACAAAGAACCCATCTGGGATGACCACCCAATGGACAACCCAAGAAAACTCAACTGTCCTTTTCCTCTCCAGCTTGGACTCGGCAGAATGGCTCCCGCAGAAGAGGATGGAGAGGAAAAAGGGCCGTTCTGCCATCAGCGAGGTGGTGACCCGAGAATCCACCGTCGACATTCACGAGCGCATCCACGGAGTGGGCTGCACGAAGCCTGCCCCTCGGGCATTCGGAGAGATGCAGAAATTTGCCATGAAGGAGATGGCAGCTCCAGATGTGCGCATCGATACCAAGTTCAACAAACCTGTCTGGGCCAAAGGAATAAGGAGTGTCCCCTACCGCATCCGTGTGCGGTTATCCAGAAAATGTAATGAGGATGAAGAGTCACCAAATAAGTTCTATACTTTGGTTACCTATGTACCTGTTACCATGTTCAAAAATCTACAGACAGTCAGTGTGGATGAGAACTAATCGCTGATCATCAAATACATCAAATAAAGTTATAAAATTGCCAAAAAGAAAAGAAAACTGAACTGTCTTCACCAACAGCAGCAAAACCATAAAATCATCTACCAAGGAAGTTTAAAGAAGGCTGGGATGTGTGGGATGAGAAGTTGTGCCCATCTGCGGGGCCTGACCAGCCATCCCTGACACAGAACCTGTGCTCCTGAGACGTGGGAGAGCAGCCTGCCTGCGCTGGGGCTGCACAGCCAAGTGACCCACCCCTTAGTGATGTCCAGCAATCATTTTCTCATTCCTGCAGGGTCAGGAAATCAGCTTGTCTCTGCTCCACAGTGACCAGCTCCTCAGAGGGCAAGATACAAAGGCTGGTGATGGCTCAGTGGCTGGCACTGGCACCGCCGGAAGCTTCTCCACTCACACATCTGGTGGCTGACGGTGGTGGTCACTGTTAATGGGAAACCACCTCCTCCCATGGCCTCCTCCGGCAGCCTCTCCAATGGGGCTGGTCTTGGGTTCCGAGAGAACCAGGCAAACGGTATGTCGTCCTCAGCATGCCAGCCCAGAGCACCATTTCCCCCACAGTCACAGCCCATCCAGATCCAAGGGAGGGAACAGCAACTTCGCCTCTCAATGGGAGGCGTTTCACAGTCACACTGCCGAGAGGGCATGTGGGGTGGGAGATATTGCTGGGTCATCTCTGGAAAATACAATCTGCCACTGTCCATCCTCTGACCACCACACATCACATCCTCCCACATGCAAAATGAACCTGACACCTCCCCAGGGCCCCCAAGGCCCATCCGATTACTGCCATCAGCTTGAAGTCTGGGGTCTCATCACCTAAACCCTGCCCAGCTGAGGAGCCTGTGTGCAGGAACATGCAGTTCCTCAAGTTCACCCCTCCTCCCTCCCCGTTCTTCCCAATCCGGGTCTAAAGAGCTGACCTGGACGCACCCACCCCCCACACACAATGTCCCACCCAGGACAGCCACTCGAGGCAGGCACACAGCGCCAGCACCTGCATCAGGGCTCTGTCCTGGCACCTGGGACTTGTTCTCTGGGATCTCCGCTCCGCCTTCTCACATGTACTTCATTTTCCATGAAAAGTACCCCACGTTTACAGCTGGGTGATTTTCACAGCCTGCTTCCTCCTCACACAAGTCTGGGGGCCCAAAGACTTCTTTTCATTTTGTATTGCCTCTGCTCCTTTCAGTCCAGGCAGACACATAATTTCTTTAAAAACACTTGGTGGGCTTTTTGTGTATTAACTCATAATCTACTCCATTAGACAAGCCACACCCATAAAGAGACAAGCCCTTTTCTTCCTGGGCTCCCAGAAGAGGCTGCGGCATGACGACGCCCTTTGGATTCTCAGAGGCCAGACTGGGGATTTAATGCAAGAATCTGCAGGCCTCTCCTCCAGCTGAAAGGCTGGACACTGTACGTGGATCTCAATCTGAAGCCTTAGGAACGTAGCTCATAGCCCAGTCCAGATTCACTCTTTGCCTGAAACCCTTTCTTCACTTGAGGAGCCTGGAGAAGAGGCTGGGAATGAGAAATAATCTTATTTTTGAACCCAGCAAGTCCTCTTTCTTTACACCAAGTAGAAGCCAGGTGGCACTTTGAATTTTCTGCCTGGAAATCTCCTAAACTAGATGAGCAGGTTCATTAAATACACACATATTTTCCTCTTTCCCATAGCAACAATGACACCAGGCTTCCCCCCACCACCTAACAAGGGGCCCCTTTCCTCCAGCGTGCAATGACGTTCCCTCCTTTCCTTCCGGGGTAGGCAACAGGCAGCCAGCAGGCCAAGTCCAGCCTGCTGAGGACCAAATCCAGGGCACCCATGTGATGGACACTGTCTGCAGTGCCTTCTCACATTGGCAGAGTAGGAGGGACGGTCATCACGTGCCACCCGCAGGCTAAAATATTAGACCCTACTACCTTCTAGGAGGCCCTTCGGGCAGCCAGCAGCACTCTCCTGGAGGCCCAGAGGCTTCTGCCCAGCACCCCATCCCAAAGCCAGAGCTGCAGGCATTGGGATTTGATTATGGCCACACCCGGTTCCAGCTTCCAAAACATGTTCAAGTTATCCATTGCTGTTTAACAAACCTCCCTTTACTTAGCAGCATAAAACAACCACTTCATTATGCTAACAGGTCCCACGGTCAAGAATTAGGAAAGGGCGCCACAGGTCTCAGGGGGCCTCAGCTGGGAAGACTTAAGTCTGCGGGGGAGCGTCTTCTTGGGGAAAGAATCACTGCAGGGTGGCTCACCTTCACAGGGCCGCACCGCATGGCTGTGGGGTTTCCTCACAGCACACGCCCCAGCAGATCCGGGGGAGAGAGCCTTTTATAACCTGGTCTACAGTCATGAGTCAGCCCTGGTTCAAGGGGAGGGAACGGGGACCCCACTCTCAATGGGAGAAGTGTCAAGGTCACGTTATAAGACGAGCTTTGCTGCGGCTATGTGAGGACACCACCATTTGCCAGTTACCCAGGGGGCCGGGGTGGGACGATTGCTTGAGCTCAGGAGGTTGAGGCTGCAGTGATCACACCACTGCATTCTGGCCTGGGCAACAGAGCAAGACCCAGTCTGAAAAAAATAAGTAGATAGATAGACAGACAGACAGACAGATAGACAGGCAGACAGAATTAAGAAAGTTTAAGGTCAGTAAGCAATACAAGCCTTCTCTAGCGTCTGAATGGTTAATGTCTCAGCTGCTTTACTGAGCAGCTTTTCTGGATTCTACTGTCACGGCATCAGCTTCATATCCAGCGCCCTTCATACCCCCATTCACTGCTCCATGCAGGGAAAGCACAAATTCCACCTGTGGAAAGAAACCAGTTTGTCAGCAGGACCCCAGAGCTGTGAGCTCACGAGGCCCTCCAGAAGCCTCACAGGCGGCGGCAGAACCACCCCGCACAAAAGATAAGCAACTCGGACTCACGGCTCTCAGTATCTGCAAATGCAAACATTCCTGAGGACTCTCTCACCCCAAAAAAATGCAGATGGCCTTAACATTTTTAAATACCTTTTTGTCTCCAAATAAGAAGCAATGACCATCTTAAAATACAATATCAAAAACAGTCCAACCCAGAAATCTCAATTGATTCTTCCTCCCTCCATGAATTGTCTTTGCAAATTACAACATTCGTTACCTTGGGCTGCCCCACAACCCACCACTTCTATTAGATAAGTTGTCAGAGCCGTTAATTTCTTTCTAGACGCCTCTCCGCCGTGGTCTCTTTACCTTCATCACCATTTCTACTCCTCCATGTTGAAATGGCATCATATAGTATCTGGAATTCCCATCATGCTTCAGGTGACCGTATCCACTGGTCTACCTCCTTCCACACCCCATATCTCAAGCAGACGAATTTTTTTTTTTTTGAGATAGGGTTTCACTCCGATGCCCAGGCTAGAGTGCAGTGGCATTACCACAGCTCACTGCGGCCTCGGCCTGATGGACTCAAGTGATCCTCCCACCTCAGCCTCCTGAGTAGCTGGGACTACAGGTGTGCGCCACCATGCTCAGCTAATATTTTTAATATTTTGTAGAGATGGCACTTCATTATGTGGCCCAGGCTGGTCTTGAACTCCTGGGCTCCAGCTGTCAATGGGTCCCAGCCTCCCAAAGTGCTGGGATTACAGGTGTGAAACACCACACCCAGTCAGATGAATCTTTAGGGGAAAAAAAAACATGGTCAGGCACAGCATCTCACTCCTGTAACCTCAAACACTTTGGGAGGCCGAGGCAGGCAAATGGCTTAAACTCAGGAGTTCGAGACCAGCCTGGGCAACATAGTGAGACCTTGTCTCTACAAAAAATAAACACAAAATTAGCTGGGTGTGGTGGTACATGCCTGTAGTCCCAGCTACCTAGGAAGCTGGGGTGGGAGGATCTCTTGAGCCCAGGAGCCAGAGGTTGCAGTGAGCCGAGACCGCACTGCACTCCAGCCTGGGCAACAGAGTGAGACCCTGTCTCAAAAACAAACAAAAAGGATAAGAAAAGGAAAAGAGAAAACAAAGCCTTTCTTTCACCTATTTAAAACTTCCACTGCTCCCCATCGCCCTTACAATATAAGGTTCGGATTCCTTCACCTGGCCCCCAGGCTGCTACAGTCTGGCCCTGGGGTGAGTAATCTGAGTCAGGTGAGTCATCCCCACCCAAGCCATGCAGACACTCACACAGTTCCACGAAAAAGCTATGCTCCGTTTCCTCTCAACATCTGTGTGAATGCACTCCCTACACCCCACATTCCCTGTCCCTTCTCTTAGCCTTCCTCAAGTCCCAGCTCAAGTTCTATCCCCTCTGCGAGGCTCTCCCAACCATTGTGCACCTCTCCTACTGCCAAATGCCCAGGCTTGAGCTTGGTACTACAAGCTTCAAGGTTTAATCACAGCTGCCTTCCCTTTCTGTGCGTCCCTGTTTTAGGTGTGCTAGTCCCACACTTGGGGTTCTAACCATATGAAATGATGCTGTAACGTTCTTGCAAACTCCCTCCAATGACAGACCAAATACTGCCACACAAAAGCACACAATCAATACCTGCCAAATGAACTGGCTGTCCAGCACTGCCTCTCAAAACAGCCAGGAATACCAAAGCCCCAGGCCTTAAAAACGGCTGCTAAAATGCCAGCATCTAAATCTTCTTTTAAGAGGAAACTACATTTTGCTTTGAGGAAAATACGTGACAGCCTGTGGCGTAGTGGTGAGTCCCTTCCTGGTCACCACTCCACTTCCCAGCCAGCCTCTCTTTGTATCCACCGAAATAGAGAAAAAGGTGTTATTTTATCAAGGCCTTATCTAATGAGGTATCAACATCATCAAAATTAAAATTGCATCAGGTTTTCTCCAAAATGCTTTCTAAATGGGTTCCTAAACACTAACACCATCATCAAGCATAAAAGAATAAAAGAAAAAAGTTACACAACCTAACAAATAAGTAAAACATAAACCTTAGTATCCTTCTCCTGATCACAGAAAACCACTACATACAATCCTATCATTAGCCATAAACCCTGCACACCCCAACCTATGCCCACAAATGACTAGCCCATAAGAGCACCCACCACTATTAAGATAAACATGTAAAACAAAAAGTCGACCTAATAGTGCCCGCTATCCTTTGAAGAACTAGGGGAAGAGAGCACAAAGGGAAAATTTAAGCACACAATGTTACAACAGGTTTAACCAAAAAGATAACACAGTTCTCTCTGACTCAGGTTTCTAACATTTAAAAGGTCTTGATATAGGTCAATTCTCTTCACTTATTGGTTCCAATCCCAACCAGGAAAATGTGAGCATGAGATCAAGGCAGCAAAAAACCAATTCCCTTAAAATAAAATGTAAATATTAATGATAGAAAATGTAAACAAAATAGCTGCCAAGGAAATTGCTTCTGGAGGACAATGTTTTCCAACATGCATTTCTTCACAACATATACACGCTAATAATCTCTTTCAATCTAAGACAGCATGAACCAACAGTCAAACTCATCTCCCTAGCCTTTAGTTTTAAATGGTAATAAAACAAAAACTATAATAAGAGAAAAATTGTCAAGGCCTATCAACTTGTATAGGTCCATTTAGTAAAGTTCCCGATAATATCCTCAAAACACTGCATCCCAAATAGCACAGCAGCTGGTTGATGGTCAGGACTCCTGTAAGAAAAATCAAAATGGCCTGGCAGTGCCGGAAAGAATATCAAAACCAAAGCCACACCCCACCCTGATGAAGGGGAAGCACATGTTCATAAAAACCCCCCTGCCACTGGGCACGGTGGCTCATGCCCCAAATCCCAACACTTTGGGAGGCCGAGGTTGGAGGATCGCTTGAGCCCAGAAGTTTGAGACCAGCCTGGGCAACATAGAGAGCCCTGGTCTCTACAAATATTTTTAAAACTAGCCAGATGTTGGTGGTGCACACCTGTGGTCCCAGCTACTCAGAAGGCTGAGGTGGGAGGATCACCTGAGCCCGGGAGGTTGAGGCTACAGTGAGCCATGATTATGCCACTGCACCCTAGCCTGGGCGAATGAGCGAGACCCCATCTAAGAAAAAAAAAAAAAAAGCCGGTCTGCTGAGATGACACTGCCCAACTCAGCAGACCACAGAAGCAGCCTGTGTGTAACAAAGAACAGGCGCGTCCTCATGACGGAAAGCCACAGTGTTTTACTGCCGGCTTCAAGACGTCTATCTGCTGTGCTTTTGCTTTTTTTCTAATAAAACTAGATGTTTAAGGGAAAAAGCTGGAGTTAGTGTAAAGGTTGGTTTCCTTGTAAACAATCGGCAGATCCATCTGCATGCTCACTGTTACACTGCAGTAGAAACCCCCAAATCAACCCACTTAATAAAGTCAACGCATCAATTAATACAGGAAGAAAAGAAAGTGAAAGGGTTACCAATGAATTCAAATGCTAATCCCACCCATTCCCCCTCTCTCTCCTCCTCTCCCCCCAGCCCCCACAATTTCTCTCTCTCTCTCTCTCTCTCCCTTCCTCTTCTCCCTAGTCCCCATTCTCTCTCTCCCTCTCTCTCTCTCAGGCACACACATCAGCCGAGGCATTTACTGAACACTTTTAGAAGGAGCCTCCTGTCTCTAACCTCTGAAATATGCATAAGCCAAAGTAAAAAGGGATTTTGTTGTCACAAGAACAGATGTTGCAGGGGTTTATCTCTAAGCGCTTCATGGGAGAAATCCTACTCACCAACTGGCAATTTCCCATGGCGCCACAGTGCAGCCACTGTTATTAACATTCGCCACACTTGAGAAATAAAGGAAAAGAAGAGCCACCCGGTGATGGATATTTTTAATTAAAACATTCCATTTTCAGTAATGGCTGGTTCTCTCTGCTGAGTTCTAAAGGCTTTCTTCTTGTGCTGTGCTCACAGCCTGACCAGCTTCTTCACATGCAGAGCACATATGTTCTGAGTTAGGTAGAAGGAAATCCTGTAACGGTGTTGGTCCGTGCAGTTCACATGGCTAAGGGGATATAGTTCTGCACAAGTGCAAGGACCCTGTGGAAAGCATTAGATTCCAAGAACACTGACAGAGAAAAGTCCACCTTTAATAGCAGAAAACGCTGGTATCAAACTCAAAACTCAAAGTTCATTTCCTACATTTAAAGAACTGCACAGCCGGGCACGGTGGCTCACGCCTGTAAAACCAGCACTTTGGGAGGCCGAGGCAGGTGGATCACGAGGTCAGGAATTCAAGACCAGCCTGGCCAACGTGGTGAAACCCTGTCTCTACTCAAAATACAAAAATTAGCCGGGCGAGGTGGCAGGCACCTGTAATCCCAGCTACTCGGGAGGCTGAGGCAGGAGAATGGCTTGAACCCAGGAGGCAGAGGTTGTGGTGAGCCGAGACTGCGCCACTGCACTCCAGCCTGGGTGACAGAGCAAGACTCTGTCTCAAAACAAATAAATAATAAAGAAAGAACTAAATGCTTCCACTTCTATAAACCAGTATTTCTCAGATTATTTCTCAGATGTTTCAGTCTCAAGGCCCCTTTACACTCTTTAGAATTATGGAGGAGTCCAAAGACCCCCTTCCCAATTCTCACTACCAAATGTTACCATGTTATACACTGAAATGACAGTCTTCTCATTTGTATTAATTCATTTCAAATTAACAATAAAAAGCCTATTACAGGTTAACATAAATAACATTTTTATTCAAAATAAAACTATTTTCCCAAACAAAAAATTTTACTGAGAAGAGTGGCCATGTTTTTCATTGTTGCAAATCTCTTTACTGTCTGGTTAGGAATAGAAGTCACTGGATTCTCACCTTTCCAATTGTATTTAATCTGCTGCAATACATTGATTCAACTGAAGCACAGGAAGAAAATCCAGCATCACATATGGAGCTTCACGTGTATATGCAGTCTTTTGAAATAACTGTCAGCATTGTTTGATACACACCAAAACTCAACACGCTGTAGTTTGTTGGATAGGAAACTGTTTCAGCAGCTTTTTCATACTCTGTTACATTGAAACCCTCTGTCCTATCTGGCGCTTGAAGTGGCTCCTTACCCACACACGGTGTTGTAACAGCACGCACTGGTCATCTGGAAAGATGGGCTCACAGCTGTGCGGAGCTATTCCGCAGCATCAAACACGCCCAGCAAGGCCACCGCGGTCTCATCAGAACAGGCCTCAGGCGCTGGTAACCTCACAAGTTCACTGCAGACGATACAGGTTTTTTAAAATTCTAATTTAATTTACAGTTGAAAGCTCAATTTTTATCACTGGCAACAAATGCCATCAGTTGTTTTCCTTGAAGTGACAAGCTCACTTCATCCTGTCTGTTATTCTTTCAGGGAAAAGCAGCATTCTACAGGGAAACCCGACAGGCCCCGCCCAGATCCCACAAGGGCCTGTCCTTCAGCAACCAGCAGATCGCAGTCTGTGCAAAGGCACGCAGTGTGGTAAAAACACGTGCAGAAGGGCCCAGATTTGACAAAAGTAGTGTGTTTTTGTGGCCACGTAAGAGGCTATCATGGATGCAATGACTGGGTCAACTGGGAGCCACTAAGACTCCGACAGCACTGCCCGCCATTGCTCCTGCCATCAGTGCAGATCTAGGCGCCAGGGAAATGCAGGCCTGTCCTAGCAACTGACCTCACAAACCGCCAAAAGGGTCCTGAAGACCCCCAGGATACTACAAGCATGGTTTGAGAACCAAACTACACTAAATTTGTAGGAAAGTGAAGACATACTGCACCAAATTCTGTATTTATGGAAAGCATCACGGGAATACTTACAGTAAATGTTTCTAGGCACTCCTTGCCCAAATAAATCTCCCATTCTGTTAGGACACGAAATAATCATAGAGGTAAGTGAAAATACAAAGCTCCAGCTCACTGAGATCCACCGGGCCACACAGAACAGGTAATGAGCTGCCCAACAAAAGTATCCCAAACGAGCCTGCCGAGCTGGGCGGCCACGTCCTGTTCCCTTCCCAGATGCACACAAATCCAGAACCTGTCGTCCCGCTGCCATCAAACCCAGGGCAAGCCGCCAGCACCTCGCCCCTGCACTAGAGCAGCCTCACAGGACTCTTCTCCCTTCCACTCCTACCCCTACCATCCCTTACTCTAGTCTCTTCAATATAAAGCAGATCACAACACCCCCTGCATTAAACCCCACAGCTGATCTCTAGCACACCTGAGTTTTATTTAGTTCCTTACCCAGGTCTGCAAGCCCAGGCACAATTTAGTCTAGGCCTCTCTCTTCTACCTAATCTACTGCTCTCCTCCTCACTCACAGCAACAGCCAAACTGGCCTTCTATTTCTGAACTAGGCCACACTCGCTCCAGCCTACTTCGAATGAGAGAGACAAATAAAACCCGGTGGGAAAAAGCAAAGCTGCACTGGGAGGGAAAAGTATAGCCATTAATACAAATACAAGAGAAAAAAGAGAGCTGACGACGAGTAAGCATCCATCACAAGAAGATAGACCCAAAGAAAGTAAAAGGAAGGAAGGATCCAAAGCTGACAGAATGAGAGCAAATATATAACAAAGAAGATCCACAAAGCCACAAGTTGGTTCCCTGAGAAGAACCAGCCTCTCATGCAGTGACTCTCGACCTGTATTTTATTATCACCCAATCTTTCCCCTAATCTTTTCCCTAATCCCCCTCCCATGAAATGTTGACGTGGCAGGTATACGATGGATCTGTTTGTGCACTGCACACAATTCTGTGCTTCATTCATAAAAAGCAACATTTTTGCCATCATCCCCATGCCTGCTCTAGTAAGACTAACCCAGAAAGAAAGGCTGGACACAGTGGCTCATGCCTGTCATCCCAGCACTTTGGGAGGCCAAGGCACGTGGATTGCCTGAGCTCAGGAGTTTGAGACCACCCTGGACAACAGGGTAAAAACCCTGTCTCTACTAAAATTACAAAAACGAGCTGGGCATGGTGGTGTGCGCCTGTGATCCCAGCTACTCGGGAGGCTGAGGCAGGAGAATCGCTTGAACCCAGGTGGCAGAGGCGGCAGTAAGCCAAGATCACGCCACCGCACTACAGCCTGGGTGACAAAGCAACACTTCGTCTCCAAAAAAAAAAAAGAAAAAAGGAAAGGAAGGAAAGAAAGAAGCAAAACTCTGTCTCCAAGAAAAAGGAGAGAAAGAGAAGAAAGAAAGAAAGAAGAAGGGGAGGGGAGGGGAGGGGAGAGGAGGGGAGAGGAGGAGAGGGAGCCAGGCAGGCAAAACCACCGTACAGAATTCTAAAAGGGAGAACTATCCACATTGACAAGAGGTGACTTTGAACAACTTCAGGCCACTAAACTTTCGAAGTAACAAAGAAAAAGACAAGTTCCTAGAAAACACAACTCACCAAAACTGACTCATAAAGGCATAGAAAACATGATAATCATTTTAGAAACAAATCATAATTTTAAAAAATCATTCCACAGAGAAAACTCAAGACCCAGATGAGTAACCAGGAAGTTCTACAAATCTTGCTAAAAGCCAGAGGTAGAAACAAAATAGAAAAACACTCCCCAAACTCATATTTTTAGAATAGCATGACCTTGGTGTTAAAACCCAACAAAAACTGTACAGCAAAAAATTAAAGGTCACTTACTTTAAACAAAAAGAGATACAAAAATATTAAACCAAACCCAGAAATGCATAAAAAGTGTAGACAGATTATACCTGAAATACAAGGCAGGCCCAACCATTAAAGACACTGTGTGTGCACACATGTGCGCATACCTGCATGCTTACTTTACCATGCTAACAAATTAAAGGAGAAAAAGCATATGATCATCTTGATAGATGCACAAAAAAGCATTTACTAAAATTCAATACCCACTCATTAAATAAACAATGCTTATAAGCAAGAAAGAAACCTTCCTTATCTGATGGAGACTGCTTAAGAAAAGTTAGCCCAAAAAAATCATATTTAATAGGATAAATGTGTTCCCCTTTGGGATAAGAAAAAAGTTAAGGATGCCCCCACATCTATTCAACACTAGTCCTGGTCAATATAGCACAGTTAAAAAAGAAAAAAAGAGAGAAAGTATAAAGATGGGGTAGGAGGGACTGTCATTATTTACAGAAGACTATGATTGTGTTTATAGAAATCCAAATAAATATGTGAATATTCAAATTAAAATATTCCGTAAGGTTGCGGGATACAAATCAGTCAATTTAAAAAACAAAAACAAAAACAAAAACTGTATACTGTATGCTGTATCCTATGCACCAGAACAAACAACACACAATTTCTAAGACCCATCAAAATAGCATTTTAAAATTCTGGGAATATATCTAACAAAAGCATCTGAGAATAAATCTATCAAGAGATGTGAAACACTTCTACATGAAAAATTAGAAAACTTAATATTGAAAAGATGTCAAGTCTCTGCCTAAATGATCTATGGACCTACAGATTTGATTAAATCACAATCAAAGCCTCAATATGTTTTTCTGCCTCTCAGTGGAACTTGACCCACCGATTTTAAAATTTCTATGGAAATGCAAAGGGACACAGGGAGTCAAGAAACTCTGGAGGATCCAAATGGGGAGATGTGCTTTTTCAGACCATCAGAAGCCACAGAGACTGGAGTGTGAAGCTGGCACACAGAGAGAAGCACCCCCCAGAACAGCACAAGGGGCCAGAAACAGACCCAGACACGTCTCAGCCCTTGGTTCCCACAAAGACGGCCTGCAGAGGAGTAATCACGGTCCCTGCAAGGGAAAGGAGCTGGGACAAATTAAAATTCATATGGAACAGAGCAAAATTGAGCCCTTACTTCATACCATATGCAAAGTCATTGCTGGATGGGCAATAGACTGGTGTGGTTATTAATACATTCTAATTATTCATCCCTAGGACTGCCCTGGGCACACGGGGACTGGCAGTCATCCTCATTACGGACCCCAAACATAAAAAACAAAACTATGAAGCTTTTAGGATATATTATGGGACAAAATATTGACCTTAAAGTTGGAAAACATTTCAACACAAGCATAAAACACAGGGAAAGCACTTACACATTAAACTAGAATAGAACTACATATTTCTGTTTATCAAAAGAGACCATAAACAGACTGAAATATTGCATCGCAGAGAAGATGTTTCACAGGAGAAGAAATGTTCCACATATAAACACATTTTAAAAGGACTTTTCCCAGAATGTTTAAAAAATTCCTACAAATCAATAAGAAACAATACAACAGGAAAAGGGCAAAAATCCTCAACAGATACATCACAAAAGATCCTAACCAAATCACCAGTAAGAATATGAAAAGGTGGGCAATTTCATTAGTCATGAAGAAAATGAAAATTAAAAACAGAACTTGCATACAGAATCCAGCAATTCTGCCTCTGGGTATATTTATCCAAAGGGACTGAAATCAACACGTTTCAAGACACATCTGCACACCCATGTTCAGCGTAGCCTGGTTCACAACAGCCGAGACACGGAATTTACCAAGGTGTCCAACAAAAAATGAGTGGATAGGCCAGACGTGGTGGCTCACACCTGTAATCCCAGCATTCTGGGAGGCCGAGGAAGGCAGATCACCTGAGGTCAGGAGTTTCAGACCAACCTGGCCAACATGGTGAAACCCCATCTCTACTGAAAATACAAAAATTAGCCAGGCGTGGTGGTGCACACCTGTAATCTCAGCTACTCAGGAAGCTGAGGCAGGAGAATTGCTTGACCCCAGGAGGCGGGGGTTGCAGTGAGCCGAGTTTCCACCACTGCACTCCAGCCGGGGTGACGGAGCAAGACTCTGTCTCAAAAAATAAGAGTGGATAGAGAAAATGTGATATACATGCACATGGAATACTACTCAGCCATTAAAAAAAAGAAGGAAATCCTATCATTTGCAACAACATGGATGAACCAGGAGGACATTACGTTAAGTGACATAAGCCACAGAAAGACAAACACCACGTGACGTCACTCATATAAGAAATCTAAAACAACGAAACTCACAGAAGCAGAGCAGAATGGTGGTCACCAGAGGTTAGTGGGTGGAAGGGGTAGGGGAGACACTGGTCAAAAGGCACAAGGCTTCAGTTGGACAGGGAGAGTAAGTTCAGAGATCTACTATGCAGCATGCTGACTACAGTTAATAACACTACATATTTGAAAATTGCAAAGAGATTGTAAACGGTCTCAACACCAAAAAAAAAAGATACATATGTATGGTGATGGTTGTGTTGATGAGCTGGATTTAATCATTCCCCAATGTATGTATCCACCAAAACATCACATTGTATCCCATAAATAAACACAACTTTTCAAAGTGGGGGGTGGGGGAAGAAAATTAAAGTCATGATATAATACAAACCCACAGGAATGACCACAGCGAAAATGCGTAACAGTGTGGGCCGGAGTGCAGGGCAGCAGACGCAACCTCAGCTAAAACCCAACCTGTTTCCTTCGCAGTGCCACTCCTAGGTAACTACCCCCCGAAAATCCACACAGAGGCTACCCAAAAGTCATATATAGAAATGTTTATAGCAGCTCTATTCATCATACACACACTGGGCAACCCAGGTTTTCGACACGGCCATTCAATGGCTCACAACAACAGCAAGAATAACTGCGGTTGCACAGGGCAACAGAATTTACCTCGGGTATCTTACAAGACAGAAAAGAGCGCAGATACTATGATGATGTTTATATACGCTTCCACACCAGGCAAAGCTATATTACTTCGGGGATGCACACACAGCTGATCAAACTGTGAGAAAAGAAAAAGGCAAGGGAGTGCATGCTGCACCATCGGGGAGGGACCGCGGGGGAGGCCAGAGGGGCGAGCCGGGCTGCGCCTGCGCGGTGAGGCGCCCTGACTGCACTTGACAAGACCCGGGTTGTTTCTGGATATTCCACCGCATTCCTTCTGTACACACAGCACATTCTCGAAGCTCACAAAGGTCGAGAACATTGCTGACGTGGCCCACGACCTGCTCGTGTTTTCATCCGGCAGACACGGAGCAAGCTCCACACTGAGCATGCTCTGCAGGGCCTGCTTGCCAGCAAGCCCGCGGAACTCCACTCCGAGGAACATGAACAGCTATCACACATGGCAACACGCGAGAAAGGCCATGAGAAACATATCAGGTTAGAAGAGGAAAAACTAGACCTTTGGGCCAGACCCTGAAGAGCTGCTGGTGATATCTGAACACTCAAACTCGGGACAGCCTTGGAGTAGAAGGAACGGACACGGGCGTCCCTGCGCGTGATGGGCTGGACAGGAAGGTGCAGCGCCTGGGACTGCTCTTCAGTTCCCGCCTGGCAGCTGAAGCACAGGCCCCGATGGCAGAGGGCGAGGAGAGAGGAGAGGGCTGGCACGCCCGGGCCCTGCCCAGTCAGAGCCACACAGGCAGAAACAGCGAGGCGGGTACCGGAGCACCACGCTGGCCCAAACTTTTTTACTGCTTTTTCCTTTTAATTCTTTGTTACTTTTTTGAAACAGAAACTGAAGTGTTGAATTTTTGGCCAAATGGAAAGTGGAGTGAAAAACACCCACCCACATCTTTGAAGGCAACTTCCCCCAATCCATGACCTGTGATCAGGACGCCGTTACTACATACAGGATCACGGGGCAGGCAGGAGGCACCAATCAGTCGAGAGACTCAATTTACCAAAATCTATGACAGCCCAAGTGTGGATTTTTGTCTCTCAGGCTCAATTTCAGAGAAAAATAGGCCTGTATAAAACTAGCATCTGTAGAGAGATCAGGATGGGCTGAAGTAGAAGTTAATATATGGCTTCCCAGTTGAACCAAACAATTAAATCTATGCCAGAAACGGGGGATTGATGCCCTCACAGACTCTCAGCATCCTGCTCGGCGTCCCCTCCATCTGCCTGGCTGCAGACCGCCTTCCGACAAACTGCAAACAACATTATGACAGATGTGGAAATGTTAGCTCACAGCCACCGCTGAGAACGGGGCTCAGAAGACCTCGGAACAATATTTAATGCATTGTACTGAAGAATTCTGAGCAGAGAGTGTACATACCTAAATTACAAGATGAAGCAGATTTAGAATGAGTATTTTTCATAAATACTACAAATTTTGAACCTCTAGCCACTACAGAATTGGTTAACAGGCATTCAAATACTTTAAAACCCAAACCAAAAATAATATAATTCCTAAATTAAGTATACCTCCAGGCTCGTCTTCACATTACACATTATAAAATCTAATCTATATATAAGTGGCTCCAAGTAGAATTCACTTTAAGCAGCAGCACTGTGCCTAAACTATGCAATTGCTTAAGGCCCCTAAGCCTGAGCGTGGTAGCAGCGCGCACATTCGGGACCACCCTAGGCAAGTGCTGTGCACGGTTCCCCCGGAGCTGCATGACCCAGGGTCCCCCTCACAGGTGCAGCAGCCCTGTGTGCCTCCAGGGCACTGAGGAAAAAATAATAAGAAACCGGCCGGGCGCGGTGGCACACGCCTGTAATCCCAGCACTTTGGGAGGCCGAGGCGGGCGGATCACTAGGTCAGGAGTTCTAGACCATCCTGGCTAACACGGTGAAACTCCGTCTCTACTAAAAATACAAAAAAATTAGCTGGGCATGGTGGCGGGTGCCTGTAGTCCCAGCCACTCAGGAGGCTAAGGCAGGAGAATTACTTGAACCCAGGAGGCAGAGTTTGCAGTGAGCTGAGATCGCACCACTGCACTCTAGCCTGGGCAACAGAGCCAGACTCCGTCTCAAAAATAATAATAATAACAACAATAATAATAAACCAAAGCACTGGAACAAGAACAGGATATTATAAAACTAACCACATTCTTATATAATTTGGTTTTAAGTCAATTTCCAAATGGCACCCCTCCCCAGCTTTCTACAGCTATTCACATAAAAGTCTCATTTTCTTTCAGAAAAGTGTAACAGAGTTGGGGGAAAGGATACAGAATCCAGTCATAGCCGGCTCACGCTCTTTCTATATTTTATGAATCCATACAAATAATATGTGGCTTTTCTTAAATGTTTGAACTCTGGTAACATCTTGTCAGTGAATACCCAACACATCTGAGGTCAGTTTATGTTAATAAAGCCTCATGACTCACCAGCCAACACAGCCTTGGTTTCATTCAAGGATCAAAGCATAATTCCCATTTGCTCATGATAACAAGGTTTCTAAGGGATGAAGGCAGTAAACACACTGATGGCCTCCACACTCCATCCCGACGGGGCCGTGAGGCTGAATTCTGCGGCTGGCCAGTCTCTGATAAGGGGAAGCCCCGAGGAAGTCGAAAGGGGGAAAGTTGTGGGGAAAACGAAGCATGGGGAAAGGACTTTCTCTGCCATTTTATTGAGACATGGTAAACAGAGTAACACGTAAAGGGGAAACTCACGCTCCGGGCAGAGTCTTCCCTCCGTCCACAGATGGTGATTCTGCGGGTTTCTCTAGCAGTAGTCTTTGTTCTTTGTTCTAGGTGGTCAGGAGAATTTCCACAGGGCTTTTTCCCAAAAGAATTCCACTCATCTTGAAAGGCAGTTATTTATGAGTCACCTTATAAGGTTTAAATTATTATTTTTTACATTTTTTTTTTTTAGCTCCCCTGAGTTCTGACCTTAAGAGCTCAAAGAAAAATTCAGCACTTCACAATCCTCCTCTGAAACCCCCAGGTGACTAGTTTCTCTAGAGCTCTCAGTAAAAATCCAACACACAGAAACTAAACTCCATCAAAGTGCAATTCAAGGCAGGATACTGATTCCCCTTCCCAGCTTAGAAAGAACTCAGCACTCAGAAGAAAACATTCAAGATAAAAGTGGGGGTCTCCTCGGCCTGGCTGAGCCCGCACTGCCTGGCTCCAGCTCCCTGCTCGGTTGCCATGTGCCATGCCCCGACCTCTCAGAGCAGGCCCCACAGCCAGGGCTGGGAGCAAACAACCAACAGCACCTTCCCCGCCTGCAACCACAGGCAGCTGCCCGAGGACAGGAGGCAGAGGGTGACCACTGCAGAGCTGGGGGACACCCTCCGCCACCGCCTCAGTGACATGGACACCTGGGCAAAGGTCTCTTTCTCCACTCACCATGGGCCAAATAAGAGCATGTTGGGTACCCCCTTCCTCCTCCTGACCAGCGGCAGGGCTGGAGGCAGCTGCACCTCATACCGTCGGAGAGCTGATTCCGGGGGCGCTTCCTGTTTCTACTCTGCGATAGCTTTCCTCAGGGGAACCTGGAGCACCTTCCAGAGATGCCCTTGTTATTCCCCCTTCATTACCGGGTTGGGAGCCAGTGGATTATCCTCACAGTACAGATGAAGACTGAAGGCAAGAGGCAGAGTGGCTCCTGGGAGCACAGGTGCTGGGCCCAGAGGTGGCATGGGCTCCTGCCAGCCCTCAAGAGGCCTCCACCAGCTCACAAGGCCCCATGCAGGACAGGCCTCAGGAAGAGGCAGTGCACAGCTGGGCATGGTGGCTCACACCTATAATCCCAGCACTTTGGGAGGCTGAGGCGTGCAGATCACTTGAGGTCAGGAGTTTGAGACCAGCCTGGCCAACATGGCAAAACCCCGTCTCTACTAAATGTAGAAAAATTCGCCTGGCATGATGGTGTGTGCCTGTAATCCCAGCTACTCGGGAGGCTGAGGCAGAAGAGAATCACTTGAACCCAGGAAGCAGAGGCTGCACTGAGCCGTGATCACGCCACTGCACTCCAGCCTGGGCAACAGAGCAAGACTCCATTTCAGGAAGAAAAAAAAAGAGGAAAGAGGCAGTGGACAGGGACCACAGTTAGTATTTTCTAACGTACAGCTTGGTTGACAACTGCCTTTACGTGTACTGAAAGTATAACTGAGAATATTTAGCCGGGCATGGTGGCACATGCCTGGGGTCCCAGCTACTCAGGAGGCTGAAGTGGGAGGATTGCTTGAACCTGGGAGGCGAAAGTTGCAGTGAGCCAAGATCACACCACTGCTCTCTGTCAAGCCTGGCCGACAGAGTGGGACCCTGTCTCAAAAAAAAAAAAAAAAAAAAAAAAAAAAAAAAAAAAAAAAAAGGATAATAGAGGCTTAAAATTGTGGAAAATTTTTCTGATAGATTTAAAACAGCCCATTTGTCCTCTGTCACACTCACACTTAAGCATAGGTGTCAGATGCACACATGTATGTGCGATCAGAGAGGGCCGTGCAGCTCAGGGGAGCAGGATCTGCGTCCACACAGTCTAATTGTTCAGGGAACAGAAAAGAAGTGGTTCCAACCTGCTGGGCCTGCACTCAGGGACTTGGCAACAGCCCCCCTTTAGATATTCGCATCAATCACAGTATACACGCATCCTTACCCTACTTCACAGGAAACTGATGTTCTGAGTGTTTAAAGGCTCAACCCATCTAAGTCCACAAGCCAGGAATCGGCTGAGCTGTCCTCTGAATCCAGTCCACCTAGTACCCATGCTTCCACCACAAGCACCTTCCCAGCAACATAGAAATCCCATGACATCCTGAGAGGGGCCATTTAGTTCCTCCTGGAATGTTCAATGAGTGAAATGAGGCTGCTGCATGGCAGCATCTACCTGCAGCTGGTCCTCAGAAGCCATAGTCGGAGCTCTCCCTCTCTAGTGCCCAGGGAGGCACTTCTCAGCCTGAAAAGGAGTATCCAAGTTCCTCCAGAGCCTTCTCTCTCCTTCAGCTTCCCCAGCTCTCTGCAGCTCTCCCTAAGGGGCACTGCTTCCAGGCCTCTCCGCGTCCTACATCACCCCCCTTGGCCACCATTTCTCAGGTATGCTCTGTGAAGGCAGCTCAAAATAGAAGGTCCCGAAGAAAATCAGATGCTCCATGAGCCGTCTCCGCTTCAGAGAATAATAGGGATCCACTGGCCCAACGTGCAGTCTCCGCTGCAGAGAATAACAGGGATCCACAGGCCCGAATATGGACAATGATTAAGGCCACCACATACACAGGGGCTTTCACAGGAATGGCTAAACGTTTATCTGCATTTACACAATCGATGGGAAAAATAAAGGGGGAAGGAAGGAAGGGAGGAAGAAAGCAAGGGAGGAAGGTGCAAGGGAGAGAAAGGGGAGACTAAATGCAAGACTTTCCAAGTATCTCTGTTATATTTTACCACAATCTACCAGCATGTCATCCTTTCAAGGGTGGGGTAAACCATGAGTGTTTCATCTACATCAGTACCTGTCCTTCCCAACTTTGTATCACCAGCGCTCAGTAATCACGCCTTCCAAATCTGTATCCAACACACTGATGAAAATGATGAACAGGAAAGCTTTAATCACAGAGCCCCAAGTCACACTTCCAAGGGGACCTTCCTCGAGGTTGAAAGAGGAACAAAATAATCCTCAGGATATGGGTGGCCACAGATTCACCTAGTATGAAAGGCCACACAGGCTAGGCATGGTGGCTCATGCCTGCAGTCCCAGCACTTTGGGAGGCTGACGTGGGAGGACCACTTTAGCTCAGAAGTTTGAGACCAGCCTGGGCAACAAAGGGAGACTCCCATCTCTACAAAAAATAAAAATAAAAAATTAGCCGGGTATGGTGGCATGCACCTGTGGTCCCAGCTACTCGGGAGGCTGAGGTGGGAAGTTTGCTGGAGCTGAGGAGTTCGAGGCTACAGTGAACTGTGATCATGCCACCGCACTCCACCCCAGGCAACAGAGCGGGACCCTGTCTCCAAAACAAAAAACAACCAAAAAAAACCCCACACGGGTCACTTTTCACTGTTTTACTTACAAGTGGACAAAGGGCATAAACATTAAAAGTAATGAAACTGACCCATAAACATATGTAAAAATGTTCAACTACACTAATAATCGAAAAGTATCATTAAAACAATGAAATGGTCAAGTGTCTACTTAATTGCAAAGATATTTTTGAATGGCAATGCACAGGGCTGGCAACCGAGCCAGAAAAAAGCCTCCCTCAGACCCCATGAGCAGGCACATAAAACGGGACACACTTTCCAAAGAGCAATTCTGCAAAACGTGCCAATTCCCCTAAAGTCGATTTATTATTTATCCAGTTACTTATATCACTTCCAGAAACCACACTGAGAAAATAACCAGAAATCTGAACAAAGATGTATACACTGCCTCATCATGTTAGTTATAATATTGAAAAATCAGAAACAACCTAAATATCTGATAGCACAAAAGTGGTTACATTATAGGTACTTCCCAATAATAAAATATATGCGTGTATTTCCAAAGAGTCTCCTGAAAAAGCAGATGAGATCAGGGAACACGCCTGACTGTGAGGAAGCCATGTTTGCACATAGTAATTGGCCCTTTCTTTTCTAAGTAGTTCTAAGTCAATTATTTTAAAATTCTAGTTCTCTTTCTAAATACAGAAGCAAAGCAGCCCATGACAGACGCCGTGCTGAGGCTCCTCTTCCTAGGCAGCTCTGCATCAGGAGTGATCCCACACTCAGAATCCTTGGAATGAGAAGTATAAAGGGGAGAAGTTAATCGCAGAACTTCAAAAAGACCTGCACTGAAATCCTCAACTCTAGTAAATGACACTTAACTACCCCACATGCAGATTTTTAAGAACATGGCTTACGAAAAAGGTTGGACTTTCTCATTCACATGGATCCCAGACCCCTTGGAAATATCTTAATTTGCTCTCTTCGTTTAAAAGAATAGTCCTTGGGCAAGGCCAGCAGGTTCACAGTGATGTGGCTGTAAGACTCCGCCTCTGGGACAGAGAAAAGACTACATCCTCTTCCTCACCTCCAGCTCTCCTGACAGCTTCCCAGGGCTTCAGTCAGGTGTGAAGTGTTGTTGTGGCAAAAACCTCTTGCCATAAAGATTAGGAAGGGCTGGAGTGGTGGCTCACGCCTGTAATCCCAGCACTTTGGGAGGCCAAGGCAGGCGGATCACCTGAGGTCGGGAGTTCAAAACCAGCCTGACCAACATCGAGAAACCCCGTCTCTACTAAAAATACAAAATTAGCCAGGGTGGTGGCACATGCCTGTAATCCCTGCTACTCGGGAAGCTGAGGCAAGAGAATCGCTTGAACCTGGGAGGTGGAGGTTGAGGTGAGCCGAGATCGCACCATCACACTCCAGCCTGGGCAACAAGAACGAAACTCCATCTCAAAATAAATAAATAAATAAATAAATAAAAGATCAGGAAGGGATCCACAAAGTCCTTGAGGCCCTCCCTCGGGCAAAGCGCAGAGGCTCAGATCCCATATGTAAACAACAACCCAGAGGGCCTGTGCTGAGTGCCAATGCAGAGGGCCTGTGTAAGGTGGTTATAAGTTGCAAGGAGACAAAGCAAGTAAGGAGAGTTGCAAGGGGACAAAGCAAAACCCTAAAATTATTGCTACCGCATGAACTTCAAACCCGTCCAGGACCCTCCAGGGAGGCTGGCAGGTGAGGAGAGAGGATGGTTCCCTTCCCAGATGCCGGCCACCCCCACGCCCTCCCGCTTCCTTCTGCTCCCAGGCCCCCGCACTGTGCACCTAGCAGCGGTGCCAGCAAGCGCCAGGCTGTGTCCCTACCTCAGCGGCCCAAGCCCCAGCTCACTGGGCCCCTTCTCTAGCCATCTAGATTTTAGTAACTCCAGCCTCTTCTATTTGCTCCCCCAGCCCTAGCGGCAGCGGCTGCCTCCTGCAGTTACTGTCTCAGCCAAGGTTTCCTTTTCGCCCTTTCAGCCTCTCGAACGCCTGTAAAACCAATTCCCTACCTCAATCCCCTTGGTTGAGAAACCCGGTGTTTTTCTGTCTTCTTTACTCGATCTTGGTGGATACACCTTCTAATGCTTCAACTCAAAGAGAAAAGATACACATAAATCAGAAGCAACAGAGCCCACGGAAAGCAGCCACGTCTGTCCTGTTGTTTGGCCATGCTGGGAAGCGGGACAGTTTGTGCTGGTCAGAAATCACGACTGCAAGATATCCTTCTCTTCCCTCAGCGCTCACACCACTTGGGAGACATTCAGGCCTGAGTTCAGGGGACCTTCTGCAAACTACTTCACCTCTCAAGCCTTCAATTTCCTCCCTTGAAACTCAGGACCAAAGCAGTGCCAACACTGCAATGACTGTTGACATCTGGAGTGAAATGTGCCGCCCCCGCCCCACCCGCACCACTCACTCATGGAAGATCCTTCACTCCACACTAAACAACCCAGCTCCCGACTGCAGTTCCTCAGATGACAGTTCGCGTCCCTTCACTATCTCAGCCACGCACCTTGAATAAACTCCAATGTAACGCGCAATCTTTTTAAACAGGGCACTGTTGAAAGACAGCTCAAGAGCAGAGAGGCTACCTCCGCCTCAGTCTGGAAGCTGTACTCTGTTAACACAGCCAGAAGCCCACAGCCAGGGTCTGATGCATTTGGCTTCACAGCACATCCCAGTGTCAGGCCATATTTTGCCTTCAATCAACTAAAATAACCTAAACATGTTTTCACAAGCGTAAGAGTGTTCAAACTGACACTGCTTCATTAAGCGTAGGTCTTCCAGATTACAAAGAAAGCCCATTCTGCATCTTAGCGATTCATCCTCTCCCTCTAGGAGGGCTGCAGGTCCAAGGCCCTTTGAAGAGAATGGCACGGAGACGAGCAAGCTGCTGAAACACAGCACTGAGAAGCCTGACTCCAGAGCTGGACTGGCAGCTTCCACACAGCGTGACACTCTGGCCATGACACCCTGCTGCTACCTCTTTATCTATTGCTTGATGAAAAGTGTTGGCCGGGCGCGGTGGCTCAAGCCTGTAATCCCAGCACTTTGGGAGGCCGAGACGGGTGGATCACGAGGTCAGGAGATCGAGACCATCCTGACTAACACGGTGAAACCCCATCTCTACTAAAAAATACAAAAAACTAGCCGGGCGAGGTGACGGGTGCCTGTAGTCCCAGCTACTCAGGAGGCTGAGGCAGGAGAATGGCGTGAACCCGGGAGGCGGAGCTTGCAGTGAGCCGAGATCCGGCCACTGCACTCCATCCTGGGCGACAGAGTGAGACTCTGTCTCAAAAAAAAAAAAAAAGAAAAGAAAAGTGTTGACTGTACACTTACCCAATTCTTCAATGACTTCTGTCGAAAGCACTGTAAATAAGCTGGAGAGTTGGGCGCAATGGCTCACGCCTCTAATGCCAGCACTTCGGGAGGCCGAGGCAGGAGGATTGCTTGAACCCAGGAGTTCAAGACAAGCCTGGGCCACACAGGGAGACCCTAGCTCTACAAAAAAATTTAAAACTTGCCAGGTGTGGTGGCATGCACCTGTAGTACCAGCTGTCCTCAAAGTCTAAAGGAAAACATGACTCTAGAATTCCATCCCTAGGAAAAATACCTTTCAAGAATGACAGCTGAGGCCGGGTGTGGCGGCTCATGCCTATAATCACAGCACTTTGGGAGGCCAGGTCAGAAGGATCGCCTCAAGTCAGGAGCTCAAGATTAGCCTGATCAACATGGTGAAACCCCATCTCTACGAAAAATACAAAGTGAGCCAGACATGGTGGTGCCTGCCTATAATTTCAGCTACTTGGGAGGCTGAGGCAGGAGAATCATTTGAACCTGGGAGGCGGAAGTTGCAGTGAGCTGAGATCGCACCACTGCACTCCAGCCTGGGCAACAAGAGCAAAGCTGCATCTCAAAAAAAAAAAAAAAGAATTATGACTGAATAAAGATATTTTCAGAGGCCGGTCATGGGAGCTCACGCCTGTAATCCCAGCATTTTGGGAGGCTGAGGCAGGTGGATCACCTGAGCCCATGAGTTCGAGACAAGCCTGGGCCACAGGGCAAAACCCCATCTCTACAAAAATTATAAAAACTTAGCTGGTTGTGGTGGTACACACCTGTTGTCCCATCTACACAAGAGTCTGAGGTGGGAGGATCGCTTGAACCCAGGAGGTAGAGGTTGCAGTGAGTCAAGGTCACACCACTGTACTCTAGCCTGGACAACAGAGCAAGACCCTGTCTCAAAAAAACAAAAACAAACAAACAAAAAGATATTTTCAGACTAACGAAGTGAATGCGGCATCAGTAGACTATCATGAGAAAAGAATTCTGAAATCTCAGTCAAAGTAGGTGGCCCCATAGGAAAGTTCTGAGATGCTAAAGTAAAGGAGAGCGAAGAGTCAAAAGTATGTGCCTCACCCTGAAAGAACAATGACTGTCAAAAACAAGGATGGTAACTTGGGGTGTTAAAAAATAAAATACTGACACAGCAATACTCACATATAAGAAATAAATGGATTAAATAATTTCCTAAGTCTTGGATTGTCTAAGAAAAGAATAAAGATCGTAACGGACGTTATACCATTTTCAGTATTCCTACTGTAATTTCTAAGAAACTATTACAAGAGGAAAAACAGTGCACGGCTTCAAAAATAGTAAAAGGAAAGAAATTAAATATTTTCAATCCATAAAAAGGCATTCAAAAAAAACAGTACAGGAAGGACAAATAGAAAGCACAAAAGAGATGGCAGATTTAGGCCCCAATGTAGACTAAGTGCTCCAACTGAAAGACAAAAATCATCAGACTGATCTGTTTTAATCCAACTACAAGCTGTTTACAGGAGACATATGAAAAATATAAGGCTACAGAAGTGTTGACTTATATAAAAGGACAAATAAACAAGACCGACACTAACCAAGAGAAAACTAGTGTAACTATCCTGAGACAAAACAGACTGTAAGGCAAAAGGTTTCATTAGGGATAAAGAGTCACTTTACAACAATATAGACTCAATTCACCAGGAAGATACAACAGGTTTACAACAATATGGCCTCAAAATATAAATGAAGCACAAATGGACAGAGAATTATGTCTAAATATGTCTAATAAGGAGAACTAGACGTATTTACAATGATGGTGAGAAGTGTTGATACACCTGTTACTGATAGACATAGTCAAAAAAATCAGTAAAGTATAGATGATTTGTACACCACAAATAAAACATTTGACTTAATGGACACATATAAAAGGTGGCACCAACAGCCATACACGTGCATCGTGTTCAAGTATACAGGGAACATTTACAAAAACTCACCACACACAGGCCCATAAGGCACAGAGCAGCTGAAATTCCAAGCATGTGCATGCATGCACGCGTGTGCACACAGCGGTGCAACCTACACCATCCGCAACACGAGGGGGCGCCATTCGCACACAGCAATGGCGTGGATGGCTCCCCCTACAGACGTGCAGTGCACCTGCTACCGCCCTGCTGACACAGATGTCTTCCGATCAAAATGCAATTAAGAAATCAAAAATAAATCCTAGGAAAAGTCTTCTATGTTTAAAAATTACAACACTTTTAAATAATAAATTGATCAAGTCAAAATAAAATTTAGAGAATAATTTGAACTGAACAAAAATAGTGTATATCCAGCCAGGCATGGTGGTTCATGCCTATAATCCCAGCACTTTGGGAGGCCAAGGCGGGAAGAGCCAGGTGTTCAAGACCAGCCTAGGCAACACAGGGAGACCTCGTATCTAAAATAAATAAAAGGCCGGGCGCGGTGGCTCAAGCCTGTAATCCCAGCACTTTGGGAGGCCGAGACGGGCGGATCACGAGGTCAGGAGATCGAGACCATCCTGGCTAACACGGTGAAACCCCGTCTCTACTAAAAATACAAGAAAATTAGCCGGGCGGGGTGGCGGACACCTGTAGTCCCAGTTACTCGGGAGGCTGAGGCAGGAGAATGGCGTGAACCCGGGGGGGCGGAGCTTGCAGTGAGCTGAGATCGCGCCACTGCACTCCAGCCTGGGGCACAGAGCAAGACTCCGTCTCAAAAAAAAATAAAATAAAATAAAATAAATAAATAATAAATAAATAAATAAATAAATAAATAAATAAATTTGTTTTTAAAAACTACTACTTGTTGAATGCCACTAAGCATTTACATTTTTAAATGCTAAGTGCATACATTAGAAAAGACCATTGGCGGCCGGGCGCGGTGGCTCAAGCCTGTAATCCCAGCACTTTGGGAAGCCGAGACGGGCAGATCATGAGGTCAGGAGATCGAGACCATCCTGGCTAACACAGTGAAACCCCATCTCTACTAAAAAATACAAAACACCAGCCAGGCGAGGTGGCGGGTGCCTGTAGTCCCAGCTACTCAGGAGGCTGAGGCAGGAGAATGGCGTAAACCCGGGAGGCGGAGCTTGCACTACATTCCAGCCTGAGAGCCTGGGTGACAGAACGAGAGTCCATCTCAAAAAAAAAAAAAAGAAAAGAAAAGACAGTTGGCTGAAAACTAGTAAGGTAAGTACTCATCTCAAGAATCTCCCCCTCAAGAATGTGGGAAAGGCAATAAAACAAACCCAAGGGAAGTAGAAAGAAGAAAATAATAAGATATAAAATAAACTAAGGGACCAAGAATGGTGGCTCACATCCGTAATCCCAGCACTTTGGGAGGCCAGGGCAGGAGGATCACTGGAGCCCAAGGAGTTCCAAGATGAGCCTAAGAAACATAAGGAGACCCTGTCTCTACAAAAAATAATAAATAAATAAATAAATAAATAAATAAATAAAAATTTAAATAAGCTGGGCATGGTGGCACACATCTGTAGTCCCAGTTACTTGGGAGACTAAGCGGGGAAGATCACTTCAGCCCAAGAGTTCAAGGCTGCAGTGAGCCATGATCGCAACACTGCACTCCAGCCTGGATGACAAAGCAAGATCTTGTCTCAAAAAAACCAAAACAAAAAAAAAAGAGTGGACACACAAATCTCAATGTCAGGAATAAAAAGGAAACATTACTACAATCCCATTGACTTTAAAAAGATCACAAGAGGATGTTACAAACAACTTTATGCCTATAAATTTGAAACCTAGATGAAATCAACAAAGTCTTCTTAAAATGTAACTTACCAAAACTGACTCAAAAAGGAAAAAAAAAAAATGAAAAGCTTAAATCAGAACTTTAAAAACTTTTTTACAAACAACACTTTAGGATTACATGACTTCACGGGCAAGTTCTACCAGGCATTTGCGGAACAATTTATTCCCAGCCTGGACACAAACTCTCGGGAACTCAAGAACTGACATGAAGCCCAAACCTTCCCCAGACCCAGGCATGTGGGCAGATAGCTGTAGGGCTGACTCTTGCAGCCCTGCTGCCCTGGAAATGCACCAGTTAAGATAAACGGGGAAGGCTGGTGCTAAGAGCCGATTCTCCACCTGGGTTCCCATGAGGCTTCTGATCTGTGGACGTCCGGGAGTAGAGGAGTGTAAGGTGGCCTCATGATTAGAATGACACTCAAGACCAGCACAAAACCACAGCTGGTTCCTCTGTATCCACACCCCTCCCGTAACTGCATCCCATCCCCAGCAGCCTTACACAGTCTTCAGGATCAAGGGGGCAGGAAGCTGTGTGCATGGCTGCCGGGGCTCCTGATGACATGGAGATATCATGAATGCCGCATATAAAGCAATATATAAAAATAATTTTTATTCTTATATACCTACCAAATAACAGGCTAAAAGCTTAAATTTTTTAAAGGTGCCTCTTAGGACAGCATCAAAATAATATCAAGTACTTAAAAGAATTCCAACAAAAGATGGGCAACACCTCTACAGGGAAAAGTGTATAACTTAATTCAGGGAACTCAAAGAAGACCTATCTAAATAGGAGATATGCCACATGTGTGGGCAGAAGTCTCAATTCTGAAAAGATATCAAATCTGTCCAAATTGATGTACAGGCTCAATGCAATCCCCCAAATTTCCAAATACCCCCCAAATTTTATTCCTTTGAACTCGACAAGCTAATTGTTAAACCTATATGAAGAACAAAAGAACAAGAATAGCCAAGACATTCTCAAGAAAAACAAGTGCTTCCTTCACACGATATTTTATAAAGCCCTAGTAATTAAAGCAGACACAGTGGTGCTAGGGCTGACCAATGACACCAGCAGATCAATGGGATAAACAGAAAGTCCCAAACAGACCTACACTGGTCACTTGGCCTATGACAGAGCACTGCAACTGAGGAAGAAGGATGAGCTTTTCACAAAAATCTACTGAAACAACTAGATATCTACATGGGAAACTAGATCCCTACCTTAAACCATACACAAAGTTTATATAAAACATAAACGGGAAAGAAAAAGCATAAAGCCATAATAGACAATATAGTAGATTACTTTCATGCCATCAAGGGAGAGAGTTCCTAAACAAGATGCAAAAAAAGCACTGACCTTAAAAGGAACAGACTGATTATCAGACCACATTAAAATGGAGAATGTCAAAAGACCCCATAAGGAACGTGAAAAAACAAGCCTCCGAGTAGAAAGATTTTGGAATTTGGTTTTGGTTTTGGTTTTGGTTTTTTAGAGACAGGGTCTCACTCTGTCACCCAGGCTGGAGTGTGCTGGTGCGATCTCGGCTCACTGCAGCCGGAACAGCTGGGATCAAGCCATCCTCCTGCCTCAGCCTCCCAAGTAGCTGAGACTGCAGATGCGCACTACCATGCCCGGCTAATTTTTTTTTTTTTTTTTTTGGTAGAGATGGGGTTTCACTATGTTGCCCAGGCTGGGAGGTATTTATAATGCACATTCAAAATATGTAAAAGCTCCTAAAATCAGTAAGAAAAACACAACTCAACAGAAAACTGGGGGAACGACTTCAACAGGCATTTAAAAAAAAAAAAGAGAAGAAGAAAATATACAGTGATCTTATATCTTATGCCTGCTTATGTATACCAGAATATATGAGGATGCTCACTTCTCCCAGGAGTTTGAGACCAGTCTGGGCCACATGGCAAAACCCCATCTCTACAAAAAAATACAAAGAAAAAGAAGCCGGGTGTGATGGCACCTGTCTGTAGTCCCAGTTATGTGGGAGGCTGAGGTGGGAAGATCACCTGACTGCGGGAGGTCGAGGCTGCAGTGAGCCATGATGGTGCCACTGCACTCCAACCTGGGTGACAGAGTGAGACCTGGTCTCTAAATAAATAAATAATGCTAATTTCAACATTGTTCAGCAGTAGAATGGATAAGTAAATTGTGATATATACATGAAATGAGATATTACATAGAAGTAAACAACAGATATTCAACCACCTGATTCTTTGTTTAAAAAAGAATTTAAAATAGTTACTCTACGCCTACAGCATACCCAAATGTTTTTCTCAACCCACCTGATTCTTATCAATACAATACTGAGAAAAGAAGCAACCCACGAAAAACTGAAGTACAGTTTTTAAAGATGCACGCATAGGTAGGAAAACCATTAAGAAAAGTGAAGAGGCTGGGCATAGTGGCTCACGCCTATAATCCCAGCACTTTGGGAGGCCAAGGCAGGCAGATTGCTTGAGCTCAGGAGTTTGAGACCAGCCTGGGCAACATGATGAAGCCCTGTCTCTAGAAAAAATACAAAAATTAGCTTGGTGTGGTGGTGTGCACCTGTAGTCTCAGTTACCCGGGAAGCTGAGGTGAGAGGATCAATTGAGCCCAGGAGGCCGAGGCTGCAGTGAGCGATGATCACACCACCTCACTGCAGTCTGGGAGACAGAATGATACCCCATCTCAAAAGAAAAGTGAAGAAATCATTATTGCCAATAAAAGGAAGAAAAGTATTTGCCTCTCGAAGAAAAGGAGTAACTGTGATCAAGGTGCAACACATAAAGAACTCCTAGGGTACCGAAATATTCTATATCTTGACTGGGCTGGGGGAACACATGTTTTTATAAATACTGATGGAATTGTAAATAGATGTTTTCTGTACTCTTTACTTCCTAATTTTAAAAAGAAATCAAATCAGACTAGAAAGGACCTTCTTAAACAAAATAGCTAAATGAAAAGAACAATTAGACCATTTTCTATAGGACTTGAACAATTATTAACACCAGAAGAGGATTTCTGTATAATTAACTAAATCTTTAAGGTAGCGAGCCAAATCCGGCACTCTAGCACTACATGACTGAGTGCCCAATTTAGATCTGTAACACCAAAACAGGAGGATTTTATCCTTAAATCCTCTTACGTGTTTAACAATTATTTCCGTTTCAACCTCTGACCTACCTGGCTTTATAAAGCCCAAATGAAATGCAAATGTTTCTATCAGAGAAAGGAGAAACTCTAAATCTAGCCTTGTAAATTAGTTGTCTAGGGATTACGAAAGCTGAACTCTTCCAAACTTTAATCTGTACTATTAATGTGATATACCAATGTAATCTTAAATATTAATTTCGTGTGAAAGTTGGAAAGTGAAACTCCACTGGAGGGGGAAAATTAGGTTCAGTGAAAGAACAACTCATTAATACATAACAACTTATTAACTGCAAAGAATCAACCATCAGGCCGAGCACAATGGCTCATGCCTGTAATCCCAGCACTTTGGGAGGCCGAGGCAGGCAGATCACTTGAGGTCAGGAGTTTGAGACCAGCCTGGCCAACATGGTAAAACCCCGTCTGTACTAAAAATGCAAAAATTAGCCAGGCATGGTGGTGGATACCCGTAGCCCCAGATGTTCAGGAGGCTGAGGCAGGAGAATCGCTTGAACCCAGGAGGCGGAGGTTGCAGTGAGCCAAGATCGCACCATTGCACTCCAGCCTGGGCCACAGAGTGAGACTCCGTCTCAAAAAAAAAAAAAAAAAAAAAAAAAAAAATCAACAATCAGCTACTCTAACCTACTTAATAAAAG
Source organism: Chlorocebus sabaeus (assembly GCF_047675955.1). Classification (NCBI taxonomy): domain Eukaryota; kingdom Metazoa; phylum Chordata; class Mammalia; order Primates; family Cercopithecidae; genus Chlorocebus; species Chlorocebus sabaeus. The sequence goes on along the minus strand of NC_132919.1, from coordinate 78,174,623 downwards.
GTGATCTCGTCGTGTCATTCATCTATCTAGCACTTTCTTTCATTTGCCCCTTCTATATCATACTTAGGGGGACTGCCACTTCCAGGAAAAGATGGACTAAGTAGTAACAGCCTAGCCCTTCCACCATACACAACTAGAAAACTGAACACAATACATAAAACACTTCTTCAGGCATTGAACAACGTGTCACACAGGAACGTGGCCCCTGAGAGAGGGAAGACAAATGAGGTGTGCCCCATGACACAGGAGCTTTCTGCGTGGAGACAGGGGCCCGTGCAGACCATGGCAGTCACTGAGCTGAGGAGACAGAGGTCTGAATTCATGACGGCCAGAACAGCCAGAACAAGAGCGGCAAGTAACGAGGAGACAGCCACAAGGAGGAGGCGGAAACGGAGCTGGGCCCCTTGAGTCCCTGTCTGAATACAAGGCAGGGCGTGCTGCTGGTTAGACTCCAGGAGGCCAGGTAAAGAGCAACCACAGGGGAAGGAGAAGCGGAACAGAGTGAGACACATTCAGGTTCCAACAAGGAAGAATGAAGGGACCTCATGAAGCACCATCAGCAGAGACTCAAAGGCCACAGCGTTAGGCACAGGGCTAAACTAGACCAAAAGTAAAGGCTTCTCTAGACTAGGGGTCACCAAACTTCCTGCTGTAAAGGGGCAGAGAATATTTTAGGTTTTGTGGGACATACAGATTTTGCCTCAACTTCTCAACTTTACCACTGTCACACGAAATCAACATTGACCATCCCCAAACAATGGGCCTGTGTTCCAAAAGACTTTATTTATAAAAACAAGCAGCCGGGCGCGGTGGCTCAAGCCTGTAATCCCAGCACTTTGGGAGGCCGAGATGGGCGGATCACGAGGTCAGGAGATCGAGACCATCCTGGCGAACACGGTGAAACCCCGTCTCTACTAAAAATACAAAAAATTAGCCGGGCGAGGTGGCGGGCGCCTGTAGTCCCAGCTACTCGGGAGGCTGAGGCAGGAGAATGGCATAAACCCGGGAGGCGGAGCTTGCAGTGAGCTGAGATCCGGCCACTGCACTCCAGCCTGGGAGACAGAGCGAGACTCCGTCTCAAAAAAAAAAAACAAGCAAGGGGCCATAGTTTTCCAATCCTGACCTAGACCTGCTTTTATTTATTCATTTATTCATTCATTCATTCATTCATTCATTCATTCATTTTTTTGAGGCAGAGTTTCGCTCTTGTTGCCCAGGTTGGAGTACAATGGCATGATCTCGGCTCACTGCAACCTCCACCTCCCGGGTTCAAGCGATTCTCCTGCCCCAGCCTCCCAAAGTGCTGGGATTACAAGCGTGAGCCACCGTGCCCAGCCTAGAACTGCTTTTAAAAGATAGAAAACAAGCCCTGAAAGAAGGCAGCTGACCCACAAGTAAACTAACTTCCTGCCAGAACAAAACTTGACACTGTTTAAATGCAGAAAACAAAATGCAGATGCTCAACAACGTGGCACTCCCTATGTCCAGCATCCAATCAGAAATTACTAGAGGTAAGAAAAAGCAGGAAAACCTGATCCACAACCACAAGAAAATCAGTCCATCTAGACCCAAAAATGAGAGTGACAAGGAAATAACAGAAAAGATTTTTAAAACAATATTACAAATGTGTTCAAGGATTTAAAAGAGAGTATGAATACGAAGAAAGAAATCCAAATGGAACATTTAGAGAAAAAAAAATAGCATCTGAAATTTTGAAATACATAGGATGAGCTGGCTTAAAAATATGGTAGGGCTGGGCACTGCGGCTCACACCTGTAATCCCAGCACCGTGGGAGGCGGAGATAAGAGGATCGCTTGAGCCCAGGAGTTCAAGACCAGCCTGGGCAACATAGTGAGACCCTCCTGTCTCTATAAAAATAAAATAAAGAGCATGTTAGAAACTATAGAAGAATAGATGAGAGAACGTGAAGACATTACAACAGAAACAACTCAAATAAATCACAGAGGAAAAAAAGATGGAGGGAATGGGGATCCTCAGTGGGACAATATCTAGCATCTAAAATAAATGTAAACAGAGCTCTGAAGATTGAGGAGGAACAATGGAAGAAATAGGAAAACTGGAAAAATAATGGCAGTACATTTTCCAAAATTTTGGTGAAAAGTATAATCCTACAGATCCAAGAATGTCAACAAACCACAAGCAGGCTACTCACAAAGAAAACTACACCAAGGTATATTGTAATCATACTGCTAAATTCCAATGACAGAAACATCTTTAAAGTAGCTGGAGGAGAAAAAGAATATTACGTACTAGAGAACAAAAGTAAGACTGACAGCAGACTTTAAGAACAAGGCAAGCCTGAGACAACAGAACATCCTTAAAGTGCTAGGAGCATAAAGGTGAAATAAGGACATTCTCAGACAAACAAAAGCTGAGAAAATGTGTGGCCAAAATACCAGTATTATAAGCAAAGTTAAAGTTCTTCAGACTGAAGGAAAATGATACCAGATTCAAGTTCAGAGCTATAAAAGGCATGAAGCCTAGAAACAGAAATATGTGGGCCGGGTGCAGTGGCTCATTCCTGTAATCCCAGCACTTTGGGAGGCTGATGCAGGCAGACTGCTTGAGGCCAGGAGTTCAAGATCAGCCTGGTCAACGCGGCAAGATCCCATCTCTACTAAAAATACAAAAAAATTAGCCGGGCATAGTAGTGCACGTCTGTAGTCCCATCTTCCTGGGAGGCTGAGGCATGAAAATTGCTTGAACCCGGGAGGTGGACATTGCAGTGAGCCGAGATCACACCACTGCACTCCAGACTGGGCAACAGAGTGAGACTCTGTCTCAGAAAAAAAAGAAAAAATAAATAGAAATATGTGGGTTAATATAAAAGATATTCTTATTTTTAAATTTATTTCTAAGATAATGGACTTTTATTTATTTATTTATTTTGATACAGAGTCTCACTCTGTCACCCAAGCTGGAGTGCAGTGGTGCCAAAGCTGTCTGAGTGCTAGATGCAGCTCCTGGCTCACCATGTAACAACCAAATAATTTGGTAAGGTTGGATGTGCTCTCCAAATAGCCTCAGTTTACTCAACTGTAACAAAATGTGCCTGCTAAGGCCTTTGTCAGGATTAGGGAAATTAATCCACGTTTTAAAATATTTGCAAATTATAAAGAGATACAAAGTACAGAGCAAGACAGCTCCCACACCCATGCCTCCCTCCACCTCCCAGCCCGGGGGCTCTACCCCCTCCATAGGCAGTGCGCCCTCCCTCAACCTCCCAGCCCTGGGGTTCTACCCCCTCCACAGCAGTGCACATCTCTCTCCACCTCCCAGCCCTGGGGCTCTACCCCCTCCACAAGCACGGCGCCCTCCCTCCACCTCCCAGCCCTGGGGTTCTACCCCCTCCACAGCAATGCACGTCTCCCTCCACCTCCCAGCCCTGGGGCTCTACCCACTCCACTTCCCAGCCCTGGGGCTCTACCCCCTCCACAGGCAGTGCCTCTTCCTTCACCACCTTCTCCCCTGTCTTGACTCTCCCTTGTACTGGCTCCTTCTCGGAGAAAACACTGGTTTACTGTGGCCTCCTTCAGTCACCACTTTGCTCCTCCCACACCCCTCGTGGTGTGTGACCACCATCTCCCCTTCCCTTTGCCTTCTTAACAATTATTCCACAGCAATTCAGCTTCTACCAAGCTACCTATTCCACCAAACCTCACAAAGTCACTGATGGCATTGGCAGAGTCACCCAACAAACAGTCACAAAGACTCTCCCGTGTAACAGACACTTCCTAGTATTATCTGTACAGGTCTCAAGGGTAAGGACTGTAGATGTTTTTCTACAAAACTTTCCAGATAACATGCATTCCAGGTATTGGCAAGCATGTGGAGGAACTCGGACTCTTGCACAAAGCTAGAAACCCTTCTACCATAAAGACACACATGCTTATGTTCACTGCAGCACTATGCACAATAGCAAAGACGGGGAATCAACCACTGCAGCACTATGCACAATAGCAAAGACGGGGAATCAACCACTGCAGCACTATGGACAATAGCAAAGACGGGGAATCAACCACTGCAGCACTATGCACAATAGCAAAGACGGGGAATCAACCACTGCAGCACTATGCACAATAGCAAAGACGGGGAATCAACCTAAATTCCATCAATGACAGATCAGATAAGAAAATGTGGTACATGCCAGAGATCAGCATATTAAAAAAAACAAAACGTGGTGCATACAGGCTATGGAATACTATAGGCTACGGAGTACTACAGGCTATGGAATACGACAGGCTATGGAATACTATAGACTATGGAATACTATGCAGCCACAAAAAAAAAATAAGATCATGTCCTTTGTGGGAACATGGAGGCCATTGTTCTTAGCAAACTAACACAGGAACAGAAAACCAAACAGCGCATGTTCTCACTGATAAGTGGGAGCTAAAGGAAGAGAACATGCAAACACAAAGAAGGGAACACACACTTGGGCCTACTTGAGGGTAGACAGTGGAAGGAGGGAGAACATCAGAAAAACAAAGCTATTGGGTACTAGGCTTAATACCTGGGTGACAAAATAATCTGCACACAAACCGCTGTGACATGAGTTCACCTATATAATAAACCTGCACGTGTACCCTAAACCTAAAATAAAAGTTGTTCTAATATGAAAAGATACAATACAATACAAACAGCGTGGCAGCATCTCCTAGGGCTGAACATTTGCATTCTCTATCTCCCAGCAATGCCACTCCTAGGAATCAACACCAGAGGCATATTAGATACACATTCTAATAGGTATTAGATACATATTTATTAGATACACGTTCTAATGTGTATTAGATACATATTAGATACATTAGACATGTGAGAGAACATTCCCTGAAGCACAATGTTAATAGCCTAAATGCTGGAAACCACCCAAATGCCCATCAGCAGGTGAGTTAACTGTGGTCCAAGGGGGTGAATGAGCATGGCTACTAGAGCAGCATGGACGTATCTCACTGACAATGCTGAGCGAGAGAAACCAAAAGCCGAAGTACAGTCACACCACCCTGGACATCAGGAGCACAGCTTCCTGGGGAGGGGTGGCCAGCGACTGGGGGCATAGATGATTTTCAGGGCGGAGTTGTTCTGTTTCTTGATCTGGTTGTAAGAGTGTCTACTTCGTGGCAACTCATCCGGCACTTAAGATGTGCTGGGCATCCTTAGACAACAGAGTGGCTTAGGGAAATTTAAGTGAGACTCGTCTTTGCAACCAAAAGAACCTGACTAAAACAAATATCTTGATTTCAAAACAAAAAAAGAAAACAGAACTTTAAGTATTGCTTTTTTTTTTTTTTTTTTTTTTTTTTTTTTTGCAGATGTGGTCTCATTCTGTTGCCCAGGCTGAAGTGTAGTGGTGCAATCTCAGCTCACACAACCTCCCCTCCCAGGTTCAAGCGATTCTCCAACCTCCGCCTCCTGGGTTCAAGCGATTCTCCAGCCTCAGCCTCCCAAGTAGCTGGGACTACAGGCACCCGCCACCACACCCAACTAATTTTTGTATTTTTAGTAGAGACAGGGTTTCACTATGTTGGCCAGGCTGTTCTCGAACTCCTGACCTCGTGATCTGCCTGCCTCAGCCTCCCAAAGTGCTGGGATTACAGACGTGAGCCACCACGCCTGGCCTATTTTTTTAAATTAATTACTTTATTTATTTTCAAGACAGGGTCTCACTCTGTTGCCCAGGCTGAAGCACAGTGGTACAATCACAGCTCACTGCAGCCTCAATCTCCCTGGGCTCAGGTGATCCTCCCACCTTAGCCTACCAAGTAGCTGAGACCATAGGTGCCACCACCACATCTGGCCTTTTTTTTTTTTTTTTTTTTTTTGAGAAGGAGTCTCACTCTGTTACCCACAATGGAGTACAGTGGCGCGATTTCAGCTCACTGCAACCCCCGCCTCCTAGGTTCAAGCAATTCTCCTGCCCCAGCCTCCCGAGTAGCTGGGATTACAGGTGCCCGCCACCACACCGGCCAATTTTTGTATTTTAGTAGAGACAGGGTTTCACCATGTTGAACAGGCTGGTCTTGAACTCCTGCCCTCAGATGATTCGCCCACCTCAGCCTCCCAAAGTGCTGGGATTACGGGCATGAGCCACCACGCCTGGCCTTAACTTATTTTTCAGCAAACTGTATTGAAGCCTAACATAGATATGAGTGCCATCTCCTATTGTGCTTCTGCTTCCAAAGGCCTTCCTACCACTCAAGCTGGGACCCGTCTACCCACCTTCCTTCCCTCCACACCTTTCCCATCTCTCACAGTCCAGCTCAGGCCTACATGACAGAGAAGAGGACACCAAAATATCAGCAGTGGCATCTTGGTCCACTCCTACTGCTACAACAAAAATACCTAAGACTGGGTAATTTATAAATAGCAGGAATGTACTTCTCACGGTTCTAGAGGTTGAGAAGTTCACAATCAAGGTGTCAGCATCTGGGCGTCTAGTGAGGGCTGCTCTAGGCTTCAGAGACAGCACCTTTGTGCTGTGTCCTCACTTGGCGCGAGGCAGGGGGCGAAAAGGGCCCAGCTAGTGCCCTCCACCCCTTCCAGAAGGCACCCATCCCACCCAAAGGGCAGAGCCCTGCGGCCTAATCACCTCCAAAAGACCCCTTCTTTTTTTTTTTTTTTGAGACAGAGTCTCAGTCTATCGCTCCGGCTGGAGTGCAGTGGTGTGATCTCGGCTCACTGCAACCTCCGCCTCCCGGGTTCAAGCGATTCTTCTGCCTCACCCTCCCAAGTAGCTGGCACTACAGGCACGCACCACCTCGCCCAGCTAATTTTTGTATTTTTTTGTATTTTTAGTAGAGACAGGGTTTTACCATGTTGGCCAGGCTGGTCTAGAACTCCTGACCTCCAGTGATCTGCCCGCTTCGACCTCCCAAAGTGCTGTGATTACAGGCATGAGCCACCGGGCCTGGCCTGGCCCCATCTCTTCTGTTTCACTGGGGGCTTAAATTCCAACATGAATTTTGGAGGTACACAAACATTCAAACCATAGCAAGGGGCGTAGTGGGATTTCGTGTAATTTTACTTCCATTGTTATGTCTTTCCATAGGTTGTTCTAAACATTTTACAATGATATGTGTTATTTTTGTAATCTGAAGGAATCAAAACAAGTTTTCAAGGAAGTGGGTTACTCCAAATTTAAAAAAAAAAAAAAATGTTAAAATGTTTTTCAACTATTAAGGCCATTTTCAGTCTAAAGTTTTATTTAAAGAACAAAAACTCTTCAGGCGCCAGGCACAGTTGCTCATGCCTGTAAACCCGGCACTTTGTGAGGCTGAGGAGGGAGGATCACTAGAAGCCAAGAGTTTGAGACCAGGCTGGTGGTTGTGTGCACCTGTGGTCCCAGATACTCTGAAGGCTGAGGTGGCAGAATTGCTTGAGCCCAGGAGTTCAAGGCTGCAGTGAGCTATGATTGCACCCCTGCACTCCAGTCTCGGTGACACAGCAAGGCCCTGTCTCAAAAAAATAAAAAAAATAATAAAAAAACTCTTCAGGGAAAACATTCATGCCGGCTGACCCAGTAAAAACACATCTTGGTGAAAAGAGTTGTGTGTATGAAGTAAAAGGCTGCACAGTGGTTCTCTGGAGCCTGAGCCCTGAGGCCAAACTGCAGGTCTGACCCAAGCTCTGCCACCTGCCAGGCCAGACCAGCAACAGACCAGGAACCATTGAAACGACCCACTATTGATGCAGGATGGTAACCCGCCCAATGAAGCCACATGTGCCAACATGAAGCATCTTCAGGACATCGGCGACAAGGCAGGCAACGGTCACACCTAGCTAAAAACTAAATCTGGACCTTAGTAAGGACTTACAGAAAATCCAGGAAAAATCTGATTTAACTTTTTGACAGTACTTTTGTTTTGATATATCTTTAAACTGCTTGTCCGATCTACCTTGTTTTTTGTTTTGAGACAGTCTTGCTCTGTTGCCCAGGCTGGAGTGCAGGGGTGCAATCTCGGCTCACTGCAATCTCTGCCTCCCAGGTTCAAGCGATTCTCCTACCTCAGCCTCCTGAGTAGCTGGGATTACAGGTGTGCGCCACCACACCCAGGTAATTTCTGTATTTTTAGTACAGACGGGGTTTCACCATGTTGGCCAGGCTAGTCTCGAACTCCTGACTTCAAGTGATCCACCCGCCTCAGCCTCCCAAAATGCTGGGATTACAGGCGTGAGCCACTGCGCCCGGCCTTGTCTGATCTACTTTTAAGGATAAAATAAAAAGCTCTCCAAGAAAACATCAAACTAAAAGATGCTCACTGTGTACTGGGGAAACTGTCAAGACCACCCAGCCCCCAAGCAGGGGAGCGAGGGGTAGTAGGGGCAAGTGAAGGCCAGACATCGAGGGCACAAGATCAGTCATCGTTTTAGGCAACAATTTCAGCACATCCCACCAAAACATTCTGTAAGTTCTCACAAGCAAACACGTGTTCTTTGGCTTTCCAAATGCCCGGTGTATCTTGCTTTTCTCCTACATCCAACTAGGAGGCTGTGTGTCACCCTACCTCCTCCTGCACCCAAGCAGTCACCAAGGGTCTCAATTCTTCCAGGGGCTCTTGCGGCTGCCAGGCCTGTCACTCCCAGCCCCAAGCTGCCACCAGACCCTCATCTCCTCCTACCCTCAAGAGCCTCCCCTGGCCGGGCGCGGTGGCTCACGCCTGTAATCCCAGCACTTTGGGAGGCCGAGGCGGGTGGATCACAAGGTCAGGAGATCGAGACCATGGTGAAACCCCGTCTCTACTAAAAAATAGAAAAAAAATTAGCCGGGCGCAGTGGCGGGCGCCTGTAGTCCCAGCTACTCGGGAGGCTGAGGTAGGAGAATGGCGTGAACCCAGGAGGCGGAGCTTGCAGTGAGCCGAGATTGCGCCACTGCACTCCAGCCTGGGCGACAGAGCGAGACTCCGTCTCAAAAAAAAAAAAAAAAAAAAAAGAGCCTCCCCACCCCACACCATGCTCCTCCCTCACACACACACACACACATATACTCACAAATACACACGCACTGACACATACATACGCATAAACACGTACACACACACACACAACACACATGCATACACATAAGCATATGTACACTCACACATACACAGACTCAAACATATACATATTCATACATACACACTTACAGGTATACAGTCACACATACACACACACATAAACACATGTACACACTCAGACACATATACACATACTCACACACCCCAGTCTGCAGCCACAGGGATCTTTGTAAAATGCCATCCCCTGGGCTGGGCGCGGTGGCTCACGTCTGTAATCCCAGCACTTTGGGAGGCTGAAGTGGTGGATCACTCGAGCCCAGGAGTTTAAGACTAGCCTGACCAACATGGTGAAACCCTGTTTCTACAAAAAAATACAAAAATTACTCAGGCATGGTGGCACATGCCTGTAGTCCCAGATACTCAGAAGGCTGAGGCAGGAGAATCACCTGAGACCAGGGAGGTTGAGGCTGTAGTAAGCGGTGACTGCGCCACTGCACTCCAGCCTGAGTAACAGTGAGACCCTGTCTTAAAAAAAAAATTAAAAATTAAAATAAAATAAAATGCCATTCTGAACATGTCACCACCCTGCTTTAAAAGCTTTCTTACTTGTCCTTAAGATAAAATCCAAATTCCTGTGGCCTTATAAGCCGGTCAGGATCTGTCCTATCCAACCCGCCGGCTCACAAGTGTCTTAATTCTTCTCTTCTCAGGGTCTCTGCTCCCTTCTTTGACTCAACAAACAGTTATTGATCACCTATTGACTGCCAGTCGCCCCAGGAACAGTGGTGAACACAGTGGTGAACACAGAGTTCCTGTTCTCTATACAACATCCTAGTGGGGAGACAAAACAAACATGTAGCCAAGTGTTGGGGAGTGGCCGTGTGGGAAGGGAATGGCGGCACAGAGCACGGGGCAGGCATGAGCCGGCTCCCACAGTGCAAGGGAAGGCCCCTCGCAGGAGGCCCCCAACAGCGTTTCCCTGAAGACCCCACTCACTCACCTCCCAGCTCCTGCACGTCCCAGTTCCTCCGGCTGAACTTTCCGCCCTCTCCCCTCCGTTCTGTTTCAGCTACTGGCTTAGAGCTCCCACCTGCAGAAGGGCTGTCTCCGTCTGGCCCATCCAGCCGCCACCACCTCACACGCTGCCTCCTGCACTGTCATCCATCTGCCCTGATAGACTGGAAAACGCCTTCAATGCAAGAATTACTCCCCACGGTATCTGCAGCACTTAGCCCAGTGCCCGGCACAGAGAAGGGGCTCGATGATAGTAGCTGAATGACTAAATTCTATAAATCAGTCCTTTGTGAATTCATTGTCCATCCTCCGCCCTGCTCCCCCAGCCACTCCGCCTGAGTACACAGATCTTCGTCTCAGCCACCATGGACTCCACACTCCATCCAGCAAGGCGCTCAGCCAAGTCTCTGGTACAGAACAGGCACCATCTCAATGGCCAGCAGCAGAATTCCTGAAATCGCTACTTTGTTACTCAAATGCAGATAGATCACGACTGCACTGTGCTTTCACTCAGCTGCTATAAGGATGTTGTTTTTCTCTAACAAGATGTAAATTCCTACAGGGCCACGACCATGCCTTCCATCCCCTTCACCCCATGGAACCCTACGTGCAGTGCCATCCATGTAAAACAACAGCGATTTCCCCACAAAACACTGACTAATGCTGACACTTATTTTTAGACAGCATGAGCCGATTGTTCAGATAGCTGAGGTCTGTGCATTTCACCATATGTAACGTTTACCTCAGAAAACAATGAAGTCAACCTCTTGTAGCATTGCTTTCCCAAGTGGCCAGGGTTAGCCATTCGGAGGCTCCCTTCTGTGCATTCCAGGTTGGAGCCGGTGATTAACTGAGGACAATGGAGCTGGTTTCCCACAGCTGGGGAGGGAGTGGTAGTAGGAAAAGCGGGAAGGGCAGAACAGATCATGGTGAGGAGCTGGACTGGAGCTCTCTGCACATCCATGGTTTCCAGCATACACAGAGAAACAGAGGTAAATGAGACACAGAGAGCGCCATCCTCTCTCCTGCTCAGAGGGCCAACCAACAGGAGACGTATGCCATACCAAGGGCCTGGCACACAGCCCCAGCTCTTAAATGCACACGTTCTTGGCTTCTCAATGCCATTCGCCACTAACAGGAACCAGGCTCCTTGGAGAAAGGACTGGGGCAGGGAGGGCATGGAGTGAGCTTGGGCCCTCTGGCTGTGCTGGAAAGCCAGGACGTGCTCCTAAACAGGTATGGCAGAACGGCAGCATCAGCCAGGAGGCGGCCACTCAGCAAGAAAGGGCTTGATGGTAACGGGTCAAATGAGCATGACAGCACCGGGACAGAGCACCACTGTGTGCTCCTGATGGGATTCCCGGAAAAAGACGCATCATTACCCCAAATGCCCTACCTCAGTGTGAGGATGAGGAGAGACGAGGCAGCTCAAAGTCAGGACAATCTACAACATGCAAGGCCAACAAGTTCACAGAGACAGAAAGTAGAACAGCGGTTACCAAGGGCTGGGGAAGGGGAATGGGGAGTTGGTATTTAATGGAGACAGTTTGGGAAGATGGAAAGCTTCTGGAAATGGCTGCTGGTGGCGGCTGCACAAGCATGTGGGTGTGCTTACTGCCACTGAACTGTGTGCTAAAAGATGGTCGAGATGGTAAATTCACCACAATTAAAAAAAATCAAGGTCAAAAAAGTCTAAAACAGACTGAGAGACTCCTTTAGATTAAGGTAGGCTACACAGACACAACCACCAAATGTGACACGTGATCCTGGGTGACGGGCGGGGCATCATGAAGACAGTGCTGGGCACCTGACCTTCTGAACTGCAGAGGGCCGGGAGCACATGTCCATGACACACGTCCTGCCTCTCACAACTGCACTGTGCTTACCCTGACCTTCTGAACGACAGAAAGCCGGGAGCACATGTCCGTGATACACGTCCTGACTCTCACAACTGCACTGTGCTTATGTAAGAAAACGGCCTCCTCTGCGGAGACAGACGCGGTGTTTAGGAGTAGAAGGGGGACAGCATCTCTAACTCAGTCTGAATATGTAAATGGAGGGCGACAGTAAACAATGCGAGACGTAAACAATCTGGGAACCTGGGCAAAGGCTATAGGGACGCTCATGATACTATTCTTACAAGTTTCCTGTCAGTTTGAAATTACATCAACATTTTAAAATACAAAAAGTACTAGTCAAGAACAATAAACGCACCTGAAAAATATACCGACAGCTGGGTAAAATTCAAACTTGTTATTAGGGACTGTCTCCTCTTCAGCTGTTTCCTGTTCTGCCTCTAAAGGCATGAAAATTCTCTGCAGAGTCACACCTACCAGTACGTGACAAGTTTAAAGGTTTCAGGGTTTTTTTTGAGACAGGGTGTAGCTCTGTCACCCAGGCTAGAGGGCAGTGACACGATCATAGCTCACTGCAGCCTCGACCTCCCTGACTCAAACCATCCCCTTGACTCAGCTATCCGAGTCGCTGCGACCACAGGCGCACGCCACCATGCCCGGCTAATTTTTCATATTTTGTAGAGCCAGAGTTTCACCACATTGCCCAGTCTGGTCTCAAATTCCTGAGCTCAAATAATCCACCCTCAGCCTCCCAAAGTGCTGGGATTACAGGCATGAGCCACTGTGCCCAGTCTAGAATACAGTTAAAGCATTGCTTTATAATGCCAAATATTTACTGGAATGGCATTTTCCATATATTTATGTACTTATTTATTATTATTTTTTGAGACGGAGTCTCGCTCTGTCGCCCAGGCTGGAGTGCAGTGGCACAATCTCCGCTTGCTGCAACCTCTGCTTCCAGGGTTCAAGTGATTCTCCTGCCTCAACCTCCAGAGTAGCTGGGATTACAGGTATCTGCCACCATGCCCGGCTGATTTTTGGATTTTTAGTAGAAACAGGGTTTCACCATGTTGGCCAGGCTGGTCTCAAACTCCTGACCTCAAGTGATCTGCCCTCCTCGGCCTCCCAAAGTGCTGGGATTACAGGCGTGAGCCACTGTGCCCGGCCATTTTCCACATATTGAGACTTAGAAAAGGTATCAAACTTCAGGTCTCCTGAAACAAGTATTGTAGATGACCAAAATATCTTTTTATTTTTGTACTGATTGATTGATTGACTGATTGATTTTGAGACAAAGTCTTGCTCTGTCGCCCAGGCTGGAATGCAGTGGCATGATCTTGGCTCACTGCAACCTCCACCTCCCGGGTTCAAGTGATTCTCATACCTCAGCCTCCCAAATAGTTGGGATAACAGGCGTCCACCACCACGCCTGACTAATTTTTATATTTTTGGTAGAGACGGGGGTTTCACCATGTTGACCAGACTGGTCTTGAACTCCTGTCCTCAAGTGATCCTCCCACCTTAGCCTCCAAAATTCCTTTTTAAAGTCATTTGAATAATAGGAGGATAGAGTCAGAAACCTGGAGGACAGATCCTGTGTGTAATCCACATGCTATCTTGTTAAAACTCTAGCTCTAGAACTCCACAGGGTGATAATGAGGAGGAAGTGTTCATATCCATTTCAAGACTCTTCCACAGCTCTTCAGAACGAAACAATGAGACGGAGTTTCACTCCGTCACCTGGGCTGGGGTGCAGTGGCAAGATCTTGGCTCACTGTAACCGCCACCTCCGGGGTTCAAGCGATTCTCCTGCCTCAACCTCCCAAGTAGCTGAGATTACAGGCACCCGCCACCATGCCCGGCTCATTTTTTGTTATTTTTAGTAGAGACAGGGTTTCACCATGTTGGCCAGGCTGGTCTCAAACTCCTGACCTCAGGTGATCCACCTGCCTCAGCCTCCCAAAGTGCTGGGATTACAGGTGTGAGCCACCGCGCCCGGCCAGCATGTTTTAAGTTTTCTTTTTTTAATCTAGGCAGATGGTCTCTTTGTGGCTCCTGAAACTCACATGAGACTCACTAATGACAAGTATATCCACTTCAAGAGCAAATAAAAAGAGCTGAACTGTACCAGCCAGCCGGTCCACACTAGACCCACAAACTCCGCCCACTGGAACCCACCCACTTCACACTCTATTTCTACCTTCTTTAAATCAGTAGGATCCATGCTCTAGTGCCCATTTCTACCGCAGCTGCCTCTTCTGTGGCTCCCAAGGTTTCTTTTTTTGCTGTTTTTATTGAAGCAGGGTCTCACTCTATTACTCAGGCTGGAGTGCAGCAGTGCAATCATAGCTGACCACTGCAGCCTCAACCTCCCAGGCTCAAGTGAGCCTCCCGCCTCAGCCTCCTGAGTTGCTGGGACCACAGGTGCGCACCACCACGTCCGGCTTATGTTTTACTTTTTGTAGAGACAGGGCCTCACTTTGTTGCTTAGGCTGGTCTCAAATTCCTGGGCTCAGCATGTAGTTGGTGACAGGGAGCTGCCCCAGAATCCCACCCAGGGAATTGTTGGGCATACGTTTGTGTTTAGAAAGATCTTGTTGTCTGTGGATGCCGTAGAGGGGTCAGAGAGGGGTGAGACAGACTTCTGGAGAAATAGGAGGCCCTGATGGTGGCTATGTGGCCACATGTAAGGCCACTGCCCTTACAATCACACAAGCACTCGTGTGAGTGTCTCATGTGAGTCTCAGGAACCACAAAGAAAGTATCTATCTAGATTTAAAAAAAAAAACTTTTTACATCCTCCCAGCTCAGCCTCCCAAAGTGCTGGAATTACAAGTGTGAGCCACCAAGCCCGGCCCTCAGGGTTTCTCACCTGGATTAGCACAACTCCTCTCCACTTGGTGCTCCCACCTCCAGCCTCGCCCCTCTCCAATCGCCCCACTCCATCCATAGCCAGTAAGGTATTTCAAAACACAAGTGTATGCACAACAACTCCCCAGCTGGAATCCTGGGGCAGTTCCCCATCACCAACTACATGAAGTCACTGGCTGCTGGGAGTTTAATGCTGGTCAATGTGAATGATTTCTTTCATAAATGCAGTTCAATGCAAATGATTTACTTATTTAATACTAAATCAAGATGCTCCCAATAATAATGCCATTCTCACCTGTAATTACTATGATTGATACCTATACCTGTGTATTATAATTTGGTGCTACCGTGTCTGTCAGTCTGTCTAGGCAGCAGGGCCCTGGAGAGACAGGACATTGCCCACGAGCTGTCCACCTTGGCTGAACCTCTGGCCACCTCCTCCTTGCCAGACAGAGTGGACGTTCCTTCAGACAGACTGGGTGTTCCTCTACTCCCAGCACAAGAGCTACTGGGTAGGTGGTGGTGCATCTCCCTCTGGACACGCACTAGAAATCTGGAGCAATAGGAGGGCCTGAGCCGAGATCACACCACTGCACTCCAACATGGGCAACAGAGCAAGATTCCGTCTCAAAAAAAACAAAACCAAGAACACCTATCCACTGGTGAACTTTTTGTACCCTATTACATTAAAATCCACTGGTCTAACATTGAATGGATCTTTTACCCATAGATGATTTTGTAATATCATGGATTGGTCATCTGGAAATACTGGTTCACTGAATTATGCTAATGTTCCAAATGTGGGCACATTTCATTCTACAACATTAATTCCATTCATTAATATCACTATGGATCTCACGGAAACATCTTTAAGTCTTGGGAAGCTGCCAAGCTCACAGCAGCAGATACAAGTTTTCCAAAACCAATTTTCACTTGAAGGTTCAAATTTCATGACTGGCAACAAATACTGTCAGTTGTATTCCTTGAAATGACAGCTCACTGAGTTCATTTTCAGAGACACGTCTGCCAAGTACACAGGCCTGAACATCCAGAGGTGGCCTGTCGGTGATTCCATTGGGGCATGCTGTGTCCATGAAGGCAGCAGATGCTCCTCCTCCAGGCAGCCACTGGGCTTTGCCTGCAGCAGAAGCAGCAGCACACACAGTCTGAAAAAGATGTGTGCTCAAGAGTCAAGATTTAGTAAAAGTCATCATTTTCACTGCTTTATTAGCAAGGACATTCTCTCCATGTGTATGGCAAAGAAATCAGAAACTATTAGTACATCTGGGCACTGCTGTCTTGATTCGTCACTTTAGCACTGTCAGTGCAGATATCAACAGAGTGGAAAAGGCCAGTGGTGTTCCATTATTATGAAAACAGTTTTGACCTTGTGGATCCCTCCAATGGTCTAGGGGAAGCCCCAGCGCACAGGGCACATGCTGTGAGCAGACTGAGCATCATTCTCTGTCCGCCCAATGTTGGTCTGTTTTTCAGTTGAGACATTATGATACAGTTTTGTTTTATTTTGAACTAAACTTTGTTTCTCCCTCTGGACAGGTTCCATTTCCTCTCACTGCTGGCCATGTTACTTATGTAACTTTAGGCAAGTCATTCAGTTGAAACCTCAGTTACCTCATCAGTAACACGGAAATAATGATCCCTAGGTAATTTATGGTGCTGTTGAGCCTTAAAGATAACGTATGTGGAAGTCCTTTGTAAACCATCAATTTTGTATCAGTACAGTTTTATTGAAGCCCTACTATGTGCCAAGCACTGTCCTATGGACTAGCATAGACTAGACTAGGTCCTTGCTTTATGATGAAAAGCGCACATCTCCAGGAGGAAGTAGGGAGAAAAATATCAGAGAAATAAAGAGCCAGCATGAGGGATTATGAGTGATAGGGTGGCTGCTTCAGATGGGGTGATGGTGGGCCTCTCTGAGGAAGGGATCTAGATGCTAAGTATGAACGACGAGAAGGAGCCAGGTGTGCAAAGATCAGAGAGAAAAGCATTCCAGGAGTTTCTATCCAAGAAGCAGAAAAGGCAGGCAGAGGCCAAATCATGAAGGCTTTGCGAACCAGCAAGAGGAGTCTGCGTTCTACTTGAAGCACAGAGAAAGCCAATGGAGACCACCAGTAAGGAAGTAACAGAATCTGATTCACACTTTCAAAAAATCCCTCTGGCCAGCTGCGATGGCTCACACCTGTAATCCAGCACTTTGGGAGGCCGAGGTGGGAGGATCACTTGAGCTCAGGAGTTCAAGATCAGCCTGGCCAACATGGTGAAATCCCATCTCTACGAAAAATACAAAAAATTAGCCGGGCGTGGTGTCATGTACTGGTAGTCCCAGCTACTCGGGAGGCTGAGGCACGAGAATCTCTTGAATTTGGGAGGCGGAGGTTGCAGTGAGCTAAAGATTGGGGGTTTAAGCATCACTGGTGTGTAGACAGTATTTAAAATCCTGGGCCCTGATGAGATCTGCTAGGGAGGGGCGCACCCAGAACAGAGAATGGAGTCCAAGATCAATTCCTGGGGTGCCCCTGCATTTAGGTGTCGGGTAGCAAAGGAGTCTGAGAAGGAACAACTAGTGACCTAAGAGGAAAATCCAAGTTTCGTGAAGGCACAGAAGCAAGTGATGGAAGAGCTTTATGAAGAGGCAATGGTCCATGTTGTGGGATGCTGCTGAAAGATGAAATAAGGACAGAGAAGAGAACTTTCGATTTAGCAACAAACCGGGGCCATGTGGAGAGCAGTCTCAGGGGAGTGGAACAGGGCGCAGCTGGAATGTGGAGAGGACGCGAGTTGAGGAAAGCAGAGGGGGTAGTGTAGGATTATGAAGGATCGCTATTACCCTTGCGGAAAAGGCCGCCTAAACCTTTGGCAGTCCATGTATTAGCTGAACAGATCTACTCTGCTTCCTCCATGACCTATGCAAAGTATAGCTACAGAGCAATGCAACTGAGCCTAGAGAATGGTTTACAAAATAGTCTTCATCTTACCGTTACATCCCCTACACATGTAGACATAGCATGCCTGTCAGTGGTCCTCCACATGCATGGAAATAGTGTCTGGCAATGACCCCACACATGTGTACACAGAACATGTCTGCCAGGGGTGCTACCTGCATGCAGACAGTATGTCTGCCAGTCTACATGTGTGTAGACATAGCATGTCTGTCAACACTTTCAGAGCAACAGCTCTCAAGCATCCCTGATTCCAGCCCACATATTCCAGGCAAAAGAGTCATCTGAGACCACTTATCCCCACTACCCACTTTCCAGTAGGAAAATGAACTCTGCGGTAACTATAAAGTATCACAGTTAGACCAGGCGCAGTGGCTCACACCTGTAATCTCAGCACTTTGCAAGGCCAAGGTGGGTGGATCACCTGAGGTGAGGAGTTTGAGACCAGCCTGGCCAACATGGTGAAACTCCATCTCTAATAAAAATACAAAAAAAATTAGCCGGGCCTGGTGGTGGGCGCCTGTAGTCCCAGCTACTCAGGAGGCAGAGGCAGGAGAATCGCTTGAACCCAGGAGGCGGAGGTTGCAGTGAGCCAAAAACACAAATAGGTGAGATATATACATATATGTTTTAGCCAAAGGTCTGTGAATGATTCATTCTGAACTACAATTCATATACGTCTAATTATTTGAAAACTGTAAGCTAAAAACACTATGGATGCATGCATGCCTCATTCACTATAAATAGCAGAATTAACCAAACAACAAACTAACTTGATAATAATAATTTTAAACTAACAGTTTAAAAGTAGAAACTTAGAAGTTAACTTAGAAATTAACTTAGAAATTAAAATGTGGTAAAAGTGGCATGTGAAAACCAAGACTGATTGAAAACAAAGATGGCAGGCGTCCCAACTGCGAGCGGGCATGGTCTGTCGCTCTGGAAGGATGCTGGATGTTGAAGAGCAAAAAAAACTTCTTAGGAATCATCAGTCAGTCAGCTCTGGTAAAGATGTCAACTTTAGGGATCTGTAGCAAGGCCACTAAATAGGATGCCAGCGAGTAGTCATTACTATATGCACAAAATAAAAGTGTATGGAATTGCACGTTAGTCACAAGAAGCAAAATCTCAGCTTGCATTTAGGACAGTCAATGGCCACCAGGAAGGAGTTGATGTAGCTCCTAGCACAGAACAACCACACTCATGCATTTCACTTTACAGTCATGCTGCTCCACCAGACTGGAGGCCACCTCCAGCACAGTGAGACAGTGTGGTCTGGAGGCCTAGGTAACAGAGATTCTTACATAGGTAACCCACTTGTCAAAAAATTCCCCAGGGCCAGGCGCTGTGGCTCACACCTGTAATCCCAGCACTTTGGGAGGCTGAGGCAGGTAGATGACCTCAAGTCAGGAGTTCAAGACCAGCCTAGTCAACATGGTGAAACACCATCTCTATTAAAAATATTTTTAAAATTTAGCCAGGCGCCTGTAATCCCAGCTACTTGGGAGGCTGAGACAGGAGAACAGCTTGATCCCAGGAGGTGGAGGTTGCAGTGAGCCAAGACCGTACCACTGCACTCCAGCCTGGGCAACAAGAACGAAACTCCATCTCAAAAAAATAAAAAAAAAAAAACTACCCCAGGCTGAGCATGTTGGCTCACGCCTATAATCCTAGCATTTTTGGAGGCCAAGGCAGGAGGACTGCTTGAGCCCAGGAGTTCAAGACCAGCCTGCGCAACACAGTGAGATTCCCCAACCCCAGGCATAGTGGCACACACTTATGGTCTCGCTACTGGGGAGGCTGAGGTGGGAGGATCATTTGGGCCCAGGAGGTTGAGGCTGCCGTGAGCCGTGTGATCTCACCACTGTACTCCAGCCTGGATGACAGAGCAAGACCCTGTCTCAAAAAAAAAAAAAAAAAAGAAAAGAAACAGAAAAACACTCCACAAACGGGGTTTGTTCAGCCTACAGTGTTGGACTACAATGTGTTTGGAAATATATCTGAATTAGTAAGAATATTTACAAATTGGAAGACTTTACATTTAAAAAAATAAAAGTTTGCTGGCTTCTCAAAGACAAAGAAAGAGAGAGGCCTGGCCAAGGCCCAGTTGCCTTCAGTTACGGCATCAGGGAGCTCCTGTTCCCACCCTCCAGAAACTGTCACACACACTGTGTCAAATGTCAGCTGTCATTTATCTTTATATGTGAACCTATGCCATTATTCTTCTTAAATGTGGCCTGTTTCATTCACTTATGCTACCTTCTCACTCTCAGTATCATTTGAGTTTGCAACTTCTGTCCTATGGGGTGTGTGAAACGGTCCATCAAGGTCTGACCTGAGGGAAGAGATGACAAGATTCCAAACTCCCACAAACTCAACTGAAGATGTTAGCTGCTGATTTTCTCCACTGAAAAACAGATACAGCAAACTTTCTCCCCAGCTGCTTTCTAAGCAGTAATCTCAGTAGTTACTAAGAATCACAGAACTTCTGTTTCTCTTAACAACCAGTGAAAAGCTTATTAGGGAATGTTGATCATTCACAAATTAATGTTTTAATTAAAAGATCAAATATATACCCATTAATCAGTTTTGAACAGTTGGAACATAGGTTTAGGACAGCAGAGGGAACTACATTTCAAAAGAAAAAAAAACTGCCCTCTACACAGAATTTAAAAAAAAAAAAAAGTATTTTCATATATGTATAGCTACCACAAAAGCTTTTAACTATATAATTACTACTAAAGATGTCCATAAGATAGAATTTATACAACCTCCCCCAATGTCTAACTTATTTAACTCCTTAAACTACTTTTCGGTGAAACAAATTTTTCTAAACTTTTAGAAGTAAGCCAAATCAGTAACTAAAGTACTGCTTACTACTGACTGACTAGAGTTACCAGAAGTGTAATCTTTATTTATTTATGTATTTATTTTTGAGACAGACTCTCATTCTGTCTCCTAGGCTAGAGTGCAATGGCACGATCTCAGCTCACTGTAACCCCTGCCTCCCAGGTTTAAGCGATTTTCCAGCCTCAGCTTCTCAAGTAGCTGGAATTACAGGCAGCTGCCACCAAGCCCGGCTAATTTTGGTATTTTTAGTAGAGACAGGGTTTCACCATGTTGGCCAGGCTGGTCTCAAACTCCTGACCTCAGGTGATCTACCCGCCTTGGCCTCCCAAAGTGCTGGGATTACAGGTGTGAGCCACCGTGCCCAGCCCAGAAGTGTAATCTTATATATGTTCATCATCAGATATTAAAAAACAATAATATTCCATAAACATATACATAAGCCTAAAGGAAATCAAACCTTGTAACACCAACTTCCTCTTTTATACCACTGAAATGTGCAAATAAATAAAAGCAGCCTGGAGGGAGAACATAACTTACAAAAAGACAAATTATAAGTGTGCATACATGAGAAGCAGTACCACCCTTTTGCTTTTGAGACCAGGAAGTAGATGGTGTCTTATGAAGGACAAATTCAACAAAATTTAGCTGTTTTCTTTCCTACCAGCTACTTGTGAATCACTCTCCACACTCCAACACCATGAGGACAACCTGAAACCTGCACTCAATGCCTCATACCCTAACTCACGATTAAAGAAATCCTGTCTCCAAGTTACAGCAACAGGACCCTACATAAAAGGAGGAAAGTCTAGCTTCAAGACAAATTGTTGAGAAGACTAGAATGAAGTTCACTGTAACTTTAAAATAACTTTGCACTAATTTGTTACTAGTTGAACATTTTCCAGTAATCTCGTTTCCTAGCATAGTATATCAGACTTCTGCACTTCACCCAGCTTGGAAATTTTACAAAGTAGACTAATTATGTGGGTATAAGCATTATATCGCACGTTGCCCTTCCTCTAAGTGTTAACAGAACAAAGTAGTATGCCGAAGAGCATGTAAATACTCGCAATGCTGTATTTCAAATTTGCTTAACTTTTATTATCTGAATCAGAACTTAGTTGGAATTGAATTAACACTACCCAGTGAATAACGACTAATCAAAACAGCCTTTCCCATTTTCAGCCAAAAACTGCAGTCTGAAATGGCTTTTGCTTTCTAACTGACTTACAGCGTGTGGCTGGGGGAAAATGTCGGCGTTTTCCCAAGGACACTTTTCAGGCTGTAAACTTTCTTTGTTGGAGAAACTACCAAGTTCAAGGGGTGCCTTCAGAATCCACTTACCCGATCCTTCATCCTCCAGCTCTGAGCTAAGGATTTGGAGCCTTCAATTTTCTCACAGTGCCTCTTTTTCATAAAAGCCAAAGGTAGGTTCCAGTCTGTAAGATCAGCCTCATCTTCCTCCCCCAGGCCCAGAAGAGGCGACTGCAGCATTTCGGACTCCATCAGTGGGGGAGGGGGTGGGGGAGTCCTTGGCAGCAAGCGCTCAAGAACCTCCAGCCTTAAAAACTAGCGTGTACCAGAATTGGTGAAATAAGTAACAGAAAAACGGGAAATCGAAAAACAAATGGATGGAGAGTGCAGAGACCCCTACTCAGGCAAAAAGTCTGAGATCCTTATCGCTAACTCTGGGCGGGAAGTGGGGAGGTGGGGGCCGCTAGGAAATGGGGCAGCCCAAGAAGCTCCGCAGACACACCAGCCCAAGTCTCAAGCCACTGGCTGCTCCTGGGGCTGCACGTTTCCAGAGGGGCTGCAAGCGGAGCTGTCAAAAGCGTAAGAGACTTCAGGCCTCACGATGACCCTGCTCTCGGCCTCCAACGCCTCAGCAGTTCCGAGGACAGGCAGGCCGCTCTTGGTGCCGGTTCGCCCACTGGGCCGAGGTCTCCAGCCAAGGGATCGGGTTCAAAGGGCCCAGGGTCTCCTCCAGCCACTCTCAGCCCTGCGGGTCCCGCACTCGTCTGAGCTGCCGCAACCAGAGCCAGGACCGGCCCATCGTGCTCGCCCGCACCCGGTTCCTCAACCTCAGGTCCGCGCGGCCTGGCTGGTCCTGGCTTTCAGCCCCGAGGCTCTCCCCTGCCTGAGAACGAGTCCTGAGAAACGGGCGACACGGAACCACGGAGAAAACGGACAATGAGGGCTTACTGGGTCAGGGGAGCTTTGCCCTCTGGTTTGGAGCTACAGGGAAACTCATCTCATCAGCACATCAAGGAGGACGCCATATTGCCAGGACCCAGAATGCACCGCGGCCTACGGCGTGGCCGACAGACCAAACCTCCTCAGAGCGTTCTCGCCGCGCCACCCAACAAGTAGCGAAGGAAAGGGAGTCCCTGACCCCATTACCTCGGTTACCGTAATTCCGTTTTACCCAGTTAATCGCCATTTGTTCAGTAGAGGCGTGTTATTAAAGTCAGTCATACAAATGAAACTGTCGGTTTAATTTATTTTTCAAAAACATTGTTGTTATAAATGAAGCTACATGCTCCTGAAATTAGAGGAATCAACCGCCTTGTTTCCTCCAGATTTTGAAAAAGCGGCAAAAGCTTCAGGAAAACACACTGATAATATTAGAAAATATAGTACTTTTTTTTTTTTTAATGTAGTGTCTTCCACAGAGTCAATCAGATTTTCTCTTTTTCATAGAAAACCAAGTGAAAGGCTGGGCGCAGTGGCTCACGCCTGTAATCCCAACACTTTGGGAGGCTGAGGCGAGCACCTCACAAGGTCAAGTGATCGAGACCAGCCTGGCCAACATGGTGAAACCCCCGTCTCTACTAAAAATACAAAAATTATCTGTGCGTGGTGGCACACACCTGTAGTCCCACCTACTCGAGAGGCTGAGGCAGGAGAATCGCTTGAACCGGGGAGGCAGAGGTTGCAGTGAGCTAAGATCAGGCCACTGCACTCCAGCCTGGGAGACTGCGCAAGACTCTTCAGAGGAAGAAGAGTCCGAAGCAAGATTCGATGAAAAAAAAAATTCATCGAATACAATTCTTTGTTTAATCTGTTTCGTTTGCTGAGCAGTTTATCCTTTTTAAATTTCTTTTCTCCTGTCTCAGCCTCGCGCACCACCACGCCCGGCTAATTTTTTGTATTTTTAGTAGAGACGGGGTTTCACCGTGTCAGCCAGGATGGTCTCGATCTCCTGATCTCGTGATCCGCCCACCTCAGCCTCCCAAAGTGCTGGGATTACAGGCGGATCACGAGGTCAGGAGATCGAGACCATCCTGGCTAATACGGTGAAACCCCGTGTCTACTAAAAAATACAAAAAATTAGCCAGATGCGGTGGTGGGCACCCAGGAGGCAGAGCTTGCAGTGAGCCGAGATTGCGCCACTGCACTCCAGCCTGGGCGACAGAGCGAGATTCTGTCTCAAAAAAGAAAGAAAGAAAAGAAAGAAATTCTAAGTGAGCACGTTGAAGTCCAAACCCACCAGGTGGTCAGAATCGCCCAGGAAACTAAAAATCAGGATGCCCAGCTTCCGCCCCAGACCCCCAGATCCGGGAGCAGGGAGACTGGGATTCAGAATCTGCACTTTTTTTTTTTTTTTTTTTTTGAAGTTTTTACAGTTTTATTTAAACACCAAACACGCACATGTGTCTACTCATTTTCTTCGCTGCGCAGCCTGGCATGGGGGACAGTGACTCTGACAGCCAGCTGGGCAGCTCTTTCCACGATGGCTTCGCGGTTCCTGGAGGAACGCTGTGAGCGATCTCAGCACAGTAAGATTTGTTGCACATCAGCAGCAAGCTCCTTGACGTTGTAGACCGTGAGCTTCCGGAAGCCAGTGGGCAGCATGGGCTTTGTTTTTTTGTTGCTCCCATAACCAATGTTGGACATCAAGATCTGACCCTCAGCCAGGCACAGTGGCTCACACCTGTAATCCCAACACTTTGGGAGGCTGAGGCAGGTGGATCATGAGTTTAGGAGATCTAGACCATCCTGGCTAACACAGTGAAACCTATCTCTACTAAAAATACAAAAAATTAGCCGGGCGTGGTGGTGGGTGCCTATAGTCCCAGCTACTTGGGAGGCTGAGGCAGGACTCTTTGCCAGGCTGGTCTTGGACTCTTGACCTCAGGTGATCCACCTGCCTCAGCCTCCCAAAGTGCTAGGATTACAGGCATGAGTCACCACACCTGGCCTCAACAACAACAACAACAACAAAAATGTTTAACTTAGCCAGGCATGATGACATGCGTCTGTAGTACCAACCACTCAGGAGGCTGAGGTAGGAGGATCACTTGAGCCCAGGAGTTTGAGGCTGCAGTGAGCTGAGATTGCACCACTGCACTCCAGCCTGGGCAATCAAGCAAGACTCTGTCTCAAAAAAAAAGAAAGGGCAGAATAACCCTTGGCCTGCCTGAACAGAGTGGGAGCACCTTGTCCTATAATGTAAAGGTGGAGACCAGATGACTCCCTCTAGCCCTAAAACTTGGACTGTTTGACAAATAGAATTACAGATACAGCAAAGTGAGCAAGAGAACAAATATAAAAACCTGAGTGTTGGGGGCAAATATGACAGAAGGTAGGAGTGAATGCAGGGAGAAATGCAGGGGAAATGGGAGTAGGGGTTGCATAAATGGCTCAGATATATAGCCTTTGCCAGGAAGAACTAAGGCAGCTGGATATTCAGTCTCTGAGTTCAGCATTGACCCACTGCAACTGACCTAATCTTTTCTCAAAACAGAACACCATCACAGCTGAGGCATTCCATTTGCAGGCAGAATGGGCTGCGTTCCATCCTGCAACATTGCCGCTTCTCTGCTAAATCAATCAAGGGCATTGAATGTGTTTTGTCATCAAGAATCAGGAGCAAGACCGGAGGTCAGGGAACTTGAGAAAACCAGGTGCTTCGCTGAGTTGTTGTTTTCCACGCAGGGAGAACAGCCAACTCCGGTCCTTTCCAGAAAAATCTATGCTTAGCTTAAAGGAAACCAAAATAGACATGAAAAATGTTGCTATTGTCTGAGCATCATGACTCTGTTTTTAGTAAAACCCAAGTCACTCCCCTCTGCAGGTCAGATGTTTTGTTGACAGTGAAGTGAGAAGAGGAAGGAAAAGGAGGTAACAGGGCCGCAGCATCACCTTCAGCTGGGAATGTGAGGCTGCCAGGAAACCAGCAAGTCTGTCTCCCCCTCTCCACCCGTCTAAAAATATGGTGGTATTTATGCATGTGATTTTCACCTTCTACAGCACACCTTTCTATTTTATTCATGATTTTTTAAAATAATAAGCATGTAGATCGATTAGCAGAAACGAAGTTATTCCCATTTTTAAGAGGGTCCCTGGGTAGCATAGGGACTGTGGTGAAAAGTGCCTCTTACTGAATAAACTTCACCCACTGTCCACATTTCTTCCTTCAGAAGTGAGGATTTTTGCATAGCCCCAGCCTTAAAAAGCCAGCCAAGGAAAACACGGCAAAGATAGAGCCGAGAAGGAAATGCATCAGGGAAGGGACTGCCTGAGAGCCCATCACAGAGCTGGGACCTGCACCCTAGCTTCTCCTTCCCACCCTGGGCTGTTTTGCAAAGGGCAGTGAAGAGCCTCTCTGGGACACCTGGGATGTAGAGCAAGACAAGGGCAAAGCAGCTGGGAGAGCAGGTGTCCAGGCCCAGTCCCCGCTGGGTGGCCTTCCAGCCCGGGCGCCCTGACCGATGAGTCTGGATGGACTCGGGGAGCCATCTGCAAGGCTTGACAGCATCAGACGCTGCTGTCTATGACCCTGTGGATTCTTTGTGGAGAAGGGATGAAGGTCAGTGTCCATTCAAGGTCAAAAATCCCATTATTGGGAGTCCCCTCCTTCCTCCCCCAGATCCTAAAGATGGAATCACAAAGATGTGGTCTGTACCTATACAGATTTTAAAAGAAAAAAGGGGCTGGGTGCAGTGGCTCATGCCTGTAATCTCAGCACTTTGTAAGGTCGAGGCAGGCAGATCACCTGAGGTGGGGAGTTCAAGACCAGTCTGGCCAACATGACGAAACTCCGTCTCTATTTTAAAAATGCAAAAAATTAGCTGGATGTGGTGGTGCATGCATGTAATCCCAGCTACTTGGGAGGCTGAGGCATGAGAATCGCTTAAATACAGGAGGTAGAGGCTGCAATGAGCCGAGATCACGCCACTACACTCCAGCCTAAGTGACAGAGTGAGACCCTATCTCAAAAAAGAATAAAAAAGAAAAAGAAAAATGGGGTGGGGGAGGAAAGCTTATATGATTGAGACTATATTGAGAAAATGTATTATCCAGTAAATAATATGCAAACTGGACGGGCACAGTGACTCATGCCTGGAATCCCAGAACTTTGGGATGCCAAGGCGGGCGGATCACCTGAGGTCAGGAGTTCCAGACCAGCCTGACCAATATGATGAAACCCCGTCTCTACTAGAAATACAAAAATTAGCCAGGTGCGGTGGCATGCACCTGTAATCCCAGCTACTCGGGAGGCTGAGACAGGAGAATCACTTGAAACCAGGCGGCGGAGGTTGCAGTGAGCTGAGATCGCGCCATTGCACTCCAGCCCGGGCAATAAGAGCGAAACTCCATCTCAAAAATAATAATAATAGGACGGGCACAGTGGCTCACGCCTGCAATCCCAACACTTTGGGAGGCCGAGGCAGGTGGATCACGAGGTCAGGAGATTGAGACCATCCTGGCGAACACTGTGAAACCCCATCTCTACTAAAAATACAAAAAAATTAGCCAGGTGTGGTGGCAGGCGCCTATAGTCCCAGCTACTCAGGAGGCTGAGGCAGGAGAATGACGTGAACCCGGGAGGCAGAGCTTGCAGCGAGCAGAGATCACACCACTGCACTCCAGCTTGGGCGACAGAGCGAGACTCCGTCTCAAAAAAATAAAAATAGGCCGGGCGCGGTGGCTCACACCTGTAATCCCAGCACTTTGTGAGGCCGAGGCGGGTGGATCACGAGGTCAGGAGATCGAGACCATCCTGGCTAACACGGTGAAACCCCGTCTCTACTAAAAATACAAAAAATTAGCCGGGCGTGGTGGCGGGCACCTGTAGTCCCAGCTACTGGTCCCAGCCAGAATAGTCTTGATCTCCTGACCTCATGATCCGCCCACCTCGGCCTCCCAGAGTGCTGGGATTACAGGTGTGAGCCACCGCACCAGGCCCATGCCTGGCTAATTTTGTAGAGACAGGGTTTCACCATGTTGCACAGGCTGGTCTCGAACCCCTGAGCTCAAACAATACACCTGCCTCGGCCTCTTAAAGTGCTGGGATTACAGGCATGAGGTTGAGATGTATTTTAAAGACAGAGTCTTGCTGTGCCCAGACATGTGGACCAAGGGTCACAGGACAAGAGATGGGGGACCAGAGACCCGCTGGCATTATAATCCCAGAAATACCATTTGACATTTTAAACGGCATCACGTCATACTTTGACCATTTTTATTTTAAATTTTAAAAGTAAAAAGTAATAGATGCTTGTTGGAAGAAATTGGAAAATGTTCCCAAAAATGAAGAAAATAAAAGTTAACCAGAGGAATCAGTGTTCTGATTTTGTGAATTTCCTTTTTTCCTTTTCTTTTTGCCACATATATATGTTTTTAAAAATTGTTTGACGTTAAAAAAAAAAATTACTCTGAAACATTTTGAAAATAAAAGATCATCGGTTGGGTGCAGTGGCTCACACCTGTAATCCCAGCATTTTGGGAGGCCGAGGTGGGCGGATCACTTGAGGTCAGGAGTTTGAGACCAGCCTGGCCAACATGGTGAAACCCCGTCTCTACTATTATAAAAATCAGCTGGGCGTGGTGGCACATGCCTGTCATCCCAGCTACTCAGGAGGCGGAGGCATGAAAATTACTTCAACCTGGGAGACAGAGGTGCAGTGAGGGGAGATTGTGCCACTGCACTCCAGCCTGGGTGACAGAGTGAGACTCTGTCTCAAAATAATAATAATAATAATAATAATGATGTTGATGATGATGACTGGGTGCGATCGCTCACACCTGTAATCCCAGCACTTTGGGAGGCGGAGGCGGGCAGATCACTTGAGGTCAGTAGTTCGAGACCAGACTGGCCAACATGGTGAAACCCCGTCTCCACTAAAAATACAAAACTTAGCCAGGTGTGGTGGTGTGGGCCTGTAATCCCAGCTGCTAGAGAGACTGAGACACAGGAATTGCTTGAACTCCAGAGGCGGAGGTTGCAGTGAGCCAAGATCCTGCCACTGCACTCCAGCCTGGGAGACAGAGTGAGACTCTGTCTTGATCAATCAATCAGTAACATTCCAGATACCCCAACTGCACCCATTTCATCACCATGTTAGAAGATGGCAGCCCAGAGTCAGCCTGGACTCCCAAGCGATTCCATGCATAGCAAAACGTGAGAGTCACAGCTTTGTCCTGTATTCTCAACCATTGTGTGAATCACATACAGGGAACCTGTTTCCAGCCCGCCTGGGCCCTGAAGGCGGTGGTAAGGTGCTTTTCTGAAGAGCGAGATTCAATCAAGCCTGAGAGAACTCATCCAAGCCCCTGAGCTATTGGTCAGGGCTGGGTCCAAAACTGGGAGGGAGCTGCTCAGAGAGGGTTTGTCCGGGGCTGGGTTGGTCTCCTAGGTGGCCAGAGGTCCTGCCTTCCCTGAGGCAGCCCTGGTTCTCACTCATTGCTCTGGCATAATTATTAATAGCATCCTCTTACGCTCTCAAAGATGTTCTGATTTGATAATAAAACATAGTCACCCTACCTTGTATCCACTCCCGTGGGACCCTACACATTGTATTCATTGCATTCATCACTATTCTAATTAAACATTGTTTTAATGTCCCTTTGCCCTGCCAGATAGAAGCTCCACGAAGACAGGGATCATGCCTGTCTCATTCTCCGTTTTACCCCCTGCAGAGAGCCAGAGACTGGTATGCAGTGTGGGCACCTAGTATTCGTTTTTTCATTTTGTTTTGTTTGAGACGGAGTCTCACTCTGTTGCCCAGGCTGAAGTGCAGTGGCACGATCTTGGCTCACTGCAGCCTCTGCCTCCTGGGTTCAAGTGATTTCTGGCTAATTTTTGTATTTTTAGTAGACATGGGGTTTCCCTATGTTGGCCAGGCTGGTCTCAAACTCCTGACCTCAAGTGATCCCCCGCCTCTGTCTCCCAAAGTGCTGGTATTACAGGCTTGAGCCACCATGCCCGGCCCAGTATATGTCGAATGACTCCAGTGAGCAGGACTCCAAGGAGCTACTGCTAGAAGCAGAAACAGGAGCAGGCAACACACAATGGCAGGGAGAATCTGAACGGCTCAGACAGCCCAGAGTGAACACCACCCCCAAGGCATGCTGATGACTGTCTCTGGCCACAGCAATGGCATGAACCCCGAATGGAGGGAACAGTGGGGCAGGAGGCTGACCTGGGGAGCGCCTAAAGGGACCCCTATGACATCCCAAAAGGAACGACTGCCCAGAAATGTAAAGGACAAAGGCTTGGGGTCATGCTGCCCTGAATATTAAAAGAAAAGTGAGTGGCGCAGTGGCTTATGCCTGTAATCCCAGCACTTTGGGAGGCCGAGGCGGGCGGCTCACCTGAGCTCGGGAGTTCAAGACCAGCCAGACCAACATGGAGAAACCCCGTCTCTACTAAAAATACAAAATTAGCCGAGCATGGTGGCACATGCCTGTAATCCCAGCTACTAGGGAGGCTGAGGCAAGGAAATCATTTGAACCTGGGAGGCAGAGGTTGCAGTGAGTCCAGATCATGCCATTGCACTCCAGCCTGGGCAACAAGAGGAAAACTCCGTCTCAAAAAAAGAAAAAAGAAAGAAAGAAAAGTGACTTCTTGCACCCTGGCTGCCCCCAGTAAATGATGTGGAATATGGAAACATCCTGGCCTGTGTATCTTTGCTTTTATTTGTCTCTGATTATTTCCTTGTATTAGCCAAGCTATGCTAAGTACTGGAACAGTAACTCTCCAACCTCAAGAGAAGGTCATTTTTCACACATACAGTAGTTTAGTAGGTGTTAGGGGGCAACCTTGGGGGCACAGACCCACGAAGGGGAGCACAAGGTTTCCATTGCCCGGGTCTGGCGTTTATGTCACTTCTGACCACATTCTATTGGCCAGAATTCGATCACATGGCCATAGCTAACTGCAAAGGACACTGGGAAATATAGTCTGACTATGTGGAAATAAAAATAAATGTGGCAAATAATGAGCTACAAGATTTCTTCCTAGAAGTGAAAGTAAAAGCCCAAAAGGAGTGTATTAGTTTGTAACCCGGCACAGTGGCTCATGCCTATAATCCCAGCACTTTGGGAGGCCCAGGCGAGACGATCACCTGAGGTTAGGAGTTCAAGACCAGCCTGGCCAACATGGTGAAACCCCGTCTCTACCAACAATACAACAATTGGCCAGGCATGGTGGTGGCAGCCTGTAGTCCCAGCTACTGGGAGGCTGAGGCAAAAGAATCACTTGAACCCGGGAGGCAGAGGTTGCAGTGAACCAAGATCGTGCCACTGTACTCCAGCCTGGGCAAAAGAGCAAGACTCCGTCTCAAAAAACATAAAAATAAAAATAAAGAGTGTCTTAGTTTGCTAGGGCTGCTGTAACAAAGTACCACAAACTGGGTGGCTTAAAGCAACAGGCGTATTGCTCTACGGTTCTGGAGGCCAGAATTCCAACATCAAGGTGTCAGCATGGTTCTGCTGCCTCCAGGCTCCTGGGAAGAATCTGTTCATGCCTTAGCAACCTCCGACATGCCTTGGCATGTGGCTGCATCCCTCCAACCTCTGGCTCCATCCTAACAGGGCCTTCCACCTCCCTGTGTGTCTCTCCTCTCATAAAGACAGCAGACGGCTGGGTGCAGCGGCTCACACCTGTAATCCTAGCACTTTGGGAGGCCGAGGCAAGTGGATCACTTGAGGTTAGGAGTTCGAGACCAACCTGGCCAACAGGGTGAAACCCTGTCTCTACTTAAAAAAAAAAAAAAAAAAAAAAAAATTAGCCTGGCATGCACCTGTAATCCCAGCTACTTGGGAGGCTAAGGCAGGAGAATCGCTTGAACCCAGGAGGTGGAGGTTGCAGTGAGCTGAGGTCACCCCACTGCCCTCCAGCCTGGGTGACAGAGGGAGACTGTGTCTCAGAAATAATAATAATAATAATAAAATAAAGAGAGCACACATACCATCTTAACTTTAATTACATCTGCAAAGACCCTATTTCCAAATAAAGTCAAATTCACAGGCACCAGGGTTAGGACTTGGAACTGTATTTCTGGGGGACACAATTCAACTCAGAGCAAATCAAGGCAGGGAACTTTTTTTTGAAACAGAGACTCGCTCTGTTGCCCAGGCTGGAGTGTAGTGGCGCAACCATGGCTTACTGCAGACTCTGCCTCCCAGGCTCAAGGGATCCTCCCACCTCAGCCTCCTAAGCATCTGGGACTGCAGGCATGCACCCCCACATCCA
Organism: Chlorocebus sabaeus; assembly: GCF_047675955.1. Lineage (NCBI taxonomy): Eukaryota > Metazoa > Chordata > Mammalia > Primates > Cercopithecidae > Chlorocebus > Chlorocebus sabaeus. The sequence goes on along the minus strand of NC_132919.1, from coordinate 78,142,572 downwards.
GCAAATACTTTTTGTATTTTTTGTACGGACAAGGTTTCGCCATGTTGCCCAGGCTGGGCTCAAATGATCCTGCCACCGTGGCCTTCCAAAGTGCTGGGATTACAGGCGTGAGCCACCACACCTGGCTGTGAACTTTTTACAGATTCCTGAGACACTCCCCCATTCCTTCCGAAAAGATCATTCTAATTTGCAAATGAACCAGCCTGAGGACACTGTGTCATCCCACCTTCCCCAAACCGAGTGCTGTGTTTTGGTTTTCTTCCTTAGCTTTATTTATTTTTTATTTTACTTTATATTTTATTTTATTGAGTCAAGGCCTCACTCTGTAACCCAGACGGCAGCGCGGTGGTGTGATCGTGGCTCACTGCAACTTTCAACTCCTGAGCTGAAGCAATCCTCCCTCCTCGGCCTCCCACAGTGCTGAGATTCCAGGCCTGAACCACCACACCCAGCCTTCCTTAGCTTTATGATCTTGATTTTTGCAAATCTGGTGAGCAGGGTATCTAATTTTTGACTAGAAAGTTTAAAAAGTGCTTGGGAATCACGTCGCCGGTTACAGTTGAAGGATGGTGCCCAGGCAGGACAAAGCGTTTGTCGGGCCATAAGTGGCTGTCGCAGGATGCAACCCAAGCAGGGAGTCAGGAACATTTCACTAGCTGTAGTTAGATGCCTGGGTCCTAGCTCTCTGCTGGCAGAAGACAAATATCAGAAGGCAAAGAGGACAAAATATTCCATTTGTCCATCTAAAATGAATGTTTCTAGCAAGGAGGCCTGGATGGCCCTCTGCAGACAGCCCAGCTGCTGTGGTGCGTCTTGTCTGGTTTGCTTGTCACAGCGGCAGCTTCCGTCTGATGGCTGCAGAGGAGGAAGGTGGCGGCTGACGCTCAGAATGAGCCATCCCCAGTGCAGCTCCACGAGGCTGGCGGAGTTGGGGGGAAACGGAGGGGGGCTGTCGCTCACGGAACACTCTGTACTCATCCAGGAGCCCCCACGCCCGGGAAGGCGGCCACCTTATGATATGTGATCTGTTCCAGGCAGAGTCTCTGTCAGCCAGGGAAACGTTTGTAAACATAATTTGTGTTCTCCATTTTTATCATAGTTTTGGTCCTTATTTCCCCCCCATAACTCACTATTTTCCTCCCGTATTTTTCCTTCTGGAGGTTTTAATCAGAGGGACATGTCCAGAGTGTCCTGGAAAGTCTGGAAATTCTTTGCCTTTCCTCGGAATGTGCTCTCTCGTGGCAGCAAACATCAGCAGGCAGTGCAGCCTGCAATTTACAAGTTTATGTTTACGATCCTTATTTTTATTACCTTTGAGTGAAAGTGATTGCTATGGTTATCTCCTTCTCTGATATATATATATTCCTTTCATTTATTTTGAGGATGGTTTGAATTTTTATGCATCTTCCATCCCATGCTCCCAAAAGAAGTGGGAAGAGCAGCGGGGAGGATTGGGGGCCCCCTCCTCTTCCCGCCTCACAGCAGACGGCATCTCTCAGAGCATCCCCCAATCAAGGGACAGTCTCCCTCCTCTGCTCCCGGGGAGTGAGTAAATAATCCCCTCCACCTCCACACTCCCAAGTAAGCCTGAGGGGCTTCCCGGGGGGCTTCGGAGAACCCCACCTATAACTCAATCAGGGAGGTTGGTAGAATGAAACAGTAAAGGAAGAAAAAAAGCATGTACTTGCCAAGCTGGTTTCCACTGGGTTAAAGGCCTCTGTGATGGCATCATTGACCTAAAATCATCCAACATTGACACTGTCTCCAAGGTGACAGGCTCTGAATCTTAGGCCCGAGTCTCCTGCTCAGAGGGTCACCTGTGACTCCCACCTCTCTCAGGCTTTCCAATACAGCCACAGCTACCCGTATAATAGCCCCCAAGTGCTTGGTTAGGTCTCAGTAGTGACGGGGTGCATCTGGAAGACCAATGTCTCAGGAGCTGATTCACTTCTCGAAGAACTGAGTTGGACCTTACCACCACTCATTTTGGCCCTGACACCATCCTGGCTTTGGGCCTGCAGAGCAGAGTGGTCGAGCCATTCCTACTGCAGGGCAACTGGAGTGGGGCCTGTAGAGTGAATCTGAGCCAGATGCCAGCGAAATTCAACACACTCAAGCTCTGCACTGTCAGGCAAGTCACCACCCTGTCTCTCTGTGCCTCAGTTTTCTCATCTGTAGAATGGGGAAAAGATTACCTGTATATTGATTTGTTGTTGTTGTTGTTGTCTGAGATGGAGTCTCACTCTGTCGCTCAGGCTGGAGTGCAGTGGTGCGATCTTGGTTCATTGCAACCTCTGCCTCCCAGGTTCGAGCGATTCTCCTGCTGCTGTGATTACAGGTGCCCGCCACCACGCCTAGCTATTTTTTTCTTTTGTATTTTTAGTAGAGATGGGGTTTTACTGTGTTGGTCAGGCTGGTCTCGACTTCCTGACCTCAAGTGATCCGTCCACCTCGGTCTCCCAAAGTGCTGGGATTACAGGTGTGAGCCACTGTGTCCAGGCAATTTGTGAGGATGTGGTGATGGAGTAGATAGCGGGAACTTTGCAAAGTGGATCTCTTAAAGCTTAAATCTGAGGAGGAACCCCCAGGGCTCAAAAACGTCCAATGACCCCGTCTCATGCAGGATGATTCCAGAGTGTTTAACATCACCCCCAAACCCTACAGGATCTGACCCGCTGAATTCCAGGCGTGCTGACCCGTGCTCTCCCTGGGCCACCCCAAGCCCGGCACTTGCCGTTGCCACCGCCAGCAACACATGCTTGTTCCCTCACCTCCTTGAGGTCTCTAATGTCATCACTCAGAGAAGATTTCCATGGCTGCCCCCAAAATAGCCCCCTGAGCCTCTCTCCACGCCCCCCTCCTGTGTGGTCTCTCTTCACTGCACCACCACTGCCCGCCATAGTCCAGCCAGTGTTTATCGTCTGCTTCTCCTCCGCAGGAGAGGCCGGTGAGAGCGGGGTCTGCCTGGGTCTGCTGTGGTGCTGGCGCCCATCAGAATCAGTGCTTGGGGATGAATCGGTGAAGGGGAATGAATTCGTTGGATGAATCAGTGAAGGGGAATCCTGTGGCCGACACACTGAGAGGATCTCCACAAAGTGGAGAAGCCTCTGGAGAAGGCTGAGCCCAGGCATTTGGGAGGCACACGTCCCTCACACGGGATCAAGGGACCACAAGCCAGACATGGCCTCTGTCCTGAGGGGAGAAGGATGATGGGCCGTCAACTAGCGTGCACTGCAATAGGGCTGGGGGCCCAGGATGGGGCACTCCACCCGAATGAGGTGGTTGAGAAGGCTTTGTGGGGAGCAACATTTTTCCTCCATTATCTGCATTCTAGAAAGAAGGCACCATTTGCACGGAGCCCTGAGGTGGGAAAGAGAGGCCCCTGGAGGATGCAGAAGCGCAGGTGACTCTGCCTGGCAGGGGGCAGGGGCTGAGGTGCAGGCAGAGAGTCAATGGGCCAAGCAGGTGCAACACCACCAGGTCCCAGGGAGCTTCCCGGCCACTTCTCTGGTGCATGGCGATGAGACTGGGCCTGCCAGGGGCAAGGAGACCTCGGGGTTGGCTCCAACTCAGAGCACAGGAAGGACAGAGGCAGTGCGCCACCATCTTCCTCACCCCCATCCGCACCTTCCAACAGTTGCCAACAGCAGCCTGGGAGTCTGCAGAGGTAATCCAGGTAAATTGTAATGGTGGCCCAAACCCGGGCATAGGGGAGGGATCTGGAACTATTTGGGAAACAGATGATAAGGGTTCAGAGGCTGACTGGCTGGGGACGGGGAAGGGGGGAACTTGGAGAGCAGTCCCATATTCCTGGCTCATCCGGGCCCACGGCAGGAGGGCCACGGGGTGTCTGAGCTGTGAGCTGGAGCCAGGCTCTGGGGGAACTCCCACCTCTGCCTCTCTGCACTCCCGGACACGCACAGATGCTGCTGTTGGGTTCGGGAATGGGGGGAGATAAAGCTGATGGAGGTGTGAAGCCAGATGACAAAATGTGGCTGAGCTTGACGGGATGGTTCATTAAGACAAGACGGCAGGTTGGGTGTGTCTGAGGAAGCACCCCGCACAGACACTGGCTCTCCTCTGGCAGAGGAACTTCAAGGCGGGTGATATAAAACCAAGCAGGCCAACAGGAAGAGATGAGGACCTTCCCTGATGACCACCTGCATCTCAAGCTTGTGGGAAGCTGCTTGGAGAAATAGGGCTGCGCAAATGTATTTGCCAGTTACTGTCCAGTTATTGGCCACTGAGACAATAATGTCCCAGGGTAAGCTGGGACTGGAGTGCCTGTGGGTACGAGTGGGGCAGGGTGGGGGGCTTTGGGCAACTGCTGTTGGGTGTTTTGATGGTTGAGTGACATGCATGTGAGATGGCCATGTTGATCCCTGCACAGTCATGGCTACTTACGCAGCCAGCACCACTGCTGTGGTTTGAATGATGGTGTCTCCTCACAATTTGTTGTTTTTTTTTTTTTTGAAAGAGAGTCTTGCTCTGTCACTCAGGCTCGAGTGCAGTGGCGTGATGTCCGCTCACTGCAAGCTCCGCCCCCTTGGTTCATGCCATTCTCCTGCCTCAGCCTTCTAGGTAGCTGGGACTACAGGTGCCCGCCACCACACCCAGCTAATTTTTTGTATTTTTAGTAGAGACGGGGTTTCACCGTGTTAGCAAGGATGGTCTCTATCTCCTGACCTAGTGATCCACCCGCCTCGGCCTCCCAAAGTGCTGGGATTACAGGCATGAGCCATTGCGCCCGGCCAAAAATTTGTATGTTGACATTTACTCACCAATGTAATGGGATTAAGAGGTGACGCTGTAAGAGGTGATGAGGTCACGAGGGTGGAGCCTTCACGGATGGGATTAGGGTCCCTATCAAAGGGCCAGAGGGTGTGGGTCCACCATGTGAGGCCTCAGCATTTGCCCCCTTCCAAAGATGTAGCCACACGGGCCTTTGCCAGGGAGGCTGGGAGTCTGAAATCCAGGGCTCAGGAGCTTCACTGTCTGGAGAGGGTCCAGCCTTGCTTCCAAGATGGCACTTGGAGCACTGCCTCCTCCTGGTTGGGGGGACACTATGTCCTCATGTGGCAGAGGGCAGAAAGGCAAGAGGGAAAAACTTCCTTCACAAAAGCTCTTTTATTAGTAGTAGTATTTTTGTGGTAGGGTCTCGTTCTGTTGCCCAGGCTGGAGTGCAATGGTGCAATCACAGCTCACCGCAGCCTCGACCTCCTGGACTCAAGTGATCCTTCCACCTCAGCCTTCCAAATAGCTGGGACTACAGGCATGTGACTCCATGCCCAGCTATTTTTTTTTTTTTTTTTTTTTTTAGAGACAGGGTCTCACTATGTTGCCCACGCTGGTCTTGAACTCCTGGGCTCAAGTGATCCACCCACCCCGGCCTCCCATAGTACTGGATTGCAGGCATGAGCCACTGTGTCCAGCCTCAAAGCCCTTTTATAAGGGCACTAATCCCTTTACCGAGGGAGTTGCTCTTGACCTAATCACCTCTTAAGGCGATTAAGACGCATGGACATGAAGTTTCAACACCGAAGTTTGGAGAGGACACACTCGAACCGCAGCACGCATGCATCAGGTTTTCCTTCCTTTGTAAGTTAGGGCTGAATAACGTGAGGGGCAGATGATTCTTGGCTGTGGGTCCATCTGCTGTAGGCGTTGAGCAGTGTCCCTGGCCTCTATCTACCAGATGTTACTGCACCTCCCTCCACCCAGTTGTGACAATGAAAAAGGCCTCTAGACTTTGCCAAATGTCTTCGGGGGGCCAAAGTCTTCCCTAATCTGGGAATCACTCTTCTTTGCACACCCATCGCTGAAGACTTGAGTCGCTCCCGCATCTACCTGCGTGCCCCAAAGAGCAGCCACAGCAAAGAGGCAGGGGCTGAGATGGCTCAGGAATGTGTCTCCAGTGTCCGGCTGCAACCCAGATCCCAAATCCAATCAGAAAGTTACACATCTCATGTCAGCACCGCTTAATAGCGTTAGGGCAGATTTTCCCATAGCCATTTTTAATATTAAAAACAACCGTCTCTTCTCAGAGCCACGTTAAGCATATGGCAAGCCGTGCACTGGCTGTGTCGCCTCCTGCAAGCTCAGTGCCTGCCTCCTGTTTTCTTGTATCTGGGAAGACACAAATGCTGCTTAGAGTCAAACCTCAGGAGATGTGTGAAGCGTGTAAAAGTCAAAGATAAACAGGCCTGCTTTGCCCTTGGACACATAAGCTGGATTTTCTGCAGTAATCCAGGGCCTTCACCAAAAAAGCCAAGAGCAAGAAAACTTTCCAGCACAATCCATAACAACATCCCCCCTCCCGGCCCCAAAACAGCGAGTCTGGCAGTCGAGGCAACTGACAGCCACAACTCGGGCAGAGTTTCAGCGAGTGCTCCCTCCTCCCAGACGCTGCCAGCACAGCTCGGTTTTGATCCACAAACATTCCAAGTTTTGACTCCAGCTCCATATAGCTCTGCTAATACCCATCAGCCCGCAGACAAAATCTTTTATTTCCTAGTAAGCCTGGAATAAAAAAGATGAATTCGCAGGGGATTTAGGAGGGAAACAAAGACAATGATCTTGACAGAGAATAAATTCTGTTTGCTCAAGTATGGTTCATCAGGCATTGATTAAGACTCGTAGCATTGTGGAATTGGAATCAGAAAACTTTACAGTGGGGAGGAAAGAACTCTCCCTTCCAGGGCAGAGGAGTAGCAGTCGTCCATCTTCTTTTGGAACATTCCAGAAAGGTGGAAGCTTTGCCCCAATTCTCATCCCTCCCCGTGTCCCTGCCCTCTGTCATATGACTTGCAGCTCCTCCCACATAGGCAGAACCTGCTTCCCCGACAATGGATGTCCAGTGTGGCCTTGAGGCTAGCTTTGGCCAGCAAGACATAGGCAGAGCAAAGCAGGGGCTTGCAGACGTACATGTGTGGGTGGGCTTGCCTTCTGTTGCCTCTGCCGTCACCAGGACAAGAAGCTGCCTCAGTGAGCCCAGCAAGCCCAGGAGGGTGGGAGACCCAGCCCAATCTGTGGTGTGAGGCAGAGCCACACCAGCCACAGGCCCGGGAGAATGCTGAGCTAGCCCCCGAGCTTGGGACTGGTTTGGCATTCATCATTATTGTGCCAATAACTGGCCAATACAGAAACTGGCTAAGCCCTGAGGGCTGGTGCAGCCCCTGAGGTCCTGTGGGTGTTTGTTACCAGGCATTAGCTGACCCACGCATATGAGTGGTGTTCTGCATCACAGCAGCCCAGTCCCTTTGCCACATCGTGCATTGCTGGACAGTGACCAGCGTTTGTCTCTTTCCCACCAGGCTTGGGTGGGCCCCACCTTGGAAGCAATTCTGAATATGGGTCAGCAACTCTAGATTCAGCTGCCTGACAGCTGTTTTGTGACAGCCCTTGGGTCCTCCAAATCAGCCTACCTCTTTGGAATGCTGGGGAGACCCCAGTTATGGAGAAAACATGGTTCTGACCCTCAGGGGAGTACAGTTGGGTCAGGGAGGCAGGGTGTATACGGCAACCGAGGATTTCATAGAAGGTGAGAGCAATGGTCAAGCCAGGGCATGTCGTATACGGGAAGGCAGGGTCCCCTACAGACATCCCTGCCGCTGCCCACCTCATCCCCACTCCCTACTCCTTCCCCTGCACCTCCCCCAGGCTCCGGACCTCCTCTAGCCCACCACGCCCCACTCTGCTTTTGCCTCCAAGGCTGGCAGCTCCAGCGACCCCGCCCTCCACACCTGTCCCTTTGTTGGTTCATCACTAAAAGTGACCTGTCCTGTACAAATATTTGCACACCCATGTTCCTAGCATCTTTATTCACAACCACCAAAAGCAGGAGCCATCCAAGCGTTCATCACTGGATGAACGGGTACACAAAACAAGTGTCTCCGTACAATGGAATATTATTTAGCCTTGAAAAGCAATGAAACACTGACACAGGCTACCACACGGAGGAGCTTTGAGGTCATTATGCAGCGAGAAAGGACAAATGCTGAGCCGGGTGTGGTAGTGACTCACGCCTGTAATCCCAGCACTTTCAGAGGCAGAGGCAGGCAGATCACCTGAGGTCAGGAGTTCGAGACCAGCCTGGCCAATATAGTGAAACCCTGTCTCTACTAAAAATACAAAAATTAGCCAGGTGTGGTGGCGGGCGCCTGTAATCCCAGCAACTCTGAAGGCTGAGGCAGGAGAATCATTTGAACCTGGGAGGCCCAGGTTGCAGTGAGCCTAGATTGCACCACTATACTCTAGCCTGGACAACAGAGCAAGACTCCCTCTCAAAGAAAAAAAAAAAAATCTGTCAACTTCCACTCACGGGAAGCCCCTAACACAGTCAGACTCGCAGAGACAGAAAGTGACAGAAAGTGGAATGGAAACTGCCAGGGCTGGGGGAGGGGGATGGGGATGGAGAGTTTGTGTTTCATGGGGACAGTTTCTGTTTGAGAAGATGAAAATGCTCTGGAGAAGGGTGGTGGTGAAGGCTGCACAGTCATGTGAAACTGCTTAATGCCCTGAACCTGTGCATAAAAGTGGGTACAAGAGTACATTTTATGTTATTTGTATGTTTCCACACTTCTTTTTTTTTTTTTTTTTTTTTTTTAGACGGAGTTTCGCTTTTTTGCCCAGGCTGGAGTGCAGTGGCGCGATCTTGGCTCACTGCAACCTCCACCTTTTGGTTTCAAGCAATTCTCTTCCCTCACCTCCCAAGTATCTGGGACTATAGGCGCCCGACACCACACCCAGCTAATTTTTGCACTTTTAGTAGAGACAGGGTTTCACCATGTTGGCCAGGCTGGTCTTGAACTCCCAACCTTGTGATCCACCCACCTTGGCCTCCCAAAGTGCTGGAATTACAGGCATGAGCCACTGCACCTGGCCATTACCACATTTTTTTTTTTTTTTTAAAGCAACCTGTCCTATATCCCAACTCTTTTTTTTTTTGTTTTTTTGTTTTTTTGTTTTTTTTTGAGACGGAGTCTCGCTCTGTCGCCCAGGCTGGAGTGCAGTGGCCAGATCTCAGCTCACTGCAAGCTCCGCCTCCCGGGTTTACGCCATTCTCCTGCCTCAGCCTCCCGAGTAGCTGGGACTACAGGCGCCCGCCACCTCGCCCGGCTAGTTTTTTTTTGTATTTTTAGTAGAGACGGGGTTTCACCGTGTTAGCCAGGATGGTCTCGATCTCCTGACCACGTGATCCACCCGTCTCGGCCTCCCAAAGTGCTGGGATTACAGGCTTGAGCCACCGCCTGGCCTATTCCAACTCTTTGAGGCCCAGCTCCCCGCTGGCTGTTGGCTACCAAAGCAATCTAGGAGTCTCAGGTGTGCGTGGGGAAAGGCTTCCCTGCCTGCTCCTGAAAAGGTTCTGCCTCCCCCGGTTTCAGCAAGAACCACCAGCATCCTCGCTGCTATAACCTAAATGGAGCAATTGCTAATGGTGACCACCCAGGCGTGGGGGCAGGCCAGTCGGGAGATACTGGGGACAGCAAGAGAGTCCCCCGGTGCCCCCCGCTCCACGCAGAGGCAGCAGCCCACTCTGCTTGTGGCACATCTGCGTAGGGCATGCCAATCTTGCATACTCAAGGGAAGGCAGGACTCCGGCTGGCACCCAGCTGGAAGGTGGAAATGTGAGCAGACAGGATTTATTTGGATGAAGAAAGTGGGAACAATGGAGGAAAAGTCAAATGAGCAAAGACAGTGGGAAAAGATCAGAGATGGTGGAGCCAGAGAGCAGGCAGGCTGGCTGGGAAGGCAGCTGTCCCGGCTCCACCTCGCCCCACTTCCTGTCCAAGCTTGCGAGGGAGGACAGGGAGACCTCTGCTTTGGAGATGTCCTGGCTTTGTAGTCAGCAGGCCTGGGCTCATGTTCCAGCTCTGCTGTTCTCTGGCTGTGTGACCTTGAGCAGGTTACCCAACCTCTCTGAGCCTCAGTGTCCTCATCTATGAAATAAGAATAATAACAGAACATCTTCCTGGTAGGGTTTTGTGAAGGGTCATAGAACGAAGTGCACATAAAAGGCTTTGCTGGTGTCCACCACACAGCAAATGCTTGATTCCTGTTAGTCGTTTTGCCAGGCAGCTTCTGACAGGCCCCAGTGGTCCCATTCCTGCTGCTCATGCCTTGAGCGTGGGCTGGACCTAGTGACTTGCTTCTAGGAAGAGACTGCAGCAAAGCTGATGGGATGTCATTTCCATGGCTAAGTTATGGATGGCTATGACTTCCGTCCTGCTGTCACTCTCCGCCTTGCTGGTCCTCTGTCTTTTGGCCCTCCTGATTGTGTGCTCTGACAACACAAGCTGCTGTGTTGTGCGATGCTCTACGGGGCAGCATCCGTGGCAAGGAACCCAGGGAGGCTTCAGTCCAGCAGCCTGCAAGGAACTGAAACCCACCAGCAGCCACGTGAATGAGCTTGAAAGAGGGTCCTTCCCAGAGGGGCCTTGAGATGACCATGGCCTTGGGGGGACCTGGAGCAGATGGGCCAGCTCTCCTAGCCAGATTCCTGACCTGCCAAATCTGTGTCATAATAACCAAAGTTGTTGCAAGTCACTAAGTTTGGGAGTAATTTGTTACTGAGCCAGAAATAATGAGTACAATCATTTGGTGTTTCTAACCATGACTGGACTCCTTAATTCTCTCCCTGGGAACTGCATCCTCCAATTATCCCCCGAGCCCGCCCCACAGCCTCCTCAGCCTCACTCTCTCCAATAATCTCACATTCTGCATCCACGCCACACACCCTCAGACTCTCACATCCTTACGCAACACAACACTCACTCACATTATCTCTACATTGTGGGCTCATTTATTCTCTATTATTTAACCAGAAGTAGCCCCAAAAGCACTCACTGAGCTTCTCCGGCCGGCTGCAAACATCTCCTGAGAACATCAGCTCCCTTAGTTACAATTCTATATTCACCGTCAGAGCCACAGCTCAGCATCTCCCTGACTGCGAAAATGCAAGGATCAACCCCTCTGCTCTATGTGTTGTCTTGTGTGTCTGGGAATCACATGTCACACACACACAATCTCAATTCTGGACTGTAGGTCGGTCTCCAGGGCAGAGACTAGGCTTATTGACCTCTAGGTTCTAACTACTAGGCTATAGTGGGCCACTGGGCCAAGTAGAGAAGAAGGAAGGCAGGCCAGGAAAGAGCCCTGGGCCTGAGTTAAAGTCCAGCTCCTACCTGGCAAGCTGGGCCACTTTGGAATACTTCCTGCCCTTCAGTGAACCTCAGTCATAGCTCCTTAAGGAGTTGGCTTAAGAGGCTTACATGTGGTAACATACATGAGAGGCTCTTCTTTCCTGGCAGGGCTCCAGGAGGGATGACCTACTGCAGGATGGAGGCCCTGGCTGCAGATCTGGGAACCTCCCTCCTACTAGGAAGAAGCACATTGCTGTCATTCAGTCTCTTGTGAGTTGGGTTATTATGAGTCTGTTCACCAGAGTCTGAGCTCTGAAAGGGATGAGTGACTGGATTGGTAAGGCAGAGAACTGACCCTCCTTCCCACTGCAGAGAACTGCCAAGTCCCATTCTTCGTGACATCCTTTCTGTGTTGACACAGCGTTCTCCCCTCTCTTTAAAATAACAACCTTTACTTGACCCCGCTGCCCAGGAACTTTCCTCTAAGATTCTGCCAGGCTATGCAGAGGGCAGACGTGAATGCAGGCTATAAATCAGGAGCCCTCGTGACTCTTAGATCCATTAATCCATCAAGAGAAGATTTGCTACCTCTTAGTGTTGAGGGAGAGACCAGAAATCCTCTCACAGGATTGACTAAAGGCTCAGGCACTACATTTGATACAATTTACGACTCAGCACTTAGTGTGGTGAGCCTCAGGGGCTTATGGGACACCAGCATTCTCCTCTGTGCCTTACCACTTGCAGCTGCACCCACACTCCAAATCCAACGAAAGGAATCTGCTGCCTGTTTGCCTGTCCTCAGATTGTATTTGGGTAAGATAATAACATTGAGTTGTTAAGGAGAAAATGAGCCACTGCCATAACCTCCAGGATCCAAACATTCCAGACTGGGAGTTATTTGAAAGCTAGGGCCTCCTTCGTCCTCCAGGATATAGCCCTGGGACTGGTAGATAGGGACCCACCCAACACATATATGGAGCATGGATGGTTGGATGAATGTGGATGGTGGATGGGTGGGCGAATGGATAGGTGGATGGGTGGATGGATGGATGAGTAGATGGATGGTTTAATGGGTGGATAAATGGTTGAATGGGTGGATGGGTGGGTGGCTGGCTGGATGGATGGATAGATGAGTGGATGGATGGGTGGATAGATGAATGGTTGAATAGATGAATGGGTGGGTAGATGGATGGATGGGTGGATAAATGGTTGAATGGGTGGATGGGTGGGTGGACGGATGGATGGATAGATGAGTGGATGGATGGGTGGATAGATGAATGGTTGAATGGATGAATGGGTGGGTAGATGGATGGATGGGTGGATAAATGGTTGAATGGGCGGATGGGTGGGTGGATGGATGGATGGGTGGATAGATGAATGGTTGAATGGATGAATGGGTGGGTAGATGGATGGATGGGTGGATGGATGGGTGAAAGTGTGCATGGGTGGATGGGTGGATAGATGGTTGAATGCGTGGATGGGTGGGTGGATGGATGGATGGGTGGATAGATGAATGGTTGAATGGATGAATGGGTGGGTAGATGGATGGATGGGTGGATAAATGGTTGAATGGGCGGATGGGTGGGTGGATGGATGGATGGGTGGATAGATGAATGGTTGAATGGGCGGATGGGTGGGTAGATGGATGGATGGGTGGATGGATGGGTGAAAGTGTGGATGGGTGGATGGGTGGATAGATGGTTGAATGCGTGGATGGGTGGGTGGGTAGATGAATGGATGCATGGATGGATGCATGGATGGATGCATGGGTGGATGCACACATAAATGAATAAATGAATTTCTGGACAAGGAACAGATTTTCTTTCCCAAAACTCACCACTCACTACCTTTGTCATTTCCTTTATTTGTGAGATGGGTTTAGAGTAGGGTTTTTTTTCCTACCCACTCCCTAAGGTGGTTGTAAGAATAAAAGTAGATGATACCAGTAAAAGGGCTTTGGTTACCTATATAGGATTATACCAGTGAAAGGAAGTATGGCTCAAAAGAAAATGTTTTCTTCAGTCTAACTTGAGAAATGCTTCTAGGAGAACTCATGGACTCAAGTCATTACCTAAGGAATCCTCTTGCAGGACAGCATTTTCTGGGTTCTTTAGAGGCAGATTTCAGAACAATGGAGACTGCGTCATACGAGCCATTTCACTTTGGACAAGAGGAGCCCCTTATGGGCAGCCTCCTCCCTAGGAGCTATGCCTGGTCCTTCCTACACGTGGTCAACAGGTCTAAGCCTATCCCTCCTACAAGTTTGTGAGCTTGTCGAGGGCAGGTGCTGTGTCTCAGACCTAAAATCTACCTCTTCCTCAGTGAAAGTGAGTCACTAATAGGCACTCAAAGCCTGCTACGGTGATTTCAATAAAACAAACAAGGCTGGGTGCAGTGGCTCACACCTGTAATCCCAGCACTTTGGGAGGCCAAGGCAGGTAGATCACCTGAAGTCAAGAGTTTAAGACCAGCCTGGACAACATGGTGAAACCCCGTCTCTACTAAAAATACAAAAATTAGACAAGCGTGGTGACGGGCATCTGTAATCCCAGCTACTTGGAAGGCTGAGGCAGGAGAATGGCTTGAACCCAGGAGGCAGAGATTGCAGTGAGCCGAGATCATGCCACTGCATATCAGCCTGGGTGACAGAGAAGACTCTGTCTCAAAACAACAACAACAAAAAAAAACGAAAAACCAAACCATAACATTAAAAAACGGTTTATTATGAACACATAACTTTACAAAAAGACAACAATGCAGAAATAATAGAGTGAAACGTTGTGTACGAACTGTGTCTTTGCACATCTTTGAATTAAGAGACTGATATTTGAAGAGACATGCTCCCCATTTCAGCCGTATTTTTAAGATGGACAATGAATTTGCATGACTGCGAGGGGGCAGCAGAGAAGAGAGGGGAGGCATAAGCTGGGCTGTGACCCGCTGCTGCGTGTGAGATAATTTATACAGAGAGCCAGACACAGTGGCAGACAAACGAACACACAGTCCACAGCAGATGGTTATGGTGGTGGTGGTTTGGGGTGCAGCCTCATCACTTTGTGGTACCCAAAGTGTGCCACTTTGGTCCTTGCATCCCTCCTTCCTCTTTTCCCTTTCCCTTTCTGACTGTGCCTATTGGATGGGGGCTGGGAGGAGGTGTGGATCCAGGGCAGAGCGGGCAGAAAGAGCAGGAATCCAGGCTCAGATGCCCTCTGCCTCTCTTTCCTTCCTGCTCTCAGCACCGTCCAGCCAGCCCACAACTGCTGGTGATGTGAGGCCAAGTGTTTGCTCTCTCAGGCATCCAAAGGGATGGAGAGCCATCCTGGGCTGGGGAAGGGGCTCTGGACCAGCAGCCAGGCAGGACCACAGAGGGAAGGGCCTGCAGCTGTCACCAGCACATATGGGCTTGTCCTCAGAGCACCTCCCAGCGTGGCAGCAGGCCACCCACTGCAGGGCTCATTGGGGGACAGAGTGAGGGAACACAGTGGCAGCTTTTATGGATGACAGCTCTATGAAAAGGGCATAGCATTTACTTTTGCAAATTTGAGACTGGGGATTAGTGAACTGACCAAAGTCGGTAAATATCAAGGGTTAAAAAACAGGTCACAGAGTTATCCACCCTGATGCGGAGTGGCCTGTGTCACCCTCCTGAAAGGACAGGCGCCGGCGATCAGGAGGGACTGGCTGCATTCAAATTCCTAATATCACAGTTTCACACTTTTGGAATGAAGTGAGACAGTGCCTGGGAGCTGGACCTCAATGATCTCGAATTACAGAAATCTCTGATGTCTGGGCCGCTTTCCAAACCTGCCATTGTGATCATTCCTCCGAGGTGGCCTGGCTGGGTACTGGGGCCTGACCATCAGAGACTCCAGACACGGGGGAGAGCAGGATGTCCTGTGAGACCTGTGGTGATTCAGGACCCACCTCCAGCTCTGGGGAATGCCTCCAGGCGCACACCACAATGCCCAGCTAATTTTTAGTATTTTTAGTAGAGACTGGGTTTCACCATGTTGGCCAGGCTGGTCTTGAACTCTTTTTTCTTTTTTGAGACGGAGTCTCGCTCTGTTACCCAGGCTGGAGTGCAGTGGCGCGATCTCAGCTCGCTGCAACCTCCGCCCCCCCGCCCCCAGGTTTAAGCAATTCTCTGCCCCAGCCTCTGGAGTAACTGGGATTACAGGGGTGTGCCACCATGCCTGGCTAATTTTTTTGTAATTTTAGTAGAGACAGGGTTTCATCATCTTGACCAGGCTGGTCTTGAACTCCTGACTTCATGGTCCACCCACCTCAGCCTCTCAAAGTGCTGGGATTACAGGTGTGAGCCACCGCACCTGGCCGGCTGGTCTTGAACTCTTGACCTTAGGTGATCCATCTGCCTCAGCCTCCCAAAGTGCTGGGATTACAGGCACATACCACCACGCCTGGCCCATATCATTATTTTTAAGAACTATACTGAAATTTCCCTCAGGAATAAAGTTTCACCAAGTCCAAAAACTGTAGCAGCCCCTTTGGTCTGCAGCCTTGCCCTTTGTTTCTGTCCATGCACTAATATTAACAGCCCAAAGACCCCAAGCAAGGGTTGCCAGCGTCACAGATGCCGTCAGGCCAACCTCTGCATGTGTGGGTCTGGTTGAAACCAAGCATGCTCACCTAAGTGGAATGCCTTGGACTGATGCCTGCCACACAATGCCAGATAACATGGGTTTACAGGTCCTTCTTCAAACTCCTCCTTGGTTTTCTTTTCTTTTTCTTTCTTTTTTTTTTTTGAGACGGAGTCTCGCTCTGTCACCAGGCTGGAGTGCAGTGGCGCTATCTTCGCTCACTGCAACCTCCGCCTCCTGGGTTCAAGCGATTCCCCTGCCTCAGCCTCCCGAGTAGCTGGGGTTACAGGTGCCCACCACCACGCCTGACTAATTTTTTGTATTTATAGTAGAGATGGGATTTCACCATGTTGGCCAGGCTGGTCTTGATCTTCTGACTTTATGATCTGCCTGCCCCAGCCTCCTGAAGTATTGGATTACAGGCGTTAGCCGCCGCACCCAGCATTTTTTTTTTTTTTAATAAATTCTTTTATTGAGGGAGATAAGTTACTCAGATATTAACTGGCTGTAGGCAAAGGGAAGAAACATGGTGAAGTGAGGTTTGATGGTAAAGGGAAGATGGCACTAAACGCTCTGCCCAACAAATATCCAGAATCCAGAGTTTTCATATTTCTCCACAGTTCAGTTTCTCACCGGTCACTTCCCATTCGAAGGATTCTGGAGACCAAATAAGACAGAATTCTTTCAGGTAACAACCCAGAGCCTCTCAGTCTTCTCTCAGCCAAGGCACCCAGTGAAAAGGCAATTTATTTTTCGGATTCCTCTGGAGGATTAAAAAATCTCACATTGCAATGTACACTCCTTGCTGTTGGTCCTCTTTTTAAATTTTTTTTTGAAACAGATTCTTGCTCTGTTGCCCAGACTGGAGTGCAGTGGCATGATATCTGCTCAATGCAACTTCTGCCTCCCAGGTTCAAGCCATTCTCCTGCCTTAGCCTCCCGAGTAGCTGAGATTACAGGTGCCTGCTACCACTCCCAGCTAATTTTTTTAATTATTATTTTTAGTAGAGAACGCTTTTCACCATGTTGGCCAGGATGGTCTCAATCTCCTGACCTCATGATCCACCTGCCTCAGCCACCCAAAGTGCTGGGATTACAGGCGTGAGCCACCGCACCCAGCCCAGAACTCTTTTCTTTTCCTTTTTTTTTTTTGAGAGGGAGTCTCGCTCTGTCGCCCAGGCTGGAGTGCAATGGCGTGATCTCGGCTCACTGTAAGCTCCACCTCCCGCGTTCACGCCATTCTCTTGCCTCAGCCTCCCAAGTAGCTGGGATTACAGTCACCCGCCACCACACCCAGTTAATTTTTTGTGTTTTTAGTAGAAATGGGGTTTCACCGTGTTAGCCAGGGTGGTCTCGATCTCCTGACCTCGTGATCCGCCCGCCTCAGCCTCCCAAAGTGCTGGGATTACAGGCGTGAGCCACCACGCCCGGCCCAGAACTCTTTTCTACGTACTCCTTCTTCAGGTATTTTCTCATCTCCCAATCAAGATTGTTACAATGACCAAGAAATTTCATAACGCTGTGATTTTCGTGACATTCCTTAAGCAAATTAATCAGCATGCTGCACGCCTCAGTGTGCAAGTGTGGGGATAAGTCAGGATGCAGCTTTAGGAGATGATGACGGATCACAGCAGTGCAGCCCAGCCAGCGGCCCCACCAGGAGGACCGAAGCAGAAGTCACCGACAAAGATGCCCGACCCGAAGGCCAGCTGCCGGGGAGCCGAGAACTGAACCGCTCGGCAGGCGGCAAACGCTGGGACACCCTCCCCCGCGGTCCCGGCTCCCAGGTTTTCTTCATTTGTATTAGTTATAACAACCTATACTGAAATATAATTACCAGTATCATTGTTGAGATGAGCTCACTTGGCAATATTATCACAAATTCCATGGCCTCCAAATTTTGCAGTTTCTACGGGGTCCCGGGCTTCCGTGCCACGGTTTTGAGAGTTGGACGTTTACTCTGTGCCGGTGGCTTCTAGTCTTCCTGGAATTTCTTCTGAGAGACTCAGAAGAAAAGTTTCTGCCTCTTTTGGCTATGGAAAGACAAACATGGAGAAACTTCCATTCCATTTTCCTTTATACCTAATACTTGTTCTCAAGTATTTTAACTTTGAATATTAAACATGTCGGTTACTAACTATCCTGCTCAGCATCTATTAAAAAGAAACATTTGATATTCCCTCAACTACTAAATATAAATACCCACCTTCCCAACAAAGTGAAAGTAATGAGTACTCTAAAAGATATTTTTGGCTGGGCGTGGTGGCTCACACCTGTAATCCTGGCACTTTGGGAGGCTAAGCTGGGCTGATCACCTGAGGTCAGGAGTTCAAGACCAGCCTGGCCAACATGGTGAAATCCGGTCTCTACAAAAACACAAAAACTAGCCGAGCATGATGGCGGGCACCTGTAATCCCAGCTACTCAGGAGGCTGAGGCAGGAGAATCCCTTGAACCCAGGAGGCAGAGGCAGGAGAATCCCTTGAACCCAGGAGGCAGAGGTTGCAATGGGCCAAGATCATGCCATTGCACTCCTGTCTGGGCGACAGAGATTCTGTCTAAAAAATATATATATATATATTTTTTTTCCTTTCTTTCTTTTGTATGCCATCATTGATTTGTTGAAATTCTGTTGTAATTATGTTCTTAATAAGTTCTGCTAAGAAAATGTATGTTCCGAGGCCGGGTGCAGAGGCTCACGCCTGTAATCTCAGCACTTTGGGAGGCCGAGACAGGGGATCACGAGGTCAAGAGATTGAGACCATCCTGGCCAACATAGTGAAACCCCATCTCTACTAAAAATACAAAAATTAGCTGGGTGTGGTGGTGTGTGCCTGTAGTCCCAGATACTTGGGAGGCTGAGGCAGAAGAATCACTGAAATCCAGGAGGCAGAGGTTGCCGTGAGCCAAGATCACGCTGCTGCACTCCAGCCTGGTGACAGAGTGAGACGAAAGAAGGAAGGAAGGAAGGAAGGAAGGAAGGAAGGAAGGAAGGAAGGAAGGAAGGAAGGAAGGAAGGAAGGGAGGGAGGGAGGGAGGGAGGGAGGGAGGGAGGGAACGTTACAACATTGTGAAAAAGCCAAGCGAAACAACAAGAAAAAAGGCCTTGAAGAGGAAAGACAGCGGTTCGGGAGAGGAGGGAACCCGCCTCCAGCCTCGGAATAGCAACAACAACTCCCGCAGACGTGTGCAGGCCGCAGCCTGCCCTGCAGACTCCGGGTTTGCAGCCCCAGCAACTGCATGAACCCATTCCTGACAATCCATCCCTGTGTGTGTTACATCCTGGTGGTTCTGCATCTCTGGAAAACCCTCACAGATGCAACCTTCCTGCCCCACCTGTCACCAGGACACCTGGGGAGCCACTGTGTGGCCTGGGCCCGTCCCACAAAGGTGCCTTGCTTACTGCTTCTCAAATGAAGGGACATGATGGAAGGCAACCTTGAGTGAAAATTCTGGGCTTTGACATTCAAAGTTAACCCCATAAGGTGGCAGGTACATGAGACAGCGCCCGAGGTGGGGAGATGTCTGGTCTGGGCTCAGAGTCGTTCACCCCATCCCCCTCAAAGCTGGCCTGCGCACCCATCCACTTGCCCCAGGCCTCCCAGCACCAGCAGCCCCCTGGCTAATGGCCCTGGCCCGTGGCTGTTCTCCCTACGACTCCCAGATACTCCCATGCTCAGATCTCTTATTAATGTGAATCGTTAACTGACTCGTTCAGGACAAAAACAACAAAATCTATACTGCGGCGAAGATCCCAGGGTGGATTTTTGGCCTGTATTTTCTAGTCAAATTGTCCTGAAAGTTGTATTTGTTCTGAAACCTCAGGGCATGACCTTGCTAAGAAGTGCAGGCCGGGAGGGCGCAGGGCAGTGTGCAGGCGAGGACGGTGCTGCGGGGGTGTTCTGGATTCTTCCTGGGAGATGGCAGGCCCTGAGGCCGACCTGGAGCTGCCTGTGCCAGACCTGAGTCAGGAGCCCGTGGGCAGAGCTTTCCAGACAGGCCTGTGTGTTTGCCACGCCCGGCTCTCCCTGGTAGCTCCAACCTTGACTGCCAGAGAAAGTTAATGTTTTTAATTAAATAAAGCCTTTTGGGTTTTTTTCCATTGTAAGTGCCATACTCACTTATTCATGCTGCAGAAACCAATCTGGTGCCATGCTAGGTGCTGGGGCACCAGGGTGACATCAGGGTGACACCAAGGTGACTTAGTCCCTGACCACAGGAATTTACAGTCAGGTCACTGCTCTTGATAGAAAACTGAATTTTAAGAAGACTAGAAAGGGGCCAGGCTCGGTGGCTCACACCTGTAATCTCAGCCCTTTGGGAGGCTGAGGTGGGCGAATCATCTGAGCTCAAGACCAGCCTGGCCAACATGGTGAAACCCTGTCTCTATTTTTTTTTTTTTTTTTTTTTTTTTTGAGACAGAGGCTCGCTCTGTCGCCCAGGCTGGAGTACAGTGGTGTGATCTCGGCTCACTACAACCTCCGCCTCCCAGGTTCAAGCAACTCTCCTGCTTCAGCCTCCTAAGTACCTGGGATTACAGCCGCCTACTACCATGCCCAGCTAATTTGTGTATTTTTAGTAGAGACAGGGTTTCACCATGTTGGCCAGGCTGGTCTCGAACTCCTGACCTCAGGCGATACACCTGCCTCGGCCTCCCAGAGTGCTGGGATAACAGGCGTGAGCCACCACGCCCGGCCACTGGTCTCTAAGCAGGTCGACAGTGGCACGGCTGCACCCGGCCCCTCAAATGGTGAGAAAACAGAGTGACCTGGATCCCCCATACAGAGGTGCGAATCAAGGAAGTTGCCTGGGCTCCCTCGGCCCCTGTGTCCTCTGAGTGGTTTGCCCCAGTCCTGACCGAGTGAAATTCCATCTCTAACAGCAGCCAGAGGATGTGTCACCAGAGGATGGGTGAGGGAAGCAGTGCAATTGTCCACGTGGGTGGTCCAGGTCCCTGGCCAGTGGCCTTAGCGTGCACTGCTCCACAGTGGGAGGTCCAGGTCCCTGGACAACGGTCCCAGTGTGCAGTACCTTTAGGCAGCTCCCTTACTTGCCAGGCCCATTCTCCACCCCAAGCCAGGATGAGCTCTAAGAATGCTGGAGTTGGCTTCGGCCCTTTCCTGCTGAAGACCCTCCAGAGAGCCCTACTGGTCTCCATGAAGCCCAAGCCCCTGCACCCGGTGTCCGGGCCTGCTGTCTCCGTTCCTGCCAGGTCCGCAGGCTGCCCCTGCTGCCCTGCAGTGCCCACGCCCTCCTCACCTGCGAGCTGCCTCACTCCTCCCACTGCAGGGGGAACTCTTTCTGCAGACGGGATGCTCCTGGGCACGGGGCCTGCCTTCCTTTCGAGGGGCCTCCTCTCCCACCAGCCCAGGGAGAGGTGCCCGTGCAGTTTGTGTGTGTGTATAGTATGTGTGTGAGTGAGTGTGGATTGAGTGTGGGGTGTGTATGGTGTGTGAATGTGTGTGGGTGTGAATTGAGTGTGCTATGTATGATGTGTGTGGCATGAGTGTTGTGTGTGGTGTGTGTGTGACTTGAGGGTGGTGTGAGTGTGTGTATGCGTGGTGTGTATGTGTGGTGTGTGGTAGGAATGTGTGGTGTGTGCTTTGTATGTGTTTGATGTGTGTGGATTTGAGTGTGGTGTGTGTGGCTGAGGGTGTGGGAGTGTATGTGGTGTGTGTGGACTGAGTGTGGTGTGTGTGGATTGAAGGTGGTGTGAGTGTGTGTGGTGCGTGTGGATTGAGTGTGATGTGCATCTGCTGTGTGGACTGAGCGTGGTGTGTACTGCATACTGTGTGCGGATTGAGTGTAGTGTGTGATGTGTGGTGCGTGTGGATTGATTGAGGTGTATGATGTGTGGTGTGTGTGGATTGAACACAGTGTGAGTGTGTGTGGTGTGTGGATTGAGCCTGCTGTGTGATGTGAAGTGTGAGTGTTGTGTATGGTGTGTGGGGGGGAGGTGTGGGTTGAGTGTGGCGTGTACCGTATAGTGTGTGTGGATTGAGTGTAGTGTGTGTGGATTGAGTGTGCTGTGTGGTATGTATGGATTGAGTGTAGTGTGTGATGTGTGTGGATTGAGCGTGGTGTGTGTGTTGTGTGAGCATGTGTGGAAGTGCTTTCTGGGCCGTGGAGGACATGGTGTAGGGAGGGGCTGGGCCTCTGGACAGCTCAGGGCACAGCGGGCGCAGCACAGGCTCTTGGCTCTGTGGGTCCAGTTTTGGCGGCCAGCGGCCATAAAACGGACCAGCTTCCCCCGCTGGAAGTGGAGGCGTCAGGTTGGTGGCATGGGCGGCCCCTGCACCCAGGGCTTGGCCACTGCCCTGAAGATCCGGGCTTTGACCAGAGCCAACCCCATGCTGCTCCTCCTCACTTGCCACCCACGTGGGCAGACAAGAGTCACCCCCGGTCCAACAGGAGCCTCAGCCTGAACCCGAAAGCCGAAGTACATGAGGTGACAGGACTCCGGGGCACAACCCAAGAGGCAGCAGCAAAAAAAAAAAAAAAAGCCATTAGAAACCCAGAAACAACAAAAGTCTGCGCCAGTAAGTTTTGGTCCAGATATGAAGATGCTGCTGTGAGCTTTGAGGAGAAGCCTGGATAGATTTCAGGACCTAAAGTCAGGGTGGCGCAGGGGCACGTTAGGGCCACACCTGCTTCTCCCCACAAAGAGGGGTGCGCATGAGAAAGGCGTGGCCCAAGCAGAAAGCCATCTAAAGCCAGAAGTGGTTTGGACCCTCCACGGCGGTGGCGCATCAGGAAGGGTCCAGGCCAGTGTGACTTGAGCATGTCCAGTGCACGGCTGGGGACACGGGGAGGATGCGCCCGGCCGTGCAGGACCCGCTGCGAACACTGCAGTGCACGCTGTGGAGTGGAAAGACCCACTCTGCCCACCAGGCATGGAGGCAGTTGCCTTGCAGAGCAGGATGAGAGAACTTCCGACCTTGGCAGAGAAAAGTGGAAAGGAGCTGAGGAAACCACGGCAGGGTCCAGGAAGGGTGGCACCCTCCATCCCCAGGGAGGAGAGCGGACGCTGCCCACAGGTGATGGCCTCAGGCCAGGTCTCTGATGGAATTCCAAGTTAGCAAGTAAACAGCAGAGGAACTAGAGGTAGACTCGGAAACTGAACTGGGGCTGGGAGTGGCAGTGCTGATGAGCTGAGTCCTCATCGACCACAGCAGGAAATCGGTGGACTGTTTCTAAGGTCCATAAATCAAGCAACAGCACGATAGCCATATTATTTGGACACGAGGAGGTGACCACCATAATCATTTAAAATGGAAACTGTCAAAAGAGGTTACCTCGGGGGATGAGAGAGGCAGAGCAGGAGGGAATCCTTTTCTTTATAAACCTCTTTGTAGTGTTAGGTTTTTTAAAAATCTGATTTTTTAAAAAATCACTTGCCTGTATTGGTTTGATAAAAAGAGGAAATAAAAAAAGGAAGGCTGTCAAGTGCAGTGTGGCTCACGCCACAGCACTTTGGGACACCAAGGCAGGAGGATTGGTTGAGGCCAGGAGTTCAAGACCAGCCTGGGCAACATAGTGAGACCCCGTCTCTACAAAAAATAGAAAAAATTAGCAAGGCGTGGTGGTATGTGCCTGTGGTCCCAGCTACTCGGGAGGCTGGGGTGAGAGGATTGCTTGAGCATGGGAGGTCATGGCCACAACAAGCCGAGATTATGCCACTGCACTCCAGCCTGGGCAACAGAACAAGACCCTGTCTCCAAAAGAGAGAGACAGAGAGAGAGAAAGGAAGCCTGAGTTTTATTTATTCTTACTGTATTTTGAGCCCTCTTCCGGCTGCCGTGGAGCCTACAGTGTGACTCGCAGTTCAGGGCACCCTGCACCTCCACCATCAACCCCCACCCCCAGCCTTGGTCTCCCCCAGGAATACCCGACAGGCCCCAGAAAAGACAGCCCCTGGCTTGGCCATTTTAAGTGGAGAAGTCTGTAGAGTGAGGGAGACCAGGGCAGTGTTCCCCAGGTCAGGGGAGCTCTAGGGAAATAGAGGAGATACGCCCAGCCAAAGTGCTTTGTAAGCCACAGGCTCTGTAGAAGGAAGCGTGAGTTTATAGATGGTTCATTTGACTTTGGAACATCTTCCTGGCATTGCCTTTTGTATTCTCTAGATGGGAGATTAATCAGGGTGGATCCAGGCCCCAACTCCACCCTCTCTGGTTTTATTCCCCCTTCTTAGGATGATGTATCCCATGGTGCCTGGCTGGACCAAGAAGAATGAGGACCAGGGCTGTGCTAGAACCAGGTGGGGCTGTGTTCAGATCCCAACCCACCACTCAGGAGCTCTTGCCTTCACTCATTTTTAAGGTTTCCTGGACATCTTCCTGAGTGGCACCTTCAAGGAGTCTGGATCCATTTCCACTCCCAGAGACAGCATGCAAAGGTGAGGCTGGCCAATCCAGCTATGGGCCTTCGAGGCTGGTCTGAGGATGTTCCAGAGCAGGTGGGGAGGGGGCATGGTGGTCCCATGCCCCCTCAGTCAAAGGCCCCACCTCATCCATGCACGGCCCAGGATGATGGAGTCTCGCTCTGTTGCCAAGGCTGGAGTGCAGTGGCACGATCTCGGCTCACTGCAACCTCTGCCTCTCAGGTTCAAGCGAGTCTCCTGCCTCAGCCTCTCAAGTAGCTGGGATTTCAGGTGCCCGCCACTGCACCTGGCTAATTTTTGTATTTTTAGTAGAGACAGGGTTTCACCATGTTGGCCAGGCTGGTCTCAAACTCCTGACCTCAAGTGATCCACCCACCTTGGCCTCCCAAAGTGCTGGGATCACCGGCGTGAGATACACATAAAATTATCATCATTACCATTTTTGAGTGCACAGTTCAGTGGCATTAAGTTCATTTACACTGTTATGCCACCATCACCACCATTCCTTTCCAGAACTCCTTTCATCTTACAAAACTGAAACTCTGCACCCATTAAATGACAACTCCACATTCCCCTCCCCAGGCCTGGCAACCTGTGTTCCACTTTCTATCTCTATTTTTCTGGCTGCTCTAAATACCTCATAGGGCCAGGCATGGTGGCTCATGCCTGTATTCCCAGCACTTTGGGAGGCGGAGGCGGATGGATCACCCAAGATCAGGAGTTCAAGACCAGCCTGGCCAATGTGGTGAAATCCTGTCTCTACTAAAAATACAAAAATTAGCTGGGCATGGTGGCAGATGCCTGTAATCCCAGATACTCAGGAGGCTGAGGCAGGAGAATCGCTTGAACCCGGGAGGCAGAGGTTGCAGTGAGCCGAGATTACACCACTGCACTCTAGCCTGAGCAAAATAGCAAGACTCCATTTCAAAAATAATAATAATAAAATAAAATAATAAAATTAATACCTCATAGATGTAGAATTATACAGTATTTGCCCCTTTGTGACTGGCTTATTTATTTATTTATTTATTTTAGATGGAGTCTGTGTTGCCCAGGCTGGAGTGCAGTGGCATAATCTCGGTTCACTGCGGCCTCTGCCTCCAGGGTTCAAGTGACTCTCATGCCTCAGCCTCCTGAGTAGTTGGGACCACAGGCATGTGCTACCACACCTGGCTAATTGTTTTTTGTTTTGTTTTGTTTTGTTTGTAATTTTTGGTGGAGACAGGGTTTCACCATGTTGCCCAGACTGGTCTCAAAATCCTGACCTCAAGTGATCTGCCTGCCTCAGCTTCGCAGAGTGCTGGGATTACAGGTGTGAGCCACCACCCCCGGTCAGTGACTGGCTTATTTCATTTAGCATGTTTTAAGATTCATTCATGTTGCAGCATGGGTCAGAATTTCCCTCCTTTGTGTGTGTTGCGGGAGGCGGTTTCCTGCTCTCTTGCCCAGGCTGGAGTGCAGTGGTATGATCACAGCTCACTGCAGCCACAACTCCTGGGTTCAACCAATCCTCCCACCTCAGCCTCTCAAGTAGCTGGAACCACAGGCATGTGCCAACACACCTGGTTAAGTTTTTTTTTATTTTTTGTGTAGAGACAGGGTCTCACTATGTTGTCCAGGCTGGTCTTGAAATCCTGGGCTCAAGCCATCCTCCTGCCTCAGCCTCCCAAAGTGCGGGGACTATAGGTACAGTTGTGAGCCACTGCACCCAGCCTCTGAATTTTCTTCCTTTTTCAGGGCTAAATAATACCCCGTTGTATGTACATACCACATTGCTTTACCCATTCATGCACCTGCCACCGCGCCTGGCTAATTTTTGTATTTTTAGTAGAGACAGAGTTTTGTCTCTACATGGGCATCTGTGTTGTTTCCACATTTTGGCTGTTGTGAATAGTGCTGCTATCAATACAGGTGTACAAACATTTCTTTGAGACTGCTTTGTGTCTTTTCTTTCTTTCTTTCTTTCTTTCTTTTTTTTTTTTTTTTGAGATAGAGTTTTGCTCTTGTCACCCAGGCTGGAGTGCAGTGGCGTCATCTTGGCTCACTGTAACCTCCGCCTCTCGGGTTCAAGCGATTCTCCTTCCTCAGCCTCCCAGGTAGCTGGGATTACAGGCATACGTCACCACACCCGGCTAATTTTTGTGTTTTTAGTAGAGACAGGGTTTCGCCATGTTGGTCAGGCTGGTCTCAAACTCCTGACCTCAGGTGATCCACTCGCCTCAGCCTCCCAAAGTGCTGGCATTACAGGCGTGAGTTATCACACCCGGCCAATTTTTTATATTTTTAGTAGAGACAGGGTTTCACCACGTTGGCCAGGCTGATCTCAAACTCCTGACTTCAGGTGATCCGCCAGCCTCAGACTCCCAAAGTGCTGGCATTACAGGCATGAGCCACCACGCCTGGCTGAGACTGTTTAGTTTCAGAGGCTTCAGTTGTTCACCTAATGATCCCTTTTTCGAAGTTGTTGTTTTTGTTTTATTTATTTTTTCAAGACAAGGTCTCCCTCTGTCACCAGGCCGGAGTGCAGTGATACAAACTCCCTGGCTCAAGCAATCCTCCCACCTCAGCCTCCTGAGCAGCTGGGGCTACAGGCATGTTCCACCACACTCAGTTAATTTCTACATTTTTTATAGAGATGAGGTCTCACCATGTTGTCTAGGCTGGTCTTGAACTCTTGGGCCCAAGTGATCTCCCTGCCTTGGCCTCCCAAAGTGGTGGGATTACAGGTGTGAACCACCGTGCCTGGCCTCAAAATAGTTGTTTTAAAATTCAGAGTCTCCTTTAGGTTCCTTCCTTCCTTTTTTTTTTTTTTTTTGAGACAGGGTTTCACTCTTGTGCAATGGTGTGATCTGGGCTCACTGCAACCTCTGCCTCCTGGGTTCAAGCGATTCTCCTGCCTCAGCCTCCTGAGTAGCTGGGATTTCAGGCATGTGCCACCATACCTGGCTAATTTTTTGTATTTTTAGTAGCGACGGGGCTTCTGTATGTTGGCCAGGCTGGTCTTGAACTCCCGACCTCAGGTGATCTGCCCACCTCAGCCTCCCAAAGGATTACAGGCGTGAGTCACTGTGCCCAGCCTTTGAGCTCTTAGTAAGCATAGTAAATGCATAGTGAGCCCTGCCTTTGCCCAGCCCTGGCCAGTGCTAAGAACATTACATGCATTGCCTCACCTCATCTGCACAGAAGAGGGTTTCTATTAATATTACTATCCTCATTTTATTGATAAGGAACTGAGGTATAGAGGAAATAAAAAACACGTCCAAGGTCACACATTCGGTAACTTGCTGGGGAAGTTTTGAAGCCAGACACTCGGACGCCTGCGCCCACATTCTAAACCACTTTGCTCGATAGTTTTAGCGTTCCTGGGAAAATGGAGAGGCAGGCATCATTGTCATTGTGTGGAAAACTCAAGTCACAGACAACTTAAGTGGCTCTGAAGGCCACAGGGCTGTTCTCTCTGACTCCTGTCCCAAGTTTTAGAAACTGCAGTACAATTATTCATAGACATTTCTTTCCTCTTCCCTCACTGCCTCTCCAGACACTGTGTCCCTAGGATGTTCCTTGTTCAGAATCCAGCCTCATCAGCTGTCCCACAGCCCCACAGAAGCATCCTGACATCATCAATCCACAAGAGACCGAACGTCTGCAGAGCCCGGAATGAATCAGACAAGAGAAAGGTTAGGCGGCCAGGGGGAGCTAAAAGCCCCTAAAAGTTTAAAGAGATCCTACCAAATGGGTGGTTGGCTCCCACAGAGATTAGGTTTAATCAATTATTAAGCAATAGTTTAATATTTTAAGAGTTTGCTCAATCACAGAGAAATGAAAACATTTCGTGACTTTTTTCCCCTTATATCTTCCAAAGCAGGAAATATAAAGCAAGTGTACTTCCAGTGACACGGTTTTAAAAAATCCTTTCTATGGAAATAATGGAATGTCTTTATTCTTATTTTTTAACTTATTTTGTATTTACCACACAGCCTGGCCTGAGTGGGTGCTGACCAGACACTCACTGAGCAGATGGAGTCCTGACTGCCTGATGCTGGGGCACCCTGCTTTGTTTGGGGAGACACCATCATGCCCTAACCTGCCCCTGGCTACTAACCATGGTGCCACAGTCTGTCCTGGAAGCCTCTGGAGGCTGGTCACATGGGAAAGGCTCAGCATCTCCACTCTTTCTCCAACTCCCCCAGCCCCTACTTTTCAGAGCCAATAATTTAGGAACTGGGAAGCAGCTGACAGAGGGCAGTGGGAAAGGGAAGGGTTAAACACTGTTCCCATCTACACAATTAACTCTGAAATAAGAGAGGTCCTGGACTCCCATTTCATGCTGCAATTAATTCTCCCTTTGGAGTCTGATACAATGTACCTTTTTCCCTCTGTGCATCCATCCATGGATCTACCTACCCACTCATCTGTCCACCATCCATCACCTACCCATCCCTCAGTCCATTCACCCATCTGTACACCCATCCACCCATCCTTCCACTCATCCGTCTATCCACCCATCCCTCAATCCATTCACCCATCTATACACCCATCCACCCATCTGTCCACCATCCATCATCCACCCATCCCTCAATCCATTCACCCATCTGTACACCCATCCACCCATCCTTCCACTCATCCGTCTATCCACCCATCCCTCAATCCATTCACCCATCTATGCACCCATCCACCCATGCTTCCACTCATCCATCTATCCACCCATCCTTTCATTCATCCCACCATAAATACATCCACCCATCCCTCCACCCACCCATCTACCCCCACCATCCATCATCCCTCCATCCACCCATCCCTCCATTCATCCACCCATTCACCCATCCCTTCATCCACCCATTTGTCATTCATCCATCCATCCATCCATCCATCCACTCATCCCTCTCTCCATCAACCATCCACCCATCCCTCTATCCACCTATCCACCATCCCTCGATCCACACATCCACCCATCCCTCCATCCACTTATCCATACACACCTATTCATCCATCCATCCACCCACCCCTCCACTCCTCCATCCATCCTTCCATCCACCCATCCACCCATCCCTCCATCCACTTATCCATACATGCTGCCATCCATCCATCCATCCACCCCTCCACCCATCCCTCCATCCACTTATCCATACACACCTATTCATCCATCCATCCACCCACCCCTCCACTCCTCCATCCATCCTTCCATCTACCCATCCACCCATCCCTCCATCCACTTATCCATACATGCTGCCATCCATCCATCCATCCACCCCTCCACCCATCCCTCCATCCACTTATCCATACACACCTATTCATCCATCCACCTCTCCATCCCTCCATCTATCCACCCATCCCTCCCACCCCCAAAATCCAATCACCTCCCACCAGGTCCCTCCCTTCACACGTGGGGATTATGGGGATTACAATTTAAGATGAGATTTGGGCGGGGACACAGCCAAACCATATCACCCACCTACCCATCCACCTACCCACCCATCCATGTAACAACATCTACCAGGGGCCCAGCTCTAAGCCAGGTGCTCGGGGATTCACTGTCTGGAGCAGAGACACACCTGGACCCCTACATGCCATCCAGGGTGCTGGGTGCTAAAGCAAAATGTCCTGAAGGTATGTTGAGCACAAGGAAGACAGCAGCCCCTCCGTGGGGCAGGTGGCCCTGACAGAGAAGGGTCTCTTCACTCAGTTCAAGAATGCCACGTAGGCAGATCAGCTGAGGTGTGAGGCAGAGGGAGTGAAACATGGGCCCTCCAGCCTCACTTGGCTTGTCTGTTCCAGCCCCAGCATACTCTGCCCTTCCAGTATCCACTTTCCTCTTCTGTTAAATAAGGACACTCCAGCCTTTGCCTTGAGCCATGCAGCGTGGGGTCACTTGGAAGTGGTCTGCACACTGGGCAGGCCCCAGCATTTCCTAGCTGCCCCTGTCTTTCTGGGGGAAGTGCATGGGTGTGGGGAGCAAGGCTACGAGGCCTTCCTGCAGATCATTCAAATGCATTTGCTGCATCCAGACCACGCCATGCCTTCATTAATGGAGACCTTCAAGATTGCTGTGTTTGCCTCAAAGCCACCCACTCTGCAGTGACGTCCGATCCAAAGTTTTTGCAAAGTTTGCAAAGTTTTCAGCAATGGGCCAGCACTTTAAACTCCAACTGCTTCTGCCCAGAATTTTCTCTTCCTCCACACAGCTGCCCCCAGACACCCCAGCTTCCATTCATGGCAAAAGCCTTGCCTCGCAGCAGCAATGTAAGAATCTGCTTTTGGCTTTTCTGAACTCCAAGCCTCACTAACCAAGGGGCACTTTATAATTGATTTGCCTCCCTAAAATTCACAGGTGACTAATATACCCAAGAATCCCCAAGCCGCTCCCGGCTATGAGTTCCGACGTGATCCGTGTGTGCGTTGTCTGCATCGGACGTCACCGCCGAGTGGGTGGCTTTAGGCAAGAGCCGTGGCGCAGGAACACACTGGCAGAGCCCGGGCAGAGCCTTTCCTACATCTTTTGGGTTCG
This sequence comes from Chlorocebus sabaeus, assembly GCF_047675955.1. NCBI lineage: Eukaryota > Metazoa > Chordata > Mammalia > Primates > Cercopithecidae > Chlorocebus > Chlorocebus sabaeus. Next base: position 78,111,949 of record NC_132919.1, on the reverse strand, counting down.
ATAACAGGATTTGCTTTAACTCTTCAGCCAGGGGATCTGTATATCCTAAAGACAGTATGTAAAATATTTATTAAGAAGAATATCTATTTTTAACTAGGGATGATTTCAGTTCTATTATTCATGCAGCCTCGGAGGGTAGGCTTCATGCTTGTCTGCTTGCAGGAGATGTGAAACGGAGCAGAGGCGAGTCTGAAATCAGAGACCAGGTCCTGGGGGAGGGCAGTGGGGAATTCCGAGCAGGAGGGGTGGGAACCGCAGTGGATGGTACCTGCCTGCTTCCAGCCAAACCTCCACGTTCGGGTCACTCTGTCTCTGAGATGTGGTGAAAGCTTTGGCCTCATTTTAAAAACAAAGTCATCTGCACCCCCTGCTAATCCTTTTGAGGCTCCTCCTCTAGAGAGACAGGGCTCGGCGTGGAGGAGTCACCTGAACAAGGCCCCGTGCAGCCTGTGGAGCCCGGGATAAGGCATCCCATTAAAGACGAGCACCTGCTTCCCGGCAGGCCGGAACTGACAAGGCCTCAAAGAACAAGCTGGAATCTGTCAGAACCCAAAGAGAACACACTCGGCTACGTGCTGAGCTGAGAGCCATAGCGGGTGTCTGGCAAAGGCACCAGGGTGAAGACCTGCTGAGAGACAAGTTAGGACACCCTCTGCCCCCTCAAATTTTTTTTTTTTTTTTTTTTTTTGAGACAGAGTCTCGCTCTGTCGCCCAGGCTGGAGTTCAGTGGCGCAATCTTGGCTCACTGCAAGCTCCGCCTCCCGGGTTTACGCCATTCTCCTGCCTCAGCCTCCCGAGTAGCTGGGACTACAGGCACCTGCCACCACGTCCGGCTAATTTTTTGTATTTTTAGTAGAGACTTGGTTTCACCATGTTAGCCAGGATGGTCTTGATCTCCTGACCCCGTGATCCACCCGCCTCGGCCTCCCAAAGTGCTGGAATTACAGGAGTGAGCCACCGTGCCCGACTGCCCCCTTGAAATTTCTAAGTACAAAGCTGCCGAACATCTGGGCACCCAGAGCATGAGCCTCCTGCACACTGAGCGGAGGTGATGACCAAAGGTGCCGAGGGCAGGAGGACCAAAGCTGAGTCCTGGGCCACTTGGAACAGCCTTGGGACCCAGAGGCAGTCCCTTCACCCTTCTTAGCTTCTGTGTTCTCGACTGTAAGTGGGGAACCCCAGAACATGCATCTCCCGGGAGGTTACGCCTCACAGAAGATGCTCTGCCCGGATATCCAGTCCCTCCGTCTGCAGATAAGGAGGTGGAGGAGGGAGGGAGATGGACAGGCAGGGGGATATTCCCATTTGGTGCCAGGCCTTGTGTTTGACACACACAGTTTCATTTGATTCCCTCCCATGACTCTGCATTTTGCACTGGAGATGAGGGCTCAGTCCCCAGAGACCCCTGTTTCTCCTCACACCTGAGACAGCTTCAGAGAGGTGGGTCCTACCAGGGTCAACGTCCTCACAGGCTGTGACTCTCCTGGGGATGGCAGCTGGCGCCTGCTGCCCACCCCTCCAGAATCTCCTCCTCTCTGGGCGCCTCTTCTTATTTTGGGAGTGGGCAGATTGGGAGCCCCCCCACAGGCAGCCCCTGGGAAGCACACTCTGTGCCTGGTGCCCAGACTCCAGCTCCAACTCCTTCCTTGCCAGCCTGACCTTGCCCGGTGGAATCAGAGAAGTTGATGAGGCGGGGAGGGAAGGAGGCCCATGCCCAGAGGTTACAGAACCATCAGGGACACACACTCAGAGACCAAGGAGGCAGGGACTGGGACATGTAGGTCAGTGCCAGAGGGCCCTGTGTGAAACCCAATTACAACCTGCTGGCACGAAGGGAGTGTGGCGTCCTCAGACCTTGGGGAAGGTCGCAGGGTCAGCGTGGCTGCAGCCAAGCTGGCTCTGTTTATCCCAGCCGGCCGGCAGGCAGGCTCTAGGGCTCAGATCCCTGAATGGGCTGGTCACAGCCACCTGGGGCCCCCTGACTCCATGGAGGAGAGCAGGAGGGGGCAGGAGGGACCAGGAGAGGGTAGGAGGGGGCAGGAGGGGGCAGGAGAGGGCAGAAGGGGGCAGGAGGGGACAGGAGGGGGCAAGAGAGGGCAGGAGGGGGCAGGAGGGGGCAGGAGGGACCAGGAGAGGGCAGGAGAGGGCAGAAGGGGCAGGAGGGGGCAGGAGGGGGGCAGGAGGGGGCAAGAGAGGGCAGGAGGGGGCAGGAGGGACCAGGAGAGGGCAGAAGGGGGCAGAAGGGGGCAGGAGGGGGCAAGAGAGGGCAGGAGGGGGCAGGAGGGGGCAAAAGAGGGCAGGAGAGGGCAGGAGAGGGCAGGAGGGGGCAAGAGGGACCAGGAGAGGGCAGAAGGGGGCAGAAGGGGGCAGGAGGGGGCAAGAGAGGGCAGGAGGGGGCAGGAGGGGGCAGGAGAGGGCAGGAGAGGGCAGGAGGGGGCAGGAGGGGGCAGGAGAGGGCAGGAGGGGGCAGGAGGGGGCAGGAGAGGGCAGGAGAGGGCAGGAGTGGGCAGAAGCGAGCAGGAGGGGGCAGGAGGGGCAGGAGTGGGCAGAAGCGAGCAGGAGGGGGCAGGAGGGGGCAGGAGTGGGCAGAGCTTCTCTTCCCTCTTAGCGCTGCCTGGGGAGGGCCAGGGAACGCGTATCCTGTTCTGGGACCTTCCTTGCTGGCCTGTTCTGCCCGCCTCCCTCTGGCCTCTTTGCTCTTGCTCCTGGGAAGCGTGCAGCTCGAGCGGACCCATGATGCAGGGGTCACCGCACTCTCAGCCTGGGCCTCAATCTCAAACTCAAGGCCAGCCCATGGCTGCCCCCAGACCTCCCATACCCTAGCAGGGCTCTCAGGCATCCTCAAGGAAACCCTCAATCTCCAACTCAGGGCCAGCCCCGCAGCTCCCCCAGACCTCCCCACCCTAGGCTGGCTTCCAGGCATCGTCAAGGAAACCCCCGTCTTTGCTGCTCCTCACCCAGCTTCCGGCACTGCTTTCTAATCAGCCTCCCCCCCACCCCCTTTCATCTTTGCAGCTCTCCGTGACTCTCCCGGCCACAGCTCTCGCCTGGGCCTTCACTGCTTCCAGGTTCAGCGGCTCCCCACAATCTCCCGAAAACACACATGGAAAGTCACTCTGTCTTAGAGTCACATGGAAGGTCACATTGGAGGGGCCTCGATAAAGATCTGTCCGGTTCCAATGGTTTATCATGGGCATGTATTTTTTGCTTTAAAAAGGATAGTGTTATTCAGTATAAAAGTAATCAAAGAAAAGGTGCCTGTAGCAGTTTTTAAAGGAAGGAAGGCAGAGGCGCAGGGCTAGGTGGGCAGCTGTTGGAGATGTGGCCTGGGGCCCCTCTCGCCCTCTGAGCCCTCTTGGATTCAAGCCTGCGGGGTCCAACTCACCCAGCCTGATGCCAGGCCTCCAGCCAGGCCTCCCACCTCCTCCACATGGCAGAAGTTGAACCCCCTGAGGAACTTTGCCACCAGGCCCACGTTCAGTTTCCACCTTTTTTTTTTTTTTTTTTTAATTCTTTTTTTTGAGACGGAGTCTCGCTCCGTCACCCAGGCTGGAGTGCAGTGGCCGAATCTCGGCTCACAGCAAGCTCAACCTCCGTCATTCTCCTGCCTTAGCCTCCCGAGTGGCTGGGACTACAGACGCCCGCCACCTCGCCCGGCTAGTTTTTTGTATTTTTTAGTAGAGGCGGGGTTTCACCATGTTAGCCAGGATGGTCTCGAACTCCTGACCTCGTGATCCACCCGTCTCGGCCTCCCAAAGTGCTGGGATTACAGGCTTGAGCCACCGCCTGGCCCAGTTTCCACCTTTGAGCTAGGATGAGATCAGACTCCCTGCCAGGGTTGGGGAGCAGGAGCCTCATCTGGGTTGGGTAGGAGATGGTGAGGTCTTACGGGCACGTGAGGTACTCGCTGAGTTCTGAGCTCCACATATAGACCTCTCCCATGACTGCCTGCAAGGTCTGAGTTCCGGGAGTAACAGAGGCAAGGGCTAGTGCCAGCGGCTCTGAGCCCAGCACCCAGGAGTGGATAATCACAGTCTCTGGTCTACACACTGGAAACCAAGACCTTGTGCGACCTGTCCAGGGACATGGCCGGCACACAGCGATAGGACTTGAACCAGGGTCAGCCTGGCTCCAAATTTGAATCGCAACCATTAAGGGGTGCTCCACCCAGGGCTCTGGGTTCTAGCCTGCACGACCTGTGTGCAATCCCCACACCCAGCTGAGGAATGGAGGCAGGCGTGGAAAGGGGCACCCTGAGACACCTCCTCTCACCTGCCCCGCCACGGCCGCTATGCTCCATCCCAAAGGTGGGCCTGCCCCACTCCCCCTGGGGGCACATGGCCAGGTACCCCCATCTGTTTGCAGCCCAGAGAGTAAGACGAACCTTCCGGAACCCGAGTGCTCCAGAGGCTTCCCTCCCGCCCTGCTCTTGGCCCATGAGGGGTGCTTGCAGCACGCCAGGGCGCTCCCAGGTGGAAACGCCATGTGAAGCCTGCTAATGGCCAAGTTCCTGCCTTTATTTATGTCCCCCTGTGGAGAGGCTTGAGGCTTCCCAGCAGCAAAATATTTTAAAAACAATAAAGAGACACTGGATCCCGACCACACGAATCCTGGCGGCTGAAGACACTGAGAGCCATAGCTGGTGCCCAGCTTTGAGGACGACGGCCTCCCGAACTGTGGCCAGGAGGACAGGCCGGGCTCCCTCGGCCGGAGGAGGGAGGAGCAGAGGGAGACAAGAAGACACAGCCAGACCCCGTGCACGCCCTGGCTGGCCGGTGTTGGCACCACCACCGTGGCCCAGAAATCTGTTACGGGCGACACGCCATGCTTTGCATAATTCCACTCCTAAAGCTCCCCAGCAATCCTGAGTATTGTTCTCGCAATATTTCAGATGTGGCCACTGGTGTTGAGAGGTTAATGTGTGCAAGGACCCATGTCAGGTGACTGGAGCAGCCAGGATCCAAACCCAGTCACAGTGGTGGTCTGCACCGCCTTCTGGCAGGCGAGTTCCTGTGATGCTGCCCCAGCACACACTCACATATACACACAACATACACACGCACTCACGTATACACACAACACACACACACTCACATATACACAGTACACTTACATATACACAGAACATACACACACTCACCTATACACACAACATACACACACCTATACACACAACATACACACACTCACATATACACACAACATACACACACACTCACAGATACACACAACATACACACTCACATATACACACAACATACACACACACTCACATATACACACAACATACACACACTCACATATACACACAACATACACGCACTTACCTATACACACAACATATACACAGTCACCTATACACACAACATACGCATACTCACATATACACACAACATACACACTCACATATACACACAACATACACTCACATATACACACAATATACTCACACTCATATACACACACAACATACACACACTCACATACACACACAACATACACACACTCACATATACACACAACATACACACACTCACATATACACACAACATACACTCACATATACACACAACATACACACACTCACATATACACACAACATGCACTCACATATACACACAACATACACACATATTCACATATACACACAACATACACACACTCACCTATACACACAACATACACACATGCACATATACACACAACATACACACACTCATATACACACAACATACACACACTCATACACACAACATACACACAGTCACATATACACACAACACACACACATATACACACAACATACACACACTCACATATACACACAACATACATATACACACAACATACACACAGTCACATATACACACAACATACACACACTCATATACACAACATACACACACACTCACATATACACACAACATACACACACACTCACATATACACACAACATACACACACTCACCTATACACACAACATACACACACACTCACATATACACACAACATACACTCACATATACACATACACATATACACAACACACACAGGCACACTCACATATACACAAAACACACACACACAGGTACACTCACATATACACTACACACAGGCACACTCATATGACCACATCCTCTTCCTACACACTCACATACACTCACACAAACCAAGTCCTCTTTTTTTTTTTTTGAGACAGAGTTTTACTCTGTTGCCCCGTGCAGTGGCGTGATCATAGCTCACTGCAGCTTCAACCTTCCTGGCTCAAGCGATCCTCCTGCCTCAGTCTCCTGACTAGCTGGGACTATAGGCATGCACTACCATGCCCAGCTCATATTTCATTTTTTGTTGTAGAGACAGACTCTCCATATGTTGCCTAAGCTGGTCTTGAACTTCTGGGCTCAAGCAGTATGTCCACCTCAGCCTCCCAATTATGCACTAGGATTACAGGCATGAGCCACCGTGCCTGGCCCCCACATCCTCTTTCTATACACACACACATGCATACACACACAACCATGTTCTCTTCCTACATGCACAGACACACATACACACCCCCCACCTCTTTCTCCAGTGACCTATCTTTGCTTCGGACACCAGCGCCCTGGAGGCCTCCAGCTGCCTGCAGACTCGCCTTCCTGAGGTGTTGCTTGATGACAGCTGAAAGAGCTTCTTCCATCAGCCCAGGCTGTCAGATGCAAAGAGCAAAACCTACCTGTGGTTAACTGAAGCAGAAGAGGGAGTTGATGGAAAGGTAGTGGTTGCCTCAAAGATGAAACAGACTCCAAGAGAACCACGTTTGGGCAGGACTTCCCCCACGCTCAAGGACGTGAAGGCAGCCAGTGCACCCCGAGGACGCTGTATCCCTCAGGTGTTCAGGACCCAGGCGGCCGTCGGTTTTGCTGCAGTAACACACAGGCTTGAGACGCCACCTGCTCTAAGCGGCAGCTGTTCTTTCTGGTTCTTTCCCACAGTAGGTTCACCGTGGGTCAGCAGGAGGCCTCCTTCCACTTCACTGCCTAGGGATCTAGCCACCATGCCAGAGGGAAGAGAAAGAGCAACTGGGGGCGGGGGTTCTTAAGGCTCCCTACTCAACGAGCTCTGGAGAGGGGTGAGGGCCTGGAGATTGAGCTGATCAGCAACTGTGGATGATTTAATCAACCATGCTTATGGGATGGAGCCTCCATAAAAACCCCTAACCATGGGGTTCAAAGAGCTTCTGGGTTGGTGAACAGCTCAAGGTGCTGGAGAGGGCACGGAAGCTTGGTGCCTCTTCCCCCATATCTTGTCTTATGCATCTCTTCCTTGTGGCTGTTTCTGAGTTGTAGCCCTTATAATAAACCGGCAATAGTAAGTAAAGCACTTTCTTGAGTTCTGTGAGTCATTCTAGTAAACTATTGAACCTGAGATGGGGTTATGGGAACCCTGATTTATAGCCAGTCAACCAGAAGAACTGGTGACAACCTGGAACTTGTCATGGGTGTCTGAAGGAGGGGGCAATCTTGTGGGGCTGAGCCTTAAATGTGAGGTCTGTGCTAACTACAGGTAGTCAGTGTCAGAACGGAAGTGAGTTGCAGGCCACCCAGCTGTCTGGAAAGTTGAAGAATTGGTAGACATAGAGGGGGGAAAAAAAACCCTCACACATTTGGTGTCAGAGTGTGAGTAAAACTAGTTCAGAATGGTGATGACACTCAGCTGGGCATGGTGGCTCATGCCTGTAATCCTAGCACTTTGGGAAGACAAGATGGGTGAATCATTTGAGGTCAGGAGTTCAAGACCAGCCTGACCAACATGGTGAAACCCCATCTCTACTAAAAATACAAAAAATTGGTTGGGTGTGGTGGCAGACGCCTGTAATCCCAGTTACTCAGGAAGCCAAGGCAGGAGAATCACTTGAACCCAGGAGGCGGAGGTTGCTGCGAGCTGAGATCGTGCCACTGCACTCCAGCCTGGGCGACAGAGGGAGACTTTATCTCCAGGACAAAACAAAAGGGAAAAATAAAAAGAAGGAATGGTGATGACCTCTTTTGGTGTATCCATCACAGCTCACGTCTTCCAGAGAGGCTTCTATAAGGCCTGGGAATAAAATAGGCCACACAGACACTGGGGAGGGAGAGCATGGTGCCAGCGACCCACAGACTCGGGAGGGGAAATGCTGCCTGCTCTGCCACTAAGGTGGCTGGGACCCTGGGCAAACCTCTGGGCCCTTCTGTATAGCCTCAGTCTCTGCATCTGTTTAAAAAGCGAGGTATACCTTCCAGCAGTTCCACTTCTGGGTACACAGCTACAAGAAGTAAAAGCAGGGTCTTGAAGAGCTATTTCTACACCCGTGTTCACAGCAGTATCATTCATTATAGACCAAAGTGGAAGCCAAACACTGTCATTCCACTTACACGAGGCTCCCTGGCCAAACACTGTCATTCCACTTACACGAGGCTCCCTGGGCTCTGGTGTGACTGGAACAGAGGGAGAACGGGGGTGCCCAGGCCTGGGGGAGGGCGAATGGGGAGTTGGTGTTTAATGGAGACAAAGTTCAGTGTGGGATGAAAAGAGTTCTGAGGATGGATGGTGGCAATGGCTGCACAATCACGTGAATGTGCTTAATGCCACTGAACGCTCCACTCAAGAACAGTTCACATGGGACATTGTATGTTATGTATATTTTACCACAATTTAAATATTTTTAATTTAAATTTTTAAAGGGACGTGCCTGCTGTGCTAGGGTCCAGCCTGGGGTGCTGCTCAGAGACCCACTTTCCTTCCTTTCCCCCGGCCTGGGACTGAAGAGCCCCCTAACCCCAGGAGCACCACTGCTCCTACTAGTGTGCCCTACCCTCACGTCCTCGTATTATGACAAATATCCAAGCATGTCGAGGGAGGGGAAAACAGCAACAATCACAATTAGCATTTGCCAAAAGCTTCCACTGACTGGCACTGTTCTTTTTTTTTTTTTTTTTTTTTTTTTTTTTTTTTTTTTTTGAGACGGAGTCTTTCTCTGTTGCCCAGGCTGGAGTGCAGTGGCGTGATCTCAGCTCACTGCAACCTCTGCCTCCCAGGTTCAAGCGATTCTCCTGCCTCAGCCTCCTGAGTAGCTGAGATTACAGGTGTGAGCCACCATGCCTGGCTAATTTTTGTAGAGAAGGGTTTTCACCATGCTGGCCAGGCTGGTCTTGAACTCCTGACCTCAGGTGATCTGCCTACCTTGGCCTCCCAGAGTGCTGGGATTACAGGCATGAGCCACAGTGCCTGGCCTACCAACCGGCACTGTTCTAAGAGCCTTGTGGGGTTTGTCTAATGTAACACCACAGCCCAGAGAGGTGAAGTCACCTGTCTGAGGTCACACAGCAGCTGAGTGATGGACCTGGCTCCAGCCCAGGAGAGATGCTGAGGCTGCTCCTCTCACGGCCGCGATCCCTGGACCCCCTTCCCACCGTCTAATCATGCCTAGAGCCTGCTCAGAGCTGGTGTCCAAGGAGAGCCTGAAAGCAGGCTACTAAATCCAGAGGCGCCCGCAGCCTGTCTCCTGTCTCCTGGGGTGCACCGAGGCCATGTTGCCTCCATTACCAAGTGTTCATTTCTTGAAATATTGCATAGTGCATAGTGGGACCACCTGGAAGGAACTGTCAGTGCTTTCTATTCCTGGGTGGTGATGCTTAGCCACATTTCTCTGTCTGGAAGGATCCACCAGTCCCAGCACCGCCTCTTCTCTGAATGGAACGAGCACCCAGGTGTGTGGGTCCATGATGCTCACCTGAGTTCACACAGCTTCTAAGAGAACTGTTGTTGACAAGCGCAATATTCTCCTTGTCCTCCTTCCCCTGAGATGGAGGAAGGCAGTCGGTGTAGCAGAAGGGGATCCCAAGAGCAGGGGAGAGGCCAGACACGGTGGCTCACGCCTGTAATCCCAGCACTTTGGGAGGCCGAGGCGGGTGGATCACTTGAGGTCAGAAGTTCGAGACCAGCCTGGCCAACATAGTGAAAACCATTTTTAGTCTCTACTAAAAATACAAAAATTAGCCAGGCATGGTGGCACTCGCCTGTAATCCCAGCTACCCAGGAGGCTGGGGCAGGGAGTTGCAATGAGCCGAGATCACGCCACTGAACTCCAGCCTGGGCCACAGATGGGGACTCGGTCTAAAACAAAACAAATTAAAAAAAGAGAGAGATGGGGAGATCCTGGCCCAGGGCTAGCTCATGCCTCTTCTCTGGGCCTCCAGGTGTCCTCTCAGATCTCCTGGCCCCAGCTCTCATGCTGGCCTGGGGAAACCCACCTATCCAAGAGTGTTTGGGGCAATTCTGTCTGCAGACTGCAGCTGTGGGTGGCCGTCTGCCTCCATGGGCATTTGGGACACTTTGGACCTGTGCCCTGAGGTGAGTGCTACTGAAGTCCAGGTCCTGAGGTCTCACTATGTGACACGTGACAGGTGATGTGTGCAGGTGCCAAGTGAGGACCCGTGTGCCGTGGGGGAGGGAAGGGGGAGCAGGACGCCCACGCAGCCGCCTCCCACTGTGGGCGTACCCAGGGCAAGCGGTAAATGCTAACAGCAGCAAATCAATTTCACAAAGCAATTTGTCCCTCTCTCTTGCTGGCCCCAGGAGGCTTAGCTTAATCACTCTGGCACGCTGTCAGGAGATAGTCGGAGATGCACAAATCCCTGCCTTCCGCAGGAAACAATTGGCCCAGCCAGGGCAGTTGGGCCCAGAGTCCCCAGGCAGAGCCACGCAGGCGGCATCACGAAGTTGCCCCAGAGTCTCCTCCTCCGTGCTCCCCTCACCTTCCTCTGTCTCCTCCTCCGACCGGAACCTGAGCTCTCTCGTTCCCTCCCCGCTCACTGGAAGCAGGAGTGAAACCAATCCCCACAACATAATGGAGGTCCCTGTCTAGAAACAGGATCGCCACTCACAGCGAAATCCCAGGGACGGGTCTGCAGCCAGCACCGGTGAGGAAGGCCAGCTTAAATCCTCTCTGGAAGAGAGTGAGGTCTAGACAAAGAAAGAAAACAGAAGCTACCCGGTCACCAAGGGCTGCCTGCCCCGCAGCTACACGGGGGGTGAGAGTGACACTGGGGGTGCTGACCTGGAGCTGGGAACAGCAAGGCCCCCACTCACATTCTTGGCAGCGACCTGGAGCTGGGGACAGGCAAGGTCCCCACTCACACTGCGGGCAGTGACCTGCACTCAGAGAGGACAAGCAGCTTGCCTGAGGCCACACAGCCAGGAGGGCAGAAGCGAGGCTGCAGCTCTGGTCTTGACCACTGTGGGCACTGGGTCTGGAGGGGCACAGAGGACAGGGTCTCCGGAGAACACCCCCTGCACCACCACTTGCACCGCCATCTGCACCACCACGGGGCCCTCCTGCCCTGCACTGCCACCTGGCCCTCCAGGAGCAGCCCTCTGCCTGGGGTGGCCGAGAGAAAGGGAAAACCATTAAGCTTCAGAAAAGCATTTTCCATCAATGGTCCATCAGTCTCCCTCCAGCACCAGGAGAGGCCACAGACCAAGCCCAGCCAATCGGAGAGGGGCCGCTGCTCCAGTGGGAAGCCCTGCCCCCACCTCCCCTGGCGTGTGGGATTTCCTCTACTTCAGAATGCCCACCCCCCGACCCAAGCCTGTCCCTCCCTTTTCATCCCCCGGCCCTGCCATTCTTTTAAAGGGAACACTGCAGATTTAAACCACAAATTAAATTTTTAATGAAACCACACAGCAGTAGTGTCCGATGCGATGCAGTATTGATGAGATCACAGTGTCTGGCGGGTGCTCGCCCCGGAAAGCTTTTCAGGATGTTATGCAACATGGGACCAAGTTAATTATTTGCAACAAAGAGCTCCATGCCTCTGTAGTGCTGCTGGGGCCCAGTGAGCGGGAATCCGGCGCTTTTCATTACTGCCAGCTCTGAATGGCAGCCACAGGGAGGGGAGTGGTGACATCACAGACCAAACAGGACCTGAGTGCGAGGCCGAGATAGGAGGACAGAGAGAGAGAGAAAGAGTGTGAGACAGAGGGGGAGGGAGGGAGAGGGATAGAGAGGTCTCACCAGGGAGCACTTGTCCCCACAAGCAGATGTCGCAGCAAAATGCAGCACATTGCTTCCAAGTCCTGAAATCCAGAGTTCCCGGTTTCTGCCCCCCTCACTCCACTTCCCAAGGCATCCCCTCATTCAAAGGGGCTCCCACAGGACTGGGTGCCTCCAGCCACATCCCTCCAGGACTCTTCCCCTCTGAGGATGAAGCCACTCTCATCAGCCACAGCCTGTCCTCAGGTACAGGGGTGTAAGGTGTCCTGAGCCTGGCCATCAGCAGGCGAACTTCCTGGGGGCCGGGCCTCTGTCCTGCCAAGTTACCCCCTGGCTCCAGCCCCACCATGGGACTCCACCTGCGGGAAGCCCATCGCCTGCCCAGGACAGAGTGGACACACCTTTGGGCCAGGCAGCTTAGCCCTTCCAGGCCAGTGAAGCTGGGCCTGCAAGAGCCTCCCTGGATACCACCCCTGGGTGACTGGCCACCCAAAAGCAGAGCAAACTGGGGTGTGGGGTGAAGGGAAGGGCTGCAGGTGAGACGCTGAAGCTGCATATGGCACAATTTGGGGGTATTCTCCCCACCCCCCCTGTTATTCTTGCTTGTCGTCCTACAGGGTCACCGGAACAGCCTCTTAATGGATCTCCCTGCCTGCTCCGGCCCCAACACTGCATTCAGCCTCTATCAAGTGGCCAAAATAGTTCCTGCTCCAAAGCCTTCTGTGGCTCCCCCTTGCCCCAGCACAGTCTAAACTCCTCCCTGTTGCCTGCCAAGAAGGCACTGCTGACCACTGCATCCATTGCTGAGCATCTCGTCCATCCCTCTCCACCACGCTCAACCTCTCCACGGCACCCATCCTCTCCACGGCACCCATCCTCTCCACGGCACCCATCCCCTCCACCGCGCCCATCCCCTCCACCTCGCCCGTCCCCTCCACCGCGCCCAACCCCTCCACCGCGCCCATCCCCTCCACCGCGCCCATCCTCTCCACCGCGCCCATCCCTCTCCACTGCATCCATCTCCCTCCACTTCGTCCCTCCCCTCCACTGTGTCCATCCTCTCCACTGCCTTCCTCCCCTCCACCACACCCATTCCTCTCCAACGCGTCCCTCCCCTCCCCCACATCCCTCCCCTCCACCACGTCCATTCCGCTCCACCGCTTCCCTCCCCTCCACTGTGTCCACCCTTTCCACTGCCTACTCCTCCCACCCTGCTGTTGCTACTCCCAAGCAGCTTCACCTACCTCGAGGCCTTGGCATGGGCTCCTTTCCTCACCCAGGATGCCTCTTTGCCCCAACAACTCCCATTCCTGCTTCAGAGCTTGGCTTAAATGTCACCTCTGCAGGGAGGCCCTCCCTGATCCCCAGCCTGAGTCAGGGCCTTGCTGGGTGCTCCCTAGACACCCTGCTTTATCTGTATTCCCCTGAGGGATCGGGAGTGAAACAGGAGTAGAAGGGAACCGGGGTCACGGAGCTGGCTACTGCTGGGGTGCCTGGAGCTCAGTCCTTTGGGACCTTCCAAGGAGGCTCATGAACTACCCACTTGCAGGGGCCTGGGGGGCCTTGCCCTTGGGTCTTTACACCGTTGCTCAAGGGTGACTCATAGGCATGGGCCGCCACACACTTGTGGGTGTGCAGGAAACTGTGCAGAGCATGTCCTGCAGGTGAGGTCCAAGAGGCCCCGAGGTGGACGAAGAAGCGAGGGGCTGCCTGGCTGCCTGGTGGCGGGGGGAGGGAGGGGCGCAGTCTGCATGGACCTGAGGGCCAACAGAGGCTCCAGAAAGGTGAGGCCAGGAGTCGACAGGTGCAATCCCCACCACAGGCTCTCAAACATTGCAGTCATTCCCTGCTAACACGATTCCCCCTACACAAGGGCAAGGACAGGTTCTCTCCCTGCTGCCCCGGTGTGCCCAGCATCATCCTGGCCTAGGGTGGGTAGTGCATGCTGAGTGGGCAGCACTGGGGAACAGCCACGCAGGAAGGACTAGAATGCACTGGGGGCTCATGCCTTGCTCACCCTGCTCACCCCTCGGGAGGGCAGCAAGGGAGGTGGAAGGAGGGGGCCTGGAGGGGTCAGTGAGCGTCACGCACACCTCACACAGCCAGCAGCGTCCTTCCTGAGAGGCCAGCAGGGGCCAGCCCTTCTCAGAGCCTGGGATGATCACTGCCAAGGCCAACTTGTGAGCTGGGACTGGCTCAAAGGACTGACTGTCAGCTGACAGGGCAGATCTGAGAACGGGGAGGGGAGGGATGAAGGCCAGGGGCCGGCTTGTTACCAATTTGCCATGGCTCCCTGCCGCAGAATGCCTTGGGCTGTCCGTATGCAGAGTAGAAAATAGGTGTGGAGTCCGGGTGCTGCAGCTCATGCCTGTAATCCCAGCACTTTGGGAGGCCGACACAGGCGGATCACCTGAGGTCGGGAGTTTGAGACCAGCCTGGCCAACATGGCGAAACCCTGTCTGTACTAAAAATACAAAAATTAGCCGGGCATAGTGGCTCACGCCTGTAATCCCAGCTACTTTGGGAGGCTGAGGCAGGAGAATTGCTTGAACCTGGGAGGTAGAGGTTGCAGTGAGCTGAGCTCGTGCCACTGCACTCCAGCCTGGGCTACAGAGTGAGACTCTGTCTCAAATAAACAAACAAAAAAGATGGGAAAATGAAAAATCTTCCCAGAAAACAGTCCTTGTGACCCCAAGACATCCCAAAAGGAGGCTTCATTCCTTCCTTCTTTTCTTTACTTCCCAGCCACCTGAGCAGTTTAAAGTGTTAAGATTTCTTCACCCTGCCCCCTGCACATGCGCACACACAATGCATGCTCCCACTTCATCCTCATGATATCCCCAGGAGGGAGGAGGCACACACACCTGCAGTGTCAGAGAGGTCTGTACACGGAGGTGGACGTCCAGCCCCAGCTGAGAGACGGAGCTCCTTGCTCCCCAAATGGCAGCCAGCTCTCCCCACCCAGCTTTGAGATCCTCCCTGGATGGGCCCAGTCCTACCAGCAATACAACAACATCACGTCATCCTAGTAACAGCAGCTACCATTGAGTGTGTGCTCCCTGTGGGCAGGGCACTCCCCTAGGGTCTTGCTCTTGTCGCCCAGGCTGGAGTGCAGTGGTGTGATCTCGACTCACTGCAACCTCTGCCTCCCTGGTTCAAGCGATTCTCTTGCCTCAGCCTCCCGAATAGCTGGGATTACAGGTGCCCACCACCAGGCCTGGCTAATTTTTGTATTTTTAGTAGAGATGGAGTTTCACCATGTTAGCCAGGCTGGTCTCAAACTCCTGACCTCGATATCCATCTACCTTGGCCTCCCAAAGTGCTGGGATTATAGGTGTGAGCTGCTGAGCCTGGCTGCAGAGCCATGTTCTCTCCCAACTCGCCTCACCCTGCTCCAGAGGGTGCCCACCAGATAGTTTTTGACATTGTTATTCATGGTGACCCAGAGCTGGGGTGAGCGGTCTCTCTGCAAAATCCCACGAAATCCTGCCCTGGGAAACCACAGGTCATTCAATGTTGGTACTCTGGGCTCAGCCAGATACTATCTTAGAGGGATCTTAATGTCGTTATGGGTAACAGATGCCAATGTTTTAAGAAAAATACATGAAAGAGAAACTTAAAACCAAGAAAATTCTATCTATCAACTTAAAAAAAAATAGGGACATGAGCCCAGGAGTTCGAGACCAGCGTGGGCAACACAGTAAAACCCCGTCTCTACAAAAAATACAAAAGTTAGCTGGGTGTGATGGCATGCGCCTGTAGTCCGAGCTACTCAGGGGGCTGAGGTGGGAGGATTGCTTGAGCCCAGGAGGTGCAGGTTGCAGTGAGCCATTGTGCCACTGCACTACAGCCTGGACAACACAGTGAGACCCTATCTTAAAATAATAATAATAATAATAATTAGCTGGAAACATCTTTGTGTCTCTACCGTCTGGGAGAGTTCTTGGCACATAGTAGGCCTGGAAGAATGTTCATCCAATGAATGAATGAAAATTCAGAAGGCTAAACTCACAGTACTGAAATTAGTATTGCTACTTAGGCCAAGGCATTAACATACAATGAGCCTTGCTTGCCTTCTCTGCAGAATGGGCAGAATCAAACAAGAATGCCACCTGCCAGCTGGGCATGGTGTCTCACACCTGTAATCTCAGCACTTTGGGAGGCCAAGGCAGGTGGATCACCTCAGGTCAGGAGTTCGAGACCCGCCTGGCCAACATGATGAAACTCTATCTCTATTAAAAATACAAAAACTAGCCGGGTGCGGTGGCTTACACCTGTAATCCCAGCTACTTGGGAGGCTGAGGCAGGAGAATCGCTTGAATCCAGGAGGTGGAGGTTGCAGTGAGCAGAGATCGTGCCATTGCACTCCAGCCTGGGGAACAAGGTGAGAGATTTCGTCTCAAAAAACAATGCCACCTGCCAAAGCCATCTGGTAAACATCCGAGACACCTTGGGAAAGGTAACAGAAAAGGGAGCATATTTGCACCGTGCCTAATTGTTCTTGTTTGTTTGTTTGTTGTTTGTTTGTTTGTTTTTGAGACCGAGTCTCACTGTGATGCCCAGGCTGGAGCACAGTGGCGCGATCTCAGCTCACTATAACCTCTGCCTCCCAGGTTCAAGTGATTCTCCTGCCTCAGCCTCCCAAGTAGCTGGGATTACAGGTGCCTGTCACCACGCCCAGCTCATTTTTGTGTTTCTAGTAGAGACAGGGTTTTGCCATGTTGACCAGGCTGGTCTCAAACTCCTGACCTCAGGTGATCCACCTGCCTCGGCCTCCCAAAGAGCTGGGATTACAGGCATGAGCCACTGCACCCGGCCCTGCATTGTGCCTAATTGTGACATGGGAGTGTCATTCATCCCCCAGAGCACTGGATGCTCCCTGAGGGCTGGCTTCAGCACATCCTGTAGCCTGGCACCCTGCAGTCTGCGGCCGTGTCCCCAGAGGAGGAAGCACAGTGGTTGCTGCCTCTGGCGGGAGGCAACCACACTCTTCCCCTCCCAGGTATGAGTGATGGCGTCAGCGCACGGTCCTTGTAATAACTGTAATCCCTTGCCAGTACACATCATTTTTATTCCAAAACACTTTTATGCCTCAACTCATTTTATATTTCATATGCCCTCTCCTGGCGTCTGGCAGGTGGTAAAATTGATGTGCAAGGACACAGCAGGCTGGCAGGCCCCTGGCCCCCACCACCGCAGCCAGATGCCGGTAGCTGGAGGGAGGTCCTAGCTCAGGAACCAAATGAATGCAAACTAGGGGGCTGGGATGGGGGCCCTAGGATCATTCTTGACCTGGCTTTGTATTTGCAAGCCCTGTGTTGGGGGTACAGGGGAGGCATTTTGAAGTGCAGAAGGCACTATACAAATGCCTGAGAGTACCAGTGTCTGCTGCCCTTGTCACTGTTGAATACAGAGATCAGAAACCTTAAAACAATCGTTCTTGAATATTGGAGTCCCAGGGTGCTCTTTTCAGTTTTCTTCTGTTTTCGTACCCACTGCCTCCCTGGATGGGCTCCCTGCTGGCTTGGCTGTGGTCCGCTGCCCCTAAAGAGGCTCCCAGGACTCTGCTGTCAGCCCCGTCCTCCCTCTGTACCCTCAGGCCCCTTCCGCTCAGGTCAGCTCAGGACCAGCCTCCTCATCCTCGTCTTGGAATCTCTAGAGCCTCCAGGTGCTGGACTCTGACCTCCTCCCAGATGTCACATAGCCACTGGAAACTCCATGTGTCCCAGTGTGAACTCGGGACTCCTCCCTCCCTCCAGGTCCTCCTGGGCTCCCCACCCCTTCTCTGCAGACAGAATCACCACCACCCCCTCGCCCAGAAGCCGGGGATCTTCCCAGGTTCCTCCCTCTCCTTCACTTCCCACACCCAAGCCATCACCAAGCTCCTGCCAAGGAATCTCCCAAATGCCCTCAAGCTTCTCAAGCCCAGCCCCCTCCTCCCTGGCTCCTATGACATCACCCTCCAGGTTTCTTCTGCAAGCCCTGCTCCTGCTCAGCTCTGCCCTCACCATGGGCTCCCAGACAGCATCCCCCCAGGACTGTGGCTGCTCCCCAAGGTCCTGGCCCACCTTGCCCACAACTCCCCCACATCTGCCCTGGCCCCTGCTTTGCAGCTCACTCTTGGCAGGATGAACTACGTCCCTCTCCCCACGGCCTGCCCCTCATCGCTCTGGTATTTAGGGCCAGCCCCCTCAGCTCACTCTTCAAGCCCCTGTTATCACCTCCACAGGAGACCCCTCCAGCTGATGGCTGGACCCCAACCCATGTGCCTGGTGCTGGCTCAGGACCTCTCCCGTCCTGTGGCCCTCTCACATGGTACCCAAGGTATGTTCAGCCCTGTCTAGCCTGCCAGATCGTGTGGCCTCAGGGACAGAAAACGGCGTTTTGCTCATCCTGGCCCCGTCACCTGGCCTGCCCCTCAGTGGACGCTCTGGAAATACTTGTTGAACTGAGAGCAACTGTTCTGAAGTTACACTATGGCAAATGCCTGGTGCCATGAAACGCCTGCTGGGAGAGTAAGACACGCCTTCCCCAGGTGGGAAGGGCTCACCTTTCCCCCGCAAGCTCCTGTTGATTGGGATCAGCAAGTCAGCAGTTCAAGATCACCCATTTCCCATCCTTGACCCCAGCACTGGGCCCAGCCCGAGAGAAGAAACGGGCAGGGTGAGGACAGAGACCACCCAGGGCCCTGCCCCCAGTCAGACTGGGCCAGTGGCCACCTGGCTGGCTCAGACGAGGAAGGTGGTTCTTGCTGTGGGGAAGCCCCTGGCGGGAGCAGGGAGTCTGGGGTGGGAGCCCAGCCGTCCCAGGTGGATGGGGCACTGCCCCACCAGTCAGCTCCTGGCTGCAGCTGCTGCAGGCCTCGTCACATTTGCACAGTGGGCAGGAGTGCGCAGTCTTGGGGTGAGGCAGGGCTGGCTTCTCCTCTGAAGATGGCCAGCGAGAAGCTCCTGAGCCTGGGATCCACAGCCCCACCTGCCCTGCTCATTCGCTGGCCGTGGGTGGCTGGGGCACCGTCCCCTCAGGGCTCCTCTCCTGGAGCTCTTTTCCTTGCAGCTCCTGTGCTGGGCACAGATAAAGTGGCCATGGAGTGCAAAGGCCGGGGCTTGGCCCCAGCTCTGCCTTCGATGGGCGACGGTGCGACCTTGGCTTCTCTGGGCTTCCCTCTCGGGTGAGCGAGGACTAGAGCCCAGCTGTGCCTTTGAAAGACAAATGTGTGAATGTGGACCGAGGACTTGGAAAGGGGACAATGCTTGTTCGTAAGACACAGTTAGGTTACCACTGCAGGGGTGCCATGTAGAGGACAGAGGGGAAGGCTTGGGTGGGGCACCTCCCTCAGCAGAGCCGGGGAGCCGGGACCTGTCCCTTATAACACAGAGCTGCTGGGCGGGGCTGTCAGGAGTGACTCCAAGGCACAGGTGGGCTGAGGCTGTGACTCAGAGGCCCCGTGGGGCTCGCTGCTGTCAGAGCAGTTCCACACCCACCCCTGTGGGTCCAGGGGTGCCTCAGTTGGGGGGAGGGTCACGTGGCCTGACTGTGTCCTGAGGACTGGGCTGCCAGAGGTCCCTGTGCCTTCTCCCCTGGTGCGGCCAGAAGCCCCCTCCTCTGCCCAGGACAACCTGTGGATGCTGTCCCCCCACACCTTGTGTGAGGCATAGAACCACAGAGAACGGTGCACATATTGCACATGGACAGCCCAATGAATGGTCACAAGACAAACACCCCAGGAGATCAGCACCCAGATAGAGAAACAATACGCCGGTACCCTGGGAGCTGCCGAAAACTGAGATGCAGATGACGATGACAATGACGTTGAACATCTCAGGGAATGCCCCGCACACTAAAAACCCCAGCCACTCACCTCACCGCAGACTGTCGCCCATCCTAGACCAGCTGCCAATGCAATGCATCTCCAAGGGGTACAGCCTGTCCTCCAGAGGGGCGTGTACCTAACCCTTGGCTGAGGCACTGTGTCCCAGGGCTGTGATCATGCTCACCGAGGGCTACTGCTTCTCTTCTGTGGGTGGAGGACCAGGGCCTCTCCCACCCCACCATACGCTCCCCTCTCAGCCTCACCCCTCCAGAGGCAGCGTGGAACTTCATGCAGGAAGGGCTGAGGCAAGTGAGGGGCAAGGGAAAGGTGCCTCTGCCTAGCACTCCTCAGTGCCCTCAGGCCCTCCCAGCATTCTCCCAGCACCCACCCATTGCTCACCCTCCTTCCTGCTCACGGTGGAGGTTCCAGACAAGCTCAAGGCACGGCCAGGAAGAGGAGAGGCTGGGGAGATGCGGCAGGATGAGTAAGGGGCACAGGCACCCACCAGGCTCAGGCACACCCCTGCATGAGCTTCCACCGTCCATTGAGTAAAGACCCTTGATGGGCACTGAGGTCCTCCTAATACCTCCCAACCTACCCGGCTAGCCTTCTTTTTAATTTTATTTTATTTTATTTTATTTTATTTTATTTTATTTTATTTTATTTTTTTGAGACAGGATCTTGCTCTGTCGTCCAGGCTGGAGTGCAATGGCGCGATCTCAGCTCACTGCAGCGTCAAACTCCCAAGCTCAAACAATCCTCCCACTTCAGTCCCCAGAGTAGTTGGGACTACAGGTGCATCCCACCATGCCTAGCTAATTTTTGTAGAGACGAGATTTTGCCATGTCCAGGCTGGTCTTGAACCCCTGGACTCAAGAGATCCACCCACCTCAGCCTCCCAAAGTGCTAGGATTCAAGGCGTGAGCCCTTGCACCCGGCCTGTCTAGTCTTCTTATGCCTCTCCATACTGGCCACTAGGCAGAGCCTCTCCTGGACACCTGCCCCCTTTGCCTTCTCTACACTCACCCTCCCACTACCAACTAACGTCTGCAGGCCTCTCCATGCCCTTCCACCAGGAGTGTGCTGAGCCCGCCAGTATGCACTGATGGCTGCATTTGCAGGAATTTTGCAAATTTTGCAAAAAGGTCGATGGTTAAACACAGCCACCATTAAATTTTAAACTAAGTAAACTTATAATTAAATAAATTATATTTAAAATTGGCAATAAATATTACAAACTCATCACTTTCTAATTATTTTGTTACATTGAACTATATATATATATATATATATATTTTTTTTTTTTTTTTTTTGAGACAGAGTCTTGCTCTGTTGTCCAGGCTGGAGTACAGTGGTTCAATCTCAGCTCACTGCAAACTTCCACCTCCCAGGTTCATGTGATTCTCCTGCCTCAGCCTCCCAAGTAGCTAGGATTACAGATGTGTGCCACCACACCTGACTGATTTTTGTATTTAGGGTAGAGACGGGGGGGTTTCACCACGTTGGCCAGGCTGGTCTCGAACTCCTGACCTCAGGTGACCCAGCTTGGCCTCCCAAAGTGCTGGGATTACAGGCGTGAGCCACCACTTCCGGCCTTGTCTATGCTTTTGAGGTTTATTCGAATCTATTGCACTATCATGGTAGGAGTAGTATAACATATACTATTGTGCTAGGTCGGGTGCTGTGGTTCACACCTGTAGTCCCAAGACCAAGGCAAGAGGAGTTCAACCATCTCTAGGAAAAAGAAAAAAAAAATTAACCTGAAGTGTGGTGGTGCAGGAAGTATTGCTTGAGCCCAAGAGGTCGAGGCTGCAGTTAGCTGTGATCCTGCCACTGCACTCCAGCCTGGGCAACAGAGCAAGACCCTGTCTCAAAAATAAAACAACGGTGTGCTAGTGTTCATGGTTTCCCAATGAGTGAGGTCGTGTCACAGGCAGCCTCAAATGTACCCAGCTGGGAGTATTACGGGATCGCCTCCCTCACCCCAGCTGCATCTGGGGTGTGGGACTCAGGCAGGGCCGGGATCACTGGCTGTTCACAACACCATCCCCCCTCTTCCGACCTGGCAGCCAGACACCCCGATGAGTTTGGGCAGGGTGGCCCTTCATTTTCTTGCTCCCTCTCTCTCAGATACTTGCAGAACACTAGGGAGGCCGAGGGAACCCTAAATACAACCCTCAGCTTGTCCAGGGTCTTGTGATGGAGAAACGTGGCATGGTGGCCCTCGCGTGTGTGTGCAGCGCCTGCAGGTGTCCCGCCCAGCGCCTCCTGCACGACAGTTGCAGGCTGGGCCCGAGGATCCCGGCCCATCCACCGTGGTCTCCTCCCCTGTGCCCCACAGTACCCAGAGGTCCCGCTTGCCCCAGACACTGCCCCAGGCTCCCCTCCCTTTCTGACGCCGTCCACTCCCTTCCTCTGCGGAAGGGGGACCCGCTCCTTTGTGCCGAGGTGCCAGGCCGCTGAGGTCTGGAGCCCTGGCGGAAAAACCAGGGTCCCTGGCCTTGGGTGGCCGGAAAGGCTCCGCGGCTGCTGGGGATAGAGACGCGGGGCCAGGCTAAGGGCTCCCGCCCCGTCTAAACAGCCTGCCCCGGGGAGGGCCGGGCTCGTCTCCCGCGCCCACGCGTTCTCGGCACGGTCCAGTTCCAGGCCTGGCTGGCGCGGCCTCCCCACTGGACGCGTGCGGGAGGGCGGCCAGGCCGAAGTGCTGGGGCCAGGAGGGCACCCGCCGGGCTGCTGCCTACGGGAGTTGGGGCAGAAGCCGCCGCGCCCGCGCGCGGGTAATTTCTCCCGAGGCGCGTTCCAGCCCGTGTAGCTGCTGGCGCAGACCCCGTGTGGGGACCAGCAAGGCTAACCCCTCCCGCACCCTGTGGTCGGCAGAGCACGCGAGGGGCCGCGAGCCGCGTGGGTTTGGGGGCGCCGTGGCAGGCGAGCGGGGCCGGCAGAGCGGGAACCCGCACACGCTCCGCGCGGAGCTGAGGACAGGCGCGTGAGGGCCGCGGGGTCCCTCTGGCGCCAGGAAGCGGCGGCCGAAGGACACAAGAGCTCGCAGCCCAGGCTCAGGGAGGCTTAAAGGCTGAGACGCTGAACGCAGACGGCGGGAGCTCGGGGGCTGGGGGGTGGGAAGAGGCCTCTGTTTCTCAAAAAAGTCTCCATCGAGCCGGCCTCTGCTCCCGCCCGCCGGGCGGACCCCCGATCCCTGCACCCGGGGCTGCCCGTGGGTCAGTGCGGGCTGGGGACCCCCTCCCGACACCCAGCCCCCGGCTGCCGGCAGGGAAAGGCTGCAGAACGCAGGGACCAGGGAAGCCGGGGGCGGCGGGGAGGGTCGGTCAGGTCGCCCCCGGCTCCAGCCCGGCCCGGCAGTCTCGGAGCCTCAGTTTCCTTCTCTGTACCACGGGAGCATGGACGGAGGGATTTCCGAGGCTTTGACCGCACTGATCGCCGCGGGGCGGGGCGGCGGCGCCAGCCCTGGTCCTGAGCCCCCAGCCTGGCGCAGGAACCCGGACGGGGATCTCGGGAGTAGAGTCCCGCGGTCCAGAAGGCGGCGCGAGCGCGCGGGTGCCGGGTGGGGTGTCTGAGCGAGCGCGGAGCTTCTCAGGTGAACTCCTCCAGCCACCTCTGGGACCCTTCCTACTGGCCTTCGGGCCTGAGAAGTGGGCGCGGCTGGACGGAAGGGAAACAGCCCCCCACGCACAGGTGGACACCCGGGGATACTGGGAGCGCGCGGCGTCTGGCAAGGGGAAGCTGCTGGGGACGCGGGCGGCTGCTCCCGCGGGGCCGCTTTCCGAAGCGCCGCTGGCTCCGCGCCTTCCCGAGGCCGCTACGAACGTCCAGCTCCGGCGACGCCACCTGCCCGCGATCGGCCGGCTCCGCGGACAGGAAAGGCTCGATCCGCTAGGACGGCCTCCGAGAAGTCCCCAGCGCCCCTCCCGCACGGAGTGGGGGCTGAGAGACCCTGGGGACGGGGCCAGGTCCACAGAGCGCAGGAGCTGGGGGAGGGGAGGCGCCGGGGGCCCCGAGCTGTGGGAAGTCCCTGGACCCAGGCTGCCCGGCGGCTTCTCAACAGCACACGGACATCTAAGAAACGCGCAGCGGCCCGGTGACCCCCGCTCTGGACTTAGTGGCGCCGCGAGGCCCCACTCCGGGCCTCTGACCACCGGGCACTCGGGTGTTGATCTGGGTCCTTGCGCACCCAGCCCGGCTCCAAACGCCCCCGGCCCGAGGGTGTTCAGAGCAGCCAGGAGGGCCGAACCGAATTCTGTCTCCCGGACCCGCGGTGGTTTCCCGCCCGCCTGGAGCCCCGTCGAAGGTTCGGGGACACCACGCAGGTGGTCCATCCTAGAGTCCGAGCCGGAGCCCGACCTCCTTCCCCCTGAGCTCTCGGAGCCTTCGGGGCAGCGGCGCCGGCCCAGACGGGGGCGGGGGAGGAGGGGGCTGCGGCAGTGCCCAGAAGGGCGAGGGGACGCGAGCGGAGGCAGCCCCGGGGGCGCGCTCGTAAGACCCCCGCCGCGCCGCGGGCCCGGGCCGCAGACAATTAAAGCGGGATTCCTCCCCCGCTGACGTCGGCGGCGCGAGGCCCCTCCCGCGGCGGCATAAAAGGCGCGGGCTCCGCAGCGCAGGCGGCAGTGGGGGCCTGACAGCGCGGCGGTGTGGACCGCGCGGCCGAAGAGCGCGGCGCCCAGAGCGCGGTCCGCTCGCGGAGCCACAGCCCGAGCCGGGTCCCAGTCGGAGCCGAGCCCCAGCCGAGCCGAGCCGGGCCCGGAGCGCCGGGTGCCCGCAGCCATGCTGGCCGGCCGCGCCGCGCGCACCTGTGCGCTGCTCGCCCTCTGCCTCCTGGGCGCCGGGGCCCAGGATTTCGGGCCGACGCGCTTCATCTGCACCTCGGTGCCTGTGGACGCCGACATGTGCGCCGCGTCCGTGGCCGCCGGCGGCGCCGAGGAGCTCCGGAGCAGCGTGCTGCAGCTCCGCGAGACCGTGCTGCAGCAGAAGGAGACCATCCTGAGCCAGAAGGAGACCATCCGCGAGCTGACCGCCAAGCTGGGCCGCTGCGAGAGCCAGAGCACGCTGGACCCCGGAGCCGGCGAGGCCCGGGCGGGCGGCGGCCGCAAGCAGCCCGGCTCGGGCAAGAACACCATGGGCGACCTGTCCCGGACACCGGCCGCCGAGACGCTCAGCCAACTCGGGCAAACTTTGCAATCGCTCAAAACCCGCCTGGAGAACCTCGAGGTCCGCGCGCGCCCTCCGGCTCCGGTTCCCCCTCCGGCTCGCTCGCCCCTCTGCCCTCCCCTACCTCGTTCCCTACCCGGCCAGGCATCCCCCACCCCCGCCTCTGTAGCGCGCGGGTGCCCGGCCGGTGCCTCCCCGCACCTGCGAGGCCCCGCGGCGGCCACTCGCCCCAGCTCCCTGCCAGGCCGCCCCCGCAGTCGCCCTGAGGGGACCGCGCCGCGGGCCTTCCAGCACGGTCCCCGCGCCTCGCCTAACGGTGTGGTTTCCCCCGCCCTTGCACCCCGCAGCAGTACAGCCGCCTCAATTCCTCCAGCCAGACCAACAGCCTCAAGGATCTGCTGCAGAGCAAGATCGATGAGCTGGAGAGGCAGGTGCTGTCCCGGGTGAACACCCTGGAGGAGGGCAAGGGGGGCCCCAGGAACGACACCGAGGAGAGGGTCAAGATCGAGACCGCCCTGACCTCCCTGCACCAGAGGATCAGCGAGCTCGAAAAAGGTACTGGGGCCAGGGGGAGCCGTGCTGCCTGCCCCCGCCTGCTTGCCCGACCCTGCCTCTGTCCTGATCCCTAACAGCCCAGCTCTGCACTGTGCAAGCCCCAAGCCGCCCCCCTAACCCCGACCCCTGCAGCCCTTTCTCATCCACCGCACCCCTTCCCAGGTTCTGGGCTTCTCGTCGGTGTTTCTAGCAGGGCTGGGTACCCTGGGCTGGGGCTGTCTCTAGGAAAAGGGAGCAGAGGAAGGGATTGCTTAGTGCCCCCTCCCCCATCCAGACACACTCACACACTCGCTGGATTTTTCAAGTCTGATTTGTGTAATCCTCAGTAACTTTGCACAGTGGCTGTTGCTGGCCCAAACCCTCCCTGCTTAAGAAAGCCTCTCTGTCACTGGTCCCCAGCCTCAGCGGACAGCAGGGTGCAGGCTGGGGCTGGGTGCTCTGGGTCCCCTGGCCGCTGAGGCTAAGCAGGTTTCTTCCCAGCTACCGTGCCCCTGGTGTCCTCTCAGGGTCTCCAGCTCCTCCCCACTTCTGCCCTGAACCCTTACCCTGAGGTTTTCTCTTCTGAGTCACCCAAGCCCTGGCATCTTTCAAACCCCTGAGGTTTCTCAGTCACCAACTCAGGCCAGTCGGCCTGTCACACGGGGCTCCTCAAACAAGGTTGTAAAAGGGGGGGGGGGTGCCTGGTGCGGAGCAGGGCCATGTGACCCTGCTCAGACCGCAAAATGTGCCGGACAGATTTAAACAGTGCCATCTTAAGGCTTGTTATGTAACTGAAAAACAGATCGGAAGAAGGAAGGACCTCAGGAGGGAGGGAGAGGGAAGGAGGGGAGATTGGGGAATGAAAAACACACTGGAGAAAGGCCAGGGGTTGGGTCCCTCCCCATCCCCCATTGCAGACCTCAATGGGTGGGGGGAGCCGCGGGGGTGCTGCACTGAGGGGCCTGCCCTGCTCTGCTCCCTACCAGTTGGTTTAGAGGAGGGGGTGGTTGCTGGCCAGGTAGGATGCCTTCTAGAAATCATTTTTGGCCTGGGGAACTGGTTTCTTTCTGGGCTTCCTGGGAGGACCACGGCTGCTCACCCAGGGGTTGGCCAGGGGGTGTGCGTTCCTGGGCTCTGGGCCTGGTACTGGTGCCCATTGCTGGCCAGGAATGTTTTACCTGGAGTCAGTCACACCATACCCAGGGTGCCACAGTATATGGATGGGGTGTGGGGGCTGGCGCTCACTGGAGAAGTGGCCGGCAGGGAAGGGGGAAGGTGGGCCTTGTGGAAGGGGAGGCCACCAGGCCTGGAACCTGAGCTATGAGGATGCTCGCTCACCTGAGAGTGTGGCGGCATCCTCAGCAGTCACCTTGGGGAGCCCTGGCTCCCGGAGTGCTCCCAGCTCCTTGCTGCCCTGCCCTCTCAGCAGGGTTCCAGGCAGAGTCCCTGGAAGGGCCTTGGAGGTTGGGAGCTACCCAGCCTTACACCCAAGAGGCATTGGTGGGTCAGATGCACGTCTGGCCTGGAGGGAAGTGTGTGGGCATCAGGGCCTGGCTGCTGGGTGGGGAGGCAGGAGCAGAGCCCGGATCGAGCGAGGAGGGGCTCTGTGCCCCACCCCGTCCTGGAATCAGGTCGGTTACTCTCAGGGTAGCTAGCCTCATTCCTCCTCTGCAGCCACCCCTGCTTCTTGGGTTGCCTGGGTATGCCCTCGCTTGGCGGCTGTCCCCATTCCCTTCTCACGCCCACCACGCAGCCCAGTGTAGATGCGGCAGCCCACCAGGCACTGCACCCCACCCCCACCTCCGCAGGGATGCCAGCATGTGGGAGTGACAGCCAGCCAGACCCGGAGTGCGGAGAGCTTGGGTCAGCTCTTTACGGATGGCCCTGTGCCTTGGGGCAAAGTACTTGACCTGGGAAGCCACCCGCTCTGCGTCTCCAGAATGGAGACCGGAGCCTGCCGTGGCCGCATCACAGAGCTTGGTGGGGACCGAACTCAACTCAGACACTGATAAGCACTTCACGCAGGTGCAGATGTCAGGACTGTGTCCTCCGCAGGTCAGAAAGACAACCGCCCTGGAGACAAGTTCCAGCTCACGTTCCCGCTGCGGACCAACTATATGTATGCCAAGGTGAAGAAGAGCCTGCCAGAGATGTATGCCTTCACTGTCTGCATGTGGCTCAAGTCCAGCGCCGCGCCAGGGGTGGGCACGCCCTTCTCCTATGCTGTGCCCGGCCAGGCCAACGAGCTGGTCCTCATTGAGTGGGGCAACAACCCCATGGAGATCCTCATCAATGACAAGGTAGAGCACCCCCGGGCTCACAGGACGACAGGGCGAGGCCCCAGGGCCCCAGCTCATGTCGCATGCTAGGACGGGGCTATGGTGGCCTCAGATGTTGATGGGACCCCAAGGAAGGTGTTTGCCAGCTGGGACTGAGGGAGGGGAAGGGTGCAGACCAAGAGAAGTGGAAGGAGCACCCTCACCTGTACTGGGAGAGCAGGGAGAGCTGGACCTTCCCAGTTGCCTTCTGGGGTGGGTATGGGAGAAGGCAGAGAACGAGCCATGGGGCCTGGCCCTGCCTGATGATATGGTCTGGACTCCTCCACCAGCTGGTCTTGGAACTGGCTTTGCCGCTTCATAGCAGGGGCCCAGGGATGCTCTAGGCTGATGAGGGGACCTTAGAGATTTTTCCTGAGTCCAAGTCTATCCCACTCAGCCCCCTAACTCTTGGGAGGAGGACAGGTCTGTGTGACCCCTTGGAAGAGGACAGCACGGGCGGCCTTTCCCTCTAGTGAACCTTCTCCATCCTCCCCTGTTAGCTATGAAATTAGCTGCCGGCTTTCAAACTTCCTCAACTGCAGGCCAGCAGTGGTAGTCAGTGGCTAAAACCAGGGCTGGGAAGTGGATTCCACGTCCTTGTTCCTGTTGCTCTTCCCCACAAAGGGCTGTGCCGTTCTGGGCCGCCTTTCCCCGAGCAAAAAGGGTGTGAAGTTTCTTTCGTCGCTGCTGGACTGTCATCCTTCCCCCCTGGAATGGCAGCAGGAGAGTGAAATTCCAGGTCGGAGGCTGGTCTGAGCTTTAAAAGGCATCGTACTCCATGACATCTCTCAGATCCTCAGCAAAGGCTTGCCATGTTGTAGAGCGAGAGGGTGTAACAGCTAGAGATGGGATATTGGAAGAGAGAGGAGAGGCCAGCAAGCAGGCTGCACAGGTGTCTCACGGAGGCCTGAGAGGCAGCAGTGAACTCAGACACCAGGGACGGCTCTCCCTCCAACGGCTTGTTGTGTAGACTAGCAAAGAGGGAGGAGGGTGAGTAGTAGTGAAGACTGTGCACCCACATGGCCCTTGGGGGTTCCCTTGGTAGAGCATTACATTTCCTGTGTGATTCCGTACCCCACTCCCAGGCGGGGCTGACAGATGCTGAAGTCTGGGGCAGTAGGTGCTGTGAGAATTCAGTAATAGTTCTTGATATTTACTTTGCAAGTAGAGATAGGAACAACTGAGGCAGTGAAGATTACGGATTCTGGGCTGTACCCCTGTACCCACCAGCCGGCATCTGTCATTCTCCTTCCCAGGTGGCCAAGCTGCCTTTTGTCATCAATGATGGCAAGTGGCACCACATCTGCATCACCTGGACCACCCGGGACGGGGTCTGGGAGGCCTACCAGGACGGCACGCAGGGTGGCAGTGGCGAGAACTTGGCACCCTATCACCCCATCAAGCCCCAGGGTGTGCTGGTGCTGGGCCAGGAGCAGGTACTGTGCTGGATGTGGTGGGGAAGGGGAGAGAGCTCCGGAACCAGAGACTGGGAAGGGGAAGAGGAGCAAGGAGGGAGGGAGGTGGCCGGAGAAGTGGTTCCCCTGAGAAGCAGCCCGGGGAGCAGGCCGGGCAAGGCCTGTGCCCTGGGTAGACTCGCGCTTGAACTTCCTGCGGGAGTGAGCTTTGGTTTCAACGCCCTCATAGCTGCAGCAACACTTTCTTTGGCATGGGAAGGCCAATTCTGCTTTTAGTGATGAATAATTTAGTTCCCGTGAAGTGGTTTGTCTCCCGTTGGGCATCTAGGAGGGAGACGAAGGGATGGAGAATCTGGGATGTCTATCCCTGTTGGGCAGCTTTAGATGGCATGGAGTGATGTCTGGGCAGAGGCCCCCAGGCCCTGCTGCTATAGTGGTCCGTGGCTGAGGGACCAGCTGCAGGAGGGGCAGAGTCCGTCCCCCCAGGAGAAGCTCCAGGGCAGAGGTGGTCAGTGCTATCCCTTTTCTTGGGTCCTCTCAGGGGAGGGACGGATGTAGGGCTGGAGAGTCGGGGACAGGGAGACGAAACGGCACCCAGGAGTGGCCGTGAGAGTCCGTGATGGGGCAGGCACAGAGGCGCTTAGAACCCTGGCCTCGGGATGGGCCCTCAGATCACCTGGCGACCTCTCCACCCTCATCCTCTGTTTTTCTCCAAAGGACACTCTGGGTGGTGGGTTTGATGCCACCCAGGCATTTGTGGGTGAGCTGGCCCACTTCAACATCTGGGACCGCAAGCTGACCCCCGGGGAGGTCTACAACCTGGCCACCTGCAGCACCAAGGCACTGTCCGGCAATGTCATCGCCTGGGCCGAGTCCCACATTGAGATCTACGGTGGAGCCACCAAGTGGACCTTCGAGGCCTGTCGCCAGATCAACTGAGCGCGGCAGGCCAGGCTGAGCCCGCCCGCCCTCACCCCCTGCTTGTGCGGCGATGATCTGTTTCGTGCGTCTCTTCTCTCCCTTTTCCCTAGGAATGAACCGAGGCCGTCGCCCCTGCACATGCACACGCACACAGCCTGGTTTTGTCCTCATGCACACGAAGCAGCCCCTGCTCCCATCTGTCCCTGAGGAAGCCCCACTTCTCTGTAGGAGCCTGGACTCTCTCAGGCGGGCCCCGTTCACAGCTAAAGTGGGCGCTGCGACGTTTTGAACGAGGCAGAAGTAGGTGAGAGCATCTGTGTGTGCGTGTCTACATGTGTGTGTCTACATGTGTGCGTGTGCGTGGCTGGGGGAGGCCTTTTCTTAGAGGACGTACTTCATTTCCTTCTTTCTTTTGTCTTTGGAAAAATCTCATGATGAAAACTCGTATTTGCCAACTTTGTTAGCTGCGTGCGTGCCTTGGGGTTGCTGCAACCTCAGTACACGCATTTGTCTTCGTTTGCAAACCTTTTTCAGAGCGACATATCTTTATATTGATGTAATAAATGCCTTTTAGTGGGTTGTCAAAGGCCAGGGGCGGGGTCTCTCTACAGAGAACTTTTACTTTGTAATGGAAGTGAATTGTCTCTGAAGGGTGAAGGCGGGCTGTCCTGGGATGTACCCTGTGCTCTCCTGTGGAGGAGAGGGGATGGCTGAGGACACTGGCCCTTACCCCAGAGCCAGGCAGCATCCATCCCTGCTGTTTGCATCTGAGAGCAGCACAGGGCCTGGGAGGCCGGCCTGAGTGCCCAGCTCAGTCTGCTCTGCCCCAGGAAGGCCTTGCCCTCGGCCTTCCCACCTGCTCAGATCCTGCAAGGTTGGGGTCTGCCCCTTCTTTCTCGCCTCTGGAGCTGTGCTACTTCAGCCCGGACAGCCCTGAGAGAGGAGCGTCCCACCCACAGCCCAGGAAGCCAGGCCCCAGGGCCCCTCTCCTTTGGCCTCCGGCAGTGCAGACCAAAGGAGACCTTTTAAGGAAAGAAGCTGTGTTTCGCTGAAGACCTGGCCACATGGGACCACTGGGACTTCAACCCAGCCCATTGGTGGGAAGGTCCTCTTCGGGGACTTTTGACAGCCATATCCCTTCCAGCACACCAGGTGCCAGGTGAGCTGGTTCAGACCCCTCCAAGGGTACTCCGGAGACCTCACACGTGGAGCCAGGCCTGGCCAGGGTGGGGGCCTGAAACCCACTCCTCCATCTCACGGGGCTCACGGCCTACAGCAACCTGCAAGCTGCCACTGGCCGGTGACACTGACACCTGACCAGTGTCCAGAACCTTTGCCTTTTTTTGTTCCCCGTGAAAAGCAACATGGACATTTCCTTCTAGTCCTTCCAAGGAGGGGAGAGAAGTATGTGTGTGTGTGTGTGTGTGTGTGTGTTTGTGTGTGTGTGCACTGAGTGAGAAAGAGAGCAGGCTCGGGAGACCCTGCCCAGGGTAGGGGGAGCTTCCTGCTTTGCACCATTTGGTGGTCGCACGCCCCGAGGGCACCCCGACTCTGTCTCCAGGAGTCTCATCAGCAAGAGGCTGACAAGTCTTTCTAGAAATTCTACTGCACTGCCTGGCTCAGCTGCAGCTGCAGACATTTCTGCAGGAGGAGCAGGTGTTTCTGTCTTCTGTTCCTTCTAGGGCCACCTGTCCCCTTAAACACAGGTCCACGTTGTGTCAAGAACCTAGTGCATCTGTTTGTGTCTGTCAGTGTCTCTGTGTCAGTGTTCTCGTGGGTGTCTGCACGGTACCCGGCCGCCGTTCTGCAATGCATCACTCCCGCGGAGGGGGTGCAGATCAGGCGCCGCGCTGCGCGTTGTTGTTCAACAGTAGCTTTTTCTTAGATAATCGTGCTTCATCAGCGCCTGTCGGGTTGTGGCATCCTTGGATCTGCAGGGATCTTCTCTGTTTGCATGTTCCTCGGGGTGGCGTGTTCCTTGCTCCCTGGGTCCGACGTGTGTTCCCGCACCTGCATGGACTGCCCTGGTTCTGTGTTGTGTGCCGAGTGCCGCCCAGTGTTCTGTGACCACCCGTGTACTACTGAAAATGGCTGGGTAAGCAAGCCAAGGGTGTTGGAGGAGGTCAAGAGAGAGCTCAGTTTCCCTCTCCCCCTCCCCAAACACACCAAGAAGCATTTTTAACGTGTAGGTTGAGAACAAGCCTAAAGGATTCCCATAGCTGGGAGCCAGCGAGAGAGCTTGGAGTCGCCTCTCTAGACCAGATCTAGCCCCACCCTCACTCCAGCCATCTCGGAGCCCTTGTGCAGGCAACACTCAGTGCGGGCTGTGCGGGGTGCTCCCCTGCCAGCACCTCCCACCAGCCCCGCCCCTGCCGATCTACTGGACCGCAGACCACCTTCTGCCCCCGTGGGCCAGGTGGGAGCTGTCCGTTCAGGACCACGAGCCATCCTCTGCCCTGACTAGCGAGGGGCAGAGCACACCCCAGTGCTTACGCCTCCACCCCTGCAGCCTCCTGGCCTGCTCACCTTCCTCGCCCCTCCTCTGACCCACCCATGGTGCCAGGGCCGAAGCTGACCTTTAGCTCCCTCCCGCCCCTTGCTAGGGTCTGAGCCAAGCCCCTCGACTCCCTCACTGTGTTGACACTTGGCACTTTGCTGGCCCCGAGAAAGGTCGATGACACAGCCGCAAATCTAATCCACGTAGTTCCCATCTACTCCTTAATCTGATTGATGTTCCCTCTTGCACTGAATAATACATGCCTCTCTCAGGTAAGCCATTTTATAAAACAAGAAGATAAAAAGCACTGTTGAGGCAGTGTTTGCTTTTGCCGAGCTGGTGTCCGACAGCTCCCTGGGTGTCTGGGGTGGGAGAGCTGTTGATAGAAGCTCTCCGGGCCCTCAGGGGCTTAGATCCCACTTGAGTCGTAAGCCTTCTTGCTTTTGATAACACAGTATTATTTCTCTTACTGTAGAAGAAAAAGTTTATTACCAAACAAGAGTATTTTTATGAAAGAAAAGGACAAACCTATAAATTAACTCAACCTATTTCTCCCTTGAAAATACTTTCAGGCTCCACCAAAATGTAGAACTGAAAGCATGTATTTTGGAAGAAAGAGATACATTTTGTATGCTTTCTTTTCCTTTTGTAGATTCCCAGTTTATTTTCTAAGACTGCAAAGATCACTTTGTCACCAGCCCTGGGACCTGAGACCAAGGGGGTGTCTTGTGGGCAGTGAGGGGGTGAGGAGAGGCTGGCATGAGGTTCAGTCATTCCAGTGAGCTCCAAAGAGGGGCCACCTGTTCTCAAAAGCATGTTGAGGACCAGGAGGTAAAACTGGCCATTTATGGTGAACCCGTGTCTTGGAGCTGACTTACTAAGTGGAATGAGCCGAGGATTTGAATATCAGTTCCAACCTTGATAGAAGAAGCTTGGGTTACATGTGGTTCACATTAAGAGAATAGAATCCTTTGGAATCTTATGGCAACCAAACGTGGCTTGACGAAGTCATGGTTTCATCTCTTAAACACAGTGTGTAAATGTGTTCAACTAACGATGGGAAATGTATTACTTCTGTACACAGTGGACTTAAGCGCAATTTGTTGAAAGGGAACAAGTCATTGAAGAGAAAAAAAAAAAAAGCCCAATACTTAGAGTCCCAATTTTGTCTTATTTGCCAAAAAAAGAAAAAAAAAAAAGCAAACCCCCTAGAGTTGATATTGTTATAATGTATATACTGTATAATATGAAAGAGAATCGATGTATCTTACTTTTTCATTATTTGCTAACCAAAGCTGTACATTTTTCATATGATCTGCAGCCTTTTGGGTATTAAATGGGTCAAAACCATGGGACCTGCCACCTCCCATCAGCAATTCTGGAAATGCACTATTTCTACTGGTATTCTTGCTTTTTTTTTTTTTTTTTTTTCATTTTTCTTGCTGAAATGACATGAATTGTTGAGTTTATTTTTACACAGTAAAGAGTGGAGAAAGACTGTGGTCTCCTTAGAACGTCTCTTCTTTTCCAAGGCTTGCCAATGCCACCTCCCCCTGCAGCCACCCCTCTTCCCCAGCCAGGTGCAGGTGACCCTCACCCGCAGGGGGTGTGTGCCTCGCTTGTGCATTGCCCTGTGCCCTTTAACAACCCCACACCATCTGGTGACGCTGGATGTTGCATGGAGGGGTCTCCATTTCACAGGGGCAGCTGACACAGAGGCAGAGAATGGCTCAGTGATTCCCCAACTCAGTGAGGCTGCTCGGCCTGGGATATAGGGTCACTCCCCATTCCTTGTCTTCTCCTGGGTGGACTCGCGGTCCATAGCAGGGTCCGGGTTCGAGGTGGCCCAAGCTTGTGCCGAGGCAACTCTGGCAGTCCTCTGCCCCAGCCTGCTAGCAGGTACTTAGCCACGTCTGGTTGCCTTCCCGCTTCGAGAGTCCCAGGAACCTTCCCTGCACTTGTGTGAGAGTGTCTGAGAGTGTCCCTACAAAGGGATAGATGGCCTCGGGAACGCTGGGCCTCGGGCTGAGCTTACCTCCCTGTCCCCCTTGTGGACCTGGCTTGACTCTGGATGTGTTTAGAGCTTGCGAGCTGTTGCCTCCAAGGGACAGAGTGACCAGGACCCAAGTGCCCTGGGGTGAGTGATTCTAACACACTTACAACCTGAAGTCAGGGGACATGGAGCCAAAATCACCTGCCCAGTGGTTTGGTTGGTGCCCCCCACCTCACACACACAATGCACACACACACACACACACACACACACACACACACAGGGTTGGCAGAAGGGACTGGTCACTCTGGCTTCCTATTGGCATCGCCTGGGGATTCCCTGCCCAGTGCTCTGGTGTTCCCTGGCCAGGAGTCAGGAGTGGGGGTTTGGTGGGTGTGAGCGAGCCACCTGTCACCTGTGGAGGGAGAAGGTTTGGCCTCAGCAAAGCAGGCAGGGAAGCCCCTGTATCCCTGCAGGAAGAGCCTTGGTCAGGAGAGAGAGGCCCTGCCAGGCGGGAGGCCCCTGGCCTGTGTTCCCAGAGCCATTCTCACTGGGTGGTGTTCACCCCAGGGTGCACGCTCATGGTTGGGCCCAGGATTATGCCGATTCCAGCGGCCCCAATGGACACACCACCTCATACCTCCCACTCAAGAAAGTGCAGAGTTATGTCTGTGATAACGTCACGCATACATTTCTAACTTCTATGTGAGAGTGCATTCAAACACTTAGGTTCTTTAACTATCATTAGATGCGAAGTACTTTCTGCACTTCTCACACCTGATTTTGGCTCATCCATGAATGCCTTCAGGGGCTGTGGAGCTAAGAACAGCTGCTTGGAAGGAAGCCACGGGCCTTGCAGCTCGGTGGAGTGAGGTGGGAGTCTGGGCAGTGGGACATGGGCGCAAGAGGTCAAAGCCAGAGGGTGTCTTGGAAGTCATTAACTTCAGCAGCCTCTCGGGTGCCTGAAACTGTTCTCGGCTTGCACACTTCTGGTGATGTGGAGCTCATTACCCCAGAGAGGTAGTCTGTCCTATTTTCAGACAGCTCTGACTATTGACAAGTTTTCTTTTGCGCTCCTATCTCTTCTTTTTCTGACATTTCGTGCTTGGTTCCTTGCATTGAGCTACAGCTCCTGCCCATCTGTCCTGACACAGGAAGACGAGGATCCCTGAGTCTTCACCAGTTCTGCCCCACACAGCAGCCTCCTCAAAGTGCACTGGGCCAGGGGCGGTACCTGCATGGCAGGTACTTCTGTCTCTGTCCCTGTGGAGAGGGAGATGGTATGTCCAAGACCTGTAAGATGTCAGGGCCTTGAGGGTCTGGGCTTTGAAGAACCTTGACGGTCGTCTAGTCCAGCTCCCCCACTGTTCAGATGAGGGGACTGAGGCCCAGAGGGACTGTGTGGCTCGTTCAGAGTTGCGCAGCTTAACATCCAGGAATCAGAACCTGGGATTCCTGACGCCCAGCTCAGTGCTCTCACCTGCCTGGCTAAACCGCAGGGTCCTGAGCTGTACTGTGGGGCTGGTAGTACTCTCTCTCAGGGCTGTGAAGATGGGATGAGGAGCTGTATGCACAAAGCCTGGTATGAGCAGGTACAATTGGGGGCAGACCCCCTACTTTGTGCCATACCAGGATACCCTCCTCCAGCTTTGTCTCCTGAAGGCCGGACACCTCCCCTCACTGCCCACGGCCCTTCCCCATGCATCAGTCCCTCCTGGGACGCCAAAGACCCAAGGGGAGCTGGGAAATGTTGCCTTCAGGTTGGACCATGGGGCACCCCAGCTGCAGCCCCCGGATCCCAGTGCCCCCCATGTCATCCACACCAGGAAGCTCAGGATGTCTGGGGGTCCCCTTCTCAGCTCCTGAAGGCTGCATCCCCCACCCCCATGTGGGACTGCAGGGCACCTGTCCTCGGATCTCTCCCTCCCCACCCACTGAGCTGCTCCAGGACTTGTCAAATCCCCCACCCAAGCCCCCTAAGCAGCAGCAGGGGAAGCTGGACCAAGCCCTGGAAGGTCTGGGGATGTGGCTTGAAGTGGCCCTCTGCAAATGCAAGGCCTCTGGAAGCCCCTGCATTTATCCTGGGAAAGGGCCTCTGGCTCCAGGTCCCCCAGCTGCCCTCTTCCTGTTTTTGGTGCTCCAGGAAGCCGGACATGTGTATGGCCTTGAGCCCAGCTGTGGGCTCCTGGAGCAGAGGCATCCCAGTTGAGGGAGTCCTGGCCTGCTTTCTCCCTGTGCCCATTCCCTGCGAGGTAGCCGGGGGTGGGCTTATCCCCAGCAGCACCCTTTCGCTGGCACACAAGCTCCTTCAGCTCAAGGAGGTGGCTGATCACACACCCACACTCATGCACAGCTGAGTCCCTGTGGCCTGGGCTTGCTGAGACGTCTGCCCCACGGCCTGAATGTCCTTCCTCTCCCAGATGCTAAACGCCTGGCCTGGGGTGCTCCCTGGAAATGCCACAGACTCTCCCTCTGCACTTACTGGTCACACATTACAGTCATATCGGATTTTTAAATAAATGTTTCTAACAGTTTAACTCTTAAAACCTGGAAATTGGCTGGGCATGGAAGCACATGCCTATAATCCCAGCACTTTGGGAGGCCAAGGTTGGAGGATCACTTGAATCCAGGAGTCCAAGACCAACCTGGGCAACATAGTGAGACCCCCATCTCTACAAAAAGTTTTAAAAAGCTGGGAGTGGTGGCCTGTGCCTGAAGTCCTACCTACTGGGGAGGCTGAGGTGGGAGAAGCCCTTGAGCCTGGGAGGTGGAGGCTACAGTGAACCATGATCCCACCACTGTACTCCAACCTAGGTGACATAGCAAGTCCCTGTGTCAAAAAAAAAAAAAAAGGTGCCCCCACATTGGTTTGTTATGGTTTGAACTGTGTCCCCCGGAAATACAGCTCCAAGTCCTAACCATGGTGCCTGTGAATTTTACTGTATTTGGAAACAGGGTCTTTGCAGATGTGTTGTCTTTATAAGAAAAGGAGAGGCCGGGTGTGGTGGCTCACACCTGTAATCCCAGCAGTTTGGGAGGCCAAGGCAGTTAGATCACCTGAGATCAGGAGTTCGAGACCAGCCTGGCCAACATGGTGAAACCCCATCTCTACTAAAACTATAAAAATTAACTGGGTATGGTGGCACATACCTGTAATCCCAGCTACTTGGGAGGCTGAGGCAGGAGAATTGCTTGAACCCAGGAGGCAGAGGTTGCAGTGAGCCAAGATCGCACCATTGCACTCCATCTTGGGTAACAAGAGTGAAACTCCATCTAAAACTTTTTTTAAAAAAATAAAAAGAAAAGAAGAAGAAGAGACACAGAGGAAGAGAGACAGCCTGTGATGATGGAGTCAGAGGCTGGAGGGATGCAGCCGCAAGCTGAGGAGTGTTGGAGTGACAGAGTGAGACCCTGTCTCAAAAACGAAAACAAACCTGAAAATCCTTTTGTCTCATAGCTCCTCTAAGAAGGACACTTACATTCCTGAGACTGACCTGGTCACATGCGGAGTGGGCAGTGGCCTCCCAAGCCTCCATCTTCCCCACCCCATCCCAGCATAGAACAATAGGTTAGGGCCAGGTGCGGTGGCTCACCCCTGTAATCCCAGCACTTTGGGAAGCTAAGGCAGGCGGATCACTTGTGGTCAGCAGTTCGAGACCAGTCTGGCCAACATGGTGAAATCTCATCTCTACTAAAAATACAAAAATTAGCCAGGTGTGGTGGTGGGTGCCTGTAATCCCAGCTACTCCAGAGGCTGAGGCAGGAGAATCACTTGAACCTGAGAGGCAGAGGTTGCAATGAGCTGAGATTGTACCATTGCACTCCAGTCTGGGCAACAGAGCTAGACTCCGTCTTAAAAAAAAAAAAAAAAAAAAATTAGAACAACAGGGTAGGATCAGATGGCCTTTGGGGTCCCTTCAGGCTCTCTCTGGTGCCCAAGGGCTGGCCTCCAACTCATGAGGACCCATGGCATCCCTCTGTGGAGGCCACCAACCCTCCCTGCGCAGCCCCCTCCTCCCTGCTGGCCCTGGAACTCGGCCCTGCCACACCATTGGTCTGGTGGGCCTAGGATGTGCCTTCACCAGACTTTTCCTCAATGGTGACTTCCCCACTGGAAACTCTGTTGCCCTTCCTCAAACCTCAGGCCAGACTCCTGCCCACTGACCACAGTGTGTTTAAGGTCTGGACTCCAGTGGTGGGCCAAGGTCAGGTTGTCTCCCAGAAGTTTCTCAGCTACCATGTAAATGGGGTTGAGACAGGTGCTTGTGGTGGGGTCTCCACATTGGAGGTCAGTAGCCCCCGCCAGGATCCCCTCAGCATTCTCCCATTAGGGACAGTGGAGGGACTGGCCAAGAGGGCAGGTGCAGGAGAGGAAGTGCCCCGGTCCCAGTCTTGTAGACATGCAGTCATTTGCGCCCATCCCAAGCAACTGCCTGGGCCAGTGGTCCAGCGGCTGGCCAGCAGCCGAAAAGGAGGGGTCTCTGGAGGCCGGCTGCAGCCCAGAGTCCGTGAAGGCAAGTTGTGGGGGGCGGGTATGAGTCTGCGTGCTCGTGTGCCTGTAAGACATTGCCAAAGAAGCCGTCTGTCCCCTGCTTGATTTCTGTGCTTCCCAATTCAGGCCAAGGTGGGGGCCATCTGCTAAAGTGGGCACAGAAAACACATTTTCACTGTGCAGAAAATTGGCTTCCAAGGAGAGGCTGTGCTCAGCACAGAACCAGCCGAGAGCAGTGCAGGCAGACAAAGCGGGGGCTGCTGCAGAACCCGGGGCAGGGCTGCCCCTCCACGCACTTCCCTCTGCTCCCAGCTCCCCCGTGGCTAGGCTCCAGCCTGCTGGACCACCCAGCACCTCCGATGCATCAAGCCCCTTCTTGGGGGCCCGTGCATGGGGGCTGCATGTGGGGGCTGCTGCCCCTCTTTCATTTATTTATTTATTTGTTTATTGAGACAGAATTTTACTCTGTTGCCCAGGCTGGAGTGCAGTGGCGTGATCTCGGTTCACTGCAACCTCCACCTCCCAGGTTCAAGCGATTCTCTTGCCTCAGCCTCCTGAGTAGCTGGGATTAGAGATGGGGTTTCGCCATGTTGGTCAGGCTGGTCTCAAACTCTTGACCTCAGGTGATCCACCCACCTCAGCCTTCCAAAGTGCTGGGATTATAGGTGTGGGCCACTGTGCCTGGCCTCCCTCTTTCTTTCAAACGCTCCTCTTCTAATGAGACATAATTCACAAACAATGCAATTCACCTATGGAAAGTGTGTAATTCCACGGCTTTTGGTATAATACAGTACTAATTTTTAAAAATTGTGGTAAATATAAATAACACCAAATTTACCATGTTAACCATTTTTAAGTGTACAATTGAGTGGCATTCAGGACATTCACAATGTTGTACAACCATCACCACCATCTATGTCCAAAACTTTTTCATTACTGCAGACGCTCTGTCCCCATGAAGCAATAACTAAGTCCCCGTTCCACCCCAAAGCCCAGCCCCTGGGAACCTCTACTTTACTTTCTCTCCTTACGAGTTTGCCTGCTCTGGGCGCCTCACAGCAGTGGAATCCTACAGTCTGCCCAGGTGCCTGACTTCTGTCACTCGGCATTGTGTTGCCAAGGTCCATCCGTGCTGCAATGAGCTCAGGTGTTTCTTCTTCTTCTTCTTTTTTGTTTTTGAGACGGAGTCTCGCTCTGTCGCCCAGGCTGGAGTGCAGTGGCGCAATCTTGGCTCACTGTAAACTCCGTCTCCTGGGTTCACGCCATTCTCCTGCCTCAGCCTCCCAAAGTGCTGGGATTACAGGCGTAATCCCTCTTCTGCCTCAACGAGTAGCTGGGACTACATGTGCCTGCCACCACACCCAGCTAATTTTTTGTATTTTTAGTAGAGACGGGGTTTCACCGTGTTAGCAAGGATGGTCTCTATCTCCTGACCTTGTGATCCGCCCGCCTCAGCCTCCCAAAGTGCTGGGATTACAGGCGTGAGCCACCACGCCAGTGTTTCATTCCTTCCCACAGCGGAATAAGATTCCTCTGTGTACACAAACCACATGTTGTTTATCCATTCCTCTGCTGAGGGACACCTGGGTCGTGTCCAGCTTTTGCTTTTGTGAATAATGCTGCTAAGAACATGGGTGCCAGTGTCTGTTGGCGTCCTTGCTTTTAAGTATATACTCAGAAGTGGAATTGCTGGATCATATGAGAATTCTATGTTCAGCTTTTTGAGGAGCTGCCAAACTGTTTTCCATTCCCAGCAGCAGTGTACAGAAGTCCGATTTCTCTGCATCGTCGCCAACACTTGTGATTCTCTGGTTTTAGACAGTAGCCGTCCTAATGGGTGTTAACTGGTTCTTCATTGTGGTATGTTTGTTGTTGTTGTTTTCTTTGTTTTGGGGATGGATTCTTACTCTGTCACCCAGGCTGGAGTACAGTGGTGTGATCCCAGCTCACTGCAACCTCCACCTCCCGGGTTCAGATTCTCCTGCTTCAGCCTCCTGAGTAGCTGCGATTACAGGCGCTGCCACCATACCTGGCTAATTTTTGTATTTTGAGTAGAAACATGTTGGCCAGGCTTGTCTCGAACTCCTGACCTCGTGATCCACCCACTTCAGCCTTCCAGGGTGCTGGGATTACAGGCGTGAGCCACCGCACCCAGCTAATTTTTTTGTATTTTTAGTAGAGACGGCGTTTCACCATGCTGGCCAGGTTGGTCTCGAACTCCTGACCTCGTGATCTACCCACCTCGGCCTCCCAGGGTGCTGGGGTTACAGGTGTGAGCCGCCGCGCCCAGCCTCTCACTGTGGTCTTGATGTGCATTTCCCCGGTGGTGAGGGATGGTGAGGATTTTTCATGTGCTCGTTGGCCATTCATGTGTCTCCTTGTGAGAAATGTCTATTCACATCCTTGCCCTTTTGGATCAGGTTTGTAGTTGATGAATTTGTAGAAGCCCTTTATATAGTCTGAATATTAATCCCTTATCTGGTAGATAATTTGCGAGTATTTTCTCACATCCTATGGGTTGTCTTTTCACTTTATTGATAGTGTCCTTAGATGCAAAGAAGGCTTTCATTGGGATGAGGTCTGATCTATATTCCTTTTATTTCCTGTGCTTTTGATGTTGTATCCAGGAAATCATTTGCTTCATTAAATCCTGCTCATCCCTGACCCGCGCCCCCTAGTATAAACTAGTCTTCCTGGCCATTCTGTCCTGTCGCACCTGACCTTCCCGTCCAGGGCGAGCCACGCTCTCTGGGTCTGCACAGCCCCGTCTCTCCACTCGGGATAGGCACCCCGCAGGCAGAGGCCTTGTCTGTTTTGTTCCTCATAGAAATCCCTTCTGGCTTGAACATTCTTGGCTCTGGGTGTTGCTCTTCAGAATTTTCGTTCTCTAAGAATCACAGAATGTTAGCGCAGATGTAGAAAGAAGAAAAAAACAGGAATGCTCTTTGCAATAAGAACGGACTGCTTCACATCCAAGGGAATCAGCATGACTTTTACACCCCAGGGGTGTTTTTGGATCTTCTGGATCTGAGAGGCGATCTCTACCCTCTCCCTTGCCTTCAGGGGTCCAGGTTGGAAGGAGAAGGTGAAGGGCAGACAGTACTGAACTGCTCGGACAAAACGTGAAAGGCACTGTGGTTTTCTCAGACATCCTGGGAGAGAGGAGGTGAGAGCCCATGGAACCAGAAGTTAGGGGAAGAAAAGAGGTGATGGGGTCAAGAAGGGCAGGGAGAGACAGCTGAGGTCACAGCTGGGGTCACAGGGAGGCACCCAGCT
Source organism: Chlorocebus sabaeus (assembly GCF_047675955.1). NCBI lineage: Eukaryota > Metazoa > Chordata > Mammalia > Primates > Cercopithecidae > Chlorocebus > Chlorocebus sabaeus. The sequence continues at coordinate 78,069,514 of NC_132919.1, read as the reverse complement.
GCCAAGAGATGCCCCAGGTTGTCACCTGTAAAGTGCAGTCCCCATTACTCCAAACAACAGCAAATGCCTGCTGCCCAGACGGCCCATGAGAACGATGCTTCACAGGAATGAAGGAACTAGGTTGTGTCTCGCTTGGACCACCCACTGAGTCCCCCTTGGAAGTTGGAAGTGCACAGGGAGCCAGCAGGGGGAATGGGGATCCTCCCTGACCCTGGGCTTCCACCACACGGGTGGAATATGTCACCCCAAATCCATGCCCACCTGTGACTAGGGCTTTATTTGGAAATAGGGTCTTTGCAACTGTAATCAAGTTAAGATGAGGTCAGGCTGGATTGGGTTGGGCCCTAAGTCCAGTGATTGGGGCCCTGATGAGAAGAGGAGAGGACACAGCCGCACGCTTGGGAAGGACACCGCAGGATGACAGAGGCAGAAGTTGCAGCGATGTCTCTGAACCAAGGAACACCAAGGATTGCCAGCAGCCACCAGAAGCAAAATGAGAGGTGTGAAACACACTCTCCCTCCAAGCCTCCAGAGGGAACCAGCCCTGCTGACCGCTTGACTGTGGACTTCTGCCTTCCAGAACTGCCAGAGGATGAGTTCCGAGGCACTAGTTGGTGATATTTGTTTCGGCAGCCCAGGACAGTGGAGCGTCCTTAGGCTGGGGGAATGGGGAGTACTAGGCGGCTGACTGGGCTGGCCGTGGGGTCTGTCTCCAGTTGAGGGCTGATCCTGTTTCAAGAAGGGGCCAGACCCACTTCGGGTGGGGCAGAGGCCAGGGTCGGAGCTCTCCAGGGCTCCGGGGTGTCCAGGCTGCTGGCCCCTCGGCACCTGGCGGTAGAAAGGGGAGGCCTAGGGGCCGTCTGGTCCAAGCCTCGTGTGCATTCTGCACCCACCAGCAGCCAGCTTTGGTCTTGGAGCAGAACCAACGGCCCACAGTGGGGCCACTGACACCAAAGAACATCTGAGGAGCCCTATGGGAACCATACGACCCCAGGAAAAATGCACCAGCATTTCACCCACTCTCCCTGTTGTGGGAATTCGGTGGTAGATGGGCAGAGGGACCAGAAGACCCTAGGGTTCCAGTAGGTGGAAAGGTGGAAAGGAAAGGGGCAGTAAGAGCCACCAAGGGGACAGTGTGGGGATGGAGAGACAGTGGCAAGGCCGCAGGGCCGGACTCAGCCACATGGGTCCCTGAGGCGGAGGCTCCAGGCAGGGACCCGGTGACCATGAAGGGTCCGAAGGAGGAAACTGCTCAGCCACACAGGAAACCAGTTTGTCAGGAAGAATGTGGACAAGAAGGGCAGTGGCAGGTGAGTCAGAGGCAGCTGAAGGTCAGGTGACACCCAGGTCTTGAAAAAGAGAAGAGCCACCTGCCCTGGCATCACTAGTCACTGGCCTGGAGGCAATTTCATGGCTAAGCTATGTCATTGAACACCAATACCAGAGAAGACCACTGTGTGCCCGAGATGGAGCAAGATACACAGGATCATGTCGGAGCATAGGCAGAACACAAGCATCGGCTGGACCTCAAGGATCACCAAACCACCCCGTCCTGGCTAATTTGAGTGACTGCTGCTGCTTGATCAATTTCAGCTTCAGCTGCGCTTTGTTCTTCCTGCCTTCTAGATAAAAGTTATCAAGACACCCAGCTGTGGAGTCAGCCCTGCTGCCTTGAGCCTCTCCCAACTCCTCCTCCTCCCTCCATGTTCTCCCAACACGAGGAGCCTTGTGGGTCCTTCCTAACACCCTCTCACAGCAACCAGTCAACAAACGTGGCTTGATTTCACTGCAGCGCGTTCCTGGGGTCTTTGGTTGGATGGTGAAGGACACTTTGGTTTTATTCTGAGTGATAATGAAAGCCACTGGGTGGCTGTGAGCAGAGGAGAAGTGGAAGTGATTTTGGAGACACTTTCTGGGGAGTAGCCAGGAGGCTGTGTCTGGGGGTGGAGGTGAAGGCAGCTGCGGAAGATCCTCTGTGGCTCTCGGGGTGGGGCAGGCTGGAGGAGAACACGCAGATGGCCTCTCTGTGCCAGAACTGCTTTCCAGGAGCTTCTGACAGGAGAGGGCAGTTGCAGAGAGCTGGACAGCAGCTCCAGGCAGCCTGGTGAGGCTGAGCACCCAGCCAAGAAAGGAAGAGGCGCCCACTGCCACAGCCACCCTAACTCCCTCTGGGCAGAGGAGCCACCACACTCAAGCTAGCCTTTAAGACAAGAGTTGAAGGGAAAGACAAAATCAACCCGGCTCTGCAGGCACCAAAGAGCCAGGACACGTGAAGGCTGTGCAATCCATTCCCCAGATGTCTGATGTGGGCGGCAGCATGAAAGGCTGCTTGGAGGGGCGGTGAGGTCATTCCCACGATTCTGGAGAAGGGTCAGGTGACTGTGTGCTCAGCAGGGGGGCTGAGGGGCCAGACTTGTGGATCGCTGACAGCTGGGTCAGAAGGGGTGCTCACCGGAAGGGGTGTCCCCCACCACCCACCCCAGTTCACACTGCTTCTGGCTTGTGCCCAGGAGAACAAGCTAGCCTTCCAGGGGGCCAGGGCGACAGTGGGCATCCTCGTGCTGCCTGCTGCGGTGAGACACGTGGGACACGTGTGTAGGCACCTCTCCTCCTTTGATTACTAGTGCTGGGGGGGCTCCCCAGAGGTCCCCAGGAAGTGCAGAGGGAAAGGCTTGGCATCCATCCTTGCTGCCTCTCTCCTCCACCAGACTGCTTCCCTTCCTTCTCCCAGGACCTGGCCGCACCTGGAGGGTGGATCCCTCCACTGGGCCTGCTTGCTTGAACTTCCCTTCCTCCCCTGCACTAGTAGGCCCCTCAGGCCTCCTGGGGACACTCTCCCCCAATCCCCCACCTCACCCCCTCACTCCTGACCTAGAAGGAGGTCAGAAGAATTTGGTACTATGGAAAGGAACATGGGGCATGGAGCACTTGAGGACACTCCCGGGACCCCCTCTGCAGGGGAAGGTGGAGCTCTGGGGCTAGAGGCTACGACAGCACCAGCCAGCTTAGTGCACATTTGTCTGAGTCCTGAGTCCCCGTGTTGCTGGGAATGTGCTGAAGGGGTGAGGCAGGGATGGGCTGTTAGGGAGGAAAGGGAACTCTTTGTGAGTCACATTTCAGACGCCTCCATTCCCATTCATACATTAGGGTCTGTGGGGGACTGGGGCACATCAATATATTGTTAGACAAAAAATGTATATGCAATATAAATGCATTAAGAAAAAAAGACTCGAAGAAACTATTCTTAAATGTTAATAGTGGGTCTATGTGGCAGTGGGATCCGATTTTTATACAGTACTTTCATGTTTTCCAAATTTTCTACACCAAGCACGTGTTAGTTATATAATTTAAAACTTATTTATTTATTTTTAAACCAAATTCTTCAGCCAACTGTGCTTTTCCCCAGTTGCAGTAACTTTCCTTTCAGTCAGGTTTCTGGGTGAATTCAAAGAACAAGGCGGCCTCCCAAGCCCACATCATGTCACGTTCATATTTTCATTCTTCCTTCGTTGGGCAGGCTCTGCGGAGGCCGAGCGCTGGGGCTGGGGTGAGAATGGTGTCCCTGTACTTAGGGAGTTTCCAGCTAGCGGCCTTCTCCCTTCTCCCGCTCCTCAACCCATCCCCTTCCCTGCCCACCGAGGTCGGGCTCTGACGGGAGCGGGCCGCCCCCTGCCTGATAGGTGTGGCCTAGGGAACCTGGGCTGCCCAATCGCCCTCCTTCTTTCCCCTGCGGCAGACCCCAGCTCTGAGCCTGGGGGGCAGGGAGGCCGAAGGGGCCTGTTAAACGCTGGGTGCTGGGAAGCCGCCCCCTCCAGGGAGCCCTCAGGACCTCAGGCCAGGGCTGGAAGCGAGGTGAGGCCGGAGACCAGGGAAAACGGGCGGCCGGGGGCGGCGCGCAACTCGGTAAGGAGCCGGGCGGCGGGGGACAGAAGCTCCGGGTGGGCGGCCGTGGCTTCTCCGCCGCCAGGGCGGCGGGCCGCGGCGGGTGTCAGAAGGCTCTGATTGGGCTTTCTGCGGCCCTGCTTCCACCGCCCCCAAACTGCCCAAGAGCTGCAGACAGCAGCAGAGCGCCCGCAACACAGGGGCGCGCCGCGCGGGAGCGGAGGAAAAGCTGGGGCCCAGGCCCGAGCGCAGAGGCGCCGCCGCGCGGGCTCCGGGAACGCGGACGCAGGGCGGGGTTGCCACGGCAACGCAGACAGGAGCGCGGTGATTGGCGGAGCCGCGGAGAGGCGGGACTCGGGAGGCGTCTCGCGAGTGTTAGGCTTCGCGGGCTTCCGGCCGGTGCTCGTCGCGGGGACCGACGAGTTTAGGCTTCCGGCCTGGGCCGTGTGGGTTTTCCCATCTCCTCGCGTTTCTGGGCGCCAGGCACTAGGCGGGCCGGCCGGGCTAGCGCGAGACCGCTGGCGGGAGAGTGCCCGGCGACGGCCCCGAAGCAGCCCTGGAGGTGGTAGCCGGGGACGCCGAGGTCAGGGAGGAAACCAATCCGAGCGCGGCCCGTCGGGGCCCTGGCCCCTCTCCCGCCTCGTCCGGTCCCGTCGGGCCGCCTTTAAATGCCCGGCGCCTCGCACCTGCTAACAAAACGAGCTCCTGCTGTTCCCCAGCTCCGTAAATGGCGCCCCTGGCCCTCCCCAGTTCTCAGGCAGAGCCTTTGCGGCCTCCCTGACCCCTAACACCCCGCATCCAGCCCGGCAGTATGTCCCGTTGGCTGTGCCTTCGAAATTTCCCCAGACCTGACCTCTCTTCTCCCACCTCTGCCACCGCCCTGCTCTGAGCCGTCTTTTCCCGCCGAGATGACTGCAGTAGCCTCTCAGCTGGGTCTCCCCGCCTCCACCTTCCCCTCCCGAGTCTCCTCAACACAGGAGCCTGAGCGATCTCGGAAAGTACAGGAGGTTATGCCCCAGTGTGGTTCCACTTCCCTGGGTTTAAGTCAAAGTCCTCACCGTGCCTGCAGGCCTCCCTGGTCTCTGCGCCGTGGACTCCGGTCCTCCCTGCTCCGTCCTGCCTCAGGGCCTTTGCACCTGCTGTTCCCGCGGCCTGAAACACTCCTCCCCTGAAATCCTGTGACTCCCACTTAGTGAAGCGACCACCTACTAAAAACCGTGCCCCCTTCCTACACAGATGCCTCTGTCATATGGAGTTACATCCCCATAAACCCATCATAGGTTAAAGCGTTGTAAGGCAATTTACGGTGTGTTTATCCGGATGTAATCCCATCCGTAAGCGGAGTATACTGAATGTGTATGGCGTTTGCACCACGGCAAAGCCAAAATGTAAATCAAACTCGAAGTCCAGGACGGCCTGTGGCCTGTACTCCCTTGCTTTCCCTCCCCAGCTCTTAGCGCCATCCAACATCGTTGATAATGTAATTTGATGTGTATTGTCTGAAAGCACCAAGACGGCACAGTTTCTCTCTTACTCAGATGCCAGTGGCTACTCGGTAAACACTGTAGACTGAGGGAGTGTATGAGGAGTCTTTTTTCCTCTCCCTCTTCCTCCTCAGGAATGGGTGAAGATGAAGTCTGTAAGGCAGGAGCTGGATCAAAGAAATGTCCCTGGTCTTGTCTGTGTGCAGGCTGTTGTTTGAGGACTCTGCTCCAGTTCTAGCAGCGATCGGTGGCTCCCTTGGGTGACTCTCCAGAAGGAAGGATGCCAGCATGGACTGGTGCCTGCTTGCCAGATGCCCCGAGCAGCTCATTCCTCAGGAGGCCAGGGGCGCCTCAGGAAGTCCTGTCAAATGCAGTCACTCTCAGAACCCTCTGGGCTGAAAGATGTCATTGATTTATGCTGGCAGTCCGCAGCACTGTGCTAGGTGTTGAATTGGCTGAAGAACACTTCTATTACCCTCAAGGCCCCTTAGTCTGGTGGGAGGGAATGATGGGGAAGAGGCCGTGTGGAAGGCACAGAGAAGGAGAAGAGTGGGATCAATTTCCAGGGTGGGGTCTCTGGAAGTCCTCTCAGGGGTCCCCGGGGGGCATTTCTGCCTACAGCAGCAGGTGTAAGGTGTGAGCCATGGATGGGAAGGGAAGGAGCCAGCCATTGTTGATCGCTTCCTCTGTGTTAGATGTGGCTCTAGACGTCAAGCTCACATTTACACAATTAGCCTTCCTTTACAGAGGAGAAAACAGGCTCAGAAAACCCCTGACCCAGATTACACCACTAGTAAATTCAGGATTCAGGTCTTCAGTTGAGCTCTTCGTGGCCGGGAAGCCCGTGCTTTTCCCAGGGCGCGATGCCACTTCCCAGGCTGGAAGCCAGACAAGTATCCGGGGCTGCCTGGAATTGCATGCAAATGTCCGGACAGCCGGCTTCCTCGTGGGCCCCAGCACTGGCAGAGGAGCTCTTTGCCGGGCATGTGGCTTGGGCAGGCCAGGGCAGCCATCTGCCAGCCAGCCTTGTGGGGAGGAGGCCATAGGCCACCCTGCAACCAGATGCTCCTGGACCAGTCCTGGGCCCCCAAAGGCACTTCCTTCAGGAGACAGAGTCACCTGGTCCCTCTCTTCCCTCTCATCCAGTTCCAAAGTCAGGGGTTCCAGGGCTGTGTCAGCAAGGGGCCATTCTGACACTGTCCTTCTGGCATGGAGCATTGTGGCCAGGGATGGACATCTGGTCTGCATTGACCCCCATGGCCAGGACATCTGTGGCCCCACGGAACTCAGTGGCAAGGAGAGTCGGCAGCAGGGAAAGGCCACGCTCTGCAGTGTGCCTGCCAGGTGGCAGAGGATCCCTGACACAGCCCAGCTGGCATCTACCCTTGCCACTGAGGCTTCCTGAGGGCAGCCCCCAAGGGTCCTGCCATGCCAGGGCTCCCCTTCTGCCAGGCAGTGGCTGCTTAGACTGAGGGAGGGAGGAGCTGGGAATTGACTATGACTGATGGTGCCAGGCCGGTGGGATCTGGAGCCCACAGATGGTGGAGGATGGGGCACAGCTCCCACCCCTTGCCTGTGATGTGCCCTGCCGGTGGGCAGAGGCATCCAGCCTGCTCTGTAGAAGTTGGAGATATAGACTGGCAGAGGGAGAAGCAGAAGAGGCGGCATCATTTTACAGAAGGGAAAGCTGAGACCCTGAGTGGGGGTGGATATGCATGGATGCCCTGTGGGCTTCTCGTGTTTACTCCTCTGCACAGGGCCCTATTTTTCAATGGAGGAATTAGGGCTTGAAGGAAATGAAGTGATGTTTCCAGGGTCCCCTGGCTAAGCCAGTTATCTGGTCCTGGCCGGTGCAAATCTGAGAGGGGGACTAAGCAAGCCCTCAGGCCAGATCCCGGGTTTGCTCCCTCAGCCACAGCAGGGAAGAGTTGACCTGAGGCAGCAGGCCCAGGATCGAGGGTGACGCTCCTCCCAGAAGCAAGACGTGGTGAGGTCCCAGATGGGCTGGGAAGGTGGCATCAGGGCTTGGTTCAAGGGAGCCTGCTGGCTGGCCTCCAATATCCACCTGGGAACAGCCCCCCAGGTGTGCCCCTCGAGCAGCTAACCTCTAATCTGGCCACCCCCCAACTCGCTCCTCAGCACTCCAGTGGTCAGGGTGTCCCCTTCCTTGCTCCCTCCCTGCCCCTCCTCTTGGCAGCAGCAACCGAGGCCTCCAGCAGGCCAGAGGTCTTCCCACAGTCTCCTGGGCTTCCTGCCCAAGGCAGGGGCTGATCTCTCAGGGATGGGTGGGACTTCCGGCTGTGCCGTCGGCGGTTCCCGGCTGTATCAGTTAGCTTTGACTGTGTAACACATCACCCCAAAACTTAGAGGCTTCACACGACTACCATCTCTTATGCCTCACAGATCCCTGGGTTGCCTGACCAGTTCTGGTGTGGGCTTCCCTGCTCAGGGGGCAGCTCCCTGAGCTCGGAGCCCTTACTGCAGAGCTGCCACCTGCAGCCTACATGCTGGTTCTCACCACACTGTGTCCCCGCCCTTCCAGCCCATGGAGTCACACATCGCCACCCAGCCCCCAAGGACACACTCATGGAACCCCCAGCCAGGCGTCCAGACTAAGCCACCAGGGTGGCTCCTCTCAGCCCCACTCCTGACCAAAGCTTCCTGCCTATCAAGCGTGGGGACCACCTGCAGGCACCTCTGTCCTCAATGCCACTCCGGATGCAGAGGGGAGCCTCCACCTTCCCTGGCATTGTCACTGTCAGCCTTAACAATAGTTTGACTTGGTTAAGCTCCTCCAAGGGCCAGGGAGGCCAGGCTGGGGCAGGAAGGAGCAGCCTGCACCAGGTAACTGTGACAGAGCAGACAGCCAATGGGCAGAAGAGAGGTGCCCCCTGTCGAGACCAGAGAAGGCATCATGGGGTGAGGAAGGATCTGATCCCAAGGTAGGAGGAAACATCCTGGGTCCCAGGGTCCCTCGAGCAATCTGCATTGTAAGGGAGGGTCCCTCTGGGGCCAGGAGATATATCAGGCAGTGGTGGAAAGACTGCATTTGGGGGCCAGATCTGAAGGGCCCTGGAAGCCAGGCTGAGTCGTCTGCCTTTGCGAGCGATGGGGAAGCGTTGACGGGCTTTGAGCCCGAGCCTGCCAGGAGCACAACGGAGCTTCAGGAAGCAGCTTTCCAGTAAGTGCCGGGAGCCTTCTTGGAAGCAGGCAGAGGATGAATTATAAATAAACAAACCAGAACCCTGCAGCGGCGTGGGCCGGGTGGGAAGAGGGGAGAGACCGGAGGCAGGGCCTCACTTGGGTGCTAAGGCAGCCCCTCGCCTGGTCCCCACCAGCCTTCCCACCCTGCCCTGCACCCCGGCCTCGGGGACTCAGCGGCCTCCCTGCTCGGGGCATTGGCGGGGACCTCAGGCTTCTAGGACCAACTTTGGCCAGGCTGCAGAGGGGAAGCCTAGTGTAGACCCCCACTGTGGGATTGGGAGGCCCCCCTGCCTCTCACAACTCCAGGGGTGCAGGCCCAAGTCTCTCTCACACCCAAACAGGCCCCGTGGCCACTCATCCGTGTGGGAGGCGTCTCACCAAATGTTTGAAGGGGAAAAAAATCCCATTTTCTAAGGTGTTTTTTTCCTTTCTATTTTTTGATTATTTTTCTAGATGACTTCATTTCTAAGAAGGGGGTAGTGGAGAGAAGGAGGACAGGGGGAGGGAGGACTTGGGCCCTGAGGAGGCTGCGGGGACCGGAGCAGCGTGGGGGGAGGAGAGCGAGAGGCAGGCCCAGGGAAAGCCCAGGCCTCTTCAGTCTGGGGAATGGGGGGCTGGTGTGACCCAAGCCCAGGTGTGTCCCGAGCCCAGGTGTGTCCTGAGCCCAGGTGTGACTCGAGCCCAGGTGTGACCCAAACCCAGCTGTGTCCCAAACCCAGCTGTGTCCCAAGGCCAGGTGTGTCCCGAGCCCAGGTGTGACTCGAGCCCAGCTGTGACCCAAACCCAGGTGTGTCCCGAGCCCAGGTGTGACTCGAGCCCAGCTGTGACCCAAACCCAGCTGTGTCCCAAGGCCAGATGTGACCTGAGCCCAGGTGTGACCCAATCCCAGGTGTGTCCCGAGCCCAGGTATGACCCGAGCCCAGGTGTGTCCCGAGCCCAGGTATATCCTGAGCCCAGGTATGTTTGGAGCCCGGATGTGACCCGAGCCCAGGTGTGTCCAGAGCCCAGGTATGACCCGAGCCCAGGTGTGTCCCGAGCCCAGGTATATCCTGAGCCCAGGTATGTTTGGAGCCCGGATGTGACCCAAGCCCAGGTGTGTCCCAAGCCCGGGGGCCTGCAGTGCTGGCTGTGAGTACATCTCCCTCCTGACTTCCCACGGACCTGCCGGCCACCTGCGCTCCCACGAGGCCCTGTGGGGAGGTCGGCTCTCCTCCAGTAGGAGGGGAAGGGTTTTCAGGCCTTCACCCCAGATTTCTGGCGTGTGACGCCCCCACCCCCCACCTGTCCCAGAGGCAGAGCTGAGAGCAGTTCCCCATCCCATACACCACCTGGAACCGGCAGAACCCACTCTGGCCGGCTTAATGGAACCCAGTACAGGATATTAGGAGGCTCATAGAACCTTCCGGAGAGCCTCGGCGGCCACACAGCCAGGAACAATGGCCCGACCGTGCAGTCTTCCCCCACTGGGCATGGACCCAGCAGCCCACACCTGCTATTCTGAAAGCCAGGGCCCCACCGCCATCCCCCACTGGTCAAGGGGTTCTGGAGGCATCAGCTTCCTGGCATTGCACACCTCTGAGGCCGAGGCTGGCAGGGGTGAGTGGAGCTGGCTCCTGTGCCTGGGCTCAGGCTGCAAGGGAGGCAGGCCCAAGCACAGGACGGTGCTCACAAGGTGGTGGCCACCCCAGCACTCCCTGAGCCCTCGAAAGACTTTCCCAACCCCAATGCCCAGCAGTCTGCCGGGCTGGAGAGACGGGGAGGGAGGCTGCGTCCCTCTCCTGGGGCTGCCATCACAAATGACCATCAACCTGAAATCAGCCGACATTTATTCTCTAACAGGTTTGGAGACCAGACTTCCAAAACCCTTCTGGAGGCTCTGGGGGGACCCTGTCCCAGGCTGCTTTCCCAGCTTCCATGGGTGCTGGGGACCTCGGCACTCCTTGGCCTGTGGATGCATCTCTCCCACCTCTACCTTCCCCTGTGGGCCTCAAATCTCCCTCTGCCTTTCTCTTTTGAGGACACCTGTCATTGGATTTGCGGTCAACCCTTCATGCAGGGTTATTTTATCTTGAAATCTTTAACTTTATTCCATCTGCAAAGACTAATTCCAAAAGAGGTCACATTTTGAGGTTCTGGGTGGACACCTCTTTTTGGGACCACCATTCGGGGCCCTACCACGGGCATGAGAAATGGGCACAGGACAGGCAGAGGGTGAGGGAGGAGGAGAAGAGGGAAGGACATGGGTGTTGGCTGGGACTGCTGGGGCAGGAGGAGCCAACTGCCTTGGGACTGTCGTCCTGGACGTGGGATTGTCTGTCCTCTTACGCCCGGGCCTGCTCGCCACTGCCAGATGGTGCTTCCCACCACCCTGGCCTCCTCACCATTGCCTGGCATGTCCCAGTTCTAGATGCCATGAGCACCCCACTCCACCCTCCAACAGCTTCCAGACCCCCTCCGAGCCTCAGAGTCCTGGGTTCTCCTGAGTCCCAGAGGCAAGAGAAGCTGCCGCATTCCTCCCACCCAAGCCAGCCTCTTTCTTGGGTCACTGAAAGGAGAGTAAGCCCCACCATCCCCTCATCTCCCAACTCCCCATAGCCCAAAACTCTTCTTTCTCCTCCCCAAATCTCTTCCTGTGGTGTTTAAGCCATTTCTTCTGATGAGGCTCCCAGGGACGGAGACCTGTCAAGGTGCATGGAGCCATGGGTCAGACTGGGGCATGAAAATGTCTGCACACACTCTGATGTTCCTATAGTCTCGCCTTTGAGGGAGACCCAAATCCCATTTCAGGGATGAGGAGAGAGGTTTAATACCTTGCTCCAGAGTTCACAAAGACAAACCTGGACTTGAACCTGAAATGACTAACTCCAGCTGTGACTCTTTTCTCTGATTCCACCACAGGGGCTCAGTCCCATGAGGAATACTGTCCCTGCTGAAATCCTTCTGGGGACAGGGAACTCGCCACCTCACAAAACACGGGCTAAGGCCAGGTGTGGTGGTTCATGCTTGTAATCCCAACACTTTGGGAGGCCAAGGTGGGAGGACTGTTTGAAGCCAGGAGTTTGAGACCAGCCTAAGCAACATCTCAAGACGCTCTACTATATATGTGTGTGTGTGTACATGCACACACACTAGCTGGGCGTGGTGGCACACACCTGTAGTCAAAGCTACTTGGGAGGCTAAGGCAGGAGGATTGCTTGAGCCTAGGAGGTCAAGACCAGCCTAGGCAACATAGTGAGACCCTGTCCCTACTTTTTTTTTTTTTTTTAATTAGCTGGGTGTGGTAGCATGTGCCTATGGTCCCAGATACTTGGGAGGCTGAGGCAGGAGGGTTGCTTGAGCCCAGGAGGTTGAGGCTGCCACGAGGCGAGATCGCACCACTGCACTCCAGCCTGGCCGACAGAGTGAGACCCCATCTCAAGAAAAAACAAAATAAAACAAAACAAACAAACCAAAAAGACTGTGGGCTCTACCAATAGTCCCAAATGCCAAGAAAGCTTCCTTCATGGAGGGAAAGCCCTTCTCTCTCCATGGAACTCAGTCCACTGGCCTTGGCGATGGGCGGCACTCCTGGCATGCAAGTCTTCTACAAGACAAATTCTCTGTTTCTTAGCCCGCCCTTAAAAAGTAGGGCTCTGGGCCCCTTCCCCCAGGAGGGTTTCTCTCCCCCCAGGAGGGTGTCTCCCCCCAGGAGGGTTTCTCTCCCCCTAGGAGGGTTTCCGGCCCAATCTGTAACGTCAAGTACCCGCCGTGTCCTTGGGTTGTGAGGCAGCTGGGGAGGGTGACTTTGGACAGGTGTCCCGGGCACTGTGCCCCAGTCAGGTGCAACAAAGGGATGGGCTGTGCCTACTTTGAAGGTGACAGAATCTGTCTGCCCAGGGCCACAGTCCAAGGGTGAGGCCCTTTTGGGGTGCCTGTCATGGCATCTGGTCATCAGCCACCTTGGCCCCTGCAAGCTGGGGCTACCAATGGGCACTCCTGAGCAAGGCCTGAGAGGGACCTGCCAGTGTCCGGGAGCCACTCTGCCAAGGCTCAGGGGCGATGTCATACTTTGAAAAAGAAAAAGGAAAAAAAAAAAAAAGGCAACCACCAACAAACTGAGAGGCTGAGTCACAGCCAGGCGGAGGCATCTGTCAAATCCGAGAGAGCCATGGTGGGGATGGGGGCCCCCTTAGGCTTGGAGGGGGAAGGGGTACAGAGGGGCCACCTGCCCCGCTTTCCTGCACTTTTGGAGGCACCAGGCAGCCTCTCCTGGAGGACATGTGCCCTTCCAGTGGGGTGCTCTGGTCAGGGAGCCCAAGGGGTCGAGCAGACCTTGGGCTGCAGCCCAGCCATTCATCGGCCCCTGGCCGGGGCCAGCCACCCCAGCTTGCTCAGCCTCAGTCTCCTCTTCTGTCTAGTGGACATAAGGGCGGCTCTCAGAATTCTTGTGCCAATTACAGAATCGCTGAGTGCTCAGAGCAGCCTCCGGCATAGGACAGGGACCGAGCACAGACAACCGTGCCCTGTTTGCTGCCATCAAGAAAGAAAAGTCCCTCACCCCCGGAGCTGAGATGCTGGAGGGTTTGTCTGTGGGGTCCTCCTCTCTGCTCCAGGCCCTCCTGACACCCCAACAAATCAGCTTCCAAAGCTGTTGCTGGCCTTGGGCTGTTTCCTTGCCAACTCTCCCATACTCCCTCCTTCCTCGGGTCCCAGTACTCCTGAGGGGTCTTGGATAGTGTGATGGGCTTTGGGGGCAGCAGGGGCAGGGCAGGATCTTCTACCCCGACCAGCATCCTGCCCAGTCTGGCAGGTCCCCTCAGCATGGGGCTCCTGCTGTGGCCAGGCAGGGCCTGGGGAAAGCTGGCGGGCTCCGAAGTGGCCTCACTTAACACACAGCATGGCCCCAGCCTTTCCGGGAGCCACAGTCTTGGAGCAAGGGGCGGAGGTGTAGCCCACGTGCCCCGGATCAGTCTGGCAGGGTGTGCTGGCGTCCCCTGAAAGGAGGCCCCTGCAGATGGCAGGCATCTGTGCGTGGAGGACGCCTTCATCCTGCCAAGGCACAGGGCTCCGGAGCGGGAAGGCACCCTCCAGACCATCCACACACACTCCTGGGGCCCGAGGCCTGGAGAAGGAAGGGACTTGCCTAGGGCCACCTGGCCAGGGGTGACAGGTCTCCCAGCTCTGATCAGGACCTCTAAGGCTCTGCATCCTCCGAGGCTGAGCCCAGGTCCCCTGAGCCTCTGGTCCAGGAACCCGCTGCACGGGCCTCTCCCCAACCCTGGAGCCCATGTGATCCCAGCCCCCCTCCCTCTGATGGCTCCCGGCTCCCCCGGCTCCCCCACCGGCGGCGGGTGCCTGCCTGTCCCGCCCCCGCGCTCCCGGCGGGGAGGGGTTCCTATGGCACCCCTTCCCCCGCACACACTTAGCTCACTGGCAGCCCATCTGCCCCGAGACGGCAGCAGCAGATGCTTGGATGCACAGCGGTGCCTGCAACTTGGTCGGCCCAGCGCTTGTGGCGGGTGTGCACGCTGCCAGCCAAGGTGGGGGCCTGGGCCCTGAAATGCCCACCCAGCTGGGGCAGAGGCCCCTCATCCAAGGCCAGGCTATAGAAAGATTAGGACACCCAGGTGCTTGCCAGTGCTGGGGACAGGGTGTCGGCAGAGCTGGAGTCAGAGCCGCCCTTGCAGCCCCTCCCCACCAGCTGCACCCTCACCTCCCTGACTCCCTGGGGAAGGCCCAAAGCGTGTAGATTCTGCTCCCAGGCCCCAGCCACAAGGAGGAGGCTGGTGGGCACCACCCCACAGGGGCTGCCACTGCCCAAAGTGCATGCCAAGGTTGGTGGCAGAAGGTCTGGAGCTTCCCAGCAGCACAGAGAGTTAGACCCTCAGCTGGGGCTCGGAGAGCAGCCCCCTTACCCTTAGCCTGCCTGAGCACCTCAGGCTCTGGTACCCCAGACCCACCCTCCAGGTTCTGCTCAGCGCCCTTCCTCTCTCTCCTGAGTTCTCACTCCCACGAATGGGGGTGGGGGGCAGAGCTGGGTGCTAGGAGGTAGTGGCCACGGCCCCTGGATGCACATGGCCAGTGGGTGGATAGGCCTGGTTTCCATGGCAGCAGCCTCCAGCCCTGGGTTGGAAGAGGAGGGTGCTGAGGCCCCCAGAGCCTGACCTTTGGCCAGGCTCTCCCCACGCCCTCCCCTGCCGCAGCAGCAGGGCTTTTCATGTGTGGGTCCCCAGCTGGGCATAGGAGGGTGAGCCCAGCATGGGGCAGGGGCCTAGGGACTGGTGGCTGCAGTGCCCCCAGTGATATGGGGGTGGCACCATCTCCGATAAAACAAGACTCTGGCTAAGCCTGGAGCCCTGGGGACTTGGGCTTGACACTGGGCGGAACGTCCTGATTCCAGAAAGAATGAGAGCATCGCCAGGATCTGCTCCCAGGGCTGTTCACAGCCTCCAGCCCAGAGTCCTGGGTAAGAGGTGTGGGGAGGCGAAAGAGGCCTCAAGACGGGAGAGGTACAGCCTGCAGGGCGGAGTGAGGGGGACAGCTTGCCTCCTTAGGACCCCAGTAGCCGAGCCCCCAGAAGCGTCTGAAAGCCACAGACTCCCAAGGAGCGGGCAGCCTCCCCTCCTCCCGGCACCCCCGCGGTGTGAGCTGCAGACACACAGGCACACCCGCACACATGCGCACGCCCCCGGGCCGCCTCTGCTCCCCTCGCGGCTTGCGTTTGTTTTGCTCAGGCAGGGCTGGAATGGGGACACGCTGCACTCTCGCAATTGGCAGTTTCCTCCAAGCCCCCCATGGAGGTGCCATATGTCCACATCATGAATAGGCTTGAGGATCCGTGCCATGGCCTGGGGGGCTGGGAAGAGGCAGCTGCCAATCACCCCCAAGTAGGCAAGGGGAGGGGGCTACCAGAGGGGCAGGGTGGGGGCACAGGCAAAGGCCAGGGGACAGGGTGGGGCCAGGGCTTGGTCACTGGTTCTCACCAGGGTGGGACACATCCCAGGTGACCCAAGGGCCTTTGCTGAAGAAAAAGCAAAACGCAAAAAGTCCTGGGCTTTGACCTTGATAAGTGACCAAAGTCCCCGAATCCTGCCCCTTGGTCTCTGGCCCGTCCATGTGCCAGCCGTCAGCCCAAGCCACCTCCTCCAGGATGCCTCCCTCCTCCCTGCGCCTCTACGCTGGCATGTGCACCCTGTGAGCCTTCACCAGTGAGGTGGATCCAAGGCCTCCCTTGTAGGGAGGAGAAGGAGGAACCAGGTTCAGCCAGCACCAGTAGGGGCCACACTTTAATTCCCACAACACTCCGAGAACTGGGGATTATTATCTCCATTTTATAGATAAGAAAACAGAGGTTCAGCAAGGTTTTACTAAACTGTTTCAAGATCTCCCAGTGCAGTGACGGCAGATCCGGCTTCTGCTCAGGTCCCTACAGTGCACTGTCAATGGTTCCTTGCCCCAAGCCTGGAGCAGCCCCGTCCCCTGCTGTGCCTGGGCACCCTCTGCCTGGTGGCCACCCACCCTGCCCCTCGTCTAGGGGACCTGGTTCCTCCTCCTCCACCTCCCAGCTCGGTGATGCACTCTCTGTCCTGCCCCCACCCTCTCACTCCCACTTAGATGAACTCTTCTCTCCTCCTCCCAGCTCTGTGATGCTGTCACAGTCTCTCTGTGTCTCTGTCCCCCTCCCTTAGAATGAACTCTTCTCCCAGCTCTGTGATGTTCTGTCCCCCACCTTAGAATGAACTCTTCTCTCCTCCTCCTGGCTCTGAGACACTCTCTGTCCCCCCATCTTAAAATGCACTCTTCTCCCAGCTCTGTGATGCTCTGTCCCCCTCTTAGAATGAACTCTTCTAGGTCCGTGATGCTGTCCCACCCTTACCCCCTTAGAATGAACTCTTCTCTCCTCCCAGCTGTGATGCTTTCTCTGTCCCCCCACCACCTTTAGAATGAACTCTTCTCTCCTCCTCCCAGCTCTGCGACGCTGCACCCCACCCCCACCTTTAGAATGAACTCTCCTCCCTGTCCTGAGGATGCTGTTACCCACCTTGCTCACTGCAGAGACCACATGAGACAGGGTCACCTGTCTGCAGTCTGCACGTGTGTCCCTCCCTAACCCCAGCCCTCAGTCACCTCTCCCACCCGTGCCCGGTCCAGGTCTGACATGCAGGTGACTGTGGAATGAATGAATGGACACAGGCAGGTACAGGCAAGAGTGGTGCACCGAGCCTGCGAGGCATGAGCGCAGAAGCCTCCGCCAGTGTAGCCGCAGCCAGCGTCACACTGTCCCTGTGGGGTGGAGGGGCCGCCCCGCTCCAGACTCCACAGGTCCTTTCTCTCATTCCTGGCCCTGCTGGATGCAGCGACGGTGGGTCGGACGAGCTGCTCTGGGTTAATTGGCTCTCTCTTCCTGCCAGCATGATGGATCCTGCTTGACATTTCCCCAGATAGTTACTTGATAACCAAGTAATTTGTCATGGAGACCTCGTTATATGCCAACTGGGTCCCCTAAGCCGTTAGCGTCTGTGCCCCAGAAACAAGATTGGCAAGTTAATAATGGAGCCTTAATCACGCTGTTCCCTGCTGGCACTGGAATAGAATTACCTGGAGACAAGATGGGACGCTGTTGCTCTCCTTGGGCCTTGGAGATGAAGCTTCATGAGAGATCCTGAAGCCACTGACCCTTCTTGAGAGGGTCCCCTGACCTCGGTGTTCTCAACCAGGTGTTCCTTCTCCTGGCAAGAGTGCCGTTCTACTGAGAAGCCCCTCTCTACAAGGTGCTCTGAGGCTGGTTCAGGCTCTAGCTCTGCACTGGGTACTTGGCCCCCCGGCCCTAGGCCACAGTGAGGGGTTCAGGGGAAAGCATGTGACTCAAGTCTGGCCAGCCAACAAGTGTCAGTCTCGGGCCTTCGCTGGGGCCGCTGGGACAGCAGGGCTCACTCTGCCGAGGATTGTTATGTGGGTGAGGAAGCAAGGTTGGGCTGATGAGGGAGCAGCCTCTTGGAGAGGAAGGGAGCCAGGGCCAGGCCGTGCAGGGCAGTGCTGCCTCCTGGAGTGAACTAACGAGGTCCCAGCTTTGCTTAAGTTGGTTTTTGTCACATGTAACCTGGAGAGTTCTGATTATACACAAGGGATCGCCACTCAGACATCCACCTGCTGCAACTCCAGGATTCAAGCTGTCTGCCGGGGCTACATGGAGGAGCCCCCTGGGGAGGAAGACCACGTGTACAGAGAGGCAAGGCCTGGGAGAGATGGCCTGGGCTGGGACGAGGGCTGGGATCGGCAATCTTGAGGAGGGCCTGGGGTCTGCTCCCCAGGTGGTCTTGGGCGGGAATGGAGGGGAAGCCTGGTGGAAGCTGAAGAGGAGTGAGGCTGGAGGAGAGGCTCCGGCCCCAGCCTTGACTTCAGCACCAAGGACAGCAGCAGCGCAGTCCCATACAGTGAGGCAGGCCCGGCGCAGCCTGGCCTGGATGTTTTTAATTTTAAAAATCTTTTATTTAAAAGTAAATAGTGATGGAGATGGGGTTTCCCTATGTTGTCAAGTTGGTCTCGAACTACTGGGCTCAAGCACTTCTCCCGCCTCGGCCTCCCAAAGTGTTAGGATTACAGGCGTGAGCCACTGTGCCCAGATAGGCTGGACGTCTTTAATGAACCAAAAGGAGGTTTATACTTCCATGGCAGGGTTTGGGATAAATAAGTAATGGGTACACAGAATATCCACCCAATCCCCTAAATGAGGCAGTTATTAAGTCCAGGAAAAATAAGAGGTTGTACAAGAAAGGAAATGTAATTACAATACATTACTCATCTGGGAAGAGTGTATGCTGAGAAATAATAGTGCATACATTGAATTCTGATTCAATCAAAAGGAGAAGCTGGTGGGAGAGTGTGGGGGGGCATGTGTGAGAGAACAAGCCTTCAGCCGCCATCGTGGGAAGGACACGGGTAAATTTCTCAATCTGAAAAGGAGAAGAAAAAAAAAGCAGCAGCAGCAGGAACATGAGCATGGCTATTCAGAAGTAAATACCAAAAAGAATCAACTACAATCACAGAAAAGTTTGCCTCTGAGAAGGGGGAATCAGGAAAGAGGTGCTGGTTTTTCATCAGAAGCCTTGTACTGTTCGATTATTCAAACTGTCAATTTATGATGTTGATTAAAAGCATACATGAAATGTAGGCCAGGAGCGGTGGCTCACGTCTGTAATCCCAGCACTTTGGGAGGCTGAGGCAGGTGGATCATTGAGGTCAGGAGATTGAGAACAGCCTGGCCAACATGGTGAAACCCTGTCTCTACTAAAAATACAAAAATTAGCTGGGTGTGGTGGCGCGCCTGTAATCCAAGCTATTCAGGAGGTTGAGGGAGGAGAATCAGTCGAACCCAGGAGGTAGATGTTGCAGTGAGCCGAGATTGCGCCACTGCACTCCAACCTCAGTGACAGAGCAAGACTCCATCTCAAACAACAAAAAATACATGAATGTAAGTAATTAAAAAACAAAACCAAAAATTCTCAAGCTGCTCCCCACTCCCAGCTCTCTGTCAGGCCCACACAACTCCAGGGTAGGGCCCCAAGGCCTGTCCTGTCTTCCTGGATTCTGCACCTCCTCCCCTGGCCCTCTCGGCTCTCCTGTGCTCCCTTCATACCCCTCTCTGGGCTGCTCTGGGTCTATCTGTGGATCTGTCCTGGTCTTCCTCCCTCCTGCCTTAGCCTGCCTCCCACCTTGCCTGCCTCTTTCTGCACTTTACTCCCTTTTGGGTTCTGCCCATGGCAATTGGAGGGGAAGGGGTGCCTGTCCCTGGGGAAGGAGCCCAGCCCTGTCTACAGTGCCTGCGGCGCCCGCAATAGCTGTCAGCTGGCCGCTTTAGCTGCACCTGCAACTGGCCCCACACCAGCCGTCCATGGTGGTAGGACATAGAGGAGTTGCTCCTGCTTGCCGGGGAGGTGAATCGGGGATAGCAGGCGGCGCTCCATCATCTCCATGACACCTCGCCTAATTACACCGCGTGCTATTCATTTGGATGTCAGCGCTGCCGCATGGCTTTGCCCTTAATTAATAATTTGGTAAAACTCCACTCGGGGCCTGGCCAGGGAAGTTCAGCAGGGACTGCTAAGGCTGGGCTGCCGCCGGGGTTGGGGGCCAGGCTGGTGAGCACCTCCCCCACTAGCAAGTGTGGGCTCCCTCAAGCATTCCCAGGTAGCACCCCTCCACCCAGAGTTCCTGTTTGAAAGACCAGAGCCTGGGGGGAGACAGGGATGGGTGAGGGGTGTCTGCAGCTTGGGCACTGTCCCTGGAGGAGAGGGTGACTCAGGCCTCAGGGCACCTGTTGGATACACCTTCCTCCCCCAAACACCATGGCTTATTCTAAAAGCATTGGTCACAATCCATCCCACTGATAAGAGGCTCAGAGAGGTGAAGTGGCTTACCCAAGCACACACAGCATACAAGTACAGAGGCCTTGGTCTGGAACCCAGGGCCCTGGTTGCCTGTGCACAGCCACTTCCACCAGGACAAGGAGCCCCAGGCCAGGCCCTTCAGGGACTCTTCTGCAGAGGAGGCAGGATACAGGCCCTGGGGTGGGCGTGTACCAGTCACCGGGGTATGAGGGGCAAGGCTGGCTCTCCTGGAGCCCATGCTGCCCTTGGCCCTGGAGGACAAGGTCCCCATGAGAGGTGTGTGGCTCAGGTCAGATGCTGTGCAAGGGGCCAAGACCCAGCTCAGATCCAGATTCAAACAGTTCAATGCCTGTGGCCAGAGTAGGGGTGGGGCTTGGGACAGCTAGGACCACCAGAGGGGCCCCTCCCTGGGGCCTGACCTTGGCCAGATCCTAAAGGACCACTCCAGTCCTGGTGTGTCTTCTGATCCTGAGTGCCATAGGAGAGGGGACGCAGGACCGACTGGGGTCTCAGAGGCTTCAAAGGCCAGGCCCATGCGATTCTTGGAGTGTCTCCCTCCCAGCCTCCAAGCAGGGTGGGGGCCTGGGAAAGGGACACAGAGGCCCACAAGTGAACAGGAAAATCTATTTGGATCCGACTTGAATTATTAAGTGGTTCAAGAATATTCTTAGCTCTGGGAAGGCTGTGGTCTGTAGAGACGGACTTTACCACGGCCCTATTTTTAAAGTTCTGTGGGTAGCAGTCGAGACGCCACTGCACTTAGAGCCCCCCAGCACGCCCCTCTGCCTGCTGCCAGGGAGTAGGGTGGGGACCGGGCAGGGGGCACATGCCAACCCTGCAGACCTCCACCCTGCAGGGGAAGGGCATGTGATGCAAGGACGGGAAGTTGGGGTTCCCCCACGTACCAGGTGTCCAGGTCCACCCCTGCCCAGCCCCTGGCCTGTGAACCTGCTCCCCCAATTCTAGCCCCCCTTGACCTGCACACCCTGTTTCCCCTGCTTCAATCCCCTGCACTCTACTCCCCCAAACCTGCCCCCCTCCCCCAGAGCAGCCTTGGGGAAAGGGGCTGGGCCAGCTCAGGGCTGCCACTGTACATCCCCAGGGTGGGCTGGCATCTCAGCAAGCTGCTTTTGACTGAAGGAAAAAGAATCAAGCTTTTCAAGAATTCAAGTTAGTTTTATTCAAAGGTCTTACTGAGAATCCTAGACCCAGGCCCCAGCCCAGGAGCAGCCTTAGAGAGGTCCTGTCTGACTGCCCGGCTCAGTGTCTCGGCCCACTGCTTGGATGTCGGGGCCGGGGCTCACGACCTGCACAGTCAGTTCCATCCAGCTGGCTCCGAAGTTACATGACAGCAGAATCACACCAAGGCTTGGGCGTAAGAGCACTTCTGGTTACAGATTACAGAAGCATAATCGCTAACCTCGGCCAACATTTTCTCACGTGCAGGAAGAGCCAAGGACCAGGGTCCTTCATCTTTTAAGGAATACAGTGACTCAGGCAAAAGACGCGGGGCCACATGTTCTTTCCTGTTTTGTTTTCAAAGCGTCCCTCTGGAGAGCCGCGGTGTCACTGAGTCAGGGCCCACAGAAATGAGCACACACTTAGGGTTGCTGCTGACACGCCCTGCTTCTCCTCACGCAGTTCATGTGGCCATCAGGCGGGGCTGAGGACCCCTGGCACGCACCTGCACCCCAAATGGACTACAGATGCCACTTCCATTTCAACTCTCACCCCTTTAGGGTTCAGAGCTCCACACCCACTCAACCCCAAGCCAGTGGCAAAGCTTCCTGAGAGGCCGGGAACTGCCAGCCGTGAGTTCCACACCACCTCCGCCATCCCCCTGAGACCCTGCTCCCCCAAAGACAGGCCTTACTGTGGACTTGGTGGGGTGCTGGTCAGGAACTGCCGAGTCTTTGGGGAGGGGGTGCTGGCTGTCTGTGTGGGGAGAGCCTGGGAAAGGCATGCAGGCGGATGTGGTTGGAGCCCTGACCCTCTGAATCTTGGGCTTAGGTGAGTCCTCAGCAGGTGCCCTGCACTCCCGGTCCCCTTGCCCAGCCAGGTCACTGCTCAGCATCTGCATGGTCAAGGAGGACTCCCCCAAAACCATGCACAGCCAGACGGCCCAAGCTAAAAGAAGATGCCAGTGACTAAAAGCAGGAGTGAAGGCAGGGACGTTCTCAGAGACCTCACACACATCAAGAAAATCCCAGGAACAACAGTATGCCAACAGATTAGATAACATGGACGAAATGGAAAAATTCCTAGAAACACACAAGCTAGCAACTGACTCAAGGATAGACAATCTGAACAATCTATAACAAATACATAGACTGACTCAGAATCAAAACTCTCCCAAAGACCTGAGACCAGATAGGCTCACTGGCAAATTCTACCAAAGGTTCTAACAAGAATTAACACCAATCTCTCTCTTCTAAAAAAAACAGAGGAGGGAACACTTCCTAACCCAATCTATAAGGCTAATATTATCCTGATATCAAAACCAGAGGAAGACATCATAAGAAAACGCCAGACCAATATCCCTTATAAATACAGATGTAAAAATACGCACCAAAATACAAGTAAATCACATTTAATAGCAGAGTCAATGGATCATACACCATGACCGAGTTGGATGTATTCTAGAAACGGAAACTGGCTCAACATATGAAAATCAATCAATGTAACACCTCACACTAACAGAAGAATACAGGATCTTTTCAATAGAGGCCAGAAAAGCATTTGACAAAATCCAGTACCCTTTAAGGATAAAAACACTTCACGAATTGGAACTAGAAGGGAACTTCTTCAGCTGGATAAAGAGCATCCTTGAAAATCTAACAGCTCACATCATATATAGTGGTGAAAGACTGAAAACTTTTCAGTCTTTAAGAAAAGTTTTAAAGATTAAGAAAGATTGAAAAGTTTTAAAGATTAAGAAAGATTGAAAACTTTTCCTTAAGATCAGGAACAAGACAAAGATATGTGCTCTCACCACTGTGTTCAACAAAGTGCTAGAGATTCCAGCCACAGCGATTAGGCAAGAAAAAGAAAGAAAAGGCATTCCGATTGGAAAGCAGGAAGTAAAAATAGGCCAGGCACGGTGGCTCACGCCTGTAATCTCAGCACTTTTGGAGGCTGAGGTAGGAAGAAAGCTTGAGCCCAGGAGTTGGAGACCAGCCTGGGTAACATGGTGAGACCCTGTCTTCACAAAAAAAAATCTTAAAAAATTAGGCCGGGTGCAGGGACTCACACCTGTAATCTCACCACTTTGGGAGGCTGAGGCGGGTGGATCACGAGGTCAGGAGATTGAGACCATCCTGGCTAACACAGTGAAACCCTGTCTCTACTGAAAAAACAAAAAAACAAAAAATTAGCCAGGCGTGGTGGTGGGTGCCTGTAGTTCCAGCTACTCGGGAGGCTGAGGCAGGAGAATGGTGTGAACCCAGGAGGTGGAGATTGCAGTAAGCCGAGATCGTGCCACTGCACTCCAACCTGGACGACAGAGCAAGACTCCGTCTCAAAAAAAATAATTAGCCAGGCATGGTGGCGCATGCTTGTAGTCCCAACTACTCTGGAGGCTGAGCCAGGAGGATTACTTGAGCCCACGAGGTCGAGGCTGCAGTAAGCTGTAATCATGCCCCTGCACTCCAGCCTTGGCAACAGAGCAAGAACCTGTCTCAACAACAACAAAGCAAAATGGTCTGGGACAACTGGCTACTCACAGGTATGACATGGGACCTGCTCCCTCACACCATACACAAATTCCAGTCAAAATGGATCAAAGACATAAAGGTAAGCACTAAAACTATACCCATCTTAGAAGGAAATGTAGGTGTAAACCTTCATGGCCTTGAATTAGTCAATGGCTTCTTAAATATAACATCAAAAGCATAAGCAACAAAAGAAATTAATGGACTTCATCAAATTAAAAAACTTTCATGCATCAAAGGACACTATCAAGAAAATGATGACAACCCACAGGAGAAAGGATTTGTAAACTACAGAAGTGATCAATATCTAGGATTCAGAACATATAAAGAACTTCTGCAACTCAAGAAGATGACAACCCAATTTTTAAAATGGGCAAAGGATTTGAATAGATGCTTTGCTCATGAGGATATACAAATGGTGACTAAGACATGAGAAGGCACTCACCCATCGTGAGCCATTAGGAAATGCAAATCAAGCGCACAATGAAACACCACATTTTTATTTTAGCTTAGTTTTTATTTTTTTTGGAGACAGGGTCTCATTGTCACCCAGGCTGGAATGCAGTGGCGCAATCACGGTTCACTGCAACCTCAACCTCCTGGGCTTCAGTGATTCTCCCACCTCAACCTCTTGAGTAGCTGTGATTATAGAAGTGCATCACCATGCCCGGTTAATTTTTTAGTTTTCTGTAGAGATGAGGTCTCACTATGTTGCCCAGCCTGGTCTCAAATCTCAAACTCCTGGGCTTAAGTGATCCTCTTGTCATAGCCTTCCAAAGTGCTGGGATTACAGGCATGAACCACTGTGCCCAGCCGAAATACCAGCTTCTACTCCATGGAATGGCTAGAATCTAAATGGCAGGTAATAGCAAGTGGTGGCGAGGGTGTGGAGAACCTGGAACCCTTGGGCATTGCTGGTGAGAATGTGAACTGATGGAGCTGCTATGGAAAAGTCTGGCAGTTTCTCAGAAAGTTAAACACTGGGTTACCACATGACCCAGAAATTCTACTCCTAAGTATATACCCAAGGCAGCTGAATACATGTTTACACAAAAGCTCGTACATCAGTCTTCCCTGAAGCATTATTCACAACAGCTCTGAATGGAAAAAACCCAAATATCCACCAAGTTCAACAAAATGTTTATCCTGATCCATACGATGGAATATGATTCAGCCATAAAGAAGAATGAGGTTCTGACACCTGGCACAAGACGCAGGCGCATCTTGAAAACATTAGGCCAAGAGAAGGCCCCCCATCGCATCGCCAGCATTGGCTCTGTCCACTCTTTGCCTGAGGAGCCCCGTTTTTCCAAGGACCATGCAGTGGTCTCACCTATGCCTCAGTGGGCCTGGGGGCCAGCATGAGGGTCCCCAAAGCGATGCCTAAGCCCTGGACTCATGGGCAACGACGCAGGACCTCGGATTCCGTCCCCCAACCCGGGCGGCGTGCCCCAGGACCACGGCTGTGCTCGGGTGGTGTTACCCCCGGGAGAACCCTGCCCGGCCTGCTGGTGCTGGTGACATTCAGAGATTTTAGGGGGACACCTCTGGAGGCTGTCCACGGCCCTGCTCTCCCTCCCATCCAGACAGGACTCCACGGGGGTGCTGGGAGGCAGATCCTTGCTGAAGATGCTAGGTGGACAGACGTCCTCCCCTCCGACCACTGATGCCTCGTTCCTGGGCCCAGCCTGGTGCTAGACTCCACCACCCCATGCCTCATTTATCAGGAGTGTACTGAGTGTCCACCGCTGGGCAAGAGACCTCACGCATATCCCCACCTTTAAACCCCAACGCTTCTGAAGCAGGTGTTCACGTTCCCAGTGAGGAAACAGGTTCCAGATGGACACAGCAGCGGCTCTCAGCTCATCAGGTGCTGCCCTGGACTCTCCCAAGTGGACCTTCAGCGCCCACCAGACAGGCACATCTAGACCGGTCTGGACCCCACGCATGGCTGTCCCTGGGGCCCACATGGCTCCACGGCTGACACCTCTCAACTTGAGCTAGAGGTAGACAGGGTCCACACAATCTCAAAGCCGGCCTCGCCCACTGTCAACTCCACCCCTCTCCCACCTCAAGGACTCTCTGGGGACACTCTCCCCACACTGGCCCGAGTTCCAAGGCCCTTCCTGTCTGTCTCCCTTCCCAAGGCAAGTGGAAAGGGAGGGTCGTGAGCCGTCCCCATCCACTAGCTGCTGCCCCTTTTGGTGCGAAGGGCAGAGATCCCTCTGCCACGGTGAGAGGAGCCTCAGTCCACTGGTGGGGTCCTCAACGAAAGCTAGATCCCCGACAGGCCCAAGTGCCCAGGGCTGGGTGAGACCAGTCAGGGTCCACTGACACCCTGAGGCATGGAGGGCCTGAGGGGCTGTGCTGGGGCTCCCTCTCGCCCCACACTGCTCATCTGGTCTGGCCAGCATTGCTGACGGGCAGCAGCCAGAACAGTCCACCTAGTTCCCGCTCTCTCCTGTGCCCCCCGTGACTTCAGGCACAACACCCAGGTGCCTGCAGAGCCCCTCAGTATCTGCGCCTCCCAGCCCCACTTGTCCTGGAGTGGGTCTACTTCTTCTAGAAATTTCTAGAATAGAGTCTGCTCCATCAAGGAAGGGCAGCTCCACAGCCTGGGCCTCTTTTCCGGAGCCTCCGTCCCTGCAGCCCAGCCCTCCAAAGCAGCTTTCGAGTGAGAGCAGGCGGGTGGGGCTGGCACTTCCAGGCCCTGAGTGCTGCTGCCTGTGCACCTGTCCCCTCAACTGTGCACCTGTCCCAGGCCCAGGCTCGCACTGCTCCTCAGGAACACCAGGACAGCACCATCTTGGAGGGGCATGGAGGGGTGCCAGAGACCCGCCCTCCCTGGATTCTTGTCCCAAGCTGTCAAATCATGATCACTGGCCTCTTCTTGTAGAGCTCAGGTGAATGGTAGGAAAGGATTCCAGGAACTTCTTCATGCTCTGTGGCAGATTCCAGCGTCCTCAGGGAGCCTGGGGTCTGGAGGCCAGCTGGCATGTCAAGGGTTGGGGGGTGCTTGGGAGGTGCCCAGGGGCTGGGGCCGGGCTGCAGGTGGGCCGTCCCCTTTGCCCCCACTCCTCAGCTGGCACCTCTAGCCCACACCAAGAGGAGAGGAAGTGGCCAGACAGGGGCCCAGGGCTCCTTTCCCACAGTGGAGACAGTTTTGAGGCTGTGCCTCTGGGGCAAGGCAGGCAGGGACAGAGGACCGTGATAAACTCTCAGAGCCTGTGGGGGACGGGACCACCCCCGATCCTAGCCCCGCCGGGCACAGAACCTGGCACCCAACCCCTCAGGCACCAGTGACGCCCTGTCTGGCCTCCCACCCCGCAGCCCAGACTGTCCCTGTGTGCTGCCCCCACCCTCAGCCCCCTCCAGGCTGAGACGAGGCTCTCTGCTCCCTCTTCCCGGGGCAGGCTGGAGGCTGGCGGGACTGGGGTCAGGGGTCACGGCAGGTAGTGGGCAGGTGCTAAAGCCCAGCTACCCCAGCTAGGACCCCTCCCATGCCAGGGTAGAGATGGTTCAGTATGGCTGGGGCTGGGGACCTGCTTTAAAAATGAACCCTGATTCTGCAAGTAAACCTTACAGTAAAGAGATCAACGGAAATAAATAATCAAACAAACAAATAAGTAAAATTAAAAAATGAACCCTGAGAAGAAAAAAAAGAGCAAGCAAGTCCTATCTATTGAAAGGGGCGGGCAAAGCAGAGGCTGCAGGGCTGGTGCAGGCTGTAGCTCTGAGTCCCCTCTGTGGGCTCTGGAAAGCGTCTCATGCACTCTCAGGGTCTGGCACTTGTCCCCATAGAGATCTGTCCTCTGAGCACCGTGACCACAGCTGAGCAGCCGATGACGGGGCGAAGAGGGACTGTGGTCACCTCTACCCCACCTGGCACTGGGCTGTGCTGCGGCGTCCCCCGGGGCGGTGCGGTCAGCCTGTCTTTGGGGACTGGGTGCTCTACCTGTGGCTGAGGTGAGGTTCCCCTAAGTCCCTAGACCACCCCCAGGGGTGGTCAGTGTCCTGAGGCCAGAACGAGGTGGCCAGTGGCCTTCGTGTCTTCATGGCGCCCAGTTCCACCCTACTGCCAGTCCTTGCCCTCCTGCTCCTGGGAGCCTGGCTTTGGGGCTGTCCTGGGGCCTGGGCTGTGGTCCTGTGGGGGCCGGCCCTCACCTGAGGACTCTCCAGAGTCTCCTCTGGAGCATGCCACTGGCCTCTGCGTCGGGCTCCTGGTGATGACATTGAGAAAGGGACAGCATCAGACGCTAGCACTCACCTGACACCCCGTCACACCGCAGATGGGGTCTGGAAACTGTGGCCTGGACACTCAGGGCCTGCTACAGCCCAGGGCATTGGCCCGGGTAGGGCATGCTGCTCAGACAGAGCTTGCATTCAAGCTGGCCGGTCCCCAACTCTGGGAGAGCTTGGGGGTCCCTGCCACCTGCTCCTTCAGTTCTCAAAGCAGCCTAGGGAGGCCTGGGAACAGTCCCTGGCTTAGAGGGAAAATGAGCACAGAGGAACCGCAGCCCTTCAGTAACTAATCGTGGGCGAGGGCATGGTGAATCCCAGGCCTCGGGCCTCCTGCGATCTTTGCCCAGGGAGTGGGGGTGTCCTCTCAGCCTGGAGGCTCAGATGCAGGGCCTGGAATCCAAACTGCCCACTCCAAGAGGAGAACAAGTGGCCAGATTGAATTCGGCTTTACTCCTTATCAGCGCTCAGTGTCCCAGCTTCCTCATCTGTAAGGTAGGGTCACAGTACCTGTCTCACAGCAAGGTTGCTAGCGGGATCAAATCATCTGCAATAGTTTTAAGACAAAGCCTTGCACTGTTAGCTGTGACTGTGCCAGGCACACTGTCACTCTAACAAGAACCAGCGGGACAAGAATTACAGAGCTTATCTCGATGATGAGGAAGCTGAGGCTTGAGGAGTGCAAGTACCACAGCTGGCTATGCAGGGCTGGGGCATGTCTGACTCCGAGGCCACACCTTTTCTGCAGCACCCACATCCGGGTACCTCACAGGCTAAGTGGACTGAGGAAGGCTGAGGATAGTCCCAGGACTTTGGGTGGAAGCAGTAGTGTTTCTGGAGAGTTCCCACGAGAATAGGAGTCCACCCCACTCCACTCTCCTCCCTCTTTGAAGACCTCTCCTGTGGCCCCTGCATGCCCTGGCCCTGCGCTGTCTGTCCTGAGCCACAGTGTTGCAACAGACAGAGGCTGAGCCACCAGAAACAGCCTATGCGGGTGTCTGAAATGCCCCTTTAGTGCCCCAGCCTCCTCTGGTGCTCACCTCGGTGTGGGTGGCCTGGGGAGTCCCAGCGACTTGCGGATGTGCTCTCGGGAGCAGATGTCAGCCTGGAGGAGACAGACGTGCTGCTGGGTGCTGAGCTGGCCTGTGGACCAGTTTCCCACCAGGAGCTGCTGGTGGCAATGCCTCCATCCCCCACAGAAGCCCATTCAGGATACACAGATCACAGCCAGCTTTTCAGGCTCAGGAGCAGCGGCCCTGTTGGCGAGTGTGTGACAGGCATGCCTGGAACTTTGGGGTCAAAGCCCTGCAACGACGGCAGCTCTCACACCAAGCTGGGCAGTCCCTGATGGGCCTGAGTAGCTGGTGAGCGGACAGGCTGAGCGAGCGGGTCCTGGGTCTCCTCCCCACCCGTGGCAGTTGGAGCTGCTCAGCCTTCACTGGTTTCCAGCCTGTGCTTCCCTGTAGGCTGTGTGCAAGCCGAGGCTTCCCTGCTAACACTTGCTTCTCTGGGGACTCCGAGCCCAGCTGGTCTGTCCCCTGCCTGAAGAGATCAGCAGTAACCTCTGTCCCGCCTCCGGAATCACCAGGATAAAAGAGGGCGGTGGGCCACAGGCTGGGATGACGGCAGACCCCAGCAGGGTCTCACAGCAAGGTTGCTAGCAGGATCTAGCAACCTGAACAGGGTTCAGGTCTGAGTGGGAACCCTGGGGGCATGGGGGGTCTGGCCCTGGGAAGTCCCCCTCATCCCAGCTCAGATGGGCTTAGATTAGCTTCAGGGCTGCGCGACTCATGGAAAGCAAGGGCTAATCCCCCAGCCTGCTCCTGCTTCTACTCATGAGGGAAGAGGGGCAGCGGTAGGCGGGGCCAGCACCTCTCACCTTCCCCTGGAGCGGCCCAGCCTGGCCTGGCAGGAGAGCCTGGACCTGGCAACCAGGAGCACAGCAGCGCCTGTGACCACGGGGCCACCAAGACGGCTCGGGGAGGAGCCAGGGAGAGAGCAGACCAACACTCACCCTGTCTGTGCCCTCCCAGAACCTTCTGGAACAGTTGAGAGGTGAGTGACCTCAGGAAGAAAACGGACCCAGAGACAGAGCCAGCCCTGCGGGACTCGACCGTCGGCTCACAACCAGCAGTGAGAAGCTGCGGGCTCCTGGTGCGGAACAGCTGCATATCCCATCTGGCTGCAGCTTTCCTTCCTCTGGAGGGTGGGCCCAGGATTTGGCAGGCTCTTCGCCAGTGCTAGACACAGATCCTTGTTCTGTTTCTAGATGCTCAAGGTACTCACAGGCCAGGTGTCCCCTCCCTTGCAAGGACGGGCCACTGTCCTACTCTGGGGCGTGCTGAGGTGGAAAAAGGTCTAGGAGCTCCAGGAACTGTGTTGTCTGCAGCAGCACGACCTAAAGTTCCTGGGGCTGAAGGCCTGGGAGACAGTTTCTTGGGTTCTCTCTCGGAAGACCACACGGCTGAGCTGGAATGGAGGAAGAAAGGCCTCTTTCCTGGGGGCTGGGGACACAGCTCACGGGCTTGAGAGCCCACACACCTGTGCCCTGAGCAAAGCCCTGCAAGGCTGCGGAGCCCGCTCTCAGATGCCACCACTAGGCACAGCTCCCCAGGGCGAGGGCCATTGTGGTATGCGGGCTGCTGCTGCCCCCTGGAGGCCACACTGCACGCCAGCAGCCGGAAGGCACCGGCCCCATGGTGGTGGCCTGGGGGTTTTCCACTGGTGCTGCCGCTGCCCCAGCACAGGCTGCGGTGCAAGCAGTGGAGGTAAGACGGGGAAGCGGCAGACACCACGGAGGCTCCGGAGCTGGGCTGCTGGAAGCGGCGTGGCTTGTGCAGACCCGCGTCCCTACCTCCACCCCACAGCCTCCACAGCACGCACAGCGGCCACCTAAAAAGGCCAACCTGCGGGCATCCCGCTGCCAACTCAGCCATCCAAGTCCCTGTGGGTGACGTCTGAGACCCTGGAGCACCCCAAGATGCTCACCGGCTCCCACCCACTCTGTACTTCACTGCCCTGGCTCCAGCCACACCTTCCTGCTGTTTCTTTTTGCTTTTTTAAAAAAGTTTTTTTGAGATAAGGTCTTGCTCTGTCACCCAGGCTGGAGTGCAGTGGCCCAATCAGGGCACACTGCAGCTTCGACCTCCTGGGCTCAGGTGATCCTCCCGCCTCAGCCTCCTGAGTAGCAGAGACCACAGGCGTGTACCACCACACTTGGTTAATTTGTTTTTACATTTTTTTTGTAGAGACGGGGTCTCACTATGTGGCCTAGGGTGCCCTCAAACTCCTGGGCTCAGGTGATCCTCCCACCTCTGTCTCCCAAAGTGTTGGGGTTACAGGTGTGAGCCACCCTCCGGGCCCCCCGTTTCTTGAGCACATCAAACTCCTTCCTGCCCAGGGCGGCCCTTCCCCTAGCGGGTCTCTTCTAAGACTGACTTTTCTTGAACTCTCACTCTGTGGGCTTCTCTGGGACAGGATCCACCCATGTCTTGTGGTCCCCTGGTCCTATCGAGGCTGGCTGTGGGCATCTCGTGCCAGCTGTCTCTGCCCTGGCCCGCAGGCTAAGTCCTTTCTCAGCTGAGCTGACCGTTTCAGCAGAGTTCTCACCCTTCCTGGGGGACCGAACTGCAGTTCTGGTGCTGGGTTCTGGTGTGGGCTTACCCAAGGCCCCAGACCAGCAGCTCTGGGGCCTGCACAGCTTTCCTGCAGAAGCCTCCTGGCTCAAGTTCAGCTGCTCCCTCTGGGACCCGAGGGGCTGGCTGGAAATTGGCAGGACACCTCACCACCGGAGCGAACATCACTGACTCTCCAAGCTGGCCTGTATCTGGGTGCAGGAGGCTCAGAGAGGCTGGGAGGCTGAGTGCATGGGGCACAGGGCCTGGGGATGAACTCTTGGGAGCCCTGCACCCTCCGGTCTATTGTTCTGACTGCAGGGCCCAGCGCAGGCCAACCAAGCTCTCCAGCAAGGTGTCTGTGACCTCTCCTTGGCCCAGGAACCCCTGTCCTCACGTCACTGCACTCTGACCCCAGCTGAGCTGCTGGGGAGCCCTGAACAGCAGGTGGTAGGAAGCAGAGGCGCCTGTGCTGCCTCCCCGCACCCCCGGCCCACCCACCTGGCGCACGGGCTCTGGGATCCGGAACCTGCAGCAGCAGCAAGTCAGGCGCACAGCTGCCTCCAGGCTCATCTTGTGGCCCACGGAGACGTAGAGGGGCCTGGTGCTGCGGTCGTGGCTCCTCAGGGCCTGTGACAAGGAAGGTGAGGGCTGTCCTGTGGGCTGGGCCACTGGGACCAGGGTCAAGACAGCCTCAGCGGCTGGAGCTCTGACAAAATGTCCTGGGGGCAGGAGGCAAGCTGAAGGGGGCAGTGCTCTCAGGGGCCAGGGCCTGCCCATCCTCAGGGCACCTTCCTACTGCTTGTCCCTGGGGCAGGGTGGGCTCCCTCAGCACAGCTGGAGGAAATACACACAGATATCACACCCCGGGCTCAGTCAGAGGCAGGAGGATGGACGGACAGGCAGGCAGGGGGTTGATGTGGGTAAGTGTGAGGGCACGCGTGTCTGCATGCCCCTGTGTCTGCCTGCAAAAGATCCCCTACCCCGGGGCTTTGGAGGGGCTCAGGGTCCTGGCCACTCACCATTCCCAGGACAGTCCCAGAGTCTCCCAGCAGAGGGAACGAGTCTCCTCGAGTCTGCAGGAGTCGGATCTGGAAAATGGGAGAAAAAAAAAATGGGGAAAAAAATCCTCTTTTCTTGATGAAGGGCTGAAGGCAAGTCTCTTTATTTTATTTTTTGAGACGGAGTCTCGCACTGTTGCCCAGGCTGGAGTACAGTGGCGCGATCTTCACTCACTGCAAGCTCTGCCTCCCGGGTTCAAGCGATTCTCCTGCCTCAGACTCCCGAGTAGCTGGGACTACAGGTGCCCATCACCACGCCCGGCTAATTTTTTGTATTTTTAGTAGAGACGGGGTTCCACCGTGTTAGCCAGGATGGTCTCCATCTCCCGATCTCGTGATCCACCCACCTCGGCCTCCCAAAGTGCTGGGATTACAGGTGTGAGCCACCGTGACAGGCCCAAGTCTCTTTATTTTAAAAACCCAAACAGTCACTGGGCCAGGACAGCGAAGGGGACTGATTTTGGAGGTGAACTGTGGCCCAGGCAAAGCTGCACCACCTGAGATGCCACTGAGCGTGCAGGCGGTGACGTGGTCTCGCCCGAGCTGAGAGTGTTGCCCAATAGACCCTGTCCAAACCTGATGACGTGGCTTAGAATAAGGGCAGCAATCTGCCCAGGGCCGCTGTGCCAGGCTGGCAGCCACACAGGTGCCACCGCTGCCCAGTGACCAGTGCTGAGCCCGCTTCCTTCCTGTGGCTTGTCTCCTGCTTTGGGCACATCTGACTCAGCTCAACAGGCTGGTATTTCTGGAGGCAGTGGACTGGCTCATTGAGTGGGTCTAAAGTCCCCATCAACTCAACAGATTTATATTAAGCAACTGCTCCATGCAGGCACCTGAGAGCTGGGAGGAATGAGAGATGCAGTCTCTGTTCAGAGTCTGCCATCCAGTCAAACAGCTGGGGGTGTCACCAGCTCCCTCCACTGAGAGTGTCTCACTCCCCGTGCCAACATGGGGTCCCAGAGGAGAGTGTCTCACTCCCGGTGCCAACATGGGGTCCCAGAGGAGGAAGGTGCAGGGGAAGGTGGGGTAGGAAGAGTGTGGGTGGCAGTGCCAGGCAGGCCTTGGTGGGAGGGGGGCCTGGAGGCTGGCGTACCTGAGCACGCAGGGGAGGAGACGGGGTCTGGGGCAAGGTGGGGTGGGAAAAGCCCCAAGTGCGCCCGGGACAGCCTGGAAGCCCATCCTGTCCCCAGTAACTGGGGGACTTAGCCCTACTTGGTGTGCCACGGTGGCTCAGAGGCGAGGGGGACCAGAGAGGCAGGCACACCCAAGAGGCAGAAGAGGAGCTGAGCGCGCCCTCAGCTGAGACAGGCACGGCAGCGCCTGGAGGACAGAGAGCGCCCTCGGCTGAGACAGGCACGGCAGCACCCGGAGGACAGAGCGTGCCCTCGGCTGAGACAGGCACGGCACCGCCCGGAGGAAAGCAGGTCTTCCTTATTCCAGGCCACAAGCCAGGGACGAGGAGGGCAGCGTCCGCAGGCAAGGGCTGGTCCAGAAGCATCCTCGTGCCCAGGGCCACTGCAGCCCTGCCACTGAGCTGCCCGGCATGGCCTGCAGCAGGCCCCTCCTCACCTTCTCCTTGTGCAGGGCGTTGTTCTCCAGCCCATCCACCTGCAGAAGTTTCTTGGCCACCCCAACGCAAGGCAGGTCTGTAAGGACGCCAAGGTGGCAGGCCACCCCAAAACCTGCCAGGGAGAAAGGAGGGTGGGGTTGGGGAGGTGGGGCTGGGGCCTGGCACA
This sequence comes from Chlorocebus sabaeus, assembly GCF_047675955.1. NCBI lineage: Eukaryota > Metazoa > Chordata > Mammalia > Primates > Cercopithecidae > Chlorocebus > Chlorocebus sabaeus. The sequence goes on along the minus strand of NC_132919.1, from coordinate 78,035,218 downwards.
GGGATTCAGGACAAGCCAGAGTCTCACCAAAAGCTTCCCTAAGTGAGCAGAGGTCTGTGGACGGGCAGAGGGCTGGGGAAACCAGAACTAAGTCCCAAGCTGACCTGGGCCAACGCCCCCTGTGCCCGATTTCCTGGGTGCGAGGCCAGGGAGGAAGCCTCCTTCCCTCTGACATGGTCAGTGCCAGTGCCAGCACCTCACTGGCATGCTGGGATACTGCAGCCCAGCTCTCCGGTCATTTCCTGAACCTCCTGGCCTCCTCTTCCCTCGACAGTGGCCTGCCAGTGCTGGCACAAGCTCTCTGGTCATTTCCTGTGCCTCCCAGCCTCCTCTTCCCTCGACGGTGGCCTGCCAGCGCTGGGACGAGCTCTCCGGTCATTTCCTGAACCTCCCGGCCTCCTCTTCCCTCGACGGTGGCCTGCCAGCACTGGCACTAGCATGTGGGTCGGCACATGACCACCCTTTGGCTCTGCACCCATGTGTGAGGGCAGCAGCCCGGGCCCAATCACACTAGCTGGCCAGGAAGGTCCAACGTCACCCCTCCTGGGCCCTCTCTGGGTGCTGCTGTGCCACCTTCAGCTCTGTATGTGGGGGTAAAAGAGCCCATCTCCCTTGGCTGGGCGCGGTGACTCACGCCTGTAGTCCCAGCACTTTGGGAGGCTGAGGCAGGCGGATCACGAGGTCAGGAGATCGAGACCATCCTGGCTAACACGTGAAACCCCGTCTCTCCTAAAAACACACAAAAAATTAGCTGGGCATGGTGGCGGGCGCCTGTAGTCCCAGTTACCGGGAGGCTGAGGCAGGAGAATGGCATGAACCTGGGAGGCGGAGCTTGCAGTGAGCCGAGATCACTGCGAGTGCCACCACGCTCCAGCCTGGCCAACAGAGCGAGACTCTGTCTCAAAAAGAAAAAAAAGGGCCCATCTCCGTCAGTCGTGCTCCCTAGGCCAAGGTTTCCGGCATCAGTGGGGGCCTGGGTGCACCTGTCTAGTTGTGGATAAGGGCCTGACGGGCCATGCAGTGTGGGTGGCTGGCAGGGAGGGTGACTGGCAAGGAAGGCCACTCCGAGCCCGGGCCCTGGGACATCTTTTGGTGATCAGATCAGAACTGGATAGTGGCACCTGGAGATGAGCCAGCGCAGGGCACTGTAGGGAAGGCAGGGGCGCTGTAGGGAAGGCAGGGGCGCTGTAGGGAAGGCAGGGGGCGCTGTAGGGAAGGCGGGGGCGCTGTAGGGAAGGCAGGGGCGCTGTAGGGAAGGCAGGGGCGCGCAGGAAAGAGGGGAGGGGTGAAGCAAAGACAGTGCTTTTCTGGCAGGGTTGGAGGAGGGGGGCAGAGCACACTGTGAGTCCCTGTTGCGCCCAGAAGGGAGCCGCTGGAGGGGCTGGCGGCAGAGGCCGAGGGGCCGGCGTTTTGTGTGGGGGGTGACAGAGGCGCCCTCTCCCCCATCTCTTCCCCACAGTGCCCTCCCGGAACCTCTGAGAGCAGGATTACCTCGGTGGTGCAGCACCCCGTTTCCATCCACAAGAAGGACCTATGGAGCCATGGGGAGAGTCACAGTCAGCTGAGCTGGCCCTCGGCCCTCAGGACAGGGCCATCCCCGAGGCAAGAAAGGGGCACTGTCTCTGGGGTCCAGCTTTTTAGAAACCCTCATTCCTCTCTTCCAGGAAGCTCACGAGTCTCTCCCCGCCACTGCAGTGGTGGCGACCTGCAACCGCCTTCCCTCCCCCAGGGGGAAGGAGGGATCTTTCTCTTGTCCTAGGGATGAGACACCTGCCTGGGGCATGAGGCCCGGCTCCTTCTCCCGCAGCTGCTGCACCAGCTCCAGCAAGAAGGGCACCTCTCGGAAGGCCAGGAAGCCCGACACGTAGGGGGCTGTGAGGCTCACCATGCGGCTCTCCTCGTACACCACCTGCCACCAGGCACGCAGCTCAGTGGGCAGCACAGCCCTTGGCCACCTGCACCCCCGCCACCCCGCTCTTCATCCTTCCCTCTCCCTTACCTCACCCTCATGGCTCCCCTTCCCTGCCTCACCTACGAGATGATGGGTTTGGAATAAGGAACTAGACGATGTACCCTGCAAATTGGTGGTGGGCAGTACCCCCTGTGACCTGGTCCGTAGCAGCAGCCTCCTGGGACCTGGTCCATATGAGAACCCGCCATCCCGGACCCGGTCAACTGGAGGAGCCCCTCCCACCCCCAGGACCTTGTCCGTATGAGGAGCCCCAACTCCCAGACCTGGTGTGTTACAGTAGAAGCCCTGGGACGTGGTCTGTAGGAAGATTCCCTGGTCCATATGAGCAGCCCCCTGGGACCTGGTACATAGGAGGAGCCCCCTGGAACCTGGTCCATATGAGAAATCCCTTCCCGAGACCTGGTCCATAGGAGGAGCCTCTCCACCCCCGGACCTGGTCTGTAGGAGGATTCCCCAGGATCTCGCCCATACAAGGAGCCTCTGGGACCTGGTCTGCAGGAGGATTCCCTGGGATCTGGTCCTTAGGAGCCCCCCGGGACCTAGTCTCCATCAGAAGCAAGGCTAAGGTTGCTGGCTGCATCACCTCTGCCTGCCCCTTGCTTTCCTGGTGCCTCCTCCTTTGTGTATTGAAGCGGACACCCCGCCCCACCCCTCCATGGGTTTAAAGAAGACACAGCGTTGGCCAAGAGTGGTGGCTCACCCCTGTAATCCCTGCACTTTGGGAGGCCGAGGCAGATGGATCATCTGAGGTTGGGAGTTTGAGACCTGCCTGACCAACATGGAGAAACCCCATGTCTACTAAAAATACAGAATTAGTCGGGTGCAGTGGCGCACGCCTGTAATCCCAGCTACTCGGGAGGCTGAGGCAGGAGAATCGCTGGAACCCAGGAGGCAGAGGCTGTAGTTTAGAGCACAACATGGCAGGCCTGTCTCCTAACCTTGTGTTTTCCTTAGTCACACTAGCCTTAATGTGGGGACGCGTTTCCCACTATATCACATTCTCCAGACCTGTCTACCTTCCTGCAATTTTGTTCCTGAATCCCCCAAATCTCTTGGTGACAGCTTTCAAATCACAACTTCCACTCCTCACTTGTGGCTGGATCAATAATTAAACACATCAAAGAAAACGGAGTGCTCTGTATTAGCACCGAGGGCTGGGGCTCGTTCTCTCGACATCTTTATCAACGACTCAATGGGGAAACTGATCAAATCTGCCCATGACCCAAAGTGGGGAGGGTCTGTTCTGATAACAGAATTTGGCTGGATCACTGACATCCCCACAGAGCAAAGTCACTTTGCACAGTGGCACGTGGAATTAAAGTGTGGCCTGAGTTCCCACAGCAGGCGGGGGCTGCTTACGTCTCAATCTCTCCCATACTGCTGTAATTCAGGTGACGTTATGGGGTGACTATGATTTGTAATCAGTACGCTAATGACACTGTGGCTGTGGAGGAGAATGTCATTCTCAGGACAGGCCTGCTGATGTCTTCTGAGCTGAGTGTCACAATCGCGGGGATGTGTGGTACACACACACAAACAGCATGCGCACGTGTGAGAGAGAATATTCCAGAGCAGCAACAGCTGCATGTAAGTAGAAGGAATACAGCTGTCCGATGCATCCTTTTTCAGTTTTTGGGGATGTATGTACATTTTCAAGTTAAAAATCTGGGCAAAGAAAAATCACTGTATGATTAGTGTGGGGGGCAGGTCTGGATGACCAGCAATCTCAACATAAGCCAGTGACCTGGTGCCCCTCAAAAGTCACCAGTGTTTCCAGCCGCACCAACGCAAATGGCGTGGGTGAGTGGAAGGTCTAGGGACTTGGGTAGACCATATCTGAGTTCCTGCATTTGATTCTGAGTGCCAGACGGAAAGAAGGACCCTGTGAATGGAGAGCATGACCAGAGGGCCACTGGCCAGTGAAGAAGGTGGACGTCATCACAGCCTCTTGGGACCACGTGGTCAAGGAGCACGCAGCTGTTTCCAGCAGCGGAAGGGCTGACAAGCAGAAGGCAGGGAAGATCCGTTCTGTTTCGCTACCTGAAGGCAGAACTGATCGACAGGAGTCACAGACAAGCAGGGGTCAGCTCCCTGCAGAGCCTGCGGAGCAGCACACACTAGCCATCACTCAGCGTCTGGCATGGAACAGGCTCCGCCGGGAGGCCTGTGGAGCAGCACACACCAGTCATGGCTCAGAGTCTGGCACAGAACGGGCTCCACCATCGTTTGTCAGGGATGCTAAGGACAGTGTTCTTCATGGTGGGAAAAGCAGGCCAGTGGTTCTCCAACCCAGCTCTGCTTGAGAATCACAGGAAAGCTTATTTTAAAAAGCAGATTCCCAGGCCATACTCTGGGAGAGTTTTTCCCCCAGTAAGTGGGGTAGGGGTAGGGCTCTGGAATCTGTTTTTTTCTTTTTTTTTTTTTTTTGACGGAGTCTTCCTCTGTCACTCTGGCCGGAGTGCAGTGGCACAATCTCGGCTCACTGCAAGCTCTGCCTCCCGGGTTCATGCCATTCTCCTGCCTCAGCCTCCCGAGTGGTTGGGACTACAGGCACCCGCCACCACGCCTGGCTAATTTGTTTGTATTTTTAGTAGAGACGGGGTTTCACCATGTTAACCAGGATGTTCTCGATCTCCTGACCTCATGATCCGCCTGCCTCAGTCTCCCAAAGTGCTGGGATTACAGGCCTGAGTGACTGCACCCGGCCTGGTTTTTTGTTTTTGTTTTTGTTTTTTTTTCTAACAGCTTTACTGAGATACAATTGACATACCATAAAGTTAACTTGTTTAAAACATACAATGCAATGGTTTTGGTATTTACAGAGTTGTGCAATATCACTATAATCTAACTTTAGGACATCTTCCTTAACCCCTAAATAAACCTCACACCCATCAGCAGTCACTTCCCATCTATCCTACCCCAAGTACAAGGCCCAGGGATCCACTTTCTGTCTTTGTGGATGTGCCTGTGGAATCTGTTTCTCAACACACTTCCGGGTGATTCTGCTTCTGCAGGTCCATGGTCGGGCATTCGGGAACCAGTGGACCAGACTGTTCCAAGATCCCTTCCTAGTCTAGGCTTCATAGCCGGAACAATGAATGCCGAGGAAGTAGCAGGTGCTTTGCTTGGTGCTGGGGTTATAAAAGAAGTATGGTACAGCCCTATCCTTGAGAACCTACAGTTACTGGGAAAAACGGAATCATAAATGACTACCTTGAATATAATGTGAGAAGTGCTACGACAGCATGGGCATTAAAAAGAGGCTCAGGATGCAGATAAAAGGGTGATTAATTCACAGCCGGGGAAAGTTGGAGGGGGAAGGGAATGCTGTGTTAGTTGCTTTCCATGCATTTCATGTATGGCTCATCACAATTCTGTGGACTGGATATTAATACCACTAGCATCCTTAAGTCAGAAAAAACGAGACAGAGGCCTAGAGGGCAAAGTGGGGAGTGGCAGAGCTGGGTGTGAGCATAAGCAGTCAGAACCCTAAGACTGTGCCCCCACTCCCAATGCTAGCCTACAAAATGGCCAGGGGACCCCTTAGGGTAGGGATTGTTGAACATCCCAATCTTAGCACACAGGAGGCACTCAGTACAGTTTTGCTTAGTTTGGACTGAAAAGGGCCTCCCAAGTAAAGCACAAAGCCATGGAAGCAGGAAGACGTTTGTCATCTTCGGGAGCCGCAGAGGAGCAAGGCGAGTGGCGCCAAGAGGCTTTGGAGCTGTTGACTCTTATGTGAATCATGAGCCCATTGTCCATTCACACACACGTCTATTTAAGGAAGAGTCCAGCATCTTCTGCATGCTACCCACGGTGGGCAAAGCAACATGGTTTCTACCATCACGGAGTTTATATTCCAGTAGGGAAGACAGGGCAGTTCCATTCCAGCGAGACAAGAGGAAGCAGAGGGTTGCTATGGTCTAAGTGTTGGTGTCCTCCCCAAATTCATATGTTGAAATTATAACCCACAGGTTACGGTATTACGAGGTGGGGCCTCTAGGGAGGTGAGTGGATCACCATGTGAGAACGTGGTTAAGAAGCTGGCCCTGTGCAACCTGGAAGAGTGCTGTCACCACAATCCGATTGCGCTGGCACCCTTATCTCCAGCCTCCAGCCTCCAGAACTGTGGGAAATAAATTCCTGCGGTGGGTAAGCCACCTAGTCTAAGGTATTCTATTACAGTAGCCCAGACAGACTAAGACATGGTGCTGAGGGACAACTCCTGGTCTTGTGGGATGAGAGGGAGCTTAGTGGAGGAAGTCATGTCTAAACTGAGCCCGAAGAGATGAGTAGGAGTTAGCCAGATGGAAACCCTTCCAGGACAGGAAACATTACTGCAAAGGTCAGGCTGCCAAATCCAGCGTGGCACACGTGTGAAGGATTCAAAGTGGGCTGTAGGGGGTGCGAAGAACTGAGAATGGTGGTGAGGGCTGAGCCTCCAGTGTCACATTAAATTATGCAGGTGACAGGTCATAACGGGCCTTGAAGTCATAGTCAATGAGAGTGAACCTCATTCACCATGAGGTCATGAGAATGGCACTTTGATGTTCTAAGAGGACTTGTGGGCTGGGTGTGGTGGTTCGCACCTGTAATCTCAGCACTTGGGGAGGCGAAGGTGGGAGGATCCCTTGAGCCCAGGAGCTGAAGACCACCCTGGACAACATAGTGAGACCCTGTCTCTACAAAAACTAAAAAAATAAGCCGGGTGTGTTGGCTCACACCTGTGGTCCTAGCTACTCAGGCTCAGGTGGGAGGATCACGTGAGTCCAGGAGGCTGAGATTAGATCTTGGCAGTGAACCAAGATTACGCCACTGCACTTCAGCCTGGGACACAGAGAAGGGGAAGGGTAAGGGAAAAGGAAAGGGAAAGGGAGGGGAGGACAGGACTTGTTGCTTTTGAGGAAAATACTTGCTTTTTGGGAAAATCGGTCTGCTGGCAGTATGGAAAATAAACCACTGAGGAGGAACACTTGAGCCAGGGCACCCATGAAAATGCTGCTCAGGAACCCACGGGAGTGACGGTGGCACAGCCAGGGAAGAAGCAGAGGAGAAACAGACAAGGGGATATATTCCAGCGCCATTTAAGAGGCAGGAAACAAGGGAGCTAGTGTGCAACTGGACATGAGAGGAAGGGAAGGGCCCAGCAGGACATAGATCTCCAGCTTGGGCAACTGAGGGTGTGGTGTCCAGGTCACTGAGATGAGGAACCCCAGATAACAATCAGACTTGGAGATAAAGCTCATGAGCTGATTCTTAACAGTCACAGAATTCCTTTAATTTTTGCCTTTTTTTCCCTTCCCAAACTCCCCAGACTTTTTTTTTTTTTTTTTTAATTGAGATGGAGTTTCGCTCTTGCTGCCCAGGCTGGAGTGCAATGGCGTGATCTCGGGTCACCGCAACCTTCGCCTCCCCGGTTCAAGCGATTCTCGCGCCTCAGACTCCCGAGTAGCTGGGATTACAGGCATGCGCCACCACGCCCGGCTAATTTTGTATTTTTAGTAGAGACGTGGTTTCTCCATGTTGGTCAGGCTGCTCTCGAACTCCCGATCTCAGGTGATTCGCCCGTCTTGGCCTCCCAAAGTGCTGGGATTACAGGCGTGAGCCACCGAGCCCGGCCAACTCCCCAGACTATTAATGACATCCTACAAAACGAGAAGCCGGGTTCTAGGCTAGCACTGCTCCCTGCCCCAGAGATTCTACGCCCGAGCCCATCGAGGGGCCCGTCTCGAGCTCGGCGTCCTCCCAGGTTACCTCGAGCTCAGGGTAGCTGAGCACCACCAGGGAGGCACAAGCACGGACACTGTCTCCTTTCACGAAGGACACGTCAACGCCCCCGACCCTCTGCAGACCCGAGAAGGCGGGGTCTCGCTGCCACGCCTCGGTGTCCCGGTCTACGACGCGGGCCTTCAGCCGAGCTTGCTCCCTAGGGGGACAGAAGCAGAAGCGTCAAACTTGGTCGGGGCCACACCCCCGACTCTGCCTCCTCCACCCGCGCGGCTGCAGCGGACAGAGCGTCTCTGCCGGGTCTTCTCCCGCTTCAGGGGAAAGCAAGGGACACACCGGCAAAGCCACAGTCCTTAGGAGCCCAGGCGACGGAGACCGGGCAAAGCGCAGGCCAGGCAAACTGGCCGGAAGCGACAACCGCGCCCACCCCGCGGACTACAACTCCTGAGGCCCCGCCCCTGCCGCGCCGGAAGCTGGGCCGTGCTTGGGGGGCTCGGGCGGCGGCCGCCCTGACTCCACAGCCTAAAGACCACGAGCTCGGAGGGCCCGCGAAGGGCCGCGCGGCGTCGGCCCTCGCCTCCTGCGCGTCGCCCGACAGCATTACCGTTTCCACAGTGACAGCGTTTCCTCCGGCGGCCATCCCGCCGCCTCCTGGGCCATGGTTTCGCCCCGGGCACCCTTCTGCACGTCACTTCCGGAGGCGAGTAGCGCCAGCGCCATGCGCCCTCGTTGCCATGGAGACGCTCGCGCTTTCCCGGGCCGCATTTCCCCTCCGGGTCCTCAGACGCTCCTGGCCGCTGGGTGAGCTCCTGCGTGACGCACACGCACGCTCACGCCTTCACGTTGCCCCGCGGCGCCGCGCGCGATATCGACTCAGACCCCGAGAGACCGTCCGCCCTGTTTTCAGCGGATAGCTGGGGCCAGGTAAGTGACCGCGCGAGGACCCGGATCCCGGTGACGCCCGTCCCGCCTCTGCTGTCCCCGCCGCGAGCGCTGCGCTCTGCAGGGCACCTCTGCGCTTGGAAAAGGGTGGTCCAGCACTGCCGGTCCCCCTCCTCGGCCCGGTCAGCGTCCGTCTTTGCCGAACCCCGAAAGGTTTCACCAGGTCCAGGACAGCCCGGCGGTTGCCTCAGGAGCGCTTACTGGGCGCCTGTCGTTGACGCCCCCCACCTCGACGGCAGCTCAGGGGTGTTCGCAGGCTTTTGAGGGCAGGTGTCATGTCTTTAAATTTCTCACAGCCTAGCGGGCTGAACTCACGGGGGGGCTGCAAACTTGTGCTGGGTTTCATGTGGGTTGGACCTTGCTGGGCAGAAAACTTCCCCTACCAGACAAAGTACGCGCGACCTTGGGGGTCTTGGTTCTTACCTCGTGCTCCTCAATTGAACTAGCGTGGGTTCAGTGCTCTCGCTGTGCCAGGTGTTGTGCGAAGTACTGTGAGGGAGAATCTTTATTTGTGGGGAGCCGGCTCTAAACCGGTGGTTGCGAAAGGCCCCAGAGGCGATACTGGAGACACCTGAAGAAGGGTGAGTGAAAGAGCAAGGCGGGTGAATGGAACAGCTTTTGCATGAAGGTCCAGGGGTGGGAACGAGGTTGGTGTATTTGAAGCACGGAAAGGCAGCCAGTGAAACTGAAGTGTAGCAATTTAACCCGTGGTTTTATATTCTACTGGGAGGATTCAGAAGGGTACGTGTGTATGTGTGTGTGTATATATATATATATATAAACGTCAAGGATGTTAGGTTTTGAAGGGAAGGTGAAGGTTGAAGGATGACGCACGGAGAGTGGAGAGTGCGGGCGGCTCTGCAGCAGCACAGGTACATTGCAGACACCTGTGGGGGGCCGGCTTCACGCCAGAGATTACAGGCTGGGGTACTCATAGGCCTGCGGGAGGGGTCTAGGCAGTATGGCTTGCTGCCCGGGAAGATGTTGATAACGTGTTCCCAGGATGAGGTGGTTCCGGCGGAATGTGGTGTTCCTTGCACTTTGTCCCAGCAGAATATGTTAAGAGGCAGGCTGTTTGTCATGGCTCCAACCCCCGTGGAATGTTTCACTTTGACCAAGGTCTGCAAAATGGAAGGGGGCTTAGAAAATGGCGCAGTTTGGACTAACAAAGGGGAAAATATGGACGACGAAATTAGACTCTCATTAGAGTTTGAGGCTCAGGAAAGGCTTCACACAGCTTTAGGAACTGACAAGGCTTTGAAAGCAGGGTCAGTTTTCAACGAATGAGCGTCGCCCACTGCACCCCGCGCACCCTGGTCTGCTGCTGCGACGTCTTTCCCACCAGAGCACTGACAGATATTTCACAGACAAGGAAACTGAAGCTTAGAGAGGTGGAGCCGCTTGCCCACGGCCGTAGAGCTGGCAAATGGGAGAGCCGGGACCCACATTCAGACCCGTCTGAGCTGGGCTGTGTGTCGGCTTTGTTGGGTTCCAGAGTGGTCAGGGGGAGGGAGCCCTTGGATTTGGTAATTAGGGGTCACTCATGGACCCGTGGCGATGGGGCAAAGATCGTGGGTTCTGAGGAGGTGGCTGTCCTGTGGGTTGAGGTTCTCTTGCACTTCAGGGCACAGGTAGTAGTGGTCATGAAGGAATACTGGGGAAGGTAGTGTAGCAGGACCAGCCGCAGACAAAACTCCTCAGACACTGAGTTAAGGAAGGGCTTTATTCAGCCGGAAGCTTTGGCAAGACTAACGTCTCCAACAGCTGAGCTCTCTGAGTGAGCAATTCCTGTCCCTTTTAAGGGCTCACAACTCTGAGGGGGTCCATGTGAGAGGGTCGTGATCGATTGAGCAAGCGGGGTACGTAACTGGGGCCTGCATGCGCCGGTAATCAGATTGGAACAGAACAGGACGGATTTTCACAGTGCTTTTCTATACAATGTCTGTAATCCATAGATAACGTAACCAGTTAGGTCAGGGGTCGATCTTTAACTACCAGGCCCAGGGCGGGGTGCTGGGCTGTCTGCCTGTGGATTTCATTTCTGCCTTTTAGTTTTTACTTCTTTCTTTGGAGGCAGAAATTGGGCATAAGGCAATGTGAGGGGTGGTCTCCTCCCTTATTCCCCCACTTTGAGAGTCTCACTCATTTTATTAGTGGGAGTTCTCACCTTCATTTTCACTGCCTATGTCTTTCTGCATGACAGATCGATAGTGATTCATGTAGCACACTTGCGCTGAAGCGTTCTGGTGAACTAGAGTAGCGATGAAACCTTTTACCATTTGAATGAGTACAGGTAGTAAATAAAGGATTAGTAAGCAGGTTCCTATACTACTATAATTTTTATTACGTGAGTTTTAAATCCTCTTAGCGCTGGGAACCATTTTTAAACATGGCCTCAGTGTCAAATCCGTGCCACACTTGTACAGGCACATGTGCCAGTTTCGTCATGTCTTTAACTGTCTTTGACTACTTGCGCCGATCATCTATGTGCAGGCAGCAATTGGTAAGGTTAAATTTTCCACAGACTTCTCCTTCAGCTGCTAGCAAGTAGTCGAGAGCCCATCTGTTTTGATAGATAGCATTTCTCATCTGAGTTTCTTGCCAGGCCAGAATAGTCAAGGCTCTGCTGGTTTTATAGTGATTTCTAAGACAGCTTGTTAACCGTATGATTCAGTTGAGCACGTAAATGGGGGTCCGGTATCCTCATGAGCTGTCTTGTGCCTAAGTAGAAGGCCTGTAATATTGTATGATTTTCTCAAGGGGCCGTTTATTACTATTTTTTATATTTTTTAATAGCTATGCTTCTCTTTTCGCGGGAGACATAGACAGAGAAGCTCAGGAGTTCGCCTGTCCTCATGGGCAGTAGGAAGAAAGATGGTTTAATAGTGCCAATACCATAACTACCTGCCCACTGGTCAAGTAATTTGGTGTAACCTCTATGCCCACGTATCTAGTATAATCCAGTGGGGGCTGTCCAGTCCTGGTGGGACTCCGGGTGGGTCCACACGGTTTGCAACTTTGGGCATTTACTAAATGGATTTTTCTTAGTATGGTGTGAACTCCACTAGGTGGCTGTTTTTGTAGTACTATTTTACAGTTTTTGCCCAAGGCAACTGGGTCTTCCCACAAGAAGGGTGGAGTCCTTTCCTACTCTTGCTATACAGTGTTGTCTAATGATTGAGGCTTTTAGCACCTAGAAGTTATCAGGGTGATTTTTTTAAGCTGGGAATTCATTAGGAACTGCGTCTGTAGTTACTAATTCTCAGGCTTCCCATGGCCATTGATCTCCTATTACAGTTCTTCCACATACATAACATGAATTGACATTGAGAGACTGGGCTATATGCTCGGCTAATTGCAAAAGCAAATTTCTGTTTTTCCTGGAATTTCCAGTACTGGTACATTCAATTCATCGTAGAAGGTTTGAAATAGGCTCAGGAGAGCGTTTATAAACTTCTCAAACCACGATATTTACTTGAAGATCCAGTCCAGCCCCATGAATTTTTAGGGTTACACGTTCCTCTTTTTTCTAGTGAGGATTAAGGGGGTTGGTTATTACTAGTTTTAAGGGGTTACACTGACCACTGGTATGGCTACTTTTCCCTTTCTGAAGGTGGACAGGATTTTTAAAATTTTTTATCCAAGTAGCCTAAATGACACAAGACCAGTATCCACATTTATTTTTATACAGTCCTAATTTATCATAAATGTACTTATTTTCTGCCATATAGCCTCTTTTGTAATTAAGAGAACCACATGCTATTTTTAACTTACTACTATTAATGACAGCACAGGCGTCAAATTTCAAGGTGACTTGTTTGGGCACCTCTTTTTTTGTTTGTTTGTTTTGGCTAACACTTTACTTGTATCATTTATGAGCCCCCACCAGTCTTCAGTTCTTAATCTTATTTTAAAAACTGTGGTCATGGGAGGCTCAGATGGGTCATAACACACATCAGGTTGGTCATTTCCTGGGCTACATATTATACAAATAAGTTCTTTTTAGAGTTCCAGTACACTTATAATAACCGTAAAATAATAGGACCTTAGCAACCTTTTGTCCTACTTCAGTGACTTCCATAGCAACCTTTTGTCCTACCTCAGTGACTTCCTTAGCAACCTTTTGTCTTACCTCAGTGACTTCCATAGCAACCTTTTGTCCTACCTCAGTGACTTGATGTATACACTGGGAACAGCCTTCAGTCTGAGGAAGGTCAGTTGAAGTCCTTATTGTACAAGTCCAAATTTTAAGGAAATGAGTCCCACGATTAGTTTCCTCATGTTTCGGCCTTGCGTGGACCAGTCAGCTTCTGGGCGTGACTGGAGCAGGGCTTGTCGTCTTCTTCAGAGTCACTTTGCAGGGGTTGGCAAAGCTGCTCCCGTCCACGTACCACTCACAGTCTACTGATATTCAAGGATGGTCTCGGAGGTTGGGCCTGCTAGAATAAACTGAGTCCAACACCTCTACACAGTTACGTTCAACTGGGCTCTCTGATACTGGGAGCAAGGTGGTGGGGTTTAGGGTGTTGCAAACTTCAGTAGTTATGCGGGGATTTTCACACAGCAAACTTTTTTTTTTTTTTTTTGAGACGGAGTCTTGCTCTACCGTCCAGGCTGGAGTACAGTGGCCGGATCTCGGCTCACTGCAAGCTCCGCCTCCCGGGTTCACGCCATTCTCCTGCCTCAGCCTCCCGAGTAGCTGGGACTACAGGCGCCCGCCACCTCGCCCGGCTAGGTTTTTGTATTTTTTAGTAGAGACAGGGTTTCACTGTGTTAGCCAGGATGATGTTGATCTCCTGACCTCGTGATCCGCCCGTTTCGGCCTCCCAAAGTGCTGGGATTACAGGCTTGAGCCACCGCGCCCGGCCCACACAGCAAACTCTTGTACTTGGTTAATCTGGCGTTTGTTAACCAATGATGTCCTTTGGTAGTCATTAAAGTTACCACAGCATGGGGGGGCCTTTATATTCAGGTTTTGCCCAAGGGTTAGTTTATCTGCTTCTTGTGCTAACAGGGCTGTTGCTGCCAGGGCCCTTAGACATGGGGGACCAGCCTTCGGAAACCCCGTCTGGTTGTTTGAGAGATAGGCCACTGGCCTTGGCCAGGGCCCCACAGTCTGGGTTAAAACTCCAACTGCCTTTTTTTTTTTTTTTCTTTTTGACACAGAGTGTGAAAAGTTTTGTGAGGTGAGGTAGCCCCAGGGCTGGGGCCGACCTGAGTTTTTCTTTTAACTCATGAAAAGCTCGTTGCTGTTGGTTGTAATAGATGTAGTTTATCCAATCTACATTTTTGTTGTCACCTACTAAAATCTTGACTTATATTCTGTAGCTATTTGATTTCAAGCTTTAAATTAATCTGGTATTCCTTGTGGGGCTCCAATTGCATCTAAATAGATGTGAGAGTCTAAAGACCCATAAGGGACTTCTCTCGCTTTACAATGTCTTATTTTTTCTCCCTCTGGTTGATGAAATGCCAGGGTGAAAGGATTCGCCAAATGGACTAAAGCACAAGTGCCACTCCAGTTATTCAGCAGAGTGCCCAGTAAAGGTCTACCACAATACCACCACACATCCGCTCGGGAATGAACAAGGGCTGACTGATTGATAAGCTCTTGAAAATTCTTAAGCTCATCCCATCTCTTCAGGTCTCCAAGGAACGCTAAGTTTCCTCCCTGTCGTGAGAGACACAAAGTGAACTTAGTGTTGGGAGATGGAAGCTGGATGGCCCTCAGGGGCTGACCCGCAGGGTGCCGGACTTTGGGATATAGCAGAGAGAGCTTGGCATGACTTATCACTCCAGACTGTAGAATCCTGGAAAAGAACTATCATGCAGCCTACACCTGGTCAACTGGAGGACCACCTTAGTGGAAGGGGGACAGTCTGGGCCTCTGGCCTGCCACGTGCACAAGCATAACAATTGTTTTTGTTTAACGTACAGATGGAATATTTGATCCATTTTAACCAGGCATTTGCATCTTGATATTCTGTCTTAGTTGCTAAAGTCTAAGTCTTTAACTTCTATGATTCTTTAGTAAAATGAATGTATGGTTTTAGGAAATTACAAAAACCGGTTGGGGCAGTCCATCCTTGCTCTTTAGTGGTCCACAGAATGTTGGACCAACTATGGCATGAAAGCTCTACATTGGGGAACCAGACTCCTGGCTAACACTAGAGTCTTTATCGAAATTTCTCTGGATTAAATGGTCTTAATTTACTAATGCCCAGTCTGAGGACAGTCAAGAGGGACAGAAGTACTTTTCTGATGTAGAGAGCTGTCTTTGACTTGGCAAGTCCCCACAGCATTAAATGCAATAGTTTGAGGCAAAATTGACTTGGTTATGTTAATAGCTAGATGGTCAGCAATAGAGTGCAGAAAGAAGAAGAGTAATAGAATAGATGAAAAGAGTTAGATTTTTCTTAGCTTTAGTTCAGTAGGGTTTTCCCCTGAGACTATGGCCCACGACTCTGGAGGGGGTGGTGCTTTCTTGACTCAGGTGTGATGAGTCCATCCTTTTTTGGCTGTACAAACAGCAGTCTAGGTGGTTAGCAGCACAAGGTAGGGTCCTTCCTAGGCTGGCTTGAGTTTCCTTTCTTTTCACCCTTTGATGACAACACGATCTTCAGGCTGGTGCTGGTTTACCGGAAATTCTAGGGGTAGTACCTGTGCTAAAAGACTTTTAGTTTTGAGGGAAAGGAAAGTGGAAGATAAACCAAGTATATAGTTTCTAAGAAATTGACCTTTTGTTTTAAATGTGGGGACATCAACAGTGGACTTTATAGTCTTTGGTGCCTTCTTACTGAGAAATTTCCTTTACCACCTAATTTTATTAGTTTTTGGATCAAAGAAGCCGAACACCTTTTTATATTTGACAATGCTTTCTGTATGATTTTTATACCAGATGAGCTAAATTTTACCTTTACATTAGTGTGTTATTAATGTTAAACTTAGTTTTAATAAAACCTTGTAGACATTTATGCAATTTTTAATGTTTGACTGTAAGGTAAGATTTTTTACTCTTTCAAACCTTTTCTAATTTTTGCTAAAGAGCAGGTTGGTGCTTTGAGAAAAATCTGTTATGCTTTTATTTCGATGTCCAGTTTACAGAAAAACTGGATGATACCTCTTTAGCCATTGTTTACACACAGAATTTTCTTTCCAATTAACATTTTAAAACTTGATTAAACCTTTAAAACAAAACATACATATTTTTAATCTTATAATGTAGGTAAAAATTTATGTTCTTATGCCTCCTCATAATCCTTTTACCAAAGACATATTTTACTTTCCTTATACACCTTGCACATAAACTTTTTTTTTTAATAGTTTTACATTCAGGCGGCCTAGTTACTTTTAAATTATACAACATTTCTTGCATAAATTCTTTTCTATAACTTTTTTCTTTCACGACTTTCGCAGACAATTCTTCAACATGCCTCAACTTTTTGACTTATTAGAAACGTTTCTTTCTTTTTTTAATTTTTTTTATTTTGAGACGGAGTCTCAGTCTGTCGCCCACACTGGAGTGCAGTGGCGCAATCTCAGTTCACTGCAAGCTCCGCCCCTGGGTTCACGCCATTCTCCTGCCTCAGCCTCCTGAGTAGCTGGGACTACAGGTGTCCACCCCCACACCTGGCTAATTTTTTGTAGTTTTAGTAGAGACAGGGTTTCACCATGTTAGCCAGGATGGTCTCGATCTCCTGACCTCGTGATCTGCCTGCCTCGGCCTCCCAAAGTGCTGGGATTACAGGCATGAGCCACTGTGACTGGCCTAGAAACATTTCTTTAAACAACGAGTTAATGTCTCACGTGTCCATGTGAAGAGACCACCAAACAGGCTTTGTGTGAGCAACAAGGCTGTTTATTTCACCTGGGCGCAGGCGGGCTGAGTCCAAAAAGAGAGTCAGCAAAGGATGGTGGGATTATCATTAGTTCTTGTAGGTTTTGGGACAGTCGGTGGAGTTAGGAGCAATGTTTTTGTGGGCAGGGGGTGGATCTCACAAAGTACATTCTCAAGGGTGGGGAGAATTACAAAGAACCTTCTTAAGGGTGGGGGAGATTACAAAGTACATTGTTCAGTTAAGGTGGGGCAGAAACAAATCACAATAGTGGAATGTCATCAGTTAAGGCTATTTTCACTTCTTTTGTGGATCTTCAGTTGCTTTAGGCCATCTGGATGGATAGTGCAGGTCACTGAGGATATGATGGCTTAGCTTGGGCTCAGAGGCCTGACATTCTTGTCTTCTTATATTAATAAGAAAAATAAAATACTGGTAGAGTGTTGGGGTGGCAAAATTTTTTGGGGGTGGTATGGAGAGATAATGGGTAATGTTTCTTAGGGCTGCTTCAGGTGGTATTGGGGCGGAGTGGGAACCTACAGTGGGAGCGATTCAACTGAAGAAAGATTTTGGGGTAAGGAGTGATATTGTGGGGTTGTTAGAAGGAGCATTTGTTGTATAGAATTATTGGTGATGGCCTGGATGTGGTTTTGTATAAATTGAGAAACTAAATGAAAGACACAAGGTCCGAATAAAAGAAGGAGAAAAATAGGTATTCAAGGACTAAGAACTGGGAGTACCCAGGACGTCCAATTAGAGAGTGTCCTAAGGGATTCAACGTTATTGTTTGCTTGGTTGGTGAGTTTTTGGGCTCTATCCTTGGGTTTTTTTATGTTGTCATATACCAAGCCACGTTGACTCAGGTAAAAACAACATTCTTCGTTTAAAAATATACAAAGTCCTCCTTTTTCAGCAGTGAGTAAATCGAGGCCTCGGTGGTTCTGGAGGTCAACTGCAGCTAAAGAGTCCACCTGGGCTTGGAGAACAGACAAAGTTTATGATACATCTGTAACGCTAGCAGAGAAGTCATTCGAGAGGCTGCGGAATGTTGTGGCAGTGGTTGAGATGCCTGCTGTTCCAGTTCCAAGTGCCATAGTGGAGGCAGAAAGTCCTAGACCCACAAGTAAAGGGATTAATGGGATGACTCTTTTTTGTCATGTTGATGTCATGAGGGGGACAGGCAGTTGTTCGTTCCCATCTGCAAACTGGGTTGTGGGGTTAAGGAAGTCTACAGTACATGTGCCCGGCCAGTTGGCAGGCAGGCACATGTAGGTGGAAGAGCCACATAAAAAGAAGGGACCTTGTGCCAGGCAGAACTGGAAATGTAAAGTGAAAAGGTGAGAGAGTGTACTGAAAGAGGATTCCTGTGTTATGCCCAGACCGTTTATTCCCCGAAGAAGACCACCAGAGTCCAGAGTCAAAGCTAAGCAGCAAGGATCTTTATTACAGGTTCGAACCCGGAACTCCCACTCACTCTCGGCATGAGAGGGTCCAGAGAGAGAGAGAGTTCCCTCCCAGAGTTTTACACAGTATTATATAGTCTAAGAAAAGTGGTCATTGAATCACTATACAGATCAGATGTATGATTGGCTGGTATTTAAACAAGGCGATTTGGCTAGTTATGATTGGTTCCCGCCATTTTGGGTATTTCAGTTCAACATTTGAGACGGAAGAGCAGTTTCTACACAAAGGCAGTTAATCATATTGCGTCAGGTTGCACAACCAGTTTATGGCAGCAGGGGTTTATCTTACTTAAACATGTCTTGTGACTTAACCCCCGGGAAGAAAACAGGTACTTACAGAACTTTCTAAACCTCTGGTACGTGCAGAGATAAGAAAGCAGAAGCAGAACAAAGGGTGTAACCATAGGGAGCAAGGGGGTAGGTAAGTCTTTGTGTTTTTGTGTCCTTTCACCTGCACCCCAAATCCTAGAGCTCCAGCAAGGGCAGCAGTCGTTAGAGGTTGTAATGGGGATTGACAGTGCAACTGCATAGAGGGAGAGGTTCGGTTCTCATGGTGTACAAGAAAGCAGAGTATCTACGAGTAACCTTTCACTACTATTCATGGGGCTGGGTATCAACCAGCAAGAGGAGGGGCCAGAAGGAGATTCAGACGAGCAGCGGGAGAGTAGCCAAGGATGGAGTGAGATGCAGGGTAGGTGTCTTCCTAAACAATAGTGACCGCCAGTGTTTTTGAGTTTGTCAGTAATGATGGAGGGCTTATCAGTCATGTGAAGCTGGAACGCTCCCATGTGTTTGGTAGTGTGTGGCGGGTTCTGGAGATAGGAGTAAAGGAGCATTTGGACAGTGGAAGGTTGCCTAAAGGGATTCCAGCAGGCTGTTGTCGGGAGAGGCATAAAGGAGCGGCAACAGGGATCGTTGTTTGTGTGGTTGGGGTCCAAATGTGGAGGGGGTAGAATTGACATAAGGAGAAAGGTGCTGTAGGTAGGTGTGGAGAAGGATGGCAGCTTGGTGTGAAATGTCTGGGGAGTTCTCACCAGATCTGTCTAGAAAGTAAAGAAGTTCCTCAGGCGGGTAAAGATGAGGGCTGTTAAAGGAGATTCGGAGGTGCAGGAAGACGGGAGAGGTAGCCCAGTCGGCCTGTAGAGTGGGGATGACTGTAAAAGCAGGAGAAAAGGCAAATGCATAGCCAACAATTCTTTGCTAGAGAAGGGTTGGAGGCAGTGGGGAGAGAGTGGGCAAGATTGATAGGATGCTGGAGGTAATGAGGTAGAGGGTGGCATAAGAATGGGAATGAGGGCCGGGTGTGGTGGCTCAAGCCTGTAATCCCAGCACTTTGGGAGGCCGAGACGGGCGGATCACGAGGTCAGGAGATCGAGACCATCCTGGCTAACACAGTGAAACCCCGTCTCTACTAAAAAAATCCAAAAAAACTAGCCGGGCGAGGTGACGGGCACCTGTAGTCCCAGTTATTCGGGAGGCTGAGGCAGGAGAATGGCATAAACCTGGGAGGCGGAGCTTGCAGTGAGCTGAGATCCAGCCAATGCGCTCCAGCCTGGGCAACAGAGTGAGACTCCGTCTCAAAAAAAAAAAAAAAAAAAAAAAAAAAAAAAAAGAATGGGAATAAGAATAAGAGTGAGTATAAAAGTAAGAATGGGACTTCATCAGGGTGAAAGTTTTGGAGTGTACTTTGTCACTGAAGATCTTCTATTCACTTAGAGAGAGACTTAAAGGTGGCAGTTTGAGGTAAAACCAGGCGCCACTGAATACAAGAGCCTGAGAAACTGCTTGGCTGATTTGACTAATAAAGGCCTGTCCATTATCGGATTGTATAGAGGTGGGAAGGCCAAATTGAGGAATTATATCTGACAGAAGGGAAGAAATGACCGCGGTGGCCTTCTTAGACTCTGTGGGAAAGGCCTCTACCCATCCAGTGAAAGTGTCTACCCAGACCAAGAGGTATTTAGTTTCCTGACTCGGGGCATGTGAGTATAGTCAATTTGCCAGTCCTGGGCAGGGACAAATCCCCAAGCTTGATGTATGGGGAAGGGAGGGGGCCTGAACAATCCCTGAGGAGTAGTGGAATAGCAGATGGAACACTGAGAAGTGATTTCCTTGAGGACAGATTTCCACGATGGAAAGGAAATGAGAGGTTCTAAGAGGTGGTTGTAACCTACATGGAAGAGGTTATGAAATGACGACAGAATAGAATGGGCCTGTGAGACTGGAAGGAGATATTTTCTTTGGTCCAAGAAACATTTGCCTTGTGTGGGAAGAGATAGGTGGAAGTTTCAGCGGGGGCGTAGGTGGGAGTGGCCAGAGGAGGAGAAAAAGTGCCATGAGGGATAGAAGTTGGAATGCTAGCTGCTTTTTTAGCTATCTTATCAGCATAAGCATTGTCCTGAGCAATGGGATCTGGAGCCTTTTGATGACCTTTGCAGTGAATGACTCCAGCTTTCTTTGGAAGTAGAGCAGCCTTGAGAAGAGTTTTCATTAAAGAGGCATTAATGGTGAAGGACCCTTGCATAGTGAGGAAACTTCTTTCTGCCTGTATAACAGCACGGTGGTGCAGGATATGGAAGGCATATTTAGAGTCAGTATAAATATTGACACGTATCCCTTTGCAAGAGTGAGGGCCTGAGTTAAGGCAATGAGTTCGGCTTGCTGAGAGGTAGTGGAGGCGGGCAGAGCGGTAGCCTCAATGATCGATGTGGAAGATACTATAGCATAGCCTGCCTTTGCTGGTGTATGGTGATTAGGCCTGGTGGAACTGCCATCAATAAACCAAATATGATCAGGATAAGGAACAGGAAAGAAGGAAATATGGGGAAATTGAGTGAACGCCAGTTAGATTAGAGAGATACAGTCATGGGGGTCAGGTGTGGTAGCAGGAATAATGTGGGGGCCTAGCCTAAAACACTAAGGTCAAGTTGTTTGGACAGAAAGGCTACAGGGCGCGATCCCGGCTCTTGTGTAAGAATTTTGACCGCACAGCCCTGCACTTCAGCTGTGTGTAATGAAAAGGGTTGGGATGAGTTAGGGAGAGCCAGCGTGGGGGCAGCTTCTAGGGCTGTTTTTAAGGAACGGAAAGAGGAGTGGCAAAAGGATTTGGGATCTATGGGGTCAGCTAGGTTTGCTTTTGGGAGTTTACGTAATGGTTTAGTCAGGATGGTGAAACTAGGTATCCAAAGGCGGAAGTAACGAACCGTGCCTAGGAAGGAAAGGAGTTGTTGTTTTGTAGAAGGGGTTTGGGTTTGGGAGATTAACCGGACACGATCAGCAGGGAGAGCACTTGTGTTTTCATGAAGAATTATGCTGAGATAGGTAACAGATGAGGAAGAAATTTGGGCTTGGCTGAAGTAATGGGGGTTGTCCGTGAAGCCTTGTGGCAGTACAGCCCAGGTAATTTGCTGAGCCTGATAGGTGTCAGGATCAGTCCAAGTGAAAGAAGAGAGAGGCTGGGATGAAGGGTACAAAGAAATAGTAAAGAAAGCATGTTTGAAATCCAGAACTTCTAGAATACTGGGTTGTGGAGAGGTTATAGAGGGAGGTATTGAGGATAGGAGAGTATATGGGTTTGGCACCATGGGGTGGATAGGCAAGACAATTTGGTTGATAAGGTGCAGATCCTGAACTAACCTGTAAGACCTGTCTGGTTTTAGGACAGTTAAAATGGGGGAATTGTAAGGAGAGTTTATAGGCTTTAAAAGGCCATGTTGTAGCAGGCGAGTGATAACAGGCTTTAATCCTTTTAAAGCGTGCTGTGGGATGGGATATTGGCATTGAGCGGGGTAAGGGTGATTAGGTTTTAATGGGATGGTAAGGGGTGACTGATTGGTCGCCAAGGAGGGAGTAGAGGTGTCCTATACTTGTGGTTTAAGGTGGGGAGATACAAGGGGAAGATGTGAAGGGGGCTTTGAACTGGGGCAAAAGGCAGCAGTGAGGTGTGGCTGTAGCCCAGGAGTAGTCAGGGAAGCAGATAATTTAGTTAAAATGTCTCGACTTAATAAGGGAGCTGGGCAGGTAGGGATAACTAAAAAGGAGTGCAGAAAAGAATGTTGTCCAAGTTGGCACCAGAGTTGGGGAGTTTTAAGAGATTTAGAAGCCTGGCCGTCAATACCCACAATAGTTATGGAGGCAAGGGAAACAGGCCCTTGAAAAGAAGGTAATGTGGAGTGGGTAGCCTTCGTATTAATTAACAAGGGGATGGACTTCCCCTCCACTGTGAGAGTAATCCGAAGCTCAGAGTCGGTGATGGTCCAGGAGGCTTCCAAGGCGATGGGGCAGCATCAGTCTTCAGCCGCTAAGCCGAGAAGATCTGGGAAGGAGTCAGTGAGAGAGCCTTGGGCCAGAGTTCCAGGGGCTCTGGGAATGGCTGCCGGGTGAGTTGGACAGTCCAATTTCTGGTGGGGTCCCGCACAGATGGGACATGGCTTAGGAGAATCCTGGGCTGTGGGCATTCCTTGGCCCAGTGGACAGATTTCCAGCACTTGCAGCAAGCTCCTGGGGGAGGAGGTTCTGGAGGAATCCCTGGCAGCTGCGGTTCAGGCGTTTGGAGTTCTTGTGTGCTGGAGATGTGACTGGGGTTTATCTCACAGTGGAGGCAAGGAATTGCAACTCAGAAATACGTTGCTACTTGGCTGCCTCTACTTTATTATTGTACACCTTCAAGGCGAGGTTAATTAAGTCCTGTTGTGGGGTTTGAGGGCTGGAATCTAATGTTTGGAGCTTTTTTCTAATGTCAGGAGCTGATTGGGTGATAAAATGCATGTTAAGAATAAGGCAGCCTTCTGGCCCCTCTGGGTCTAGGGTGTAAAGCGTCTAAGGGTTGCTGCTAAGCAGGCCATGAACTGGGCTGGGTTTTAATCTTTACCTTTACCTAAAGAGGTAGTTTAAGTTTGTCATAGTTAACAGCTTTGCAAGCTGCCTTTTTAAGCCCTTCAACTAGGCAGGAAACCATGTAATCTCATGTAGCTATACCTGGGGAATCTGCCTGATAGTTCCATTGGGGATCCTCTTGGGAAGCTGCTCTAATGCCTTCCTGGACTCTGGTTCATGAAGCCGGTGGTTATCAGCATGAGACTGGGCTAGAGAAAAAACTCTTTCCCGTTTATCTGGGAAGAGGGTAGAAGTCAGGATGACATTTAAGTCACTCCAGGTTAAATTGTAGGACAGTTAGATATTGGAATTCCTGTATATATTTAGTGGGGTCTGATGAGAAAGAGCCTAAACGCTGGCTGATTTGGGAAAGGTCTGATAGAGAAAAGGCACATGTATTCTGACTGTGCCTTCAGCTCCAGCCACCTCTGTAAGAGGAAACTGTTGGGCAGATGGGGAAGGGGTAGCCGCAGAACGAAACTGTAAACCAGACCAGGTGTGAGGAGGGGAGGTGAGAGAAGGATTATAGGGTGGGAGAGCAGAGGCTGAGGAAGAATTGGGGTCTGGCTTGGCCTGGCGAGGAGCAGCCTGGGGAGAAGGGGAGAGGTCAGATGAGTCCGTAGAAAAGAAGAATTCAGAGGACTCAGAGCTTGGGGTGGAGACTGAAGGAACAGACAGAAGAGAAAGAAGAAAGATTTGGGACAAGTCTCATTGGGGGCAGAGACTAGGGAGGGACCAGTGTGTAAAAGAATGCCAGGACGTCAGGCACCTCAGACCATTTGCCCATTTTTTGACAAAAATTATCCAGATCTTGCAGGATAGACAAATCGAAAGTGCCATTCTCTGGCCACTTGGAACTACTGTCGAGTTTGTATTGGGGCCAAGCGGTACTGCAGAAGAAAATAAGATGCTTAGATTTTAGGTCAGGCGAGAGTTGAAGAGGTTTTAAGTTATCGAGAACACAGGCTAAGGGAGAAGAAGGAGGAATGGAGGATGGAAGGTGGCCCATAGTGAAGGAGGCAAGTTTAAAAAGGGTAGAGACACGGAGAAGGGAGGTTGGGAGCAGCCCTGGGCTGCAATGTGGGTGAGCAGCCAAAGCAGGCATCCTCACAATTGACTTGCCACCAAGGGAGTGTGGGTGAATGACCAAGGCAGGCGTCCCCTTGGAGATCAGACACCATTGCAACGTGGGTGAATAATCAGAGAGGCATCCCCCGCAATGATTAAACACCAAGGGAAGGCTGCCTTCCCGAGTCCGTGGCCGGCGCCGGAGTTTTGGGTCCACGGATAAAATGGGTCTCCTTTGTCTCTACCAGAAAATGAAAGGAATTGAAATTAAGGGAGAGATTGAAGGGTGGCGCCAAGATTGAAAGGAGAAAGAGGTTGAGAGAGAGAGAGAGGTTGGAGAAGAGAGTAAAAAGAGGTTGCTTATCCAGTTTAAAATCGGTGAGATGTTCCTTGGGCTGGTTGGCCAGAGGACCCGAGGTCGTGGGTGGATCTCTTCATGGAGTGAGGGTGAGGACAGGGGACTGGTCTCCCGAAGAAGTCCCACTGACCAGGGTCTTCGGCACCAAATGTCTAACGAGTCCATGTGAAGAGACCACCAAACAGGCTTTGTATGAGCAGCAAAGCTGTTTATTTCACCTGGATGTAGGCGAGCTGAGTCCAAAAAGAGAGTCAGCAAAGGATGGTGGGATTATCATTAGTTCTTACAGGTTTTGGGATAGGCGGTGGAGTTAGGAGCAATGTTTTGCGTGCAGGGGGTGGATCTCACAAAGTACATTCTCAAGGGTGGGGAGAATTACAAAGAACCTTCTTAAAGGTTGGGGAGAATTACAAAGTACATTGATCAGTTAAGGTGGGGCAGAAACAAATCGCAATGGTGGAATGTCATCAGTTAAGGCTATTTTCACTTCTTTTGTGGATCTTCAATTGCTTCAGGCCATCTGGATGGATAGTGCAGGTCACTGGGGATATGATGGCTTAGCTTGGGCTCAGAGGCCTGACAGTTAATTTATTTCAGGACAAGAATTTACCATATAATAATCTTTTTACATAAATTGTGATCCCCCTTTTTTTTCCTTTTTTTTTCCGAAGATGATAACCATTCTTTTCCAAAGCCAACTTCTTTTACGTCTGTGAACTAGACTAAGGCCACAAGATTAGAAGTTACTATAATACATGTTACACTGTTCACTTTTAGCAAACTTTACTTTTGTTGAAAACCTTGTAAGTTTGGGATTTTAATTATCATTTGCTATTAATAAGACTTTGTTTTGTCCAAATTATCTTAGAATTGGTATAGATGGCTTTTTTTTGTTTGTTTAGTTACCTGGGTGGAACCATCAATCCTCCTGTCCTGAAGGGAGTTCCTCCTAGGTCTGGTTGGACCTTTGTACAGTAATTAAGATTTAGATCCCCCATTAGGAAACCTGCTGGATTAAGGGAATTTTCAGTGGTTAATGTTAAATCATCTTTTTTTTTTTTTTTTTTTCCTAACAGAACAACCCCATACTTTAAGATTTCTGACTTAGTAAGCTACTTTTTTCATTTTTTGATTTAGGATAGTTCTGAACCGAACTAGTGAGGTGTGCTCACAATGAGGTTTCCTCTAAAAGTTATTTTTCTACTTTTTTATGTTAGCAAAGCAGTTGCCGCTGCAGATTGAATGCATTTGGGCCATCCGCGGGTTACTGGGTTAAGGATTTTTGATCGGAAGGCTACAGGTTATCAGTGGCCTCAGTGCTTTCGGGATATGCCCTTGTTTACACTGACAACAAAGTGGTATTGAAGTGTTATAGGGTTACAGAGAATACCTTGGATTATCAATTACAGGTTTTAAATTTATCTTGGCTTTTAAAGGAATAGGGTACACTGTATTTTCTTAGCTACTTGTATATCTGTCTCTATTCTTTTTCTCTTTGACCTTGTCTCTCTTTGACTTTCCTTTTGTCTCTGTCTCTTCCTCTCTGTCTCTGTCTCCTTGTCTCCCTCTGTCTCTCTGTCTCTTCCTCTCTCTCTTTGCCTCTTTTCCTCTCTCTCTCCTCTCTCTCTGTCTGCTGGTCTTTCCTTGCCTCTGCCAGCTGCTTATGCTGCTGTTCTCTCAACCTCTGTGGGAGGGGTCTAAAACCAGCTGTAACCAGGTGTCTATGTACAGGAACTGATCTGGGTGCCCTGGCTTACAGGTTACTTTGTGTTATACCTTTGAAACAAGGGACCTGTCCAGGCTTCCTTCTGATGGCCAACCCACCTGTAATGCTGGCCAGTCTATCTTACACAAAGTTGGTGGTGTCATAGTACTCCATAGTCTCCCTTACATCCTTTCTTGAAAATTTTCAACATAGTTCCTAGTGGGGTGGGCTTACTTTGTGCCTCACCCATGTCTCCTCGAGACAAAACACCATACTGACACCAGAAAACAACAGGTAAAAAGGGCACACACACACTTTTGCAATTTATGCCAAACCAGAATCAAAACCAAAATCAGAGTGTCAAGAAATTGAAGCCAGGTCAAAACCAAAACCAAAGTATCAAGCAATCCAAGTCAAGTCAAAAACAAAAACCTAAGTGCTGGTACAGGCACACCATGGGTGATCAGGCCACGCTTCCACTCAAATGGAGTAGGCAAGTTCCAAAGACCAGTCCTGTCAAGCAGTTCAAACCAAGTCAAAACCAAAACTAAAGTGCTGATAAAGGCACGCCATGGGTGATCAGGCCACACTTCCACTCAAATGGAATGGGCAAGTTCCCAAGACTGGTCCTGTCAAGCAGTTCAAACCAAGTCAAAACCAAAACCAAAACCAAAGTGCCGATAAAGGCACGCCATGGGTGATCAGGCCACGCTTCCACTCAAATGGAGTAGGCAAGTTCCAAAGACCAGTCTTACCAAGTTTTAGATGTCTAGACTCCAAGTGCCCGTTCCTTCCCCGGTGTTCAGCCACTGTGTTGATCCTCCACGGGGGCCTGCCACGCACTGCTCTGACGAGGCGTCCCACCGGGGCAAATGCCTACCCAGCAATGCTCTCAGGATCCACGTCACTCGAGCTGGTCGGAGTCCCCCGCAGGGATGTTCCACAGGGCAGGCTTAAGCCGCCTAAGGAGCTGCCTTGACCATCCGCCAATCGCCTCGCTTCCCAGTCAGGGAAACAAGAAATGTAGCAGGACAAACTGCAGACAAAACTCCTCAGACACCAAGTTAAAGAAGGAAGGGCTTTATTCAGCTGGGAGCTTCAGCAAGACTTACGTCTCCAACAACCGAGCTCCCCGAGTGAGCAATTCCTGTCCCTTTTAAGGGCTCACAACTCTGAGGGGGTGCGTGTGAGAGGGTCGTGATGGATTGAGCAAGCAGGGGGTACGTAACTGGGGGCCGCATGCACCGGTAATCAGATCAGAACAGGACAGGGATTTTCACAGTGCTTTTCTATACAATGTCTGTAATCTATAGATAACATAACCAATTAGGTCAGGGGTCGATCTTTACCAGGCCCAGGGTGCCGCACTGGGCTGTCTGCCTGTGGATTTCATTTCTGCCTTTTAGTTTTTACTTCTTTGGAGGCAGAAATTGGGCATAAGACAATATGAGGGGTGGTCTCTTCCCTTAGTAGGACCCTTTTAGTAAGTTTAGGTGTGAGGGGAGGTGCAGTAGGGCTGAAGGTGTTTTTTATGGGCTGTGGAGCACCTGAGCAGGGGCAGCCTGGTGGAGCACTTACTGGACCCAGGGCCTCTCCTCCAGCCTCTCCAGCATCCCCCTGCTTCAGCCCCAGGTTGCCTCCCCATACACCCTCACCTCCTCAAAAGGGCTGTCCTACAGCAAGGGTGATTAGGTGTGACTTTTGACCAAAGTTGCTCTCTTGGGGAAAATGCACTTTCCTGGTGCTTGTTTTTCCAGCTGGAAACAGGATTCGTAATGCTAATGGTTGAACTTAATGAATGAACGTGATGGGATGAGAATAATGCAGAATACAATATAAATGCTAATCATGGCTTGTATTATTATTCAGCTCGAGGCTCAGGTTTTCTCTGGCCACCTCCTCAGTTATGTAACCTTATTACACTTCACACTTTATGTATCAAATCAGAGGTGTTTTCCTTAAGCACATTAGTGCATGTGGGCATGGCTAGACTTGGGTAGCTTTACCTACTTGGCCCTGAGCTGACATTTTCTTCCCAATATTTATCACTGGAAGTTTGTTTCTAAATTGGAATTGCCTGAATATATAGGAATAACTGAAATAGCTCATACCCATCTCAGCTAACACACGACAAAGTCTTGTAACTATTAATGAAAGGTAAATAATTTGCACACACAGTAATGTCCTTATGTTATTTTATTTTATTTTTGAGACAGGGTCTCACTCTGTCACCCAGGTTGGAGTGCAGTGGTGCAATCATAGCTCACTGCAGCCTCAAACTCCCAGGCTCAAGCAATCCTCACACCTCAGCCTCCCAAGTAGCTGGGATTACAGGTGTGCACACTCGACTAATATTTTCACAGTCAGGTCTTGATATAATCAGTTGTGAAGATTTTTAGGTAAATCACCACCAAGGTAGGGCTGAAAGCAGAAAGAACTCTGCAGCAGGGAACTGTCCAGGGAAGCGGGTATGAGCAGGAGTGAGGATGAATAAAGGGTTGGGAGAGGGAAGGTCAGGGTCGGTGATGAGGCATCCATGGCGGAAACAGAAACTGCAGGGTGAGGTGAGGCTGGCGCAGGGCAGACAAAGCGAGCGTTCCCGTGCAGGCCAGCATGCCTCTTCTTCTCGCCTGGAAGAGCCTTTCCTTTTTGGAAGAGAAAATGCAATTTTCCCCCTAAAGGGGCATTTTTAGCACTCAAACGTAAGTGGGCTCCTGGAAGGCTTACTGTTTATCTCTCACCCCACAAGTGGACTCATGGGTGAAGTTAGTTAGCTCCTACCTGTACTTTTGTTAGCTGCGGCCCTGCTGTTTCCAGTGAAGTCATTTTAGGCAGGGCACAGGGGACTCCTCTCTGAGGCTGAGCTGTAAGCATTTCAGTCCCAGACCGGCTCCAGGGAGTGGCACTCAGCTCCACTGTGGAGTCGCCGGGCTGCTGTCATTTTGTCCAGAGGAAAAGTTGACCATCTCACATTCGATGGCAGAGCGTGCTTTCTGTCTGAATAGTCTGAACATACTTCTTCATGGGTGCTTCTAAAGGACATTTCCACAAACAACAGAAACGATTCCCAAAAGCCTCGTTGATGTCTATGTGCCATAAATAGAAGCTCTGCCCCCAGAGAGGAGGGTTCTTTAGCAGCAAAACTCTGGTTTATTAAGACAGGTATGACAAGTAAAATAAAAATCACTTTGTTTTGCCTCTGCTAGGCCAGTATATTTATGTACAGACAAGATAATGCAAGATATGACAGTTAAGGCTTTGAAGCACAGCGTACAAAATGAAACAGTTTAAAACTCTTCATAAAAATGGGAAAAATTCCCAGGCCAAAAGAAAAAAAAAAAAGCCTTAACAGAAAGAGGCTGACAGTGGACTCCCTGCTGCTGAGGTGTGGCCAAGTGAGTCACGGCCAGCCCTGAGGTATCAAAGGAGCTCCGAGTGCAAGTTGAAGACTTCAGCAGGCCAGCCCCTGGCCCCCACACCCGCTCACAGGCAGTCGGAATGCAGATCTCGGTGGCAAGTGGCTCTGCACAGTCCAGAATAATAAAACAATCACGGATGACTAAATGCCAGGGACTGTGTAAGTCAGTTCCTGCCTGCAGTCTGGGTCACTCTGCCCTTCATCAGACCCTGTGGCGGCACCATCACAGTGAGGAGAACGGAGCACAGCTCCTTCCGTGCCTCCTGCCAGCGCTGCGCAAGGTGTGCATGGCTGAGTCCTGAACAAGCATTTTCTATTTTTGTAGCTCTCACTCCTTGGGCCCAATTTCAAGTTAAGTCATTAACTCGTTTAGAATGAATGTTAAGGATACTGCCTCTAACTTATCAACAGCTGTGCTGAGCTGTCTAGGAAGAGAAATTAGTCCAGAGAGGTCCTAAGTATCAAAGCAGATTTTGGAAAGAAAAAAGGCAACACTTCTGTGAGAAAAGCAGCACGAGATCCGGACCCGGGGACTCTTCCCTCTTTCGGAAACGTAACTGATTTTGTATGCGC
Source organism: Chlorocebus sabaeus (assembly GCF_047675955.1). Classification (NCBI taxonomy): domain Eukaryota; kingdom Metazoa; phylum Chordata; class Mammalia; order Primates; family Cercopithecidae; genus Chlorocebus; species Chlorocebus sabaeus. The sequence goes on along the minus strand of NC_132919.1, from coordinate 78,005,282 downwards.
TGAGTCTTAGTTTTTATGCCTTGGCTGAGAACCACAGAAAGGACTACACATTCATACACGCGAGAGCACACTGAGACCGCATGTTTATTTGGCATAATGCTACAAAAAACTCCCCAGAGAACTGCCAGAACCAGGCCTGTGACCAAGTTTACAGTCATCTAGTTTTCTCTTACAATTTCAAAATAATTAGATCAGAAGAATCTTTGGTGATTAATCCTCTCTCCATTTTAAGCATGAGGAAACCAAGGCCCTGATGGTGTCCCTGGTCCAAGTCCAGTGCTTTTCACAGTGAGGCTTTTGGCTCTGACCCTTTGAAATCGGTCTGTGACTCAATGGGAGGGCGTGGGCCAGATGTGGTTAGTTTGATCTTAAGGCACTCACAAAATGCCCTGATTTTTCTTGTCTTTGTGAGAAGACGAAAAACAGTCTGGCAGTTTTTCACATCATCTTGGAAACCCAGAAATATATGTACAATACTCAGAATTTAAGGGAATGGAAGAAAGAAGAAAATGAGATTTTCTTCTGTGAGTACAGAGTTAGAAAAAAAGGGGTGGGCAGTGCCAGAGGCGAGCGGGCACAGATCATTGCTGCGAGTGTGGCTGAGCTGCTTGTCTCTTGGAATGTAAACAATATTGGTTTATTTCCAATTTCATCTAATCTTCATTGTCACCTCCTAGTGAACAGTACTCATGAGAAAGTTTCAGAACATGTACACACATGGTCCAGAAACAGCTCGGCCTTCAAAATGCTGTCAGCTCATGTAGCACGCCTTGGTCTTGAATTCGGTACTATGCTGACAGCTTTCCTTCTGAATGCAAAAGCACCAGTCCGTGATGAAGTCCACACCGCAGGAGAGGAGAGAGGAGCCTTCTCTCCCACGTCATCCGAAGACAGCTGAGGAAATAATTCTATCTCATTTGTCGATCCTGTTTCAGCACAGCGGCTGTTTTCCACACTGAGACACAGCTGGCGAGCAGTATCTTTTCTGGGAACTGAGATTCCATTTCAGGAAGAATTTCATTTTCTTTAGTTTCCATGTAACTTACCAGAGTGTCTCTCAGGCTGAAAAACAAAAGAATAAGAGAGCATTTAGAACAGTCTCCTCAGCACAGTGGCTCATGTATTGTAAGCCCAGCACTGTGGGAGGCTGAGGTGGGTGGATCATTGGAGCTCAGGAGTTCAAGACCAGCCTGGGCAACATGGCGAAACCCTGTCTCTAGCAAAAGCACAAAAATTAGCTGGGCACATGGTTGTGTATCCCTACAGTCCCAGCTACTTAGGAGGCTGAGGTGGGAGGATCACTTGAGCCCAGGAGGTAGAGGCTGCAGCGAGCCGAGATTGCACGACTGCACTCCAGCCTGGGCCACAGTGAGATCCTATCTCAAAAAAAAAAAAAAAAAAGTCTCCCATATAACATAAGGGGACCAGTCAGTCCCCTCATGTCAGTTTTTCCTGTTGTCATCAGCAGAACCAAAATGCTCATTAAGACTTAAAATCCTAGGCTGGGCGCAGTGGCTCACACCTGTAATCCTAGCACTTCAGGAGGCTGAGGCGGGTGGATCACTTGAAGTCAGGAGTTCCAGACCAGCCTAGCCAACACGGAGAAACTAAAAATACAAAAATTAGCCAGGCATGGCGGCGGGTGCCTGTAATCCCAGCTACTTGGGAGGCTGAGGCAGGAGAATCGCTTGAACCCGGGAGGTAGTGGTTGCAGTGAGCTGAGATCGCACCACTGCACTCCAGCCTGGGCGACAGAGCGAGACTCCGTCTCAAAAACAAAAAAACAAAACAACAACCACCAAAAAAAACAAATCCTGAGGAGCAGTTTAAGGTCAATCACCTGAGTTCCTGAACTGAGACTAGCATCCTGGGTTGAAGGCTCTGGTTCCTGACTGCTGCTTCCCACATGCAGTACACAAACACGACAGAAGCCCACGGAGCACCCTGTGCCGGCCCCTTCGTGTGACTTTAGGCCCTCTAGCAAGGTGATGTTTGTTTATAGGGTTGCTAAACAAGGCCTCACCATTCAAAAAACCTTGTATTCTATTACATGTTTCTCATTAAGAAAAGATGGGAAATTCTCTAGGAAAGGGATCTTTTTTATGTACGTGAAAAGTACAGGCTAGTAAAGACTTATTGAATAAGTTCAAATAACATACATGTATATAGGTATATAGGTATATGCCACATAGCATAATGGAGGAAAATAACAAATAGGAAACATATTGGTGAGGAAGACTGGAGTTTGATGATCTAGTCAGGAAAATGTCAAGTTAAATCCTAACTTCACACCTAAACTGGTGAACAAGTGTGTGAAAGCACAAAAAGAGAGAGGACAGGCCGGGTGCGGTGGCTCACACCTGTAATCCCAGCACTTTGGGAGGCCAAGGTGGGCAGATCACTTGAGGTCAGGAGTTCGAGACCAGCCTAGTCAACATGGTGAAACCCGTCTCTACTAAAAATACAACGAAATTAGCCGGGCAGGCACATGCCTGTAGTCCCAGCTACTCAGGAGGCTGAGGCAGGAGAATCGCTTGAACCCAAGAGGCAGAGGTTGCAGTGAGCTGAGATCATACCATTGCACTCCAGCCTGGGTGAGGGTGAGACACTGTCTCAAAAAATGAAAAATAAATAAAGGCAATTCAGAGGATGATATACAAATGGCTGATGAATATAAAAAACGTGTTCAGCCTCACGGTAAATGGGAAAATACAAGTGAAAATGAGATAGCATTTTGGCCATTAGATTGGCAACATTGTAAAACATGGATAATATCCAATGTTGAGTATTCTCATACACTCTTTTTATACATTGGTATAGCTTTTTCTATTCTTTTTTTTTTTTTTTTTTTTGAGACGAAGTCTCCCTCTGTTGCCCAGGCTGGATTGTGGAGTGCAGTGGTGCGATCTCGGCTCACTGCAATCTCCACGTCCCAGGTTAAAGCAATTCTCCTGCCTCAGCCTCCTGAGTAGGTGGGACTACAGGGGAGTGCCACCATGCCTGGCTAATTTTTGTGTTTTCACCGTGTTGGCCAGGCTGGTCTTGAACTCCTGACCTCAGGTAATCCACCCACCTTGGCCTCCCAAAGTGCTAGGATTGCAGGGTAAGCCTCCACGCCCGGCCTAGTATCAGATTTAAAATGTACCTCTCTTTGACATAGTCTACTTGTAAAAATTAGAATATATGACTTGTAGGCTGGGTGTGGTGGCTCACGCCTTTTCATTCTAGCACTTCAAGAGGCCGAGGCGGGCAGATCACTTGAGGCCAGGAGTTCGAGACCAGCCTGGCTAACATAGTGAAACTCTGTCTCTACTAAAAATATAAAAATTAACCAGGCATGTTAGTACACACCTGTAGTCCCAGCTACTTAGGAGACTGAGGCACGAGGATCACTTGAACCCAGGAGGCGGAGGTTGCAGTGAGCCAAGGTTGCAGTGAGTTGAGATTGCTCCACCACACTCCAGCCTGGGTAACAGAGCAAGACTCTTATCTGAAAAACTTGTGTACTTGCTTAAAGAAAACCCAGCAGAGATTAAAACCAAAAAGCTAGTCCTAAGGTGCCCCGGTAATGGCAAAAAGCAGGAAATGATATCTTGTGGTAAGAAAATAACTACTTTTGTGTCTATGGAAGATCACAGGAGAGACAGCAGAACATTGTGTCTGCCCCGCCCCACAGGTGTGCAAATCCATACCTCCACTCAGGGTTGAAGCTCCCCTCAGTTTGGGGGTTCTTTAGTTTCAAGATTATCATTTCGTGCAGCTCCAGCAGGAAGGCGTCTAGGCCAATCTGATTTAGGAATGTGCTGAGGAGCTTAGCATCTTCTGGGCTCAGATCTGCTTTGTATCTTGAACTGATTTCCCCAAATGGCTCCTAAAACGATGGAAGAGCAAATGAAGCATTAAAGACTGCAGGGAGAAGGGAGCGCAGTCCCCCTGTCCAGCGGAGAGGAAGAGACCAGACTTACTTTCTGCAGCCGCAGCAGCTGTTCAGACTTATGAGCAGACAGGAACTGCCAGAGGGCAATGGTATGTTTTAACTGGCATCTGTCTAAGGCCTGCAGAAGGAACAGAATTCCTGAATGGGGGCTGAGGTCTCACACCCCCACTCATGCCATGTGCCAGGGAGCCTGAGTGCTCTCCACACAGGCATTCTTCTCTTCGTTCTGCCCTGTACTAATGTGATCTCCCTCCTTGTGAAGGCCATCTCTGTCCTATCTACCTTCCCTCCTGTGGCACTTCAGAGTCCACTCACATCATGCAGTTTGCAGGGGCCTCATGTACTCAGTCACATTTGGGCTCTATCTAGACTGCTGGCATTTCTAGCATGTGTCTGTCTCTGCTGTCCCTGGTGTGTCCTGTTTACGCTGGACTGACTGGGTGAGCGGTTGTTCTTGTCTCCCCGTCCTTTTCAGGAGCACCTAGAGTGGCACTCCCTGAATGCTCCTATCCCTCGGAGGAAGCAGGAGATGAGGGTGAGGGGCTGTGCTGATTTCTTTTTCGGCATGAGACCCACCTTTGACACGTGAGTCGTCTGATCACCCATTCTCAGGACGTCTTGAATATACATATTCAGGTGCATGTTTGGATCCCCACCAGCTGTGCTCAGAAACCCCAGAGTGACTTCTACGACGGACAGCGCTTCACAGGCATCGCTGTAGGACTGCAGCTGTCCACTGATGGCACTAATGACCGAGCTGGGGAGGGAGTCCTGGGAAATGAAAAGCAGGGAGGGATGTCTGTGGGCTGGGTTTCTGGTGTCTCACCACCTGGTAAGAGAGCTGAGCCCCTTCACTGCCCAAGCCACATGTGGGGTCAGCTAACAGGTGACACTTGGGCGCACTGTGTACAGGCAGTTTTCCAGACTTTCCATAGAAATAGATACAAGGGCAGTGAATCTTCAAACAACCCTGGAGGCCACGGAGACACACAGGTCTACCTATCAATACTGGCATGCAGAGAGCAGGAACAAACTGGTTCCATGGACTTTCCGCTTCAGCAGGCATGGCCATGACATCATTTCTGAGCATCAAACCCACAAGATGTCAGTCTGCTTTTACTCTACAAGAAAACCTGCTGATTTGCTGTCTTGCTTGCCCTCCGCAAAGAGCACTGGGCTCTTAAGGAGCACCCTGGGGTCCTCAGGGAGGCCGCAGAAACTGCGGCTCACAGCAAACACCCGGGGCAAGGCTGGAGTAGGCCTAACATGGAGGAAAACACACTGAGAAGGCAGAAAGCCCCATGCAAAGGATAAGGTTTATCGGGATCACCTGTGCCATTTTGTTCTTGATGTCCATAAAGAGATGTTCGTAGTTCCAGTCGTGTCTGTATACCAGAGTGGGTATTCCCTAAATTGAGAAAGAAAAAAGGTTTTTAAAATTAAATCCATTGTGGACATTTCCATCAGATGACAAACAGAATCTGCAGCCAGAACTCCAGCGTAGTGCCGCACTGCCCAGTGTATCCCTCAGCAAAGAGCGCCCCCTGTCATTAACCCACCATCTGTGGAAATAGGAACACAACCGGGAATCCAGCGAGCCCCCACGGCCAATTACATGACAAGATATTGTCACGTCATCGTGGCCGGCTTCACCACAGGAGGTGCTAGGGCAACAGGTATCTGTGCATATCCCATTCATGTATTCATTCAGTCACTAAAGGCACAGACCATGCACAGGCAATCACTCTGCCAGAGGACATGGCTGTGAGAATGAATGAAAAACAGCCATGGGCTCTCACAGTTCCTGGCCCAGTTGCAGGTGGTACCGTACATAAGTACAGTAGATTTGACTGTAGCTGGAATGAACAAGTGCTGTCCAGGTGAAAGAGCAGAGATGGGAAAGTGCCTGCCGTGTGGCTCCAGTGCGTGAGGTCACGGGATGCAGTGCAGGGAAATGGGCTACGTGGCTGGAGGCAGGGCTGGAAGGTTGGGCTAGGCTGAGCTACAGGGCCTCCCATACCAGACAACAGTGTCTGCTTTATCCCGTATGCCGTGAGAGGCCAGGCAGGGCCATCCGGCACAGAAAGAAGAGAGGCAGATGTGGGTTTTGGGCCATGGACTGAAGAACCTGGAGGTGAGGACCAGTTAGGAGTGGCTAGCAGTCCAACTTACAGGATGCTTTTAACTGCAGAGTGGGCTTTGGCAGTCAGGTGAGGATACACAGAAGGCACAGCTAATCACACCTGCTGGGAGGTTGCCCATGGAGGCTGAAGGAGGAGGGGCTGTGGGGGTGGTAGTGCTGTTAACTGGTAGAAAAACCTAGATGATGAGGCCATCAAGACCTCAACAGTCAGCCAGGTGCGGTGGCTCACACCTGTAATCCCAGCACTTTGGGAGGCCAAGGTGGGTGGATACCTTGAGCCCAAGAGTTCGAGACCAGCTGGGCAACATGGTGAAGCCCCATCTCTACCAAAAAATACACAAATTAACTGGGCGTGGTGGTGCACACCTGTGGTCACAGCTACTTGGGAAGCCGAGGTGGGAGGGTGGCTTGAGCCCAGAGGTGGAGGGGGGTTGCAGTGAGCCAAGACGGCACCACTGCCCTGCAGCCTGGGCGACAGAGTGAGACCCTGTTTCAAAAAAAAAAAAAAAAAGACCTCAACAGTCCCTTGGGGGACTGAGGTGCAGATGGCCCTGCAGGAGAGGGCGCAGGAGAGCCCTGCAGACCAGACTGCGGGGTGAGGTGCTGCTTCCCTCTTGTGAGAAACACACCAAGGGCTGCTTGTTCACAACAGACACACCGACCAAATGAGCAGCAGTGGCGGGAGTCAGCCCTACCTTGAGGCTCAGCCGGGGCTTGCCTTGGAGGAAGCGGCTGATGATCTGCCGCTGAATCTTCTCCAGGTCGAACTCCTGCAGGGTCTCTCTGCCCTGCTCCACCTGGTATTGGCAGTTGGAGAGAATCAGTGGAGTCAGGTCCCGCTCTACTTCGTAACTGATGACATGCAGGTCAGTGACATCGGCAGCATCCACGGAATAGCTGAGGGGCAGAAAGACAGCGTTCAGCGTCCAGGCTGGGCTTGCGGGCCGAGGGCTCCACATTGCAGGGAGCTGGCTCCTACTTGATTTCTCACAGTTGGAGCGGAGGAAAACCATACCCAAGTATGGGGTGGGTCGCTGGTGAGGGCGGCTGAAGGAGTGAGTGTCTGTTAGGGAAGGGGCTGAAGCTTGCTTATGTTTGCCCACTGGGCTTAGGGACCCCAGGCTGAGCAGGCACCATTTTCTGTTGGCTCGTGCACACACCTGTTGTTTCCCTCGGAGAGTTTTTCCACCGCGTAGACAATTTCATTGTGTAGGCGAATCAAGTAGCTGACGAGAGCGGTAGCACAGAGGCCCAGGCCCCGTCGGCGTGGCAAGAGGATCTCAAAATCAGCGTCCAGATCCAAGTCAGTGCTGCAGTAGTCTTTGGGTAGGTTGATCTCGCCTTTAAATGACAGGATTATTCTTAAGCAGAGAGGAGTTCCTACTCCTCACAGAATCCAGGCGTGGGGAGGAGGGTGCAGAAGCCATCAGCTCCACAGAGAGCTGGGTCTCGGTTCTGCCCCCGTATACTGATAGAGTTTCAAATGCTTTCAGCTCCCTTTTGATGCCATATTTAGGGACTGAAGAGGACTGAGGATTTATTTTCCTGACACTTTATTTTACTTATCCAGACACCACCATCAAAAGAGACACACGTTAAGCATTGACACAGTGCTGGCTGGGCGTGGTGGCTCACACTTGTAATCCTAGCACTTTGGGAGGCCGAGGCAGGTGGACTGCCTGAGCTCAGGAGTTTGAGACCAGCCTGTGTGCAACATGGTGAAACCCCGTCTCTACTAATAAATACCAAAAAAAAAAAAAAAAAATTAGCTGGGCGTGGTGGCATGTGCCTGTAATCCCAGCTACTCCGGAGGCTGAGGCAGGAGAATTGCTTGAAGCCGGGAGGCGGAGATTGCAGTGAGCCGAGATGGAACCACTGCACTCCAGCCTGGCAACACAGTGAGACTCCATCTCAAAAACAAAAAAACAAACACAGTTCTGTGTGTTGACAGGGATGGGTTGAGTCAGGCTGATGAGAAGAGCCTTCAGACCAGGCTCTCCTGGAATGCTTAGTGGGACAGAGGGACAGGACACTAACCATTCGTCTCAAGCGATCTCCTCAGTTTGTTCCATGTTGAGAGGAAGATTGTGATTCTCTTCTGAAGTAGCTGCCTCAGCCCCTCTGTAGAACAGAAGACTTTTTAAGAACCGTCACAGCACCCCCCCTGCAAGGGCCAAACCACCCTAGTTACATGCTCTGCCGAGAGCCCATCTTTGCTGCTTTGTACAGTCATGAGCTTGTCTGAGGTGCTGTTTGAAGCAGTGAGCCAAGTTTGAGGAGCTAAAGAGGGAGGCGCTTTTCAGCTCTGGTGAAGGCTTCTAATATGTTTTTGGGGTTCAAGCACCCTTCACCGCATGCTGAGAGCTTAGGCTGTAGAGCCCCCATCAGTACCTCCCCACCCCCAGCTTAGGCTGTAGAGCCCCCATCAGCGCCTCCCCCCGCCCAGCTTAGGCTGTAGAGCCCCCATCAGCGCCTCCTCCCTCCTCCCCACCCTGTCCCCCTATGCAGTGATCCTTTCGAACCACCAGACGCGGGACAGTCCTGGTCTTGTCAGAGCAGAGCCACACCTGAGCTGTGGCTGCTGAGGAAGCCTCTGATGGAGCTGTATTCAACTTGCGGGACGTTCTGGAACCGCTTCACTAGACCTTTTTGCAGGGCCAAAATCTCAGGCAGGAACTTTACCAGCCTCAGCTCTGCTTCCTGGAGAAGGGAAGACCACCCGGTAACAATTTTTATTTACCTAAAAAATGTTATTGGGGATACAGACTTTGAGACTGGCTGGGAGACTTGTATTTGTAGCTTCATCTGGTCAGTGTCATTTCCTGTGATACAGCATGGAGCTTGAAAATGGGAAAAGGGCCCTCCCGTTCTTCCTACAAGTCTATGGACAGTGCAGTGTGTCAGAAATGGAGGACGGAGAAGAGGGAGCCCAGGCTCTATGGAGCTGACGCATCAGCGGCGTCCACCAAAGGCTGATGAAGGAAATCTGTCCCTTGGGCCCATGGTACGGAGAGAAGCTGCTGAAAGAAGAGACCCAGAGCTTAGGCAGCGAGGGCTGGCCTTATTCCTGGGTGTCCTTCCGAAGACCTAGGGTCTAAGCATCTTCGATGTAATGAAACTGCATCTCAGAGAGAGACCACAGCATTGATAGGAAGTCCTTCCTGTCATTGTGAACTAATACTCCTCAACTGACCAACAGAAGTTTCCAAATCATCTTCATCCTTGCGAGACAGCAAATACTAGTCCATGGAGAGAAATGATTAGACAGTCTATTGTAGAAAATGAAACTGCAAATGGGTGAAAGTTAGAAAAGTACATTTCTAATTCCAGCAAATGCGACCAGTACACTTGACTGCTCCCCAGTACCCCACCACCGCCAGCGCACACCCACTCACTCCCATCTTCCATCTATGCCTTGATGCTTGGGCGCAGGGAGGAGTTTTGTTTGATCTGCCCATGCTCCGGCACTGCGGACAGAGAGGAACCCAGCGGCTGGGAAAGAGTTGCATCCTTTTCTGTCTGGCTGAGTGATGAGGGGAGGTCCTCTCCTAGCCTCCAGCTTCCCCACAGGTCACTGCTAATCCCAACCTGGGTATGTATTTCGTCTGTGACTTTATGCTTCTGGCAATCGTATGGTTTGATATGTATGAAAATCTCTAGCCCTGAGTCTTCTACATTCTATTCAAAATCAAATAATTGAAATAGACTGTTAAGATGTTCTGTCTTTAGGAATGATTATACTCTGTAAAAGCCCAGGGCCTTCAGGTCTCCTGGGGAACTCTGCACCGAAAAAGGGAAGGAGCCACAGTGAGCCAGACATACCTTCTGCAGGAAATGCCAGAGGATGGGCACTCTTTCTTTGCCATTTTTCTGTTCCACAATGTGCTGGAGGTACTCAACTGTAATTCTTTTTCTGCAGCTCCAAATCTTAGAGCAATGGACCACACTTTTCCGGGGCAGGTGGGGCAGGAAGGTCACTGGGTCACCATATATTATTTTGGCCACAGGGTTAGAGCTGATACGCTTATCTTGGCTGATGAGAATATTCATGGTGGGAAGGGTTTTATCTAGATGCTGGATGGAGAAAATGAAACAGAATTCTGGAAGTGAGGTATTGCTACAAACAGATTGAACACCCAGTAACTCCACCGGTGGGTGTCTGCATATTAGGGCATTTATCCCCTGCTCTGAGCATGTAATCAGGTATTCCCTTTGATCTTCTAATTTCAGTGTTCTTTGTTTATAGATGTATGTCTCCCCAAACAGAATGAGATTCAGAAATCTATATTACTCTTAGTAACATTCTGGCTGCTAGATGAGTAATTAATTTATGATTGTCAGTTCATTTTTAGTGGGTATATATATGTGATAGTTTATTTCTCTACCTTGTACATTACATTCTGCTGTAAAAAGTAATGGAGAGAAAAGTACTGCCTGCACTTGCTAGATTCCTAGGAATTCCTTGGACTGACTTCATGACCAGCTGCAGGAGGGAAAGGCACTTGGGGACAGGAGGAGGACGGAGTGACTTGAGGTGGGGAGCATCAGAATCTGGGGCTCAGCCAAAGGTGCTTGCTGGCACCGCTATGAGGGGCAACAGGCAAGGAGCATTCAGCAGACGCCGGGACCCTTCCTTTCTGGACAGAGGAGCAACACAGCTATCCCACGTACTGCTTACCTCCAGTTCAGGAGAAACCACAGCTGCGATTTCCTTTTCCCAGTTGTTCCTCATTTCTTTGGTTGACAATCTTGTGTCAACATTTAAAAACCCTACAAAAAACTCCAAATGTGTAGGTTACCCAAGGCACAAAGAACACAGCAGTCTGCGTATAATAAACACTAAATAAGTGTTTAATAGAAATAACATACTCATTTTGAGGTAAGAGATTTCTAAATTAAGTATTTTGAAATAGTTCCTGCTGTTACCACCAACTTCATGACCTTTTGAAGATAACGTCAATCTCTAAAAATTCCTCTACCCTACAGAATTGTAATCTTAGAACCATTTTGAAAAAAATTACTGAAAGAACAGAACTTAAGCCCCAAAACCCAGGGCGTGGTAACAGTGGCCGGGCCACCACCAGCCATCCCAGCTGCTGCCGCCCAAGCCCTGAGGCCGACCACACAGATGCGGAGTGCTGCGGAACCTCCGCCTGCTTCCAGGATTCTGTCGTCTCATCGGCGTGACTGTGGGTGCGCTCACCTCGCTGAAATCCCACCAGAATAAGAGGCTTAAAATAAAACCAGATTGTTCAAAATGGAAAATAAATAGGAAGGCCAGTTTCGGGCAAAGAAGTAGCTGAGGTGGGAGCAGATTTTCTTGTCATGCGGCAGGACTTCTTATTGCTATTATTGTTATTTTAAATTAATATTGTCCTCACAGTGGTAATTGTGATGTTTGCAGATTAGCAAAAGAAAATCACTTTTAATTCCACCACTCACAGATAACCATTTTACTAAGTTGTCTTATAGACCTCCTCTTTCTGTATGAATTTAAATTTTTAAAATAGAAAGTTAGCTCGGTGAATACGATATTTTATAGCTTTCTTTTTTTTACATAACTTAATAAATCAGCACACAACTGTGATGGTGATTGATTTTTTGACACACATGCTCTGTGTGGACAACACGTGCTTCCAGCGTGGCAGGGGAATGGCCTACGGGGCTGACTTCAGCACTGAAGACTCCCCATATATGCACACTGAACACTTGTGTGCAGACGCTCCCGAATACTGCAGGTCTTAGCCAGGCAGGGGTGAATGGAGAGAACAGAGCAGCTCCCTTCCAGCCTCTGGGCAAGCAAAGTGCTTCCTTTTTCCAGCTCCAGGCATCGCCTTCCCTAGATACGGTTTTCTCTGTGTGTTCTCTCATTCTCTCCAGCAACAGCACAGATAGAGCTCAGACTGGCTGCGTGTGGAGTGGCCCGCAAGAGAGCGAGCCTGCTTCTGCTGTCGTTGTGCTGTGTGATCCCCGCCCAGCCCCTGCCTCTGCCCCGCCCCTGCCCCGCCCCTGCCCCTTTCCTCACTTTTGCCAGAGAGCTGGTGCTGCTCTTGGAGAAGCCTGCGCAAGACAAGGTGGACCACACTGATGGTCTCGTCGGCACTGTGTCCCAGCATCTTGGTCAACTGCTCCAGGTCCTTCAGGATATGCTGCTGCAGAAAGCCTTTTGGATCCCTCACTGGAGGCTTAATGATGTTTATCAGAGCCTGTGGGGGCAACGGAACAGAGCGTTTAGCGGGATCTGGTTTGTAGAGAAGATGGTGAGCCTGTAGAGGCCATGGGGAGTGGAGCACCAGCATAGAGGCGGAAGGCAGTTTCTAAGATGAAAACTGCGGAGTGATCCACACGTGATTCAAACAGGTGAAAGGAAGGCTAGCAAGCAGAACAGCTGCTGGCTTTTCTGTTATTACAGTGAGATAAAGAATCCTCAGATTGTACTGTTGGCCATCTTGGTTATGCAGTGTGTTCTTTCTTCCCTAGAGCTACAATGAAAACACAGGTAAAATAATGAAGATGTCAGCCTCTCTACTCCCAGATGTGGACCAAAGACACACAGCGTTAATTTGACGTGGATTTTATATAATCTGGGGAGTAGTTCCCCCATATACCATCATGTGCCACAGGGGGAAACATGGAGATGTATAACCTGGATATTTCTTTGTAGACTAATGAGCTTCAAAATGCATAGATGGCCGCTAGGACTTGAGACAAAAGGACTCCCCGGGAAGAAGCGAAAGCAGGTTCTTCCTAGAGTAACTCAGCACATCATTTGGCAGCATCGGGTTATACCTGGGAACTCTGGGAAGCTCCCAGAAGCAGAGCCAAGTGAGTGAGTAGCCGGATGAGGATGAAGACCACTGGGGGCAGCCCTCGGTCACACGTCACCACGTCCCTCTGCTGCGGGTCGCCTAGCACATGGCCGGTCTGCGTTCTGTCTGTGCTGTTGCTGGAAAGAATGAGAGAACACAGGCTGAGGCTGGCCACTTCGGCAGGCTGCACATTCTCAGCACTCGGAGTGAGGCTCACAGCTGAGAAGAGAGTTATGTCAGAAGTACTTGCTGTTCCACTAAGCCTGGACCATGTTCCTAAGAGTCTCTCTCACGACAGACTGGCCTGTCCGACGGACCAGACCCCACTGCGTTCTCAGCGCCAAGTGGCTGCGCTTGTGTGGTATTGATGCTGATCCCCGGGCAGGGTGTTAGGATGCAGGCCTGGACCCGTCTTTTCCACTGAAGTCTTTGTCGGGAGAGGAGTGGTTGGGCTAAGAACAGCTAGAGTGTGGGAGGGCAGTCGGCATCCTATGGGTGTCCATATTGTTCTCATTTCCCCAAAGGAAAAACTAGGATCCAAAGTCCAGCAGACAGGAGATGCAGTGTGGCAGATACTTTCAATGGCAAAACTATTAGAGGTTGGAGGACACTGTGATAGTTTCTTAAGCTGTGACTGTAGGGAACAGTCAGAATGTGAAGCCCCCATGCAGGTCCCACTCACTCTCTGAAAGGAGCAGTTAGAACCACACTCATCCCAGCATGGGATTGTGAGATCGGATTTGTATCTGGATTCTGAAGTCTGGTATTTCATAAGACTATGTCTCTTTCATTTTTCTCAAAAAGTAAAAAATGGAGGAAGCTAAGATTGCTGGCAAGTGAGATGGCATCTGCTGAGACAGACGGATGCCCAGGTTTTGGTCCTGCAGACATAGATGTCCCCGTGAATTAGATCATCTGTTTATGTCATGCATATTTCTACAGAGGCTGCACCCAAGGCCCAAAAGGAAGACATCTGTATTCATATTAACAGGTATGAAAGTGTAGCCTGCTTTGCATTTCAGGGCCCAGGGAGCCAACAACAGATCAGAGGCCTCCCTGCTGTGTGACTGCTGGGACTTTGGCATTGCTATTCAGTATGACACAGGTCCATGTGTACTGGAGTAATTAGTACTATCTTGAGTATCACTTTATCAGCTGGAATAAAAACAGCCCAACGCCCCAGGGTTTGAGTACTTAGGAAATACAATCCTGACCCACATACCTGACCAGGTTAAAGCCGTCCTGAGGTCTGTGATTAATGCCTCCAATCGGCGCATGGCAGTCAATGCAGGTGCTCTGTTCCATCGGCTTGCCACACTATGGTGAAGACAGAGGGCACTCGGAACCACTTCTGGAGCAGTACCATTTTATGTACAAACGCCATCATGCAAATGAACACCTCCTTATCACTGGCGAACGTGAGCACCCTTAGATTGTCTGTTCCAGTGTGTGCTTGTTTCGGGTGGGTGGAGAGCCCATGGGGACAGGGTAGGTACTCACTAATGTTGCACATGGGCAAATTGGAACTTTTTTTTTTTTTTTTTTAATAAGTGGGACAATTTAAGCTTTATTCCCAGAGTGACACTTTATAGACAAATATATAAAATTCAACCTTCCTTTCTCATATTCAGCACTTTTTCTATTCCTCCATCTATCACACTAGCCTGTAGCACTTCATGATCTAATACCAAGAATGCTAGAATAGCTTACAAACTGACTTCCTTATATCCATTTAGACTTTTTCATATATTTATTTTTATGAGACAGAGCCTTGCTCTGTCCTCCAGGCTGGAGTGCAGTGGCACCATCACAGCTCACTACAGCCTTGACCTCCTCAGGCTCAAGCAGTCCCCCTGCCTTAGCCTCCCAAGTAGCCGGGACCACATGCATACATGCATGCACCACCATGCCCTGCTGATGCTTTGTGTTTTTTGTAGAGACAGGGTTTCAACGTGTTGCCCAGGCCGGTCTCAAACTCCTGGGCTCTAGCAATCCACCTGCCTCAGCCTCCCGAAGTGCTGGGATTACAGGTGTGACCTACCACACCTGGCTTGGACTTTTTTATTTAAAAAAGTCCAATCATATAATCTACTTCCAAAGGCTCATTTTTCAAAATCAGATATTGTGCTACTGTATACTGAGAGTCACAGCTGATAACACACCAAACCAGTCATAGAATTTCAGAGCTGGGATCATTCTTGGATAGAATCTCTTTCAGTCTCATTTCTTGGACAAGGAAGTGATTGAAGCTCAGAAAAGTGTATGTATCCGTTTTTCTCCCTCTGTGTCTCTTATATATGTTATTTAAATGACATGTATTAGGCTGGGCATAGTGGCTCATAATCCCAACACTTTGGGGGGCCGAGACAGGAGGATCGCTTGAGCCCAGGAGTCCAGTGTTTATTGTGAGCAATGATCATGTCACTGCACTCCCGCCTGGGCAAGAGAGCCAGACGCTGTCTCAACCACCTAACTAAACACCATGAACAACTACCACGTATCAGCTCAACCCACCAGCCTCTTGCTCTGCAAGTACAGATACCGTGTATGGAGGGCTCTGGGCTAGATGCTTGGGAATCCAGAGAGGAAGCATCAACAGTTCTTCCCCATGGCGCACAGTCTACACGTGGCTTTTTCCTTTGGCATCTGGACCACACCTCCTCTGAGGGCTAATAATGCAGCCTGTGGTCCAGGCAACACCTTGCCATTCTATCAAGAAAAGGCTCACTGACCCCATGCTGCAGTGGCTAGAAAGAATGGCTAGCAGCAGTTCCCAACCAGTAGCAATTTTCTTTCCCAGGGGACCTTTGTCAATATCTGGTTTTAGCTGTCACACTGGGAGGAGGGGGTGCTCCTGGCATCCAGGGACTCAAGGTCAGGCATACTGCCAGACAGCCCGCAGTGCACAGGACAGCTGGCACCACACAGCCATGTCCACAGTGCTGAAGCTGAGAAGCCCAGGGCTAGAAACCCTTAGTGCCGTTGATGTTGCTCTGCTCAGAGCACCCTGGGCAGTCCTCGGTGAGCCTGTGCTCTCCTGGAAGGCTGAGAGCCTCACTCTCCTCACCCATGATCCCCTTCCTCCAACCCAGGAGTGCACGCCAGCCCTCAAACCCTATCTTAAATACCAAGACTCACCTCTCCCACGGAGCAAGGATGGCCGTTGGGACAAGCTGTGAAGAGAACAGGACACACACTGGCCGATGAAGTTTCACCGAATGACCCACATTGAAAAGGGAAAGCTAACTCTACCCTCTGGCCCTGACCAAAATATGAGAATGAGTGTCCAGAGCACCCCACACTAAGTTGTTAAGTTATATGACACCTGCCTGAAGCTTAATATATGTATGTTGTCAGTGAAAAATGTCTGAGTCTAATTTTATGAAGTAAAAAGCAATTAGAATATAGGCCACACCAGCGGTACTTTTGGAGGCGAGGTGGACAGGATTCTAGACCTTTCTATTCTCTTTGGTTTTTTTTTTTTGTCATGAGCATATTTTATAACAACTTTAAAAACTAGTTTTAAAATATTTACTCAGGCAACAGCAAAATTTACATGTCATGGGTTATATGAGTCAGTCTCCCAGTTCTATATTTCATATATTTCAGAAGAGCTATCTTTGTGTCAAAAACTTTGTTTTGTGATGGGCCTTTGAATGTGTCTCTGATGTGGTTCCCAGTCCTCCCTACTCCCAAAATGGCCTATTCCAGAAAACAAAAGTGCATCACAGAGCGCCTTTTGCACACAACAGAGAAATGAAATGGTTTGGATCATGTAGCCGGCAGAGTGCCAGCTCCTTCAAGCCACTCATCTTCTGCAGATGCCACGGGTAGAATGCAGGTGGGTTTGAACCCTGAGTCACAAACCACATGGACCCCAAGTCGAACCCACTGCTTCACAGCATCTGGACACCCTTTGAAGCTGAGAGGAGTGTGGGGTCATCCAGACCCCAACACTTACTGTACCAGTGGACTCCCTCCAGACCCTTCCACCTCCGAGCTTGAGCCAGCAAGTCTTCAGGCATGGTTGGAAGAAAAGCATGCTGAAAAACAAGAAAACAGAGATAGCTCTAGATAAGTGAGCTTGTCGCCTGGGTGCTGCTGCTCAGCAGGAGGCCTGGAGGAAGAAAGGGAACTCTGCTTTCCTTCTACTGGACTTCTGAAGCGATCTGTGAAGAAAACAGAACAGCTCCCTGTGAAATAATGAAGGGCAAGGCAAGTCTGTCACTATCTTGTGTGCTCAAGAATCAAGTGACACAAAGGCAGAGAAGTGAGGAGATAAAGATGCTCAAGGGTTCCCACGGCTGCAGCTCAGTCTCTACAGTGACAAGCTCTGGGGGGTGTTCCGGTGAAGGCTGATGGAATTGTGGCCTACTCTTACCGCCATGTTGGCTGGGGAGAAGGCCAGATTCTTTAGGGGTTCCAAGACTTTATTCTGTCCACACAGAAGGACGGCGGCAGCATGAATGGCCATTTCTGTCACTGTTCCCTGAAGGTGGTTGTCACTGGGGCCCGCCCTCAACAATGGCAGAGAATTGTCCACGAGTGATGTTGCAAAATGGCTGATCTCAGGAGGTGAAAGGATCTTGCATTCGCCAATGAATTTGCTCACAGCTTCACATTGCTGACAGGAAAAAAAACTTAACATTAAGATATATCAAAGAATATTGTGTGAACTGCTCTTAGGCATACACTGACACCAAATATACATCAAATATCGAGGTAAATATGGAGAAATCACCACCATTTGAGGGGGAAATTTTTCAGAGAAGAGAATTGTACAAACACAGCATCCACATATGTAAGCATTAATTTTGACATTCTATTTTGTTTTACATTATCTTTTGTTCTTGGCTTTAGTTTTCATTATAATTCTACAAGCTTTGGGTTAAACAGAAAATAGTTCCTCCACATAACAAGGTTGAAAGTCTCTATCCTAGATAAAAAATTATGGCATGATTTGTGTTGATAAGTTTCATTCTATTGAATAAAGTCCCTCCAAACACTGAGACTTTGAACACAGCCCTGCAGGCGGTTACTCACCTCTGGCGTGGGGTGGAGGCTTGCATTGTGGGATCTGTACAAAATAGCCACCTCTCTGAACAGTGTTAACAGGAAGTAGGCTGACTGCTGGCTTTGGCGGGTCTTGCAGGCCTGCAAAATCAAGGGTATCAAGTGAGAATTTAAAAGCTCAACAGATTTTTTTTTTTTTGAGATGGAGTCTTGCTCTGTCACCCAGGCTGGAGTGCAGTGGCACGATCTCAGCTCACTGCAACCTCTGCCTCTCGGGTTCAAGCGATTCTCCTAACTCAGTCTCCCGAGTAGCTGGGACTACAGGCGCCCACCACCATGCCCAGCAAATTTTTTTTTCTTTTCTTTTAGTAGAGATGGGGTTTCACCATGTTTGCCAGGCTGGTCTGAAACTCCTGATCTTGTGATCTGCCTGCCTTGGCTTCCCAAAGTGCTGGGATTATAGGATTGAGACCCGCCCCCACCGCCCCCACCGCCCCAGCCCGCCAGATCTACCTAAGGGCCAGAGGCCCGCAAAGTTTGCATGTGAAAAGAAAAGTGTCTCAGCCCTCAACCTACTCCTTGGGGAAGGCGCCTTTTCAACCCACCCACCGGGTAAGGAGCCTGTTCAACCCACCCCTTGGGGAAAGAGCCTCTTCCAGGCCTGGACACCTGGGGTCATGCCCCACATAGGCCATCTTCTGGCAAGCAACTTTTGGGCTACAAAGTTCCTGAAATACTCTCAGATTAAACTCAATGCATATTTAGCAGCCAGCTTAATGACAGAAGCAACGGAATCACCATCTGTTCTTCTGACTCCTTCACTGGTCTTAGAAACTTCTCCTGAGCAGAAAGAGGATTTTCTATTTCCTCTTTTCCTGGCACAGGGACTCAAAAAGGAAGCAAGACCAGACCAACTTAAAGGTTAGATTCTAAAAACATCTTTGTATTTTTTAACTTCCTACACTACACCAACATATGTATTTTTATTAAACACACAAGCATATCTGAACTATGAATACATATAGATATGAATTTGCTATTAATAGCTGTGTCAGCATCTTTGTTTTCCAGCAGGGTCTCAAAGGAAGTAATGGACATAAATCAAAAGACGCTGCTGATGGCCTTGGCAGATCAGCAAGACACAGCAAATCTGTCAATCCAGCTCAGCTGCCGTAGCTGTCCTGTTGCAGCCACTGGTTCACGCACACTGGACAGGTGCACCCTGGAGGCCGTGGGCACATGACTTCCAATACAGTGTCACATGATGGGCCGCGTCAGTGGTCCACCACCCTGCATCATTTGACATAAACCAGGGAACACGCAGGCCCCAAGGGATGCCACCTGGTATCAGAGAGAAGCCACGGGCCCACCCTACCTTCAGAGCAGTCTCAATGCCCAGCGGCTTGCACTCGAGGACAGCTTTGGCCACAGCATCACGGAGAGCCTTGTATTCATCGCCATACACCAGGTACCTATCCATCTGGCCTGGGTGGTCCTTCTGCAGCCCCAGGAATATAGGGGTTAGTTGGGGGTGAACGATGGGAGGAATGTTTTGCAAAGAACCGTATTAATGGGTGCAGGAACCTGGTGATCGATCATTCGAGGTTTAAAGGCAGCCGAGCTGGGATTCCCCGACCTGGCCTGAGGCAGGAGTCTGGTGCTGTCTTTGCAGGGAGCTTCCTCTGCAGTAGAGGAAGAGGCGCGAGTGCAGGGAACGCCTGCCAATGGCAGTGCTACCTGGGGAGGTGCTTGCTGCTTCCATTCATGGCATCGCACCTCACACCTGAGGCCGGGTGGCTCAAGTCATGTCAACTGTAAACCCCAGGTGGTCAAACAATGCCGGGGTTCTTAGTACCATTTTTGTATCCCCAGGACAATAAGAATTTGTTAATTTCTGGGCATCTGGAAAGGATCACTGAGAGGCTTTGAAGCCTTTTTGGGACAGAGCCTCACTCTGTCACCCAGGCTGGAGTACAGTGGTGCAGTCTCAGCTCACTGCAACCTCTGCCTCCCAGATTCAAGCAATTATCCTGCCTCAGCCTCCCAAGTAGCTGGGATTACAAGCACCCACCACCACATCCAGCTAATTTTTTTTTTTTTTTAAAGTAGAGACGAAGTTTCACCATGTTGGCCAGGCTGGTCTTGACGAACTCTTGACCTCAAGTGGTCTGCCCACCTCGGCCTCCCAAAGTGCTGGAATTTCAGGTGTGAGCCACTGCGCCCAGCCTAGCCTTGAAGCCTCTTATGTGATTATATTCCTAGTTCTTGCTCTTGCCTGTCTCTTGCCTGCCAGAGGTAAAAAGGTCGCACCTTGCAAGCTGAACTACATTTAATTTGCTGAAAGCAAAGGCCACAAAAATGTTCTACTTTCCTTGAAATTCAATGAGAAGTGATGCCTAAGAAGCTCTGAGGTGAGTGCCCTTACCTTGGCCCTACAGCAGGTGGTGTAACATGATCATAAGCTGGGGCAAATCAGCTAAAGCACAGACACAAAGGACTAGACAGACAAGCGCAGGTTTCTTTCCTGGCTCTGGGGATGCTGAGGGCAGGTGGAACGCAGAAGCAGTGGCACCATCCCTGGGTGTGAGGGTGGGGTGTGGGGGTGTGTTGGTGGGTGGTGTGAGGGTGGGGTGGTGTGTGGGTTTGGGGTGTATGGGGCTCTGGGGGTACATGTTTGTGGGCTGCCGGGCCCCACTTCTCACCTGCTGCTCAATGACTTCCTTGGGGAACACCCACTGGCACGGATGGCCGGGCTTGGAGAGGCCCTGCACGAACTCCATCCCCCGCTGGCTGCTGAGCTTCCGCACCAGGTACACCCGGTGCCAGTCGTTTTCCACCCGGGTACAGAAGTGCTTGACTTGCTGCAGGTAGCACTGCTTCTCCTCGGCCATCCCTGAGAGGCCAACAAGAAAGTGGGTGAGCAGCTGGTGACTTAGGGCATTTATTGTAGGACACAAGGCCAATCAGAGGACACAGGATACCCACAGGCATTCACAGAAACACGTCCAGAGGAGAGGGGACGTGGAAAAGCCCAGTCATAGTCTATTCTAAGAACTAGTTTCCCATACTTCCTGAATTTCTAAATGACGGAGTCTTTAAACCCAAAGTAAAGCAAGGCAGAGAAGACTTGCCTGGGCCTCCCTCAGGCTGCGAGAGGAAATCTGAAGCTCTGTCCAGGCAGAGGCGGATCCGGGCCACCTCTTGCAGGTATTCAACTGAGGCCTCATTGGCCGGCTCTCGGCCACGTCTTACTGGAGAATACGTGTTAAGGAAACGACCTTCCTCTCTTAGGTGGTTCAGTTCATCATTTCTGGAGCAAGCACTGGTCTTCTCACGTATTGAATCCTGAGGAACAAGCAACAAGAAAGAAAAGGATATTATTCTTTTCAACATGGATGCCCCAGGCTTCTACAGTTGCCAGTGTGACTATGGAAAATTAAGGAAAGAAGGATAAAGAATGTTGTTGTAGGTTTCAGTGTAAATTTCTTGACTCATGGAAACCTAATATCCCTTTTTATTTTAAGGGCAAGAAGGAGGGGAAAAGTGAGGGGAAAAATTTTTTTCCTCACAGGAAAATAATTATATAATCTAATTTATGTACATTGTAAAAATTTTGGATATAAAAATATGAAAATAATAAAAAAAATCCATAATGTCCCCACTCAGTGATAACCACTGTTAACTTTGGTGGTATATTCTCCTAGACTTCTGTTTTATATGTATATGCACATAAATGCCAATATATACATTGCTGAAGGCAGAAGCAGTGTCTTGGAAACCTTTCTTCTTTTCTGCAAGTAACAGAGCATTTGTTAATTATACTGACTAAAATTATATTCTGTAAATTTTAAACCATGTGGTTCAGTTTCCAAAAGAAATTCAGGGAAGAGAGAGTTCGCTTACCTCCAGGCAGTTGATGAAGAGCATGTACAGTTCAGTTTTATCTTCAATTATGAATGCTTTCTTTTTTAACAGGGTCAAGTAATCCTGAATATAATCTTTTACATCATCGAAGCTGCAGAAAGAGAAATATTATTCCTGGCTCTCTCAGATCTGCAGACACACCGTACTAAAAAAAAGAGCATCTGTCTATCACTCATCTGTCCTGTGTGTGTATAAACATACATACATGTATGTAGTTTCTAAGATTTTATGGAAAACCTTTTAGCATAATACTGGAGGAGTATAAAACTCACATTTTAGACCAGCTGTCCTCAAACTTTGGTTTCAGGACCCTTTTATAGTCTTAAAAATTGAGAACCTCAAAGAGCTTTTATGTGAGTTATATTATCAATATGTATGATAGGAATTATGAGACATTAAAAACAAAAGGTTTCAAAAATATACATTCATTTAAAATAACAGTAAAGCTGTTACATGTTAAGTAACATTTAACATATTTTCCAAAACATGAATCAGTGAGAAGAGTGGCTTGGTCTTCCATTCCTGCACTGGCCCTGAGGCCTGGCTCCTGGAAGTCAGCGGCCTGCCTGCCCTGCTTCTGCTCCCCCTCGCTGCGCCATATCGGAGAATGTGAGGAAAATCTGTCCTCATACACTCGGAATAGTGAGGAACATTTTAATAGTTTTTGCGGATCATTGTGGATATTATTCCTTAATGCTGTGCCAACAGTGATAAATGGTCATGTCTAAAGGTTAATTGCAATGTGGAGCCTAAAACTGTATCAATGCATTTTTCAGTCAATTATGTTAAAAAGTCTGCCCATACTTTAAATAGAATTTTTTCTTTTTTGACCCACAGATTTCGTGACATCAAGCATTGGTCATTTGGAAAATACTGGTTCACTGGGCTGTGCAAGTCTTGTAAAGGTTGACACATTTTTATTCTGCGTTTAAAAAAAAAATCCATATTCATTAATATCACCACAAATTGCCCCAAAATATCTTTAAGTATTTGAAAGCTCACAGGCTCATAGTGAAGAATACAGGCTTTTCAGAATTTCAATTTCAGCTTAAAAGCTTGAATGTTATCATCACCAACCAACATTGTCAGTTGTTTGGCTGAGGCCGGCTCGCTTTGCTGATTTCCAGGAGAGGCCTACCCAGCCCTGGACACCGGCATCGTGTGCGGCCTTCCTCCCGGCACGAGTGGCGGTCCATGAACACAGCAGCCGGCTGATAACTCAGGGCTTGTCGTGAGCGAGTTTCTGCGAGGCAACTGTCTACTCCAGTGTGTAGTGGGAGTGTTTTCTGTGTGCTTCCCATTTCCACAAAACATTAAGAAATCAAATCCTCAAGAGTCAAGATTTAGTAAAACTAATGAAACTGGCATGAAGAAGAAACCACGTGTGCATGGCGGTGAAGAAAACAATGCCTGCAGCTGCTGCGTCTTCACGTGAGGGGCCAGCAGTTTCACTTGTCACCGCTTTTGTAAGATCATAAGTATCAACATGTTTTTTAAAAAGGGCAAATTTATCTTAGTAATCTAATTTTTAAAATAGTTTTAACCTCAGAGACCCACCTCACACCCAAGGGTCCATACCAACACTTTGAGAACTGCAATATTAGATCAATACAAGTACCACAGGTGATACTATTCTTGGATGTCAACATCCTTTCACAAGGAAATAGAGCCCATGGTCAGGGGAATAGAAACTTAGAAGACATCTAGGACATTCAGGGTGAGCAGGATTCTAAGCTACCATCTGAAAAATCAGAAAGCTGGACCACTGTGGAAACAGGCTCAGCCCACAGATTCTGCCCTCTTGAGTTCTGTGTCCTTCACACCACCATGGTCCCTTCACGGCACTGTTGGCTTCTTGCTAGATGTGTGCTTGTGGGAATACTAAACTCATGTGCCTACATGTGACAGTGTCAGAATACACAGCCAGTACAAGTAACCAGGTCGTGTCTCACTGAAAAAGCTCCCCAAGATCATGTACTACCTACTAGCCATGACAAGAAGACTTGGTAACAAAGAGAACGCCGCAATGAAGAGAAAAAGCCAGGGCTTTCTAGAAGCAAGTCTCCATGTTGTTCCTACCTGTACTTCAAAAGCAGTTTCAGTATCACTGAGCGGATGACAGGAGTCTTATCCACAACATCATTGAATGGAGAGAGAGATTTTGTGTGTTCACGGCGTCCTTAAACCAGAAAGAGAAAGGCAGCTCGCTGCATGAGGCATGCAGAGGTGAGATGCAGAAGTGAGCTGCTAGGTTTACAGGAACAAAGCAACCTACTCTGGGGAGCGTCTCTTAAGAGCTCCTTTTGGACGAAGAGGAGAGAGAGCAGGCTCTCAATCACTTCCTTCTCAGGCGGAGCGTTGTCCTTGAAGCACATGGTGGACACCAGGTCTACGAAGAAGCTGTTGCACATCTGCCGGAAGCAGGCATGCTTTTCAATGACTTCCCTTAGAACACGAGAAAGAGAAGACAGGTGGATGGTGTTTCCCAAATGCCTCCTTACAGAAGGACTTGAGATTTCACAGCATTTCACTTTTTTTTTTTTTTTTTTGAGATGGAGTTTCACTCGTTGCCCAGGCTGGAGTGCAGTGGTGTGATCTCGGCTCACTGCAACCTCCACCTCCCAGGTTCAAGTGATTCTCCTGCCTTAGCCTCCCAAGTAGCTGGGATCACAGGCACGCACTACCACACCTGATTAATTTTGTATTTTTAGTAGAGATGGGTTTCACCATGTTGGCCAGGCTGGTTTTGAACTCTTGACCTCAGGTGCTCCACATGCCTCGGCCTCCCAGAGTGTTGAGATTACAGGCGTGAGCCACCACGCCTGGCCAGCATTTCACTTTTAAATTGAAAGATTCAAGTCACTCCTCTCACCCATTAGAGCTAGTCTTCAACATTTCAACAGATGATATTTAGATGCATCCCTTTCTAGAAACACTTTGATCATTTGGACCAGCCAACAGTACCCTTCAATATCGCAAAGTATGTCAACCCATCCACTGGGCTTGCCTGGTGCTCCACTTTTAGGAGGCCTGAGAAGGGAGGGAAGGGGAAGGAAAGAAAACCAACCACTCACAGAGCAGGGCTGAGGCCTGCTGAGTCCAGAGAGCTAGAGCTGCTTTTAACCACCTCCAAAAAGTTAGACAAGGAGTGGGTTGGTTCTCAGGTCAGTAACTGTGAATGATACTGATGCATTAAGACCAGTGGTGTCGGCCAGGTGTGGTGGCTCATGCCTGTAATCCCACCACTTTGGGAGGCCAAGGCGGGTCGATCACCTGAGGTCAGGAGTTCGAGACCAGCCTGACCAACATGGTGAAACCCCATCTCTACTAAAAATACAAAAATTAGCTGGGCATGGTGGTGCATGCCTGTAATCCCAGCTACTTGGGAGGCTGAGGCAGGAGAATTGCCTGAACCCAGGAGGTAAAGGTAGCAGTGAGCCGAGATCATGCCACTGCACTCCAGCCTGGGCAAGAGAGTGAGACTCTTTAGAGAGAAATTCCTTGGGCCTCTGGTGGGGACCTTTGTTATGACTTTCTGGCTTAGTTCCTCTGTATTTGCTGTTTCTCAAATCTATATGTATATATCTTGGGGAAGAATAATCTTGAGATACTAGATATTTATGAAAGTACATACAGTGGCATCTCTTTTGATAGTTCTCTGAGGTCAGGTTTTCTACCAAATGAAGGTTAATAGAGTTTATATTTCTGAATATTGTGTTTGCCAAAAAAGGAAAATAAAAAAGGATGCTTTCTTGAAAGAAGGGGTGTTTTACCTGTGCCCTTGGGAAACAGTTGGAGAGAATTTGTCTGGCAAGTCGGTTAAACAGTAAGGGCACATCATCTGCCCTGGGGCAAGCCAGGCCCTGAGGCAGCGCAGGCAGTACACGTGGTCACAGGGCAGACAGACGGGGTCCTGTGCGTCTCCCAGGCAGATGGGGCACGGCTGGACCCCAAACCTAGAATCCAAGAAGGGCAGTCAGTTCTGAAGCAAACTGGCCAGAAGAAGTGAAAACCACGAAAGGTTCAGAATTCTCGCCTTCACGGATCCAAACCTAAGGTCTCACCTGCTGAGGGTCTTGCTGGCTCTCTCCTTGCATTCACAGAGGGTGCTCATCACGGCCTCAAAAGGCCTGTGCGTCTTGACGTCGGAGTTCTCTCGAAGACACTGAAGAAAGGCGGTGACAGGAGTCATTAGCAGTGGGGAGGGCTGAGGGCAGCCAGGGGCCGGGTCAGGCAACAGAGGGAACACCACATTCTGAGTCAGGGCTGTGCCGCATGCGTGTGAGGTGCAAGGCCTTTGTGAGTCTGTGTTTAGCACTTGAACTCTGAATGCCCTTTTTGTGATTATGCTGCTTGTCAGGGAACTACATTTTCAAGTTACGATTTTCCCTCTTTTTCTTTTAAGGTCTCCTCCCCTCCCACTATTAAGAGATTTCATACTCTAAGTAATAATAATGACCATCTGTATACCGCCCACCAAGCTTTAAGAAATCTCAGCATTTTTGGAATATTTGCTTTAGATCATTTTGTAAACATTTTTAATTTTTTTAAATTTTCTTTCAGCCTCCCAAGCTGCTGGGATAATTTTTTTTTTAGAGAAACAAAACATTATACATAATTACAATTTCACATCCCTCCCTCCCTCTCCAGAGGTAACTACATTTCTAGATTTCTACTGTTAGGATAACTGTAAGCATGTCTTAACATGGGGCTGATTGTTATTTTGAATGTTTTAAAACTTGGTATCAATGATACCACACTGTACTGAGGCTTCTGAAACTCATTCTCTTCATGATACGTTAGGTCCAGATCACTCCTGTACGCACGGATGAAGATACCAGTTACCTGTCTGCTGGTTAATGGGCATTTAGATTTTTTCCAATTCCTGACAGTCCTGTATTCAACATTCTTGCATATGTCTGAGAGCAAATGAGTTTCTCTAGGATATAGTTGGAAGTGGAAACACTGTTTTTTAGGCAATATACATCTTCAAAGGCAATACACATCATCACTGTACAAGACAGTTTAATGGCTGTGCTTACGGAATTTGATGGGCAAGCATGATGTTGGTATAGACATCTTAATATTATGTCTACCTTGGGCATTGTGAGCTCAAGGAAAGTACCTTTCTGTTCCAAGTTTGACAAGGGTATTTCTTTCTAAATAATTTTATCAAATGCTTTCTCTCTACATTTTGAAATGATCATTTAGAGTTTATCTTTTAATTTATACAACTGATAACATTTACAGATTTTTTTCTTTATTTTAAGCCATCCTTGAATTCCTGACTTGGAAGTGATGTGTGTATTTTCAATATCCTAATAACTTTGTCAGTCAACAACCCAATTCAAAAATGGGCAAAGGACTTGAATGGACATTTCTCCAGAGAAGACAGCAAATGCCCAACAAGCATATGAAGGATGCTCACCATAACTAGTCATTAGGGAAATGCAAGTAAAAACCACAATGAGTTATCACTGTGGCCATTATGAAAAAAATCAGATAGTAACAGGTGTTGGCCACGATGTGGAGAAATTCAGACCCTGGTGCATGGCTGGTGGGGATGTAAGATACTGCAGTCACTGTGGAAAATAATACAGTGCTTCTTCATAAAGTTAAACAGTTATCAGATGATCCAGGAATTCCTCTTCAAGGTATATGTCCAAAAGAACTGAAAGCCAGGCATGCCTGCAGTCCCACCCATGCCATCCTGCAGCAGTTCCATCAACAACTTCCTGCCCGGCTGAGGGAGCCAGCCTCACGGTGAAGGGCAGGGCTTTCCCCCAAGCCTCTTGTTTCAAATGGTCCCAAGGGGCTGCCCGCCCTTCAGCTGGGGCTGGGGAGGGATACAAGTCAGGCTTCCAGCATGAAAACTAATGAGGTAAGGTCTTTGGCTTTGGTTACTTGCACAGAGATCTGACTGGAAGGAAATAAACCAGAAACCTAGTAAGTTTCTGAGGCCATTTTGTCACCAAAAAAACCTCTCCATGGTCCTAACCTCCTAAATCCTGTGAGGTGTGCGCAGGCAGGGGTCAGCTCCTTTACCTTCGGGTTTATGGGCACCTGGCCCTTAGGACCCACGTTGGACCTGGCTGAAAGCCCTGTGCATCTCCCAGAGGTCCGGGACGTGATGAGGAGACTTGGAGAGGCTGCATGCTGTGTGGGTGTGGGGAAAGGGCAGCACGGGGGGCACCGGCTGTGTCCTGTGACCCTCTCTCCACCTTTTCCTTTATCAAAGGAACTCCAGGTTCCACCTGGCACATGACCACGCCACGAAAAACTCCTCAGCTTCTTACAGCTCAGTAAGGCCGAGTGCCCAAGTTGAGGATCATGAGACACGAGCTGGGGTGGTGTGTGCGTGTCTGGGGTTGGGCTCTTAAGGAAAACGGCCTGTCCTCCACCTCCCCTGCTTTTTGTCCCACAGGCTGTGACGCCAGGCCACAGGGTGGAAGCTGAACGTTAGGGACAAGACAGAAGGAGCTTGGGCACCTGACTCTGTGCCAGCCTCCGGGAGCTGGTACCGTAGCCTTGGGCTGCTCACACCCGTCCTGGGTGGGAAATCAGCTGACACTGTCTCAGTCGCTGATGTTCTGATAGGTCAGAGTCGACACATCCAGCATCTGTACTGGCCTCCTTTTAGTACACCTTCCTGTGCTCCAAACATTGTACAGCCAGCACTGCCTCTTCCAGACCCCCTGGCAGTGAGGGCTCTGGATGCGCTCACATGAAGGTCACGGGTGCGGGTGAGGCAGAGACAGAGGCAGAGGCCGTGTTTGGCTGAGTGGCTGTTGGTGCTGGACACCACTGCATGGCCACAGAGGTGCATCACTGTAGGGTCACAGGCTTTTTTCTGCAGGAGACCAGCCCACATTAGCTTTATGAAGGGCATGGTGGTTTCCCGTTCCTTGGTTCTGTTGACAGCACTGTTTTGAAGACCCCAACCCCAGTGGCGTTCTCTGACATCCTTGTCTCCATGACTGTGACAATGGTAACAGCTCCCACAGGCGGCCGGGTAGTGGTCTGTTCTGGGATCACTCCGAAGGCCAGGTTATCCCTCCCAAAGGTTTCACCAGCATGTTCCCTGTGTCAGCCCCTTTCTGCACACAGTTCCTGGAATTGCTTCTAAATGACACACTCTGACTTAGCAATCAGCAGAGGGTAAATAATTAAACAATTAAACATGGAAAATATAATGGCTTAGTGATGAAATCACCTTCCTTTGCACATCTAGACAAAACGGTCAGAGCCAAAAGAGCGTCTCCCAGCTGCGGGTCAGTGTCAGCGCTGTTCTTCCTTCTGGAAAAGGGTGGATCTGTGCGTGTGCTGAGGCCAGCCCAGGTACTCACCTTGTCTAGTAAGAAGACGTGCTCGGTCACCAGCCTGCATAACTCAGGGACCCGGCTCTCGGTTCCTAGGAGCACATGCTCCACAAAGAGTGCGGTGGAGAAAATCCGACTCCACTGGGCTCTGTCAAAAGAGGGCGTCACTCACTCAGCTCCCACCAAGGAACCCAAAAGTAAAACGAGGAGTGAGACGGGAGAAGAGATGAGGACCCGGGGTCCAGGCCCGGTGGCTAGGATTACAAGCAAGCCCTGTGTGACACACTTACTGGCCCGCCCCCAGCTCATGCCCTCAGACGCTCAGCTGGGACTCGGTGTCCCACTCGATGCCTCTGCACGGGGTACTGCCACAGCCTGCTCACTGCACGGTCCTGCGCCTGCCAAGTCCCACCTCGCCTTGACAGCCCCTCACAGGAACTGTCTCCTTAGGGAAGTGGACTCTGGCCCTGAGGGCCTGTCCTGCTCCGTGCGTCTCCCTGCGCTGGCTGTCCTTTCTATGACAGCATTCCTCACACGGTGTCACAGTATCCCACCTGTCTTTCTACGGCCTCAGTACACAGTGAGCTCCCTGAATGCACAGCTGCCTCTTGTGTCTCCAGCAGCCTAATGGGATGCCTGGCACTCACTAAGGGTTCAGCAGACGTGAAGTGAGTGAGGACAGAGCCCCTCCCATGGCTGGAGCACCTGCCAGTCTTTCTCACGGACGTGCCTGGCACTTGGCAGGCTCCTGGTGAGCACGTGCCAGATGAAGCAGTGTGTGAGGGCTCCTGGGTCTCACCTGACTTCCCTGATGACAGCCTGGGCCAGGCTCCCACTGCCTTGCATGTGCCCATCGGAGCAGATGAGCTCCAGTGGCATAGAAAGATTCTTCACCAACTGTAGCCACGCCTGGGGACTGGGTTTCAGGGTGTCTCTCGTCAGCATCTCCGTGCAGGCCATCGCGGCAAATGCGTCCAGGGTCTGGGGAGACAGACGGCAGGGCGTGGCTGAGCGTTGCCCTTCCCACCAGCCCACCAGAGGCCCTGGCTGTTAGCTGCGTGTATACTTGTGTCCCAGGCTTGCATTGGAATCTTTCATTGTCTAGGATGTGGGAAGCATCAGCGAGATGTGTTCTTAACATCTCCGAATTAAGCTGAGGTATGTGCCTTGTGAAGAAATCTCCCACTAGGAACACAGCCCCCAAAGCTCTCCATTCCGAGTGGAGTTGGAAGCACCCCGCGGCTAGCTCAGGGCAGGCGGAGGAGGGCCATACCATCTCACATCCAGCCAGCTCATGGTTCCGAGGGGCTTCCATCAGGCTGTGGAGAACCTGAGGGTAGATGGTCAGGATCCTGGAGAAGTTCTGCAGCCGGCTTCTGAAACGCTGGTAGGCAAGGTGCACCCACGGTAAGGAAACCTCTTCCTCGGGCACTTCTGACGCTGCTTTCAGTTCCCTAATGCAGGACCACAGAGCCATCTGCAGAAACTGGGATTCAAAAAAGCTTTTAGAATATATTTTTAAATTACAAAAATGGTATGTTTTCCCCATGCAAAATCAGAACTATTGGAAAACCATAAAAGAGGATATTAGAAACCATGCATGCTATTCTGTCTCGTTTGCTTCTGTCCAATTCTCTATCTGCCTCTCCTCTCACGTTAAAGTCACTGTGTCTTCTGGGCTTTTTGCCACTGAACATGACATCATGAACTTCCTCTATGACTGAGTATACTTGTATACTTGAAAAACATGGTTTTAACAGCAGCTCAATAACCCATCCTATGGCCATACTTTAATTTGCCCATCCTGTATTTCTGGACAATTAAATTATTTTTAGAAGCAAAGCTGAAAAGGACATCCCTGTAACCAAATATTTGTCCACGTCTCCAGGAGTTTCCTCAGGACAGAGTCAGCAGTTCAGATCAGATGAGGTTCTCAACTGCTCTGCCAGGCAGCCCTGCAGGGCGCCCGCTGTGCACACCACGGTCAGCCGCGTGGCCTGGCCGTTTCTTTGCAGCACTGGCCAGCAGCTGTCCTTTTTTAAAAAGAGCTTTGCAAAATGAACACATAAACATGATATCTAAAAACTGTTGTGTTGATTTGCTATTATTAGTAAGGCTAAGCAATTTTTCAGATGTTTCCTGGATGTTGATATGCTTAATGATATGATAAAATTGCTGTTTTATAACGTTTACTCATTTTTTAAAACTTAGGGTATTTTCTTATTGATTCGTAAGAATATTAACCTGTAGTCATATTGGCTGTAAGGATGTTCTTCAATTATCACTTTCCTTTTTTATGTACTGAAGTTTAAAATTTTTAGGTAGTCAAAAGTATGACTTTCTATTGAATTTCACTTATTTGTTCTTACCCTGTAGAGTTAATTACATATTTACCTTAATTTTTTCAAGAGAAATTTAACATTTAAAAAGAAGATATGTCAGGGAAATTGGAGGTCTTCTCGTGTTCCCGGAGAGCTCTGTGTTTTAGGAGTCCCTGGGTGGTGGGCTAAGGGTGCAACACTGAATATTGAGAGGAGACTGGACGGCCCCTTCACCCACCAGCACCCTTCGCAGACCATGTTCTGTTCCCAGACTTCACAGCACCAGCTCCAGGCCGCTGAAGAAACGTCCTGTGTCTGCATCCAGGCCCCATCGTGCAAGCTCTACACCTGACCCTTAGCCAGTATCTAAACATCTACCTCTAACTCCTCCTCCGTTGCCACATGCATGGTCAAGAGAATGAAGTCCTTCGAGTAACACTGAAGAAGTTCCTGCTGCGGCTCTCCATGGAGCTGGGCGAGAAACCTGCCCAGAGGAGTCTGCTGAAAGATGTCCACGAACTTCTTTGGCAGTCCTGCAGAGAGGAAACCAAGGAGTGGCCTGGAGTGCGTCTAAGTCATGACACTCCCCTGCCTCCAGGTTGCTCTGGAGTGAAGGGGAATAGGGGACGCCTTGTCGAATGGGAGCTCGTAGACAAAGGGGCACCAACTGCCTGATTTTGTAGGGAACTGAAGGAATAGTCTTCCTAACTGTCTAGACATTTAGGATATTTTTCTTTTTCTTTTTTTTTTGGAGATGGAGTCTCACTCTGTTGCCCAGGCTGGAGTGCAGTAGGTAGCATGATCTCGGCTCACTGCAACCTCCGCCTTCCAGGTTCAAGTGATTCTCCTGCCTCAGCCTACCAAGTAGCTGGGATTACAGGTGCGCACCACCACACCCAGCTAAATTTTTGTATTTTTAGTAGAGGCGGTGTTTCGCCATGTTGGTCAGGCTGGTCTCGAACTCCTGACCTCAGGTGATCCGCCAGCCTTGGCCTCCCAAAGTATTGTGAACCACTGCGTCTGGCCTAGGATATTTTCCCAGTGGAATAAAATAAGAGAAAGTGGAAGCCGTGTCAAATTCAAGTCAGAAACAGCCAAAGAGAAAAACCTGAGATAAGACTGAGTTGTATGTTGCATGGTGCTAGGTCACAGCATGTTTTAGAACTCCCAGGTCCAAGTAAATCAGGAACGAGTGGGCTGCTCTTCAGGGGCTGGGGTCACAGACCATGCAAGCTGGAAAGATCTGGCTTCTAGTGGGCGGGGTGCGGCCCCTAATTCGCATGCTGTCATAGAAAAGCAGGGTCAGTGGGGTATTGTCCTGAGAAAAGAATATGCTCATGAGGAGAGAGACTGCTTTGAGTTTGTTCAGAAAAAGTGGCAGAATGGTAACCTAGAAAAAAGGCCACCTTGAGTCTTCCAAGTGGTCGATAAGTAAACATGGAAGAGATTATTGCATGTATGAAAGACGGCTTTTGCAAAAGTGTTGCGTTGTCCTTGGTTTTTCTGGACTATGGCACGCCCTCTGGCATCTGGCAGCAGAGTCCAGCACGGTGTCTGGGCTGTGATTCCTGATGGGGCAGCTAGGAGTAGGGGATACTCCAGGCGCTCGTGCCTTCTGAGAACACCTCCCCTGGGGGCATCTCCTGAGTCCAGTGCCCCAATCTGAGAAGGCCCAGAATGGGAGTGACCAGCTGGTAGAGGTGACTGTCCTCCTGTTGCCAGAACACACCCCATTTCACCATATACCTGGCCATCATGGCACTAAAAACCATTTCATAGGCTCCCGCTGCCATAGGACCGAAGGGTTCTGGTCCTGCCGGGGCCTCTCACTCCTTCAACAGAAACTTTAAAATGACACAGTGACATAAATTGGATGCTACTGTACAAACAAAGTGTGAAAACTAAAATCTCCAAAATTCACCTTGCGATGGTAGCCACCCATCTGCTTTTCACTGTCAGGCAATCCCTTTGTGATTCCCCTGTGCTGAATCTGACCTGTCTTGAGGTAGCCTCACCTTCTGCGTCTGTGATGTACTGAGCCTGGACCCACAGCTCCTCCAGATAGTCCTTGATTCTCCAGCTGAAAGGTACGTTGTTGGAAGCGTTCTCGGAAAGGTTCATGTAGTTCTGCACCATGATGTAGGCCATCTCACCTTTATGTCTGCAGTAAGGCGAGTGACGGTACAAAGAGGGTTTGTGAGACGTCACTCAAAACACAAGACAAGACCCGCCACT
Source organism: Chlorocebus sabaeus (assembly GCF_047675955.1). Classification (NCBI taxonomy): domain Eukaryota; kingdom Metazoa; phylum Chordata; class Mammalia; order Primates; family Cercopithecidae; genus Chlorocebus; species Chlorocebus sabaeus. Next base: position 77,971,581 of record NC_132919.1, on the reverse strand, counting down.
GATGCCAGCTCCTCTCAGGCCTCAAAAACAAGGGGGCCAACAGGCCAGGCCGACAGCGCTGATCTATTTCACAGTCCAGGGTTTCTGTTAGGACAGATCTAGGGAACTAGCTTATGCAATCTTTGTTTTACAGGCAAAACAAAAACAAACCAAGGCTGGCAGGGGTCAAGTGTGTTGCCCAAAATCTCCAGCAGAACCAAGTCTTCTGGTTCCTGAGCCTGTCTGTCTTTGATAACTTGTAACACAGAGCACAACTTGTTAGACAGTCTTTGTTTCATGAACACAGCAGCGCCTTGTCTTTTAAATAAGTGTTTCCACTGGAATTCAAATTCCATTTCTTTCTCTCTTTCTCTCTTTTCTTTCTCTCTCCCTCCTTCTCCCGTTTTTTTTTTTTTTTTTTTTTTTGAGATAGGGTCTCACTCTGTCACCCAGGCTGGAGTGCAGTGAGCGGTGTGATCATATCTCACCTCAAACTCCTGGGCTCAAGCAATCCTCCCGCCTCAGCTTCTACAGTAGCTAGGACTACAGGTGCGCACCACATTATGCCTAATTTTTAAATTTTTTGTAGTGACGGGGTCTCACTATGTTGCCCAAGCTGGTCTTGAACCCCTGGGCTCAAGCAACTTTCCTGCCTCAGCCTACTAAATTGCTGGGGTTATAGGCATGAGTCACTGAGCCTGGGCACGTTTATTTCTATATTCTTTATTAATCTGTATCCAGAATTGAAGCCCCTGAAAGCTGAAGTGGAAGCTGTTGGGAGCTGAGCCTCAGCCCCAGAGCATCAGACCTGGGGAGGGGGGTGGGGGCTGTGCAGCTCCACCAGGGAATGAGGGACGGGGGAGGGAGCACAGATCACAGGGGGAAGCAGCACAGATCGCGGGGCTGTTCTAAGCGCAGCTTCTCCGTGCCATACCACACTGGGTCTGGCTAGAACCAGTGCTCTGAAAGCAGGGAAATGAGGAGGGTGGAGATAAAAATGTCTTGGAGCTTCATAAACTAACTATTCTTTTTTTTTTTTGAGACAGAGTCTTGCTCTGTCACCAGGCTGGAGTGCAGTGGCGCAATCTCAGCTCACTGCAACCTCCGCCTCCCAGGTTCAAGTGATTCTCCTGCCTCAGCCTCTCAAATAGCTGGGACTACAGGCACGCACCACCACGCCCACCTAATTTTTGTATTTTTAGTAGAGACCGGGTTTCACCATGTTGGCCAGGATGGTCTCGATCTCTTGACCTTGTGACCAACCTGCCCCGGCCTCCCAAAGTGCCGGGATTACAGGCGTGGGCCACCATGCCCGGCCAAACTTCCTATTGTTACTGCAGAAAGCGCCCACATCAACGTTGCTCTGAAGTTGAGGGCTGCGTTTCACCCAGCACTTGGGAGAGCATATTAGGGTCCTGCTGTGTTCTGATAGTTTCTCTCCCCAGGGAAAGAAAGCCTTCCACTCACCTTGCATTATTCATCACAAGAGGAATGTTCAGAAGCTTCATGTCACTGAAAATAAACATCCAAAGGTCTCTTGCCCAGGGCGGAGTATCTGGCCTGGTCAGTAGCTCGAGGTTGCCGTCTCTGTCGATGAACGATATCATGCTCGCCAGCAGAGGGGTGGCAGCACCTTGGACCCGCTTCCAGAGGGTGTGCCTGCAGCACAGGAGAGAGACTGGCCACCACGGCTCAGAGGAACCACAATGGCGGTCGGCCATCTTTTGACATTGTGTTCCTTCTTGAGCGTGAACAAAACAACTAGTCTACTAATTACCACACTACAGCGATGGCAGGAACTTGACCTTTTCATCATTTTTAAGTCCTAGAAAACAGACTCATAAAAATGTCTAAGATGAGAGGCAGAACTGGAATGGAACTTAATTCTACATCTAATCAACTGTCATTAGGTGACTGGAAGGGTGAAGTAGTGTTTGATTTTTATTTTTAAAACATATATGTGAGACAGGGTCTCACTCTGTCACCCAGACTGCAGTGCAGTGGCACAATCATAGATCGTTGTAACCTTGAATACCAGGGCTCAAACGATCCTCCCACCTCAGCCGTGCAAGTAGACAGGGCCACCACCTCCAGCTAATTTTTAATTTTATTTTTTTGTTGGGATGGGGTCTCACTATGTTGCCCTGGCTGGCTGGTCTGAAACTCCTGGCCCAAGTAATCCTCCCATCTCAGCCTTCCAAAGTATTGGGATTATAGGTGTGAGCCACCGCACCTATCTGCTTTATTTTTTGCAAAGCTGCATAATTTTTGTATGTAACTATTTTTCAGAACAAGTCATCGAGGTTCTCTAAATAAATAAAATTATGACAATCCATTTGGAAAAAATAAATATTTTACAAATCTGATGTGGATAGACTATAATACAGATGAAGAGACCAAAATAAATTTGTCCCGGATCAAACTAAACAAGGCGGCACATGTTTATCTGGAATTAAGTATTTGTTCCTGTTGATATTTTTGTACACTAGATCTGGGTGTCTGATAGACAGGTGGATGGATAGATGGGCTGATGGACTGACGGGTGGATGGACAGGCAGGCGGATGGATGGATGAATGCACAGACAGGCAGACAGAAAGATAATTGGTTAACTACAAGACATTTTGTTGTTATATATATTTTGTTGTATATATTTACATGTAACAATAAAAACTCTATTTCAAAATTCTTGTGTAAAGGATAAGAATTAAAAGGTGGCCGGGCGCGGTGGCTCACATCTAATCCCAGCACGCTGGGAGACTAAGGTGGGCGGATCACCTGAGGTCAGGAGTTCGAGACCAGCCTGGCCAACATGGTGAAATCCCACCTCTACTAAAAATACAAAAATTACAGGCATGGTGGCAGGTGCCTGTAATCCCAGCTACTCAGGAGGCTGAGGCAGCAGAATCACTTGAACCCGGGAGGCAGAAGTTGCAGTGAGCCAAGATCGTGACACTGCACTCCAGCCTGAGAGACAAGAGTGAGACTCCATCTCAAAAAAACAAAAGACAAAAACCACAAGGTAATTAATGTTGGGGGAAAATCAAAGCCTCTCTTTTGAAGAGAATAAAAAGAAATACTTATATTTTTAAAATATATAGTACACAGGATCCTGGCAAGAATTTTAAAATGTCTACTGGGAAAACAAAGCATCCCAGTGACCAGAAGGAGAAAACAGCCAACTGGGAAAAGTCGCAGAACACAAAAGGCAGAAGGAAAACCCAAGCGCTGGGAGAGGCGGGAGCAGCTGAGCCTGGTTCCTGTATCTGGAGTTGCTGAGCCTGATTCTGCTGTATCTGGACAGGCAGGCAGAGTTCGGGACACAAAGGACTCTCAGGATTTGTGCTGTTTAATCCCAAGAGGACAAACGACTCCAGTCCCCCAGAACACAGGGGAGGTGAACTGAGGTAGTCAGGGCGCTGCTGGCCCTGGGGCAGGTGAGCTGAGGGTGCGGGTCTGGCCACCACTCAGCGGTTACGCAGGCCTCACGGTGACCACGGAATGTGACGAAGCCAGACCTAGTGCTGCATGAACAGCGAGCGGGGAAGAGCAGACTGAGGAGGTTCAGTGACTCAGGGCTGGTCCCGGGAAGTGGAGTCAGGGATTAAAAGCATCAACAGGCTGGGCGCTGTGGCTCACGCCTGTCATCCCAGCACTTTGGGAGGCTGAGGCAAGTGGATTACCTGGAGTCAGGAGTTTGAGACTAGCCTGGCCAACACGGTGAAATCGCGCCTCTACTAAATATACCAAAATTAGCTGGGTGTGGTAGTGGGTGCCGGTAGTCTCAGCTACTCAGGAGGCTGAGGCAGGAGAATCGCCTGAAACCCAGGAGGTGGAAGTTGCAGCAAGTTGAGATCACATCACTGCACTCCAGCCTGGGTGACAGAGTGAGACTCTGTCTCAAAAAAAAAAAAAAAAAAAAAAAGCATCAATAGAGTACACAAGGAGGAACCGAGGGAAATGAAAATATTTCTGATCTCCTAAAATCCCTTCAGAAGGCGTGACAAGGAAAGAAACGAAGGATAACTAGAGAAAAAGTAGAATCAGAAAATCTCTGGTCATAAGGAAGGCGTACGTAAGCCCCCATTCCCATTCACCCCACTTCTTCCTCCCTAAGCCCCCATTCCTGTTCACCCCGCTTCTTCCTCACATTCCCTCCTGCAGATCACACCTGGCCGTAGGCCCAAAGCGAACCCATCACTGGCGCAGAAGCTTGAACCTGGAAGGGACTCATGGAGGAGGTCCGCTGTCTTTTAGAGATGAGAAAGCTGGGCCCAAATAACAAAGTCACTGGATTCTTAGGCTGTCAGGCAGGAAGTCTGAGAGTCTGTCTTAGAGGCCCTCCTCTGGGGCCCAGAGCACCCCTCCTTCCTCCACAATACACGGCCACATCCAAGATAATCAAGGTTCGTCCCATGGGTGAGAGAAAAATAACCATGGCAGTGAATGGTGCTGCTGGGTCCTGGTTTTGCTGTTACCATTCTTCAAACAGCAGGACTGGGAAAATACCGCCTGTCCCCTGCCTGCTCTGCACATCATTTCAACTTCATAACTGAAAACAGCAGCCCTTTCTATGGTTAACAACATGTTAGTAAATGTTCTACTCTAAGAACAGATATGCTTCTTAAAAGTTTTTAGTATGCAAAACTGTAAACACAGAAAAGTAGAGGAAGAGTCCAGCACCGGCCATTTGGCCACTGTCCAGACCTACTGTGTGCTTCTTGGGGAAAAAAATTACAGCTTTGAATGGCTGAGAAGTTTAGAAAGAAACAGCTCAGTCCCCATGGCTCGGATGGAGAGACGATGCCTGCAGGCAGGTCCCCATGCTGCCACCAGATTGGAGTCACTCCCTCCTTCCTTTAGTCACAGTACCTGAATGTGCCCGCCTCCTGGAGGGCGTCCTGGTTGCAGGCTTCTCTCACCACCCACTCCAGAGTGTGCAACTGGCTCTCTTCTTGCGTCTTTAAAAGGACATTGAGGCGCATCTTGGATACCCGCAAGAAAGAGGCTGTACAAAGGCAGAGATAGATGTTCAGCATGGCCGTGGCTGGGCTGTTGGCTCTGGAGTGCTTCTGACCCACCCGCCCCAGGAAGGGAAGTCCTTTGGCCAGGCCAATTCTAGAGCAAAATCTGAGAGATGCTCTTAGATTCCCACTGTGTCACTGCTTCTGCTGAGCCATGGAAACCTGAGAGGGTGCCCCAACGCGCAGTGAAATGATGCCCACTCCTCAGGAAGAGCCCACATGGGGGCAGGGGCAAGAGGGGTGGGGAGGCTCATACCGTGGCACGCGCTGTCCTCGTTTAAGAGGTCCAGGAGGAGCACCACCCTCCGCATATTGCGCGTGCAGCTCTCGTTCTGGTCTCTGAGCATGCCCACAGCACTCTGCACACAGCTCCTCAGCAGCCTGGTGGTGTCCAGGATCGACACCTATTGGTGGAGACGGTTAGGTTGCCCGTTTCTGCCACTTACACGGTGGGTAAAAGCCAAACCACCCATATGTGATGAGGGTCTCGATGCAGCAAACAGCACAGGGCGGCGGTCCTCATGGACAAAGAAGGACACCAACCCCCACCCCCCACCACACTGCCAGTGCAGATGGCCTTGACCCCCAGTAACCCCCAATAACCAGCAACAAGACCATCGCTGTGTGAGGAAAGGGGGGCGCCATCCTCACGCCCGCACAGCAGTGGCGGCTCCTCTAGCTTCCAGTGCAAAAGCATAAAGAGGCAGCTCGGAAGCGTCACCAGCAGCACAAGGGGAGGTCCCAAGAACCAGAACTTACGTCACTGCCTCCGAGTTCAGAAGTTTCCTTTTCCACCTTCTCAGAACCTTCTGTTTCCATGGCCTCCTCTGCCACCTCCCCTGACGTGCTGGCCTCCGTTTCCATCGCCTCCTCACGGCCGTCTTCCGCCCGGTGTTCCAAGCCCACTGCAGTCGAAGCAAACGTGATTGCGTTACTGCTCAGAAAGTGGCATGGGGACTGGCAGCGGCGCCATCTGGGAGTCTGTGTGCTTAGGCTCCAGGTGCAGGCTTCCCTGGCCCCCGCTCTGGTGATGGGTCCGCAGATGAGAAATCACGGTCATGAAGATCAGCCCCCAAGGCAGCCCCTTCCTTCCAGCCTGGGCTCTGGCGTGTTCTAGGCGCTCACTTCCATGGCTGGCCTGCTCACAGAGCTCTACCTCAGCCTGTGGTAAGCGCACCTGCTCGGCCCTGGTGCTCTATGATGAGCTACCAGTCAGTTCTGCACGTGTCCCCAAGCTCCTGCTGAGGGACGACACATGGTGGCCCTGCTCCTAGTGCCATGTGCATGTCATGCTCCACACCTACCATCTGCCCTTCCACCACCCACTCCCCAGAGGCTCCGCCTCATGACTCACACTCAGGCAAGTCTCCGGGCGCGAACAGCTGGCTGATGGTGACACTCTGCAGCCTGGTCATATCTGAAACCATGAGGGTGGATCTCCGGAGGTCATCGATGTGGACAGACTGCCACAGCCCTGTGAAGAGTGAAGCCACCCACAACCGTCTCGTGTCTTTCCCGGCTGCTGCTCAGCCCTAAGCAGGAACACTGCACACCCTGGCTTGTCATTACCTTGCTGCAAAATGAATGACTGGCACCCTGAAGCTGAAACCCTGGAATAGGCCTGCACAGAAACCCCCGACCCTATACTATACAAGACCCGATGCTACGCACATCAACAACTTCAACATAAACAGCAACGGTAAGACCTGCAATGGCAGGTGTGGGAAGCACACATGGATAAGGCCTGTGGTTCTTTCACCCGTGCATTGTTGTATTTGCTGTATCACAGTTAGTGAGGGGTGGGGGACACTGGCAAGGTCTGCCTTCCATTATCCAGGAAATGATTCGTGTAAACTTACTTTCCTGTTTCTGGAATACCAACTTTTCTATGTCATAAATAGCTGATGACTATTCCTTGGAAAAAAAAAGATCTGAAGATAGCCTGACGCCCGCCACTCTCCCTCCTGGCCAAACAGGCATATCGGTGCGTTCCCGACAGTGTACGTCAGGGAGTCAGGGGTCTCCGCTCTGTGTGACCCGCATGCTAAGAGGTGAGGAGCTTGCCTACAGTCAGTCCAGGACAGGCTGCACACAGCCTCCCGTCCCAGGATTCACGTTTTCACAGTAATCAGTGGTAAGAAATCTAATTGCATCTGGAAAGAATCCTCTTGAAGTTAACAATAATATTCTAATTTCAGACTTTTACAACGCAGAACCAAATGAGAAACAGTTCCAACATTACTTAAATAAATACGCTCACTGGGCCGGTCGCGGTGCCTCACGCCGGTAATCCCGGCACTTTGGGAGGCTGAGGTGAGTGGATCACGAGGTCAACAGATCAAGACCATCTAGGTCAACATGGTGAATCCCCGTCACTACTAAAAATACAAAAATTAGCCGGGCGTGGTGGTGCATGCCTGTAGTCCCAGCTACTTGGGAGGCTGAGGCAGGAGAATCGCTTGAACCCGGGAGGTGGACGTTGTAGTGGCTGGAGCCACTGCACTCCAGCCTGGCAACAGAGCAAGACTCCATCTCAAAAAATAAATAAATAAATAAATAAATTGATGATGTTCTGATCTCACCTCCATGGAAACCCACATAGGCTGTTCCTCTTCCCATCCGGGACAGTTTTGTGATGAAATAGACGAAGATACGGTCCTCGTTTTCTTGTATTTTGTTGATTTCATTTATAGCAGAATACCTATTTAAAGAGAGAAAAAAAGAATACCTATTTTAAAAACAAACACACACACACAAACAAGCAAATCAAGCAAAGCTGTGCAGCTGCAGAAGGCTTGGAGCTGTTGGTTCAGTCTCACGGCCACCCGTTCTGAGGAGTTTTACATAAACTTCAGACTCCTGTGATCGTGGTTTCTTCTCTCACAGGGGGATGAGAAATCTTCTCTTAGCAGGCTCGTTTTCTTCCCCGTTCCTGTGTCCTCTGCTTTGAAGTGGCATTCCTTTATTTATTTTATTTATTTATTTATTTATTTTGAGACGGAGTTTCACTCTTGTTGCCCAGGCTGGAGTGCAATGGCGCAATCTCAGCTCACAGCAACCTCCGCTTCCTCAGCTCAAGCGATTCTCCTGCCTCAGCCTCCCAAGTAGCTGGGATTACAGGCTTGCACCACCATGCCCGGCTAATTTTGTATTTTTTTAGTAGAGACAGGGTTTCTCGATGTTGGTCAGGCTGGTCTCGAACTCCCGACCTCAGGTGATCCGCCTGCCTCGGCCTCCCAAAGTGCTGGGATTACAGGCATGAGCCACCACGCCCAGCGTGGCATTCCTTTATTACCAGAAACCCCATCTTGTGCTCCTCAATGGGCCTGCCCCGGTGCAACTAAGGGTGAGGCCAGCTGAACTGTCCATTCCTTCTTTTCTCTTAAGCCATGGGGGTCTTGCTGTGTTGCCCAGGCTGGTCTCAAACTCCTGGCCTCAAACAATCCTCCTGCCTCTGCTTCCCAAGTAGCTGGGATTACAGGAAACAGCCCCTGTACCCAGTGGACCTTTCCATTTCAACAAAGAGTTCTGTGTGCAATGCCATTCCCTTCAGATGACCAATGGCCAAGGCCAGTTTCTTGTTGAGATCTGAGCCACAAAATGAAATACGGCATCCAATGCTTCAAAAAGGTCCAGAAATCACTTTTACTTTAAGTGATAAAGGCACAAAGTTAATTCTAAGAGCGTCAGACTTCCCCTACAAATACTATAAAAACATCCAATAAATAGGAATAAAAGCATTTACCTACTGTTATTTCCCTCAAACTTGAAATAAATTCAAATTGTATAATTCAAAATTAATAATGACCAAAACATGTCTACAAACACAGGCTTCAAAGGCGTCCTTTTATAGCTTGTTAATGCTCCATTATTTACACTTCTCACATTTCACTTTTTTTGTGGGGAGGACAGGCTCTCGCTCTGGCCCCCAGGCTGGACTGCAGTGGTGGGATCCCAGTTCACTGCAGCCCTGACTTCCCAGGCTCAAGTGATTCTCCCACCTCAGCCTTCTGAGCAGCTGGGACTAGAGGTGCGCTGTGGAAGGCTAATTATTTTACTCTTTTAGTAATGAGGTCTTGCTCTGTTGCCCGGGCCCATTCCACTATTTTTGTAATGTTACTAGCCTTTTCACTTTGTCTCTCTTCAGTTTCCCTAATCCCCACTTGGGGGAATAAGGCGGGGGAAGAATTGTTCATATTTTTATTTCTATATTGATTACGATACTATACTGTTTTCAAGGAAGAAATTCTCTAGGACCTTCTACGTTTTGGGTTTTTTACATAGTTTCTGAAAAAAATACTAAAAACATACTTAGCTGAGGCAATGAGCTGGGCACTATGGATTCCATCTTCAAAATCTGTCTGAATAATGAGGATTTTACATTTGGCTGTATTCGTTAAACAGTTTCTGAAAGAAAAGGGAGGTTATTCAAGTGAGTTCTCTGTCTTAAAAAATGGGTAACAAAATTCCCCCAAGTGATGAGAAACATAAAGGCTACAAAGAAACAGCGACTCAGGTGGGATTTTCTTCTGTAAGAACAGATAGTCCAGGGGAGAAAACCCAATGAATGTCTCCTAACGAGGTCTGAGGACGATGCTTTCAGAGGAAGCACGTCAGGCCAGACACCGCGTTGCAGAAAATGACGCAGATGAGAGGGACGCCGGGAGAAATTTAACCAGGATCCATTTCACAGTCACGTGACTCTGGCACTCATTAACCAGCGCTGGCACCACTGCCAGGCAGAAGCCACACGGCCACGGCTGGGGAGGCAGAGGGCAGGGAAGGCAGGGAACCTCACCGGACTTCTTTGAGGAATGAGAACTCCGTGTCAAACCGCTGCAGCCACAGGAGTGTGAGTTTCGAAGCCCTGCCTGTGACCTCTGATTCTAAAATTTCACAGTCGTGACTTGTTAGCAGCCTGGAGAAAGTGGTGATCTACAAAGTTAGGAAATGCAAATTACTTGCCAGAATTCAAGGAAAGGTTGCAAGTCTGCTGCTAGGTTTAGACAGATCCCAGAAGCTTGCAGATGTTCAGCGCAGTGCAGTTGCCACACAACGGCACAGAATCCAAACCCAAAGGAGTTTCCCAAAACAAGGCAGCACTGGGGCCAGGAGGCCCTACAGGGCCAAAGGCTTTGGAGAGACGACCCCACCCTGCCCTGAGGGTGCCTTCTTCTCCTCCCCAGAGGCCCGTGCCTCTGCCTGCTTGGTCCCTACTTGAGATTCCCATGATCCCTTAGGGCTCAGCACAAATGCCATTTCCTGTTATAATCCGACTTCATGCTTTCAGATGGAGTTCGTGGTTGGTACCGCCCCTTCCCCCAGATATCAGCAATTCTCCTGCCCCACAGGCCACTCCCCCATCACAGTGCAAGCGGAAAAGTTCCTCAAGACCTGCCTCCCAGCCTAGCCTCACCACTGAGCTCAGATTCCTACATCCAACTGCACGATGCATCAAAACCTGTCCCCAGTGGACATCATCACTGGCCCCCCAAAACCTGCTGTCCATTCCTGGGTTATCTGTCATGACGCAGCAATGTCCACTCATCTGAGTCCAGGGAGCCGCCGTGGACCCCTCCGCCCCCTACACCCTTGCTGGGTGGTAGTGTTGGCCCTGCCAAATGGCCTCCTAAGTACCTCTCGGTTCCATCTGCTCCTCTCCTTTGTACCGTTCCAGCAGCCTCCCCACTGGCCTGTCTTTTCCACGACAGCCTTTCATCAGACTCCCTTCACCCAGCTAGGGAGACACACTGTGCCTCCAGCGCCCGCTCCGTAGGGCTGAGATGCGGCTCCACAGGGCCACTGAGGCCCTCCAGAAGTTCTCTCTGACTGCACCGCATCGCCCCATCTCAGCACTCACAGCCTGGAACCCTAAGCGCTGTCAGCGGCTCTGCCCACAGAAGGCCCTCAGCCTACAGTCCCTTCCCCGCCATTCTTCCCCATCAGCGAGGGGCCTCTCCTAGGGAACATCTCATCTGAGCTGGCATCCTGGTCTGCAGTGCTCCCTGCTGCCTCTAAGCACAGCATTTATCATATGATATTGATGGCATCTGATCATGTACTGGTCTCTCCACACTCCCTAATGCTAACAAAGGACAAGAGCTGCAGAGTCATCTCTGCATCCCCAGTGCCCTCGGCCCGGTTCTGGAACATGGTACTTCATTTGTTGGTGTGAACATCGTGTATGGTGCTGTTACCAGCATGGCGCACTGCACAGACCCAGGCACGCGGCACCTGGTTAACTGGACCTACATAGATACTTGGCTCTCCCCACACTTACCACGGAGGAGAGCCCAGCGTCTCAGCATCTGCCTGCAGGATCCCTAGCCACTGCCGGGGGAGGAATCTTGAATCCTGACGCTAGGGATTTAGGACTCTTGGGTGACAGAGGATAGGGTACGAGTGCAGAAAGACAATCACCTCTGTGAAGATGGCATGGCGCTCCAGGTCTGTCGTGTGCAGGTGCGTCTGAAGGAAATCTGCAAAGGAGTTGTGACTCTGTCTATAGAAGTACTCCTGTGACAGCGACTTCCCTGGGAACGAGCCCAGCGAGGAGGCGCTCAGCCGGACCACGGCATCGGGCGTAGCGCAGTTCAGCAGGATCAGTCTGGCCTCCCCAGACACCTTCTGGTAAAGTTCCTCCGTCAAGGCCTCTCTATGACCCTGCCTCTCTATGACCTGCAGCACCACAGAGGCGCAGGCGTCCGAGTGGTAGCCGATGAAGACGTCAGAGGGGCTGTATTTGTGCCTGTTCAGGAAATGCTCTGCTTTGACGTTGATGAACTTCTCCACCCACGCATGGAGCTCCTCCACGACGCTCTTCTGCCATTTCTCCAGCGCCGTGTTGATGTCCAGACAGTGCTTCTCCAGCCGGTTAATGAGGGGGATGGGAAAGTGTTTGTACACGATGTCTTTCTCTTCGATGACGATCAGGCGGAAGTTGGGGTGAACCCGACATTTGACGCGGTGGGTCCCCAGACCGAGGTCCACGTACTTCTGGCCGCCGAGGTGGACGTAGTACTGGTTGAGCGCGTCGTAGAGGCTCTCGTAGAGGTTCTGCAGGTTGAGGAGCACCACCATCTTACCTGTTTCCATGCAGATCTTCACACGATTGATGTTTCTGCAGATCTGGGTGTACTCCTGGTCCTTGGGGAAACCAGAACCAAAAATGATCTCCGGCTGCTGGTCCTCCTTGAAGAACGTCTGCTGCAGGATCTGCAGTGCCACGTAGTTTTTGGTCAGCAAGAGTAAGTAGCGGGACTCAGCATCTTCCAGCTGTTCACCCGGCACCTTCTGAGAAGGCCCAAAGATGTTCTGTTTGATCAGCTGCAGGGGATTCACTTCCTCTGAGCACTTGGCCTCAGGCAAATTGGCCAGGAAGATGTCTAAAGCGTGGATGTCATCCTTGCCACTGAAGTTCCTAAGGACAGCCTGTGCAATGTCTTGCGGGGAAGGCTTTCTATTTGAAGCCTTCGCTGCAGCAAAGACCATTTTGATGAGGCTGTAGTAGTCACGAAGCCCGAAGAATTCCTTGTCCTGGTTCTCACACACCGTTTCGTAGGCTTTGGCAAAGGACGCAAAGTACCCTTGGATTCGGTCCTGGATGAGGCTGTCTGAGGAACAGATGCCCTTGGCACTGTGTATGAGCTCTCGCTTGTTGGGGCTGCCGCGTGACACGAAAATGCCCCGGTTCATCTTGGCAGGGTCAAGGGCCCAGTTGGAGATGCCCACAAAGCCAACCTTTTTGTGGGGGGCGGGATCGTCTTCAATGCATCCGTCTTCCAGCAGCGGGTGCAGAGTCTTCAGGGGCATTTTGGGCGAGTCTTCCGCCAGCCCCACCTCATCTAACACCACCACGGAGACATACTGCTCCAGGTCCTTCCCCTGCTGAAAGCGGGCACACTGCCGGAAGGTGCCAATGATGCCCTGTGGGGTGGAGTGCGGGCTGCACTGGAAGGACACCAGGTGGACCTGCTTCAGGCTGCGGAAGAGATCTGAGTAGGCGGCCGGGCCCTGCATGGCGTCGGCCACGATGGTCTTGGCGAGGGACTTGGAGCTGCCGGGCTTCCCCACCAGAAAGAGGGGAATCTTCAGCTCGATGCAGATGACCATCATGAAGACGTTCTCCTTCAAGGCCAAGTTCTTGGCGATGGTTTTCCTCAGAGGTACGCCGTCCAGAAAAAGATCTTGTGCCCGCGTTATTATATCCAGAAGCAGCCTGCTGTCATCATACGGTTTCGGAAAGAACCTGGCGATGGCTTTCCGATATGAGTCTTTCTTTTCTAAAGAGGCGTGGTAACACACCCCGATGGCCAGCATCAATGACCAGAGGACGGGATCTCTCTCAAGGTGATTTTTGCTGACGCTGGACTTGGAGAGAAAGGAATTCAGCTGCGCTAAGAGCATCGCACTGTGCTCGTGGAACCATCTGAAAACTTTCACACAGCGCTCCACGTCCCTGAGGCTGACAAAGCCACACTCATCTTCTCTTTTCCTCATGAAACCCTGAGAGGCGCAGAGGACTTCTGTGATCACGCGAGTCTCGTTTTCATCTAGGCTGATGGAGTCAACCAGTCTCTGGACAATCTGCTGGATGTAGAGCTTTTCAGCAGCGTCACTCAGTTGTCCAAAGTCCCACACCAGAGGAATCAGGCTCGGGGGCAGAGCGTGGACTCGGTACACCAGCTGCCTCAGAGGAATGGAGCCCAGTTTGTCGGCCGTCTCCTCCGCATTCACCCTGTAGCCCAAACCAGCTGACTCCAAACGGCAGATCATCTCCTCAGAGTGCTTCCGGTACGGGTTGCAGGCGGCTATAATATGCAGGCCAGAGTCCCTAGCCAGGGGCTGGCCGTCCACCGTACGATCACACAGGACTTCTTTGATACAGCTTATAGCTTCCGTTGTGTTGGCTTCATCAAAAAACAAGATGGTGTCCAACTGATGTTGGTCCTTATTGGCGAAGGCCACATTTTCAGCCTCCCTGACCCTGGAGTAGATCATGTCTGCGGTTGTTCCTCCATGCACCTTGACCAGCTTTATGGTGTCAGCATCGGCACCAGCACGCCGCAGCTCGCTAAGGAATTTAATAAGCCTGGTTTTGCCACAGCCAGTTTCTCCCATGATGATAACCGGGATCCCACACCGGAACCGCATCTCAATGGCAAGGATCTTAAGCATATTGTCTGTCGTGAGCTCATACGTTTCGTCCGGGTCAATGGCCCAGCGGATCCCTAAGGTCAGGCAGAGCCTCTCAAGTTTCTCGTGTCTGGGCAGTTTATCAAAGTCAACATTGAAGGGCACCCTCTGGAGCAGCAGCCCCTGATACAGGTCCATGGTCATGACGTCTCTCTTGATGACCTTCCTAGTCAAATGATTGATGGCGTCGACACTGCCCTTGCTGTTGGGCTGCAGATAGAAGCCGATGAATGTCATGGTGGTGCGGTCGTCATTGAAGAAAACATATGGGTGAGGCTCCGACTCCCACCTCTTCCGGAGAGAGAAGGGTGCCAGATCTTCTTCCTTAACCCCATCCATGGTGACCATGTGCTTCCCCGGGCTTTGGTCAGAGGTGTGGAGTGTTGGCGTGGCAAAATCTCTGGCCATAAGGATCATGAAGGTCACCACAAAGTTCTTGAAGCCTCTCAGTGTGTCGCCAATAAAACTCGGATTGCAGAAGAGAGAGGCCTCACAATCTCTGAGCTGATGATTCAGGAACCGAGCAAAGTTCCGAAGCTCTGACCAGGATGGGTTTATTACCCCGCAGTAAATCAGGAAATGCTGGAGGCATTCCTCCGGGGTGCCTTCGACAGAGCCTTCTTGATACTCAAACATGTCTAGGTCTTGGTTTTGATGAAATCGTCTTAAATATTGGTAAGGTCTTTGGAACGTTTCGCTGCAGAACTCCCACTGATCCATCCCAGGCTCTGTGTCACTCCTCCGAGGACTCAGCTCCATGTCTATCACCTCTTTGGGAGGCCTGCAGGTGACTTTTGGGAAGATGTCAAGAAAACTGAACTGGGGGACACGTGTACGCTGGAGAGACATGAATGAAATGGTTACAAGAAAACTTTCTAAGAAATGCTTTTGTGTCTTAACCCTCCACGTTATCTATATTGGATGGACCTTTATGAAAAATGCACTGAAAATAGGTAGTTTTCTGTATACTCTTTTTTTACACAGAATATCTTTCGCACATTAAGTAAGGCATTGTTGTGGGAGCTGCATTCTGAGCCAGGAAATCACTTTCTAGCCCAACTTCCTAAAACTAAGTTTCTCCACTAAGCATACATGTATATGTATGGGAGTGAACATAAAACTCTCTTTTGCTAAGAAATTTTTACGGCCGGGCGCGGTGGCTCAAGCCTGTAATCCTAGCACTTTGGGAGGCCGAGACGGGCGGATCACGAGGTCAGGAGATCGAGACCATCCTGGCTAACATGGTGAAACCCCGTCTCTACTAAAAAATACAAAAAACTAGCCGGGCGCGGTGGCGGGCGCCTGTAGTCCCAGCTACTCGGGAGGCTGAGGCAGGAGAATGGCGTGAACCCGGGAGGCGGAGCTTGCAGTGAGCTGAGATCCGGCCACTGCACTCCAGCCTGGGCGACAGAGCGAGACTCCGTCTCAAAAAAAAAAAAAAGAGAAATTTTTACGACAAACATCTTCCTATCTTAGCCGGCATTAGGAAAGATGACTTCTTTCAGCAGATGAATTTACTACATTCAGAGTGCAGCTGGGATTCAGACATGGGCACACAGCATGGGCATACAGCATGAAGCCTGAATTGAACAGACAAATTGAAGACACTGCTAATTAACAGAAGAGTACTTTTATCCCAGACATGATTAAAACGTGAGTTTAAAGATGGGCTTTTCTTTACTAACACCACACTCAGCTGCTGTACTACGTAAGGCAAAGCTGTGGAGTCACCTAAACACATCGCTACACTTCAGTAAGACCAGAAGGACCCCAGGACCCCCAACACCAGGTGAAAATGCCCCACAGTACAGACCAGCGTTGAAGACCTCCTTGACGGCACTGACGTCCTCCTTTCCAGGATTTCAATGATATACAAATGGCAGGGGTTCCGAAGCCACATTTTCCCGTTTATATCCATTAAGTATTGTAAAATGAGGAGCTTGAAAAGAAACACCCAAATTCCAGTCTGCACCTAAGGACAGAACAGCACGAAGTGTAAACACACGACACGATGGCGAGTTCTCCCAACTCCAAGGACCCCCCTTTATTTTGCTCTTTGTCACGATGATCTTGATGGTCGACATCAACAGTTCAGCCAGCGGCCGGGCGCGGTGGCTCAAGCCTGTAATCCCAGCACTTTGGGAGGCCGAGACGGGCGGATCACGAGGTCAGGAGATCGAAACCATCCTTGCTAACCCGGTGAAACCCCGTCTCTACTAAAAAATACAAAAAAACTAGCCGGGCGAGGTGACGGGCGCCTGTAGTCCCAGCTGCTAAGGAGGCTGAGGCAGGAGAATGGCGTGAACCCGGGAGGCGGAGCTTGCAGTGAGCTGAGATCCGACCACTGCACTCCAGCCTGGGCGACAGAGCGAGACTCCGTTTCAAAAAAAAAAAAAAAAAAAAAAACAGTTCAGCCAGCAACGGCCCACGTCTCCGAGGGCAGCCCCGTAAGATCCTAATACTGTATTTCCCTGTACCCTTTCTATGTTTAGACACACAAACATGCCGTTTTACAACTGGCTTCAGGATTCAGAACAGCCACATGCAGCCTAGGAGCCACAGTGTGTCCCACGAAGCCTGTGTGTGCAGTGGGCTCTACGTCTAGGTTTGTGTAAGCGCACACCATGACGCTCACACAGGAGGAAACTGCCTGACAACACACTTCTCAGAGCGTGTTCCTGCTGTTGAGCTTCATAGGACTGTGCGTGTGGAAACGAGGAATTCTTGTACATGGGAAGGAGTCACGCAGGGACGTGGGGACCACGTCTTTCCTGATGTGGCCATCAGCTGACGCTGGAGGGCACTTACTGAGGAGGTCACGTCCAAATGAAAGAGCACGGGGACCTTCTGATACTGCGCGTCCAGGAAGGGCAGCAGGGCACCCAGGACTTGGCTCTCATCCACCTGAGGGTCGATCAGTCGAATCGTTTTCAGAGGCACCTTTTTCCTGTTTAACTGTATCTTTAGCTTGTCGTGCAACCTCTTCACATAGAGAGACTTTCCTGTAACATTAAAGTACAGAAATTAGGGCTGGGCGCGGCAGCTCACACCTGTGAGCTGGCACTTTGGGAGGCCGAGGCAGGGGACTCACTTGAGGTCAGGAGTTCGAAACCAGCCTGGCCAACATAGTGAAATCCCGTCCCTACTGAAAAAACAAAAAAATCAGCCAGGCATGGTGGCGGGCACCTGTAATCCCAGCTACTCAGGAGGCTGAGGCAGGAGAATAGCTTGAACCCAGGAGGCAGAGGTTGTAGTAAGCAGAGATCACGCCACTGTACTCCAGCCTGGGCAACAAATATATATATAAATATATATATATTTATATATACAAATATATATATTTATATATACAAATATATATATTTGTATATATAATTTATATAAATATATAAATATATATTATATATATTATAAATATAATATATAAATATAATATATAATATATAAATATATGTAATATATTATATTTATATATTTGTATATATAATTTATATAAATATAAATATTATATGTAAATATAATATATATTATATATAAAATATATTATATATCATATATTAAATATAAATATAAATAAATATATATTATATATAAATATATAATTTATATTATATATAAATATATTATATTTTAAAAATATATATTATATAAAAAATATATATTTATATGTATTATATTTAAATATATTATATATAAATATATATATAAATTTATATATATTATATATAAATTAGGTCCCAGGGCTAGGACAAAAAGAGAATCTAGAAAGATCCACTAGAAGTTAACTTCTCTTTGTATAAAATTCAAAACTGCTGCAACATCACATCAGATTGAAGAACACGCTCTCGAATCTTCACATTTCCCAGGCGTTACCTACTCATTCTCCTGACCACCTCCTGCCTCCACATGACAGCAGGCAAAGCACCGTCCTGCGCCACTTAACACTAGGAACACATTCTGGAAAACGCACTGTGAAATGACTCTGTCGCTGTGAACATCACACAGTGTGTGTGCAGAAACCCAGACACTACAGCCGACCACACACCTGAGCTAGGTGGAATAGCCCATTGTCCCCGGGCTGCAAACCATGACAGCATAGAGGCATCCTACGTACAGTGGGGAGCTGTGATACAGGGGCAAATATCTGAATATCTGAATGTATCCAGGCCAAGCACGGTGGCTCGGGCCTGTAATGCCAGCACTGTGGGAGGCTGAGGCAGTTGATCACTCAAGGTCAGGAGTTTGAGACCAGCCTGGTCAACATGGCAAAACCCCGTCTCTACTAAAAACTAGTCAGGCGCGGTGGCAGGTGCCTGTAATCCCAGCTACTCGGGAGGCTGAGGCAGGAGAATCACTTGAACCCAGGAGGTAGAGGTCACAGTGAGCCAAGATCATGCCACCGCACTCCAACCTAAGTGACAGAGTGAGACTCCATCTCAAAAATAAAAATAAAAACATCTAAATGTAGAAAAGGTACAGTAAAAACATGGTATTATAATCTTTTGTTCTTTCTTTCTTTCTCTTTTTTTAAAAGACCAAGGTCTTGCCCTGTTGCCTAGGCTGGAGTGCAGCAGCACAACTGCAGCTCACCACAGCCTCGACCTCTTGGGCTCAAGTGATCCTCTCGCCTCGGCCTTCCTAGCTGGGATCCCTAGCTGGGATCACAAGCACACACCACCATGCCTGGCTAATTTTTAAAGTACAGTTTTATAATTTTATGGGGTTGTGGTCATATATGTGGTCTGCTGTTGACTGAAATGCCATTATGCGTTGCATGACTAGCTAATGAAAGTCACAGCAAAAGCAGAGGTTTCATCAGGGAGGGGAAGAGTAATGTTCATCCCAACAGGATGGGGTACTGCTGATAGGATAAAGTCAACAGAGCAGAAGCTACTATTTCTTTTTAAGGGAAACAAGATGGCAAACGAAGGGTGGGTCAAGAGACACGGCTTTCTCTTCAAGTAGAGCAGTTCTACCCTCCTCATGACCAACATCAACCCCAAAGAGGCCAGCAGCATTTAAGGGGAGAAGAAGTAAACTTCAGGCCGGGCGCGGTGGCTCACACCTGTAATCCCAGCACTTTGGGAGGCTGAGGCGGGTGGATCACCTGAGGTCAGGAGTTTGAGACCAGACAAGTCAACATGGTAAAATCCTGTCTCTACTAAAAATAAAAAAATTAGGCCGGGCACGGTGGCTCATGCCTGTAATCCCAGCGCTTTGGGAGGCTGAGGAGGGCGGATCATGAGGTCAAAAGATCGAGACCATCCTGGCTAACACAGTGAAGCCCCATATTTACTAAAAATAAAAAAAATTAGCTGGGTGAACTGGTGTGTGCCTGTAGTCCCAGCTACTTGGGAGGCTGAGGCAGGAAAATCACTTGAATCTGGGAGGTGCAGATCACGCCACTGTACTCCAGCCTGGGTGACAGAGTGAGACTCTGTCTCAAAAAAAAAAAAAGCAAAAATTAGCCAGGCATGGTGGTGGGCACCTGTAATCCTAGATACTCAGGAGGCTGAGGCAGGGTAATTGCTTGAACCCAGAAAACGGAGGTTGCAGTGAGCCGAGATCACGCCACTGCACTCCAGCCTGGTGACAGAGCAAGACTCCATCTCAAAAAAAAAAAAGTACACTGCAGAGATGTTTGCTGAGAGGAGGAAGGGAATGGGGCTCCCAGGGAATGCCCACTGTGGGAGACCAGGTGACCAGGGTGGACCCTGATTGACACCCACAGATGAATCACACCCTCCCTGAGTCTCGGTTTCTCCACCCTCAGGCTTCATGTGCTGGAGAGGGAAGGGCCCCGGGCAGTCCTGGGAGACGGGGCCCGCCCACCCTGCCGCTCTCCTTACCAACACCTGCTCGCTCCGAGGCCACGATCCCAACACACAGGCGGTCCTTGAACACGGCCGCCGCCGACAGGGTCTGCTTCGGGACCCGGTAGTGATCTGCCAGGTAGGCTTGGATGGCCTCGAGGGGTGCCTGGGGGGTGACGAAGACCTTGTGCTGGCTGAAGGCAGAGGGGAGGTAGCAGTGCTCCCAGTCCCCATCGCAGACCATCACGAGCTGGTAGTCCTCCCGGTGCTGCTGCGTGCACAGTTTCTGGAAGAGCTCCTCGGCTTGGCGCGCCACCTCGTAGCTCAGCTGATCTGCGAACAGCAGGCTGTAGACCTTGTGCCCCGGGGAGCCCAGGGTCAGGCAGCGGCGCAGCAGCAGTGCCACCTCCTCAAAGGTGGTTGCCGGGGTGCAGAGCAGCACCTCATCGTAGGTGGGCAGGGGCTGGCTTGGGGTTTGCATGTAGACAGCCAAGGCGGCTGGCAACACCTCCGAGTGGCCACACACAACCAGGTTGGGCTGGCCGACTTGCAGACCTCTCGGGAGATGCCGCTCCACGGGAGACCCACCCATCCCTGCCAGGTGAGCCAGACAGCGGCCAAGGGTCTCCAGGTCGAGGCAGTCGGGCAGGAAGGCAGGAAGGCACTCCATGGACTGCTCCATGATGACCCTTAGCTTGTCCGCCAGGCTGAACTCCGAGAAGAGCATCAGCGGGAGCTCTTCCGTGACTGTCCTCACGCGGTACCTGGCGGCTTCACTCTCGCACCCCACAGAGGCCCTTAAGACATCCATCAGGGTGCAGTTGCTTTTGATGAAGGACAGCATCGTTAGGGTGGCGTCACTGGGAGGCTGCTTCCTGAGCTCAGTGCTCAGGTAAACCAGCTGCTCGGCCGTGTAGAAGTTCAGGTAAAAGTGCTCCATCCGCTTCTGGGTCACGAATTTCTTCCAGCTGTCAAGGAAGTGCTCCATCTGCCTGCAGAGGGCTGCCAGCAGCTCGGTGAGATCTCCACCCTCCACCAGCTCCGTCACCAGCTCCAAGCCAAAGTTCATTTGGATGGACACACCCTGCTTGGGGGAGCAGTAGGCCATGGCGGTCCAGGTCCTGAACAGCATATTCCCAGCAGAGCGCAGGTCGATGAAGGCCTGGCTGAGCCTCTGCACGCTGCAGAAGACCTGGAGACGAAGAACCACGAGGTTGGCTCACAGAGCCATGCGAGAGGGCGACACGCTACTCTGCAACAGCACACAGGCCTACCTGTCCACGGGCCCACTGCATGATCTGCGCTCACAAGGCCGCCCTCCTCATCTACACAACCCACCCGAGAAGATGGCTCTCTTATGAGGAAAAGAGTCATTGTAGAGATAAACGGTATCATTTGTTTTAATTTGTTTTAATTTATTTATTTATTTTTTTTGAGATGGAGTCTCGCACTGTCGCCCAGTGGAGTGCAGTGACACGATCTCGGCTCCCTGCCCGCTCCGCCTCCTGGGTTCACGCCATTCTCCTGCCTCAGCCTCCCAAGTAGCTGGGACTACAGGCGCCCACCACCACACCCAGCTAATTTTTTTGTATTTTTAGTAGAGACGGGGTTTCACCCTGTTAGCCAGGATGGTCTCAATCTCTTGACCTCATGATCCACCCGCCTTGGCCTCCCAAAGTGCTGGGATTACAGGCGTGAGCCACCACGCCCGGCCTAATTATTATTTTTATTAAGACGGAGTCTCACTCTGTCGCCCAGGCTGGAGCGCAATGGCGCAATCTCGGCTCACTGCAAGCTGCTCTGCCTCCTGGGTTCACGACATTCTCCTGCTTCAGCCTCCCGAGCAGCTGGGACTACAGGTGCCCGCCACCACGCCCGGCTAATTTTTTGTATTTTTAGTAGAGACAGGGTTTCACCATGTTAGCCAGGATGGTCTCAATCTCCTGACCTCCTGATCCACCCCCCTTGGCCTCCCAAAGTTGTTGGGATTACAGGCGTGAGCCACTGCGCCTGGCCTGGTTTTAATTTTTTAATTTTTTTTGAGATGAAGTCTTGCATTGTTGTCCAGGCTGGAGGACAGTGGTGCAATCTCGGCTCACTACAACCTCCGCCTCCCAGGTTCAAGCAATTTTCCTGCCTCAGTCTCCTGAGCAGCTGGGATTACTGGCACCTGTCACCATGCATTTTTGTATTTTTGGTAGAGACGGGGTTTCACCATATTGGCCAGGCTGGTCTCAAACTCCTGACCTCAAGTGATAGGCCTGCCTCGGGCTCCCAAAGTGCTGGGATTACAGGTATGAGCCATGGTGCCCAGGCTGTTTTAATTTTTTTTAATTATCTTTTTTTAATTGGGGAAAAAAAAAAAAAAAACTTTATACTTTTTGAGACAGGGTCTCGCTATGTTGCCCAGGCTGGTCATGAACTCCTGGGCTAAAATGATCCTCTCACCTTGGCCTCCCAAAGTGCTGGGATTACAGGTGTGAGCCAAAAGTGCTGGGATTACAGGTGTGAGCCACCACGCCCGGCAGAGATAAAGGATACCATTTGTAAAGTACAAATCAACTTTAAAGAAAGCACCCATAATAAAATTGAGAGACTGTTACGTAAACCAGTACACCATTCTCCATATGATTACTTCTGTTCTGTCCATCTAAATCTTAGTTATTTGGATTCTTGCCGATTTACAGAGTGAGAGAGGCAATTCAAGCGTCTTTCTAAGGGCTACCTGCTGGTGACCGACCATCTCAGCGCAGTGGACGGGCTGCCAGCTTGCAGTGTTCATCCTACAGGTCGTAAGGAGGGACTAACCCAGGGGCCTGCCCGCCTTAAGACCTCTCTCTGGGGCCACAGACTGGAGTTCCATGCACCCTGCAAATGTGCCAACTCTCCTCTCCATGGGCCTAAGAGCAGAGCCCTTCTTATCAGGCAAATCCCAAGTCAAACCCTTTCCGTTTTCTTGGGGGTACCCAGCCCTCACGGATGAGATGACGCCACCAGCTTAGCGCCGCTGCAAAGATGCGCCCTCACCTCTGAAAACCTCTCCACTTCCGTGTTGTTATGATCCTTCTTGCCAGACATCAGCATCAACTTGTTCAAAAGCTCCTTCAGCTCCTCTAAACAGTACTCCCGTGGCTCCTCGTGGCTGCCAGGGCTCCCAGGAAGGACCAAGTGCAGAACTGTGTCTGGGGAGATCTGTGAAGAGCACAGGCGAGAAGTCGCTTTCCTGGGGGCAGAGGCCCTGGACTGGCAACAGCCCGCAGACAGGCGGCAGCTGCACCTGCACCGAGGGGTGGGGACCGCTCACCTTTTGGCCACCTTTGGGTGCGTGGATCACATACATGCCTCTTTGGTTGATGGCTGTGGCCAGGGTCAGGGATGAGAGTTCCACAGACCCATGACTCTCCTTCACGGTCTTCAGCCACTCCAAGTTCCTGGCAGAGTCACACTGTGGGGACAAAAGGAGAGAACACGGGCCACAGTTGGAGACAGCATCTTGCCCTTCTCCCTCCTGCGGTCGGCCTCCCGCCTCTGCCTCGCTGCACAGCCTTCTCCCCACGCTTCCCCAGGGCTCAGGACGCAGTCGCCCAGCCAGCGCCCCGGCTGGACCAGATGCCACCCTGACAACGTGATGTGTCACTCAGTGCTGCTTTGTGCTCGCTGTTCACCCACATTTCCTCTAGTGCCTGGTGTCCTGGCTGGCACGTGGGGGCACTTGGCTTATATTTGTGGAGGAGTAGAAGGGAATGAGCAGCTGCCCGTCTGCCTCTCCACCAGACGCCATCATTCTGCCAGGTCCCCAGTGCAGAGAACCCTCAGGGAGTGACGCTGGAAGCAATGGCTGTGGGAGTCCCAAGTCCTCAGTGTCCTTCTGTGGCCCCCAAGTACAGTAAGAGGAGTTCAGGAAAAATGACAACAGAGGGTTTTGTTTGGAAATTCTCCTGAGTTTCTAGCAGAAACATGAACATAGCTTTACCTGCCCTTCCATATGTCACTTCTTCCTCCACCCACGTGCAGAGCATACCTAGATATGGTATCTAGTTAAGCTGCATAAGTCAATGCAGACCCTGCTACAGGAAGTTTACTGAAATTTAAATGTTTACTTTTTTCTTTCCTTTTCTTGTTTTTTGAGACAGAGTCTCACTTTGTCACTCCGGCTGGAGTGCAGTGGTGCGATCTCAGCTCACTGCTATCTCCGCCTCCCGAGTTCAAGCAATTCTCCTGTCTCAGCCTCCAGAGTAGCTGGGATTACAGGCACACACCACCACGCCGGGCTAATTGTAAATGCTTACTTTTTTCTGATAAAATATTATATCAATTATAGAAAATAACAAAAAGTAACAGAATAAAATGACAATTACAACCATTCAGAGAAAACTCCTGGCAACATTTCAGCATATTTCCTTTCTATCTTTTTTCCATGTGTGTTTTGCACCTTAGAGATTACTATGTGTCATGTAATTTTGTATCCTGCTTTCTAAGTAACAAGATGGTGAATTTCCATTTAGGAAGAAAAGCTTTTCAAGTATCATTGAAAATGGCTGTGTACCACCGTTTGCAGTCACTCCCCTAATGTTGCTAAGCCATGCTGTATTCAATGTAATCTGCATTAGAGCCAGAATAAGACTCACCAGTTTCCTGGGCAGGTACTGGTCATTGTCCAGAGCCTTCCACAGCTCTTTCAGATGCTTCATGAATGCATCGAAGCCCACCCTGGGGTCCAGCTTAAACAGCAGGGACGCGTAGCCCTGCACAGCGTCATGGAAACAGGCCACCCGGTCCACGTCAATGTCATTCTCCCCCGCTGAGATGGAGGCCAGGTCCACAAACACCTTCAGCTCGTTGATGCCTGGGGAAGAGAAGAAGGGAGGTCAGCGTGGGACTATTCCGTGATAGCACAGGACTCGGTCTTGGGCAGTAATCCTTACTGAAGCTGAAATGGATATTTCATAAATTTTTTTTTTTTTTTTTTTTGAGGCAGAGTCTTGCTCTGTCGCCCAGGCTGGAGTGCAGTGGCACTATCTCGGCTCACTGCAAGCTCCGCCTCCTGGGTTCACGCCATTCTCCTGCCTCAGCCTCCTGAGTAGCAGGGACTACAGGCGCCTGCCACCACGCCCGGCTAATTTTTTTGTATTTTTAGTAGAGATGGGGTTTCACCATGTTAGCCAGGATGGTCTCGATCTCCTGACCTCGTGATCCACCCATCTCGGCCTCCCAAAGTGCTGGGATTACAGGCTTGAGCCACCGCGCCCGGCCGCCATATTTCATAAATTTTTAAGGTTCTGTCCACTTTCTGCTTTCAGTAAGAGTCCAGAACACCTAATCTTTTGTAGTGGTTTTTGTTTTTGTTTTTGTTTTTTTGAGACAGAGTCTCACTGTCACCCAGGCTGGAGTGTAGTGACAAGATCTCAGCTCACTGCAACCTCCGCCTTCCAGGTTCAAGTGATTTTCCTGCCTCAGCCTCCTGTGTAGCTGGGAATATGGGCGTCCACCACCACGCCTGGCTAATTTTTTGTATTTTTAGTAGAGACGGGGTTTCGTCGTGTTGGTCAGGCTGGTCTCCAACTCCTGACCTCAGGTGATCCACCCGCCTTGGCCTCCCAAAGTGCTGGGATTACAGGTGTGAGCCACCATGCCCAGCCTATAGTGTTTATTAATACCACTAAACAATCTCTCGCCGTTCCTCAGTAACTTCGGTGTCCCAGGCACTGTACTGCGCTTTTGTGTACCCTGTTTCCTTCAATCCACACAACAGTACCATTTAAACAAAAAGAAACCAAGGCTCAGCTGTAAATAACATGTTCACAATTAACTACGAAACACTCAGATCATTCCCCTCGGATAAATCACTCATCGAAGGATGTGCATCAGCGTGGACCAAAGAGTCCACCGTTGAAAGCGGGAGCTCTCCCAAGAGAGCCAGAGCCTGCGATCCAGCAGGTGGTGGCCCCCAGACCCCCCAGCACACCTGCACTGCTGCCTGTGCCCCTCCTGCCTCCTCTGCCTCTTCCTCTCTCCTCCACCAACATCTAAGCCACAGAACTGAAGAGGCTGCCAAGAAATGCACAGCCTCGATGGAGAGGTTGTGAGAAAAATCTGTGGGGCTGGGAGCGGTGGCTCACACCTGTACTTGCTCACACCTGCACTTTGGGAGGCCAAGATGGGTGGATCACCTGAGGTCAGGAGTTTGAGATCAGCCTGGCCAACATGGTGAAACCCCATCTCTACTAAAAATACAAAAAATTAGCTGGGTGTTGTGGCAGGCGCCTGTAACCCCAGCTACTCAGGAGGCTGAGACAGGAAAATCGCTTGAATCCAGGAGGTGGAGGTTGCAGTGAGCCGAGATCACACCACTGAACTCCAGTCTGGGCAACAAGAGCGAAACTCCGTCTCAAAAAAAAAAAAAAAAAAAAGGCCGGGCGCAGTGGCTCATGCCTGTAATCCCAGCACTTTGGGAGGCCGAGGCAGGCGGATCACAAGGTCAGGAGATCAAGACCATCCTGGCTAACACAGTGAAACCCTGTCTGTACTAAAAATACGAAAAATTAGCTGGGCGTGATGGCGGGTGCCTGTAGTCCCAGCTACTCAGGAGGCTGAGTCAGGAGAATGGTGTGAACCTGGGAGGCAGAGGTTGCAGTGAGCCGAGATCACGCCACTGCACTCCAGCCTGGAGGATAGAGCGAGACTCCGTCTCAAAAAAAAAAGAAACAACTCTCTGTGGGCAGGAGCTTCCCTTGTCCTCCAGTAAAAAATCTACTGGAAGAAAAAGCTGAAAGGGGGCAAGATTTTAAGGAAAAGGAACCTGAGTCATTTACAGCATCCGAAGTGGCGGGGTGTGGCAAAGTGAGTGGCTTTTACACCAGCACAAGGAGATACTGTACCGATGTGAACTCTGTGAGCAATGCCCATCTCCCTAAAACATGCAGGCAACGTCTTTCTGGCCTTCACATAGCCCTTGGCCAAAGGGAGATATTGCCGAAGAGTTTAGGAAAGCCACACAGTGCGCCATCTGAAAACTTTCTGCAGACTTCCAGGCAACCCCAAAGACTGACTTTACCTCCAAGAGCCTCCCGGACCCAGCGGATGAACTCCTTCCTCAGGGACAGCGCCTTCAGCCCCTCGCACCGGGCCTCGCTGATGTCCTGGAGCAGCTTTTTGGCCCGGATGAGCTCCTGGTTGATTTGGTCCAGGGTTTCATGGCCAAAATTGTCAAAGTCATCAGTCTGCAAGAAAAAAGCTCTACTGTGGACTGGAACTCATGAACCAGAACCCCAGAATCTGTGAGCTGCAAACACCGACCATCGCAGCAGCCCCACCCTCCCTCAATGCCTAGACTTGCCACTGCTGTGACAACAGACACACCGAGCTCTTACCCTTGAATTGGATGATCTAACCCCCACGGCTGTTTCTCCCTGATCAAGAGTAACTGTGATTCCTGGGAACCTGACATTCTGCTTAGCATTTTATGTGGACTGTAAAATCAGTTCCTCACATAACCCCGCCAGGTAACTACGGTTCCTTTTTCTGCTTTATCAGTAAAGGCCCAGAGCAGCTGCTTCCTCAAGGACATGCACTAGGGTTCAAGTGTAAATGGGTGTGAGTCCAGATTTTTTTTTTTTTTGAGATGGAGTCTCACTCTGTCGTCCAGGCTGGAGTGCAATGGCACTATCTCGGCTCACTGCAACCTCTGCCTCCCCAGTTCAAGCGATTGTCCTGCCTCAGCCTTTCCAGTAGCTGAGATTACAGGCGCCTGACACCACGCCCGGCTAATTTTTGTATTTTTAGTAGAGACGGGGTTTCACCATGTTGGTCAGGCTGGTCTCAAACTCCTGACCTCAGGTGATCTGCCCACCTCAGCCTCCCAAAGTGCTGGATTACAGGAGTGAGCCACTGTGCCCGGCTGTGATTCCAGCTTTTATGCTAAATTCTAATCGTTATCTCATTCTACCTAAAAACACAAACAGCAAAAGACTCAGCCAGGCACGGTGGCTCACGCCTGTAATCCCAGCACTTTGGGAGGCCGAGGCGGGCGGATCACGAGGTCAGGAGATCGAGACCATCCTGGCTAACACGGTGAAACCCCGTCTCTACTAAAATAAAAAAAAATACCAAAAAAATTAGCCTGGCGAGGTGGCGGGCGCCAGTGGTCCCAGCTACTCAGGAGGCAGAGGTAGGAGAATGGCGTGAACCCAGGAGGCGGAGCTTGCAGTGAGCTGAGATCGCGCCACTGCACTCCAGCCTGGGGGACAGAGCAAGACTCTGTCTCAAAAAATAAAAAAAATAAAAAATAAAAAAAACAAAGCAAAAGACTCACCTCTTATAAGACTCTAACAGAAACAACTGATTTACAGCTTTTGGGTGGAACTGGGAAGTGCAGCTGGGCAGTTGACAAAGTGGCTTTCTTTTTGGCTTCTGTAACCTGAAGAGAGCCTATGACCCTTTACAAATGCCTGGTTATGAAAAGAGGAATGTTGCCCTTTCCTGAGTTCTTGATCTTCATACTGACCCAAGAAAACTCCCTCTGGCTAAGGTAGGGAGTTTATTTATAAACAAAGGTAAAAACAAAGCCCTTGGGATATTCAGGCCTCAAGTACCACACACAGAGGAACCCCTGAGGGAAGCTCTAAGTCATCCACCCCGCTTTTCAAAGCCACAAAGCCCAAGCTTCCTGAAGAGCCTGAGGTAGGATGCTCCTCCAAACCCCCACAGTCCCTAGCAAATAACTTACAAAATTTAGTAAAGTGTTGAGAACACTGAAGTCACCGGTCAGTCCCAAGCTCTCTTTGACCTGCAAGATGACCTTGGCTGCGTGGACAGCCTGGTGCAGGTGATGGTATTCCTTGATCTGTTCGACTCGCTCCTTGATCCAATCACGTTGGCCCTGGTGGTCCACAGTGCACATGATCTTAAGTTCTGAAACCAGGTCCGTGTATTTATTCACAAAGTCCTTGAAGGTGACATCAATCTCTGCAAGGGTGACCTCTCCTGACTTTAGATCCTGGTACAGTTTAATGAACTTTCTGTAAGAAGGCTGATACAAATAGTCGTACACCTCTTCAAGCTCAAGGATGTGCCTTTCGGATTCTTCTTCGGGCTCGCTCAGCAACTCCGCGGCTTCCTGTTCTTCCCGAGGCTCACTCAGCGGCTCTGCGGCTTTCCGCCAAAACATCTGGAAGATGTGGCTGTCTCTGAGCAAGTCTATCTTCCCAGCCATTTCTCGGACCTGGGCGCTCAGGTGGTAATGCGCTTCCCTCTCTGAGTTCGAGGAGGTGGGCAGTCTCACCGTCACGGCTTCGTTTAATCTTTTACTGCTGAGGTCTTGTGAGTGTCTTGTTGCAAGATCTCCAAAGTCCACTTTAGAAACCAAAAGAAAATGTCAGAAGTCAAAGCTCTAATCATGATTCCATTTGATTTCGCCTTCCTAAGACTTACTCTCCTCACTTCTCTGCGTGAGCTCAAGAGCACACAGCTGCTAGGATTTCTTTCTTGGGAAGAGTTCACAGGTCTTTTCCCCTCCCGGCTTGGCCTTGTTAACCAATATTCATGATAAAGAAAGCATCATCACTTCTGGGTAAAGATGGCAATGTGAAAACACGCATCTATTTACTCTCTTTGCCAAACCCCACTCCGATGACAGAATATAAATTGTATTTAAAAAGTCATAAACTAGTTGGGCGCAGTGGCTCACACCTGTAATCCCAGCATGTTGGGACGCTGAGGCAGGAGGATCAGCTGAGGTCAGGAGTTCATGACCAGCCTAGCCAACATGGCGAAACCCAGTCTCTACTAAAAATACAAAAATTAGCCAGGTGTGGTGGAGTACACCTGTAATCCCAGCTACTCAGGAGGCTGAGGCAGGAGAATCACTTGAACCTGGGAGGCGGAGATTGCAGTGAGCCGAGATTGCGCCACCGCACTCCAGCCTGGGTGACAGAGTGAGACTCCATCTCAGAAAAAAATAAGAAGTCATAAACTGACAAGGACAGGAGGAGGAATAGTGAACAGGATAACAGGAACAGAATTTTAGAAGCTGAAAACGAGCTGCACCAGTGGTAAATGACATATGAGGCCTGACAGCATGGAGTCCTGGGGCCACAGCGGGCAACGCTGAGAGCTGAGCGTTTTATGTCACAGGATTCCCAAAAAGCAGACACACGTTGTGCAGGTCACTGCAAACTGGGAGGTGGTGATGAAATAAGGAAGACTGGGTTCAAAGTCTGTTTAAGACCCGGTCCAGGCCGGGCACAGTGGCTCACGCCTGTAATCCCAGCACTTTGGGAGGCTGAGGCGGGTGGATCACTTGAGGTGAGGAGTTTGAGACCAGCCTGGCCAACATGGCAAAATCCTATCTCCACTAAAAATACAAAAAATTAGCCGGACGTGGTGGTGGATGCCTGTAATCCCAGCTACTAGGGAGGCTGAGACACAAGAATCACTTGAACCCAGGAAGCGGAGGGTTGCAGTGAGCCGAGACTGCGCCACTGTACTCCAGCCTGGACATCAGGGCAAGACTCTGTCTCAAAAAAAGAAAAAAAAAGACGTGGTCCATCCAGCACACTGTCACCTCAATGCCCTGACACAGCAGGTGGACCCCCTCCTTCACCCCAGCAGCCAAGAGATGCTTTATTTTCTAGAAAGGATAATGCAGAGGGGTGTGTGGACTGGAGGCCACAGATACATGTCAGAAAAAAGGGCATTTCTAGACACATCCCCTTTCTCAGGAAACTAACAGAAGACATGAATTATCCAATCTCAGGGGGAAGGAGGAGGGGGCGTGAAGCACAGGGGACAGAGGGAGATGGCGGAGAACCACACTGAGAACACAGGCCATGGGAGGACTGCACGTAGGATGCCGAGGCCCGCCAGCCCGCTTCTCTCTCTTGACTCCCGGAAACCTGGCAGCCAGGCCCACACCGTCCAGACAGGAGACAGAAGACCTCAGGAGACAGGCCAACTTCCAGGCCGAACCACGGCACCCCACGGCAGCACCCCGTGGAGGGCCAATCCACTTTTGAGGGCTTTCTTTTAAACACAGACAAACAAGAACGTCCAGACCTAGGAAAAAATCAAAATAAATCAACAAGTGAAAGGAACCTGGAGGAAGCAGCACATGATGCAAGGAAAAGCAAAACCTGCAAAACAAAACTGTGAATAACCCAGAAGGGAAGATACTGCAATGTGAACAAGAACAGGATAGAATTTAAAAAGGATCATTCTGAGAAAAAGAATTCCTTTACATTAAATATATATACAGGAAAGCTGACACGAAAATGTTAGCAGAAAGTTTGGTTCTGAATAAATCTCTCAAGACCAGAGCGAAAAACCGGTGGAAAACTGGAGAGAAAAATGATGACAGTTAGATGACCATCCAGGAGGTCCTGTATCCAATCAACAGGAATTCCAGCAAGAGAAGAAAAAATTAAATCATTCAAGGGAATTTCCCAGAACTCAAGGACTTTGACGTCTAGATTTGAAAGACCTACCTATTAATACCCAATAGAGGGGACTGAAAATATTTTATTTTTTGGGAATACAGTCCCACTCTATCACCCAAGCTGGAGTGTAGTGGCATGATTTCGGCTCACTGCAGCCTTGACCTCCCAGGTTCAAATGATCCTTCTGCCTCAGCCTCCCGAGTAGTTGGGACTACAGGCATGCACCACTGTGTCTGGCTAAATTTTTGTATTTTTTTTTTTTTTTTAGAGATGGGATCTTGCTGTGTTGCCCAGACTGGTCTTAAACTCCTGGGCTCAAGCAATCCTCCTGCCTTGGCCTGCCGAAGCGCTGAGATTACAGGTGGGAGCCAACAGGCCCTGCCTCCATGGAACATAGATCCAGGCCAAGACATGTTATTATTTCAGAATATGAGTAACAGAAAGAGTTCAAGAGCTTCAAGAAAGAGAAAACAGGTCACACACGAAGGATGTGTAATGGGCACCGCACTGGGCTTCTCCATACATAGCCACGCTGTGGAGGCAGTGACGGCACAGCACATTGAAACTTCAGAAGGAAAATGACTTCCAGTCTGTAATTCTAGACCTAACCGAGTGACTGACCTAGGAAGAGGACATCTTTAGGCATGCAAGGATTCGAGGGTTTAACCTCTCACACCCCCTTTTCTCAGGAAGCCAGTGAGGGTGTGCGCTGCCAACAGAGGAAGCAAGAGAGAGAGGGGGGCGGGGTCGCGGGAACCCCGTCTAACCCAGGCCAGAGGCAAAGGCTCCCTAGGAGGTAGAGGGAGACTCCACCCTACGTCTGCAGTCCAGGGTTGGCAGGTTCCTTCTCAAAGGTCAAACTGATGATCTTCAAGGAAATTCAGACACTCAGCAGAGATTGGGATGAATTAGAAATGAATACAATGAAAACAGCATATCATTAACACGATGAAAACGGCATTTGACAGGAAATGTAATTCTGTGGAAAACAGAGAGTTTGTGCAAAACGTGGAAAATGATCACGGTTTCTTTCGTGGTTCACTTCTGATCCGTATAGGTCCTGATGATTTAACCCTAAACAATGATGCGACTCCACTGTGAGAAAACAGGGAGCAACAGGAGGTGGAAAGGTGATGTGTGCAGGGCACAGGCCAGAAATGCGTGGCTCTAAGCCCTCATCTTCCGCAGCGGGTGTCAGCAGCTCATGCTGATGCCGGAAAAATCAAGGAGACATTTACGCATGTTATTTGGAAATGTGGACATAAATACCAAAAAGAAGAATCTAAAAGAGGTGAAAGCGATCCCCCAGCAAATGCAAATTAAAAAAAAAATTTTTAAGCCTTCTCTCCAAAATAAAGATCTGCTACTGCGATCCATTCTTACTGTGTTCTCCTCTAACCCTTTGAGAGCCCTCAACTTTGTTCACTTCTTAGGAATACCACACCTTGTATTAGGTGTTTCACATTCCCACACATCTTCAGGAGACTATCAACACATCTTTTCTCTTTCTCTAGAAATAACAGTTCCTCCATTCTCCAATTCAGTGTTTCCTCCATAGTACATTTTTCATCCTGGGGTGAAAGACTTTTTTCCTCTGGAAAACAAGAACAACAATAAAGTAACCCAGTACAGCAAACAGATGCCATTTTCCATGGCAACGCTTTGAATGTGCCCCACCTTCCCCGCCACCAGGACAAGGACTAGGACGGTTTTGCGCATAGCCACTTTTTCCAGATGGCCATTATTTTATCACTTTCCCGTGATGTTCTTGAGAATTATAAACCACCCCTATCAACTTACGAGCAAGAAAAGATACTCATTATCAAGGCTAAGATGATCATCTCCTTTACAAAAATGCGCACGCAAACACAAACGTATCTTCAAGCTACTTAATGCCTCAGGAGCCTGAAGTGCGTATCTCGACTTGATGCTTACTCAGTTGCCAGATGTCAAGAAACTGATTCTTGTGCTTTATAATCAGCTCCAGTTGTCCAACTAAAATCGTTCCATTTCGGAGGTCACCAGCAATTTTCGTGAACACAGAGTCAGCAGCACCCATCAACTTCTTGCCATCCTCTGTAATATTTGCTAGTATTTCCTCATTGGTTCCTGAACAGATGAACAACATAGTTAAAACAGTGTGCTGTGCTCCCCACCTCCCACCTCATTGCCAATACCATGGGAATTCCAAATAACCTCTTGTTCTGCCCCCACTTCCTCAAACACAGGCAACAGCTAGCCAGTGTCTCCAGATACGCCAGTCACTCCACTCCCCTCTGCTTTCCCCCACGATGGTTAGGTCTTGCCCAGATTCATCCCCTAAACAACTTCTTTGTCCACGAAGCGGACTCCCTCGATGGCCAAAATCAGCTGGGAGACACATTTCTCAGGTTAAAACCCACGTCCCCTTCAGCGTATGGACGGACTGACTTCCTTTTTTTTTTTTTTTTTTTTTTTTTTGACAGGGTCTCACTCTATCACCCAGGCTTGAGTGCAGTGGCACAACCATAGCCCACTGTAACCTCAATCTCTGACTTTCCTGCCTCAGCCTCCCGAGTAGCTAGGAATACAGGTGCACACCACAAAGGCTGGTAAACTTTCAAACATTTTTGTAGAGACAATGTGAGATAATTTTTTGTCTCACTTTGTCACCCAGACTGGTCTCAAACTCCTGGGCTCAAGACATCCTCCTGCTTTGGCCTCCCAAAGCATTAGGATTATACGCATGAATCCCCTCACCTGGCCTGAATATATTTTTTAAATAGAATACACAGAATCTTCTTTAAAAAGCCCCCACCCTAGGAATATCTACAGCAGAAGAAACTGTACCAGGGATGCAGACCTACCTAGCAAAGCATATCAAGATGGTCTTAGGGAGACATTTTCATAGCATATGCAAAGAGAGAAACAGCCACATGATAACTTTATACTCTGTAATCTTCATTATCTTGTAAAATCTTGGAATTGATTTTATGACAAATTTAGAGGGCAGAATTTTTATGTATGTTTAGTTTAACCACAGAGGATTTCTCTCCCAGTAATATTAGAGCCATACAGTATCAGGAGACGAGGAAGCTTATCTGCACCATAACATACAAACACAGTAGCTTTATTAATCATTGCAGAAACTTGGAAGCAACCAAGATGCCTTTCATTAGGTGAACGGGTAAGCAAATTGTAGCACATCCATACAATGGAATATTATTCAGTAGTAAAAGGAAGTTAGCTCTCAAGCCATGAAAAGACATGGAGGAAACATAAATACATATTACTAAGTGAAGGAAGCCAGTCTAAAGGTGACATCCTATAAGATTCCGACTATAGGATGTTCCGGAAAAGACTAAAGGAAATGGAGGGGGGGTGGGTGCGGGAGCACGGGATTTTGTAGGGCAGCGCAACTATTCTGTACAATACTGGAATGGTGGACAAAGGCCATGGTTTATCCAAACCCCAGAGAATGGACAACACCAGGAATGAACACTACTGTAAACTATGGACTTTAGTTAATAACAATGTATCGATCTTGGCTTGTCAGCTGTAACAAAAGCACCACGCTAGTGCTGCGTGTTAATACCAGGGTACTGCCTGTGTGATGGTGGGGGAGACAGATGAGAGCTCTGTAGTTTCCACTCAATTTTTCTGTACACATAAAAGTGCTCTAAAAATTTCTATCCAACTTATAAACAGGCTGAGCATGGTGGTGCATGCCTGGAGTAGCAGCCACTTGGGAGGCTGAGGCAGGAGGATCACTTGAGCCCGGGAGGTCGGGGCTTACAATGAGCGGTGATGGCATCACTGCACTACATGTAACTTGGGCAATGGAGAAGACCTTGTTTTAAAAATAAATAAATTGCCAGGCACAGTGGCTCACCTCTGTAATCCCAGCTACTTGGGAGGCTGAGGCAGGAGAATCGCTTGAACCCGGGAGGCAGAGGTTGCAGTGAGCTGAGATCCACCACTGCGCTCCAGCCCAGGTGAGAGAGCGAGACTCCGTCTCAAAAATAAATAAATAAATAAACAAACAAACATACGCAAACAACACAAAAATGATCTTTTTAAGAGAGTAGCTTTCACTTATGCACTCCCATATCAATTCAGTTATTTGATCCCCACAACTTCCCGGATCCATAGGAAGCTCAGCATTGATTTTGGCTGATCCCCATCCGGTGCCCTCTCACTAAAAGAGAGGAATCTAAGGTCTCACACATCAACTGGACTCTAACGTTTTTAGGATGGAATGTCTCTCTCCCTCCTTGATCACAAAACACCTGGGGCGGAGGGGGCTGGGTGGGAAATCAGAGAGCCCAGTACTTCACTTTCTGTTGAGGTCATCAATGTTGGCTTGGACATTCTACATTGATCTCCAAATAAGCAAGACATACCTGGGTCTGGATTTTAGTTTTTACTACTTATAATCTTTGAGACCTTAGGTAAGTCACAATGCATTCTCCAGTTGTTTCCTGATCTGAAAATTGGGGGCCTTAAAGGGGACTTTCAGAAGGGCTGTTTCAAGGGCACTGGGCCAGTACAGTCACTAGGGTGCAGCAAGCATTCAATGAATAGTGGCTGTTAGCATTAGTCATTATTTACAACGCAAGACACTCTGAGCCTTCCGAAGTCTCTCTGTCCAAACTGCAGCCTTTGTCTAACGTCAGCCCATCCCAATTCAATATCATCATGTCAAATCTTCTGCCTCCCACCTTTCCCAGAGTCAGAAAGGCACGGCCTTCACTGAGCTCATGTTCCCAGCACTCCCGCAAACATACCACACAATTTGAAGAGATGCTTGACATCTGCCCACGTGAGCAGATGTTTTAAAATGTCATCCAAGTTGTCCACGGCTTCCCCATTGTTCCTAGGCCAGGACTTAGTGATCACAGCAGACAAGAGGGTACCAAATTTCCGCAGATTATAGCAAGGGAGCCCCCGAAGGATACTGGTCTGAGACTACAAGAAAATTCATAAAAGAGAGACATTTAGAAGTTTTTCGTTAGTTTGTTTTGAAATAACAAAAGCAAATTACCTACTCAATAGCATTTCAGAAACCCACTGTAACTTGTTTTATAAGGCCACAAGAAGAGCAAGATAGTGAAACACTTCACATTTCTTAGAAGATTTTCATTTCCTTGTATACTGCCTCCTTAAGTGTCCAGCACCAGAGATTTGAAGACACACACACAAACACACACCAACACCAGTCACCCTCCTTCCTTCTGGCTAACTTCCAGTTTCTGTATGTTCTTTGCACTCTCATATCATGAAAAACACCAAAAGTGAATAAACCCTTAATATAGCATATATTTTATGTTTCTAAATGTAATTCTTTTAAAAAGCTGCCTACAAACAACATATACATTTTCATTCTCTTTTTAATTCTCCTCCGAGAAACAATATTTTTCTTCCTTAGGTTCAAAGTCTCTGCAAAACGTTTCAGTAATTAGTAAAAACCACAAGGTTAATTTATAATATACTTTCTGACATTTAAAAGGATAAAAGAAAAGCTTATCCAGCCACATGTTAAAGAAACTATACACCATGATCAAGTACAATTTATCTCTGGGATGAAAGGTTGATTTAACATCAAATATCAGTTAATAACAATAGGAAAATATCACGTGATCATTTCAGTAGATACGGAAAAAGCATTTGACAAAATCCAACTCTCTTCTTTTTTTTTTTTTTTTTTTTTTGAGATGGAGTCTCGCTCTGTCGCCCAGGCTGGAGTGCAGTGGCGCAATCTCGGCTCACTGCAAGCTCCGCCTCCCGGGTTCACGCCATTCTCCTACCTCAGCCTCCCGAGTAGCTGGGACTACAGGCGCCCGCCACTGTGCCCGGCTAATTTTTTTTCTATTTTTTAGTAGAGACGGGGTTTCACCATGGTCTCGATCTCCTGACCTTGTGATCCGCCCGCCTCGGCCTCCCAAAGTGCTGGGATTACAGGCGTGAGCCACCGCGCCCGGCCAATCCAACTCTCTTCTATGATTAAAGGGAAAAAAGAAAACATTCAACAAATGAGGAGCAGAAAGGAACTTCCACAAAGGGCATCTATGAAAAGCTCACGTTGACATCACACCTGGTGGCAAAAGACTGAAAAAGCTTCTCCTAAGATCAGGAACAAGACAAGGATGTCCACTTTCACCACTTTCATTCAAAGTTGTACTGGAGGTTCTAGCCAGGGCAGTTATGCAAGAGAAAGAAATAAAAGACATCCAGATTGGAAGACATGAAACTCTATTCACAGATAATTATGATCTTATGTATAGAAAATTTAATTCTCTTTCTCTCATGCGCACACACACACACACGCACGCAATTGGAGCTACCAAATGAGCTCAGCAATGTTGCAGGATACAAGACACACAGAGCACTGTGTGTCTAGACACCAGCAAGGAACAATCTGGAAATGGAATTCAGAAAACAATTCCAATTACAATAGCACCCCCCAAAAAAAAGTACTTAGAAATTTAACAAGTGCAAAATTTAAACTATGAAAAATACAAAACATTGTTAAAAGAAATTGGCCAGGCATGGTGGCTCATGCCTGTAATCCCAGGACTCTGGGAGGCCAAGGCGGGTGGATCACCTGAGGTCAGGAGTTCGAGACCAGCCTGACCAATATGGTGAAACCCTGTCTCTACTAAAAATCCAAAAATTAGCCGGGCGTGGTGGTGGGCACCTGTAGCCCCAGTTACTTGGGCACTCCAGCCTGGGCGACAGAGCAAGACTCCATCTAAACAGGAAAAAAAAAAAAGATCTAATCGAATGAAATAAATCTGACCTAACCTTGTTAAAATGGCAATGCTGGCTGGGTACAGTGGCTCACGCCTGTAATCCCAGCACTTTGGGAGGCAGAGGCTGGTGGATCATGAGGTCAGGAAATCAAGACCATCTTGGCTAACACAGTGAAACCCCATCTCTACTAAAAATACAAAAAAAAAGTTAGCCGGGCATGGCAGCAGGCACCTGTAGTCCCAGCTACTCAGGAGGCTGAGGCAGGAGAATGGTATGAACCCGGGAGGCAGAGCTTGCAGTGAGCCAATATCATCCCACTGCACTCCAGCCTGGGCGACAAAGTAAGACTCTGTCTCAAAAAAAAAAAAAAAAAAAAAAAGACAGGCAATGCTCTCCAAAGTGATCTATACTTTGAATACCAGCCCTATCAGAATCCCAGCTGACTTCCTTGTCAATGGAAACTGACATACTGATTCTAAAATTCTTATGAAATTGCAAGGGACCCAAAATAGCCAAAACAATCTTGAAAAATAAGAACAAAAAAAAAAATACGAACTCACATGTCCCAATTTCAAAACTTACTAGAAAGCAATGGTAGTCCAAACGGTGTGGTACTGACACAAGGATAGGAAAGCAGATCAATACATAGAATTGAAAATCTAGAAATAAATCCATACATATATGGTCAACAGATTTTTGACAAGAGTGCCAACATCACTCAACAGGGAATGTAGAGTCCTTTCAACAAACGCTGGAACAACTGGATGTCCACATGCAAAAGAATGAAATAGAACCCTTACCTCACACCATATACACCGTATACAAAAAGGAACTCAAAATGGATCAAAGGCCTAAATGTAAGAGCTAAAACTATCAAACATTTAGAGATAAATAAACATAGAAGTAAATCTTCACAACCTAGGATTTGGCAAAGGACTCTTTGACACCAACGGTACAAGCAACAAAAGAAAAAACAGATATGCCCAAATTCTTCAAAATTAAAGACTCTGTGCTTCAAAAGAAACCATCAAGAACATGAAAAAACAACACATAGAATGGGAGAAAATACTTGCAATCAGATATCTGACAAGGGACTTGTATATAGAATACAGACTCCCAACTCTATAATAAAAAGACAACCCAATTAAAAAATGAGCAAAAGAGGTGAGGTGCAGTGGCTCATGCCTTCAATCCCAACACTTTGGGAGGCCAAGGAGGGAGGATCATGTGAGCCCAGGAGTTCAAGACCAGCCTGGGCAACATCTCAAGACCCTGTCTCTACAAAAAAAAGAGAGTCTCGCTGTGTCGCCCAGGCTGGAGTGCAGTGGCACAATCTCAGCTCACTGCAACCTCTGCCTCATAGGTTCAAGCGATTCTCTGGCCTCAGCCTCCCAAGCAGCTGGAACTACAGGCACATGCCACCACACCTGGCTAATTTTTTGTATTTTTAGTAGAGACCGGGTTTCCCTGTGTTAGCCAGGATGGTCTCGATCTCCCGACCTTGTGATCCACCTGCCTCAGTCTCCCAAAGTGCTGGGATTACAGGCGTGAGACACCGCGCCTGGCCCACAAATATTTTTTTTTAATTAGCTGAATATGGTGGCACATGCCTGTAGTCCCAGCTACTTGGGAGGCTGAAGTGGGAGGACCACTTCAGCCCAGGAGGTTAAGGCTGCAATGAACCACGATTGTGCCATTGCATTCCAGCCTGGGTGACACAGCAAGACCTTTCCTCCAAAAAAAAAAAAAAAAAAAAATTGGGGATGGGGGCAAAAGATCTCAATAAACATTTCTCCAAAGAAGATACAAACAAATCCAATAAGCATATGAAAAGATGCTTGATATCATTAGTTATCAGAGAAATGCAGTTAAAAACCACAATGAGGCTGGGCATGGTGGCTCACACCTGTAATTCCAGCACTTTGGGAGGCCAAGGCAGGCAGATCACGAGGTCAAGAGATCAAGACCATCCTGGCCCACATGGTGAAACCCCGTCTCTACCAAAAATACAAAAATTATCTGGGCATGGTGGTGCACATCTGTAATCCCAGCTACTCGGGAAGCTGAGGCAGGAGAATTGCTTGAACCCAGGAGGTGGAGGGGTTGCAGGGAGCCAAGATCACAGCACTGCATTCCAGCCTGGGTAACAGAGCAAGACTCCATCTCAAAAAATAAACAAAAACCACAAGGAGATACCACTTCGTACCCACTAGGATGGCTAGAATCAAAAAGTTAGATAATACATGTTGGTGAGGATATGGAGAACCCGGAAGCCTCCTATGCTGCTGGAGGGATTGAAAATGGTCCAGCTGCTGTGGGACTCGGCCCGACAGTTCTTTAAACAATTAAACATGGAGTTACCATATGATTTAGCAATTCCACATCGAGGTATACACCTAGGAGAAATGAAGACATATACCCACACATAAACATGTACACTAACATTTGTATCAACAGATTTATAATAGCCAAAGAAGCAACCTAGATGGCCATCAATGGACAAGTGGATAAACAGGGAATAGTATTTGGCCATGGAAAGAAACGAAATACAGGTTGAGCATTCCTAATCCCAAAATCCAAAATACTGTAAAATCCAAACTTTTTGAGTATAATGATGCCACAAATGAAAAATTCAACATACAAATACTTAACACAAACTTTGTTTCATGCATAAAATTGTTAAAAATACTGTATAAAATGACCTTCAGACTATGTGCATAAGATAAAGTGAATTTTGTGGTTAGACTCTGGGTCCCATCCGGAAGACATCTCATTATGTAAATACAAATATTCCAAAATTTGAAAACATCTGAAATCCAAAACACTTCTGGTCTCAAGCATTTTGGGCAAGGAATACTTAACGTATACTGACACATGCTACAATATGGATGGACTTCTGTTGTTGTTGCTTTTTGAGACAGGGTCTTGCTCTGTCCCCCAGGTTGAAGTGCAAGTGTGATCATGGCTCACTGCTGCCTTAACCTTCTGGGCCTAAGGGAGCCTCCCACCTCAGCCTCCGAAGTAGCTGGGACCATAGGTGAGCCCTGCCATGCCGGGCTAATTTTTTTTGTTTTTTAGTTTTTATAGAGACAGGGTCTTACTCTGTCACCCAGGCTTGTCTTGAACTCCTGGGCTCCCAAAGTGCTGTGATTACAGGTGTGAGCAACCGTGTCCAGCCTGGATGGACTTTTAAAACATTATACTCAGCCAGGTGCGGTGGCTCACGCCTGTAATCCCAGCACTTTGGGAGGCCAAGGCGGGTAGATCACCTGAGGTCGGGAGTTTGAGACCAGCCTGACCAACGTGGAGAAACCCTGTCTCTTCTAAAAATACAAAATTAGCCAAGTGTGGTGGCATATTGTTCTTTAAACAATTAAAAGACCCTTTAAACAAAAAGAAGCTGTAATTCCAGCTACTTGGGAGGCTGAGGCAGGAGAATCACTTGAACCCGGGAGGCAGAGGTTGCAGTGAGCCAAGATCACACCATTGCATTCTAGCCTGAGCAAAAAGAGTGAAACTCTGTCTCAAAAAAAAAACCAGGCCGGGCGCGGTGGCTCAAGCCTGTAATCCCAGCACTTTGGGAGGCCGAGACGGGCAGATCACGAGGTCAGGAGATTGAGACCATCCTGGCGAACACAGTGAAACCCCGTCTCTACTAAAAAATACAAAAAACTAGCCGGGCGAAGTGGTGGGCGCCTGTAGTCCCAGCTACTCGGGAGGCTGAGGCAGGAGAATGGCGTAAACTCGGGGGGCAGAGCTATGCTCAGTGAAATAAGCCATACCCAAAAGGCCACATACATGATTCCATTCATATTACAGTCCAGAACAGAGAAAGCCACAGACGCCATGGTTTATGCTCAGCGATTGTTTATGGCTGCAGAGGGGAGTGGGTGGCTGGAGGGGAGGAGGAGGAGGATGGCTAAAGGGGACAGGGTTTCTTTTTGAAGTGATGAAAATGCTCTGTCGTTGACTGTGGTGATGACTGTACATATCTGTGACTACCCCAAAACCTGCTGAACTGGAACTTTTCACGGATGAACCGTATGGCATATGAATGATTTCTCAACCGTGTTAACAAAAAAGGGA
This sequence comes from Chlorocebus sabaeus, assembly GCF_047675955.1. Taxonomy (NCBI): domain Eukaryota; kingdom Metazoa; phylum Chordata; class Mammalia; order Primates; family Cercopithecidae; genus Chlorocebus; species Chlorocebus sabaeus. The sequence goes on along the minus strand of NC_132919.1, from coordinate 77,929,322 downwards.
AAGGAAAACCTTATCAAAGGTATCACTCACTTAAAAAATGAGAACCCCTTGGTCCCCGGAATTCGATGACCTCAGTGCTTCTGGACCCCCCCTGCGGAAGCAAAAGGCTGTGCTTGTGCGGGGGTTAAGTGTCCAGTTAGGAAATGTGAGCGGGGAGAGCCGTGGCCAGCAGGGAGCTTCTTCATGTGGCATTGCCCGGGAGACTGTTCCTGGGAGACAGAGGGGCACAATCTCTTTCCCCTTGCAGAAAATAGCTAAATAAATTGATACCATTTTCCATTTCACATATTTTGCTTCCATAAATGTTCTGTCAACCTTTGGAGTCTTTTCCCACATACCTACTGAGCAAGTGTTAACAATCAAGCAAACCAGCAGGCACAACGATAACGGGGCCATCTGAGGAGCGGCCTGCAAGCCCGTTTGACTTGTGCCACACACGCACGGCCGTGATTCCATACAGAACACATGCAGGATGGCCTGAGCAGCAGGGACCGTGCAGCACACCGAGGAACCCGGAGAGAACCGGACTTCAGCGCCATCGCCCTGGGCGAGGGAGGAGAGTGCCCACTTCCCAATCTCTGAGTTGGCAAAGGAGCTGAGACCCAGCAGGTGCTTCATAGCCCTTAGCTGGGTCATGCCAGAACACAGTTGTGAGCCCGAATCCATTTCCCTGAGAGGAGAGGTTATTCACCTGGCAGGCTGAGCTCACGGCTTCAATGATGCATTTCTCGAAGGTCTTGGCCACACTGTCCTCTAAGCCTTTGCTGTCCCAGTGACTACTGCAGTAGGCAGTGATCTGGGAGAGGGGCTTCTCCTGCAAAAATCGAAGGGGGGTTTCAGAGCTTTTGGATGCAGCACTCCAGTATTCTATGGGATCAAAGTGCTTTCATCATCTTTACTTTCCCACTGTTTACCGTTTCCCCCAATTTTAAGCTTCTCTCCACCCATGCAAAGCATGTCCTTCCTGCCCCCCGCCAGTGGACCAAAGGCTACAATTTTAAAAAGAGTCTCTTCTCCCAGTCTGCAGAAAAATCACCTGGCTTGCAAAAACAGGTAAGTTATGAGAAATAGGTCATTTTTCCTGGTTTCTGTTTTCCCTCCAAAGATCCATTTAACAGTTACATATAGGCTGGGCACGGTGGCTCACGCCTGTAATCCCAGCACTTTGGGAGGCCGAGGTGGGTGGATCATGAGGTCAGGAGATCGAGACCATCCTGGCTAACACGGTGAAACCCCATCTCTACAAAAAATACAAAAAATTAGCCGGGCGTGGTGGCGGGCGCCTGTAGTCCCAGCTACTCGGGAGACTGAGGCAGGAGAATGGTGTGAACCTGGGAGGCGGAGCTTGCAGTGAGCCGAGATCCCACCACTGCACTCCAGCCTGGGCGACAGAGCGAGACTCTGTCTCAAATAAATAAATAACAACAAAAAAGTTACATATAAAACTCTCGTATCACATAAAAGCTAATTTTCCTTGAGCCTCAGGCCTTAATTCAGCATGAGGGGCATGTCTGCGTGTTCTCCACTTGTGTTTCATGAGGCTCCTGTCACCAACAGGCCACTCAGACTTGCTGCCTGTGGGCAGGCTTGGCCCCTCCTATGCTCGGGGCCCCATTGAGGGAGGCAGGAGGCAGATAAATCCTATGCACACAGGGGGCGGGTCCCTGGCAAAACCCCACCTTTGAATCGAAAAGCCTGAAACCCATGGCCCAACGTGAGAACCTCTCTCCCTGTGTGCGTGCTCTCTCCCCATTGGTTCTTGCAGAGAAATGTCTTTTTACCAATAGAATGTTGCTTTTTCCAAAACTACCTATGGCCCACCCTGCCCCCTATCTTGTGCCTATAAAGACCCCAGACTTGGCAGCGAGAGAAGTAGCTTGACTGGAGACAGTGACTTGACTTCAGCAGGATGGCTAGACTTCGGAGGAGAGACGGTTTAACTTTGGAAAGACATCCTGACTTCAGGAAAGAGCCAGCCAGAGGTAGCTGGACCAGAGGAAGATTCCCCACCTGTCCCATCCCCTCTCCAGCTCCCCTCTCCACGGAGAGTCATTTCCATTGCTTAATAAAATTCTTTGCCTTCACCATCCTCCAAGTGTCCAGGTGACCTCATTCTTCTTGGATGCTGGACAAGAGCTCGGGGCCCACTGAGTATGGGTATCTAAAGAGGCTGTCACATTGGCCCTTTGCCCTTGATGGCAGAGGGCAGCCACCCTAGGCAACACGGCAAGGGGCCCACTGAGCTGATAACACACCACCGTCCATAGACGGCAGAGCTAAGAGAGCACCTGCCCTCTGGAGCTTCGGGGGTTGCAGGCACCTCAACCTGGGCACTGCTGCAGGGCCCGCACGGAGCTTGCGCTTGCCAGCTCCCAAAGCAGCTGGCCAGATGCCACACTCGCCCACGTGCTCCCTCCCACAAGGGGTTGAGCACGGCGGGCCAAGTAAACACAGCATCCCTATCACAAGTCCAACGAAGGGGTCAGGAAAAATCCTGCACCCCCATGATGGTGAGATCCTGGGCCCTTGTTCCTCTCTGTCCTCTCAGTAAGACTCCAAAGCACTCTTCTGGGGACAGACTGTAAGGACTGGATCAGAAACAGAAACACAGAGCTGTGATTCACCACGTCCCTGCCCACGAGAGGCACTGCTGAGATCTCTTGGCTATCGCTAATGGTCTGGGGTTCTCCAGCTTGCCTTCACGCCCTGGAAAAGAATGTCCCCCAACTTCTCCTACCTGTTTGAGCCTCCATTCCATGTCTTCCAGCAACGACTCCTTCCATCCATGCTCCACGGGGAAGTGGATTTCCACCAGCCGCCTCCAGACCTGCAAAACCCAAACACAGGTCACACCCACGCTCACGACTAAATGCCACAGCACGCTCCCAGGAAGGGAGAAAGGCAACATTACGTAAGAGCGCGGGACTACGCGAACGCCAGGGCTCTCCTCAACCTTCGTCAACAGTGAGCCGTGCTAGTGGCAGGTCACAGCAGCCCAGGCTGGCTTTCTAGAATCCGAGACCCAACCAGGGACCACTACTGGTCTTCCTACTGCACAACTGGCTTTTTATTCTGAAAGGATTTATCTCTAACGTGATACTTTGAAAATGTTTGAACTTTCAAAAAGGTCACAAGAATAGCACACCACCACCCACATTCATTCAACTCCAGACCTGAGCTGTTCACGTTTCACACAGCTGCTTTCACTTTTCCTCTCCCCTCCTTGCTCTCTCTTCGGACTCTCCGCATAAATTAGCATTTTCTCTCCCAAACCGTTGGAAAGCAAGTTGCAGGCATCATGGCACCTTGCCATTACATAGCTGGGCAGGGTCTCACAAGACTCTAGCCCTTCTCTGCACAACTGTAGTGCAGGTTTCCCACTCAGGACGTGCAACGTGGAGAGGAGGACGCTGCCCCCAGGAAGTGGTCTCCACCCCAGTTCCTCTCGTGCTCCAGCTCCTGTCCTGACTGGATCCCAGATCCTCCCGGGACACATACTGTACTTCCTTATCACATCTCTTTTCTGCATTTACTTATCACATCTCTTTTCTAGAAGAGTTCCCTGGTCATTTTTTTTTCTCTTTTCTTTTAACAGGTTGACAGTTTTGAAAAGATCAGGCCAACTGTTTTGTAGACTGTCTTTTGACCTGATTTGTCTCGTAATTTCCCCATGATTTGATTCAGATTAAAATATTTTTGGCAGGGACACTATGAGGTTGAACCACATGAAAATGCACTGTAAAAAAATACTTTAAGAGACAGGGTCTCGCTCCATCACCTGGGTTGGAGTGCAGTGGTGCAGTCATAGCTCACTGCAACCCTGACCTCCTGGGTTCAAGCCATCCTTCCACCTAGGCTTCCTAAAGAGCTGGGGCTACAGGCATCAGCCACCGTGCCCAGCCAAAAATGAAAATGAACTTTTCTCAGGTCAGGCATGTTCGAATATCCGTCACCTCCACCACCACCATTATCTCCATAATCTCCACCACCGTCACCTCCACCACCACCACCACAATCACCACCATCATCACCATCACCTCCACCACCATCACCTCCACCACCACCGCCTAAATTACCACCATCATCACCATCACCTCCCCTTCACCATCTCCATGACCATCATCACCATCACCTCTACCACCACCTCCATTACCTCCATCATCACCTCCACCACCATCACCTCCACCACCACCACAATCACCACCATCATCACCATCACCTCCACCACCATCACCTCCACCACCACCGCCTCCATTACCACCATCATCACCATCACCTCCCCTTCACCATCTCCATGACCATCATCACCACCATCACCTTCACCATCATCACCTCTATCATCACCATCACCATCACCTCCACACCTCCATCACCACAGGGACGGTGTCCAGCCAGCGGATACCAGGCAGTGCAGCAGCACTTTGCACCCGGCATCTGTCTGCCTCAGAGTCACCCTGCCGGGTAGACCGGAGCAACTCCATTTTGTAGATGAAGAACCGAGGCTCAGGTGAAGACCAACTGCCCCTGGCCAGCAGCCTATACCACGTGATTTGAGGCCACAAGGAATCACGATCACTCGCATCCCTACCCAAAAGCCTTTGGCCAAACGCTTACCTCAATTTCCTTGTGGTATGTGAAGGAGACACCTGAATATACGAGCATGTTATTTGTAAAAACTTCTCGGAGCCACCTTTTCGTAGCAGCAAGGGTCCCCTGGAGGACTGTTTGGACGGAATTATTTCCAGCTGCATCTCCTTGTCCTGCAGACTCCTGTTGTCACACAAGAGGGAGAGTCAGTCGTCCTCGGCTGTGGACTCAGGTGCCCGGCGAGACGCTGCCCCCACTCCTCTGCCCCCTGCTGGCACAGGCCGCCCAAGGAGTGGCTACGATGGAGGGACCACAGACCTGGGCAGAAGCCCACATTCCCAAAGCACCTCCATTCCCCAGGGTTTTCTGGGTTCACCCTGAACGTGGGTGATACGGGAGAAAAGAGGGAGGGGAGGGAACGGCATCTGGGTGTTCCCCTGAAAGCCCAGGCAGCCTCGGTCCTGCCAACGAGCAGGTTCCCAGGCTGTGACTAGGAGACTGAGGGGGAAAAGCACACCCCAGAGAGGGTCCCCGCAGACTCCCAGGCCTGCTCCTTAGACACAGGAGACAGCCAGGCTCCTGATCCAGAGGTAAACGTGGGTCCCCTTCCCGCTGTGCTCCCACACGCCCTCCCACTACCTCCACGCCAGACCCACCAGACCCGAGGGAAAACCCCTCTTCCCCTGGGCTCAAAGCCTCCTGTAATGCCTCCCTTCTCTCCCCTGCCTTCCTCTTCCTCCCTCTCCTTCCTCCTCCCTCCCTCCCCCTTCTCCCCCGTCCTCCCCAGAAGCACATTTCCCAGGAAGCATACAGGTCAGGGGTCGGGGCCCCCTCCTGGGAGGAGCCCCATAGTCCTGGACTAACGCATGGTCTTTTTCTCTTTCTTCTTTTGAGACAGAGCCTCGCTCTGTCACCCAGGCTGGAGCACAGTGGCGCAATCTCAGCTCACTGCAACCTCCACCTCCTGGGTCCAAGTGATTCTCCTGCTTCAGCCTCCCAAGTAGCTGGGATTACAAGTGCATGCCACCACACCTGGCTAATTTTTGTATTTTTTAGTAGAGACAGGGTTTCACCATGTTGGCCAGGCTGGTCTCGAACGCCTGACCTCTGGTTATCCGCCTGCTTTGGCCTTCCAAAGTGCTGGGATTACAGGTGTGAGCTACCACACCCGGCCAAGCGTGTGATCTTTTTTTTAAGCACAGCCCTGCACATTGTGCAAGTATATCAGGAGCCACAGAACCGGGATGCGCTCAGGCACTCACTGGCACTCACTGGGCCCACGCCTCGAGGCAGCAGAGATGTGCTGGGCAAGTGGACAGGGCTGCTGCTGGGCGGGGCTGCCCGAGAGTGGAAGAGAGGAAGAGCCCACAGCAGGCAGGGGAACACAGTGTCACTAGCCCTGGGAAGGGCCAGGATGGGAAGATACAGGCAGGAGCTTTCAAAGCATGAAAGAGGGGCCAGGATGCAGGTGCTGCCATGAAAGAGAAAGAGAGAGCCTGTAGAGGGGGCTGGGTGCGGGGATGACTACAGCACAGCACGCAGGGGGAGGGGGCTGGCAGAAAACGAAACAGGCACTGCTGAGGGTTCCCCCAGTGGCACAGCTCCTTCTAGAACAATCCAGCAGCACAGGGCTGGGCAGCGATGGCCAATAACAACAAACTTAACGATTGCCCAATCCAGAGCCTGACATGGGCACCTTGTTCTCCCAAGTGTCTGTCAACCCTGGAGCCTTCACAGCAGCACTCACCCAAAAGTTTCTTCAGCGCGCATCATGTATTTTTGCTTTGTTTAATTTTAGTATTTGCAAAGGTTTTTTTGTTTGTTTGCTTTTATGGCACAGGTAGAGAGTATTTTGTCCATAATGCGGATTCAACTTATCTGAGATACCAGCCAACATTCAAGGTAGTTATTTCTGTAGAAAATACACCCTAAGTAACATTCAAGGTAGTTATTTCTGTAGAAAATACACCCTAAGTAACTGACAAATTCCTTAAACAGCGTTTCTGTGGAAGTTGGCAGCTGCCAGTGGTGGTTTAAATAGCAGCCACTCCGGAGAACGTGACCATCTCACCAATAATATTTATTCTTAAACTGTGTCTGTGGTACTTTAACACAAGAAAACTGAAAGGAAGAAAGTTAAAATATACACTTAATTGTTTTCTCTCACTAACATCACAGTTCTAACTTGAAGTAAGATTTAAAAAAATGATCAGGCCGGGCGCGGCGGCTCACGCCTGTAATCCCAGCACTTTGGGAGGCTGAGGCAGGCAGATCACCTGAGGTCAGGAGTTCGAGGCCAGCCTGACCAACGTGGAGAAAGCCCGTCTCGACTAAAAATACAGAATTAGTCGGGTATAGTGGCGCATGCCTGTAATCCCAGCTACTTGGGAGGCTGAGGCAGGAGAATCGCTTGAACCCGGGAGGCGGAGGTTGTAGTGAGCCAAGATCATGCCATTGCACTATAGCCTGGGCAACAAGAGCAAAACTCCGTCTCAAAAAGAAAAAAAGAAAAAGAAAAAGATTGTGCCGGGCGCAGTGGCTCAGGTCTGCAATCCCAGTACTTTGGGAGGCCAAGGCAGGCGGATCACGTGAGGTCAGGCATTCAAGACCAGCCTGGCCAACATGGTGAAAGCCCATCTCTACTAAAAATACAAAAATTAGCTGGGTGTGGTAGTGAGTGCCTGTAGTCCCAGCCACTTGGGAGGCGGAGGCAGGAGAATCACTTGAACCCAGGAGGCGGAGATTGCAGTGAGCCAAGATCACGCCACTGCACTCCCGCCTGGGCAACAAGAGTGAAACTCCATCTCAAAAAAACAAACAAACAGAAACAAATGACCAGTCTAAACATTAAATCTTACATCGCTTTCGAACTGAAGCTCATGAACTCAAGCGGGTGAAAGATGCACAGACGAGAAAGAAGGAATTGCTGATCCCTGCGACCACACAGAGCTCAGAGACATTGACTCTAATCCCTGCGACCACACAGAGCTCAGAGACATGACTCCGATCCCTGTGACCGCACAGACAGAGCTCAGAGATATGACTCTGATCCCTGCGACCACACAGAGCTCAGAGACATGACTCCGATCCCTGTGACCGCACAGACAGAGCTCAGAGATATGACTCTGATCCCTGCGACCACACAGAGCTCAGAGACATGACTCCGATCCCTGCGACCACACAGACAGAGCTCAGAGACCTAGGGCTGAGCGGGGAAAGTCGGAGGCAGAAGGGTCAAAGCTGGAAGACAGGGGAAACCGATCCACGGGAGGTCACAACAGTGGCTTTCTTCGGGAGGGAGGAGCTGGGTCGTTCTGCTGTTGGACCTGGGACGAGGCATGCAGCGGGGGACAGATGTGTGACACTATGGCCTTTGTCACCATATTCAAGCTACAATGTAAAGAAGGTGGGAAAGACCATGTTTGGACATGTATTTTTTGGGAGGAAAATGGTCCGCATAGTTGTCTGCAAACAACAGAATCAAGAAAAAAGAAAAGGCGTCTTCTCCACGTGGCATTGCCTGGTCTCCAGCCCCGACGCCAGCTCTCTGGTTTCCCCATGGCCAGCTGGTGGCCACACTGAACTCCCTACCTCCCTCCCATGAGAGCCCAAGGAGGCAGAAGGGCAGACCCTGGCCCATGGACAGCCCCACACCCAGAACAGAACCCAGCATCAAGCAGGTGCACAAGAAATGTCCACTGCTGGAATCCACCGCTCCATCTCATCCCAGCACCTCGGAATCAGACTGTTTCCTTTCCAGATTGAGGCTGCTTGAAATTCCACACCTCTCCCCGGTGTGATACTTTGTGTGTTGACTCCACTTACCACCAGAGATAGAAGTATAATCATCCTGCAGACAATCTCGGCAGATAAGGCTGGCAGCTCATAAAACTCATGTGTCTTTGTGCTGCTGCAGACGGCCTCATGCAGTTTCAGACACACCGTCAGGTAGGATGGTGACAAGGCCTCCTCGGGAATCCTGCCCCGCAAAGAGTTAAGAGAAATCCCGGCCAGGATTTAGGAGAAGTCAGAAAATGGTAACCATTGATGACGAGCCCCTTCCTTTAAAATAACTAACAACAGGGCATTTGTTTGCCCTTATCTAGGTTAACGTCTGGAAAATCACAATCAGTCCTGAACTTGTGACTAAGATAAAAAAAGAAGGAAAATCTTCTTGTCTTGTCTCTGTAGTCTCAACTGTTCTAACCAAAGCAAGTCCAAACACCCCTCAGTGCGTTCTGGGATGTGAAAAAAGCAAAGAGATGTGTATCACTAGACATTAAAATACGACATAAATTTGAAAAAATACTCAGAAAGAAACAGAAAGGAGGGAGGAAGAGAAAGAAATAGAAGAAGAGCGTGCAGCCTGTGTGAAATTGGCTCCAGCTCTGCCGGACCTGGGTTTTGTGTTTTCTGAGGGACACATGGACAGAGCAGGGACAGAGCAGGGACTGAGCAGGAGCCTTAGGAGGGACTCAGGAGGGACTCAGGAGGGACTTAAGAGGAGCCTTAGGAGGAGCTTAAGAGGAGAGTTGATGGAGGGGCTGGAAGGCGGTGTAAGAAGGGACTCCCTGGGCGGAGGCTGTGACACACAGCGGTGGGGAGGTAGGGAGCTTGTGGGGGGGATCCTGAAGTCACAGGTGCTGGATCAACATCAGCAGAGACGTGAACAAAGGAGGTGAACGGAGACTGGAAGTGCCCAAACCGCTCAGAGAACAGCTCAGACAACACGCATCCCATTGCTCGCTGGGACATTTCAGTGGTCCTGCACTCTGTGACCCCTCACGGTATCAGAGGTCACAAATTTGCAGGAGCAAATGATTTTGGATAATTATATAAAGCTACCTTTGATTTTTATCTTAAACTAAGTATTAAAAAAATGCAGAACACCCACCATGCATATGCAGTACCATGACCGTTTACAAGTAAGGGAAAAATGTATAGGAAAAAAGACCAGAGGGAGATAAACCCAAATCTTAGCAGCTGATATCTGTTATTTCTCTTAAAAAACAAAACAAAACAAAAAACCCAAAAAACAGAGGGCCGGGCATGGTGGCTTATGCCTGTAATCCCAGCACTTTCGGAGGCTGAGACAGGTGGATCACCTGAGGTCAGGAGTTCGAGACCAGCCTGGCCAACATGGTGAAACTCTGTCTCTACTAAAAATACAAAAATTAGCTGGGCGTGGTTGCACGTGCCTGTAATCCCAGCTCCTCAGGAGGCTGAGGAAGGAGAATCACTTGAACCCAGGAAGCAGAAGTTGCAGTGAGCCAAGATCATGCCATTGCACTCCAGCTTGGGCAACAAGAGTGAGACTCCATCTCAAACAAACAAACAAACAAACAAAAATTAGCTGGGCGTGGTGGGTGTGCCTGTAATCCCAGCCACTTGGGAGGCTGAGCTGGGAGAATCACTTGAACCAGGAGATACAGGTTGTAGTGAGGTGAGATCGCGTCACTACACTCCAGCCTGGGCAACAGAGTGAGACTCTGTCTAAAAAACAAACAAACAAACAAAAAAAGACGACTACATTAATAACCTGAGAAGAGAAGTGGATCACACATTAATTTATGACGTTGCTGTTACAACAGCCAATGTGGGGCGCGGCCAATCATAAGGGTCACAGGAAGCCCCTGGGGGTCTCATGTGAGGGACAGACTGCCTTGTGCTTCCCACTTACTTGTCCTGGTAAGTGTCCAGGAGGCGCAACAGCATTTTTAAAATGTTCAGAACATCCTAAGGCAGAGAAAAAAAAAAACGGGACAGAAGATTGAATCACAATACCATTGTCATTGCTAAAACAGAGCTGAAAAAAATCCAACATCAGTATGGTATACATTGTTTCCTTCCTACAAACAAATTTTAAGGTGCTCACATACTAATCTTACCTCTTTTATAGATAAAACTCAGGATTTAAACTTATACCATTTTCTCCACCAAAAAATGTGAAAGGAAAAATGGCAGCTATGAAATACATCACACGAGACCTTCTTTTTTTTTTCTTTTTTTGAGATGGAGTCTTGCTCTGTCACCCAGGCTGCAGTGGCGCTATCTCGGCTCACTGCAAGCTCCACATCCCGGGTTCACACCATTCTCCTGCCTCAGCCTCCCGAGTAGCTGGGACTACACATGCCCACCACCATGCCTGGCTAATTTTTTTGTAGTTTTAATAGAGACGGAGTTTCACCGTGTTAGCCAGGATGGTCTCAGTCTCCTGACCTCGTCATCTGCCCGCCTCGGCCTCCCAAAGTGCTGGGATTACAGGTGTGAGCCACCGTACCCAGCCCACTGTCTGTTTTTTAGGAATAAGAATCCTAGCCGGGCGCGGTGGCTCAAGCCTGTAATCCCAGCACTTTGGGAGGCCGAGACAGGCGGATCACGAGGTCAGGAGATCGAGACCATCCTGGCTAACACGGTGAAACCCCGTCTCTACTAAAAATACAAAAAAAAAAAAACTAGCCGGGCAAGGTGGCGGGCGCCTGTAGTCCCAGCTACTTGGGAGACTGAGGCAGGAGAATGGCGCAAGCCCGGGAGGCAGAGCTTGCAGTGAGCTGAGATCTGGCCACTGTACTCCAGCCTGGGCGGCACAGCGAGACTCCGTCTCAAAAAAAAAAAAAGAATCCTGACATCTCCATGTTTAGTATCTAGTCTGCTTTCGCTAAGCCAGGACTCCAGAGCCAATTTCAGAAACAAACCTGCATATTCCGGGAGGAGATTTTCTGAAGTCCCCGCAGGCGGTAGTAAGTTCCCAGAAAACAGTCCAGGACATGAGCAGGAAAATGACCCAGGTGCTCAATGAAGTTTTCCATATACGGAACCAGGTGACTCAGAGGTAACAGACTAAACCAGGATCGGAAGAGGGGCTCATCCACGCTCAGCAAATGCTTATTCTGGCTCATAAACCGAAGTAAGAGGCTCCTGCATGAGAGAAATCAGGATAGAGAAAAGAGACGCCGTGAGATCAGTGAGGGAAGATGGAGGAAACCAACACTGGAGGGACAGAAACAGTCCCAATTTCAAAAATGATTTAAATACTCCTTGGGGCCGGGCGTGGTGGCTCACACCTGAATCCCAAGGCCGACTCGGGAGGATCACTTGAGCCCAGGAGCTTGAAACCAGCCTGGGAAACCTAGTGAGGCCCTGTCTCTACTTTAATAAATAAAATAAAGGCTATGTGGAAAACAAAAATATGCAGTGAATCAAATGAAAAGTACAGAACATCCTATTGAGAATTAACTTAATGGCCGGGCACAGTGGCTCACGCCTGAATCCCAGCACTTTGGGAGGCTGAGGCGGGTGGATCAGTTGAGGTTAGGAGTTTGTGACCACCCTGGCCGACATGGTGAAACTGCGTCTCTACTAAAAATACAAAAATTAGCCAGGCGTGGTGGTGGGAGCCTATAATCCCAGCCACTCAGGAGGCTGAGGCAGAAGAATCACTTGAGCCCTGGAGGCGGAGATTGCAGTAAACCAAGATCACGCCACTGCACTCCAGCCTGGGCGACAGAGTGAGACTCTGTCTCAAAAAGAAAAAAAAAAAAAAGAGAGAGAGAAAAGAATTAACTTAATATATAATTCAGAATACAGAATAAGAATTCACTGCTGGCTATTCTGGGCCCACTCCTATGGGGTAGCCCTGTTCCGCAAGAAGCAGTAATATTAAAAAAAATAGTAATAAAATCAGGCTGGGCGCAGTGGCTCACATCTGTAATCCCAGCACTTTGGGAGGCTGAGGCAGGCAGATCACCTGAGGTTGGGAGTTCGAGACCAGCCTGACCAACATGGAGAAATCCCATCTCTACTAAAAATCCTAAATTAGACAGGCGTGGTGGCGCACACCTGCAATCCCAGCTACTTGGGAGGCTGAGGCAGAAGAATCACTTGAACCCGGGAGATGGAGGTTGTGGTGAGCCGAGATCGTGCCCCTGCACTCCAGCTTGGGCAACAAGAGCAAAACTCTGTCTCAAAACAAAAACAAAACAAAACAAAAATAGTAATAAAATCAAAAAGAAAAAAAAAAAAAAGAGTTCGCTGCTGGTTGCAGTGGCTCATGCCTGTAATCCCCACAATTTGGGAGGCCAAAGTGAGAGGATGGATAGCTTGAGGCCAGCAGTTTGAGATCAGCCTGGGCAACATAGCAAGATTCCATCTCTATAAATAAATAAACACAAAGAATTCACTGAGAGGGATGAACCTTGACAACATTATGCTCAGTGAAATAAGCCAGACGCGAAAGGACAAATCCTGTGTGATTCCACTCATGTGAGGTCCCCAGAGAAGTCAAAATCCTAGAGAGAGATTGGAGAACGGTGGTTACCAGGCGGAGGGGGGAGTGGGGAGGTTGGTTCACAGGGATGGAGTTTCAGCTGGGGAAGCTGAGTTCTGGAGGCGGACGGTGCTGACGGCTGCACGACGGTGGAATGTACTTAGTGCCAGGGAACTGTGCCCTGAAAAGGAGTTAACATGGTAAACTGTGGGGAAAAGAAAGAGAGATCAGCCTGTTACTGTGTCTATATAGAAAGAAGTAGACATAAGAGACTCCATTTTGTTCTGTATTTGAGATGCTGTTCATCTGTGACCCTACCCCCAACCTTGTCCTTGCAAGAGACATGTGCTGCAGTGACTCAAGGTTTAATGGATTTTGGGCTGTGCAGAATGTGTCTTTGTTAAACAAGTGCCTGAAGGCAGCTTGCTGGTTAAAAGTCGTCACCATTCTCTTAATTTCAACTACCCAGGGACACATACACGGCCAAAGGTCGCAGGGACTTCTGCCTAGGAAAGCTAGGTATTGTCCAAGGTTTCTCCCCATGTGATAGGCTGAAACAATGCTGCTAAAATGTTTATGGAGATGTTTGCATATGCATCTCAAGGCATAGCATTTTCCTTTAAACTTATTCATGTCACAGAGGTTTTTGTTCATATGTCTTACTGCCGATCTCCTCCCTACAATGATTCTATTGTCCTGCCACTCCCTTATCTTTAAGATGGTAAAGATAATTATCAATAAATACTAAGGGAACTCAGAGACCGGTGCCAGCGTGGGTCCTCTGTATGCTGAGCGCCGGTCCCCTGGGGCCACTTTTTCTTTCTCTATACTTTGTCTCTGTGTCTCATTTCTTTTCTCACGTCTCTCGTTCCACCTAACGAGAAACGCCCACAGGTGTGGAGGGGCAGCCACCCCTTCAGTAAACTGGAAATTATGTATATTTTACAATAAAAAGGTAATATCCCAATAATTAAGCCTCTTAATTATTATTATTATTATTATTAAGTTTTTTTTGAAATGGAGTCTCGCTCTGTCGCCCAGGCTGGAGTGCAGTGGCGCGATCTTGGCTCACTGCAAGCTCCGCCTCCTGGGTTCACGCCATTCTCCTGCCTCAGCCTCCCGAGTAGCTGGGACTACAGGCGCCCGCCACCACGCCCAGCTAATTTTTTGTATTTTTAGTAGAGACAGGGTTTCACCATGTTAGCCAGGATGGTCTTGATCTCCCGACCTCATGATCCACCCACCTCGGCCTCCCAAAGTGCTGGGATTACAGGCATGAGCCACCGCGCCCGACCAAACCTCTATTATTAACGAGTATCCAGGATCAAACAGCCCAAGTGTGCTCAGCGAAGGCCCTTAAATAATGCTGCTTCTGGAACACAGTACTGGAGACCCAAAATGTTGACAATGGGAAAGAAATAAAGCAAGGTTCCCCAGAAGTAACAGAAGTTATGAAAAACATATCAATAAAGGTTCACTGCATACTAAAGGCCACTTTCACCTGAAAGACTGGATCTTTAGGAACAATGCTACTACAGACTTTCAAGAGATTTAGGCCGGGCGCGGTGGCTCAAGCCTGTAATCCCAGCACTTTGGGAGGCCGAGACAGGCGGATCACGAGGTCAGGAGATCGAGACCATCCTGGCTAACACGGTGAAACTCCGTCTCTACTAAAAAGTACAAAAAACTAGCTGGGCGAGGTGGCGGGCGCCTGTAGTCCCAGCTACTCCGGAGGCTGAGGCAGAAGAATGGCGTAAACCTGGGAGGAGGAGCTTGCGGTGAGCAGAGATCCGGCCACTGCACTCCAGCCTGGGTGACAGAGCCAGACTCCGTCTCAAAAAAAAAAAAAAAAAAAAAAAAGAGATTTAAAGATAAGTACATAAAAATAGCAATAATAGTAAAAGGTACTCTATATGTCTACTATATCTAGCCTTTCTAGGTAAATATGGACCATCCATGGGTCTGACTATATTGATTGTTTTCTCTCTTGATCGTCTAGTGGCCTCTTCTGTTATCAGGGGGTGAGTTAATAGTTTAGATGAATTACAGCTTTGTTGTAGCTTTAATTAGAATTGGTTCCCAAGGGCTGGGCAGGCACAGTGGGTGGCTCATGCCTGTAATCCCAGCACTTTGGGAGGCTGAGGCAGGCAGATCACTTGAGGCCAGGAGTTCAAGACCAGCCTGGCCAACATGGCAAAACCCATCTCCACTAAAAATACAAAAATTAGCCACATGTGATATGTGATTACATGCACCTGTAGTCCCAGCTACTTGGGAGGCTGAGGCACAAGAATCACTTGAACCTGGGAGGCGGAGGTTGCAGTGACCAGAGATCATGCCACTGCACTCTAGCCTGGGTAACAAAGCAAAATTGTGAAAGAAGAAAGAAATAAAGAGAGAAAGAAAAGGAAAAGAATTGGTTTCCAAAGGCTTTTACATCTTCTAAAGGCAAGACCATAACACTGCCTTTAGCAGAAGTTGGGATCCAGGGGCGCAGAGCAACTGCCTCATTTTTTCTGCTGTCCCCAGTCTTTGGTATTCAGCAGGCTCTGAGCATCATGCTTTACAAGGGGGCATCTCTTTCCGTTCTCCAGCCACTTTCCCAACTGCATGGTCACTGTCTTCTTCTCACTGCAAGGCCCAGAATGCTGCAGTCATTACCTCTGCTCTCCTGCCCTATCTTCAGACCTTAGCAGATTCTGTGGCCTACACCTCCAGGCTGGGGAAGGAGGAATTTCCAGAGCTCTCTCATCAATAGGACTTACTAATGTGTTAACTGCCTGCCTCTCCAGCTAGAATGCAAGTTCCATGAGGCCAGGAGCCGGTCTGTTTTGAGCAGTGCTGTACACCCTGTGCCTCGAGTAGTATTTCCTGGCACAAGGAGGGTGCCCTTCAAGTATTCGTCCAGTGAGCGAATGAACACATTCTAGCACGTCAATAAGAGAAAGACCATTTCAAGGCCAAAATAAATTAATCTATGTTGCTTAGAAGGGTTAATCTGTGGTCATTATGACAGTTCTATTAAATAACCCAGTATTCAGTATTTCATAGAGATTATACTTAAAGAGAAAGTTTGTGGTTACCTGTGAGGAATCTGAAAATAAAGATGCTTTTATTTCAACTTCTAGGGAATCTGGACTTCTACCACTGCAGCCTTGACCTCCCTGGCTCAGGCGATCCTCCCATGTAAGCCTCCCAAGTGGCTGGGGGTACAGGTATACCAGAACATGCCCAACTCTTTTGTTTGTTTTTTGTAAAGACTGGGTTCTACTACGTTGCCCAGACTGGTCTTGAACTCCTGGCCTCAAGCGATCCTCCCGTCTGGGCCTCCCAAACTACTGGAATTATAGGCATGAGCCACAAAGCCCAGCTACTTTTATTATTTTTAAACTGACACATAATAATGGTACATATTTATGGGGAACAGTGTTATATTTCCATATATGTATATAATACATACTATATACAAATGTTTGTATATATTATGCAGCGTATGCATATAGAGAATACATTTTGTGCACTGTATATACATACAAATATGTCTACAATGTACACTATGTATAATGTATACAGTGTAATCTACAAATATGTGTATACAACATATATGCATACAACGTGTAATGTGTAAAAATCAGGGTAATTACCATATCTATCTCAAACGCTTATTTGTGTTGGAAACATTCAAACTCCACTCTTCTAGCTATTTGAAAAACATAATAAATTGTAAATTACAGTCGTTCCATACTGCTCTAGGACCCTAGAACTTACTCGTCCTATCTAGCCATATTTTTGTGTCCACTAGCCAACCTTTGGCTAGCCCTCTCCCCATCCTTCCTTGCCTCTCGTAACTACTAGTCTACTCTCTCCTTCTAGAAGATCAACTCTTTTCACATCCACGTATGAGTGGGAACGTGCAGTATTTATCTTTCTGTGCCTGGCTTATTTCACTTAACGTCATCTCCTCCAAGCTCATCCATGTTGCCGCGAAAGACACAATCTCCTTCTTTTTGGTGGCCAAATAGTATTCTCTTGTGTATATAGAAAACACTTTCTTCATCCACTCATCTGCAGGTGGACACTCAGGTGGATTCCATATCACGGCTATTGAGCGTTACGATAAATATAGGAGTGCAGATATCTCTTCAACATACTGATTTCCTTTACTTTGGATACATCCCCAGCCGTACGATTGCTGGATCATACGGTAGTTCTATTTGTGGTTTTTTGAGGAACCTTTATACTGTTCTCCACAGTGGCAGTACTAATTTACATTCCTACATTGTGTAAGAGTTTCTCTCTCCCACATACTCACGGGCATTTATTTTTTGTCTTTTTGATCACAGCTCTTCCAACTTGGGTAAGAACATATCTCATTGGGGTTTTGATTTGCATTTCCCTAATTTAACGATGCTGATCATTTTTTCATATACCTGTTGGTCAGTTGTGTGTCTTCTTTTGAGATGACTACTCAACTCATTTGTCCATTTTAAAATCTAACTTTTTCTGTTCACTTGTTTGAGTTCCTTAAATTCCCCTACCCGATGCGTAGATGGCAACTATTTTCTCCCATTCCGTGGACTGTCTCTTCACTCTGTTGATAGTTTCCTTTGCTGCGCAGAAGCTTTTTGATTTGATGTAATCCCATTTATCTCACTTCACTTTGTTGCCTGTACTTTTAAGGACTTCTCCATAATTTTTCTCCAATCTTTGCCCAAACCTAGGCAATACCATTCTAGACATGGGAACGGGCAAAGATTTCATGACAAAGACACCAAAAGCAATCACAAGAAAGGCAAAAATTGACAAATGAGAACTAATTAAACTGAGGAGCTTTTGCACAGCAAAAGAAACTATCCACAGAGTAAACAGATGACCCACAGAATGGGAGAAAATTTTTGCAAAATATGCGTCTGACACAGGCGTAATATCCAGCATCTGTAAGGAACATACACACATTTACAAGAAAAAAAAAACCCCATTAAAAAGTGGGCAAAGGACATGAACAGACACTTTTCACAAGAAGACATACATATGGCTAACAGGCATATGAAAAAAAGTTCAGCCGGGCGCGGT
The DNA here is from genome assembly GCF_047675955.1 of Chlorocebus sabaeus. NCBI lineage: Eukaryota > Metazoa > Chordata > Mammalia > Primates > Cercopithecidae > Chlorocebus > Chlorocebus sabaeus. The sequence goes on along the minus strand of NC_132919.1, from coordinate 77,911,396 downwards.
GGCTCACGCCTGTAATCCAGGCACTTTGGCAGGTCAAGGCGGGTGGATCACGGGGTCAGGAGATCGAGACCATCCAGGCTAACACAGTGAAACCCCATCTTTACTAAAAATACAAAAATATTAGCCGGGTGTGGTGGTGGGCACCTGTAATCCCAGCTACTCAGGCGGGAGAATGGCAAGAATCTGGGAGGCGGAGCTTGCAGTGAGCCAAGATCACGCCACTGCACTCCAGCCTGGGCGACAGAGCAAGACTCCATCTCAAGAAAAAAAAAGCTCTACATCACTGATCATTAGAGAAATGCAGATGAAAATCACAATGAGGACAGGCGCGGTGGCTCACACCTGCCATCCCAGCACTTTGGGAGGCCAAAGTGGGTGGATCGCTTGAGGTCCAGAGTTTGAGACCAGCCTGGCCAACATGGTGAAACCCCGTCTCTACTAAAAATACAAAAATTATACAGGCAAGGTGGGGCACCTGTGGTGCCAGCTACCCAGGAGACTGAGGCAGGAGAATCACTTGAACCTGGGAGGTAGAGGTTACAGCGAGCCAAGATTGTGCCACTGCAATCCAGCCTGGGTGATAAAGCGAGACTCCATCTCAAACAAAACAAAACAAAACAAAACAAAACACAATGAGGCCAGGCGTGGTGGCTCATGCCTGTAATCCTAGTACTTTGGGAGGCCGAGGCAGGTGGATCACTTGAGGTCAGGAGTTGAAGATCAGCCTGGCCAACATGGTGAAACCCCGTCTCTACTAAAAATACAAAAATTAGCCGGTTATGGTGGCGCACACCTCTAATCCCAGCAGAATCGCTTGTGCCCGGGAGGCGCAGGCTGCAGAGAGCTGAGATCATGCCACTGCACTCCAGCCTGGGTGACAGAGCCAGACTCTGTCTCTAAAAAAAAAAAAAAAATACAGTGAGATACCATCTTAACACCAGTCAGAATGGCTGCTATTAAAAGGTCAAAAATTAAAAGATGCTGGAGAAGTTGCAGAGCAAAAGGAAAGCTTATGCACTGTTAGTGAGAGTGTAAATTAGTTCAACCATTGTGGAAAACAATGTGGTAAAATTCCACAAATGCCAGTCACACCAGCAATCCCATGACTGAGTATGTAACAAAAACAATGTAAATCGCTCACTTATAAACAAACACGCCCATGTATGTTCACTGCAGCACAACTCACAGTAGCAAAGACATGGAATCAAACTAAATGCCCATCAAAGGTGGACTGGATAAAGAAAATGTGGTACCTACACACCATGGAATACTATGCAGCCCTGAAAAAGAATGAGACCAGCTCCTTTGCAGGAACATGGATGGAGTTGGAGGCCATTATCCTTAGCAAATTAACTCGAACAGAAAATCAAACACCACATGTTCTTGCTTACAAGTGGGAGCTAAATGATAAGAACACAGGGACACAGAGAGGGGAACAACACACACTGGGGTTTATCGGAGGGGGAGGATGGGAAGAGGGAGAGGATCGGGAAACATAACTAATGGGTACTAGGCTTAATATTTGGGTCATGAAATAATCTGTACAAAAAAAACACCCAACACAAGTTTATCTGTGTAACAAACCTGCACATGTACTCCTGAACTTAAAAACTAAAAAATAAATAAATAAACTTTTTCTGGTAATATTTTCTTGGGCTAAAGGGGAGGTCATTATGTTTGGATCAGAGGTCAGGATTATATATATTGCCAATATTCCTCTCCTATAAGCCTGCATTATGCAAAGGTATAAATGGCTTAGAGTTCGCAATGCCTTTGACCTAGCAGTTCCACTTATAGGGATCTATCTCAGTGAAGCCATTGGACAGAGAAAGCTAAGGATGCTTATGAAAGCACGCTGACAAAACGAAACTGCACAAACAACCACACATCCCATAACAGAGAACTGGCTCAATACAAGGCTGACACTCTCTCTGGCTGGAAGGCTAAGCAATGTTTATCTTAATAACATAGATAGGGATTTGCTGACAGAAAAAAAGTTGTCCACAAAATACTGTGAAGAGGAAAAATCAGGTTGTAAGCCAGACTAAATAACACATCATTTGTTGTTGCTCTTTTGAGTACATAAAACACCCACGAATCCATATTTGGACAAAACCAGAAACAGGTATGCCTCTGTGCTAACAATGGCTATCTCTGGGGTTACAGGTTGTTTCTGTATTCTTGATAGTTCCTTTGTTTGTTTGTTTTAGACAGAGTCTCACGCTGTTGCCCAGGCTACAGTGCAGGGGCACGATCCCAGCTCACTGCAACCTCCAACTCCCGGGTTCAAGCGACTCTCCTGCCTCAGGCTCCTGAGTAGCTGGGATTACAAGCACATGACACCATGCCTGGCTCATTTTTATTTTTATTTTTTTTTGTATTTTTAGCAGAGACAGGTTTTCACCATGTTGGCCAGGCTGGTCTTGAACTCCTGACCTCAGATGATCCACCCGCCTCGGCCTCCCAAAGTGCTGGGACTACAGGCGTGAGCCACTGTGCCCGGCCTATTCTTGATAGTTTTGATGTCGTAAAATGTTAAAAGAACGTGTGTTATTTCTGTCATTAGAAATAGGAACGGAGTCACTACAGAGCCCACCGGGACTCCGGGCGCACGGCGTAGGAGCCATTCTTCCCAGATTCATGTAGATAAACACAACTCTACCACTTACGTATCTTGCGTTTGTTCCCGGAACTGTGAGAAAGAGATTCCCTCCAGAGCGGCCCAGGTGTCCTCAGGCTGGCTCCAGGCGTCCTTGTACCGTGGGGCCAGTTCCATACAGCAGTGCAGGACAGGCAGGGTGCCCAGCCAGTGGTACATACTTTTGTCCATGCACCTTTGGCACAGGTTCACCAGGTACAGCCGCCAGCTGGAAGGGAATAAAGATCCCGCAGTGAGCTGAGTTGGCCAGGGAGTCGTCTCCCTGGGGGTCCGGAGCCCCAACGGTGAGCAAACACCACGCACACAGAGCAGGAGGAGCAACGCACGTGGCAGAGCAGAGTTTAACTCGCGCAGGGGCCACAGAGTAACTCGCACAGGAGACAGGGCTTCCCTCAGCCCCCAGCCTAGGGCGTTAGGTCCTTCACGGGCCCTCGCCGAATCCCCACAACAAACTCCCAGGACGGGGAGCAATCTCAGAGGCACAGGTCCTGGCTAAGTAGTCAACGCAGGGTCCTGCCTGAGAGAGCCGGCATTTGAACCCAGGCCATCTGGCAACAGTAAATCTAAATATAAAGCAACTTGTAAAATTGATTTTCATTATTTAGAGACAGCCTCACTCTGTCATCGAGGCAGTGTGGTGCTGCGATCGTTACAACCTCGAACTCTCGGGCTTGAGGGATCCTCCTGCCTCAGTCTCTCAGGTGCTGGAATTACAGGTGCACCACCACACCCAGCTACTTTTTTTGTCTTTTTTTTTTGAAACAGAGTCTCACTCTGTTGCCCAGGCTGGAGTGCAATAGCACAATCTCGACTTACTGCAACCTCCACCTCCCGGGTTCAAGCAATTCTCCTGTCTCAGCCTCCCGAGTAAGTGGGACTATAGGTGCCCACCAACATGCCTGGCTAATTTTTTGTATTTGTATTTTTAGTAGAGATAGGGTTTCACCATGTTGGCCGGTTAAATTTTTTATTTTAATTTTTGTTTCCCAGGCTGATCCTGAACTTCTGGGCTCAAGCAATCCCTCCTGCCTCAGCCTCCCAAAGCACTGGGATTACAGGTGTGAGCCACAATGCCCGGCCAAAACAACTTTTTTTTTTTTTTTTTTTTTTTTTTGAGACGAAGTCTTGCTCTGTCGCCCAGGCTGGAGTGCAGTGGCATGATCTCGGCTCACTGCAACCTCCGCCTCCCGGTTCAAGCAATTCTCCTACCTCGGTCTCCTGAGTAGCTGAGATTACAGGCGTGCATCACTACGCCCAGCTAATTTTTGCATTTTTAGTAGAGACAGGGTTTCACCATGTTGGTCAGGCTGGTCTCCAACTGCTGACCTCGTGATCCGCCTGCCTTGACCTCCCAAAATGCTGGGATTTCAGGCATGAGCCACCACGCCCGGCCCCAAAACAACTTTTTAAATGTAAGGGGTGGGCCCATGAACAATACATGGTGAATCTGCTACAGTCAAAATATATTAATGATTCCTCATACTTTAAACATCGGCACTAACTTTGTACATTGCCTTGCCACCATTCCTCCTCTTTGTCAAAATGTGCAGTGTTTATCTGGGTGTTTTATATTTGTAAAACCAGGCCAGGCACAGTGGCTCATGCCTATAATCCCAACACTTTGGGAGGCCGAGGCAGGTGGATCACTTCAACTCAGGAGCTCAAGACCACCGGGACAACATGGCGAAACCCCATCTCTACAATAAATACAAAAATTAGCTGCAAGTGGTGGTGTACATCTGTAGTCCCAGCTGTTCAGGAGGCTGAGGTGGAAGAACCACCTGAGTCTGTGAGGTTGAAGCTGCAGTGAGCCGCGACTGCTCCACCGCACTCCAGCCTTGGGGGACAGAGTAAGACAGTCTCAAAACAACAAATAAATAAACGTGTAAAACCAAGAGGCAGATGTCGTGATAAGACATGCTGGTCAGGAAAGGCCACCTCATGTCATTCTCAAGTTCAAATCAACACACACAGAATGCTGGGAGACTGTGACCATCAGAGCTCAGTGGGGTCTGAGCAGGTCTTCCCACCAAGTCAAAGGCCATCACCTTCTCACCACCAAACATTTCAGGCCCGGGACAGTCACGCTGTGTTTCCTGAACTAGACACGGCACAGGCAGGGGCATCGGGAGAACATTCACGCTGCTTCTGCAGATATCCTTGAGGGGATGTGTTCAGGCCGGCACCGTGCCACAACCTCCTAAATGCGTGCACACAGACGCTGCTCATGGTATGACACGAAGCTTCAAAAAGCGGGGTATTCAGTCCGGGCGCGGTGGCTCACGCCTACAATCCTAGCACTTTGGGAGGCCGAGGTGGGTGGAACACTTGAGGTCAGGAGTTCGAGACCAGCCTGGCCAAAATGGCGAAAACCCTTCTCTACTAAAAATACAAAAATTAGCCGTGTTTGGTAGTGTGCACCTGTAGTACCTGCTACTAAGGAGGCTGAAGCAGGAGAATTGCCTGAACCTGGGAGGCGGAGGCTGCAGTGAGCCAAGATTGTGCCACTGTATTCCAGCCTGGGTCACAGAGTGAGATGCTGTCTAGGGAAAACAAACAAACAAAAAAAGCAGAGTATTCAACAGAAGACAGAATATAATAAAAATAAGATAGATGCTAGGAAAAACTACTGCCATGACTACAATGAGTGGTAAAATCACATGTGGTTTTATTTCTTCCCTGTGTGCTTTCAGTCACTCTAGTCAACCACTTATTTTTGCAATCAGAGAAAATCATTATAATAGCTATAAAAACATTTTAACAAAAAATAATAATACCTCTGAGATGTCCCAAGGATATGGCTTAGGTCACTGTGAAGCTCATCTGGTGAGCTGGCATCCGAGGACAGGAGGTGACACACTGAGGTCAGGTTGTCTTCTAACAAAAACTCAAATTTTTCCACTACGAAAAGGACAATCAGGCCCATTTTCAGTTTACTCCTCACTGGGCAGTCTTTAGGGAAAAGGTCCGCGCTTTTTCTCTCCAGAAATGGTGCCATGTGCTTTTGCAGATACTCCCACAGGTCTTTCTTCACCTGATGGTGGGAGAAGAGGAAGATGCATGAACCGTGAACTTGAATTCATCAGAGGTGTCCAGAACCACCCCAGCACCACAGCTAGGGCAGCAGACCCCATCCATGCCCCCCACCACACCTGCGGGAGCTACAGGAGCAGCCGCGGTGCAGCCAAGACCCTGGCATGAGGGCTCAGGCAGGGCCCCCGAGGCTCACCAGCGCTCAGCTTCACCTCAGAAACAGCTCCAGGCTAGCCTGAAACCCACACCCAGGCTGCACCGCAGTGTGGGAAAAGGTGCAGTGAGGGAGGGTTCCCCGTTCCTTCCACTCTCCCTCCAAGGCCAGGGGAGGACTCAGGACTGGTGCTGGGGTGGGGTTCAGATTACAACCAGGAAAAGGAGGAAAATGGGGAGGGCAGGGAAATTCCAAGACATGGTGGTAGGAGAAAAGGTCGGAAACTTCTACACATTCCCATCTGCAACCCGGCCCACAGAGTCAAGGCGTCATCCGACCACTAGCAGGTCAGGTAAGGCTCCTGCCCAGAAGGTAGAGCAGCTGGTGGCCAGCCTGATACCTCTTTCTCCCCATACTGCAAAGCGGTCCACGGCTGTGCGTGTCCTTCAAAAATCATAGGCTGTTGCACGACAAAATAAAACTGCTGGAACTGGGTGAAGAAGTTGTTGAGGTTGATGGTGTCCCAGGTCTGCAGGATGCTGAAGATGCCGTCCAGCATGACCGTGGCGGCAATTTGCTTCCCCTTCACCAGGTCCTTCCTCGTGAAGTCTGTGATATGGTTCATGACTTTCTGAAATTTCCCGGGAGGCCTCATACAAACTATGTCATCGTACTGATGCCAATCTGAGAGGGACAGAAAGAATGAAAGTCTACCTAAGACCATCAAAACCCTGGAGACCCAGACGCTGGCCTAGAAGGCTGATCACGACTGGCACAGAGATGAAGTAAACGGGCCAGAGGAAGGAAGGAAGGGAAAAGCAAAAACCTGCACACTGACGACAGCCAGACTCACTCCATCTGGCTTCTTATCTGAGGCCGGCCCTGTGCAAACAGACATCCTAGATGTCCCACAGTGATGAGTGGAAAGCCCCGGGTCGCGAAATGCAGCGGGCCTGAGACTTACAACGGATCTCTAACTGTGTAGCTCAGCAAACTTGATAAACAACTTCCTTAAACATCATCACAAGGAGGTGGAACGTGTCATACGGAAACCACATCCCTCACTAGCAACTGAGCACTGTCCTGGTCCCTCACTGAGCTGGTTTCCTCTGTACTAGGAATGAGACACAGCCCCTGGAGGAAGGTGCAGGCTGCCCAGCAGGCACAGATGGCCTTTGGCATGGTGGCTGGCACAGGGCAAGGGCTGAATTCATGACTGTTCTTAAGCTCCATTGCAAACCATGTGAGTGCAGACCTCATTACAGAGAACCCAGGGAGGTCCACTGTAAAATAATTAGAAAACACAAGAGGTCAATGAGATAGTCAGAGGCCACATGAAGACATACAAACAGAAGTAAAAATCAGGCAGAGACGGGAAGCACCCTGACAGGCCTCCTGAGCCCCGTGCTATGCTTTGCCGGGGGGTGGGGGTCCGCCTGCCGCACAGTTGTCTAGACTGGCAGACCCACCCACTCCAGCTCTGCACCCCGGGCCCAGCAGGGCTTGCAACTGTTTAGTTCACCTCGGTCACCACCTCCTTGTGGAAGCTTCTGCCAACCTCCGGCTCAAATTCCCTACCACGTGCCTTTTTTTTTTTTTTTTTTTTTTTTAATTTTTTTTTTTTGAGACGGAGTCTCGCTCTGTCGCCCAGGCTGGAGTGCAGTGGCGCAATCTCGGCTCACTGCAAGCTCCACCTCCCGGGTTCACGCCATTCTCCTACCTCAGCCTCCCGAGTAGCTGGGACTACAGGCGCCCGCCACTGCGCCCGGCTAATTTTTTTCTATTTTTTAGTAGAGACGGGGTTTCACCATGGTCTCAATCTCCTGACCTTGTGATCCGCCCGCCTCGGCCTCCCAAAGTGCTGGGATTACAGGCGTGAGCCACCGCGCCCGGCCGTGCCTTTTTTTTGTTTTTTTTGGTTTTGAGACGGAGTCTTGCTCTGTTGCCCAGGCTGGAGTGCAGTTGCCGATCTTGGCTCACTGCAAGCTCCGCCTCCTGGGTTCACACTATTCTCCTGCCTTAGTCTCCTGAGGAGCTGGGACTACAGGGGCCCGCCACCACGCCCGGCTAATCTTTTTGTATTTGTAGTAGAGATGGAGTTTCACCATGTTAGCCAGGATGATCTTGATCTCCTGACCTTGTGATCTGCCTGCCTCGGCCTCCCAAAGTGCTGGGATTACAGGCGTGAGCCACCGCACCCAGCCACCACGCGCCCTTTTAACTGAGCCATCAATGCCATGGCATTTATCAGAGAATGAATTCCATATTTATATCTATAGAATTCCATATTTAAATATATTTATATATGGAATTACTGGACTAAGGCCTATTCTCTCAAAGCTTAAGTTCTCAGAGTACACTCTCTAGCTAGTAAAAATCATGTTTGGCTGGGCACGGTGGCTCACGTCTTAATCCCAGCACTTTGGAAGGCCAAGATGGGCAGATTGCTTGAGCCCACGAGTTTGAGACCAGACTGGGCAACATAGCAAGACCAGTCTCTCCAAAAAAAATATGAAAAATTAGCCAGGCATGGTGGCACACGCCTGTAGACCCAGCTACTTGGGGGACTGAGGGGGAGGATCAGTTGAGCTCTGGGGGTTGAGGCTGTAATGAGCTGAGATCGTGCCATTGCACTCCAGCCTCGGTGACAGAGCGAGATCCTGTCTCAAAAAAAAAATATGTTTACAAAAACGAAAAAATAAATACTTTATAAAGTTCTTAGGACTTCTGTCTTTGTCCAAGGTGGAATGACAGGGACTAAATTTACATTCTCCCGTATCTGCCTAAAGCAACATATGAACAACATAAACAGTAAAACAACCATTTTCAAGACACCGGACAGCGGGGGGCAGGGAGCGGAAAGCAACAACCAGTTGACCCCAGCTCACTTCCTTGAGTTTCAGTGTCACTGTGCAGGGAGGGGGGAGCCAGGGGAAGCCCAGGACCCCCCAGCTGAGGAGGCAGTGCTGGGAGTCCAGGTGACCAAGAGAGCCCAAATTTGTAGACAGAGAACTCAGGCGGGGGACCCCTGAGAGAGGCATGGAGGGGCACAGAGGGCTCTGCGAGAAGGGGAGCGCCCGCGTCTATGGACAGGTCGGTGGAGCGGCTGACAGGCTGAGGATGGCAGCCAGCAGGAGCCTGCAGATGGGGCTCTGGGCGTCATCTCCAGTCAACCATCTGAAAATCTCGAGAGAAGTGACAAGTCCCAGTGGCCTCCTGGTCACTGCACTTGTCCCTGACCCAGCTTCCAGGCCTTTGCTGCCCCTCTGTTCCCAGTCGCAGCCCTTCTTCTGGCTTCGTGTTCTCTCCTTTCCCTTAATTAAAAATGCTTTCCGGCCGGGCGCAGGGGCTCACACCTGTAATCCCAACACTTTGGGAGGCCGAGACCGGCAGATCACCTGAGCTCAAGACCAGCTGGCCAACATGGTGAACCCCCGTCTCTACTAAAAATGCAAAAGTTAGCCGGGGGTGGTGGCAGGCTCCTGTAATCCCAGCTACTCGGGAGACTGAGGCAGGAGAACTGCTTGACCCCGGGAAGTGGAGGTTGCAGTGAGCCGAGATTGCACCACTGCACTCCAGCCTGAGCGATAGACTCCGTCTCAAAAAACAAACAAACAAAAAAATCTGCAAGTGAGTGGGTAAGTCACACTGAGCTCAAAGGAGAAGCCAACATATCTTTAACCAACCAGGGACACAACCCAAAGTCAGTGTCACTGAACCTCGAGGCTGGGGAGGGGCCATTGCGGAGCAGAGGCCCTCACTGCCCAGGCAAAGTCTGTGGTCTCCAGAGAGACGCGCCCAGTACTGCAGGGCTGGCACCTGCACTCTGGAAGGGTGAGCAAGCCTCCTGCCACCACTTACCTCCTGAGCCCAAAAGTGAAGATTTGATGAACAGACAGCGGTTGACGTGCTCGCCCTCCTTCTGCTGGCGCTTGTAGATGAACTCAAACTCAGCAGAGCCCTTGTTATTACAAATGACGTACTTGTAAGGAATGTATTTATTTAGGTATTTCTTGGAAATGACGGTGCTGCCTTCAACAAGAACGCCATCATGATGTAAGTCTCTGGGAATGAACAGGATACAGTTGGTTATCCAAAATTCCCATCCCGGGAATTTTAGTTCTTCTCAAACACAGCATGGAGTGCAAAGCTACAAATTGATGTGGACCAAGAGGAGGCTTCTAGAACAAGAAAAGAAACCCTGGCAAAGCTGGGTTCCGCGGCCCATGCCTGAAATCCCAACATCATGGGAGGCTGAGGTGGGAGGACTTCTCGAGTTCAGAGGTCAAGGCTTCATTGACCTGTGATCCCACCACTGCACTCCAGCCTGGGTGACAGAGCAAGATTCTGTCTTGGATAAACAAAGCTGGGCACGGTGGCCCAGGAGATTGAGGCTGCAGTGAGTCATGATTGTACTCCCGCCTAGGCAACAGAGCAAGATCCCCTCTTTAAAAAAACAGTGTAATAAAGAAAGATTACTTTAAAAAAAAAAAAAAAAAAAAAAAAGGTCCATGATGGAATGTGACACAGAAATGCATGGCTAGGAAGAGCTGTCTGAAATAGTCATCTTCCAAAAGCCAAAGGATGTCATCAACTCACTTGATAAAAATTATTTAAAGGCTGGACGCAGTGGCTCATGCCTGTAATCCCAGCACTTTGGGAGGCCTAGGCAGGCGGATCACCTGAGGTCAGGAGTTTGAGACTAGCCTGGCCAGCATTTAGTAGAAACTCCATCTCTACTAAAAATACAAAAATTAGCCGGGCATGGTGGTGGGCGCCTGTAATCCCAGCTACTTGGGAGGCTGAGGCATGAGAATCGTTTGAACCCAGGAGGCGGAGGCTGCAGTGAGCCGAGATCGCGCCACTGCACTCCAGCCTGGGTGACACAGCAAGACTCTGTCTCAAAAAAAAAAAAAAAATTTTTTTTTTAAATACGTGTCACAGGTTAGGCATCCTATGCCTTGCCTGAAGGATTCCTCCCAAGCCTACAGACACGCCCACCTGGTGCAGTGCAGCTCGCAGACATTCCTGCTCCATTTCGGCTCGCCGAGTTCTTCTCCGCCTCTGATGAAGACTTTATGGTGGTCGGGATTGAATGAGAAATGACTAGAGATGATGGCGTGGAAGTACACGGTGACTCCTCTGCCCGGGCTCAGTGTCCTGGTGGAAAATCAAAACAGAAATCTGATTCCCGCGAGATCTGTCCACCTGCCATGTACATGCACACATATGCACACACACATGTGCACACAGGTACACGCACACGTACACACGCACATGCACACACACGCACACATATCCACGCACGTGCACAAGCACGAACAAACGCACATGCACACACATGCACATGCACACATGTGCACACACACACGCACACACAGGCACATGGTCCTTGTGTTCCTAATGCACACTATCACACCCCAGCAAAAATGCAATCACATCTATGTCTGACACACGACCCCCTGTGGGGTCCTCTCTTCCCTGTCTCCAAAATGGAGGAAGAAGAGGTGGCCAATCCCTGCCCATCTCTGAAGTGCTGCGGGCAGTGGCAGGAGGCACCAGCAGGTGTCTGAGCCAGAACAGCCCCTCTCCTGAGTTCCAAAAGGCCCATGCTGGCTCCAGGACCCCAGGGGCTATTAGGAAACAAGAAACTGGCACAGGTGCCCGCCCCCGTCCACCCCCTAAGTGGTTCCCTTTTCCCCCAAAGTTAAACTTGCCAAAACGGTTGACTAGAAGGGCAGCCTGGATATCCCCTGGGAGCTGTGCAGGGAGAGGGTGTGCCGGGCTCTCAGGCAGGGTCTCCTTTGCTCCCCTGCGGGGTCATCCCTACCTTGCCTTCACTTCCTGGACACCTGCTTTCTGGTTTTTTTGTTCCTTCTCCTTTTTCGCAGCAGCTGCACTTTTGTTCTTCCCCTCTGGCTTCTTGGGGTCTTCAGGCTCCCCTTGCTCATTTTTACCGACTTTTTCTCCAGCAGTAGCCGTCTCATCCTTGGTCTTGGTCTCAGCTTCCTGGAACAAGGAACCAAACCCCAACCTTCAAGGCTGGCTTCCACATTTTCTTTTTTTTTTTTTTTTTTGAGACGGAGTCTCACTCTTATTCCCCAGGCTGGAGTGCAGTACTGCAGTCTCAGCGGCTCACTGCAACCTCCGCCTCCCAGGCTCAAGCAATTCTCCTGCCGCAGCCTCCCGAGTAGCTGGGATTACAGGCACACAACACCATGGCTGGCTAATTTTTGTATTTTTAGTAGAGACGGGGTTTTACCATGTTGGCCAGACTGGTCTTAAACCCCTGACCTCAGGTGATGCACCCGCCTGGGCCTCCCAAGTGCTGGGATTACAGGTATGAGCCACCGCGCCCGGCCCAGCCTCCACATCGACCCCTACAGGGGATGCTTCTCACAGTGGACTGAGTGACCACAACCCTTCCCTGCTTGGGACCTTCCAGTGCCGTTGGGGTCACTAATCACAGCCTCCAGGGGCGCCGCTCTCCATCCTCATTGGTGGCCTCTCCTCCCCCAACTCCTCCTGGGAGCACTGGTGTCCCTGCTGCTCTGGGAACAGGCTCAACCCACATTACCCCAGGGCCTCTGCATATGACCTTCCCATTGTCTGGGACACATCCCAGACACCTCCGGAACCATCCCTCACCACCTCCTCAGAGAGGCCTTGCCCGGCCACTCGGGCTGTGGGGGGCCACGGTACCTCGGGGCCCACCCCAGTGCCCTCTCCCCTCCCTCCCTCCACGCTCCTCTCACTGCTGAGGTCGGTTTCCTGACTCTCTCTCCTCCAGAATGTGAGCACCCCGAAGCCAGGGCTTTGTCTGAATCACGGCTATATCCCCAGCACTTAAATAGTCACTGAATAATTAAATGAAAGAGGGACAGCCGTGGGCAGGACGAGGGCCTCCTGGAGCCAGCAGGCAGGAAGGAGACGCACCTGGCAGTGTGTTTTGGAAGCAGGAGTGGTTGTTGGCGGCTGTTTCATTCCCTGGATCTTCTCTTTCATTTCCTTCCCGGCCCCTTTAACTGCATTGGCTGGCTCAGCTGCAGCATCAACTGCCTGCAAGACCCCAAACACCAGAGCCGAGGTGACAAAATGGACCAGGGTGACTCTGACATGGTTTAAGGGCCAGTGTCTGCCACAAGCCTAGGGACAGGAGGGGCCGGCGTCCCGGGTGGAGGGCAGCCCTCCCACCCCACCCAGGGAGAAGGGCCCAGACGACACCCTCCCTGCAGGGAAGCAACGCCAGCACCTTGCAGCAGAGCCCAGGTGCCGAGGGCTCAGTGCCACTCCCGGCCATCTCTCTCGGATGACTCACCGTAGAGGCTGGGGTCCCCGCCTGCTGCCTGGTGGTCTGCGGTTCTGTCCCGGGCTCAGAGCTGCCCCTTTGTGACTCAGGCAACAGGAGCTCCTGGGCAGCATCTTCATTCCCAGAACGGCCTTCACCAGCAGAGGTGGGGGGACCGGCCCCCTCCTGGGACAGGCCTCTGCCCACAGAGGGGATGGAAGCGTCCTTGTCCTCCCCTTCTGTGTGGTCCTGGGGTTGGCGGCTGCTCTGAGCCTCACCTCCTGTGGCCACTCCTGCTTCTCCCAAAGCCTGAGCCTGCAGGGGGCTGTCACCAACCTTGGTGGGCACGGAGGGACCGTCACCCTCCAGTGGCATGGTGGCTGTGCCCGGGGGCTGGCTCGGCTGGTCAGTCGGGCCACTCTGCTGGGCTTGGCTGTGGGGCAGGGTGGTGTCCTGAGGCTCCGGGTTTGAAAGCAAAGTCAGATGAGAGGGGCTGGCAGGAGACAGGGGCAAGGAATCCAGCTCTGAGGAAGGGGAGTTGTTCAGATTCTTTTTCTTCTTCCTTTTCTTCTTTTTGCTCTAAACAGACAGACAGACACTCACTTTATTTCTTAGATTTAGTGTACTCTAGCCCACGTTTCCCTCCAACTTTCTCTTCCATTTCCCAACTACATCAAGCTTCGCTCAACCAAAGTGCCTAACACCTGTGAGATCTGCAATTACCTGGAAAGAATGAAATTAAGAAACAGAAGTTGGGGATGGGCAGGGTCAGGGGCAAGTGGCCTTGAAGTGCTTTTACCACACTCAGCACGGTCACGGCCAGGCGGAGACCCTCACACGGGCTCACTGCTTATTGGGCATTCACGGATATGGATATTTATTTATTTATTTGAGACAAGGTCTCCCTCTGTCGCCCAGGCTGGAGTGCAGTGGTGCAACCCCGGCTCACTGTAGCCTCGACCTCCTGGGCTCAAGTGATCCTCCCACCTCAGCCTCCTGAGTAGCTGGGACTACAGGTGAGCATCACTGCGCCCAGCTAATTTTTTGTTTGTTTGTTTTTGTGCAGAAACGGGGTTTCGTCATGTTGCCCAAGCTGGTTTTGAACTCTGGGACTCAGGCGATCTGCCCACCTCGGCCTCCCGAAATCCTGGAGTTACAGGCGTGAACCTCCATTCCCAGCTGGTTTTAAAAAATGCTTTGTAGAGACACAGTCTCACTCTGTTACCCAGGCTGGTCTCCAACACCCAGGCTCAGGCAATCCTCCCATCTTGGCCTCCCAAAGTGTGGGATTACACACGTGAGCCACGTGCCTGGCCTGGTTTTGAACATTAGAAAGCACACGCAGGCTTTCCACATTTTATGCACCTCTCTAAAAATATTTTGTACACAAAATTTGAAATGAGAAGGAGGAGACTGAAAAATGAGTAGCAGCTGCCTCTGCACCCTCAGCAGGCACAGCCAGGCTCGAAGGCACAGCCAGGTTCAGGGGTACCGTCCCCACCTTGGAACCAGGACTGCAGCTGGTGGGAGGAGGCTGCCAGGACCCTGGGACCCCACAGGCATCTCCCAGGGGATGGTGCTCAGGGGTGCGTGCTGATGGGGTCACTACAGGAAAGTGACGTGCAGATCCCCTGAAACCTGGTGGTGTGTGATGAGGGCCCCAAACTGCCAGGCAGCAGGTGTGAACCTGTGCCCACTCCACACCCCCCACCTCCTGCACCCACACGCCCGGGAAGACCCGCACACACTGAGGTGCAGCCCAGGGGCTAATCTACCCTCTCCTCAGCAACTGGTAGCGAGGGGACTAGGAAGGGCCACAGGGTCCCGTCACTGCCACTTCAGGAGCCCCTCGGCTGATGGCTGGCCCCTGTGTGGCCCCAGGAGGAGGCTGCGTTCCCACCCACCCAGGGCATGGCGAAGCGGCAGCTAGACAGGGCTGCGCCCCAGGGCTTCCAGGAGGCCAGGCCGACACCGCAAGCCCTTCTCTCTCACACACGACCGCACTTCCTGCCAGAACCAGGGCCAGAAATTCCGATTTTCTCCTCCTTTTTAAATTCAGAGGAAACCCACGCTCAGTGTACACAAAGCACAGGAGGCCCCCCCGCCCCCCGCCACCTGCCCCCCGACCCGTAATCTCCCCAGGCCACAGTTCGGCTCTAGCCTCCTGCTCAGCCTGCGTCCCTGATGCCGACCCCAGGCCACCAATGCACCACACCGCTGAGAGCACCTGGTCCCGTTCCTGGGAGCAAGCACCACCCCTGAAATGGCACACCTGGCGCGTTTGGGTGCAGACAGGGAAGACTCACTCCCAGCGCAGCGTGACTCTAAAACGGCGCTTCATTGAGATCTGGCCACTGCACTCCAAGCTGGGCGACAGAGTGAGACTCCATCTCAAATATTGAAAAAAAAAAATAGGTCGGGCGTGTTGGCTCAGGCCTGTAATCCCAGCACTTTGGGAGGCCGAGGCAGGCAGATCACTGGAGGCCAAGAGATTGCAACCAGCCTGGCCAACATGGTGAAATCCCCCGTCTTTACTAAAAATACAAAAAATTAGCTGGATGTGGTGGCAGGCGCCTGTAATCCCAGCTACTTGGGAGGCTGAGGCAGGAGAATTGCTTGAACCTGGGAGGCAGAGATTAAGCCACTGCACTCCAGCCTGAGCAATAGAGCAAGACTCCATCTCAAAAAAAAAAAAAGCAACTGCAGAGGCAAGAGCAGCAGAAGAGTCTGGGTCTGGGGCCCAGCACTGGAGAGTGGCGTCATCAGGGCAGGTGTCAGCCTCTGAATGACGGGCTGGTCAGCTGCCAGGGACCTGCTGAAAGGGGGAAGCAAGAGGCCGTCAAGAAACAGGCAGGTGCTGCACAACCCTTCACTGCAGGCACCCATTGGCCTCAGTGTGCTGAGGAGACCTGGCAGGTGGGGTCCGAGCCCTGAAGACAGCCTAACCTCAGAGAGGCGATGACACCGTCCCTGCCCGGCCAGCTGCCTGGTGCCTCTAGGGCTGCCACGCAGTGGTGTCTGGGCTGGGTTTAGGGGGCCTGCCTGAGTTCCCATCCAGCTCACCCCACGCCACACTGGCTGGGCAACCCCACCTGGGTCACTGAGCCACCGTGGGCCTCAATTTCCCCATCTTTAAAGTGGGGACAGCAGATGTCTCCACATCAGAGCATCACTGAGGGTGACCAAATGGGACGAAGCACACAGAGAGTTGCAGGACACTGCCTGGCACACACAAGGCCCCCATCGGTGATGCTGTGGTCACGGTCACTGTCCACACACAGCAGGTGTTTGTGGCCACCTGGTGACAGCACAGGATGGCCTATCCTGGGGGATAGTCCCTTGGCTCTCCCTGTTCTCGGCCGCATGGTTTCAGTACCATCAGCTGGACTCCAGCCCCAGGGGCAGCTCTTGTGCGTGGGCTGATGTCAACCACTGCTGTCTATCATCCTGGCCATAGGGACCCACTGGGGGATTGGCCTGTGAGCCAATAAGAGCCAATGAGATTTGAGGAAACGCTTCCTCTCTCCAGAGGAATCAATCACCAGAGGAGGCGCTCTCTTGTCCCCTGAATGACAGTAGCAGGTGGATCACGGGGAAGCCACTGTGTGGCACGAGGGAGTGACGGGAAACAGCTGGTGAGAGGCTCGGTGGGGAGCCACGTCCAGAAGGCAGAGCAGACAGGGCCAGAGACGCCTGCACCAAGCCTCGCCTGCAGCCTCGGGGCTCATCAGGTGTGTCCGTAATAAACTCCCTCAGTGGGATTAGCCAGGTGGAGCTGGGCTTTCCATTATGTGAAATGGAGTCTCGCTCTGTCACCCAGGCTGGAGCGTAGTGGCATAACCTCAGCTCGCTGCAACCTCTGTTTCCTGGGTTCACGCAATTCTCCTGCCTCAGCCTCCTGAGTAGCTGGGATTACAGGCTCAGGCCACCACGCCCAGCTAATTTTTGTTCTGTTTTTGGTTTCTGTTTTGTTTTGTTTTGTTTTTTTGAGACGAAGTTTCGCTCTTGTTGCCCAGGCTGGAGTGCAATGGTATGATCTGAGCCCATTGCAACCTCCGCCTCCCAGGTTCAAGGGATTATCTTGCCTCAGCCTCCTGAGTAGCTGGGATTACAGGCACCTGCCATCATAACTAGCTAATTTTTTTTTTTTTTTTTTTGTATTTTTGTACAGACAGGGTTTCACCATGTTGGCCAGGCTGGTCTTGAACTGACCTCAGGTGATCCACCCGCTTCGGCCTCCCAAAGTGCTGGGATTACAGGCATGAGCTACTGTGCCCGGCCGTAATTTTCGTATTTTTAGTACAGATGGGGTTTCACCATGTTGGCCAGCTAGTCTTGAACTCTGACCTCAGGTGATCCACCCACCTCAGCCTCCCAAAGTGCTGCGAGTACACGTGTAAGCCACTGTGCCTGGCCATAACCCAAAGATTTCTAATGGTTAAAATAATCAAACCTCAAATTAAGTTATTCCCTAACTATGAAAGTTGAAAATAAGCCAAGGTCATGGATGC
Organism: Chlorocebus sabaeus; assembly: GCF_047675955.1. NCBI lineage: Eukaryota > Metazoa > Chordata > Mammalia > Primates > Cercopithecidae > Chlorocebus > Chlorocebus sabaeus. The sequence goes on along the minus strand of NC_132919.1, from coordinate 77,893,751 downwards.
TCTAGCAGCTTCAACGACATAATCAGGCTCTGGCAGAAACAGAGAATCCTCAGGCTCTGGACTGCTGAGTCACAGCCCAGAACAGGAGGAGCCCACTGAGGCAGGCCCCTGACCACCCCCCACCTCCCACCGGCATGGAAGACGCAGGCCCCCTACTGCTTCTTTCCTTGATGTGGCAAAGGGCTCAGACCTTAGGAACAACTGCCAGCAGCCCTCCCCAGGGCCTGCCTTGCAGGAGGAGTGGCCAGCCAGGAATAAACAGCAGCAGCAGCACGAGGAGGTTGGGCAGAGCCCAGGGAGGCTAGAGGCAGGGGCCACGCCTTACTCCCTCTGCTCACAACATGGGGCTGCGGAAAAACTGCAGTAAACGCAGAGGCAGCTGCAGGAGACACCCTTGGAGGGACCATGATCCAGTTCCTGGAAGACCACTGCCCTCAAGCCAGCCCAGACCCTCTTTTCTGTAGAAACAAAACCGACCATCTGACATCATCGCACCTGCAGGCAGGGCTGAGGTCTCGGAGGAACAGCCCCAGGCTCACCCCTCTCAGCTGTTCCCGTGTGAACTGCCGCCTGGCCCTGAACTGGGGACCACTTACTTCTCGGTGAGGACTGGCCAAGTGCCCCGGTAGGGGCCCTGCGCTGCCGGTGCCTCCTGCTGTCTGCTTTTCCACTGAACAGTTTCATGGTCTTCTTTGACCCAGAATCTCCAACTATATAAACCATAGTGGTATTTATAATTTTAGCGGGGGGTGAGGCTTAGAAGTATTTACAGAATTTTATAAATATCCCCCTATATTTTCTAGACCTTTTACGATGCTGTTTTACGTTAAAATATTGAATCAGGCCAGGCACGGTGGCTCACACCTGTAATCCCAGCACTTTAAGAGGACAAGGCAGGTGGATCACCTGAGGTCAAGAGTTTGAGACCAGCCTGGCCAACGTGGCGAAACTCCATCTCTACTAAAAATACAAAAATTAGCCGGGCATGGTGGCGCATGCCTATAACCCCAGCTACTCTAGAGGCTGAGGCAGGAGAATCGCTTGAACCCGGGAGGCGGAGGTTGCAGGAAGCCGAGATCATGCCACTGCACTCCAGCCTGGGGGACAGAGGGAGAATCTGTCTCAAAAATAAATAAATAAAAAATAAAGTGCACAGGGGACGCTGTGGGTTATGTGCCGATGCCATGCCGTTTCATATCTAGGACTGGGCATCCTCAGATTTTGGTGTCCTCCGGGGTCCTGGAACCGATCCCCTGTGGGCAACAAGAGACCACTGTGTATTTCAGTGTGAGTACGAGATGAGTATGAGCGGGACATGTGTGTGTTGGGGGGTGTGTGAGTGATGTGAGTGGGGTATGTATGTGTTGGGGTGTGTGTGTGAGTGGGGTGTGTGTGTTGGAGGTGAATGGGGTGTGTGTGTGTGCTGGGGTGTGTGTGAGTGGTGTTAGTGGGGTATGTATCTGTGTTGAGGTGTGTGTGTTCGGGGTGAGTGGGTTGTGTGTGCGTGTGTTGGGGGTGTGAGTGGGATGTGTGTGTGTGGGGGTAAGTTGTGTGAGTGAGATATGTGTGTGGTGGGTATGTGAGTGGTGTCAGTGGGGTGTGTGTGTTGGGTGTGTGTGTTGGGGGTGTGTGAGTGGTGTGAGTGGGATGTGTGTGTTGGGGGTGTGAGTGGTGTGAGTGGGGTGTATGTGTGTTGTGAGTGGTGTGTGTGTGATGTGAGTGGGGGGTGTGTGTGGTGTGAGTGGGGTGTGTGTGTTGGGGGGTATGTGGGGGTTTGTGAGTGGGGTGAGTGGGGTGTTTGTGTGATGTGAGTGGGGTGTTTGTGTGATGTGAGTGGGGTGTGTGTGTTGGGGGTGTGTGAGTGGGGTGTGTGTATTGGGGGTGTGTGAGTGGGGTGTGTGTGTTGGGGGTGTGTGAGTGGTGTGAGTGGGGTGTGTGTGTTGGGGGGGTGTGTGGGGGTTTGTGAGTGGGATGAGTGGGGTGTGTGTGTGGTGTGAGTGGGGTGTGTGTGTTGGGGGGGTGTGTGGGGGTTTGTGTGTGGTGTGAGTGGGGTGTGTGAGTGGTGTGAGTGGGGTGAGTGGGGTGTGTGTGTTGGGGGTGTGTGAGTGGTGTGAGTGGGGTGTGTGTGTTGGGGGTGTGTGAGTGGTGTGAGTGGGGTGTGTGTGTTGGATGTGTGGGGGTTTGTGAGTGGGGTGAGTGGGGTGTGTGTGTTGGGGTGTGTGAGTGGTGTGAGTGGGGTGTGTGTGTTGGGGGTGTGTGGGGGTTTGTGAGTGGGGTGAGTGGGGTGTGTGTGTTGGGGGGTGTGTGTGTTGGGGGGTGTGAGTGGTGTGAGTGGGGTGTGTGTGTTGGGGGGTGTGTGTGTTGGGGGTGTGAGTGGTGTGAGTGGGGTGTGTGTTGGGGGTGTGTGAGTGGTGTGAGTGGGGTGTGTGTGTTCGGGGGGTGTGTGGGGGTTTGTGAGTGGGATGAGTGGGGTGTGTGTGTGATGTGAGTGGGGTGTGTGTGTGGTGTGAGTGGGGTGTGTGTGTTGGGGGTGTGAGTGGTGTGAGTGGGGTGTGAGTGGTGTGAGTGGGGTGTGTGTGTTGGGGGTGTGTGAGTGGTGTGAGTGGGGTGTGTGTGTTGGGTGTGTGTGTTGGGGGTGTGTGAGTGGGGTGTGTGTATTGGGGGTGTGTGAGTGGGGTGAGTGGGGTGTGTGTGTGGGGGTTTGTGAGTGGGATGAGTGGGGTGTGTGTGTGGTGTGAGTGGGGTGTGTGTGTTGGGGGGTGTGTGGGGGTTTGTGAGTGGGGTGAGTGGGGTGTGTATGTTGTACCCAAATGCTGAGCCCATGGTTCAGACACCCCACATTCCACACCCGTGTGTACACCGTGACCAACACGCTCCGGTCCGCACATGCCGTGCATCACTCCAGCTCACAACTCATGCTCCGTGCGCATCCCCAGGTTGTGCCTGTTACTCCACGGGAATGTTTCCACCCGTGTACGTTGACAGCTTTACTATAAATTTCCCATCCATTTCTCCTCCTTCTCACATCCGTTAAGCATCTTCTCCAATTAATAGTTTAAAATCTTTCTGTCAGCTTCCAAAACTACAAAACCAGGCTGGGGTGGTGGTTTATGCCTGTAATCCCTGCACTTTGGGAGGCTGAGGTGGGAGAATCGCTTGAGCCCAGGGGTTTGAGACCAGCCTGGGTAACACAGCAAGACCCCATCTCTACCAAAAATTTAAAAAATTAACTGGGCGTGGTGGTGCACGCCTGTAGTCCCAGCTACTCGGGAGGCTGAGGCACGAGGATTACTTGAGTCCAGGGAGTCAAGGCTGCAATGAGCTATGATTTTGCCACAGCACTCCAGCCTGGGACACAGGGCGAGACTCTATCTCAAAACAAAAACCAAAACCACCAAACCCATTCAGAGCTATACTACTGTTACACATTAATTAGTTGGTTAAGTTCCTGTGTCACTCTGGGTGACAGCAGACATCTCTGCAGTGCTAAACCTTCCATGTTCTCTCTGGGGAAGGCTCCACCTCTCTAGGGGCTTCACTGTCTGCTGAGCCCCAGAGCCTTCTCCTCGCCAGGCCTATGAATCCGTCCTTTATTTTACAAGCTGCTTCTCGTATTTTTGTTGCTATTGAGAATGAGCTCTCCACCCACACCGTGCCTTAGGTCTGGGTAAGTCCAGCCCCGTGTGGACGCTGCCTGCATTTTTCAAGAGCTGCAGGAGCGGGCTCACGGCCAAGCCCCAGGCCACAGAGGGAAAAGCACGCCTGCCTCGAACGTTTCTGCATACACCTGAGACCTAGGACCCACCGCAGGTGGTGGATGCTCAGTGAATCGCTGTTCAATGAACACGTGACCATCTGGATGGGCCGGGGGGGAGCGGCGCAGGGAAGGCGGGGAGGCTGTCGCCCTCTGTAAAACAGTAATAAACTTCACAAATATCACTCTTCAAGGTACGAAGCTCCCTTGCTTTTTTCCCCAAAAACAAAAGTTTCATTATATGTGTTAGCTAATCTCATTTTCGATATTATTAGTGAGTCCTGTAATACTTCTAAATGCTATAGAAAAAGTCAGGATTTTGCACAGGCACAGTGGCTCACGTCTGTAATCCCAGCACTTTGGAAGGCTGAGGCGGGTGGATAATTTGAGGCCAGGAGTTCAAGACTAGCCTGGCCAACATGGTGAAACCCCATCTCTACTAAAAATACACAAAAAAAGTAGCCGGACGTGGTGGCAGGCGCCTGTAGTCCCAGTTACTCAGGAGGGAGAGGCAGGAGAATCGCTTGAACCCGGGAGGCGGAGGTTGCAGTGAGCTGAGATCGTGCCACTGCACTCCAGCCTGGGCAACAGAGCGAGACTCTGTCTCAAAAAAAGAAAAGAAAGAAAGAAAAGAAAGAAAGAAAAGAAAAAGTCAGGATTTCAACTTCCAGAAACCAGAGACTAAACTGAGCAGGGTTTCCACTACACCCCCATGCGGCGAGCGCCATCCAAGACCTTGTGTTCAGGCAGAGGCCTGGTCCGGCCCCCGCCTGCCTGGGCCCGGCCCTCTCAGCCCCTCAGGCTCCCCTCCTGCTGTCTGTGGTGAAGCCTGTGTTGCCAGTGGACCTTTAGCCAGGTGACTGCAACCAGGTTAAGTTTCTCCAGGTGTCCAAGGGGACAGCTGCACGGAGTAAAAAGGCGAGTGGAAGGATGGGGGCCAGAAGGGCAAGCACAACAAAGCGGAAATTCACCGCTAGCAAAATGTCCTCAGAGTCACGAGAGCCAAGCCTGAATCAGCATTGCTCTGTCACAGCCCAAGGGTGACCTGAGAACGCCAGTCCTGGGCAGCCTTCCTCGGCTGGCAGGGACTCAAGGGCCGGAAGTGCGAGGTGGCTGTGCCGGCATGCACGGAGTGGGGCGGGGAGCGTTCTGCCCAACTGTTGACTCAGACTACCTGCTCACAGTCTGCAGAAGGCACGCCGGCGGCCTCAAGCGGGGCTGCGTCCTGCTTCCTTCTCTTGCGGGGTATGGCATGAGCAGCTTCCCACTCATCGGATATGAGGTCTACAGTAGCATCTACCAAAAACTCTGACGCAGCTCCCTGTTGAAACACGACCCCCCTTCAGACAGGGCAGGGCTGTGCACCCCACGCACAGCTCTAGCAGGCTCGCAAACACCCCACCTCAGGGGTCACCTCCTCTCAGAAAGGCCCAGGCAGGGACATCCACGTGTGGGCACTGACCAGCTCCCCAGCGCCCTCTGCATCCAGGGCCCACGGGCAGGAGGGTGTGGGGAGACCAAGCCGCAGCTCCTGCAGATGTGCAGGGCAAATCCACGTAAGAGAAGAACTGCCCACACCAGAGGTGGCACCCTGCCAGGCTCACAGCACCCTGCCAAGCTCCCAGCACCCTACCAGGCTCCTGGCGCCCCCGGGCCTCCACACGAATGCCTTGGCTTGTGCTCAGAGCACAGATGCACTGCAGAGACCGACCCAGAAGGTACAGGCAGGCCCGGGCATCCCAGGTCCAGCCAGGCCAGGCCTCCTGAACCCCTAGAGCCGGAGGCGGGCAGTCTGGCCCCGCAGCGGTCATGCTCATCCGGCACCTCCCTCCCACACCGGGCATCACCAGGAGACCTCACAGCAAGACGCCCAGCAGGAAGCTGAGGAAGGGAAGCTCCAGCAGGAGCTTCGAACCCAAATGGCCCCGCTGCAGTGGAGTGTCCTCCTCCCTCACCGCAGGAAGTACAACCCAGCAGCCAAGCCCAGCAGCCTCTGCAGAGGAAGAACCCACAAAGGGCACCCGGTTAGTCGGCAACCAGCGGCCACCAAGGGAGAGACCAAGTGGAGAACAGCTGTGCCAAGGGACGGGCACAGGCCCCTCTCTGCACCCTCTCCCTCTCCACCCACCCCATGACTGCGGGTGAAGACTGACCACCTGCCTCTGCTGCGGGGTGAGGCTGGCCACGCAGCTCGCTGGGGCCACCTCCCTTGGCTCCGGGCACCCTCCTCGCCATGGTTAGAAGGCAGCGTCTGTGCTTAGAGAACCGTTCTCTAGAACGCGTACACCGGTCTCAGCTTCAGAATTCAACAGGTTCCCCGTGGGATTGGGAAAATGCACAAAAGCCCCTGTAAGCTCGTCACCAGAGACACCCCATCGGCGTTCACCTGTGCCTTCACCCTGAACTTCTCTCATGTATGGATATGTGGATATTTAGCCTTTTTTTTTTTTTTTTTTTTTTGAGACAGAGTCTCACTGTCACCCAGGCTGGAGTGCAATGGCTCAATCTCGGCTCACTGCAACCTCTGCGTCCTGGGTTCAAGCAATTCCCCTGCCTCAACCTCCAGAGTAGCTGGGATTACAGGCAAGCACCAGCACACTCAGCTAATTTTTGTATTTTTAGTAGAGAGGGGGTTTCCCCATGTTGGTCAGGCTGGTCTCAAACTCCTAACCTCAAGTGATCCACGTGCCTCAGCCTCCCAAAGTGCTGGGATTACAGGTGAGAAGCCACCACCCCCGGCCCTAGTTCCCATTTTCTTCACCCCAGAAGGAAACCCCACAGCCATGACTCCCGACTCCCCACTCCTCCCAGCCAACCACTAATCTGTGTTCTGTCTCCATGGCTGAGTCTATCATGGATATTTCGCATCAATGGAATCATACATGGCCTCTTGTATCTGGCTTCTTTCATTTAGCGTGTTTTTGAGGTCCATCCACACTGCAGCACACATCCATATCGTATTCTTTTTTTTTTTTTTTTGAGACTGAGTCTCGCTCTGTTGACAGGCCGGAACGAAGTGGTGCGATCTCGGTTCACTGCAACCTCCACCTCCCAGGTTCAAGCGATTCTCCTGCCTCAGCCTCCTGAGTAGCTGGGACTACAGGCATGCGCCCCCAAGCCCACCTAAATTTTTTTTGTATTTTTAGTAGAGACGGGGTTTCACCATGTTGGCCAGGATGTTCTCGATCTCCTGACCTCATGATCCACCCACCTCAGCCTCCCAAAGGGCTGGGATGACAGGCATGAGCCACCGTGCCCAGCCTAGGATAATTTTATGTGTAACTTTTAGATCAACTGCCTTGCTGTTTCCTTAGTGGCTGCAGCATCTGACATTCCCACCAACACTGTACAATACTTCCAATTTCTCCACATCCTCATCAACATTTCTTACTTTCCTTCCTTCCTTCTCTCTCTCTCTCTCTCTCTCTCTCTTTGAGGCAGGATCTCACAGTCACCCAGTGAGCCACTGCGCCCGGCCTCTTTTTTTGTTCCCTTGTTCATGTTGGTTTTCTCTTGTTCAAGATTCCCTAGTAAATGTCTTCATTCTCTTCACATCTTCAGTGTCAACTCTACATTTTACAAATTCAAGCAGATTCCACTAATAAAAAATTTTAAAACATTAAAAAATAAATAAAAAATAGGCCGGGCACGGTGGCTCACACCTCTAATCCCAGCATTTTGGGAGGCTGAGGCACTCTTCTCAAAAATAAATAAATAAATAAATAAATAAATAAAACAAAGAATAAAAGTAAATAAATGATAAAGTCTCTGTTCCTTTAGCTTGTTGCCAATTAGTGGTTTGATAGTGATTTCCTTAAACACCTACAGCCAAAACATGGGGAAAAAAAAAAAACTGGCCAGGTGCGGTGGCTCACACCTGTAATCCCAGCACTTTGGGAGGCCGAGGTGGGTGGATCACAAGGTCAGGAGATCGAGACCATCCTGGCTAACATGGTGAAACCCCGTCTCTACTAAAAATACAAAAAATTAGCAGTGCGTGGTGGCTCACGCCTGTAGTCCCAGCTACTCGGGAGGCTGAGGTAGGAGAATCGCTTGAACCCGGGAGGCGGAGCTTGCAGTGAGCTGAGATTCCGCCACTGCACTCCAGCCTGGGAGACAGAGCAAGACTCCGTCTCAAAAAAAAAAAAATACTCTCTCAGTCTTTGTAGACTGGCCCTGAGTTGGGGCACCCCTCCCACACTTAGCCTTCCTTCTGGCCTGCCCTGAGGTCTTCTCAGGTCTTTTTTGAGCACCTGTCCTGCTTGAGCATTTGTGTGGCTTTCTAGATTCCTCATTATTCATAGGAACTTTTCAAAATTTTACTCCCCTGAGTAACTCAATTCTTAGCTTTTCTCTCTCTTTAGACGGGTTTATTGTTTGCCCCAGATGGCAAACGGTTTATTCATTTGTCTTCAATGTTTTCAAGGAACACCATCCACATTGCCACTTCTCCACTCCGACGGAGTTCCAAATTAGGTATAAAAAAGGAGTTACCCAAACTTTCTGCATCCCATGTGGTCCAGGCTTGGGGGTGGCCTTGGCCAGTCTGAAAGGGATTACTCTCCAAGGGAGAGACACAAGCACACACACACCGCACTCACACACACCCCAACACACACACATATCCCACTCACCCCACTCACACACACCCCAACACACACATATCCCACTCACCCCATTCACACATACCCCAACACACACCCCCAACACACACACACCCCACCCACACGTACCCCAACACACACATATCCCACTCTCCCCACTCACACACACCCCAACACACACCCCCAACACACACACCCCCCAAAATACACACACCCCACGCACACACACCCCACCCACATGCACCCCAACACACACATATCCCACTCACCCCACTCACACACACCCCAACACACACACATATCCCACTCACCCCACTCACACACACCCCAACACACACCCCCAACACACACACACCCCAAAACACACCCCACTCACACACACCCCAACACACACCCCACTCACACACACCCCACTCACACACACCCCAACACACACCCCCAACACACACACACCCCACTCACACACACCCCAACACACACCAACACACACCCCCAACACACACACACCCCAACACACACCCCCAACACTCACACACCCCACTCACACACACCCCAACACACACCCCCAACACACACACACCTCACTCACACACACCGCACCCACACGCACCCCAACACACACATATCCCACTCTCCCCACTCACACACACCCCAACACACACCCCCAACACACACACCCCAACACACACACACCCCACTCACACACACCCCCAACACACACACATATCCCACTCACCCCACTCACACACACCCCAACACACACATATCCCACTCACCCCATTCACACACACCCCAACACACACCCCCAACATACACACACCCCAACATACACACACCCCCAACACACACACACCGCACTCACACACACCCCAACACACACACATCCCACTCACCCCACTCACACATACCCCAACACACACCCCCAACACACACACACCCCACTCACACACACCCCACTCACACACACCCCACTCACACGCACCCCAACACACACCCCCAACACACACACACCCCACTCACACACCCCACTCACACACACCCCAACACACACCCCCAACACACACACACCCCACTCACACACACCCCACTCACACACACCCCAACACACACCCCCAACACACACACACCCCACTCACACACACCCCAACACACACCCCACTCACACACACCCCAACACACACACACCCCACTCACACACACCCCAACACACACATATCCCACTCACCCCACTCACACACACCCCACTCACACACACCCCAACACACACATATCCCACTCACCCCACTCACACACACCCCACTCACACGCACCCCAACACACACACACCCCACTCACACACACCCCACTCACACGCACCCCAACACACACACCCCACTCACACACACCCCCAACACACACACACCCCACTCACACGCACCCCAACACACACACACCCCACTCACACGCACCCCAACACACACACACCCCACTCACACACACCCCACTCACACGCACCCCAACACACACCCCCAACACACACCCCCAACACACACACCCCAACACACACCCCCAACACACACACACCCCACTCACACACACCCCAACACACACACACCCCACTCACATACCCCAACACACATACCCCAACATACACACAGCCCCCAAGACACACACAGCCCACTCACACACCCCAACACACACACATCCCACTCATCCCACTCACACACTCCCAACACACACACCCCAACACACACACACATCCCACTCACACACCCAACTCACATACTCCAACACACACCCCAACACACACACCAACATACACACACCCCACTCACACACCCCAACACACACACCCCACTCACATCACTCACCCCCAACACATACACACCCCCAACACACACACATTCCACTCACACCGCTCACACACCCCCAACACACACATTCCACTCACACCCCCCCAACACTCACCCCACTCACACCCCACAGACCACAGCACTGCAGCTGCATCACTTCCCACCACAGCCCAATCATGGAGTGCCACCTACAAGGAACAACAGACAGAAAGCCAACCCCAGCGCCGACACAGAAAGACAGCTTAGCTTCCCTTCTCCGTGCCCAGCAAGAAACCTGGGAGCTGACACTGCCCTCTGGGTCTTCCCAGGCTGCGCTAGAGCCCAGGAGAAAGGTTCTCTTCCAACCATTCTCCTTGAACATAACCAGGACGCTCCCCTCGAAAGCCTCCCCTAAGGCCGGGCGCGGTGGCTCAAGCCTGTAATCCCAGCACTTTGGGAGGCCGAGACGGGCGGATCACGAGGTCAGGAGTTCGAGACCATCCTGGCTAACATGGTGAAACCCCGTCTCTACTAAAAAATACAAAAAAAGCTAGCCGGGCGAGGTGGCTGGTGCCTGTAGTCCCAGCTACTCGGGAGGCTGAGGCAGGAGAATGGCGTAAACCCGGGAGGCAGAGCTTGCAGTGAGCTGAGATCCAGCCACTGCACTCCAGCTTGGGCGACAGAGCAAGACTCCGTCTCAAAAAAAAAAAAAAAAAGAAAGCCTCCCCTAGCGGCTCCAACTGGGGATCTTACCAAGGACGCATTCTCTTGGTGTCTAACACGCCTAAGGGGTTGTTGGAGGCCATAGGGAGCCGAATGATGGCTCAGCCACACCCTTCCAAGAAAGGCAACCTGCCACCCAGCACATTTCCAGAGCACCCGCCCCACACCCAAAGCTTCAAAGCCCCTCTGGGCATGTGTCCTCAATGCAGAGGCCTACAGAAGCCCAAGACATGCACCCAGCAATGCTCAGTCCCTGCCCTGAAGCTGCAAGGCACCTCTGAGCTTGCACCCTCAATGCAAAGAGACCCACAGAAGCTTGGGACACAGATACACACAGCAGAAGCTCAGGCCCCACTCCCAGTCACAGCTTCTGGGAGACACATGCGTATTGGGTCTGGTAGAAAGAGAAAGAAGGTGGAGGCCGGGCACAGTGGCTCATGCCTGTAATCCCAGCACTTTGGGAGGCTGAGGTGGGTGGATCACCTGAGGTCAGGAGTTTGAGACCAGCCTCACCAACATGGTGAAACCCTGTCTCTACTAAGTACAAAAAATTAGCTGGGCATGGTGGTGCATGCCTGTAGTCCCAGCTACTTGGGAGGCTGAGGCAGGAGAATCGCTTGAACCCCAGAGGTAGAGGCTGCAGTGAGCTGAGATCGCACCACTGAACTCCAGCCTGGGTGACAAGAGTGTAACTCTGTCTCAAAAAAAAAAAAAAAAAAAAAGAAAAGAAAAAGAAGGTGGAGGCCCCAAGGGGTCTGGAACCCATAGACTCCAGCCAGAGACAAATCAGGTGCAGAAGGGGCGGCTCTGCTGCTGCCCTGTGGGCAGGTTCAATGGGCTGGGCTGTGGTGGCATTTTCGGGGGCCAGCTGGGCAGCTGTGCAGTGAGATTATCCTGGGCAGAGTGAGCAGGGGGGAGCCAGGGGCGGTGCACTCACTTCTTGGACGGTCCAGGAGGCATCGGAACCGGGCTCGTCGGGGTTTTCTTGCCAACTGTCTGAGCCCGAGGACAAGCACGGGCCCCCTTCCTCCTCCAGCTCCTGCCCACACTCCATTTCGCCCTCCGGGGCTGATGCCATTGTGGAGTTATTGTTCTCAGAATCTGTAAGGGCAGACGAAGGAAGGGTCAAACCTCAGAGAGAAGCAAGTGAATATTAGGAAGGAAAAACTGGCATCCTTCCCGCAAGTGTAGAGAGATTCACCCTGCTCTCCCTCCAAGGTCCTGCACTGGACCTGCTGATGTGAGCAGGGTAGGGGTTCTGCTCCAGGTGGGGAGGAGGAAACCAGGGACCCCAGTCTCAGCACAACAAGGGGTGAATCAGACAGAAAGACCACACTGTCCTAGCATCCAGCCCCTCCCTCCCAATGTCCAGATCAGTGGATTCACCTGACTCTGTACTAGGATGTCAGCACACCTCGGGCACCTCTAAAACAGAGCCTGTTATGCTTTCCTCCCCTACTGTAGACATTCCTCCTGTCTTCCCCAGGGTGGGCACTCTCCCAGCGGTGGCCCAGCGGTCTCCCACTGCTTCCCTTGTCCTGGCACTAAGGCATCTGCCTGCCCAGCTGCTCTGCCTCCAGATTCTCACCCATGCACAGCTGCCACGCAGACAGCAGGGAGCACCCACTCCGCCGGCCCCGCACTCACTCTAGCCTTCGCTGTGGTGTAGACGTGCCTTGTCCATCCCCACCAAAACTCATGTTGACATCTGATCCCCAGTGTGCCAGTGCTGGGAGGCAGGGCCGGGGGAGGTCTGCGGGTCATGAGGGCGAATCCCTCACGAATGGCTTGATGCCGTTTGTGGTCATGGGTTCTCACTCTCTCGAGAGACTGGTTTACTCCCCTTGGGAATGGATTAGCACCTGCCAGAGTGGGTTGTTACGAAGCCAAGACGCCCCATCAGGCTTCGTCAGCATCCCCGTCGGCCTACTCTGCCATGTTGTGACACGGCACAAAAGCCCTCACCAGAAGCCAGGGCCAGGTCCTGAACTTCTCAGTCTGCAGAACTGTGAGCTAAATAAACCTCTTTTTTCTTTTTTAATTTAATTTTATTATTTTTTTTTGAGACAGAGTCTTGCTCTGTCACCCAGGCTGGAGTGCAGTGGCGCAATCTCAGCTCACTGCAACCTCTGCCTCCTGGGTTCAAGTGATTCTCCTGCCTCAGCCTCCCGAGTAGCTGGGATTACAGGTACACGCCACCACACCTAGCTAAGTTTTGTATTTTTAGTAGACATGGGTTTTCACCATATTGGCCAGGATGGTTTTTCTCTTTTTTTTTTTTTTTTTTTTTTTTTGAGATGGAGTCTCACCCGTCACCCAGGCTGGAGTGCAATGGTGTGATCTCAGCTCACCGCAACCTCCGTCTCCTGGGTTCAAGCAATTCTTGTGCCTCAGGCTCCCAAGAAGCTGGGATTACGGGCATGAGCCACCACGCCCAGCTAATTTTTGCATTTTTAGTAGAGACAGGGTTTCACCACGTTGGCCAGGCTGGTCTCGAACTCCTAACCTCAGGTGATCCACCCACCTCAGCCTCCCAAAGTGCTGGAGGCACTTTTAATTTCTTTCAAAAACGTTTCCTTTGCATTTACAGCTTGGCTAACCATTTGGTGCAAGAGGCCTAGCTATCAGCCTATCTCGGCTTTCAACATGCCTTCCTCAAGAAGTTTAATCATGTCTAACTCTTGATTTAAAGTGAGAGGCATGAGGCCAGGTGCGGTGTGGGTGGCTCACACCTGTAATCCTAGCACTTTGAGAGGCCAAGGTGGGCGGATCACTTGAGGTCAGGAGTTTGAGACCAACCTGGCCAACATGGTGAAATGCCGTCTCTACTAAAAATATAAAAAATAGCTGAGGGTGGTGCTTCACGCCTGTAATCCCAGCTACTTTGGAGGTTGAGGCAGGAACATCGCTTGAACCTGGGAGATGGAGGTTGCAGTGAGCTGAAATGGCACCACTGCACTCCAGCCTGGGTGACAGAGCAAGACTCTGTCTCAAAACAATGAAATACAATTTAAAAAAATAAAGTGAGAGGCGTGAGACTCTTCTTTTCACTTAGAAGCCACTGTAAGGCTGTTTTTTTCTTTTCTTTTCTTTTGAGACAGGGTCTCACTCTGTCACCCAGGCTGGAGTGTAGTGGGACAATCGTGGCTTACTGCAGCCTCGACTTCCCAGGCTCAAGTGATCCTCCTGCTCCGGCTAATTCTTGTATTTTTTTTTTTTTTTTTTGAGATGGGGCTTCACCATGTTGCCTAGGCTGGTCTCAAACTCCGGGTCTCAAGCTATCTACTCACCTCGGCGTCCCAAAGTACTGGGATTACCGGCGTGAGCCATGATGCCTAGCAAGGTGGGCCACCTTTTGATCTACCTTTTGATCCATGTTTCAGCAACCAAACAAAGACTCAGAGCCCTTCCTAACTCTACCAGCTGCAACATGAAATGCATAATCTCTGCCAGTGGGCCCACACTAACAAACTCAGCCTGATCCAACTTTATATCATTTGGAACTCAATGTCTCCAGCCTGGCCAGGGGCTTCCCACGTCCCCATCCCAACTTCAAGGATCCCATCCTTTGCCACCCAATGTCCTCACTTTTTTTTTCTTTTTATACAGAGATAGAGTCTTTCTACATTGCCCAGGCTGGTCTCAAACTCCCAGGCTCAAGTGATCCTTCCACCTCGGCCTGTAAAAATGCTGCGGTTATCAAGTGATCCTTCCACCTCGGCCTGTAAAAATGCTGCGGTTATAGTTGTGAACTGCAGCATCTGGCTTAAGTGCCCCCGCTTTAACAGTAGACACCCTGCATGGCTGAGAGCTCAGCTTTCGTTGTAACTCAGTTAATCGCATGAGAGCTGGTGCTCAATTTTCTACAATTTCAACCCTACAGGAGAGAAGATTCTGACCCAGGGCACGCTAACAAACTCTCAGATCATTTATGCAGAGCTGCAGCCCAGACATCGAATCCCTGAGTTCATCCTTTTCACCACTTTCTCAGCGATGCTGGGGGCAACCAGCCAGCATCATTGCATTTCTTGGTTTTTGATAAATGTTCAAAAGCATCATGTAGAGAGTCACCAAATTCCTGGCCTCTTACGAGTGGTGAGTTAGGAGTCTCAAGTGCATTTGCTTTGCATGCCTCTAGAAACAGTTCATGCTGCGAACTACCAGTGCTCGCAGCACTATTATTAATAGAAGTGGAGCCCTTAGGCCGCACGGTGGCTCACACCTGTAATCCCAGCACTTTGCAAGACCGAGGCAGGTGGATCACGTGAGGTCAAGAGTTCGAGACCAGCCTGGCCAACACGGTGAAACCCCGTCTCTACTAAAAATACAAAAATTAGCCAGGTGTGGTGGTGGGTGCCTGTAGTTCCAGCTACTTGGGAGGCTGAGGCAGAAGAATCACTAGAACCTGGGAGGCAGAGGTTGCAGTGAGCCAAGATCATGCCACTGCACTCCAGCCAGAGCAACAAGAGCAAAAAAACTCCCTCTAAAAACAAAAAAAGGCGGAAGGACTGGGGTTCACACCCTGACCCCTAAACTTGAAGGACAACATCGGAGAGACCCCGTGGCAAGCAGCTGGGCAAAGACTGAAAGAGGGGAAGGGTGGTGCAAAGGTCTTACGGTAGAAGCACACCTAGTGTATCCAGGAGGCGGTGGGCTCTGGGGGCAGGAGAGGGAGCCAAGAGGAATGGTGTGGGCAGCCGTCTATGTAGGACCTTGTGGCCACCATCAGGGCTCCTGCTGCTCCTGAGTTACAGTGGTGGTGGAGGCGAATCTTGGAAGGGGTCTGTGGTTTGACTGTCTGCTGTGCTGAGCATAAGCAGGAAGGCAGCGTGGAGGCAGGGAGACCAGCAGGGCCCTCTGCATGTGGGGCATGGAGGAAGGAGAGGGCCCAAGGGTGGTGGGTCTGACAGAAGGCCCAAGGGTGGTGGGTCCGACAGGTGGAATACGGAGGTGCCCTCATCATTGGAGGTAGGGCTGGGCTTTGGACACAGAAAGGCTGAATGTCTGGGGCTGCCAGTTATAGGGTTGGTATTTAAAGCCTTAAGGAGGGGAACCAGTCTGAGGCCCCAGAAGCCAACAAAATTGAGGATGGACTCAAGACGGTCAGCAGGCAAGGCCCGCCTGACACTGCCCTGCTCCTGCCTCTCCACCGGCCTCCCGAGTCAGGGAGGTACCTGGGCAGGTCCTGGGGCCCCCTCACGGCCCTTCAAAAATGAACCCAGGCAGAGGTCTCAACCCCTGCAAAGCCTCGAACTCTGCTTCCCTGCAGCATCCTCTGAAACCCTCTACCAAGCCTTCAGCTCAGCCCGACACCTCTCGTTCCCGGGGGGAGGAAGAACCGGGAGCTCTCCAGGAAATGAAACTGAAACTTTTCAAAAGCACCAGGAACCCCTAGCAAAGACACCGACAAAACTTCTTGAGAGTTCTGTAGCCACAGAGGATCTCGGCCCCACCTGGGCTGCCTGCTGCCCAGGGTTTTCATTTCCTGGAAGGGAGGTGAGACATCTCCAGGGGTCCCCACTGCCCCAGCCTCCACCAGCACCCCGGGACCTCACCTGCTATGGGGGCTGCAGGAGGCAGCCTCTCTCCGCACTGGCTGCAGAACCTGGGGGCTTCCTCCTTGGAGACATGATGGCACGAAGGACACTCCATGCGTCCTGCTGGGACGACTCAAAACCAGCGCTGGTGCCCTGCAGATCTAGAAGCAAGAGCAGGAGTTGCTGGCAGCCCGCTATATACCAGCCTCCTGTCACGTGACCACAGCTTCGGTTTCATTTTCTGGGAAAGTGAAATCACAGCAGCCCAGCTGGTCCCCTGGTTAATCGAAACCCAACAGCAGCAGAGGCCAAGCCCAGCCCCTCCCCGCTCTCTGCTGCCCTCTTGGCTCTCAAGCTTTTGCAGTCTCTGCCCTGGTCCCTCACTCAGTCAGCCCAGAACCATTCCTGCTGCTGAGGACAGGGTTTGGGCCAGGTGGGGATAGGGGATGCTCCAGACAGGCTGGGGCAGCCACGTGCTGTTCGGCAGGGTACCACGGCCTGCCCTGGGCAAGGTGCTCAGCCTCCTGGTGCTTCACCCTCCTCATCCTCTAGAGGACTAGAGCACCTGCCCCACAAGTGATGGGGCCTAAGCAGGCAGCCCAGAGCTACTGGGCTGGCAGTCACATTCCTAGTAATGGGGGGAGGCTGCCGTCCACGAAGCTCCCCACTCTGCACTGACCACCTGCCCTTAGAACAGCCTCTGTGGTGATGGCATCAAACCAAGGTGATGGTCACAGCGAGTCCAGATCAAGACTCAGGCCAGCATCCCCGGCCTCCAGGGTCACTTCTCGCATCCAGGGTGAGAGTGGAGATGGCATTTGGGCTCTTGGCCACCTAATAGTGGAGGACCTGACTCTCTCTCTCCCCAGTAAGAGGCCCCAGGGCACACTGGCCCACCCACCCCCTTCTTCTGATGGCTTCGAACCAAAGAACTCCACTGGGGCAGTGGGCGGAGCGGCAGCTGAGTGGTGCCTTCAGCAGCAGGAGGATACTCAGGCCCCCTCCCTGCCCTGGCCCTGCCCTCTCCTCCCACTGGGTCTCCATCACAGGGTGGGCTGATTCAGGCCGGGCCTGAACGAGGGACGGAGGCACTGGGTGTTGGTTCCCTGGCTTCACCTGTGTGGGAGACTAATCTATGCCACTCCAAAACAGACTCTGTGGTCAATTTTGAGATGGCTATTCAGAGAAACCACATAGTCAGGAGCAGTTCTGGGAAGCTGTCCTTTTGTAAAAGGCTATAAAGGAAATCCACATCACGAAACAGCAGACTGGAGCAGAAGCTCTCTCTGAGGCCCCATTATTTGCCTAGAGGGATCTCAGACCGGTCCCAGGGACACACAAGAGGAGTGCCTGCGGCCTCACCAGTTCCTCTGAGAGCAGCTCCCAGATCACTTGAGTGATTATCTGCACAAAACAGCCCTGTACACCTCCCCTCTCCAGCCCCAAGCTCCCGTCCCAATGCCATAAATAAAACATCAATCATCTGTCGTCTTCAGTCTTCTCTTTGATGAGGTTCCCAATAAGTGTATGGGACAATTTGCATCTCTTTTCTCCAGGTCTGCTGCCCTTTTATTCCAGAGACTAAAATTACCTCTCCTTCAGAGTAGAAGGAAAGTTTAAAACTCCCCTTCCCCTGCCACAGCCAAGCCCTGGCCCTCCACACTCCACCTGAAGCAACCACCACTGGGCGCTCCCTCCCTCAAACACCTTCGATGACTCCCCACCACCCAGGCCTCTTTCTTTCCACCCAAAGTGCTTCCTTCTCCAGTGCTACACTGGGGAACCATAGACCAGAAAACTCGAAAAATCCTCCATAAAGCATCTTTTTTGTTTTTTGTTTTTTGTTTTTTTTTTTAACAGTTTCACTCGTCACCCAGGCTGGAGTACAGTGGGCAATCTCAAATCACTGCAACCTCTGCCTCCAGGTTCTAGCGATTCTCCCGCCTCAGTCTCCCCAGTAGGTGGAATTACAGCCATGCGCCACCACACCTGGCTAATTTTTTGTGTTTTCAGTGGAGAAGGGGTTTCAGGTTGGCCAGGCTGGTCTGGAACTCCTGACCTCAGGTGATCCGTCCGCCTTGGCTTCCCAAAGTTTTGGTATTACAAGCACGAGCCACCGCGCCCAGCCCCCTAAAGCATCTAATTGTTCCATCTGCCCTAGGGGCCGAAAGACACAAGAGAGCGCCCCAGGCACCCAACACTGCTGCATTCAATACGCTTCCTGTCTTTTCACTGCCATTTTTCCCCAAGCACAGACACTGCCACCCAAATCAAAGCCCATCCCCCCAACCACAACCAAAGTCAACAAAGTGGGGGCAGGGAAAGGTCACCACCATGTTTGCACAGCTCCTTCCCCTTCCGGCCTAGACTCCCCCAGGACCCGGCCCACCGGCTTGCAGGCAGCCATCAGGGAGGGGTGCCCACCCCGGCCTTGAACCCTGCGCTCGGGCGACTTCGCCAAGTCGGGAGGACACTGCGCGGTGCGGTCCGGAAGGGGCGATGCCTCCCTCGTAAAAGTTAGGAATCTGTTTTTGCAACTTCACTTTTCCGTTGTTGCAATTCGTGCAGGCGCAGGATTCCCGGGCGAAGCTGCAGGCCCCGGTCCGGCTGTCCCCGTCCACTACCCGCCCATGCCCCGGCCACTTCCCGGGGGCAGCACTGCCGGGGCGCAAAGGCTCCTCCGTGCCCCGGGATGGGCGGGTCGGGGGCGCTCTGCGCTCCGGGGATGTCGCCGGGGTCCCATGGGTGCCCGCTGCCCCCACCCCGGCCCCTCCCGCAGCCGGGAAACAGGGTCGGTGGGCGCCGCGGCGGGGCTGGACCAGGCACCCCGGCGGCGAAACCGAAACTTGGAGCCGGCAGGAAGAGGCGGCCGGGAGGGGCATCCGGACGCAGGCGCCGCTCCCCGGGACCGGGTCAGCCCGCCCACCCGCGGGGCCCACTGCACCCTAGCCCGCTCCCCGCCCCGGGAGACTCTCCGCGTCCGCTCGCACCTGCGGCCCCCGAGCTCGCCGCCTGCCGCGCGCTGTCGCCCCTCGGGTCACGGGGCCCTGGGCCCGCCCTGCCCGCCGCCGCTGGACCCGCGCAGGCGTGTGCGGAATTCCCCGCCGGTGGCGCCTCCCAGTGACTCCGCGCCCCCAGCCCCCGGGAGGCGCCTTGGGCCGCTGCGCGCCGGGGACAGGAGCGGGAGGGGCCTCGGTTCCCGCCAGGCGTGGGGCGCATGCGGGTCTCCCGGAAGCCCAGACCCCGGGCGGGCCTGAGCAGTGGAGTGGGGCCGGACAGGTGCGCCCCCGGCCCCGGCGCCCAGCACCTCGGACAGTGTCCGCGGCCCGGCAGAGCGGGCGGCCAGCCTGGAAGCCGCCCACAGGGCGCCCGGCGGGTGCAGGGGAGGTCGTCAGCGCGCCGCGTGGGGGCCTTTGCGGATTAAGGGACCTCCGCGACCCCGCGCAGAGCGCTCTGTCACTGATGACGGAGGGGCCACACCGGCCCGCGCCATCCCCCGTACCTCAGTTTCCCCATCTGTGAGGCTCACGGTGTAACCAGGGACCTCCGTTTTAAAATCGCCCACTTTCTTTTTCTTCCTTCCCCTCTCACCCCTTCATCCCGTCCCTCTCTGGACACTGCACCTCTCTGCGCATTCCAGAGGGGATCCTCATCCTGAAACAATTTCCGGCGCGGAGCCCCAGCTGAATCCTCCTGCTTAGGGGGGGTTGCCAACAATTAGTCCAACATCCTCGCCAGCCACCCCTCCTAACCGACAATTGCCCACGACAGCCACGGGAACAAGACACACAGACCCTGCCCCTACCCCACTCCCCACGGCGCCCATGGCAAGTTTCCCTAGAAGAACCCGATGGCAGCCTGGGCAACATAGAGAGACCCCATCTCTACAAAAAATCATTTAAAAAAATTAGCTGGCCGTGGTGGTGCACCTGTAGAGGCTGAGGCAAGAGGATCGTTTGAGCTCCAGGCTGCAGTGAGCCGTGATCATACCACCGCACTCCAGCCTGGACGACAAAGTGAGATCTTGCCTCAAAAATGAACACACACAAAAACCTGAGGGTAAATTTTTAATTTTAAGATGGCATTTTTTATTTGTTTGTTTGTTTGTTTTTTGGAGATATTGTCTCGCTCTATACTCCAGGCTAGAGTGCAGTGGTGCGATCTTGGCTCACTGCAACCTCCACCTCCCAGTTCAAGTGATTCTCATGCCTCAGCCTCCAGTAGCTGGGATTACAAGCACCCGCCACCACGCCTGGCTCATTTTTGTAATTTTAGTAGAGACGGGGTTTCTCCATGTTGGCCAGGCTGGTCTCAGACTCCTGACCTCAGGTGATCCACCTGCCTTGGCCTCCCAAAGTGCTGGAATTACAGGCATGAGCCACCGCACCCAGCCAAGGTGACACTTTAGAACGCTAGTTGGGCATCTTCTCACTTTACTGGGTCTCCGATTAAAACCTGCGTTTTCCTCCCACCAATCCTGACCTGCACCACTGCACTCCAGCCTGGGCGAAAGAATGAGACTTTGTCTCTAAATAGTTCATTTCAACTGTTTCTTTTGACTTTTTCAATATGACTAGTCGAAATGTTTAAATGACTTGCATGGCTCACATTGGTGGCTTGCATGATTTTTCTGTGGGACAGTGCTGTCTCCGTGATCACAGTCTGTCTCTACCAGCTGCTGCAGCAGGTACAGGTAAGCCCTTGGAGCTTTGCCTCTTACTCATGTAACAGTTCTGGGCTGGAGTGCTGCTCAGCAGGGTGCCCTCCTCCGCTCTACCATTTTCACCCCATGGCTTTGGAGGGCACCCAAAGAATCACCTCCATCCCGGGCAGCAGAAAGCGGGAAGGAGCCTGGAGGGGGAGGTTGTTATTGGCTGGGCTTAGAAATGGCACACACGCTTCTCACACTTCATGTGCTGTGTATGTTTGCCAGGCTGTTGAGACATAGGACCCCAGACCAGAGGGGTTAAACATGTGGATGAAAAGAGTCCAACTCTGTAAAATATTTGAAGAGATTTATTCTGAGCCAAATATGAGTGGCCATGGTTTCACTTACGTCCGTGTGAAGAGACCATCAAACAGACTTTGTGTGAGCAATAAAGCTTTTTAATTACCTGGGTGCAGCCAGCAGGAGTCTGAAAAGACAGTCAGTGAAGGGAGATAGGGGTGGGGCCGTTTTACCGGATTTGGGTAGGTAGTTGAAAATTATGGTCAAAGGGGGTGTTCTCTGGCGGGCAGGGGCGGGGTCACAAGGTGCTCAGTGAGCCAGGATGAGCCAGGAGAAGGAATTTCACAAGGTAATGTCATCAGTTAAGGCAGGAACAGGCCATTTTCACTTCTTTGGTGATTCTTCAGTTACTTCAGGCCATCTGGATGTATACGTGAAGGTCACAGGGGATAAGATGGCTTAGCCTGGGCTCGGAGGCCTGACCCATAGCCTGTGGCACAGCCCTCAGGCAGTCCTGACAACATGTGCCCAAGGTGGTTAGGTGCAGCTTGGTGTGTACATTTTAGGGAAGCATGAGACATCGATCAAATGCATTTGAGAAATACACTGATTTGGTCCAGAAAGGCAGGAAAATTTGAAGTGGTAGGGGCAGGAGACTTCCAGGCTGTAGGTAAATTGAAACATTTTCTGGTTTACAATTGGTTGAGTTTATCTAAAGACCCGGGATTAATAGCAAGGAAATGTTCAGGTTAAGATAAAACACTGTGGAGACCAAAGTTTTTTTGAAGTCTCATAGTGCCAGCGTTTAGAGACAAATAGATGACAAATGTAATGTTTCCTATTGAAACCTTTAAAAGGTGCGAGAGTCTCAGTTAATCTCTTCAGGATTCAGAGGGCCTGGACGAAAAAGATGTAGCAATGTTCACAGAGATTCTTTACAGATGCAAATTTTCCCCCACAAAGGACAGCTTTGCAGGGCCATTTCAAAATATGGTAAAGAAACATGTTTCGGGGTAAAACATTTTGATTTTCTTCTTTGTCACGTAATGTTATGCCAGAGTCAGATTGGAACGTAAGTCCCGAGGCTGCCTCCTTTGGAGAGGCTAGTCAGAAACTCGAAAGAATGCTCCCGTTTGTCTCTCACTTGTGACCTGGAAGACTTTCCAAAGTTGTTCGGCCTTTCCAGTGTGCATCTTACATAGATTGAGGTCTCATGTCTCCCTAAAATGTATAAAACCAAGCTGTGCCCTGACCACCTTGGACACATGTTGGCAGGACCTCTTGGGGCTGTGTCACGGGCAGGTGTCCTCAACCTTGGCCAAATAAACTTTCTAAATTAACTGAGACTTGTCTCAGGTATTTGGGGTTCATACGAAATATAGGATTAAATGAAATCCATCTGAGAATGTTTGTTTTGTAAGGCATGACTCCTGATGCCTTAGATAGGAATTTGGGCAAGATAAAAAAAATCAGAATTTAGTCTTCAAACAGCAGAAATGTACCATCTCACAGCTCTGGAGGCCAGAAGCCCAAGATCAGGGCGTTGGCAGCACTGGGTCCTGCTGAGGCTATAAGGGAGTATCCGTCCCAGGCCTCACTCCTGGTGATCACTGGTGCGGCTGAATTAAAAGTCCTGAACCTCTTTGACAGAGATTAACAGACCCTCTTTTGGCTATAAAACAACAACAATTTTTTTTTTTTTTTTTTTTTTTTTTTTTTGAGATGGAGTCTCGCTCTGTCGCCCAGGCTGGAGTGCAGAGGCGCGATATCGGCTCACTGCAAGCTCCACCTTCAGGGTTCACGCCATTATCCTACCTCAGCCTCCCGAGTAGCTGGGATTACAGGCACCTGCCACCACGCCCGGCTAATTTTTTTGTATTTTTTACTAGAGACAGGGTTTCACCATGTTAGCCAGGATGGTCTCGATCTCCTGACCTCGTGATCCGCCCGCCTCGGCCTCCCAAAGTGCTGGGATTACTGGCATGAGCCACCGCGCCCAGCCAACAACAAAATTTTTAAGTCCCAGCCACAGCAGGACAGAGGCTGGCCCTGTCCCACCTGCTTCCCAGCCCCAGCCCTCTTACTAATCATCACCAGTGTCAGGCCTCTGAGCCCAAGCCTGCACGTATTCATCCCAGATGGCCTGAAGCAAATGAAGAATCACAAAAGAAGTGAAAATGGCCAGTTCCTGCCTTAACTGATGACATTGCCTTGTGAAATTCCTTCTCCTGGCTCATCCTGGCTCAAAAGCTCCCCCACTGAGTACCTTGTGACCCCCAACCCTGCCAGCCAGAGCGCAACCCCTTTTGACTGTAATTTTCCACTACCTATCCAAATCCTGTAAAACGGCCCCACCCCTGTCTCCCTTCGCTGACTCTCTTTTTGGACTCAGCCCGCCTGCACCCTGGTGAAATAAACAGCCTTGTTGTCACACAAAGCCTGTTTGGTGGTCTCCACACGGACTTCCACACGGGAAAACTAGGTCCTATCAAAGACTGAGGATGCCAACACTAACGGTACCCACCCGGCACCTGGTCTTGTTTCTGTGGTTCTGACTGGCCTCCTGAGGATGTGCACGTCGGGGACTTGTACCCTACATGTCACCTTTTTATGTATAGGGCCTGATTATAATGCATTTAAATGTGAAGTCTTTTTCCCAAAGTGAACATGGGTCATATGTTGCTGTATTTTCCACACATGTAAGCCTAATGCCCATGCATATGCGACTCCTTCATGACTACTCATAGCCCCTCCTGTAACCTACTGAGCACGTATACTTGGCCAACCCTTTCAGAGTAAATTCCTGTCTTACTCGTCCCTTCCTCAAAGTGCTGGCCATGCTTCCCAGGCTACAAGAAGAGCCTCTGGCTGGGCATGGTGGCTCACGCCTGTAATCCCAGCACTTTGGGAGGCCAAGGGGGGCAGATCACGAGGTCAGGAGATCGAGACCATCCTGGCTAATATGGTGAAACCCCATCTCTACTAAAAAAAAAAAAAAAAAATACAAAAAATTAGCCGGGCATGGTGGAGGGCGCCTGTAGTCCCAGCTACTGGGGAGGCTGAGGCAGAAGAATGGCGTGAACCCGGGTGGCAGAGGTTGCAGTGAGCCGAGATTGTGCCACTACACTCCAGCCTGGGCAACAGAGAAAGACTCTGTCTCAAAAAAAGAAAAAAAGAAAGAGCCTCTGGCCAGGTTTAGTGGCTCACGCCTGTAATCCCAGCACTTTGGGAGGCCAAAGCAGACAGATCACAAGGTCAGGAGTTCAAGACCAGCCTGGCCAACATGGTGAAACCCCATCTCTAGTAAAAATACAAAAAAATTAGCTGGGCATGGTGGTGTGTGCCTGTAGTCCGAGCTACTCGGGAGGCTGAGGCAGAATTGCATGAACCAGGACCCGGGAGGTAGAGCTTGCAGTGAACCGAGATCATGCCACTGCATTCCAGTCTGGGCTACAGAGTGAGACTCCATCTCAAAAAAATAAATAAATAAACCTCCTTGCAGGCTGCAACCCTTTATGAGAAACAAGTTCTCCTTTATTAATGTTTGAACCTCAACGTTCTTCAGCTGACAGTTGCTCGAGTTCCTTGGCTTGTCCCTGTGTCATGAAATCTCTGCCTTCATGTTCACAGCACATGCTCCATGTGTATCGATGAACAAATTTCCCTTTGTAAAAACACCACTTCCAGCCTGGGTAACATGGCAAAACCCTGTCTCTACACAAAATTTAAAAATTTGGCTGGGCGCAGTGGCTCACCCCCATAATCTCAACATTTTGGGAGGCCGAGGTGGGCAGATCACTTGCGATCAGGAGTTCAAGACCAGCCTGGTCAACATGGTGAAACCCTATGTCTACTAAAAATACAAAAATTAGCTGGGCATGATGGTGCATGCCTGCAATCCCAGCTACTCCGGAGGCTGAGGCAGGAGAATTGCTTGAGCCCGGGAGGCAGAGGTTGCAGTGAGCCAAGATCACACTACTGCACTCCTGCCTGGGCCACAGAGTGAGATTCTGTCTCAAAAATAAATACATACATAAAGAATAAAAATAAAAATTTGCCCTGCATGGTGGCTCATGCCCGTGGTCCCAGCTACTTGGGAGGCTGAGGCAGGAGGATCACTTGAGCCAGAGAGCCGACTGCAGTGGTCAAGCCACCACAATCCGGCCTGGGCAAGAGTGAGACCTTGTCTCAAAACCAAAAACAAGAAGTAACCGCTTATATGGGATTAGACCCACCCTACTCCAGTATGGCCTCATTTTAACTTGAACTAATTACATCTGCAACAACTCTATTTTCTTTTTTCTCTTTCTTTTTGAGATGGGGTCTTACGCTATTGCCCAGGCTGGAGTGCAGTGACACAATCATGGCTCACTGCAGCCTCGACCCCCCCAGGCTCAAGTGATTCTCCTGCCTCAGCCTCCAGAGTAGCTGGGACTACAGGCCTCCCAAAGTGCAGAGAACTCTTTTTTAAACTTGTACACAACATACAATTGTTTGGTCTTTGTGTTCACTCAAATAGCATCTTAAGATGGGTATCATTCTGCAACTTGGTTTTTTCCACCCCAAATTCAGTGTTACAACTTAAAGCTTCATCTCATTTCGCATTTTTCTTTTTTTTTTTTTTTTTGGAGACAGAGTCTCACTCTGTCACAGAGGTCAGCTAATTTTTGTATTTTTAGTAGACAGGGTTTCACCACGTTGGCCAGGCTGGTCTTGAACTCCTGACCTTAAGTGATCCACCCGCCTCGGCCTCCCAAAGTGCTGGGAATACAGGTGGGAGACGCCATACCCGGCCCTCACCTCATTTCTTTTCATTGCTGCGCAATATTCCATGGTATTATTCCAGTGTCCTACAGTCAAGACGTTACTGAATTCAGAGACACCCAGTTTTCTTCCCACTTCTTCCTGCTTCCTGGAAGGCTGACTCAAGCATGTTTGAGTAGATTCTGAGAAGCATAAGTGCTGAGTCATAGGTGGTGTGCAGATTTATGAAACTGATAGTGCCTAGTGCCCGCCACAGTTTGTTTACCTTCACCCATCCCTGTGAATGAACCATGTCTAGGTTCAAGCATGGATGCCCTTGGTATGTGGGTGCAAGCCAAACGTGGACTGCTGCCCCTTCCAGCCCTGGCAGGGAGGCCCAGCGAGCACAGCTTTGGGACAGGTTCACTTCATGTAGAAAGAGAAGCTGCCTGAAGTCACAAATGACATAGATTGGAGGGCAGGGGTGAACAGTTCTCTTGTGGATGAGAGAGGGCCAGGCATGGTGGCTCATACCTTAATTCCAGCACTTTAGGTTGAAGCCAGAGTATCGCTTGAGCCCAGGAGTTTGAGACCAGCCTGGGAAACAAAGTGAGACCCCGTCTCTATAAAAAAAATTAATAAATTAGCCTGGCGTGGTGGCATGTGTCTGTGGTCCCAGCCACACCCAGAGGTTGAGGCAAGAGGATTGCTTGAGCCCAGGAGCTGAAGACCAGCCTGGGGAACACAGTGAGAAGAAAGGGAGGGAGGGAGGAAGAAAGGGAGAAAGGGAAGAAAAAAAGGAAAGGAAGGAAGAAAGAGAAGTAAAAGAAGGAAAGAAAGAAGGAAGAAAAGGAAGGGAGCAAGAGAGGAAAGGAAAGAAAGAGGAAGGAAGGGAGGGAGGGAGGAAGAAAGGGAGAAAGGGAAGAAAAAAGGAAAGGAAGGAAGAAAGAGAAGTAAAAGAAGGAAAGAAAGAAGGAAGAAAAGGAAGGGAGCAAGAGAGGAAAGGAAAGAAGGAAAGAAAGAGGAAGGAAGGGAGGGAGGGAGGGAGAGAGGGAAAGGAAAGAAGGAAAGAAAGGAAAGGAAGGAAAGGAAGGAAGGAAAATGGGAGGCGAGGCACCTGGAAGAGTCATGCGGATGAACACACTCCAGTGTCCGCTCCAATGTCCAGTGGGGAGCCCCGCAGCCAGCAGCCCTGGTTACAGAGGCTCTCTCCTTGCTGTGCTGACACTGGCCGGGACTGCCTGGGCAGAACGAGGCTCAGCAGGGCAGGCCATATTCTTCTTGAAGAAAGTGCAGGGAGAACACACCTCTGAGGCTGCCACAGGCCTCCAGGGATTTATCCCCAGACTCAATCAAAGCATTCATAAAAATACAAACATGCGGCCGGGCGCGGTGGCTCAAGCCTGTAATCCCAGCACTTTGGGAGGCCGAGACGGGCGGATCACGAGGTCAGGAGATCGAGACCATCCTGGCTAACACGGCGAAACCCCGTCTCTACTAAAAAATACAAAAAACTAGCCGGGCGTGGTGGCGGGCGCCTGTAGTCCCAGCTACTCTGGAGGCTGAGGCAGGAGAATGACGTGAACCCGGGAGGCGGAGCTTGCAGTGAGCTGAGATCCGGCCACTGCACTCCAGCCTGGGAACAGAGCAAGACTCCGTCTCAAAAAAAAAAAAAAAAAAAAAAAAAATACAAACATGCAGGCGGTCCTCATCTGCTCAGGCTGCCGTGACAGATCACCCCCGCCTGCGGGGCTTAACACAGAGATTCATTTTCTCCTGGTTCTGGAGGCTGCGGTCCCCATGAGGCCTTTCTTCCTGGCAGGCGCGTGGCCTGGTCCTTGCTGTGTCCTCTCATGGTATTTCCTGGGATGTCAGGGTGCAGAGAACCACCAGCTCTCTGGCATCTCTTCTCATAAGGACACTAAAGCTATCAGTTCAGGGCCCACCTTTATGACCTTCATTAAACCCTAGTTACCCCTAAAAGCCCTATTTCCAAACGCAGTCACATAGAGGGCGAAGCCTTCAACTTAAGGGTCTTAAGGGAGCATGATCCTGTCTCTAACCCAAGCACACGTTGAACAGCGGGCTCAGTAAGTCCATTATGATGCATATATAGACCAAAATACCAGGCAGACATTAAAAACCATGTGTTCTAATGCTATTTATTATCACAATAAATAACTCACTGCAAACGACTGCATGAAAAAAGGGGGTTCCAGAGCACAATGTATAGAATGATCCCATTTATGTAAACTGTAAACATACATCACGTGCTGACGGACAGGCACGTTTGGGGAGGGGTCTGGAGTGATCACCCAAGTGGATGGGGTTGGGGGGTGGTTTCCTGTATTTTTTACAATAAGCATTTATGACTTTTACAAAATCACCGAAGCTATCACTTTCTCCGTTTACAAAACAGAATTATTTTTACATAGAGACTTGACGTCATTTGGCACACCTTGGTTTTCTCCTGGAGAGCACAGACGCCGCAAACGGCGGATCCGCCTCCCAGACTCCCGCCTGCCCCGTCCCTCCCCTGCAGGTGGCACTGGTGAGCCAGGAAGGTGCTGCGGGCCCCAGGACGCCTCGCACAGCCCAGGCCGGAAACCCCTGGCCCTGCTTCCTCGCACAGTCTGTCATTCTAGAAGACTCTCTCCAAACCCCTCTTCCAAAGAGGGTCATGCCAGGGAACAGCAGCGAGGTCATTTTCCAGTCATCCGGCAGGAAGCCACTGAGCCGACCCCGCCCCCGCCGTAGACCTCCAGGCCTGACTTCCTTCTCCTCCCCAGGTTACCTGCTCAGGGCCAGCATGTCTATCAGGCAGCATCCAGCATCCAAGCACAGTGACAAGAACCTTCCGGAACACCCTGCAAACTGTGGATGCCCATGGGTGGCCCCATTACGCCTTGAGCAGGGCGACCTTGTGGTCCGGAACAGCGTCTTCTCTGATGTTGTAGGGCTGGGCCCCTGGCTCCTGCCTCAGGTGTTTCTCTGCAGAAAATACAAGCAATTTTTCAAGCACTGAAAGCTCAGAAGTGAGGATGGGTCAGTTCACGGGAAGGGATTAACAGGGGCCTTTCAGGGTTCTAGAAGGTGTGCAGGAAGGAGCTATGGGCCACCCAGGCCAGTGTCACTAACTCCCTGGGGGTCTCAGCGGAGTCTCTGTAAGCATATTTTTCAGGTGACTAACGGCCCTTTCTTACCGCTCAGGGTACCCTCCCATCCCACGGCCAGGTCACAGGCTGCTTATCCGCCTCCAGTGCACTGCATCTGAGCTGCTTCCTTCTAGCAATAACATGGGTGAATCTCCCTGGCATCACATTGAGCCAACGAAGCTGGTACAACATCCGCCCCCCTCACTCTCACGGAGCTGACCCTGCTTCAGCTGTGGCCTCAGTGGAAGAGGAAGAGGCCCGGCACTGGGGCCTGGGACCCTCTGGCCCCTGCTGTGTGGCCTGGGGTGGACGCTCTGCATCGCTGGCCCATCCTCTTGTTGACACCTGCTGCAGCTCAGACCTCCTGTGATTGCTGTCTCAGGGCTCAGCGCCCAGCCTGCTCCTGTCCCTCCCGTCCCTCCTGTCCCAGGGCTTCGGGATCTCCCCGGCCCAGCTCTGTCCTGGTCCTGATCCCTCGGGGTGTGGACTTCGGCTGGAAGGACATTCTTCCAACCTTCTGCAGGAAAAATGTGGGTTCCAGAGCACCAGGTGTGAAATGATCCCATTTATGTAAAACCACAAACATATCCACACACTGACAGGCAGGCACATATGCACGTTTAGGGGAGGGGTCTGGAGTGATCACCAAAGTGGACTGGGGTGGAGGTGGTTTCCTGTTTTTGTTTTTGTGTGTTTTTGAGACAGAGTCTTGCTCTCTCACCCAGGCTGGAGTGCAGCGGCACAATCTCGGCTCACTGCAACCTCTGCCTCCTGGGTTCAAGCAATTCTCTTGCTTCAGCCGCCCGAATAGCTGGGACTACAGGTGCCCACCACCACACTCAGCTAATATTTGTATTTTTAGTACTGATGGGGTTTTACCATGTTGGCCAGGCTGGTCTCAAATTCCTGACCTCAGGTGATCTGCCCACCTCGGCCTCCCAAAGTGCTGGGATGACAGGCATGAGCCACTGTGCCCAGCTGGTTTCCTATAGTTTTTACAATAAGCATTTACGATTTTTATAAAATCACCAAAGTTGCAGGATGTCTGACTGTGCCCACCTGCTTCTTCCAGGGTGGAGAAGTACTGGAACCCCTTCAGGTCAGCGGACAGCAGGACACGGAGAACAGGGACCTGAAGGACAGACAGACTTTAGCCAGGGCAGGATGTCCCTCTCTAGCACACGGGCAGGCAGCCTGGTGGACACGCAATCTCAGAGTCTCCCGGAGAGGTACAGCTTTACCTCCACACCGGCGAACGGTGAGAAGAAGCACAGCCCCAGGGGAATGCTGTCAGAGGAGGATTTTTTTTTTTTTTAATTTTTTTGTTTTTTTGAGACAGGGTCTTGCTCATTGCTCAGGTTGGAATGCAGTGGCACGATCATGGCTCACTGCAGCCTCAACCTCCCAGACTGAAGTGATCCTCCCACCTCAGCCTCCTGAGTAGCTACAGGTGCACGCCACCACGTCCAGCTAATTTTTCCTATTTTTTTGATGGGGTTTCATCATGTTGCCCAGGCTGGTCTCAAACTCCCGGCCTCAAGTGATTCTCCTGCCTCGGCCTCCCAAAGTGCTGGGATTACAGATGTAATCCTGTAATCCGCCTGGCCCAGAGGAGTTTTGTTTTGTTTTGTTTTTTGTTTTTGTTTTGTTTTGTTTCTGAGATGGAGTTTTGCTCTTGTTACCCAGGCTGGAGTGCAATGGCGAGATCTCAGCTCACTGCAACCTCCGCCTCCCAGGTTCAAGCAATTCTCCTGCTTCAGCCTCCCGAGTAGCTGGGATTACAGGCATGTGCCACCACACCCGGCTAATTTTTGTAGTTTTAGTAGGGATAGAGTTTCACTATGTTGGCCAGGCTGGTCTCAAACCCTGACCTCCCACCTTGGCCTCTCAAAGTGCTGGGATTACAGGCATGAGCCACCGTGTCTGGGCCAGAGGAGTATTTTTTTAAGTGAATCATCTCCAAAGACCATGAAGACATGTGCTCTGCAAATACGACACAGGATGTAACACTTATGAGCAAAGCTCTGAAGGCACATGACCAAATCGAAGCCCAGTCCACCATCCTGTGTGACCGTGGGCAGGTTACCTGGCTTCTCTGGGCCTCAATGACCTCTTCTGGACACGGGGATGAAGACAACCCTAGCCGGCTGGGTGCAGTAGCTCACGCCTGTAATCCCAGCACTTTGGGAGGCCAAGGCGGGCGGATCACAAGGTCAGGAGATCAAGACTATCCTGGCTAACAAGGTGAAAGCCCATCTCTACTAAAAAATACAAAAAATTAGCCGGGAGTGGTGGTGGGCGCCTGTAGTCCCAGCTACTCGGGAGGCTGAGGCAGGAGAATGGCGTGAACCCGGGAGGCGGAGCTTGCAGTGAGCTGAGATCACGCCACTGTACTTCCAGCCTGGGCGACAGAGCGAGACTCCGTCTCAAAAAAAAATAAAAGATAGCACTAGCCTCGAGGGCCAGGTTGGGGATGAATAAAACCCTGACAAGTACCAGCTGTGGCCCACACAGGAGGTATACGGTTCAGTCAGCCTCCTGTTTCATGGCTAGTTCATGAATGTCTCCTCTCAGTGCTTGGGGACACGCCCTAGTCCCCCATGTTCTGCCATCTAGGACTTGGCAGGGAGCACACATTTAATCACAGCAACAGAGACCCCTGCCTCTCTGCAAACACCGGCCACACTCCTGCGATGTCGACCCTGCAGCGCTCGGAAGGCTCCCAGGTGAGGCCTAAGATGCAGGGCCCGGGACCCGGCCCTTCCATTTTACTTGCAGCTCTGAACAGGACGGCCTCCATAGAAACCTGTCTTCTTCAGCCTCTGGAAGCCCTGACAATACGTTTTTCACGAAATTCTATGTGCACCTGTTTTTGTTTTGTTCTGAGATGGAGTCTCACTCTGTCGCCCAGGCTGGAGTACAGTAGTGGGATCTCAGCTCACTGCTACCTCCACCTCCTGGGTTCAAGCAATTCTCCCAGCCTCCCGTGTAGCTGGAATTATAAGTGCTCACCACCACACCTGGCTAGTTTTGTTTTTGTTTTTGTTGGGTTTTTTTATTTTTTATTTTTTAGTAGAGACGGGGTTTCACCATGTTGGCCAGGCTGATCTTGAACTCCTGACCTCAGGTGATCTGCCCGCCTTGGCCTCCCAAAGTGCTGGATTCCAGGCGTGAGCCACCACACCTGGCCTCACCTGTCTCTTTTTGTTTCCTAAAATACAATTCCCCTGAGAGCAGGGACTGACCCTCATTCACTGTGTGTCCCCAGCACTGAGGACAGTGTGGCAGTGACCACCAGGGAAATGAAGCCATAACGTGACCCCTCAGAGGGCTTGGGGCCACTGCTCCCCATTCCACAGGGAGGGATAAGGAAGGCCAGATGGGAACGAGAACTGTTGAAATCAGAGGCAGAGCCAGCACTGGCCGAAGGGCCGTCCAGTATTACAGCCCAGAGATGTCACATTCACCACGGGAGGCACACACAGGAAGGACTTGAGGCAGCTGCTAACCCCTAAGGCAGCCCAGCGCACACCCACCTGCAGGCCCACGAAGGCCAGGGCGACGCCCTGCTTCTGGAAGTCCTGGAGGAGCTCGCCAAGCCCCAGCACCACGGTGTAGTCGATGCTGCAGATATGGGTGCACTCCAGGACCAGGCAGCGTGGCGGGGAGACTGGGGAGACAGGTCCGAGCCAGGTCATGCCACGCAGAGCGGCCCAAAGCCGCTCCGCAGAGGCCAAAGGAGGCTCTGACCAGGGGCAGGGGACAGAGAGGCCAGAGTGCTCCATCTTGTGGGGACTGAGTCACCCAGTTGGGGGATTCTGGTGGCAGGACCAGAGACACAACTGTTTGATGACAGCAGCAGCTGTTTCCCTCCTAGGACTCACAGGCCCTTGGCTCCCCTAAAATCAACCCCCCAGAAACAGGAAGGGGACTTTAGGGGTAGGGAAGGAGCGGTATGTGGGGAGCCACCGCCCTTGCTGCAGCAGTCACTGGCTGAGGCCCACAGGGGACAGTCCTGCCCACTCGGAGACACCTGAACCCCTGTGGACTGGAGAGTGTCCGGGACAGGGCCTTGCGGTCCTGAACAGCTGGGAGTGGAGGGCAGAGGACAGGGGAACGACCTCAGACCACCTTGGCCCCCGCCCATGCACCTTCCAGGGCCCGGCTTAGGATCTCCTCCCGCAGAGCCTCCATGGCGGGGAACGACAGGCCGCTGGCCGGCTGCAGGACCAGAACCGGCCCCTCTGACACCTGCAGGGAGGAGTGAGTCCTGGAGACTGGGCAGCCTCCACCAGGCTTGGCCTGTCCCAGGCAGGAAGCCCCCACCCAACCTAGCACGCTGGAGGGAACCGGGAGTGGGGTGCTAAGGGGAGACCCCCACGGCCCCCACACAGTGGGAGAACACCATGGTTTATAGCAGGGTGGTTGCCCGCCTGCCAGCAAGCAGTCCCCTTCAGCAGCACCCACGACCACCATCACCCCAGACCCTCAACACGTAAGACCGTGCCCAGGAGTCCTGCCCCCAGCGTCCTCCCGACTCAGAGGCCACGGCAGGGTACCTTGGTCTTGGGCCTGGCTGCGGAGTGCAGGAGCATGAGCAGAGACACCAGGGTCCCGGCCAGGATGCCGTACTGCACCTCCCAGAAGCACAGCAGGAAGGTCACGCACAGGGGCAGCAGGTCCAGCCCTAGGAGAAGGGTGCTGCTGAGGGACGCCTGGCAGCTGCCCAAACCCCCAACATGGCCCTGCTGACTAGTGTGAGCTTTCTGCCCCCCACATATGAGTAAAGGTGCTCATGGACCCAAAGCAGCCCCCGAGGGGACTCCTGAGGACTTGGGGACAGCAGCTGCTGACCAGGCCAGGCTTCAAGTCGAAGGAAGGAAATGCCCGCCTCGTCCGAGTTGAGTGCAGCTGAGACCTGCCCGCTCGGTCCCTCCTCATCCGAGCTGAGCACAGCTGAGACCTGCCCGCTCGGTCTCTGGCCTCCCACCTCAGGGAGGGAAGTGGCAGCGGCTTGTCAGGGCACAGATCTGGCCTGAGGAGTGGGGCAGGGACCACGTGAACTCTTGAGACCTGGCCAAGAAGGTGCCCTGGGGACAAAGTGCATGGGCTCAGGCCTGGCGGGGATTCCACCTCACGTAGGTCAGGCCCGCCCCACCCTGGCTAAGCCTCGGATTCTAGCGGTAGCGACCATCCCATTCCACGTGGGCATATTAACATGTTTTAGGGCTGTTCTAAAGCCCCAGCACACTGGCAGGTGACAGGCCCTGGCACGCGACAGGCATGCAAGAAAATTATCCATCCTTTCACCTGGCAACTTGCTGGGGCTGACCAGAAAATGCCAAGTCAGCTAGGTGAACCCACTCCGTGCTTCCTCCACAAACAAAAGAAAACAACATGTGTTAAGTTAAAGGAACTGGCAGTCAGGGCCCGAGTGCAAGGCTGTTCCACTGCCCCTGCTGGTCACCAGGCACGTCTCCTGTCCCTCCCCCAGCTGGGTCGGGCAGAGCAGTGGCTAGAGGCAGCAGGGAGGGTGGGAATGAGGGCAGGGGGATCAGGAGGGGACCCTCCCCCGGGTCAGGGCTCCCCTCAGGACCCCAGGTGTCAGGACAAGGAGCTCCAGCTCTTCCTACTGAGCCTCTGGACCATCTCTGGGGCCATCTCCTGGCCATCCACTCCTCTGTTCCGGGACTGCCCTAACTTCCCAGCCCCAGCCCCGCGGCGGTGGCTGCAGGAAAATGGTGTAGCACAAATGACATTCTCCGCGTTCAGACACTGCATCACAGTGCTCTCCCCGTAGCACAAGAACGTACTCTTAACGCGCCAGAGCGTCCTGAAGATCTTGGTGTCGAACAGCGGGGCCACGGCCATGATGATGATGGCGGCCAGGGCGGACTTGGGGATGTAGTAGAAGAGTGAGGTCAGGTAGTCCAGGGACAGCAGCACCAGCACTCCTGCGGGGCGCAGGAACACAGGTGACCTCGGGGGCGCAGGGTCCCCCCAGCACGCAGCATAGCAGCCTCCTGTTCAGCGGAGCCCACTGGGGACGGGGCAGGGGTAGGGTGACGAGTGCCAAGGCCCCCAGCCCCTGCTCAGTCTCCTGCGGTCCCCCCACTCCTCTGTGGTCCCCCAGGTCCCTGTACAGTCCCGGGGCACATGGCCCAGGAGCCAAGGGACGTCTCTTGGGCCCCCTCCTCCCTTTCTCCCACTCTCAGGGCTGGGGGCACAAGGGGAAGATGGAGGGCCTCACCCGTCACCAGGCCCCCCGCCGGGGTGCACACCCCCGACTGAGAGTTCACGGCTGTCCTGGAAGGCAACACAGAGACCGTCAGTCACCAGAGGCCGGGAAAGGGGAGACCTCAGCCCACACCCTGTGGCTGTTCTTCCGAGGGGACGTCAGCTCCCAGCACGACTTAGGAAGCAGGCGGGGACTGCAAGAGGGGCAAGGCAAAGAGACTTAGGGTGCAGTCACAGAGCGCTGTGCTCAGGACACCCTGACTATAGGAAGCAGTTCAGGAAGCACACGTCCTTTCGGGTTCCTGCCCCCGTCCAGGTGGGGGCCCCACACCCTGCAGGGCGAGCGTCAGCAGCTGGGGCACTAGGCACTGCCAAGCGGTGCCTCCTTCTCTCCTTTAAGCCACAGATCACCCCCATCCTGTTGTCCTGACTGAGGAGGGGCCCTAGGGCGTCTGGGCTAAGCCTCACGCCTGGCTTCTGCAGGGCAGAGCCGCAGCCCTTCCTGTCTCCACGCCCTTTTAGGAATTGACTCTGGCACCAGGAGCTAGAAGGGCTTTGGCGTGCTGGGAACTTTCCAGTATTTGTTTTAGAGATGGAGTCTTGCTCTGTTGCCCAGGCTGGAGTGCAGCGGTGCAGTCACAACTCACTGGAGCCTCAACCTGCTGGGCTGAAGCGACTCTCCCGCTTCCGCCTCCAGAGTAAATGGGATAACAAGGGTATACCACAATGCCCAGTGGAAGCTTCTAGTATTAAACTGCAGGACCATCTATGAGAGTAAAGAAACAGAGGACACCCTGGAGGACAGCAGGGTGACCCCCAGCCCTGCCCCTCCACGGAGAGTTCACAGCGGAGGACGGGGCGCCAGGGTCAGGGCAGGCAGACTCTTCATCAGGATAACAACATAAAGGCAACATGGGCAAACAGAAGTGGAAGACAGGTCACTCACCGTCCAAAGCTGCCTGTGACTGGGTAGGCGGAGACGAAGGAGCCCAACACATTGGTGAGACCTGAGGAGGAGGCAAGACAGGCTGATCGGGGAGGGTAGGCACACAGGACGGAGGGAAAGCAGATGTGGAGGGGATAAAAACCCAGAAGGGAGGCGGGAAGGCAGGGCTCAGGAGAATAATCCTGGGGGCCTGAGCCTGTGCACTCTTTCAGGGAAGAAAACAGGCCACACTCTTGCAGATGTAGAGCCTAGCAATTTTTTTTTCCTTTTTGAGACAGAGTCTGGCTCTGTTGCCCAAGCCGGAGTGCAGTAGCACGATCTCAGCTCACTGCAGCCTCCGCCTCCCAGTTCAAGCGATTCTCCTGCCTCAGCTTCCCGAGTAGCTGGGATTACAGGCACGTATCACCACGCCCGGCTTATTTTTGTATTTTTAGTAAAGACAGAGTTTTGCCATGTTGGCCAGGTTGATCTCAAACTCCTGACCTCAGTGATCCACCTGCTTCGGCCTCCCAAAGTGCTGGGACTACAGACATGTGCCACCACACCTGGCTAATTTTTGTATTTTTAGTAGAGACGGGGTTTCACCATGTTGGTCAGGCTGATCTCAAACTCCTGACCTCAGGTGATCCACCTGCCTTGGCCTCCCAAAGTGCTGGGACTACAGGCATGAGCCACCACACCCAGGTAACTGTATTTTTAGTAGAGACAGGGTTTTGCCATGTTGGCCAGGCTGGTCTCAAACGCCTGACCTCAGGTGATAAATCCACCTCAGTCTCCCAAAGTGCTGGGATTACAGGTGTGAGCCACCACGCCCAGCCAGATCCTAGCTTTCAAACACTTCTCACCCAGCCTCTCCTGTGTGACTAGGACATGCCTTCCCCACGAAGAACAGAGGGGAGCATCTCACCACCCAGGAGGGGGTGACAGCTGAGACGAAAGCGCCCGTAAGACAAACCCTACGTGCTCAGGAGGTCAGTGGCTGCCCACAGTTCTCCACCCAGTTCCTTTCAAACCCAGCACTCCTTCTCACGAGACGACAGCCACAGTGAGGCCAAGGTCATGGCTGGTAAGCTGCCTCCCCAGGTGATGCTGGCTGCCGACAACAAAGCCCACGCCTGCAGCATCGCTGAGGCCCAAGAACGGGGATCACTGCTCAGGTTGACCCCACGCTCCCACCACCAGCATCTGTCTCACCTGGAGGCACCACTAAAACCAGAGTCCCTCCTGCTCGCTAAGACCCACAGTGGGTTCTCAGGTCTCAAAGGTGCAGGGCCTGCTCTCAAGGCAGCTTGGGCTGGGGCCAACTCAGTATCAGGGCATCCCGGGTGACATGGCCCAGCTCACAGCCCTGAGAGAGAGGGGATAGGGCAAGGAAATGCAGGCGTGGGAGGTCTCAGCAGAGGCCTGCGGTGACCGCAGGCTGCACGGGATCATCCTCACTCTGCAACAGCTTGGGCTGGGGACCCAACTCTGTGAGCCAAAGCTGACCAGGGCGACCCCTCCCAGCTTGGCCTTTATGGGCTCACATCAGCCAGCTTCTTGCTGTGCGGCTGCTGAAGCCTACCTGGCCTATCTGAGATCAAGGAATCCCACGGCTGTCACAGTAACCTTGACCTTCGCTCTGTCTGCGTTGTATCCCTGGAACTCAGCGTGCCATCAGAATAGTTCTGTGGTATTTTTAAAGTAACGGGAATAGGGCCAGGGGCTGTGACTCAGGCTTGTAATCCTAGCACTTTGGGAGTCCAAAGCGGGCAGATCACCAGAGGTCAGCAGCTCGATACCAGCCTGGCCAACATGGCGAAACCCCGTCCTACTAAAAATACAAAAATCAGTCGGGCTTGGGGGCAGGTGCCTGTAATTCCAGCTACTCAGGAGGGTGAGGCAGGAGAACTGCTTGAACCCAGGAGATGGAGGTTGCAGAGAGCCAAGACCGTGCCACTGCACTCCAGCCTGGGTGACACAGCAAGACTCCGTCTCAAATAACAATTATAATAAGTAAAGTAATGGGAATGGGATGCTCTGGGAAATCACATTTGGAAGATTTACTGGGAGGTTTTGGGGAGGCCGTGGATTTTCTCGGCCTGAGAGTGTGTAAGTCCTAGGAAGCCCGAGCTCCGTCACTCAATTAGACAATGCCCCGCTCTCCATGGCTCAGAGAGGAGCCCGGGCAACGTCCCTTTGTGACCCAACCTGGGTCACTCACTTTGCTGTCAAGAAGCCAAATGGCTCTCATGAAATTGTCAGGGTGGACATCCCTTGGGAAGAAGCCCATGGTTCTTCCTGGGTTACCCTGCGCCAGTCTCATGAGGGGTGAGAAGGAAAGGCAGGAAGGCCTGGGACCCACGATTCAGTCACGATAACTGAATTTAAGATTCACACTGGGCCGGGTGTGGTGGCGGGCGCCTGTAACCCCAGCACTTTGGGAGGCTGAGGCGGGCGGATCACAACGTCAGGAGTTCGAGACCAGCCTGACCAATATGGTGAAACCCCAGCCCTACTAAAAATACAAAAAGTAGCCAGGCATGGTGGCACGCGCCTGTAGTCTCAGCTACTCAGACGGCTGAGGCGGGAGAATCAGATGAACCCAGAAGGCAGAGGTTGCAGTGAGCTGAGATTGCACCACTGCCCTCTAGCCTGGGTGATAAAGCAAGATTCAGTCTCACACACAAAAATACATATATATATTCACACTGTGGTCTCAAAATATACCACTAAGAAGTCAGCCTGCAGAGATATAACAAGAGGAAACTAAACAGTGAAAGCGGGCATGACCCCCATCCACAGGCAGGCAACTTGGGGCCCCCGAGTCTTCATGAATCCACCTGCCCCTGCCTGGAGGGAGGCACAGGGCAGGGTGCGGGCACAATCAGAAGACGCCTCTGGACTACCCCGGCCACAGCTTCAGCTCTCGACTCCGTCCCTGGGCGCTCCCTCCTTGAGGTGGGACATTCCAGGTGTTCCTGGATCTAGACCAAGGCTACAAACCTCAGGGTCGGGTACACAGCACAGGTGCTCAGCAAGTGGTAGGACAGATAACAGATGTCAGCTCCTTATTCTTAGGGGTTAAACTGAGCAGTGTGGAGGTCTGGGAATGAGTTCTTATTAATATTCCAGAAGAGCCAGGCGTGGTAGCTTATGCCTGTAACCTCAGCACTTTGGGAGGCCGAGGCAGGCAGATCACCTGAGGTCAGGAGTTCGAGACCAGCCTGGC
Source organism: Chlorocebus sabaeus (assembly GCF_047675955.1). Classification (NCBI taxonomy): domain Eukaryota; kingdom Metazoa; phylum Chordata; class Mammalia; order Primates; family Cercopithecidae; genus Chlorocebus; species Chlorocebus sabaeus. The sequence continues at coordinate 77,854,082 of NC_132919.1, read as the reverse complement.
CAACATGGTAAAACCCCATCTCTACTAAAAATACAAAAATTAGCCAGGCGTGGTGACATACGCCTGTAATCCCAGCTACTCAGGAGGCTGAGGCAGGAGAATCACTTGAATCTGGGAGGTGGAGGTTGTAGTGAGCCGAGATCGCGCCACTGCACTCCTGCCTGGGCAACAGAGCGAGACTCCATCTCAAAAACCCAAAACAAAACAAAATATTCCAGAAGAGCCCATCTGGGGCCACCTCTGCCCTCCCAATTCATCACCACCATCACGGTCTTCCTACGACGCAGGAGACACAGAAGGGCAGGCCTGGGTCCCTGGAGGCCCACAGGGGTTCTTCCCCACAGCTGGGGTCTTACCAATGGCCAGCAGCTCCTGGTTGGCATCGATGCGGTAATTATTCTGAGACGCTAAAGGAAACCAACAGTAAAGACATGGTCACTGATATTCAACATCACTCATAAAGTATTCACAAAATGTAAAACAGATTATGAATTTCTATGTATGGCAATAAGTTTTGTAAATATAACTATACGAAAACACATCTAAAATATTCACATATATGCGCATGTAAACATGTGCTTGAATGTATCACAGAGTGCAAAGAGGTACAGTACCATGTAATCAGGCCAGGTACGGTGGCTCACAGCTGTAATAGCAGCACTTTGGGAGGCCAAGGCAGGAGGATTGCTCGAGCCCAGGAGTTCGAGACCAGCCTGGGCAACATGGCAAAACCCCATCTCTACAAAAAAATACAAAAATTAGCCAGGCATGGTGGTGTGTGCCTATAGTCCCAGATATTCAGGACGCTGCGGTGGGAGGATGGTTTGAGACTAGGAGGTTGAGGCTGCAGTGAGATGAGATCGTGCCACTGCACTCCAGTCTGGGCAACAGAGACCCTGTCTCAAACAACAAGCAGAAAACATGTAAACAGTAGTTAATTGTGGTAGTAAAACAGATTACGGGTGATTTGTCTCTTCTTTACTCATTTCTGCACTTTTGACATTTTCTACAATGAATGTATATTAATAAACATAGCCATTATTAACAATTATATTAAAACTTTCAATTAAACAGATAATACAGGATCTTGTTCTGCAGCCCAGGCTGGAGTGCAGTGGCACTATCACAGCTCAATGCCACCTCGACCTCCTGGGCTCAAGTGATCCTCCTGCCTTAGGATCCCGAGCAGCTGGTACCACAGGTGTGCTCCAGGCCTGGCTAATTTTATTTTTAATAGAAACGAGGTCTCATTATGTTGCCTAGGTGGGTTTCAAACTCCTGAGCTCAAGCGATCCTCCTGCCTAGGCCTCCCAAAGTGTTGGGATTACAACACTTTTTATAATAAGAAAAACATTTTATTTTTATTTTTTTTTTAGATGGAGTCTTGCTCTGTCACCCAGGCTGGAGTGCAGTGGAGTGATCTTGGCTCTCCGTAACCTCTGCCTCCCAGGTTCAAGAGATACTCCTGCCTTAGCTTCCTGAGTAGCTGGGACTACAGGTGCACGCCACCACGCCTGGCTACTTTTTGCATTTTTAATAGAAATCGGGTTTTGCCATGTTGGTCAGGCTTGTATCAAACTCCTGACCTCAGGTGATCCGCCCACCTCGGCCTCTCAAAGTGCTGGGATTACAGATGTGAGCCACCGCGCCCAACGAGAAAAACATTTTAAACCGGAAACCTCTCTGATGACCAGTTGAGACGACTGGAAAGTCTAAGATGGGCCATCTCAGAGAGGTGAGCAGGCCAAGATTTGAGGGGAAGGCACAGGAGCATGCATCTAAGACAGCGGTTGGCAAACTTTTCTTTTCTTTCTCTTTTTTTTTTTGAGACAGAGTCTCGCTCTGTCGCCCAGGCTGGAGTGCAGTGGCATGATCTCGGCTCACTGCAAGCTTCGCCTCCCGGGTTCACGCCATTCTGCTGCCTCAGCCTCCAGAGTAGCTGGGACTACAGGCGCCCGCCACCACGCCCGGCTAGTTTTTTTGTATTTTTAGTAGAGACGGGGTTTCACCATGCTAGTCAGGATGGTCTTGATCTCCTGACCTCATGATCCGCCCCGCTCAGCCTCCCAAAGTGCTAGGATTACAGGTGTGAGCCACCGCACCCGGTCAAAACTTTCAACTAAACAGATAATACAGGATCTTGTTCTGCTGCCCAGGCTGGAGTGCAGTGGCACTATCACAGCTCAATGCCACCTCGACCTCCTGGGCTCAAGTGATCCTCCTGCCTTAGGATCCTGAGCAGCTGGTACCACAGGTGTGCTCCACGCCCGGCTAATTTTTATTTTTAATAGAAACGAGGTCTCATTATGTTGCCTAGGTGGGTTTCAAACTCCTGAACTCAAGCGAGCCTCCCGTCTCGGCCTCCCAAAGTGTTGGGATTACAGGCGTGAGCCACCATGCCTGGCCCAAAGATAATACTTAAAACTCATCACTTCCTAATGTATTTGGCATTTGGCTACTGCTGATGAGGTTATTTGCATCCACTGTGTCTACATGGTGGAGATGCCATAGAATATGGTTGTTCATGCAGATCTCAACCCAGCTCCATGTGCAAACTCCCCATTCAGCGATGTGACCTCAAAATCAGACAGTAGCATTTACACCATGGACATCAGCAAGGGCCATGAAGCAAAACCTTTTATTTCCACGAAGAGCAGAGGCTGTTACGACACTCACCAACACACCATGGGGTGGGAGGGCGATGTCTCGTTATAGATCCAGTTTTATCATATGTACATAATACGTATATATCTATCACGAGCATGTATTACGAATTCAGATTTCTAACACTAGTAACCGATAAAAGCAAGCTAGAAAGCAGGCAGGCCTAGCCCAGCCGGCGCACTGGGAGGCCTGGGGCGTGGGTGACAGGTGTCTTACCGAAGGCTTTGGCCACCGCAACGCTCTCCAGGAGGCCCATCAGGGGCACCACGGCCAGCCCGGCCCCCATGTCCTGAGAGGGGAGAGAGGGACGGTGAGTGACCTTCCTAAGGGGTAGGACCCGGCAGTGTCCCATGAAGGCAGCAAGGAGCCACACCTCCCCACAGGTAACAGGAGCAAGTGCTTGTCAGCTGCAGGAGGCGCCTCCTTGTCTGAAGAGGCGCCAGGTGCTGGGAGGAACACAGCAAATTCATCCTTAGCTGGAGTCCAAAACAGGAGAAGCACCCCGGAACGCAAACATGACATCCCTGAGCTCGCTGAGCCTGCGTCCGACCTGGGATTCTTTAATGACGGAGATGTCCCTTCCTGAGGACTCAGCTGTCCCAACTGACCTCAGACCCCCTGGCACCCAGAAGACGCATCAGGGTAGGGGCCAGGCCACGGGCCACTGCAGCCTCGGCCACGCCATCCTGGCTCCCGGCTCTGCCCACCTGCACCATCTCGGTGAAGGAGATCGTCCCGTTGGCTGTGGTCACTGAGAAGGGCGGGGTTCGGACTGGAGGGAGCCCCTCAGCTGTCTCCCCTGTCAGGATGAAGGGCTGGTATCCAGTCACCTCGAAGGAGTATGCAACCAGGGCCGCGAAGGAGACCACCAGGGCGTTGCGAGCTAGGAGAGAAGGAGAGGTGCGTCCAGGACCCTGCTCCTGGCGAGCATGGGGTAGCGTGGCTGCCTCCAGATTATTGGGGCAGACACCCCAAGGGCAGAAGAGGCCCCTGCTGGGCCACAGTCCTCACTCTGCACTCTGGGAAACATAGCACAGGCACAAGTGCTATGTGGCAGCATGAGCAGGTGGGATGGCAGAGCTGCACGTTGCAGACAGGTGCACATGCCACCTGCTGCCAAGCTCCAGGTGACTAGACGTCGTGCACCCTGGCAAAGACTCTCTGAAATCAGGTGCCCAGGGCACATCCACCTCAAAGCACAAGGGAGGAAGAAGCCAGATGTACCCCCCTTCCCCAAACAACAAAAACAATGGCCTCCAAGATGTGGGACAGTGGGCATGATGGCCACTAAGACGCGGGACAGCGGGCATGACGGCCACCGGGAAACGAGGGAGGTGAGTCTGTCACTGCCCTGCCGGCTGCCTGTGGTTTCCCTGATGGTCCCTATGTGCATGGAGGGGACCCCCTAGCAGAACCCAGGGGTCTCCCTGAGTTCAGGGGGCAATGCTGGGAGGGAGTCTGAGGAGGCCTGTGGCTGGAGCTGACAGCAAGGTCACAGGAGCAGAGAAGGCGGCCAGAGACAGAGCTCAGAGATCTGCAGAGGTGCCCTCGGGTGTGCAGCAGAGAACTGGTCGAGGCAAAGTGGGGCGAAAAAGACCCAAATCCACAGTGGGGAAGAGGGTTACAAGGGACAATCCCAGGGACTCACACCAGAGTGAAAAACCCTCATAATTCATGGAGCATCACAAACTCCTGAGGGTTTTACCTCAGCAGTGGAGAAGATTAGCCCAAGGTCTGGGGTTGGCAAATTTTTTCTGTAAGGACTAAATACTAAAAACCTTCTGCTTTGTGGGCCATAAAGTCTCTGGTGCAACTACTCAAGTCTGTTATTACTGCATAAAAGTTGACATTGACAAAGTAAATGAATGGGAGTGACTTTCCAATAAAACTTTATTTACAAAATCAAGTGGTGGGCCAGATTAGGCTTGCCCTAGAATGAACACGGCTCTGGTCCAGCTCACAAAGCTTAAAAGTAAGATCCTAAATGGATCAAACTGTCCTAAGTAACTTAACTATATCCCAGAACAAAGCTCAAGAAGATTTATAGAATACAAAAATATCCAGCATGCTATAACCTCAAACTCACAAAGTCTAGCATCCATGCAAACAAAAATTACTAGGCATACAAAGCAGCAGGAAAATATGGCTGGGTGCAGTGGCCCATGCCTGTAATCCCAACACTTTGGGAGGCCAAGACAGGAGAATCGCTTGGGCCCAGGAGTTTGAGGACAGTCTGAGCAAATTAGTGAGACACTATCTCTACAAAAAATAAAAAATTAGTTGAGCACGGTGGCATACGCCTGTAGTCTCAGCTACTTGGGGGACTGAGGTGGGATGCTCACTTGAGCCTGGGAGGTTGAGGCTGCAGTGAACCATGATCATGCCACTGTACTCTAGCCCAGGTGACACAGTGAGACCCTGTCTCAAAAAATAAAAATTAAAATGGAAAAAAAGACCCAAAAGTAACATAGTTAAAGATGACAGAATTAACCAGATGTTAAAAGAGGAACTGTAACCAAATGTAATATGAAAGGACATTAAAAGAATTAAAATAGGCCGGGCGCGGTGGCTCAAGCCTGTAATCCCAGCACTTTGGGAGGCCGAGACGGGCGGATCGTGAGGTCAGGAGATCGAGACCATCCTGGCTAACACGGTGAAACCCTGTCTCTACTAAAAAATATTAAAAACTAGCCGGGCGAGGTGGCGGGCGCCTGTAGTCCTAGCTACTCGGGAGGCTGAGGCAGGAGAATGGCGTGAACCCAGGAGGCAGAGCTTGCAGTGAGCCGAGATCCGGCCACTGTACTCCAGCCTGGGCGACAGAGCAAGACTCCGTCTCAAAAAAAAAAAAAAAAAAAAAGAATGAAAATAGTTAATAGGACATTAAAAGAATAACTGTAACCAAATTCCATATACTTTAAAAAAAAAAAAAGAGAGGAAAGATTGCAACTGTTAAGTAAAGATGTACAAAATACATTTTAAAAGATTCATATTGAGGCTGGGCATGGTAGCTCACGCATGTAATCCCAGCAGTTTGGGAGGCTGAGGCAGGTGGATCACCTGAGGTCAGGAATTCGAGATTGGCCCAGCCAACAAGGTGAAGCTCCGTCTCTACTAAAGATACAAAAAATTAGCCAGGCGTGGTGGCGGGTGCCTGTAATCCCAGCTACTTGGGAGGCTGAGGCAGGAGAATCACTTGAACCCGGGAGGCAGAGGTTGCAGTGAGCCGAGATTGCGCCATTGCACTCCAGCCTGGGCAACAGAGCGAAATTCTATCTTAAAAAAAAAAAAAAAAAGAAAGAAAGAAAAGAAAAGAAAAAGAAAAAAAAGATTCAAATTTGGATTTCTAGTAATGAAAACCACAGTGTCTGAGATGGAAGAAGCACTTGATACAATTAACAACAGTGGAGACATTACAGAAAAAAAAAGACTAAAATGTAGCAGAAGAAACTATTCAACAGGAAACACACAATGGAAAAGACTAAAAATCACAAGTGAGCTGTGGGAACAGCTTCAAGGTGCCTGAAATACAGGTATGGGCGTCTGCAAAAAAGTCTGTGGAATCACATAGGGGGACACTGCAAAGATTTCAAGAAAAGATGGGTGTATATTTTCCAAATGTGATGAAACTGCAAACCCACATATCTAAGAAGTTCAATGAATCCTAAGCATAAACACAGAAAAAAACAAACAAACAAAAAACACGACATCAAGCCACATTATGAAACTCCCTAAAACCAGTGATAAAGAATATTTTAAAAGCAGTGGAGAAAAAGGTTACATACAGAGGAACAAAAATAAGAATGACAGCACACTTCTTGAAAACAAGTGGGCCAGAAGACAGCAGAATAGCATCTTTAAAGTCCTGAGGCCAGGCACAGTGGCTCACGCCTGTAATCCTAGCACTTTGGGAGGCCAAGGAAGGTGGATCACCTGAGGTCAGGAGTTCGAAACCAGCCTGGCCAACATGGTGAAATCCCATCTCTGCTAAAACTACAAAAATTAGCTGGGCATGGTGGCATGTGCCTGTAATTCCATCTACTTGGGAAGCTGAGACAGGAAAATCGCTTGAACCTAGGAGGCAGAGATTGCAGTGAGCCAAGATCGTGCCACTGCACTCCAGCCTGGGTGACACAGCAAGACACCGTCTCAAAATAAAAAAATAATAATAATTTTTTAAAAAAAAGTATTGAAAAAAAAAAAGTCGAGAATTCTATCACCAGCAAAACTATCTTTGAAAAATGAAGGCAAAATAGACTTTCAGACACACAAAAGTCAAAAGTTGAAAGAAGACCAGGAGTAGTGGCTCACACCTGTAATCCCAGCACTCTGGAAGCCAAGGTGGGAGGATCCCTTGAGCCCAGGAGTTAGAGACCAGCCTGGGCAACGTAGGAAGACACCATCTCTACAAAAAGTAAAAATAAAAAAGTATCCAGGCGTGGTGATGCACACCTATAGTCCCAGCTACTCAGGAGGCTGAGGCAGGAGGATTGCTTGAATCTAGGAGTTTAAGGCTGCAGTGAACTGTAATTGCGCCACTGCATTCCAGCCTGGGTGACAGAATCCTGTCTCTTAAAATAAAAAAATAAAAAATAAAAAAAAGGAAGGAAGAAAGAAAGAAAGAAAAAGCTGAAAGAATTAATCACCAACAGGCCTGCAACAGAAGAAAAAATAAAGTCCTTCAGGTAGAAGGAGAATGATACCAGATGGAAATCTGGATTTGTACAAAGGAATTAAGAGCACCAGAAACAGTTACTACATGGATAAATATAAAAGACTTTGTTCCTGCAGGGAATGGTGGCTCACGCCTGCAATCTCAGCACTTTGGTTGGCTGAGGCAGGAGCATCACTTGAGGCCCAGAATCTTTGACCAGCCTGAGCAACATAGACCGTTTCTACAAAAAAAATTTTTTTAAATTAGCCAAATGTGGTGATGCATGCCTGTAGACCAAGCTACTCAGGAGGCTGAGGCAGGAGGATTACTTGAGCCCAGGAGTTTGCAGCTTCAGTGATAGATCTTGGCTCACTGCAATCTCTGCCTCCCAGGTTCAAGCAATTCTCCCACCTCAGCCTCCCCAGCAGCTGGGATTACAGGCATGCACCACCATGCCTGGCTAATTTTTTGTATTTTAGGTAGAGATGGGGTTTTGCCATGTTTCCCAGGCTGGTCTTGAACTCCTGAGGTAGACAATCCGCCTCCCTTGGCCTCCCAAAGTGCTAGGATTACAGATGTGAGCCACTGCACCTGGCCTGCTATAAGGTTCTTATGTCACATGAAGTTGAAGTTTAATGTATACTGTAGCAAGATAAAGATGTTTACCACAAACCTTAAAGCAGCCACTTAGAAACAAAAACTAAATATAGCAGTTACAGCTAATCAGCCAATAAAGGACATAAAATGGAATCATTAAAAAATAATCAATAGAGGTAGAAAAAGGGGGAAAAGGGAACAAAGAACAAATGAGACAAAGAGGAAACAAACAGCAATATGGTAGATCTAAAGTCAAACATACCAATAATGACATTAAATATAAATGGCATAACATTCCAATTAAAAGGCAGAGATTATCAGATTAAAAACAAATCCCATCTATATGCTGCCTACAAAACATACCATTAAACACAAGAACACAAATTAATTAAATACATTAAAAGTAAAAAGATATGAGGCTGGGTGTGGTGGCCCAGCACTTTGGGAGGCCATGGCAGGTGGATCACTTGAGGCCAAGAATTTGAGACCAGGCTGGCCAACATGGTGAAACCTCATCACTACTAAAAATACAAAAATTAGCTGGGCTTGGTGGTGCAAGCCTGTAATCCCAGCTACTTGGGAGGCTGAGGCACAAGAATTGCTTGAACCTGGGAGGTGGAGGTTGCAGTGAGCCAAGATCACGCCATTGCACTCCAGCCTGGGCAACAGAGAGAGATTCTGTCTCAAAAAAAAAAAAGTAAAAAGATGGGAAAAGATATGCTAATACTAATCAAAAGAAAGCTGGAGTAGCTCTCTGAGTATCAAAGTAGATTTCAGGGCAGAGAATATTGCCCAGAAAAAAAGAGAAACATTCCAAGAGAAAATTATAATTCTATATGTTTATATACTAAAAAACAGAGCTTCAACATATATGAAACAATAACTGATAACTAAGAAAGGAGACAAAGTCACAGCTATAGCTGAAGTTATTTCAACATTCTTCTTTTAATAAGCAACAGAACAAATAGAAAGAAAATCAGCAAGAATATAGTAGTCTGAGATAAACAATTAGACCTGACATTTACAGAACATTCCACCCAATAATGGCAGAAAACATTATTTCTCAAGTGCACACAGAACATTCACTAAGATAGACCATATTCAGGGCCATAATACAACTCTCAATAAAGGAAAACAATTTAAATCACAAAGTATGTTTTCTTATCACAATGGAACTCAATTAGAAATCAATGGCAAAGTACTAATTGGAAAATTCCCAACTATTTGGAAACTAAATAACTCCCATGGTTCAAAGGAAAAATCATATAATCTACTTCTAAATAATCCACAGGTCAAAGGGGAAGTCAAAATGGAAATCAGAAAGTATTTAGAACTGAATGAAAATTGAAAAACAGCATATATATCAAAATTGTGGGATGCAAACGAAGTAGTGCTAGGAGTGAAATTTATAGCATTTAAACAACTATATTAGAAAAGAAGAAAGGTCTCAAATCAAAGACCTAGGCTTCCACCTTAAGAATCTGAAAAAGAGGGCGGGCACGGTGGCTCATGCCTATAATCCCAGCACTTTGGGAGGCCAAGGTGGGTGGATTACCTGAGGTCAGGAGTTCGAGACCAGCCTGGCCAATATGGTGAAACCCCATCTCTACTGAAAATACAAAAAATTAGCTAGGAATGGTGGCATATGCCGGTAATCCCAGCTACTCAGGAGACTGAGGCAGGAGAATCACTTGAACCCAGGAGGTGGAGGTTGCAGTGAGCTGAGATCACGCCATTGCACTCCAACCTGGGGGCCAAGAGCAAAACTCTGCCTCAAAAAAAAAAAAAAAAAAAAAAAAAAAAAAAAAAAAAAAAATTGAAAAAAACATTTTTTTGAAAAAAAAAAAAATTAACTCAAAATAAATAGAAGAAAGGAAATAATAAAGCCCCAAGCAGAAACCAATGAACTAGAAAACACAAGCAAAAGGGAGATCAATGAAACCAAAAGTTAGTTATTTGAGACGATCACTAAAATTGATACACTTCTAGACAGACCATTGAGAAAAAAAGGCAGATGACTCGGGTGAAATCCTTGTTCTGCCTCTTCCCAGCCGTGTGGCCTTGAGAAGTTCTGTTTTATTTTTCGTCTTTCAGAGGCTCACTTTCCTCATTGACAAAATGGAGAAAATAAATTCATCCTCAACGCTGTTGTAAGAATCAAAAGCTTTTTAAGTAGTTTCCCCAGGACAATGCTACACACACTGGGAGAAAGGAGACAGCAGCCCTACACTGTCAACCCTACACTGTCAATGTTTCTCAAGTTTCTGTACATTACGACGTTTTGACATCTTACAAGACCTTTCTGGCTGTGGAGAGACTGCCTTCAGGGTTAGGCAAGTCTTAGAGACAAAAGCAGCCCTAAGTATGTCTCTGATATGCCAGCTAACCCCTCGGGAGCCATCCTTCCTCCACCTGCCTGGCCTGCACCCCAGGAGGCAAGATTTTTCTGCCTTATGCCTGAAGCCCTCCAAAATTCCTCCAACTGCCAGTCCTAAGCTGGTCACCTTTCTTCACCTTGCCTTTATTGTGAAAACCTCAATAAAGGCTGTGGCCTAAACCACAGCTTTGGCTTCTCCTCCTGGCCACCCTAGTGTCCTCTGACATGGCCCTACATGGCATGCTGTGCCTCCTGTCTCTAGGACCTGTGAGTACAATAAACTGATTTTCTTCCTGAGCCTTTCTCGGTCTCCCCTTGTGGCCGCACCTGACTCACCATCTCATAAAGTAACACGAAACAAGTCTCTAAGAAACACGGGGTCTCTAAGCAGTTCCCAAACTTTGACTTCTTTTTTTTTTTTTTTTTTTTGAGACGGAGTCTCGTTCTGTTGCCAGGCTGGAGTGCAGTGGTGCAATCTTGGCTCACTATAACCTCTGCCTCCCGGTTCAAGCGATTCTCCTGCCTCAACCTCCTGAGTAGCTGGGATCACAAGCACACGCCACCACATCCAGCTAATTTTTGTATTTTTAGTAGAGACAGGGTTTTGCCATGTTGGCCAAGCTGGTTTCGAACTCCTGACCTCAGGTGATCTGCCTCCCTCAGCCTCCCAAAGTGCTGGGATTACAGGCGTGAGCCACCGTGCCCAGCTTCCAAACTCTGACTTCTAAGGTGATCCCATGAATCCCCTGGGCATGCGCTGAAGAATACAGATTCTGATTTGGACATCTGGGGTGGGACCTGAGATCCTGCCTTTCCAGTAAGCTCCCAGGAGATGTCTAGTGCCCAGGCTGCTGGTCCCAGGCCACACTCTGTGTCTCAAGGTTTAAGACAACGAAGCATAGTCTGGGAGCAGTGGCTTAGGCCTGTAATCCCAGCATTTCGGGAGGCCAAGGTGGGCAGATCACTTGAGGTCAGGAGTTCGAGACCAGCCTGGCCAACATGGTGAAATCCCATCTCTACTAAAAATGCAAAAATTAGCCTGGTAAGATGGTGGTGCACGCCTGTAATCCCAGCTAATCGTGAGGCTAAGGCGGCACAATCACTTGAAACCAGGAGGCAGGTTGCAGTGAGCCAAGATCATGCCATTGCACTCCAGCCTGGGCAACAGAGTGAGACACCATCTCCAAATAATAACAATAATAATAATAATAATAAGATAACAAAGCGTTTTCACTATTTCACGGACAACTGAACTAAAGCTCAGGACCTTCGGAAGCTACTCTGCAAGTCTAAGCCCAGGCCAGGCTGGGACTGGAAGCTGGACATCTCCACTCCAAACCCAGCGTCCTCTGCACCCTACGAGGCTCTCAGTGTTCACCATGGCCTCAAGTGTGCTGAACAGGATCCAGGGAGAGACCACAGGGAACAGACCAGCCTGGGCAGGAGGAAGTGACTCAAGAACTAAATCCAGCCACCCTCTCTCTCCTATGGCTGTTAGATTTTGCAGCCCCCCAACAGCACAGCCAAGCTCAGGCTGTTCTGAGCTTAATCTGTCCCCTCAGCTCTGAGAAGGTTCGGAGTCACCTAGGCTTCCTGACCTTCCTGGGTGTGCCCTCCTCTCTGGGCCTCCCTGCCCGGTGCTCAGCCAGGGGACCTGTGCCCATCTTGGATGTACTGAGAAGAGGCTTCCACCTCCCCCAGGGCGGTCCTTCACCTGCTGACAGCCCTGCTGCTCCTCCCACAACACAGCCCTCACCACCCCTTTCTCAGAGGACCCTTGGCTATCTGTGGCTCAGCCTGCAGCCTCCACCCCTGAAGCTGAAGTTGGACCCCAGCAAGTTGCACAATTCAAACAGAGCCTGTTGGTCTCCGTGGAATTTGCTTTCTCTCCCCAGGACCGGCCAGTAGACTGGGTTTCTCCACCTCGGCACCACTGACATTTTGGGCCAGATCACTGTTTGCTGTGGAAGCCTGTGTACTCTCAGGGGTTTGGTGGCATTCCTGGCCTCTCCTCACTAGTTGCCAGCAACTGCCTTGCCCGGTGGTATCCACCAAAAATGTTTCCCAACATTGCCAAATGTCACCAGGGGGCAAAAGTGCTGCAGGGTAAGAACTACCAGAGCTGGCCAGTTCTCAGCTCTGGCTGTGTGTCAGTTTTCAGCTCTGGCTGCATCAGAACCCACCGAGTTTGGTTCAGAGTTTTAAATGTCCCAGAGTTTGGGTCAGGGGCGGTGGCTCAGGCCTGTAATCCCAGCACTTTGGGAGGCCGAGGTGGGCAGATCACTTGAGGTCGGGAGTTTGAGACCAGTGCGGTCAACACGGTAAAACCCTGTCTCTACTAAAAATACAAAAATTAGTCGGGCGTGGTGGCAGGCGCCTGTAATCCCAGCTACTCAGGAGGCTGAGGCAGGAGAATCACATGAACCTGGGAGGCGGAGGTTGCAGTGAGCTAAGATCACATCATTGTACTCCAGCCTGGGTGACAGAGCGAAACTCCATCTCAATCAATCAATCAATCAAATAATATGTCCCAGAGTTTGGTGTGGTGTTTTATATGTCCCAATGCTCAAGTTATACCCAGACCAATGACATGAGACTCTCTGGGAGTGGGACTCAGGACTCCCCAAGTGACCCCAACCTGCAGCCAAGGTTGCATACGATGTCAGCCAGAGGTCCCTCACCTGTCGTGGCAGACCAGACCAGCCCGTGGCTGAGCCGCACACCAAGGGGCATCTCAGGGTGGACGGGAGGCATGTGGTCCCGCATCAGCTTCAGCAGCAGCAGCAGCAGCATGCAGACCAGCCCCAGGACGGCATCACCCACCCTGTGGACAGGCAGAGGATGGTCACCACCCAGCTTGGCCCAGGCCTCCTGTGGACTCCAGCGTCTTGCTGCTGCTTAAGCTGGGAGGCGCCAAGAAGCTCCCAGGGGAGGCCCAATGCCCAGGCTGGCCCCAGACGACAGCGAGTTTCAAGGCTTAAGGAAATAAATCATTTTCAGTATTTTTGCTGTTTCACAGATACTTAACTAAAGCTCAGGAACCTTAGCAAGCTACTCTGCAAGACTAAGCACAGGCTAGGCACAGATGTTTTCTCCTACGCTTTCTCCTAAGCCATAGACATCATCCCTGTTCTACTTCAAAATTCAATTCAAAATTCAGTGTACACAGGCTTGTGCAGGACGGGCAGTGGAGGGGCCTGGTCACAACGGTGGCAGGGTGACGTGCTCATATGTTCACTCCCGTAGCTCTCTGGGACTCAAGTCTGTGACACAGGATCTGCTGAGTGACCACAAGGAACGGGACCAGCCTGAGCAGCTCTCTGCAGGTGGCTCTAGAACGAGTCTGCCAAACCCACAGCCTGGGGCCATGCGCAGCCTGGGAGAGTTCTGAATGTGGCCCAACACAAATTTGTAAACTTTCTTAAAACATGATGAGTTCTTCAGGTGATTCTTTTTTCCAGCTTATCAGCTATCATTAGTGTATTTTATGTACAGCCCAAGACAATTCTTCCTGTGTGGCCCGGGGAAGCCAAAAGATTGGACACCCTGCTCTAGACATTCTAGAAGGCTTAAGAATGAACAGTCAGTAAGGCCCCTTTTCCCTCTGACAGTCCGTGATGTTCTCTAACGGGTCAGGCTCCATAATCACTGCTCCCCCATCCGGCCGACCCCTGCCCACTGGTGCCTCTGAAGGGTAAGGAACCCACTGGCTTCCAGCTGGGTTCAGCTGCTGGGAAGCTTTGGCAGCAGGTCAGAGGGGAAGGGAAGATGGTCCAGGATCACCCCCACTCCCTCCAGGCCACAGCACTGGGCAGCCATCTCTACAGGTCCCCCAGATCACTTCCTCCTCCAGTCCCTTCCAGCCAGAGAGGTAGAGAGGTATCCCGCCTTCCCGCTGGCTGGTCTGGCAGGGAGGTACCCCTCATCAGAGGCTTTTTTTTTTTTTTTTTTTTTTTTTTGGAGATGGAGTCTCGCTCTATTACCTGGGCTAGAATGCAGTAGTGTGATCTCAGCTCACTGCAACCTCCACCTCCTGGGTTCAAGCAATCCTCCTGCCTCAGCCTCCCGAGTAGCTGGGACTACAGGCACACACCACCACACCTGACTAATTTTTGTATTTTTAGTAGAGATGGAGTTTCACCATGTTGACCAGGCTGGTCTTAAACTCCTGACCTAAGGTGATCTGCCTGCCTGGGCTTCCCAGAGTGCTGGGATTACAGGCGTTAGCCACCGTGCCCAGCCATCAGAGGTTCTTTAAACCACCTGAGGGAAGTGCTTGGGTCTCCTTATCTCTCATCACAGCCTCTCACCTGCCGTCCCTGTGGCAACTGCGTTCTGTCTGTGTTAGCTGCCCCATGCCCTGTGTTCTCTTCCTTCACAAATCACAACCGGGGAGAGACACACTGCCTTCTTTTTCTTTACCCAGTCTCTTCCCATTCCTGTCCCCCAAGAAAGCTTTGTGGAGAGAGGAACACTGCCCTGCCCTGACTCCCCAGAGCAGAGCTACTCGAATTCTCCCCTGCGCACAGACCACGGGCCTCCTGTTAAAACACTGGCTGTGGCCGGGCAGGTCTGGAAAGGGCTGAGAGTCTCATTTCTTGCCAGCTCGCAGGTGCTGCTGAGGGGCTGCTCTGGGGACCCCTGTCTGAGCAGCCACCAGGCGTGGAAACTGAGGTGGGGGCTGGCAGAGGAGATGTGGGAGGAGGAGCTTCCTTACAGGAGGGAGGAACAAAGCCCGGGGTACCTGGTCTCTGCGATCCTGAGGAAGGTGTGGTACACCTGCAGGAAGAACTGTCTGGGGATGTTCTGTAGTCCCAGCAGGTTCTGTCCAAACACAGAGAGGCTGATCAGAGGCCCTGCCCCCAAACCAAGGCCATCTGGCCCCAGCTCCCCGCCTACCTGCCCCCGGGCTGAGGCAGTGTCCCCTGCCCCACAACCCCCATCCCAGACCCTCATTCCCGGGGCCCATCTTAGGGGCTCAGGGGTCCCTCTGCCCACTCCCAACGCCCCCTAGGGCAGGAGATCAAAGCTACCCTCGGGGGAGACAGTCCTTCACGATTACTGGGTCAGTGATATGTTTCTCTAAATTACTTTTCTCATAAAAAACAGTGTAGGTGACCCCATAGCAGGGAGCCCAGCTCTACAGCTCGATGGCCAGGGGCCATGGGCTGCCCAGCCCCGCCCCCATTGGCTCGAGGCAGCTGGGTGGCCAGGCCCCCTGCAGTGTAGACCCTCGCTGCCACTGGCTTGAGAATGCCTCCGTCACTAGGTGCCCCGCCACCCCCCAGCCCTGCCGCTGCAGAATCTTCACAGCGCGCAGATGTGGAGGGTTCCCAGAGGCTTCAAGAAGCTGGGCTGGGGAATCCTCAGCCAGGTAGGAATCTCCCACCATGATGCCAGCTCTCAGGGGTCCTGGGCGGGGGAAGGCACTCCATCCTGTGTTTCAGTTTAGTTTTTTTTTCTTTGCGGGGGGGGGGGGTGGGTCTTGCTTGCTCTGCGGCCCAGGCTGGATTTGAACTCCTGGGCTCCAGTGATCCTCCCACCTCGGCCTCCCACGTAGCTGGGATCTACAGTGCAGGCACAGCTTGTGCTTTAGTTCTTTACGTCGCCTGAGACTCGATAGGAGTCAGAGGGGAAAGTCGAGGCTCAGGCTCCCAGGGCCACAGGCTCAAGAACCCTGCCCTAAAACGGCTGCGCACGGGGTGGGTGGGGTTAGGACATCCTGGTGGGCGGGCGGACTCTGGGACTGCTGGGGTAGGGGCTTCTGTCCTGAGCATGTCAGGGGACGCCCTCCCCGCAGATGGCTGCAGAGTCCCTGGGCAGGGCTAGAGGGGATGCCCTCCCCGCAGATGGCTGCAGAGTCCCTGGGCAGGGCTAGAGTTGCCAAGTATGAAAGCCTGAACAAGGCACTCTCCACTCTCACTGCGATCCTAAAAAGAACATTCTTGATACCAAAAACGATGTTTCCAGAATAAAGAACCAACCATGCCCTGAAACAGCATTTGCCAAGTTAACCCTGAGAGATGTGTGTAGATAACATACAAATCACACTCACCCACACCTAAGTTGGTCTCTCCTCTCTAAAATGGAAATAATGACACGCCTACCTCCCACGAGTGTGCTGAGAATTACACACGGAGAGTGTCTTGCCCAGTGCCTCGCACGTAGCAAGAGTGCAAAACGTGTCTAGTCACACACGCACGCTCACATATGCACACTCTCACATATGCACTCTCTCATTCACACACTCACATACACTTTCACACACACCCTCTCACATACTCTCACTCACACTTTCACACTCACATACACACACTCAACCACACACACTCACATACATACACTCACACACACACTCACTCACACACTCACACTCACGCACTCACATACACACTCTCACATACTCTCTCTCACACTCTCACACTCACACACACTCTCACACTCACACACTTTCACACTCACATACACACACTCAACCACACACACTCACATACATACACTCACACACACACTCACTCACACACTCACACTCACGCACTCACATACACACTCTCACTCTCTCTCACACTCTCACACTCACACACACACTCACACACTCACATACACTCTCACATACTCTCACTCTCACACTCACACTCATGCACTCACATACACACTCTCACTCTCTCTCACACTCTCACACTCACTCACACACACACTCACACACACACACACTCACTCTCACACACACACACTTTCACACTCACATACACACACTCAACCACACACACTCACATACATACACTCACACACACACTCACTCACCCACTCACACTCACACACTCACATACACACTCTCACATACTCTCTCTCACACTCTCACACTCACACACACACACTCACACTCTCACATACTCTCACTCTCACACTCACTCACACACACTCACACTCACACACACTCACACTCACTCTCACACACACACATTCTCCTGTCCTTGGTCTTCTCATGGTGCCTCCATCAGGGAAGACTGTCTCAGGCTAGCCTGGAGCAGAGCCTGGCAGTGACACAGGGTCAGGAGGCAGCATGTGACCCTAGTCTGTCATGAGGGCCACACAGCCCCATCTGTGGAATTGGGCTTACTTCACACACACCCAACTGAGCACCCCCCTACTGCAAAAGCCCAGTGCTGGGCGGCCATGGCTGGGAGAAGAACAGTTCCTGCCCTCGAGGAACTTACAACCCAGCAAAAAGACAATAAATTACACCCTCAGCTGATGACTGACTGTAGAGCTTTTTACAGATGTTTTAAAGGGAAATATAAAATGCATGGCATTGAAGAAATATTAAACAGAAACCGGGGGAGAAAAGGCACAGAACAAAACCATCTAGCTAAATTAGCATGGGGAAATCATTTGCTTGTAGAAATTCTAGCAGCGTGCTCGTGACCGGTGGGGCCTGCTGGATGTGCCCAGTGCAGGGAGAACACAGCCACGTCACAGAGCCAGCCCAGCACACTGGCACAGAAACTCGGGCAAGAGCAGGGGGATGGAATTACCGGCCCCCCAGTTACCCGCTGTAAAATCCAACCATCACACAACATCCCTCCCGGGGGTCATTTATTAACAGGGGACCCGTGAGAGCACCGCGTGCTTCTTAACCCACAGAGGACAACCTGAAACAGCAAGACGTCCCCTGACAACAGGGGTCAGGACTGGCCTTGGTCCTGCTCCCGCTCTCCCCGAGCCAACAAGCAGCAGCCAAAGAGCAGTGTCCTGGGTGGGCACTGTGCCTACCTTGATCTGTCCAAAGCCGATGGTGACTGTAGCAGCAGAGGTGAAGCCTTTGATGACGGGGCAGGAAATGAAGTCCAGCAGGAACCCTGGCCGGCCAAGAGGGAACACCAAGCTGGTCCCAGCTCCACCCAGTCCCAGAGGATGAGGGGCGATGTGAGCTGGGGACACTGAGCTGGTCCCAGCTCCACCCAGTCCCAGAGGATGAGGGGCGATGTGAGCCGGGGGAGGCGGCACGGGTGGGATTGGGGAGCAGACATTGCAGCTACGGACTGGGGGTAACACATCCTGCTTGGCTGCTCTTGGAGAGCAGAAAAGGGAAACTGGGGTCTGAGGCCACAGGCACTTCTCCAAAGTGTCCTGGCCTCTAAGCAGAAAAGAGTAGACTAAAGGCCAAGCGTCCCACCCCCTCTACCACCCACCCACCTACACACCAAAACACACACCCACACCCACACCACACGCACACATACATACCCACACCCCCATGACACACACACACATACCCACATCCCCACGACACACACACACACACCCAAACCCCCACGACACACACACACCTACACCCCCACGACACACACACACCCACATCCCCACGACACACACACACCCACACCCCCACAACACACACATACCCACACCCCCACGACACACACACACCCACACCCCCACGACACACACACACCCACACCCCCACGACACACACACACCCACACCCCCACGACACACACACACACATACCCACACCCCGACACACACACACCCCCACACCCCCATGACACACACACATACCCACACCCCCATGACACACACACACCCATACCCCCACGACACACACACACACCCACACCCCACGACACACACACCCACACCCACACCCCCACGACACACACACACACCCACACCCCCATGACACACACACCCACACCCCCACGACACACACACACACCCCCACACCCCATGACACACAAACATCCCCACACCCCCACGACACACACACACACCCCCACACCCCATGACACACAAACATCCCCACACCCCCACGACACACACATACCCACACCCCCACGACACACACACACCCCCACACCCCCACGACACACACACACCCCCACACCCCGACACACACATACCCACACCCCCACGACACACACACACACCCACACCCCCACGACACAACACACACACACACCTACACCCCCATGACACACACACACCCCCCACACCCCCACGACACACACACACACACACCCCCACACCCCCACGACACACACACACCCCCACACCCCCACGACACACACACACACACACCCCCACACCCCCACGACACACACACACCCCCACACCCCCACGACACACAACACACACACACACCCACACCCCCACGACACACACACACCCCCACACCCCCACGACACACACACACACACCCACGACACACACACACACCCACACCCCCATGACACACACACACACATACCCACACCCCCACGACACACATGGGGATAGACCTTGAAATGCAAACAAGGAAATGCTGAGGTCAAGGGCATCCCCTTGGTAAGAAGGTAGAGCCTCACCCAAATGCAGGACCCCCATGGCCAGCTGGATGCAGCCGGACAGGAAGGCCAGCAGCACAGCATAGGCAGGCTCGTGGAAGGTGTAGAAGGAGACCAGAAGGGACATAATGGCGGTGGGTCCCAGAGTCACATCCCGGGAGGTGCCCAGGAAGAAATAGACGAAGCAGCCCACGAAGGCAGAGTAGAGGCCGTACTGTGGGGAGAGGCAGCGGTGAGCACGTGGGAGGCCGAGGCCTGTCCACCAGGTCCCTAGTGTGTGCATCCAAGCACGGGATCTGTGGGTGCCAGCTGTGTCCCGGGCACCCAAGCACGCACAGGTGAGAGGTGCACCACCCTGCCCTGTGGGTGGACCTGCGGTGATCAGGAGGCCACTTCTTCAGCAGCACCTAACTGGGGGCTCAGGGTGCAGACAGCAAGGCAGAGGGGTTGGTGCAGGCCCGTGTGCTGTGTCCAAGTCTGAGGAAACATTCTTTTTTTTTTTCCTGAGACAGAGTCTTGCTCTGTCACCCAGGTTGGAGTGCAGTGGCATAATCTCGGCTCACTGCAACCTCTGCCTCCCAGTTTCAAGCAATTCTCCTGCCTCAGCCTTCCCAGTAGCTGGGATTACAAGTACCTGCCACTGCGCCTGGCTAATTTTTGTATTTTTAGTGGAGACAGGGTTTCACCATTTTGGTCAGGCTGGTCTTGAACTCCTGAGGCCTCCGTGAGTCATCTCACTGGCCTCTTCATAACCAGCTCAGTGTCTGTGTGTACCAAACAGGCACAGGAGCCTGGATCGGCCCAGAGACAGTCATGCATCACACACTGTAAACCAAAGGTTCCTTGGCGCCCAGGGGCTGGAAACCTGGA
Source organism: Chlorocebus sabaeus (assembly GCF_047675955.1). Taxonomy (NCBI): domain Eukaryota; kingdom Metazoa; phylum Chordata; class Mammalia; order Primates; family Cercopithecidae; genus Chlorocebus; species Chlorocebus sabaeus. Next base: position 77,833,597 of record NC_132919.1, on the reverse strand, counting down.
ATCTCTGCTGGTGTCTGGGATTGATACTGTGTATTCTGCACTGCTTCTGAGATGTGGCTGGCAGCAGGGTCAGACACCTCACCTGGGGCGGGAGTCCAGCCACTTCAGCATAGGCCAGTGCCTGAGGAATGGCAGTGAGGCCAACTGAGAGACCGGCGATGAAATCCATCTTCAGCCACTGCAGGGAGTAGCTCGGCAGCCACGCCAGGATGGGCAGTCTCCTCTGCAAGGCCGCAGGGGAGCAGCAGCAGGCGCTGGAGGCCATCCCGGGGCCGGAGGACCTGGCCTGACCCAGAGCCGTCACCGAAGAAGGCATCTCTACGGTAGGGCTGGGGGGTGCAGGTGACATAGACCAGCAGTGAGAGTGTGGCCTTTGAAGAACCCGGCAACACTGGTCAGGGTCGATGGGTGTCAGGAGGGGTCACTATGGGTCTCCCCTTCCCAGGGGGACTGAACCAGACGGCTCTGAGAGGAAGCCAACAACGTGCACAAGACGGGGACTGGGCCAAGACTGGAGGGCCCACCACGTCCCTCATCACTCTCTCTCCCTGAATCCCCCCCGTGCAAATCCTGGGTGCCTTCTGTCCCTTCATCCTCAACTCTCCCAGATAAGAAACTGATAAGTGATTTCTTATTGAGAAGTCTGAAGACTAATTAATTAAGCTCAATACTTCTGGCCCCTGGAGAACCGGCTTCCTTTGCCTTTTTTCCCCTCTCCCCAGGGAATTTAACGGAGAGAGAGGCAGGGCCCGCGGGCGCACCCTAGGCTGGCGGGGGGTGCGGGTGACAGCCGGGAGATCCGGAGGGGTTCCGAGGTTTTCCAACTGCGCACCAAGACGGGCTCCACCCACTACAGTGGACTGCGGCACTCGTGGGGGGCTGGGGGGCGGTCCTCGGCTCCTGAGGCCAGGCCTCGCTCAGCCCCCACCTGTGGCTTTCAGAGTCCTGGAGTTCTAGTTGCTTCTGTGAGGACATCAGAGGCGCCCGGTTAATTCAGGTGCGCAGCATCTTCCAGGGCCCCGGCGCCAGCGCACAGAGCTGCCACCCCCACCCCGCCACGCCACCGGCCGCTCCGGGCAAAATCCACTGCCCAGCCCCCGGCCCCGCCCACGAGGCCGCTGGCTCCGGACCCTGGGGTCTCCGGAGGAGACCCCGCGCCACCTGACCGTCCGCGGTCCCTTGGCCCCGAGCAAGGCCGAGGGCCGCGGCGACCCGGGTGGGGACGCGGCGGGGGAGTGGTCCCCACGGGAGGCCCCCGCACTTTCGGACTCCGCGCTGGCCCCCGCGTCGGCTGCCCCGGGCGACCCAGGCCACTGTCCGCACCCCCCGCCCCCAGTCCCCGCTCGCCGCCCTTGCGGGCCACGGACTCACCCACTCGGCGTTGCAGCTTGGGGTCTCCTGGCGTCGCCGCAGCCGGGTCCGCAGGAATCGCCCGGGACAGGCCGGGGCGAGGTCTGGCGCGCTCGTGACCGGGGGCGGGGCGGGGGCGGAGCCAAAGCGAGAGACCAGAGCCGGGGCGGGAGCGGGAGTGGGAGCCGGAGCCGCCGCCATGCGCCGGCCCGGGCCCGCCTGCTGCGCGCTGCTGCTAGTCCTGGGGCTCTGCCGGGCGCGCCCCCGGAACGCACTGCTGCTCCTCGGTGAGTGCCGACACCGCCCCCCCACGCCCACCTTCTGTGGCCCGCGGAAGTGGCCACTGGCCTCCACCCCACCCGTGGTCAATGCTGACCCTAGTGTGCCCTGCCCTTGTATCCCCACTGCCATTCCCTCTCGTCCTCCTCTCTGTGTTGCCCCCAGACTCTTCATGGGTGTCTCCCCAGAGAGGGCAGCAAGGGCTGGAGGAGTGAGCCCCAGCATCCAGCACCCCTACATTTACCTCCTGCCGCCTGTCCCCACCCTCCTCTGACCCTGCCCAGCCAGGGCTCAGGGGTCCACGGATCCCAGATCGCTCTCGGGAGGGGATTCCAGAGGAGGGGCTGGTGCTCAGGTCCCCAGAGACTGCAGACAGGGTGCCCTCCTGGCTCTGGCTCTCATCTCCCCGCTGCAATCTTTTCTGACCCCATAGGCTGTGGCTCAGCTGTCTTTCCTCTTGTCCAAAGGGCACAGCCCTCCACCCCCCACCCCCAATCCCAGTCCCTCTCAGAAACCCCGGGTTCCTCTAGCACAAGCACTGTGTTGCTCACAAGACTTCCGGTTTGGGTAATCAGGGCTCTGGCCCATGACAAGTGATGAGGCCAAACCCAAGGCCTGCGATTCTTTCCCCTTCTGAGGTCTGGCACCCTGCCAGGTGCCCTCTTTCTGATTAATTTTGTGGTCTCTGGGCGGGGGTTCGGCTCACTGTAACATAAACAGCTCTCCTGCCAACTCCTTGCCTCCCAGAAACTCAGCAGAGAACCTGCATGGATCCTCATCTGTGTACGAGGATTCCTACAGGAGGCTTTCAGAGCCTAGGCTACGCGGCCACTGGGCTAGGGCCTGTCTTAGCACGGACTGCCATGGATTGGCTTAAACAGAAATGTATTTCTCACAATTCTGTGGGCTGAAAATCCAGGGTCAGGGTGCCAGCTTGGTTGGGTTCCAGTGAGGGTCCGCTTTCGGCTTACAGGTGGTCACCCTCTCACTGTTTCCTCACATGACAAGTGGATGGGGGTGGTCTTACTTCCTTTTCATTCTTTTTTCTTTCTTTCTTTCTTTTTTTTTTTTTTTTTTTGTGAGACAGGGTCTCACTGTCACCCAGGATGGAGTGCAGTAGCACAATCACAGCTTACTACAGCCTCAACCTCCAGGCTCAAGTGATCCTCCTGCCTCAGCCTCCCAGGTAGCTGGGACCTCAGGTGCACTTCACCATGCCTGGCTAATTTTTGTATTTTTTGTGGAGACGAGGTCTCACTGTATTGCCCAGGCTGGTCTCGAACTCCTGGGCTCAAGCAATCTTCCTGCCTCGGCCTCCAGGGTCCTGGGATTACAGGCATGAAACACTGCACCTGGCTCTCTTTATTTTCTTATAAGGCCGCAGTCCTGTCAGATCAGGGTCTCATCCTTATGAATCATTTAACCTTAATTAAGGACCCTGTCTCCAGATACAGTGATGTTGGCATCAGGGCTTCAGCACATGAATTCTGGGACGACACAGTTCAGTCCACAGCAGGCCCGCAGCCAAGTGCCGAGGAACTCTGGGTTTGGAGAAGGGCAGCTTTCCTCCTGGCCTGCGGGGAGGGGGGTAGGGAGCACAGCCCACCCCACTCTCCCTCCGGGTCTGCCTGGCTGCCATGCGCTCACACCCCGTGGGTACTGTGGGGTGGAGGATGGGAGCCCAGCTGGAAGGTGCCCAGCCTCCTCTGCCCGTGGACCGCACTGCCTCTGAGGGAACTGGGGAAAGTGTTGGTCCTGGGGGCTCCCACCAGCCTCTCCTGTGGTGCCCCCAGTGTCCTCTACTCCAGAGCAGGGGAAGAAGCTTGGTGTGGTTGTGGGAGTTCAGCGGCCCGTCCCTGTTTCCCGCTGCCCAGTGTGTGGCCTTGGGCACTGCACCTCACCTTTCTGGGCCTCAGCTGCTTTGTGGAGAGTGAAAGCGTTGAAATAGACGACCTGCAAGGTCACTGGGCCTTTGAGATGGCATCAGTGAGAAGCAGCGGTGGGACGCACACACATAGATCTTTAGACGTGCCCTGGGTGAGGCTCCACACAGTTTCTGCAGAGCCCAGAATTGCCCAGCAGTTCGGTGGCCATGCATTCAGCCGCTGTCTGCCTAAATGCCTAGCCAGCTAACATGCCCACCCAGGTGGCGTGCCTACTGGGGTATCATCAAGCTTGTTGGGATATCATGCCTACATGAGTATCTTGCCTACTCGGGTACCATGCCTGCCTGCTCACATACCTACGCAGGTACCAGGCCTGCCTGGGTACCATGCCCATCTGCTTATACCCCCCAGCTGTCAGTTCAGCCTGTGTACCATGCCCAACTACCAACATACCCACTGGGTATCATGCCTTCTTAGGATATCATCAAGCTTATTGTGGTATGATGCCCACTTAAATACCATGCCTGCCTGCTAACATACCACCCAGGCATCATCCCTGCTGGGTACCAGTCCACCTGCTAACATACTCAGGGGGTATCAGGCCTGCCTGGGTACCATGCCTACCTGCTTATACCTACCATCTATCAGTCCAGACTACATACCACGCTCACCTGCTAACATACCCACTGGGTATCAGGCCTGCTGGGTACCATGCCCACCTGCTAACATACCCACCAGGTTTCATGCCTACTGGCCACCATGCCTGCTTGCTGATATACCCACCAGGTATTGTGCCACTAGGTACCATGCCTTCTTGCTAACATGCCCAGTGGGTATGGGGTCTTCTGGGTACGTGCCTGGCTGCTAACATACCCACCAAGTATCAGACCTGCTGACATGCCCTCTGATACCATGCTTGCCTGATGTACCCACGCGGGTGTCATGCCTCCTAGGTAATGAAGTGCTCTGTCAGAATAGCGTTTCGCGATGAGTGTTCACGCTGGGCCAGTACCATGCCCACCTGGGTATCTTGCCTCCTGGCATCACAGCCCCAGCCTCCCTCACTCCCAGTGCTGTTTCTCATGACCGCAGCCCACCATGTGCTCTCTGTCTCCCACCTTACACAGCGGATGACGGAGGCTTTGAGAGTGGTGCGTACAACAACAGCGCCATCGCCACCCCGCACCTGGACGCCTTGGCCCGCCGCAGTCTCCTCTTCCGCAACGCCTTCACCTCGGTCAGCAGCTGCTCTCCCAGCCGCGCCAGCCTCCTCACTGGCCTGCCCCAGGTGAGGTGCAAGGGCAGGAGGAGGGGATGGGCAGGGAGTAGACAGGCTGCGTCCGGGGCCCAGGCCTCTGCCACGTCTCCCATCCCCGGGCTCCCTGGGGGTGTTGCCCGCTTTCCCTCCCACCTCCAGGAGGAGGCAAGAACAGCCTACGGCCGTGAGTGCAGACTAGGGGCTCCAACTGACCTACCAGCCCTGGCTCCACCACTGTGTGTGGCCTTGAGCAAGTAACCTACCTCCCTGTGCCTCAGTTTCCCCATCTGTAAGATGGTGGGTATAATGAGATGCCACTCTAGTTATGGGGATTGGCGGGGCTCATGCTTCGTATGTAAACAGCGTGAGGCCTGTGGACTGAGTCAGCGTGACCCGCCGTCGCCACAGTGTCCCAGGAACGCCATGGTGCGGGGAGTGGCTGCCGCTGGGCACACACACTCCTGTTTTATTGTGCTAAAATGCACAAACATCGATGTTCCCATCTTAGCCATTTTTCAGCACACAGTTCCGGGGCATGAAGTGCACACCACCACACCTGACTAATTTTTGTATTTTTAGTAGAGATGGGATTTCACCATGTTGGTCAGGCTGGTTTTGAACTCCTGACCTCAAATGATCTGCCTGCCTCGACCTCCCAAAGTGCTGGGATTACAGGTGTGAGCCACTGCGCCTGGCCCCCCTTTTGTGTCCTTACTTCACTCAGCACAATGTCCTCAGGGTTAACCATGCTGTAGCACGAGTCAGAACTTCCCTCCTCTTTAGGGCTGAATCATAGTCCAGTGGATGGATGGACCCCGCATTTTGCTTCTCCATTTGTCCGTCAGTGGGCACTTGGGTTGCTGCTACCCTTTGGCTGTTGTGAATAAAGCTGCTGTGAACACGGGTGTTTGAGGACACTTATTGTTTTTTTGTTTGTTTGTTTGTCTGTTTGTTTTTTGAGATGGAGTCTCACTCTGTTGCCCAGGCTGGAGTGCACTGGTGCCATCTCAGCTCACTGCAACCTCCACCTCCCAGGTTCAAGCCATTCTCCTGCCTTAGCCTCCTGAGTAGCTGGGACTACTCCCGAGTAGCTGGGACTACAGGCGCCCACCACCACACCCAGCTAATTTTTGTATTTTTAGTAGAGACAAGGTTTCATTATGTTGGCCAGGCTGGTCTCGATCTCCTGACCTCGTGATCCACCTGCCTCAGCCTCCCAAAGTGCTGGAATTACAGGCGTGAGCCACCGTGCCTGGCCGGCAGTCTGAGTTTTTAAAATGTACAATATCTTTTACAATATAAAATAACTAGGTAATAAAACAAGGCCTGGCCCTGTCTTTTTCACTCTGTAACATGTGATTGTAATAGAAAAGTTCAAAAGTACAGACATGTGGAAAGAACATCAAGGCCGCCCTCGTGCCAGTGCACGCCCTCCAGGTCCCCTTCTTTCTTGTGAAGTCCTCCTTTCACAAGAGGGACCTATGGGCCTCTTGGGCAGGGAGTGGGAAGTGGAGCCAGTCTCTCTGGGTGCTGGCCACTCAAAGTCTAAATCAGGGCCCCGAGAAGGCCCCTGGGGATGGGAAGACCGTGGGAGAACAGGTGCAGCAGGCGGGCCCTGGCTGCCTGGGGGCCCTGGAGCTCATGCACCTTTGCTGGCAGCATCAGAATGGGATGTACGGGCTGCACCAGGACGTGCACCACTTCAACTCCTTCGACAAGGTGCGGAGCCTGCCGCTGCTGCTCAGCCAAGCTGGCGTGCGCACAGGTGAGGACCCTGTGCCAAGGACAGGGCGTGGGGTGAGGCACCGAGGCCAGGCCAGAGCCCAGGAGGTTTGGCACCTTGTCCCAAGGCACCCTCAGCCCCTGTGGCCTGCCCTTAGCTCTTGTCCCAAAAGACCTGGGCCTGGGTCCCCTGGCTGGGCTGCGAGTCCACGAGAACCCACAGTGCGCTTAGGGCTGAGGGGGGCAGAGAAGGGAGCAGAGGGGGCTGGGAGGCAGAAGGGACTCTGGACAGGCCTCTCTTCCCATCCAGGCATCATTGGGAAGAAGCACGTGGGGCCGGAGGCCGTGTACCCGTTTGACTTTGCTTACACGGAGGAGAACAGCTCCGTCCTGCAGGTGGGACGGAACATCACCAGAATTAAGCTGCTCGTCCGGAAATTCCTGCAGACTCAGGACGACCGGTATGAGTCGCGGCCCCTGCCCTTTCCGCCTGGCGACTGGTCCCAGAGCACAGCCTGGAGTCTTCAGGCGGGATACATGGGCCCCCACGTGGCTGGAATGGGGGCGGGGAGAAGGTTCCAGGTACTCGAATTAGCCTGGTCAGAGGGAGAAGAGACCTGGGGAAACTGAGGCGGTGAGGGTCACAGGTTGACTTCCAGATACAGAGGAGGAGGCAGAGCCGAGGGGCTTCCTGTGCCAGGCGGCATTGGCCCCGCAGCCTTGGCAATGGGCCTCCTCCCGTGCAGGCCTTTCTTCCTCTACGTCGCCTTCCATGACCCCCACCGCTGTGGGCACTCCCAGCCCCAGTACGGAACCTTCTGTGAGAAGTTTGGCAATGGAGAGAGCGGCATGGGTCGTATCCCAGACTGGACCCCCCAGGCCTATGACCCACTGGACGTGCTGGTAGGCGGGCCCCTCTTGCATTTCAGGATGCCCGTCGGCCCTGGTTCAGGGACCTGGGCCTCCTGCGAGCTTGCAGCCTTGGCCCTAGATGATGAAGAAAGATGCGCTGACCAAACTGGATTCAGGTTCCCATCCTTGGGACCACAGAGAGAACCGTAGAGAGATGGGGTGGTCCAGAGTGAGGCTGTTCTGGGCTCATCCATTTGTAGGAGGCCCCGGGGAGAAGGTTGGACACTGCTCCCCCAGTCCGTCTGTTCTAATCCTGGCTCCCCACTGCCTGCCCCAGGTGCCTTACTTCGTTCCCGACACCCCGGCAGCCCGAGCCGACCTTGCCGCTCAGTACACCACCATCGGCCGCATGGACCAAGGTGGGCTTGCAGAATGGGGCACTGAGAGGGGTGCCACGGCCTGGGTCCCCAACCTGGGCCAGCGCCCTCTCAGTCAGATCACGGCAGGGTGTGGGTGAGGGTCCCAGTGTGGCAGGCCCTGTGCTGCAGCCGGCAGAGCCCACATTGAGAGGTGGGGCCTGTGGGTGGCATCAGGACCCACCCTGGGACTGCCCTGATGTGGAACTGCTCCTGGGCTGGGGCCTTAGGGTGCCCCAGAGGTTGGGTGAAGACTTTGGATACTTCCAGCCACAGGACCTGGGTTGGATTCGGGGGTTTGGAGTTCCCTAGTGTAGGCAGATGGAGAACTTGAGGTATGTGAGTTTTTGTGGTTGTCCGAAAAAGCCGCGTGAACCGGATGGCTTACAGCAACCAAAATTTGTACTCTCACAGTTCTGGAAGCCAGAAGTTTGAAATCAAGGTGTCAGCAGGGTCACGCTCCCCTGAAGGTGTAGGGGACACCCTGCCTTTCCTCTTCCAGCTTCTGGGGGCTGCGCCAGTGCTCAGTGTTCCTAGGCTGGCGGTAGCATCACCCCCATCCCCGCTTAAGCCTTCACGCGGCCTTTTTTCCTGTCTCCTCTTCTGTCTGTGTCTCCGCTTCTTTTTTTTTTTTTTTTTTTTTCCTGAGACCGAGTCTCGCTCTGTTGCCCAGGCTGGAGTGCAGTGGCACAATCTCGGCTCACTACAACCACCACCTCCCGGGTTTAAGCGATTCTTCTGTCTCAGCCTCCAGAGTAGCTGGGACTGCAGTCGCCCACCACCATGCCCAGCTAATTTTTATATTTTTAGTAGAGACAGGGTTTCACCATATTGGCTAAGCTGGTCTTGAACTCCTGACCTCGTGATCCGCCTGCCTCAGCCTCCCAAAGTGCCGGGATTACAGGAGTGAGGCACCGCGCCCAGCCTGTTTCTGCTGCTTATAAGGACCCTGTCGGATTTAGGGCCTGCCTGAGTACTGCAGGGTAATTTTGTCCCAGGATCTTTATCTGCAAAGTTCCCCTTTCCAAACAAGGCCCCCTTCACAGATTCCAGCACACATGTCTTTTGGGCTCGGGGATCATCATTTAACCCACAACAGGAGGTCGGGACCTTTGCCATTTCCCTGTTGGTGCCGTTAATTCTTAGTGACCTGGGAAAGAGCGGGTACAGAGGAAACCTTGTCTTCTGGCCCCTGCCCTATTTGCTCCATGGGACAGACACGAGATTCCAGAAAACTCAGAAGCCGGCGGGCACCAGGGAGCAGCTGCCTGGGGGTGACACAGAAGTGCCAAGGGATGACTGGAGTCCCTGGAGGCCTATTCGAGGCCTGCTCAGGCAATGGGAGCTGGGCAGAGCCGGGCAAGAGCCAGGGCTAGTGGGAAGAACTACAGGATGCTTTCAAATCCGGAAAGCGCTGAGCCCAGTGGCCAGATGAAGCAGCGGGTGGGTCTGCACACACCCCTGCCTCCGTGCGTGTCTGCAGCTGAGCGCTGCTTCCCGGCCCCTCACCGCAGGAGTTGGACTTGTGCTCCAGGAGCTGCGTGACGCGGGTGTCCTGAATGACACACTGGTGATCTTCACGTCCGACAACGGAATCCCCTTCCCCAGCGGCAGGACCAACCTGTACTGGCCGGGCACTGCTGAACCCTTACTGGTGTCATCCCCGGAGCACCCAAAACGCTGGGGCCAAGTCAGCGAGGCCTACGTGAGCCTCCTAGGTACGCCTGTCTGTCTCCATCAGGGAAGGGGTGGGCGTGGATCTGGGACGGGGCCACGACCTGTCAGATGTTGCTCCACACCCATCACCTAACGTGGCTCTCAGGTCATCTGGGTGAGGAAGGGACTGTCACTTCCACTCTGCAGAGGAAAAGGATGAGGCTCAGAGAGGTGAAGTAAGCGGCTCAGGACTGCACAGCTGATAAGCACTAAGCTAGGATTCTCGCCTAGATCCCACTGCTTTCAAAACCATTGCCTTTTCTCGCCTACCTCCAATGAGCTTCAGAATCACCTGGAATGCTTGTTAATGTCCAAATTGCAACCCCCAGAGTGTCCCATTCAGCAGATTTTGGCGGGCTCAAGCATTTGCATGTCTGACAAGTTCCCAGGTGAGGCCGATACTGTGGGCTTGGGGACCCCCCTTTGAGCATCTGTGCACCCCATCCTGCCTTCCTGGGGGACCCAAAGCACCTCATGACCCTGCTCATTTCTAAAAAGGCCTGAGACATCTAGTCCCATGTTATGGACGTGCAGACAAAGATAGAACTGCAGGAAGACCTTGTGAGGGGCTTGGGGTGAGCCCCTCGGCACAGGGCAGAGGCTCGCGTGTCCTGCCCACGGCCTGGCAGAGCCTCCAGGTGGGGTGGGCCCAGGGCAGCAGCAAACTCAGGTTCCCTTTCCCTCCAAGCTCGGGCCCACATCTCTCTCTGGCCCCAGATTATAAGCCAGGAGCACTACGGCCACACCCACCACAGGGCTGGAGTAGATGAGCTGCTGAAAAATAGACTTCTTTTCTGGTCCATAGGATTTTAGAAGGATCCTAAATGTCACCGAATCAGGGCCTCTTGTTATACCATTCAAGGCACCATGGCCCAGAGAGATGACATGGCGGTGAGAGGTGCTCGACAAGGCACCTCCCGCTGCTGATTGGATTGGAGAGGGTAGCCGCCCAGAGTGGCATAGGTTCGGCCCTTCCAAGGGCAGTCCTGTGTGCTGAGGGCTCTGCTGCTCTGAGATGCCGCTTCCCTTCCAGACCTCACGCCCACCATCTTGGATTGGTTCTCCATCCCGTACCCCAGCTACACCATCTTTGGCTCAAAGACCATCCACCTCACTGGCCGGTCCCTCCTGCCAGCGCTGGAGGCCGAGCCCCTCTGGGCCACCGTCTTTGGCAGCCAGAGCCACCATGAGGTCACCATGTCCTACCCCATGCGCTCCGTGCAGCACCGGAACTTCCGCCTCGTGCACAACCTCAACTTCAAGATGCCCTTTCCCATCGACCAGGATTTCTACGTCTCACCCACCTTCCAGGACCTCCTGAACCGCACCACAGCTGGCCAGCCCACAGGCTGGTACAAGGACCTCCATCATTACTACTACCGGGCGCGCTGGGAGCTCTACGACCAGAGCCGGGACCCCCACGAGACCCAGAACCTAGCCGCCGACCCGCGCTTTGCTCAGGTTCTAGAGATGCTTCGGGCCCAGCTGACCAAGTGGCAGTGGGAGACCCACGACCCCTGGGTGTGTGCCCCCGACGGCGTCCTGGAGGAGAAGCTCTCTCCCCAGTGCCAGCCCCTCCACAACGAGCTGTGACCATCCCAGGAGGCCTGTGCACACATCCCAGACACGTCCCTGTGGCCGGCCAGCCTGGGGAGCACTGACAACACCCTTCCGTCTACACTCCCATCCAAGGAGGGTTCTTCCTTCCCGTGGGGTCACTCCTGCCAGTGCCTGGAGGGGGACCAGAGCATGTGCCCAGCCCCTCCACCACCAGGGGCACTGCCATCATGGCAGACGACACGGCCGTCCTCGTGTCTGAACCACGTCCCGGCACGGGAATTCTAGACGTGTGTGATCTGTGGACAGGGCAGCACCCCCAGCCCATGACAAGGGAGTCTTGTTTTCTGGCTTGGTTTGGGGACCTGCAAATGGGAGGCTTGAGGCCCTCTTTAGGCTTTGGCAGCCACAGATACTTATGAGCCCTTCACGGATAGCAGGCAAGGGCTTCGGTGCCGCGTGGGCAGTACACAGGTCCCACCTACACTCACCTGGGAGCACAGCGCCTGGCTCTTACCAGCGTCTGGCCTAGAGGAAGCCTTTGAACAACCTTTGGGCAGGTTTCTGCTTCTTCTGTTCTGCGCCACGGTCAAGTACCTGGTCCCCAGGCAGGTTTCGGCTGATTGGCGGCAGGTTCCCTGAGTGATGAGCTTGAACCTGTGGTGCTTCTGGGCAGAAGCTTATCTTTTTTGAGAGTGTCCAAAGATGAAGGTATGGCAATGCCCGTCCTCTGGCTTGGGTTAATTCTTGGGTGGCACTGGCAGTGCTGGGTGGTGATGCCCGTCCTCTGGCTTGGGTTAATTCTTGGGTGGCACTGGCAGTGCTGGGTGGCGATGCCCGTCCTCTGGCTTGGGTTAATTCTTGGGTGACGTCAGCGTTGCTGGGAGGATGCGCCGTTCCTGCCCTGCCTCCACCCACCTCAGGAGCAGAAGCCCGGCCTGGACACCCCTCGAAGGAGAGGGCGCTTCCTTGAGTGGGTGGCTCCCCTCGCCCTTCTCTCCCCATCACTCCATACTGGGGTGGGCTGGAGGAAGCCATAGGCCAGCTATTGTAAAAGCTTTTTATTTTAGTAAAATATGCAGAAGTTCTTTTTCTGAACTCGTTTATGATGATTCCAACCTGAATTCTAGAACAGCTTCCTGATTCTTGGACACTGCTGTCAAAATGACCTTCAGTCTGCAACAGCCCGAGGAGGCGGAGGCAAGGCCAGGCGCTGGGGGACCTGGGTCCTCCCCGAGCTCTGAAGGTGCAGTGAAGATGTTTGGCCCAAGAAGGGCTGGGGTGCAAAGCCAGGTCGGGGGAAGGCAGAGTCTGCCGGGCCTTGTACAGGGAGACTGGTGCCAGGCTTCTCTGGGACACCCCCACCGAACGGGCATGGAGGCCACGGGGCACAGACCCACTGAAAGTACCATCTCCACCACCCAGAGGCTTTATTTACAAGTAAACACACTGGTCTCTGTAAACTGGAGTTCCTGAGGCATCGCAGCCTCAGAAGCTGAGAAAAGGTGGCCAGGGTCACAGCATATGTGGGCTTGTGCCTCTGCCCCAGGCAAGGGTGGCAGCAACCTTGGGGGCCACCCAGACTCCCCACCCGCTGCCTCTGTGCTTTTGGAGTGAGCCTTTGACACTTCAGAATTGTAAAGGGAAGTGCAGCCCCCACAGGTTTGAATCAGGTCTGCAGACAGGCGGTTCTCCAGACAGGCCCGGGGCCTCCGGTTCCAGGGAAGGCGTGGGAAGACGTCCCTCCTGTCCCACTGCAGAAACCTTCTCAGGGTCTCCAGTCCAGACCATGCCAAGCCTGGTGAAAGGTGAAGATGTTTCCACAGAAAAGTGTGCAGTTACAAGTGGCTTCACCGTGTGTGACCTGCACGTGGTGAGGGTTCAAGGTTAGACCCCAGCCAGAGGGGACAGCAGGCCTCATGAGCCAAGAGCCCACAGCTGTGCCAGTAGGGTCTGGGCTCAGGAACAGGACCGCATTAACAGGCACGCAGAGGCCCCCACCGTCCCAGGAAGGGGCACGGTACATCATCGGGGGTTCTGCTCCGTCCACACCACCTTCTTCTGCTCGTCGGCGATGGCCTGGCGGACACAGCTGACTAGGCCGTCCAGGTCGCTCCAGCTGTCAGGAGCCAGGCTGCTGTATAGACAGGGAGTCCGGTCCAGGTGTCCCTCCTCCTGCCTGGCGGCCTCCAGGAGCTGCTCCTCTGAGGTGCCCAGCCGCTGTAGGCCCTTCCTGCACAGGCCAGAGATGGGATGGGGCGGGCTCAGGGGAGAGCAAGGCGCCCAGGAGCCCCGGCTAGAGTAGTGATGACATGCACCCAAACACCCCTGAACACAGAGGGCCTCGCTTTGAGGGGACCTTGTAAAGAAAACAGGCCCCAGGCCCAGTGGTGGGAGGCAGTTGTCTACAACACAGCCTTGGTTCCTGGAGTAGAAAGGGCACAGTAGCAGGACATCTCGGTCTGTCCCCAGGAAACCAGTCTTTTTTTTACTTTTTTTTTTTCCGTCCTTAGCCAACAAGGATTAGATTGTGCTAGCCGAGCCCCAGTAAGTGCGGAGGCACCTGCCATGGGCTTCAGGGGAGCCCAGGAGCCGCTTCAAAGCCCCTGCCCAACCCCCAGTGTGTACCTACTTGAGCTTCTTTGCCATCTTCTCGTTGACAGAGACGTGGATGACCATGGGGAAGATGTCCATCCCGTGCAGGGCGCAGACACCGTCCAGCCGGATGTCCAGGAGGGCATGGGTGTTCTTTGTGGGAGGGAGAGGGAGAAGTGAGTCAAGATCACGGGCCTCTGAGGAAGCAAAGGGAGCCCACGCCCAGGTCTGAAGGGCCCTCCAGACAGGCTGAGGGCAGGGTAGGAGCTGGGGAGAGCTGAATTTTGTAGAGAAGATGGGGGAAGAGAGCTTGTCACTTTCTTTTCTCTTTTTTTTTTTTTTGAGACGGAGTCTCGCTCTGTCTCCCAGGCTGGAGTGCAGTGGCACGATCTCAGCTCACTGCAAGCTCTGCCTCCCAGGTTCACGCCATTCTCCTGCCTCAGCCTCCCGAGTAGCTGGGACTTACAGGCACCCGCCACCACGCCCGGCTAATTTTTTGTATTTTTAGTAGAGACAGGGTTTCACCGTGTTAGCCAGGATGGTCTCCATCTTGATCTCATGAGGTGATCCGCCCGCCTCAGCCTCCCAAAGTGCTGGGATTACAGGTGTGAGCCACTGCGCCTGGCCCACTTTTAATTTTTTTAGGTTTTAAATTTTTTGTAGAGACGGGTGTCTCACTGTGTTGCTCAGGCTGGTCTCAAACTCCTGGGCTCAAGCAGTCTTCCCGCCTAGGCCTCCCAAAGTGCAGGGATTACAGGCATGAGCCACTGTGCCCAGCCACTTTCTTCTCTTTTTATTTTTAAAATTTTTTTAGAGACAGGGGTCTCACTATGTTGCTCAGGCTGGTCTTGAACTCCTGGGCTCAAGCGATCCTCTCACCTCAGCTTCCTAAAGCTGGGATGACAGGTGTGAGCCCCAGGCCCAGCTGAGTTTGCCACTTTCTAAATGAGGCTGCTTGCTGTGCAGTCTTAAGAGTTTCCATCCCTTTGATTTTTCACTGTGAAAATCTAGAAATTGTGAGCTCTGGGGACAGAGGCGAACTTGGCATGGAGCTCCGCCAACCCCTACAGGAGGCACCCTGATGCCAGACTCTGCTTCCCAGGCCCGTGCAGACACAAAGCTATGGTTCACGGGGAGCTGCTTTTCATGTGTGTGCATCTTCAAACATGGAGAGTGTCGTTATCTGAGATTTATTCATTCTCGAACAAATATCTATTAAACATCCCCCAAGCTGAAAAAACATCCCCGAAGCTCAAGGAGCTGGGAGACCTCACCCATGGTCCCGTGGATCGTAACTGGCTGAGACGAGGTTTGGGCTCCTGCTGGGATATTGGGGCCCAGAGGTCAGCGACAAGGTCACCCAGGTCCAGGTTGGTCCCTGCACCTTTATCTCATCCCACTCCTCTGCATTCCCGAAACCCTTCCCAGGACAGCTCCCCTGCGCACCCCGCCCTTGCCCTCACCTTTTCCATGAGGGACTCCACAGCATGGCGGGTTACCCAGCAGCGGCCCCCAGACACCTCTCCCTCCTGGACGATGTCCCCTCTCTGGCTCCAGGCCTCATACTCCTCCTGGCTCAAGTACTCTACAGGTGACATTGGACAGGGCCGTCATCCACCAGCTGCGTGGGGGTCCGAGGGAGCCCCATGGTAAATACCCCTGTCCCCGTGGACCCCGCCAGCCCTGGGAGAAGCTCTTCTTAGGGCATCCGCTCGACAAACCTGACCCTGCACGCCCCGCCCTGTGCCCTGCACATACCCCTCTGTGCCCTGCACGCCCCCCCCGTGCCCTGCACGCCCCCCTCTGTGCCCTGCACATCCCACTCTGTGCCCTGCACGCCCCCTCTGTGCCCTGCACGCCCCCCCGTGCCCTGCACGCCCCCCCGTGCCCTGCACGCCCCCCCTGTGCCCTGCACGCCCCCCCCGTGCCCTGCACGCCCCCCCGTGCCCTGCACGCCCCCCCTGTGCCCTGCACGCCCCCCTCTGTGCCCTGCACGCCCCCCCTGTGCCCTGCACGCCCCCCTCTGTGCCCTGCACACCCCGCTCTGTGCCCTGCACACACCCCGGGCCCTGCACCTCCATCCTGAACTATCTGGACACAGCAGGTGAGTGTGGGAATGCACGTAGTGGGGGAGGGAAGGAGAGAGGGAAGGAGGAGGGAGGAAGGGAGAAGGGAGGGAGGGGTGGAGGGAGGGGTGGAGGGATTCCCAGGCAACAGCATACCTGCCAGGCACTTCTTAAACCCTTGGAGGAGGCACAGCTTCTCGCTCAGGATCTTCCCAACCACCCTGGGCACGAAGAGCACAGGCCGGGGCCGGGCGGGTCGATGGGGCCGCACCAGAGTGTAGGGCACCAGGGTGAAGCAGCTCTCGGCCCAGAAGCACGCGCTGGAGCCTGTGGAGGAGAGGATCCTGGGGGTGGGTGAGGCTGCGGCAGTCCCCGGCCAGCCCACCCTGCCCTGGGAGGGACTGGGTCTGCTTTGCTCACTGCAGCAGCCCCAGCACCTAGAATTCCAGGCGCACAGGCTCAGCGGACTCGCACCAAGTTCCATAGCCCCTGGCTGAGTGGCTCCTTTGCACATGGGTTACACAGCTTTGTGGCTCTCCAGGCACCGCTTTGCAGCCTGCAACTTAATCCTGTTTTCCTCTAGGCCCAAGGGAGGATGGCGGAAGCCAGGATTTTCTTTCTTCCAAAGGATCTGGGAGAGCGGCACCCTTCTCCTTACCCATCCTCCCAGGGCGCAGCGTCCCAGCCCTTCCTCTGTCCTGGGCCCCTGTACTCCTCTCCTGAACTTTTTTTTTTTTTTCCTGAGACGGAGTTTTGCTCTTATTGCCCAGGCTGGAGTGCAGTGGCGCTATCTCGGCTCACTGCCACCTCTGCCTCCCGGGTTCAAGCGATTCTCCTGCCTCAGCCTCCCGAGTAGCTGGGACTACAGGTGTGAGCCACCATGCCCAGCCCCATGATTCTTGAAGAGCAGATCCTGGCCTAAATGAGTGGCATCCCCCGGCCCCAGCTGACCAACTAGCAGCAGCTCCGAAAGCCCCTCACCCGCTCGGAGCCAGCGGCCCCTGTGCCAGCTCACCAGGCCTCACCCTCCATCCTGCTGGGGTCCAGCTGGCCCCTGTCAAACGACGAACACAGAGGGCTGGCCTTGGCTTTGTCTATACTGACGATGCGGACCAGCTTCTGTGGTCCCCCAGAAGACAGCTGAAGGAGGGACGGAGAAGGGATGAGGAGAAGCTGTTGAAGCCATCAACACAGGCCCAACACCCCCCTGTCTTCACACCCTACCCCATCAGCAAATCCAGTGTGGTCTCTGCACTATCAGACTGTGCCCACTGAACAGCCAGAATGCCCAGGGCCCGTGCCAGGGGGTGGGAGGGGGGAGGGAGTCCTCAGGTCAACAGCCACAAAGCAGGGCCCTACAGTGAGGGGCAGGCTGCAAAGGCAGGAGGAAGGGCAGAGGTCTCCCCAGTGCTCAGCCCTGTATCATCGGCAGGGACTGGCTGAGCACCGTCCCATGGTTCTTAGCAACCGCACGGAGAGGCAGGTGCTTAGCAACCTGCCAAGTGTCCCGTGTCTGGAGAGCACAAAGGTGTCTGATGCAGAGGAATGGGAATTCAGGGAGATGACTGGCACTGGGGTGAGCTGGGAGTGATGCAGAGAATCAGATACTCTGAGAGCGGCGTGAGGTGTGTCTACACTGTGCAAGAGCCTGTAGGCTGGGCGGGGGCTGCAGAGCCTGCCCTGATTTGAAGGGGCCCAGAGGAGAGACAGGTGGGGTCACCCTCCTCCAATCCGCAGCCCACACTCTCCACACGGTGCCCCCTGCCTCCCTGCCAGCACCGAGCCCCTCTTCCAGCCCACCCCAGTGGGGGCCAGGCCCCTCCTGGAGCCTCACCTTGCGGGTGACGGCGCACTGCTGAGTCATGTCCTGGATGAGGGCTATGAGCTGCTGCTGAGCCCTGCGGAGAACAGGAGAGGCCCTGACCCAGCTGCCTCCTGCCAGGAGAGCGGGGCAGGGGAGAGCCAAGCAGGGGAGAGTGGGGGAGATGGCTGAGTGGGAGAGGAGGCCCTCTACCTAGAGCTCCACACACCCCTTTGCTGCAGGCCAGAGCGCTCTACCCTGGCGGCCATCCCAGTCTCCAGAGCTTTCAAAACACTCCAGGGCCTTAGCCCACCTCTGGAGATGCTGATTGACTTGTCCTGGGGCGAGACCCAGGGGGTGCTGTTGAGCAGCCAGTGTACAGGGCCCCCCTCCAGAACCTCAATATTCATGGTGGGTCTGTGACCTGCAGCCTGGAGTCACCGAGAGAGCTGTTAGAAATGCAGAGTGCCAGGCCTCTCCCCAGACCTGCTGGCTCCGATTCCCAGGGAACGTGAGTTTACAATAAGTGATGGGGGTGCTGGGCTCAACACCTGTGCTTTCTGGCACTGTGTGTTCCGTGCACTTGAACCTTGGAGCCTCCCATAGGCTGATCTAGAGCAATGGTTTTCAACGGAGCGAGGCAGGGGGCAGTATCACTCCTCAGGGAGGGTGACCAGCTGTCCCAGCTTGCCCAGGACCGAGGGGCTTCCCTGCAAGTGGGGCTTTCAGTGCTAAGACCAAGACTGTCCTAGAACCAGGGGACTCTTGGCAACATATGGAGACATTTCTGGTTGTCACAACTGGGGCATGGGAGTGCTCCTGGCATCCTGGGTAGGGAGGCCATGGATGCTACTCAACATCCTGCAGTGCCCAGGACGGCCCCACCACAAACAGAGATCCAGCCCCAAACGTCCATGGTGCTAGAGCTGAGAAACCCAGATCTAGAATGTTCTAGAATGAACATTTCATTTGCAAGATAGAAATCATCCATCACAAAGAAACAACATCTTCAGCAGTGATCTTGGCAGGCTTCCCTCCTTAGGGGGTCTCACCACACCCACCCTCTATTGCTGGGCAGGAGGAGGAAGCCGAGGCAGGCTGGGTGCCGTTTCCCTGTGGGCCTCTCTGGGGACACACGGAGCTCGCCGCAGCTGCTCACCCGGAGTAGTTGGGGATGGTGCCGTGCGCAGCAGCATCCTTCATGGTGTAAGGGTTCACGCGGTGGGCGTGCCAGCAGCCGCAGCCCTGGAACATGGTGTCGGTGACGTGGAGGACCTCGTTGCAATGCACTTGAAGCTCCCCCTTGGCTCTCCCCTCCATGGCCAGGTTGACCCGGATATAGAATGAGTCCCCCGAGGTCGCCACTTTGGCCTCCAGGTCCTGGAGTAGCCCCTTATAACCTGATAAAAGGGGACATGAGCCACAGATGAGCTGCGATTACGAGCCCGCACGAGGAAGGTTGCAGAAAATTAAAGTAGGAGAGAAGGAAGGACCCTCCGCAGTCTCAGAAGCCGCTCTGGCACTGGAGTCAGCGGGTGGGAGGTTTCCAGCTGGCTTGGGGGCCTCCCGGGGACCTGGGGCACAGCCCGGCTGATCCTCTCCTGGCTCTGGGGGGACCCTGGCTGCTGGGCGTGTAGAGCCACCAGGGACCTAAGGGTCCCGGAGACCGGCCAGGCAGCTGTGCACGCAAGAGGAGTGCTATGCGTACCGTCCATGTTGACCTTCACAGACAGGCAGCAGAAGCCGTCCACCCTCCTGAGAAGCCCCACGGCCTGTTCCAGGGTCGTATCCTCCAGGACTGCCTTGAACAAGGGCTCTGAGGCTTCGTAATCAACCTGAGGGCAAGTCGAGAAGGTCAGTCTCTTTCCCCGGGACGCTGAATCCAGCCAGGATGTGGAGGGCGCTGAGGGCACTGAGGCAAGGCGCAGGCCAGCCCTGGAGTAGGACCACTGCCTGCCCGCCTTGGCCAAAACAAAGCTGCACCACCACAGCCTCTGTGGGGCCTTCAGACCTCTAGTGACGCATGCTACACATCGTCCTGGCCAGAGGATCAACTGCCTACCCTTCCCCAACCTGTCCACTGTCAAGGTTGCAGGTTCTTTGTGATAAGCACTTTCCTCTCTTGAAAAAAAAAAAAGAAAAGAAAGGACCTCGGTTCTAGAACATTCAAGAACATTCTAGATAGGTAGATAGGGGTTTCTTTTTTCTTTTTTTTTGAGATGGAGTCTTGCTCTGTTGCCCAGGCTGGAGTGTAGTGGCATGATCTCCACTCACTGCAAGCTCTGCCTCCTGGGTTCACGCCATTCTCCTGCCTCAGCCTCCTGAGTAGCTGGGACTACAGGCGCCCGCCACCTCACTCGGCTAATTTTTGTACTTTTAGTAGAGACGGGGTTTCACCATGTTAGCCAGGATGGTCTCGATCTCCTGACCTTGTGATCTGCTCATCTCAGCCTCCCAAAGTGCTGGGATTACAGGCGTGAGCCACTGCACCCAGCCGATAGGGGTTTCTTAGCTTTGGGATCATTCTGTACTGCTGCAGGCTGTCCCGGGCCCTATAGGATGCAGAGTGGCATCCCCGGCCTTCACCTACCCAATGCCCTGGCTCTCCACCCACAGCCTTCCTCACTGTGAAGGCCCACCCCCCAGGGCTTCCACCATCCACTTCAGCTCTTCTAGATATTGTTCTAAGCTTAGGAGAGTAGATATTTTTACGATACAAAATTAAGATATGTTTTAACACCATTAGAATTGAATTGGCCCCCTTAGGATATCGGGACTGTCTCCCTGAACACCGTCAAGGGGCCCTGTTGCTTGAAATGCCTCAGAGCTGGTCATTGGGAACCTTAAGAGCAGGGTTCCCCCGCCCCTGGGCCACAGACTGGTCCTGGTCCATGGTCTGTTAGGACCCGGGCCACACAGCAGGAGGGGCGTGGTGGGCGAGTGAGCATTACAGCCTCAGCTCCGCCTCCCGTCAGCTCAGCACAGCAGTAGATTCTCACAGGAGCGTAAACTGCATGTGCACGGGATCTGGGTTTCACGCTCCTTATGAGAATCTAATGCCTGATGATCTGTCGCTGTCTCCCATCACCCCCAGATGGGACCGTCTTGTTGCAGGAAAACAAGCTCAGGGCTCCCACTGATTCTGAATTATGGTTCAGGGTATAATTCTTGCATTACATGTTACAGTGTAACAAGAATAGAAAAGTGTACAATCAATGTAACGTGCTTGAATCATCCCAAAACCATTCCCCGCAACCCGGTCTGTGGAAAAGTTGTCTTCCATGAAGCCAGTCCCTGGTGCCAAAAAGTCTGGGGACTGCCGCTTAAGAAGACAATTAGAAATGTAAAGAAGGGCTGGGCATGGTGGCTGATGCCTATAATCCCAGCACTTTGGGAGGCCGAGGTGGGTGGATCACTTGAGGTCAGGAGTTCAAGATCAGCCTGGCCAACATGGTGAAACCCTGTCTCTACTAAAAATATAAAAATTAGCTGGGCATGGTGGTGCACGCCTGTAATCTCAGCTACTCGGGAGGCTGAGGCAAGAGAATCACTTGAACCAAGGAGGTGGAGGCTGCAGTGAGCCAAGATCACACCACTGCACTCCAGCCTGGGGGACAGAGCAAGACTCCATCACAAAAAAAAAAAAAAAAAAGAGAGAAAGAAAGAAATGTAAAAAAGGGTTTCTGGGTCATGTGGAGGACATGAAGAACGCTTGGATTAGGAGCTCCATGTGCTATCATTCGAGCCCTGGGGAAGCTCAGCATTCGGACAGCCTGTTCCAAGGGGGCAGTGAGGGGTGCGTGGAACACTCCTGTTCAAGGGGTTCAGCCACATCCTCTCCCCTCCTCTGTGCTCACCTTCCCGCCCCAGAGCCCCCATCCTCAGTCCCCTCCTGGGGGGCGCAGGGTGAGCCTGTGGGATGAGATGAAGCCCATCTTGCACACTTCTTGGTTTAAAAAGTTTTTCATATTAAGAAGGCACTGTGCTTTCCTTTTTCTTTTTTTCTTTTCTTTTCTTTTCTTTTTTTTTTTTTTTTTTTGAGACCAAGTCTTACTCTGTCACCCAGGCTGGAGTGCAGTGGCATGATCTCAGCTCACTGCAACCTCCACCTCCCGGGTTCAAGAGATTCTCCTGCCTCAGCCTCCTGAATAGCTGGGATTATAGATATCAGCCACCGTGCCTGGCTTTTTTTTGAGACAAGGTCTTGCTCTGTCACCCAGGCTCGAGTGCAGTGGTGCAATCATCGCTCACTGCAGCCTCAATCTCCTGGGCTCAGGCATCTGAGTAGCTAGGACTACGGGCATGCACCACTGTGCTCAGAAGTATTTTTTTTCCTAAAGTTTAATAATTCTGCTTCTGCTTTTAGGCCACATCAAAGTCACCCTCTACCCATGTATTCACTTAATAATAATTAGTTAGATTGTACTTTTTTTTGAAACAGAGTCTGACTCTGTCACCCAGACTGGAGTGCAGTGGTGCAATCTCGGCTTACTGCAACCTCTGCTTCCCGTGCTCAAGCGATTCTCCTGCCTCAGCCTCCCAAGTAGCTGGGACTACTTGGCGCCCACCACCACGCCTGGCTAATTTTTGTATTTTTAGTAGAGATGGGGTTTTGCCATGTTGGCCAGGCTGGTCTCGAACTCCTGACCTCAAGTGATCTGCCTGCCTCAGCCTCCTGCTGGGATTACAGGCGTGAGCCACCGCGCCTGGCCAGGTTGTACATTTGTGTCCATTTATCTTCTCAGCAGTTTTGTGCATTTTATAACAATGAAAAACAAGTTTTAGAAAATGTCCCCAAATTAGCCGGGCATGGTAGCACATGCTTGTGGTCTGGTCTCAGCTACTTAAGAGGCTGAGGTGGGAGGATCAGTTGAGCCTGGGGAGGTCGAGCTGTGATTGCACCACTGCACTCTAGCCTGGGTGACAGAGTGAGACCCTGTTTCAAAAGAACAAAAAAAAAAACAAAAAAGAAAAGAAAAGATCAATGGCTCACGCCTGTAATCCCAGCACTTTGGGAGGCCGAGGTGGGTGGATCACAAGGTCAGGAGATCGAGATCATTCTAGCTAACACGATGAAACCCCGTCTCTACTAAAAACACACACACACAAATTAGTCGGGCACGGTGGCGGGCGCCTATAGTCCCAGCTACTCAGGAGGCTGAGGCAGGATAATGGCGTGAACTCTGGAGGCGGAGCTTGCAGTGAGCAGAGATTGTGCCACTGCGCTCCAGACTGGGCGACAGAGCGAGACTCCGTCTCAAAAAAAAAAAAAAAGAAAAGAAAAGAAAAGAAATGCCCAAGTGGTTAAAACAGTGAATTATATGTCACGTGTATTTTACTGCACACACCGAAGTGACCGCCACCAGCCCTGTCAAAGGGCCTCATGCAAAGACCCCCAGTCAGAAGTGCCACATGGCAGCAGCCACCGCGGGTGGTGTGCTGGGTTCCCCACGGCACGACTCTCATTTATAAATGAGCGGAACGCTTTACATCAGCCCAGGAAAGAGCAGGGGCCTAGCCCAGAGTGGATCTGCATGGTCTGGGGGATCTGAAGTCTGTCTGGGTCACCCCACCCACTGCCGCTACCCCCATGAAGAGCCCGGGGGACAGAAGGGGCCTCGCGCGACTCACCATCACGATCTGGGTGCCCGGGCGCAAGGCCATCTGGTCCGCCGCCGAGCCCGGGGTGACCCGGTGGATGAAGATGCCCGTGAGGTTCCCGCCGATGACGCTGATCTGCTCCAGCAACGCATCCCCCTGGAACGCCAGCACCGTGACCTGGCTCAGGATCCTGCGGGCTGGCCTCCGCCGCATGAGGACGCTGCTGCAGGCCGGGAGACGACCGGCTTGTGCACTGCCCAGAGTAGGAGAGCCGACAAGGCCACCTCCCCGTTGCTTCCCTCTGGCCCCAGTGTTCTGGAATTCTCCTCCCCCTCCATGGCCCCATGTGCTAGGAAAGGCTGTCGCCTCCCAGTGGTGATAGGACACTCACCCTCTGCTCTGCCACCCCCTGGCCCTGGTTCCCCAGCCAGCCTCGGAGGGTTCCCCCCGCTGCTCACCTCTCCGAGACATCAAGGCTTCCAGATAAGAATGGCTGCAGGCTGCTTTCCAGCTGGGGAAGGTCTGGGAGGAAGCCAAGAGCTCACAGATCTTGGTCACCCCATTGCTTCCTGTAACCTCAGCCCCTTCTCCCTCAGCCTCAGGCACCCCCTGCCTGTTCCATCCTCTGTGCTGAGGCTGAACTTTGTCTTCCTCCACCCCTTCCTCAATGCTTGGACACTGATTTCCTCTTTCCTAAAATCACTGTAACTAGTGAGGAGCTGCAACTGGGAGGGTCTGAGCACCACATGCTATTTTGTGATATTTGGATGAGTTGCCAACATTTGAAAGACAGGAAGATTTCACCTAAAATCTGGATTTCTGGCTTCACTTGAAAAAATATCTGCTGTAACCCTGGGGCTGCATTTCTGCACTGACCTGTATTTCTGCATGGACCTGCATTTCAGGACTGGCCTGCATTACTGCACTGACCTCCATGTCTGCATGGGCCTGCACTGGCCCGCCTTTCTTTCTTTTTTTTTTTTGAGCCAGAGTCTCGCTCTGTCCCCCAGGCTGGAGTATAGCGGCGTGATCTCCGCTCACTGCAACCTCCGCCGCCCGGGTTCAAGTAATTCTTCTGCCTCAGCCTCCTGAGTAGCTGGAACTACAGGCATGCACCACCACACCTGGATAATTTTTCGTATTTTTAGTAGAGATGGGATTTCACCATGTTGACCAGGCTGGTCTTGAACTCCTGACCTAGTGATCCACCTGCTTTGGCCTCCCAAAGTGCTGGGATTACAGGTGGGAGCCACTGCACCCAGCCCTGGCCTGCCTTTCTACATGGATCTGCATTTCTTTTGTTGTTGTTAGTGTTGTTGAGACGGAGTCTCGCTCTGTTGCCAGGCTGGAGTGCAGTGGCGCGATCTTGGCTCACTGCAACCTCCGCCTCCCAGGTTCGAGTGATTCTCCTGCCTCGGCCTCCCGAGTAGCTGGAACTACGGGTGTGCACCACCACTCCCAGGTAACTTTTGTATTTTTAGTAGAGACAAGGTTTCACCGTGTTGGCCAGGATGGTCTCGATCTCTTGACCGCGTGATCCACCCACCTCGGCCTCCCAAACATGGACCTACATTTCTACGCAGACCTGCACTACTGTACTTCCCTGCATTTTCACGCTGGCCTGCATTTCTGTGTGGTAGCAATCACTGGCACTGGCCAGTGGCTGCCTGCTCCTTACCCCAGACCCCTCTGCTTCCCAGCTGGTGATGGCAGGTCTCTGAGTTGTCAATCCTAGGACTAGAGGCTCCCCAGGGTCTCCCAAGCTCTAGCATTTTCCTGTACAGCCTGTGAGGACCCGAGCCAGGGAGCAGCCTGCCAGGGTCCACGGCTGCAAGTCTCACTCTATGAACCACACAGGAGAACCAGGGCCAGCACAGACCTAAGAGTTCCCTAGGCCTGGCTCACAGGCAAAAACCCACTGGGATCACATTCAAAGCCAGTGAAATGAGGTGTGTACTCTGGATGTATTTGAGGTCAATTCCACTAAAAATATATGCAACCAGGGCACTACACAGAATCCTGGAAGAGGAAAAATACACACGAATAAGCTCTCCCTTCTCATCTCACATCTAATTTAGATATGCCTTGGGTGGACTCTGTCAATTTATCGCTGTTATACATAAAAACGTGTATGAGTCCCCAGAGATGAAGGTTTCTGGTCATGCGACCCACAGGAGGCACCTGGGCAGCGCGGGGCACTTACGCCCCCTGGTGGCCATGAGGTGAATTCCAGATGGGGAGCAAAGCACCTACTGTGTGCAAGGCCAAAGGCTGGGCGCCAGTTGCGCTGAGGTGGAAAGGCGAAGGCACCCACACGTGATGGGCCCGTGGACTTTGGAAGGAGAGAGGGCTGGTCCAATCACAAACAGAAATGAGCCACAAGAGAAGCACGAGGCCTTAGGGCCAGCGCCTGAGAGGAGAGATGCTCCCTTCAGGTAGACGTCACGCTGTGCCTGGCCTCAGCCTGGCACCACTAAGCGACCCTGCCTGCTGCCGTCTGAAACCACCGGGAAGCCCAAGCGTTGCAGATCAGAGCAGGGGGCTGGGTGCTGAGCGGGGCGTGGATCAAACACAACTTCCCTGGCTCTAGGGAAAAACACAAGGACGCCAGCAAACAGAGCGCAGCTGGCCTTTGGCTTATGCTGGCTGGCAGGCGTGACTTTCCCAAAGTGCAAGGTCGAGGCCAAGGTCAAGGCCCAGGGCAGAAGCTGAGCTCTGCTTCTATCTGCTCTTTCCCTGGAGAGAGGCCCCGGCCTTCTCATCCGCTCCCTGCTCTGCCCAGGGGAGGTGGGCTGCTGCGGACGTTCAGGGTTGGGCACGCTCACCTGCCCTGTCTAGGAGCTCATCATCCAGGTGTGGGTCGCCCGCCTTAGCTCCCGGCGGGGCTCCTGGGTCTCCCTCCAGGATTTCCAGGCAGCTGCTGCAAAGCACAAGAAGCAGCAGGCTCAAACTGCATCACCTGCTCCCTCTGAGTCCCCACGCCCTAAGCACTGGCCCCCAGCACCTGCCAGCTCCGGGGCTTTGAGGGCAGGAGCTGCTGCCTGCAACACCCAGATGCCCTGAGGTCTAGGTTGGTGTCTCTGGTGAGTTGCCAGGAAGGACCCCAGTGCCACACGTGCTCTACCTGAAAGACCAGGGTTCTTCCCCGAAGTCCTCGGCCACCCGCTTGTACAGGGACTGCTGGCTGGGGGGTGCGGGGCTGCTGGAGCGGAAGCTATCCGCCAGCTCGCGGCTGGATGTGTTGCTCAGGTCCGACCAGAGCTGAGACTGGAGGAGGGAGAGCAGAGGTCAGTGGGGCACGCACGAGGACACCCCAAGACTCCTCCCTTGCTCCCCCACGGTATAGAGAGAGTGAGCCACAGTGAGAACTGAGTGGAGATGAGGCAGCAGGAGGGGAAGGAAATGTGACCCCATGTGACATGGGGTCACATGCACTGAGCGCCTGCTGTATGCTAGACACTGGGGTCACATGCACTGAGCGCCTGCTGTATGCCAGACACTGGGGTCACATGCAGTGAGCGCCTGCTGTAAGTCCGGCACTCTATTAGCTGCTTGGCTTAGTTCTCAGGATAAATCTGTAAGGTGACGCTGCTGTCCCATTTGACATGTGAAGTGATGTAGTTTGGCCATGTGTTCCCACCCAAATCTCACCTTGAATTGTAATAATTCCCTCATGTCAAGGGTGGGGCCAGGTGGAGATAACTGAATCATGGGGTCCGGTTCTCCCATGTCATTCTCGTGATAGTGAGTGAGTTCTCACAAGATCTGATGGTTTTATAAAGGGTTTCCCCCTTTGCTGAGCACTCATTCTCTCTCCTGCCGCTCTGTGAAGAGGTGCCTTCTGCCGTGATTGTAAGTTTCCTGAGGCCTCCCCAGTCATGCTGAACTGTGAGTCAATCAAACTTCTTTCTTTATAAATTACCCAATCTTGGGTATGTCTTTACTATCAGCATGAGAACAAACTAATGCACAAAGCAACTGAGGCCCAGAGAGGTTGAGTTAGCGGCTAGGGAGGGCAGGCTGCATTCAGAATGCACACTGACGAATGTGACGTGCGAGGCACTGAGGCCACCAGGTGTGTGGGGTAGGTCTGAATCCAGCCCCTTCTTTCACTAATAAATATTCCTGGAGCAGCTACTACGTGCCAGGTCCTTTGATGGTGTCAGATGTACATCTGAGGACAGGCACCATCCTTGGTGTGGGGGAACCAATGGGCACCCATGGACCAGTGAGGTAGAGTGAGGCATTCCAGGGCTGTGGGCGACATGGGCAGGGCAGGGAGGCCAGGGCGGACTCTTTGGAGAAAGTGGCACAGACAGAGGAGTGAGGTGGAGTGTGTGTTGGGGGCACATTCCAGACAGAGAGAGCAACAGAGCAGTGGCACACAGAGAGCCCAGGAAGTAGGAGGCAGTCCCCCTAGAGCGGCCAAATTAGAAAGCCGGGGCAGGAGCAGCGTGGCTGGAGGGGAGCTGATCGGTCAGTCGCCCACAAGGTCGGTGAATGAGGACGGTGTGTCCTGGTGAGCAGAGCTGCTGGGAGCCAGTTCTGAGCACCTGAGGTCCCTTCCCTTCCCTCCCCGACCCGACCCACCCCCAGGGAAGGGAAACATGGCTGAACTCTGTCCTGTGGGAATGGGGGGCACAGGGGGGTATTAAGGCAGATGCAAGAGTCGATTCAGTTGAGGGTTTGGACTGCCCTGGCCCAGGGAGTCCCAGCACCGACAGGGACATCTTCCCCTTGTGTGCACTCAGTGTTCTGGGGAAGATCCCAGCCTCCCCCAACTCTTTGAGTGGCCAGGGGGCAAGTGAGCCTGGGCCTGATGCTCTTGGGGTGCTGCTGGGATGGTCCAGGAAGGAAACACCAGGTCCACCCCAAGGCATGGCAAAGGGATGTCAGGCTCACCTGCTTCTCACCCTCCCTCCCTCCCGGCTCCCGGCATCCTGCAGCACTGGGGCTTTGACCCCGGCATCCTCATGCCACATGCCCGCTATGGTGGGGCCACCTCTTTACTTTGCCAAAGGGTGAGGGCAGATGCCAGGGACCTGAGGCTCCAGAAACCACAGTGAGGCTGGCATCCCAGGAACTGTCTGTACCAGGTTGAATTGGGTCCCTTGGAAACTCATGTCTGGGAACCGTCTGTGCCAGGTTAAATCGGGTCGCTTAGAAACTCATGTCTGGGGACCGTGTGTACCAGGTTGAATCGGGTCCCCTGGAAATTCATGTCTGGGGACCGTCTGTACCGGGTTAAATCGGGTTCCCTGGAAACTCATGTCCACTCTGCAAATTGTGAATGTGACCTTCTTTGGGAACAAGATTTTCAGACGGGTACCCTGTCAGCACTTTGACTTTGGACTTCTGGCCTCCAGGACTGTGACAGGATCAACCTCTGATGTTTAAAACTCTCGCAATAGGGCCAGGTGCAGTGGCTCATGCCTGTAGTCTCAGCACTTTGGGAGGCTGAGGCCGGCAGATCATTTGAGGTCAGGAGTTCAAGACCAGCCTGGCCAATATGTTGAAATCCCATCTCTACTGAAAATACAAAAATTAGCTGGACATGGTGGCGGGTGTCTGTAATCCCAGCTATTTGGGTGGCTGAGGCAAGAGAATCGCTTGAACCTGGGAGGTGGAGTTTGCAGTGAGCCGAAATCACATCACTGCACTCCAGCCTGGGTGACAGAGCAGACTCTGTCTCAAAAAATAAAATAAACTCTCACAATCGCACCAACCTCTTCCCTGTGGGGACAGGGTGGAAGGAGGCCCACTTTTGTCCTGACAGAGGAGCCCCTGGGCTGGCCCAGAGGGTCAAGGCAGTGAGGGAGGTGGGAGGAGCAGCCGTACCTCTGTGGAGCTGACAAGGCTGCCGTCGCTGTCGCCTCTGGGGCGGATGGCGTGCATCCGCACCAGCCGCTGCTTCTCCCGTGGACAGGGCTCCCTGGTCCTGGCTTCCTGCTTGAGCTGCCAAAGACAGGCCAAACAGGCTGGTTAATTCAGGAAAGGCTCCCGTTCGAGGCCCGTGGGGTTTCTACCAGGTCAGCACCACCCGTTCCACCCTCCCCACCAGTTTCCTCTCGTCAGCTTCCAGGGAAAACAATCATGTCCCTGTCCTCTGAGCCCGGGACCCCAGCATCACAGGATCACAGGCGCTGCCAATCAACGAGACTGAAAGAAACCAGTTGGACACACAGCATTTCATTTCTTTTAGAATATGTGTGATTTACCAGTTCTACGAATAATATATGATACACACACACACACACACACACACACAGAAAATTGGAGGTAGGGAAGCAGAACCAGTGAGAGAAGAAAATAAAATCCACCCGTCATCTCACACTCAGAATGAGCACAGCCTGCACGCTGGCGCCTGCCCCAGGGTTTTTCTCTGCGTGCACACGTGTGTTTTCACCATCGATGTGGGACGCTGGCCGTGTAGGGGGTGAGGCAGGAAGGGCCGGGTGGATTCTGCATGCGGAGGGAGGAGCTCCTGTGCCTCCCTGGGGGCCTGGCGCTGGAGCTGCCTGCCAGCCCGGAGCAGAGGCTTTCTAAGAATCCCGGCTGTCTGGGAACATGCTCCCTCTGTCACATGTAGGTCTGCCTTTCCGCTCTCAGACGCTGGGCTTTTAAGCATTTCAGGAACACAGCATCTACACTGCAAATGGCTGCCTATGGACAGCTTCCAACGCCGCCTGCCACATCCATCACCACACTCGACAGGTTCCAGAACCTTCCGCTAAGCTCCCCATTCTATGATACGGAAGCAGACTCTACTTGTCTACTGGGCACCTTCAAGGTTGCACGGCACCATTCACGCGTGGGAGCCGGTGTGTCGGTCAACACAGTGACACCGGGCCGTCTCTGCAGGTGCAGTGTGTGGCCCAGCCTGGGACCCTGCCTGTCCTCCCTGGGCCTCCCTGGGCCACCCTGGGGCCCAGCCCTGTCCTGCTGTCCCCGCAGCCCCTGCCTGGCCTCCAGCTCGGGTCAGCCAGGAGCACTCACCACACCTGGAGGCTCTGCCTGCAGCTGGCGGAGCTGTGTGCGCAGCTCACAGACCTGGTCCGTCAGCTCAAACACCTGCCTGCGGAGGGAGTCCTTCTCCACCAGGCTCTGGGAAATCTCTCTCTGAGCACTGTCCCTTGCAGAGTATGCCTGTGGGCCAAGACGGGAGTAAGGAGGCCAAGCCGTCACCACGGGGGAGCTTCAGCTAGAGAAGGAGAGCCCTGTTTCTAGCCTGCACTCATCTGACATCCACTAAATGGCCCACGCTGAGCTGTGCAAACTTAGGATTCATTTCAATTCATGTTCACGTGTGCAGTTTCAACAAAATCCAGTATTTGGGGTGCACTTTCTCAGGGTCATGTGCCAAGAATAAAAGCAAGAAGGATGCTAGAGACAGCATGTGGACAATAGGCATGCGGGAGTGAGGAAACGTCGTGTGGACCAAGGAAAGAGACCCTGAAATCTGGGACCAGCTGCCATCAAGGACAGGGAGCCATGAGACTGTCCCCGGAACCAGCCCTCACCCGGGGAAGCAAGCATTGGGTAACAGGGTGGGCCTGGCCTCTTAGGTACCTGGTCTCGCTCCTTCTGCAGCTCGCACACCTGGGCCTGCAGCGCGTTCACCTTCTCCCTGTAGAGCTGGCAGGCCATCTTACTCTTCTGGAACTGCAGCAGGGTCTGTTCCTTCTCTTCCCAGTACTGGACAGAGTGGGACACATGGCCTGTGGAGCTCAGCAGCTCTGAGGGTCTGGGCTGAGGAAGGGGTCGGGGAGCCCCAGGGTGGAGGGAGGGAGGTAGTTCTAGGGATGAAATAAGGTCAGTTCTCACTCGTCTCTTTTGTTTTTTTTTGAGACAGAGACTTGCTGCAATGCCAAGGCTAGAGTACAGCAGCACGATCTCGGCTTACTGCAACCTCTGCTTCCAGGGTTCAAGCGATTCTCGTACCTCAGCCTCCCTAGTAGCTGGGATTACAGGCACACACCACCAGGCCCTCTACTAAAAAAAATACAGCTAATTTTTGTATTTTTAGTAGAGACAGGGTTTCACTATATTGGCCAGGCTGGTCTCGAACTCCTGGCCTCAAGTGATCTGCCTGCCTCGGCCTCCCAAAGTGCTGATTACATGTGTGGGCCACCATGCCTGTCCTCACTCATCTCTTAAGTGCTAGATTTCGAGGCACATCAAGACAGTTGCTTAGGCTGATTATATCTGAATTAAAACAATGAGTGGATGTTACATGCATAGTTGTGTTTTGCTTTTTTAATGTCCCCAAAAAACAATTCCCCTTCCCTGTCCTGTTCTCTTCTACCATCTCCTTTCCTCCCCGTTCCCTCCTCACCTAAGTCCCTGGCTCTCCCTGGGGCCCCGGGCCCTGAAATCCCCTGCGTTTGAATCACACAGCTGCCTGACCATAGTCTTAGCTGTGGGGTGTGAGTCGGTGCTCAGGGTGGCGCTGACAAAGCAGGCCGACAGTTTCGTTCAGCAAAATTATGTGAGCTCGGTGTGGATGAAGGAATCTGGCTTCCCCACGGACCTGTCCGCGCCCCTGAGACCAGCCCCAGGAGGGTTACAGGAGAGGAAGGGGTAACACGGCACCTGCTCTCGCTGCCTCTCAGCGGCCACGGCCCGCTCCCGCAGTGAGTGGATGCGCTCCACCAGCTCCTGTCGGCTCCCCCGCGCTTCGTCCAGGCTCTGCTCCAGAATGTCCTTCTCCGCCTGGGGCAGAGAGAGGTCATTTTGGGGTGCTGGCTTCCCCAGAGGCCTGCCCTAGGCAAGCAGAATCCCAAGAAGACGGCGGCAACTTCACGGTCAGGTGTGTGGACGGTCGCAGTCTTACTGCTGTACACTGGGCAGGAGAGAAGCCACGGAAGAGCCACCCACCACGGCTGGAAAACGTGCACATTCACGTCCAAGGAGAAAGGAACGCAGGAAGCTGGCGACCTCTCAGGACACCGATTCCTCCCTTTACCAGGTCAGCCTTCTCCTTCAGCAGATCTCCCGGCAGTTCCACGGCGAGGGAGAAACCAGCAGACGGGTTGTTCCCTCTGACACACACTTCCCAGGAAGCAGCTTATAAACAGGGACACAATCCAGGCTGCACGAGGGCCGGTGCCCCGGGCCCAGTGAGTGCTTGTGGAAGGAATATCTCAATACTAATCTACCGAGAGGGGCGAGGACGAGAAGCCGAGGGTCATTGCTCACTCACTGCTCTGCTTCAGAACCGCCCTCCCTCCAGTGCACATGAGGCCCAGAGGGCGGAATCTTTCCAGGCAGAGAGGTTTCTTTCCCCATCCTTAACACGAATCCCATGCTTTACAATTGGCCAAGTCCCCTCCAAAACACAGTGGCTGCAGTAAACCCACCGAGCGGGGCGTTGTGATGCACCTCCAGCGACTTTCGTTTTCATTTGTTTGAAACAGGGTCTCCCTCTGTCGCCCAGGCTGGAGTGCAGTGGCGTGATCTCAGCTCCCTGCAGCCTGAAACTATCAGGGTCAAGCGATCCTCCCATCTCAGCCTCCTGAGTAGCTGGGACCACAGGTGTGCACCACCATGCCTGGCTACTTCTTGTATTTTTTGTAGAGATGGGATCTCGCCACGTGGCCCAGGCTGGTCTTGAACTCTGAGCTCAAGCTATCCGCCCATCTCGGCCTCCCAAGTGCTGGGATTACAGGAAAGAGCCACTGTGCCCAGTTCCAGCTTTTAATACTGGTTCCAGCAGCTTTTAATTGTGCCAATTTTGGGGTCTGGGGAACAGCAGGAAGGAAGGAGGTAAAGAGAAAGTGGGTGAGAAGAGTCACCGAATTTCACCTCCTGTCCTTCGCCTCACCTTAATTAAACCATCTGCCAGAAACCCCACAGCCTGGGGCCAAGCCCCCAAGACAGGAGGCTGCTCTCCGCCCGGGGGACCGGAACCTACCAGGCTGAAAGTCAGCGAGCGCAGTTTCTCATTCTCCTCCTTAAGGCGGTTCAGCTCCTCGTCCCCGGACTCCTGGTCGCTGGCCGTCCTCAGGGACTGCTCTTGCAGTTCCAGCTCGCAGGAGGAAACCACGTCGACTCGCTGCAGCTCCTGCCTCAGTAGATACAGCTGTGCAGGGGGGAGGCGACAGGAAGGGCGATGGAAACAGCTTCTCCCCTGACCAGGAGCTGGGTGGATTTCTCACCCTTCCTCCTGATGATGCTTTTCACGCTCAGGGGGCTTCTGGCCTTGAGACTGAAAAACCCACAAAAGGTTTCACCTAATGAATAGTCCCAAATATTCGTCTGGGGCTGGGAGGACAGAGGCCTTTCAGCTCTGTTGTGTAGATGAGGCACCATGGTTGAACTCCATCCAGGGTTAGGGTCCCCGGAATAGACCAAGAGGCCTTGATAACCAGCTCTTGGATCTCTACAGCTGATGGCCAGCCGGCAGTGATGGCCAGCATGCTCCCCGGCTTCCCTGCTTGTCCATATTCTTCTAAATACATCAATAAAGGGAATTTGGCGTCATGGGAATCAGTAAGAAGTGAGAGAGGAAAGCCAGGTCGGATGGGGTAGATGTGCCTGGGAACGTGGGCCTGGGGCTATTCAGACAGCAAAGCCCTTGTACTGATTTGCAATCTGTGTGCAGGGCCCTGGCCTTCCAGGACTGTCCCACCAGGTCCTGCTGGCCTCCTTCCTCTGGACAGCAGAAACTCGGAGCTTGAGCAATGGGTCCGGCCTCTTCCCATCCTGGGTGTGGCAGCCCTGGGGAGGCAGGACTTTTCCCATGAGGCAAGCCCGGGAAGTCTATATGTCAGGGTGGGTGCGGTGCTCACCCCTGGGCTGTGGCCAAGAAGGACCTTTCCACCTGGACTTTCCCCTCCCGACACCCGCTTAGCACACTCTCAATTCACAAGTACCCAGCTCCTGCTATGGTCCAGCTGGGCTGGGCACGTCACAGTCTACAGATTCAAAAAGTAAAATCAAGTCAGAGTTGGAAGGGAACAGGAAAACATGAGACTGAAAGTGAACCAGAACAAATGAACCGAATTCTATTTCCCACAGACGCCATAACCACACTGAAGAGAGAGACAGACAGACAAGGACAGAGAGAGCGAAGCTACAGTGACTCACAAACACGACGTTTGATTACAAACCCTCAGCCTTGAGCAACACTGGGTGGTGGGGGGAGGTGAATTACAACCAAATCCAGTGCTCATCTGAGTGGGGCTGTTAATGGCAGTGGTATGGGCAGAGCCATTCTGAAGCGATGTGAGATGAACTGCGGGACTGAGCATGGCGGAATGTGCTGGTGACGCTGGGAGCAGGGTTCCCACTGGGGAAGGAACACACACGTACGGAACGGGAGAAGGCAAGAAAAAGCCGCGGGGCATGGGTTGGAATTAGAGGTATGGGTGAGAACACAAGATTTCCGAAGTATGCATGTGAACTGTATGTACACTTCCATGCATATGAGTATGTGAGTGGACACAGACAAGTATGTATGTGCGTATGTATATGTATATTTCCAAACGTGTATGTGTGTTTCCTAGCTCTGTTCCCTGAAAGGGCTGAGAAGCAGACACCCCAGTAGTGATGGGCACACCTATGCCCAGATCTTGTTCTCTAAAAGGAGACAGGAGTCCAGGCGCTGTGGCTCATGCCCGTAATCCCAGCACTTTGGGAGACTGAGGCGGGCAGATCGCCTGAGGGCGGGAGTTTGAGACCAGCCTGGCCAATATGGCAAAACCCCGTCTCTATTAAAAATACAAAAAATTAGCCAGGCGTGGTCGTGCTCGCCTATAATCCCAGCTGCTCAGGAGGCTGAGGCAGGACAATTGATTGAACCCAGGAGACGGAGGTTGCAGTGGGCTGAGATGGCGCCACTGCACTCCAGCTTGGGCGGCAGAGCGAGACTCCCTCTCAAAAAAAACAAACCAAAAAATAAAAAGAAAAAAAGGAACTGGGGCCCTCAGAGAATGGGCTGAGCCTGGATTTGGGGTAGGCTGGGTACAAGATGATCCTGTAATATCTCGTGAGACCAGATAAGAAGTTGGTGCTCCAAAAACAAGGGACCTGTCTCAGGACATGGAGCTGGTTGAAGGGCTCCATGGGTCACATCTGGGTCCATTTGAGGCCAAAATCATTAAGGACAGTGAGAGGTCAGACCCCTGCAGAGTAGGAACCCATGAACTGCGCCAAGGACAGAGTCAGCCACGGGAGAAGGGAAGGCAGAGGCCATGGGCAGCAGCAAAGTGGGGCACTGGCACGGTCATTATTCACAGCCCCCAGGGTAGAGACCAGCTCCTGCCAGAGTCCCCACAGCAACGTCCCAGGAAATGTCCACCAGGAGCATGGTGCTTGCTGGTCTCAGCGACCCACACCCGAGATGCTTATCAGTTGCAGGGAAGAAAAGAAAGAGCGATTCTGCAGTAGAGCAATTGGGCTGCACCTTGGCGAGTGGTGGAGGATGACGTCCCCTGTGAGGGGCAACAGGACCTTGAGAGCTCTCAGGGGATGCCCTGAGTCAGGCCAGCAGCCCCTGTGCAGGGTCCTGGCCAAAGAACATAACTTCTGTCTCCATGTGGGAAACACAAGACAAACCCCAAATGAGAGGCCGTCTGTCATCAAAGGGAAGGGGTGAGGGCTTTAAAGGGGGCCACCTCGTAATAGACAAAGAAAGGTACAAATGATAAAGCAAGGGTAGGTGGGTATTCTTTGTACTGTTTTTATTTGTGTGATTTAAAAATATATATTTGAAATAATTTCTAAATAAGAAGTAACAAATTAAAAACAAA
Organism: Chlorocebus sabaeus; assembly: GCF_047675955.1. Lineage (NCBI taxonomy): Eukaryota > Metazoa > Chordata > Mammalia > Primates > Cercopithecidae > Chlorocebus > Chlorocebus sabaeus. The sequence goes on along the minus strand of NC_132919.1, from coordinate 77,797,746 downwards.
AAACAAATGCCACGATTAAAGGCAAAGTGCTGGCCAGCACAGGGGCTCACACCTGTAATCCCAGCACTTTGGGAAGCCGAGACGGGCGGATCACGAGGTCAGGAGATCAAGACCATCCTGGCTAACATGGTGAAACCCCGTCTCTGCTAAAAATACAAAAAATTAGTCGGGTGAGGTGGCGGGCACCTGTAGTCCCAGCTACTCGGGAGACTGAGGCAGGAGAATGGCGTGAACCTGGGAGGCAGAGCTTGCAGAGAGCCGAGATCACGCCATTGCACTCCAGCCTGGGTGACAGAGCAAGACTCCATCTCAAAAAAAAAAAAAAAAAAAAAAAAAAAAAAAAATCAAAAAAAATTTAAAAAAAAGCAAAGCGCTGGCTGGCGCAGGGGCTCACACCTGTAATCCCAGCACTTTGGGAGGCCAGGGTGGGAGGATCGCTTGAGCCCAAGAGTTCGAGACCAGCCTGGGCAACATAGAGAGAGCCCCATCTCAAAAAAAATTTTTTTTTTAATTAGCTGGGTGGGTGGCACAGTCTGCAGTCCCAGCTACTCAGGAGGCTGGGGACAGGATCCCTTGAGCTCTGGAGTTTGAGGCTGTAGTGAGCTAGGACTGCACCACTGTACTCCGGCCTTGGTGACAGAGTGAGATACTGTCTCTAAAAAATTAAAAATAATAGTAATAAAAATAAAGGTAGAAAGAAAATGCCAAAATGACAAGGAGTGCACATCCTCCATATTTTGAGAAGCCTTTTACCCATCAGTCAGGTCATTAGCCCCAAAGAAAAATGAGTGAAACACACTGAGTTTCAGAGGCCTGAGTTGAGAACCCTCCTGCCCTCCCCACCTGAGTCCAGGACCAGCTGAGAAGGACAAAGGAGGACGACAGAGACTGACTATCCCGTGTCACTGCCACAGCTGGGCAGTGGGACACAGGTGGCTCTACAAATATGGAGCCCAGAGTGTCCAGATCTGCCCAGGCATTGGCAGGATGGGCAGTTCACAGACAAGCTGGCCAGGCCATGGGCAGCTAGTGGACAAGGCACACCTCGCCGCCACGCAGGCTACACAGAGGGGCCCGGGCCGCCACGCAGGCTACACAGAGGGGCCCGGGCCGCCACGCAGGCTACACAGAGGGGCCCGGGCCGCCACGCAGGCTACACAGAGGGGCCCGGGCCGCCACGCAGGCTACACAGAGGGGCCCGGGTGGCCGTCATGCAGGCTATACAGAGGGGCCCGGGCCACCATGCAGGCTATACAGAGGGGCCCGGGTGGCCGCCTGGGGAGGGGAAGGATCAGCTTCCCAGAGGGGTCTCAGCCAAGGGTCTTGGGGCAGGGAAGTGTTAGACAAGGAAGAGGGGAAAGGAGTTCCAGGCAGATGGACCAGCTAGTACAAAGGTCTGGGGGCAGACAGCAGCAGGGTCCCGCTGGGGTGCAGGGCGTCCCCCTACCTCCTCCTGCAGGCTGCGGCAGCGTGAGGTGGCCAGCTCCTTCTCCTGCAGTGCGCTGCTGTAGTGCAGCGAGAGACTGAGCATCTCATCCTTCAGCCTCAGCACCTCATGGAAGTGGGTGCTAACCTCACGCTTCATGCGGCTGTGGTCAGCCTCCAGCTGATGCAAGCCCTCGGCACGGGTCTCGGCCAGGCCCAGGCGCTCCTGCAGCTGCTGGCACCGCCGCAGCAGCACCTCCTTCTGCCCCTTCTCCTGGTTCAGCTCTTCTTGCAGGCTGCCGATGGCCCCAGCCAGGCACTCGGTCAGCTTGGATGTCTCCATGAGACCTGTGGGAAGATGGGCAGGTGGGCTGGTGGGCCAACACATTGCTCCCATGTCCCCACAGCCTTGCCCAGACTCCCCAGCAGGCCCCCAGCTTTAACCTGCTGGTCTCCTTAAAAGCTCCTGGGCCTCAAGCAGACTTGGTCCTTTGGTTGAATAAACAGCGTGACTCTCGATTTTGGCCTGAGGGTTACCCACTCTGACCTTCCCCATGAGACCCCAGTGTTCAGACTTAATGACCCTCCTTGGTAGCTGAGATGCGCTCAGTGCTAACTCGTTTTAATGTTATCCCGAGAAAAAGATAAAACAAGAATATGAATCCATGTACTAGAACTCTAAAGAACATAAACACACACTGTGCAGGAATACAGGGAAAATGGTCTGTTCTCCACCGTTTTGGGTCATGTGAGTCCTGCTCCTTTCAATACATAAATCTTTCAACAGTTCCTCCAGGGAAGCCTAGAATTACTCCCTGAAGGAAAATGGTGAGCAGTGCACAGAAGGCTCTGTGGCCCTGTACCCTCTGTCGCCTCCTAAGAGCTGGGTCTGGGCTGTTCTGGCCCCTCCAGCAAAGCCGCAAGATTAAAGGCGGACTCCAGGAGACACTCCCTTGCCCTTTGCTTGTGTCTCTCTAAGCAGATCTCCCTACCCCATCCCTCAGGGGTCTCCTCTTGGTGCTGGGTAATTAAGGACCCACCCTTTAGAGTCAAGGCACAGGGGCTCCTTATCCTACCTACCCCCAATACAGGGAGGGGGTTCCTCACCCTCAGAGTGCTGGGGCTGGGACAGGGACTGCAGCCTGGAGGGAAGGGGGAGAAGGGCGAATCGGCAGGTAAGTGGGGCACCTGGGGTTACCAGGAGCCTGAGGTTCCTAGGAAGTGCCTGCGATCAGAGTCGGAGCTCTCACCGCTAAAGTAGCTGAAGTCAACATCAGGCTGCAGCCCAGTGACCAGGGTATAGACGTCAGGGTTGTGGAACTTCAGGCTCTCCAGGAAGGCGATGGCCCCGTTCTTCCCTCGAGTCTTCAGCAAATCCAGCAAGTGCCCTTGGGAGGCAGAACTCTCCGTTAGCTACCAAAGGGCCTGGGCTCCCTGGCTGGCTTCCCCATGGGGGAGGGGCCTCAGGCTGGGGAAACCCCCCCGCACATCTAAGAATTGGGAGGTAAAAGCAGTTTTCCGGGATCTGCTGGGTAGGATGCGCCCTCACTACTCTCACAGGCTCCGTTTACCCACATGACCTCAGTCAGACTTGAGAAGGGTAAAGCTGGCATTTATTGAGCAAAAACTGCAACCCAAGTGCTCTGGCAAGCGTGCGGGGACGGGGACTGGGTGAGGAGGTCGGTCCCTGCTTGCAAGCACCTCCCTGGCAAGCCGGTGGGTGGTGCAGACGCAGGGTCCCACCACAGTGCCATCAGCTTTGGAGCCATGCACAGAAAGAAGCAGAGTGGCACCCCAGGGCTGCAGGGGACAGGTCCCAGGGAGCCTCGGGGCCTTCCACACACAGAGCCCAGAGCCCATCTCTCTCAGCCAGAATGACTAGCGTGGATTAATCTCTCCTGTGTTTGGGGTTCATTCACCAACATGCATGAATATTACCATGTTGACAGCTACCACCTACTGCCTGTTTTCTATAGCCCCAGCTTTGCAGTATTTTATAAACTAACTCACTTGCTTCTCCTAACAACTTTATATGGTAAAGCCATTAGCATCCTCATTTTTTAATGAATAAACACAGCTAGTGGGACCATCAGAATGGACTCCAAAGACACCGGTAGTGGTGTGAATGGTGGTTCCCCTTCAAAGACATGTTCATCTGGAACCTGTCCAGGTGACCTTTTGTGGGAAAAGGGCCTTTGCAGATATAAGTTAATGATTTCAAGATCAGATCATCCTGGTTATCCAGGTGGGCCCTAAATGCAAGAGCAAGTGTTTTTATAAGAGACGCGATGAGAAGAGACCCCCTGAAGATAGAGGCAGACAGTGGAGCCATGTGGACCGAAAGCCAAGGAACACCTGGGGCCTCAGGAAGCTGGAAGAGGTGGGGAAGAGGGAGCTGCTCTCACCGGCCCTCATGGCGCTGTTGGTGAGCCGGGGGCTGTGCAGCACCTCCTCCTCGTCCAGCTGGCACAGCACCTTGGCCTGGCGCAGGTAGGGAGTGAGGCGGCTGGGGCAGATGCAGCGCACAATCCTGTGGCGGTGGCTCTCCATCATGTCCCACAGCGTCTCCTCGTCCAGTGCTGTGAGTGCAGAGTCCTTGCGGCACAGTTCCCCCATGGCTGGGCGCTGGAAGGACCCTAGGAGGGGCAGCCATGGGGGTGGAGCTGTCAGGGAAGCAGGAGCCCAGGAGAGCCAGGGTGACACCATTTTAAAATCAACTGCATCGTAAAATTTGCAAGGTGCACTCTTTGCCAGTCAGAACCCACGGTCCTGGATGTTTACAGCAGAGGAAGCAGCGTGGTAACGCCTGCAAGGACAAACTCCCATGACGACAAAATGTCCAGATGCCCATCACAGGATAAGATCTGCTTTGAAGATGATTATACTCATCACCATGGTGTTGGAACGACCTTGACGGTCTTGGCCATGCTGGTTTCTCCCTCTGTGTAAGACTGAGTGCTATGGCCCCACCTGCTCTACCCCAATCCTAAGCAATAACATCGCTAATTCACACTTTGTTGTGTCAGTTACAGCTTTTTCTTAAAAATTAAAGTAAATAAATACTTATTTTTTTTGGCCGGGTGAGGTGGCTCATGCCTGGCCGAGGTGGGCAGATCATGAGGTCAGGAGATCGAGACCATCCTGGCTAACATGGTGAAACCCTGCCTGTACTAAAAATACAAAAAAAATTAGCCGGGCGTGGTGGTGGGAGCCTGTTGTCCCAGCTACTGGGGAGGCTGAGGTAGGAGAATGGCGTGAACCCGGGAGGCAGAGCGTGCAGTGAGCCGAGATCATGCCACTGTATTCCAGCCTGGACGACACAGCGATACTCCATCTCAAAAAAAAAAAAAAAAAGAAAGAAATTAATTCATCTAAAATAATGGTAGTAGGCTAGGCATATTGGCTCATGCCTATAATCCCAGCACTTTGAGAGGCCAAGGCGGAAGGATTGCTCAAACCTAGGAGTTTGAGACCAGCCTGGCCAACACAGTGAAACCCTGTCTCTACTAAAAATACAAAAATTAGCCACGTATGGTGGTATGCACCTGCAATCCCAGCTACTCAGGAGGCTGAGGCAGGAGGATCATTTGAGCCTGGGAGGCAGAGGTTGTGGTGAGCTGAAATTGTGCCACTGCACTCCAGCCTGGGTGACACAGGGAGACCCTGTCTCAGTAAACAAACACACACACAAACAAACAAATAACAGTAGGGGTGCTACACTTTGGAAATGCTGCTTTATATGTTCTTCATGAAAGGTGATTTTCATTAGAAGCAAGACTGTCGGCTTCTCTAGAACCGAGATGGTGCCACTGCACTCCAGCCTGGGTGACATAGCAAGACTCTGTCTAAAAAAAACAACAAAAAAAGTTCCCGTTGTTTTCAGCTACCTAGCAGGTGGTCCCTTGTTTGCAGCGGCCCAGGACACTGATACAGAGGACTGCACAGAGGACTCCACACGAGGGAACGTGCTGGGGAATGACACTGGGCACAAGTGCCTTGGGGAAGATGCTTCAGGATCGTAACGGCCAGCACGGCTCGGCTGTGGAGAGTGTGGGCTTACAAAGGTGGCCAGGCAGACAGAGGGTGGACAGGTCCCCGAAAGGGCTGAGCTGCAGCTGGTCTGGGGCTACCACCAGGGCTGATGTCCCAAGCCCAGGTCTGTCTGGACAGAGTACATGAAGCATGTTGCCGTTACAGCCTGGAACGCCTGCTCTTCAGGGGACGTGCTGGCTAGTGCAGACTCTAAGAGCTGTTGGAGGTCCTCAGCAGTCACCTGCCCAGCCTCCCATCCCAGCAAGAGGCCCAGGCACCCTAGCTTTGGAGACGAGCTGTGTTCCCTGCTGTGCCCCTGTCTGAGCCCCTATGTGGCATCAACATAAGGCCATTAGCTTATGAATCCATCTAAATACTTTTAAAATGTTTTAAAACTGTGCACTGTTTCCAGCACATTAAAAAAATCCTCCAAATAACAAATATCCTGCAAATAACAAATATCCACATACCCACCGTGTGGATTCAACCGTCTTGACATTCTGCACTTCAGGTTTCTTTTTAAGGAAACGAGAGACAGATGGTACCTTTTGTTCTCTTCAGTCCCTCTTCCCTCCCTCTCTGGCCAGACATTCTAAAAATCATTTAAAAATGGTGTTTTTTTTTTTGAGGTAGGGTCTTGCTCTGTTGCCCAGGCTGGAATGCAGTGAGGTGATCGTGGCTCACTGCAGCCTTGAGCTCCCAGACCCAAGCAATCCTCCCACCTCAGTCTTTCAAGTACCTGAGGCCACAGGCATGCGCCACCATGCCTGGCTTATTTTTTAATTTTTGTAGAGATGGAATCTCCCTATGTTGCCCAGGCTGGTCTCGAACTCCTGGGCTCAAGTGATCTGTCTACCTCAGCCTCTGAAAGTGCTGGGATTATAGCCCAGCCTAAAAATGATATTTTAAAAATAATTTCCTATAAGTGGAAGTGTGTATAAACAGTATATAGTATCTTTGCATGATACTTCAAGCAGACAGCAGGTTTACATCAACAGCACCTTCAGTGTTAGCTGGAACTTCACAGAAACTATCGTTCTGTGCAAGGCTGTGCGGCTTCTGAGGCTTCTCATACTGATACATGCAGCTTGATACATGCACGATCCCTCAGACTGTGCACCGGATTCAATGATATGAATCACCACGTGGACTTATCATGCTCCTGTGTGAGGATATCAGGTTGTGCCTAATTTTTCTCCACTGCCCACAGAGCTGCAGCCACCGCCTTTGTTAATCTCTTGGGCACAGGTGGGAGCGATTCCTCACAGACCCATGAATTCCCGTGACTTGATTCTTTTCATTTGGAATGAGAGCCTGGACCACGGGAGACAGATGCCTCTTGAAGGGGTCTGTATGCTAAAAATACTTGCGAATCAGAGCAAATCAACACCTGCCATCTAAAAAATGGAAAATGGGCCAGGCGCAGTGGCTCATGCCTGTAATCCCAGCACTTTGGGAGGCCAAGGCAGGCGGATCACCTGAGGTCAGGAGTTCGAGACCAGCCTGACCAATATGGCGGAACCCCATCGCTACTAAAAATACAAAAATTAGCCAGGCATGGTGACGGGTGCCTGTAGTCCCAGCTACTTGTGAAGCTGAGGCAGGAGAATCACTTGAACCTGGGAGGCAGAGGTTGCAGTAAGCCAAGATCGTGTCATTGCACTCCAGACTGGGTGACAGTGCGAGACTCTGTCTCAAAAATTAAAAATATATATATATTTTAAAATTTAAATAAAACATGGAAAATGATCGTTGGAGGGTCATGTGTGCAGGAGCAGTGCCACAAGCCCTCCGAGGAGCCGGGTCTCCGGAAGTACTCACCAGGGGTCTCAGGGTCGCTTTCGCAGGAGCTCCGTGCAGTGGGGTGGGGTCCTCAGTCCCCGCAACCGCTCCAAAGCCCAGTGTGGTGCCAGCTGCCTCCTCTCTGCAGGCTGCTGGGCAGGATGGAGCTGGGCAGAAGGAAGAGCCTGAAGCCAAAGCAGCACCAGGTGAAATGACGGTGATTTCAAGCCATGTGACCTGTTCCAGAACTCAAAGTTCGGTCACAACAACCGCAAGCGGCGGGGAAAAGACATTAAACTGGGATCCGGGAAATAACTCGACGGACCTTTGACCCCTGTGGTTTTCCCAGTAACTACTGAAGCTTCCTTAGCGCTTGGAAGCAGACTTCTAGAATGTACCTGGGCTTTGAACCCTAGACTACCAAGGAGAGTTGATAGGCGCAGCAGTTATCCAAAGCGTCCACAGGCCTGTCTGGGGCTCCCCACAGGGCCAGGCCACTCATATCCTTCTGCTGAGTCTCCTTGCCCGGAAGGAAGAACAGTTGGAGAGGACAGCGACGGGCCCAGAGGCCGGGGCCGGCAGGTGAGGAGGAGAGGAGAACCAGCCTAGGGCAGCTCTGCCTCACTCCTTCTGATCTCAGTCCTGTTTCTCACTGGAACAGGTGATTGAGGCTTGTGAGTCACCGATTGTGGCCCCCCCCAAAAGAATGCTGAGTTTTGATCCCCAGTACCCGTAAATAGGACCTCATTTGGGAATAGGTCCCTGCCAACATAATCAAGTTGAGGTCATTAGGGTGGGCCCTCGTCCAGGGATGGGTGCCCTTGTAACAAGAGGAGAAGGGCTGGGTGCAGTGGCTCATGCCCATAATCCCACACTTTGAAAGGCCAAGGCAGGCAGATTGGTTGAACTCTGGAGTTTGAGACCAGCCCAGGCTACACAGTAAGACCTTGTCTCTGCTAAAATTTTTTTTTTTTTTTTTTTTTTTTTTTTTTTGAGACAGAGTCTTGCTCTTGTCGCCCAGGCTGGAGTGCAGTGGCACAATCTCGGCTCACTGCAACCTCTGTCTCCCGTGTTCAAGCAATTCTCCTGCCTCAGCCTCCTGAGTAGCTGGGATTACAAGTGCGCGCCACCATGCCCAGCTACTTTTTGTATTTTTAGTAGAGACGGGGTTTCACCATGTTGGCCAGGCTGGTCTCGATCTCCTGACCTCAAGTGATCCGCCTGCTTCGGCCTCCCAAAGTGCTAGGATTACAGGTGTGAACCACCATACTCGGCCTAAAAAAAATTTTTGTTTGTTTTTTGTTTTTTTTTTGAGACGGAGTCTAGCTCTGTCACCCAGACTGGAGTGCAGTGGCCGGATCTCAGCTCACTGCAAGCTCTGCCTCCCAGGTTCACGCCATTCTCCTGCCTCAGCCTCCCGAGTAGCTGGGACTACAGGCGCCCGCCACTTCGCCCGGCTAGTTTTTTGTATTTTTTAGTAGAGATGGGGTTTCACCATGTTAGCCAGGATGGTCTCGATCTCCTGACCTCGTGATCCACCCGTCTCGGCCTCCCAAAGTGCTGGGATTACAGGCTTGAGCCACCGCGCCCGGCCCAAAAAATTTTTTTTTAATTAGCCAGGTGTGGTGGTGCACACCTGTAGTCGTAGCTACTGAGGAGGCTGAGGTGGGAGGATTGCCTGAGCCTGGGAGGTATAAGTTGCAGAACTGAGATAGTGCCACTCCACTCCAGCCTGGACAACAGAGCAAGACTCTGTCTTAAAAAAAAAAAAAAAAAAAAAAAAAAAAAAGAAGAAGAAGAAGAAGAGGAGAAGGGCCCTAGACCTAGACACCCCGTGACCACCCCATGTTGGCAGAGGCCGAGACTGGAGTGACATGCCGAGGGTCGGTGGTAACACTAGAAACTCAAGAGAAGGCATGAGGTAGACCCTCCCTGGAGCCTTCATGGTGGGTACAGCCCTGCTGACCCCTGGAGTGTGGACTTCTGGCCTCCAGAACCATGAGCAAATACTTTTCTGTCGTTTTAAGCCACCCAGTTTACGGTAATTTATGATGGCAGCCAGAGGAAGCGTGCACGGCGGCAAAGGGGATGTGGAAATTGTCCATCCATCTCCAGGGATGCGCTGCCAATGGGCATGCTCCCATGGAAGGCTCCTGAGTTCCCGGGCCTCCACCCAGTAGAAGCTTGTGTTGCTGGAGTCTGACTCCAAGTCAGAATGATCCTCTGTCCCACTTCAGGACCAGCTATATCATCTGTGGAGCTCAGTGCAAAATGAAAGTATGGTGCGCTTGTTTTAAAAACGTATTCAGGCCGGGCTCGGTGGCTCAAGCCTGTAATCCCAGCACTTTGGGAGGTCGAGACGGGCGGATCACGAGGTCAGGAGATCGAGACCATCCTGGCGAACACGGTGAAACCCCATCTCTACTAAAAAATACAAAAGCTAGCTGGGCAAGGTGGTGGGCACCTGTAGTCCCAGCTACTTGGGAGGCTGAGGCAGGAGAATGGTGTAAACCCGGGAGGCGGAGCTTGCAGTGAGCCGAGATCCAGCCGCTGCACTCCAGCCTGGGCGACAGAGCGAGACACCATCTCAAAAAAAAAAAAAAAAAAAATTCAGAATTTCAAGGCAGCAATAGCAGAGCAATAAAGTCAGCCCAGGGCCCCCGACTCCAGCCCTGCCTTGCATCACTGAGGGGTCTTCAGGCCCCTGTCTATCAGGGTGGTAGCTAAAGGTAGGGGACAGTTTGCTTCACAGAAGATGGAATGTCCTAAAGTTAACTGTGGTGTTGTTTGCACTTATCTGTGAATACACTAAAAGCATTGTAAACGGGTGAATTGTGTGCCATGTGGGTTATAGCTCTTCCTTTTTTTTTTTTTTTTGTGAGACAAGGTCTTGCTCTGTTGCTCAGGCTGGAGTGCAATGGTGCAATCTCTGCTCACCGCAATGTCCGTCTCCTGGGCTTAAGTGATCCTCTACCTTAGCCTCCTGAGTATCTGGGACTACAGATATGTGCCACCATGCCAGGCTCATTTTTTTTTTTTTTTTTTTTTTTGAGACGGAGTCTCACTCTGTCGCCCAGGCTGGAGTGCAGTGGCCGGATCTCAGCTCACTGCAAGCTCCGCCTCCCGGGTTCACGCCATTCTCCTGGCTCAGCCTCCCGAGTAGCTGGGACTACAGGCGCCTACCACCTCGCCCGGCTAATTTTTTGTATTTTTAGTAGAGACGGGGTTTCACCGTGATAGCCAGGATGGTCTCGATCTCCTGACCTCGTGATCCGCCCGTCTCGGCCTCCCAAAGTGCTGGGATTACAGGCTTGAGCCACCGTGCCCGGCCTTTTTTTTTTTTTTTTTTTTTTTTTGAGAGATGGGGGTCTCACTATGTTGCCCAGGCTGGTCTCAAACTTCTAGGTCCAAGCAATCCTCCCACCTCAGCCTCCGAAAGTGCTGGGATTATAGGTGTGAGCCACTGCGCCTGGCCGTGAGTTACATCTCAACAAAGTTGTTTAAAAAAAAAAAAAAAAAGATCCGGGCTTGGTGCAGTGGCTCACGCCCATAATTTGGAAGGCAGAGGTAGGAGGATCGCTTGAGCCCAGGAATTTGAGACAAGTCTAGGCAATATAGGACGTTCCTGTCTCTAAAAACAAACAAACAAACAAAAAACAAACAAACAAACAAAGATCCGAGAGTGACTGGCGATCCCACCCTGCCTCCCGCTTCCCTCTCTGACCCCACTCCCTGCCAGGAAGCCGGAGGAGGGTGGGCTGAGGAGGTCCCTGCAGTGACCGGTTCTGCCCCTGCCACCCCACGGCCAGGGCTGGGGGGTCCACAGTGCATGGGACACCAGCACCCTCTTTCCTTTCTCTTCGTTTTCAGCCTAGGCTGGGCCCCCATCCCAGCCAGGGCCTGCCTGTTCAGCGCCCCCACCACAAGCGGGGTTCCTTTCTTGCCAGCTCCTGTTCTCTGCCAGGAGGTATCGGGCAGGAGCGTGTGCTCCGGGCGTTCCCCTGCCGGCCTCCTCCCTTCCATCCCCTTGGCTTCCTCATTCCAGAATCCCCGTTCACTTCAGCTGACCCCGTGACCCCCTAGGAATGTTTCTGGCTCCTGCAGAGGCGTCTGGGGTTCCCCTCACTTAGATGGCAACCATGTGGGCGCAGTCATTCCGTCACATCAAGCCCAAAGTCTCCAGGTCAAACCCAACACAGGACCAGGGCAGCCTCCTGTACCTCCCTCCCCAGCTCCTGGCGAAATGTACCAAATGTTGCTTTTTAAAAAGTTAAAAAAATAAGTAAGTGAGTAAAGCAGCAACCACAAAATGAGGAAAGGAAAACAACTTTTCTGCCACAAACTGAAAAATAGCAGAGGCCAGGCACGGTGGCTCACGCCTGCAATCCCAGCACTTCGGGAGGCTGAGGCAGGCAGATCGCTTGAGCCCAGGAGTTCGAGACCAGCCTGGGCGACATGGCGAAACCCTGTCTCTACAAAAAATACAAATATTAGCCGGGCATGGTAGCATGAGCCCGTGGTCCCCAAGCTACTTGGGAGGCTGAGGTGGGAGGATCACTTGAGCTCAGGAGGCAGAGGTTGCAGTGAAATGAGATTGCATCACTGCACTCCAGCCTGGATGACAGAGTGAGACCCTGTCTTAAAAAAAAAAAAAGGAAAAAAAAAAAAAAAAAAGGCCAGGCGCGGTGGCTCACGCCTGTATCCTGGCACTTTGGGAGGCCGAGGCGGGCAGATCATGAGGTCAGGAAATCGAGACCATCCTGGCAAACACGGTGAAACCCCGTCTCTACTAAAAATACAAAAAAAACACAATTAGCTGGACGTGGTGGCGGGCGCCTGTAGTCCCAGCTTCTCAGAAGGCTGAGGCAGGAGAATGGCGTGAACCCGGGAGGTGGCGGAGCTTGCAGTGAGCGGAGATCGCGCCACTGTACTCCAGCCTGGGCGACAGAACGAGACTCTGTCTCAAAAGAAAAAAAAAAGAAAAGAAAAATGGCAGACAAGCCCTGAAACCAAAGGAGTGGTGCCAAGGGGCACTGGGGGCACAGGTGCCAGCACAACCCTTAGGGTCAGACTGCGGGAATAGGGGGCCTCAGCGTCCCTCTACTGTTTGGGCAGCTGAAGAGAAGTCTAGGGAAGTCAGAGAAAACGCCCCAGAGCTGCCTCCAGCTTCCCTGGGAGTCCTCAGTAGGGATGGGGAGGAGGCTGTACTGAGCCGGGAGAGAGCCCAGGCCCGGCTGCCCTTCTCAGTGTGAGGCAACCACTAGATTTCTTGAATCACACATCCAGTACCAAACTACGGTGGGAATAGCGTCTTCCAGCCAAATAAGAAGATTCTTTACCCTAAGAAATAATACAAGCAGTAGAAATCAGGTTGGGGGTAGGGGAAGGAAGTTGTCACTTTATCTTCCATGACCCTGTGCTATCTAAAATAAAGTAAGGCCAGGCGACGTGGCTCATGGCTGTAATCCCAGCACTCTGGGAGGCAGAGGTAGGCGGGTTGCCTGAGGTCAGGAGTTCAAGACCAGCCTGGCCAACATGGCAAAATCCTGTCTCTACTAAAAATACAAATATTAGCTGGGTGTGGTGGCGCACGCCTGTAATCCCAACTACTCGGGAGGCTGAGGCAGGAGAATCGCTTGAACAAGGGAGGCAGAGGTTGCGGTGAACCAAGATCGCGCCACTGCACTCCAGCCTGGGAGACAGAGCGAGACTCCATTGCAAATTAATTAATGAATTACATTCAACAAAATGCTGATTTTATTTTATTTTCCGTTTTGTGGAGAATGGGGTCTTGCTATGTTGGCCAGGCTCTCAAACTCCTGGGCTCAAGCAGTCCTCTCGCCTCTGCCTCCCTGAGTGCAATGATTACAGGTATGAGCCACCACACCCAGCACTGATTTTACATCATGTCACTAATTTATCAAGGTTTTTGTAATCTCTTGTCTGAATCTTGGGGATTTTTAGGAACTAATAGTTCTGGTCATTGTGAAACTGTTCTACCTCATTTGGCATTCCATTATTATTTTTGACAATTAAAAAATCTTTTTGGCCGGGCGTGGTGGCTCACACCTGTAATCCCAGCATTTTGGGAGGCCGAGGTGGGCAGATCACAAGGTCAGAAGTTCAAGACCAGTATGGCCAACATAGTGAAACCCCATCTGTACTAAAAATACAAAAAAGTACCCGAGTGTGGTGGTGTGCGCCTGTAATCCCAGCTACTTGGGAAGCTGAGGCAGGAGAATCGCTTGAACCTCGGAGGCAGAGGTTGCAGTGAGCCGGGATCACGCCATTGCACTCCAGCCCGGGAAACAGTGCGAGACTCCATCTAAAAAAAAGAAAAAATGCCGAATCTGGATGCACTGCCTATGAGTTAGCCCAGCTCCTCAAGGAGCAGTATGTAAAAAATAAAAACAATAAAAAAAACTTTCGCCAGCAACATCTGAGCTGAACTAAAATTTAAGTAAAATTAAAAGTTTACATTTAAATCATGTAGAATATGATCCCATTTCTATAAAACGGTGTTAGTTTATCTCTGGGAGTCCCTCAATCTATGTGCCCATCCATCCATTCATTCCAATCCATCCATTCATTCCAGTCTGCCAATCAGTCTGTTCTGTCATTCCATGCGCATGCGCACGTGTGTGTGTGTGCGCGTGAGGGAGAAAGAGGGGGAGAGAGACGGAGAGGCAGAGAGCAGAGGGATGTGGGAACACTCCTCACCAACGCTAATAATGCTTGTTGTTCATAGTAGTCGATTGTTAAGAAATCTGTCGAGGCCGGGCGCGGTGGCTCACGCCTGTAATCCAGCACTTTCAGAGGCCAAGGCAGGTGGATCACTTGAGGTCAGAGTTCGAGACCAGCCTGCCAACATGGTGAAACCCCATTTCTACTAGAAATAGAAAAATTAGCCGGCCATGGTGGTGCTTGCTTCTTGTCCTAGCTACTTGGGAGGCTGAGGCAGGAGAATCACTGGAACCTGGGAAGCGGAGGTTGCAGAGAGCGGAGATGGCGCCACTGCACTCCAGCCTGGGAGCCAGGGTGAAACTCCATCTCAAAAAAAAAAAAAAAGAAAGAAAAAAAAAAAGGAAATCTGTTTAGAATAAACAAGCATGGGTTCAATAAAAACCATAAAGTCATTATTTTAGAAAACAATAAAATTAATCCAATTGATCAAACAGAGAAGGAGATGGGCCTCATCTTAGAAGTATTTGCCACGGAACACTGGGGTCCGAGGTTGTCTGGGACAGTCCTGTTTATGACTCTTGTCCTGGAGTAGTGATCAACGGTGCCACCTTTCTGTCTCAATACATACTCGGTTTAGGGGCACATCGTCACGGAAAGGGGAGGCGAAGGCACGCCGAGGCCAAGCTCTTCCAGCTACAGCAGGGACACCCGCAGAAACATCTCCTCTCCTGCTCCCCTCAGCCCCGATGAACGCGGCGCATGGAGCGGGTGGGAGCCCAGGGGATGACAGATACTGGCCGAAGTGGGGAAAGTTCTAGAAGAGGGAAAGTGGGAGGAAGACTTGGCTGGTCCAGGATACATCAGTTGGGAAGACAACTGTTTCTTACCCTCAGGGCAGGATTTCTTAGCTTTCCACTTAGTGAAGGAGAGTGCAGCATCTTCATAAAATCCCGGTATTTGCCCCCAAATCTCTTACGAAACATCTACGTCAATAGGCATCGGCCTGAGCCTAGAGGTTCCAAAGCAGATGGAAAATACAGGAGTCCCTAAAGGGTCGCCTACAAGGCTTTTCTTTGTGGCCAATGGCCCTGTGATTAAGTTGGTGCCAAAGAGCCAATGATCCAAAAACTAGGGCTTACCGCAGTATAATGTTTGTTCCTAGCAAATGACACTCTGGCACGCTCTCTAGTATTTCACTATATCGAGTTGCCAAGGGGCCACATCTCCAGCTTGCAGCTGAAACCCTGGGAGTTCTGGACAGCCAGGTCTGTGTGGATACCCTGAGGACCAGGACTGGTGGCCAGCCCTGGACTACAGGTTCCTTGGGTGCCTTCCCAGAACTAGGTCCAGGTGGCAATGGCTGGGTCTGGGAGGGTCCTCTCGTTAGACTGCTCCTCTGCCCCTGACTTGCCTGAGCCTCACAGGACTCCTGAGGAGGCTCTGAGGGTGCTGACTGTGCCCTCCCATCAGACTAAACTCAAAAAGCCAGGGCAGCTCAAGCCAAAGCTGCCTCACCAGCAGCTGAAGGCAGAGGCTCTGCAGGACTCTCCAGACCCCAGCCAATTGCCCCAGCCAGCTGCCCCTTAGGCTTCTGGAGCCCCCAGAGCCACACTGGGCTTCGAGTATCAGTGGGTGGAGCTAAATAGAAGTCACTAGTCCCTTCTGCAGTTACAGTGAAGCAACTTACAGTAGACTCCAATGGCAGTTAACAATGGCAGGAGCGTCTTTGTAACTTGTCCCAATGTAAATAGGGGTTAGTCCTAACAGAAAAAACAAACAAACAAACAAACAAACACTTTAGGGCTGGGCACGGTGGCTCAAGCCTGTAATTCCAGCACTTTGGGAGGCCAAGGCAGGAGGATCGCTTGAGCCCAAGAGATTGAGGCTGCAGTGAGCTGTGATTGTGCCACTGCACTACAGCCTGGGTGACAGAGCAAGACCCTGGCTCAAAAAAAGGCAAAGAACAAAAGAAAGAGAAAGAGAGAAAGGAAGGAAGAAGGGAGAGAGAGAAGGAAGGAAGGAAGGACGGAAGGAAGGAAGGAAGGAAGGAAGGAAGGAAGGAAGGAAGGAAGGAAGAAAGGAAGGAAGGAGGGAAGGAAGGAAGGAAGGAAGGAAAAAAAGCAGGAAGACAAGAAAGCAAGCTAAATAGAAGTCACTAGTCCCTTCTACAGTTGCAGTGAAGAAAGTAAAGAAGGAAAGGAGGGAAGGAAGGAAGGAAATGAAAGAAGGAAGGAAATGAAAGAAGGAAGGAAATGAAGGAAGGAAGGAAGTGAAGGAAGGAAGGGGGGAGAGAAAGAAAGAAAGAAAAGAAAGAGAAAGAAAAAGAAAAAGAAAGAAAAAAGAGAGAGAGAGGGAAAGAGGGAGAGAAAGAGAGAAAAAGAAAGAAAAAGAGAAAGAAAGAAAAGAGGCCGGGAGCAGTGGCTCACACCTGTAATCCCAGCACTTTGGGAGACCAACACGGGCAGATCATCTGAAGTCAGGAGTCTGAGACCAGCCTAGCCAACATGACAAAACCCTGTCGCTACTAAAAATAAAAAAAATTACCCGGGCGTGGTGGCACGCAGCTCTAGTCCCAGCTACTTGGGAGGCTGAGGCAGGAGAATCGCTTGAACCCAGGAGGCAGAGGTTGCAGTGAGCCAAGATTGTGCCACTATACTCTAGCCTGGATGACAGAGCGAGACTTCTGAAAAAGGCAAGAAGAGGGGAGGAGAGGAGAGGGGAAGGGAGGAGAGGAGAGGGTCCGGAGATCCCTAATTCCAAACTCTGAATCTAACTGTACAATTCTAGAAGAACCTAAGATCATAAAATCCTGAGCATCTAAGATGTGGGTTCTCCTTATTTGACCCCTCCCAGGTTAACATCCTTCTCCTAACCCAAGGGTCAGTCTCTTCTCTTGCCAGTGAAGTAGGGAAGAAGGCACATGTACACACACACACACACACACACGTACACACACCATGGGGGGCAGATGGTCACAAGCCCAGGAGGAGGGGGCACAGCTCATCCCAGCCCCCAGTGCCATGACAGGCTCGCTGTGCCCCTGCCACCAAGAGCAGGCAGCTGGTCTTGCTCACTTTGTTCTGAACTTAGACACCTTCCTTCCCTTGTCTTTCGTCCCGCGGCAAAAGTGAGGAGATGAGAGTATAAAATGGAGAATCCCTTTCATCTAGCATGACCCGTGCTGTTTAAAGGTGGAACTCAGCATTCAGAGAATGTTCCAGCAATTGATCCAGCAACACAGACAAGCCGTTTTCTGCTCTCTAGTCCACACACAAGGCAGCACCTCCACTCCTGATGAGGAAGAAGCCGGCCCCTCCCACTCCCCTGGGACGCTCTTGGCCCCATCAGACCTGTGTCAGCTGAGCCCCTCCGTTGGCTGAGCCCTCCATAGGCTGACCTGCTGTCTGCCGGATGGACTGTGTGTACTTACCTTGCCTCTCCCAGGGAAGCGAGGACTGAATGTGGCCCAATCTCTGGCTGAACTGAACAGCAGTGGACAAGCAGGTTTGACAGGCACGTCCCACAGGAGCAGTGCCTTATATGGGGCTTCTATGAGCCATTGAAGCACAGTACATTCCCACAGCTGGGCATTGATGTAAGAACCACAGGGATGGCGGAGAACAGTCTGTGCATCTGGTCGACCCACAGAAGATGGTGACTGAGGGGAAGGCTTCAGGACTGGGGACTGGGAATCCTCTCTCCTTTGTGAATGGTCACCCAGTTCATCATTTCTACCTTTGGGAAAATCCTAGGAAGACCAGAATAAATTCTAGGGCCCTTCTTGGTTCTCCTGATCCATTATTGGAAGTATCTAAATAATTACAACAGATCCATCTCAAGTCAACATTTCATAACTATTGTTTACATTTAGATGAAAGTCTTGGTCCTCCATGTTGACATATGTCTAGAATCCGATCGATTTTCACCACCTGCATTGTGGTGCCCTGATCATGGCCCACCGGGACCTCTGCAGTGGCTCCTAACTTCTTCCCACGCCCCCATCACCAGTGCTCAACACAGCAGGCAGAGAAGTCCTGCTAGAGCATGAGTCAGCTCCTGTCATTCCCTTTGGTGTACAGGTCCTGGAGTCCTCAGCATGACCACAAGGCTCTGCTTATCAAGTCCTTGCTGACCTTCTCTCTCTTTCACCTGCTCCAAACACACAGCCTGACAGTCCTGACCGTCCAAGCACACTTCTGCCCCAGGGCCTTTGCACCTGCTGTTCCCACTGCCTGGAATACTCTTTCCTGTCCTTCCTTCCAGACTCTACTCAAATGCTACTTCCCAGATCATCCTACTTAAGTCTGTAGACCTCCCATCCCAGCCTTCTCTCCCCTTCCCTGTTTCATTTTCTCTGTGGGAATACTGCCTTGACCTAGTGTGTATTCTAGTTACGTGGCTTCCTGCCAGCCTCCCCACTCCTCAGTCACCTACTGAGGACAATAATTATTGTTCTTCTTGTTCCCTGCTGTGTCCCCACCCCTAGGGCTGTAATATTCCATAAATATTGGTTGAGTGAATGAATAAACATTGGTGGGGGCTTAGTTTCCAATGATGCAGACACTGAAAGAAGGGAAATTCACAGCTCCATGGCCTGAGAACCTTCAGGATTCTCCTGCAGATAGTCAAAGGTCAGCTTTCAAGGTCATGTAGCTCGTGGTGGCTGAGCAGCAACTCCCACCCAATCTCCTGGTGATGAGCCAGCTGAGGGCACAGCCAACTGGGCAGAGCAAGTGAGAACAGAGGCCGAGGCCAGGTGCGGACATGAACTCTCCAACCAGGGTTCCAGCCCCACTGGGTGTCAGCTTCCCCTCGGGCAGGTTGGTTAAGCCCCTAAGACTCAGCTCTCTCGGTTTCCTCCAGCAGGCCTCAGGATAAGCCCTGCCCCACGGTGGGAAAGCTTGCCAGCTCATCACACTGTGCTGGCCACAAAGAAAGTTCTAGTTACAGAAAATGCAAAGACATGCTGCCATTCCCAGTAAAAGAGGGGGCCAGAATAATGCACCGGAGACAGGAGGAGTCTCACTAAGAACAGAAATAGCCATAGAAATAGTCAAGGCGCAGCCATAGAAAGGAATGAAGGGCCTTTGCAGAGACATGGATGAAATTGGAAGCCATCATTCTCAGCAAACTAACACAGGAACAGAAATCCAAACACCGCATGCTTTCACTCATAAGTGGGAGCTGAACAATGAGAACACACGGACACAGGGAGGGGAACAACACACACGGGGGCCTGTGGTCGGGGGAGTGGAGGGAGAGCATCAGGACAAATAGCTAACGCACGTGGGGCTTAAAACCCAGGTGATGGGTTGACAGGTGCAGCAAACCACCACACCACACATTTACTTACGTAACAAACCTGCAAATTCTGCACGTGTCCCAGAACCTAAAATAAAATACAATAAAATAAAAACAGTCAAGGAAGCCACAACCCCAAAGGACCCTGTGTTTTCTGAGGGCAAAAACCGTATCTTAGGCTGAGTGTAGTGGCTCATGCCTGTGAGCCCAGTGCATTGAGAGGCTGAGGAGGGAGGGTTGCTTGAGGCCAAGAGTTCGAGATCAGCCTGGGCAACATAGGAAGACCCTATCTCTACAAAAAATAATTGAAAAAAAAAAAAAAAAAGCCAGATGTGGTGCAACATGCCTGTGGTCCCAGCTACTCCAGAGGCTGACGTGGGAGGTTCGCTTGAGCCCAGGAGGTAGATGCTGCAGTGAGCCGTGGTTGCACCACTGCACTCCAGCCTGGGCAGCAGAGGGGACCCTGTCAAACAAAACAAAACAAAACAAAACAAAAAAACGTATCTTAATCACTATGGCATCTTCAGGAGGGCCCCACTGGCAGGTCATCTGTATCACACAGAATTGCAGCTGCGTACACATGTCCAGAGCCAATAAAGCAGCACCTCTAGTAATCTGGCCAGGTTAGCTTAGGGTATCCCTAGCAAAACTCGGAAGGGGGACCTGCGGGACAGGGGCCAGCAGTCACCAGGACGGCACCACCCAGGGGCTCTGTGCCCTGTGGCAGTGATCAGTAAAGAAACAGACATGTGCCAGACTTGGGCCAGCTGTAGAGCTCCTCTGGGCACACTTTTTTTTTTTTTTTTTTTTTTGAGACAGAGTCTTGCTCTGTCACCCAGGCTGGGGTGCAGTGGCTTGACTTCAGCTCACTGCAGCCTCCACCTCCCAGGTTCAAGCAATTCTCCTGCCTCAGCCTCCTGTATAGTTGGGGTTACAGCTATGTGCCACCGTGCCCAGCTAATTTTTGTATTTTTAGTAGAGATGGGATTTCACCATGGTGGCCAGGCTGGTGTCAAACTCCTGATCTCAAGTGATCCACCCACCTCAGCCTCCCAAGGTGCTGGGATTACAGGCATGAGCCACCACGTCTGGCCTCCTCTGGGCACTTTATTCATCCTAGAATTTAGGGAGTTGGGGAAAAGCTTTGCCTTGAAATCATGATGTTGGCACCAGACGAAGATGGAGGCGTGAGGCCCTACAAGAATAAAAAACAGATCCTCAAAAGAAACTCCCAAGATCAGGAGTTTAGGTTGATTGAGGTAGAGGGCCTCTACCTGACTCCCCTACCACGGGTGGATGTAAATAAAGGGTCAGGGTGTATAAACAGGAGCTTATGCATCTTCACTCTTGTACCTAGGGGCTGGGAGGATTCTAGGACTTACCCCAAGATACTCTAAACAGGTCCTCAACATCCTAGCTGGAGACCAGAGTAGGCGTCTCGGGCTGGGTGACTGGCTGTGGATGAGGATGAGTGGCAGCAGAGACCTCACGCCCACCTCTGGGCTGCAACAGTGCGTGCAGTGGACTGGGTGGGGAATGGCAGGAAGCAGCTATTTCCACAAGAGCTGGTAAAACTGGTCACTCCTGTTGTGTTTTACAACTGCCTACCTGACAGCTCTGCTTGGGTGTCTAGCCACCTCAAATATAACCCAGCTAAGTCATATCTACTGACTTCTTTTTCTTTTTCATTTTAAATATTGAGGCAAAATTCACACAACATAGAATTAACCATTCACAATTTTTTTTAAAAAAAATACAGGGTCTTGCTGTGCTGCCCAGGCTGGAGTGCAGTGGTGTGATCATAGCTCACTTCAGCCCGAAACTCCTAGGCTCAAGTAATCCTCCCGCCTCAGCCTCCCAAGTAGTTGGGATTACAGGCATGTGCCACCACATTCAGCTAATTTAAAAAATTTTTCTTTGTAGAGATGGGGTCTTGCCATATTACCCAGGCTGGTCTCAAATACCTGGTCTCAAGCGATCCTCCTGTCTCAGCCTTTCAAAGTACTGGGATTACAGGTGTATGCCACCAGGCCTGGCTAATTATTTTATTTTATATTCTCTAAAGATGGGGTCTTGCCATGTTGCCAAGGTTGGTCTTGAACTCCTGACTTCAAGTGATCCGCCCACCTTGGCCTGGGATTACAGTGTGAGCCACAATGGCCAGCCAAAATTACCATTTTTAAAATGAACAATTCAGGCCAGGCGCTATGGTTCACATCTATAATCCCAGAACTCTGGGAGGCCAAGGTGGGCAGATCACCTGAGATCAGAAAATCGAGACCAGTCTGGCCAACATGGTGAAACCATCTCTACTAAAAACACGAAAATTAGGCCAGCCACGGTGGCTCACACCTGTAATCCCAGCACTTTGGGAGGCCAAGGCTGGCAGATCATGAGGTCAGGAGATCGAGACCATCCTGGCTAACATGGTGAAACCCCGTCTCTGGCCGGACGCGGTGGCTCATGCCTGTAATCCCAGCACTTTGGGAGGCCGAGGTGGGTGGATCACAAGGTCAGGAGATCGAGACCACGGTGAAACCCCGTCTCTACTAAAAAATACAAAAAATTAGCCGGGCGCAGTGGCGGGCGCCTGTAGTCCCAGCTACTCAGGAGGCTGAGGCAGGAGAATGGCGTGAACCCGGGAGGCGGAGCTTGCAGTGAGCCGAGATCGCGCCACTGCACTCCAGCCTGGGCGACAGAGCGAGACTCTGTCTCAAAAAAAAAAAAAAGAAACCCCGTCTCTACTAAAAATACAAAAAATTACTGGGTATGGTGGCAGGCACCTGCAGTCCCACCTATTCAGGAGGCTGAGGCAGGAAAATGGTGTGAACCAAGGAGGCGGAGCTTGCAGTGAGTCAAGATTGCATCACTGCACTCCAGCCTGGGCGAGAGAGCTAGACTTTGTCTCAAAAAAAAAAAAAAAAGAATAAAACACAAAAATTAGCTGGACTTGGTGGTGTGTGCCTGTAATCCCAGCTACTCAGGATGCTGAGACAGGAGAATCACGTGAACCCTGGAGCGGAGGTTGCAGTGAACCGAGATCTCACCATCGTACTCCAGCCTCACTCCAGGTAACAAGAGTGAGACTCCATCTTAAAAAGATAAATAGATAAATAAATAAATAAATAAATAAATAAATAAATAAATAAAATAAACAATTCAGGCCAGGCACATTGGCTCACACCTGTTATCTCAGAACTTTGGGAGGCCGAGCTGGGAGGATTGCCTGAACTCAGGAGCTCAAGACCAACCTGGGCAACAAGGCAAAACCCCATCTCTAATAAAAATACAAAAAAATCGGCCGGGCGCGGTGGCTCAAGCCTGTAATCCCAGCACTTTGGGAGGCCGAGGCAGGTGGATCATGAGGTCAGCAGATCAAGACCATCCTGGCTAACACGGTGAAACTCCGTCTCTACTAAAAAATACAAAAAACTAGCCGGGCGAGGTGGCAGGCGCCTGTAGTCCCAGCTACTCGGGAGGCTGAGGCAGGAGAATGGCGTAAACCCAGGAGGTGGAGCTTGCAGTGAGCTGAGATCGTGCCACTGCACTCCAGCCTGGGAGACAGAGCGAGACTCCGTCTCAAAAAAAACAAAAAACAAAAAACCAAAACAAAACAAAAATTAGCCTGGGGTAGTGGTGCCTACCTGTAATCCCAACTACTGGGAAGGCTGAGGCAGGAGAATTGCTTGAACCTGGGACACGGAAGTTGCAGCGAGCCAAGATCATGCTACTGTACTCCAGCCTGGGTCACAGAGTGAGACTCTGTCAGACAAACAAACAAACAAACACAATTCAGTGGCACTTAGCAAATATACAATGTTGTGTGACCACTATATCTAGTTTCAAAACATTTTTACCACCCAAAAAGAAACTACACACCCATTAAGCAGCTCCTAGTCCAAGGCAACCACCAATCTGCTTTCCATCTCTGGATTTGCCTGTTCTGCACATTTCATATACGTGGAGTTGTGCAATATGTGGCCTCTTGCATTGGTGTCTTTCCCTCTGTATGAGGTTTTGAGGCTCCTCCGTGTCATAGCCTGTGTCAGTGCCTCATCCCGGATGTGGCCATATCATATCCCACTGTGTGAATGCCATGCTTTGTTGATTCATTTGTCTGTTCATGGCCATCAGGCTCCTGTGAGTGCTGCTATTGTAACCATGCAGTGGGTTCATTTATCCCACTTCCCAGAAAGGGCCAATTTATCAAGACAGGGGAATTGCAATAGAGAAAGAGTTTAATTCATGCAGAGCTGGCTGAACAGGAGACTGGAGTTTTATTATTACTCAAACCAGCCTCCCCAGAATTCAGAGGCTAGGAGATTTTTCAAGGATAGTTTGAGGGGCCTGGGAATGAGTGCTGCTGGTTGGTTGCAGATGCAA
Source organism: Chlorocebus sabaeus (assembly GCF_047675955.1). Classification (NCBI taxonomy): domain Eukaryota; kingdom Metazoa; phylum Chordata; class Mammalia; order Primates; family Cercopithecidae; genus Chlorocebus; species Chlorocebus sabaeus. The sequence continues at coordinate 77,774,139 of NC_132919.1, read as the reverse complement.
TGACAGAGGTGACAGTCTTGTTCTGGGTGAGGCCACAGGACACACTGACAGGTTCAGGTGGAGCCATCAGCTGTCAGAAATGCAAAACCCTGGTTGGGCGCAGTAGCTCACACCTGTAATCCCAACACTTTGGGAGGCCAAGGCGGGCAGATCACAAGGTCGGGAGATCAAGAACATCTTGGCCAACACAGTGAAACCCCGTCTCTACTAAAAATACAAAAAAAAAAAAAAAAAATTAGCCGGGTGTGGTGGCACGCACCTGTTATCCCAGCTACTCTGGAGACTGAGGCAGGAGAATCACTTGAACCTGGGAGGTGGAGGTTGCAGTGAGCTGAGGTCTGGCCACTGCACTCTGCCCTGGGCAACAAGAGCAAAACTCCACCTCAAAAAAAAAAAAAAAAAAAAAAAAAAAAAAAAAAAAAAAGCAAAATCCTGAAAAGATATCTCAGAAGGCCAATCTTAGGTTTATGTGTACACATCAGCAGAACTCAGGCTCCTCTCATCCTCCTAACTTGGTAGTCTTTAAATTAGCCTTATGATGGCAGTTCAGTTTTGGAGAAGGGCTATTATCATTTAAACTATAAACTAAATGTGTCCCAAAGTTAGCTTGGCACAAATCCAGGAATGACAATGGGCAGTTTTGAGGTTAAAGACAAGATGAGGCGTTTCGCTTGATCCCATGAGGTTGAGGCTGCAGTGAGCTCTGATTGCACTACTGCACTCCAGCCCAGGCTACTCAGTGAGACCCTATCTCTTAAAAAATTAAAACAACAACAAAAACAAACAAACAAAACAACCAAACTGCACACTTTGGATTCCATGTGTGATTAACAATGGAAGCTACTCCATTTTGGAGTCTGGTATTTAAAATTCTCACTGCGGTTTGCGTTTGCTTCCTGATCAGGGAATCAGTCCCTACTGATTTCCATTTGTTGATCCTAATCTCTTCCATGAACAGCTTTTGATTTCCTGCCTTCTTCTGTCTTTGGGACACAGGGCTTTTGGGCCCTTGTGTGCAGGTGGTCAGCTGAGAAGCTGAGACCCTAGAGAATACGGCTGAACAGAAATGTGAGTTAGACTCCATTTGTGGCTAGTGAAACTTCACTTTCTTTGAGCTGTCTTTGGGAGGATTCTGGGTCTTATACAAAAAGACTTATCAGCTGTTTGGCCCAGCTAAAATATACTAACAAGAGATTTGAAAGGATTTTGGTTGGGGGAGGGAGAGACAGCGTCTCGCTCTGTCAACCAGGCTGGAGTGTAGTGGCGCAATCTCAGCTCACTGCAACCTCTGCCTCCTGGGTTGAAGCAATTCTCGTGCCTCAGCCTCCAGAGCAGCTGGGATTAAAGGCATGCACCACCATGCTTGGCTAATTTTTATATTTTTGGTAGAGACGTGGTTTCACCATGTTGGCCAGGCTGGTCTCGAACTCCTGACCTCAAGTGATTCACCCACCTCGGCCTCCCAAAGTGCTGGGATTACAGGCGTGAGCCACTGTGCCCGGCCAATTCCTTCCCTCTTTTTTTTTTTTTTTTTTTTGAGACAGAGTCTCGCTCTGTCGGCCAGGCTGGCATGCAGTGGCCCAATCCCGGCTCACTGCAACCTCCACCTCCCAGGCTCAAGAAATTCTCCTGCCTCAGGCTCCAGAGTAGCTGGAATTATAGGCACCTGCCACCATGCCCGGCTAATTTTTGTATTTTTAGTAGAGACGGGTTTCACCATGTTGGCCAGGCTGGTCTCAAACTCTTGACCTCAGGTGATCCACCCACCTTGGCCTCCCAAAGTGCTGGGATTACAGGTGTGAGCATTCCTTCTCTTTTTAGACCACACAGGGTAACTTCCTGACATTGCCATGGCATTTGTGAACCGTCATGGCGCTGGTGGGAGTGTCATTTTGCATGTTAACACATTATAATCAGCATATAATGAGCAGTGAGGACAGCCAGAGGTCACTTCCATCACCCTCCTGGTTTTGGTGGGTTTTGGCTGGCTTCTTTATCGCATCCTGTTCTATCAGTAAGGTCTTTGTGACCTATATTTGGTACCAACCTCCTATCTCATCCTGTGACTAAGAATGCCTAACCTCCTGGGAACGCAGCCAGTGGGCCTCAGCCTTATTTTACCCAGACTCTGTTCAAGATGGAGTCACTCTGGTTCGAACGCCTCTGACACCTCTGTTCACTTCATTTTAAAAAAATTGTTCTCCCATATACTTTTACTCCGCCCCACTCCTGCCTCCGATGCCATATTCAGTACCACGTAAAGAGATTCAGAGATTTCTAATGACCCAAAGCCCTGAAGGAACTCAGGAAAAAAAAAGATGCCGCTCACCGTTTGTTGGAGGCCTTCTGCTTTCCTTGTGGAGTTTCGAGCGTCACATGCAGAGTCTTCTGGGGCCTAAAGCTCTGCCCTCTTTTGCGTGGTATTACCTGATCTCTTTGGCTTTTCGGGGATACCAAAAATTACCCAGTATTGTGAGAAAACTTGACCATGGTTGGCGTAATGGCTAGGCAAGAGATACAGTTTTAGAGGTGGCTGATGGCAGTTGCTTACAGAAAATGGTTATTACTACAGGGGGTGACCAAAAGCATGGTCTGGGGCACCAGTGAGGTGGGAAATCAGCCAGATTTGTTTTCTGAGCACCGGTAATGGCCCTGCTGGTCAAAGCAGGGTGCAAGTTGGGTACAGCGGCTCACGCCTATAACCCCAGAATTTTGGGAAGCTGCAGCAGGAGGATCACTTGAGCCCAGGAGTTTGAGACCACCCTGGGCAACATACAAAAAACGAACAAATTAGCCTAGCATGGTGGCATGTGCCTGTGGGCCCAGGTACTTGGGAGACGAAGGCAGGAGGATCGCTTGAGCCCAGGGGGTCAAGGCTGCAGTAAGCCATTATTGTACCACTGTACTCCAGCCTGGGCAATGGAGCAAGACCCTATTTCAAAAAAAAAAAAAAAAAAAAGAAACAGCTGAGACCAGCAGATGGAAACAAAAGTGACCTCCAGTTGCCCTCACCACTCATCAGCATAAAGACCTTCCTTACAGCACTATGACAGCTTATAAATGTCATGACAATACCCTATATGGTTCCAGAACTCCCCCACTTCTTTCCTAGAAAATTCAGAATAGTCCACCCCTTGATTAGCATATAAATAAGACCAGGTATAAATGTGGCTAGCCAGTGCTCCCTTGTTGCAGCTGTGGCTACTCCTGCTGCTGCTGCTCCTCCTCCTCCTGCTGCTGTTTACTGCTACTCTGGCCTCTCCCTGTGGGTTAGCCCTGCTCTTAAATTATTTTCTGAGCAAAGCCAAGAACTCTGTCAGGTTAAGCCCCAGTTTTGAGGGTGCCTGCATTACCTAGAGGCTATGAAAGCACAGCCCACCGAGCGAGAGGCTGACCACAGATTGGAAAGATTGGTTTTGTTTCCGAGTACCCCCATTTTTCTAAAAGATGTTTAATTATTTTTTCCTCTCTTTTTTTCTCCTTTTCCCAGTTCCTGACTTCCTACTTAGTCCTTTAGACATGCAAATCTAGCCTTTCTCCCCTCCTTCACCAGACAGTCCCTCGAGATCCCTTGGCAAGTGCGTCTAACTCCTTGAGAGTTAACAGCTGATTTACAGACCAAAGCATGCCTGCTACGGAACTCCCTCATCAGGAGGTGGCCTGGAGAGATAATGGCCTGACCACAAAAGTGCCAGCAGTCACTAGCTCGACCACCTGATAGATAAGGCACTGGAGCTAGCATGAACCCACTTCTGCCCCTGCTCACTTCCTCCCCTGTCTTTTAGAAGTGCCTACTTTCTGTTCCAAAAGCAAAATGGGACAGCTAAAGGCAAGACAGATGCCTGTGCCACTTCCCCAAGCTAGCTTTGGAATAAATAACCTTATTTGTGCCAGACCTCACTTTAAATAATTGGACTCTGCAAGTGGCCAGCAACTAACCTACTTTACTGTTCAGTTAGAGCTCTGGGTTGCCCACCAGCCTCCAGGGAATGTCCTTACAATGAAATGCACCGTGGGGCATCACACCTTCCCGTCCCATGACAAAATGAAAAGCATTGTGCGGGTATCGCACAGTCCAGTCCCGTGCTGAGATGAAATGCACTGTGGGAGCATCGCACCATGCAGTCCTATACTGAGATGAAATGCCCTGTGGGGGTATTGAACCATCCAGTCCCGGGCTGAGATGAAATGCACTGTGGAGGCATTGTACTGTCCAGTCCCAAGACAAAATGAAATGCACCATTGGAGCATCGTGTCATCCAGTCCTGTGCTGAGATGAAATGCACCGTGGGAGCATCGCACCGTGTAGTCCCGTGCTGAGATGAAATGCCCTGTGGGGGTATTGAACCATCCAGTCCCGGGCTGAGATGAAATGCACTGTGGAGTCATTGTACTGTCCAGTCCCATGACGAAATGAAATGCACTGTGGGAGCATTGCGCCGTCCAGTCCCGTGCTGAGGTGAAATGCACTGTGGGAGCACCGCATCGTTCAGTCCCGCGAGGAGATGAAACGCACCGTGGGATGATCACACCGTCCAGTCCCGTGCTCAGATGAAACACACCGTGGGAGCATCGCCCCATCCACTCCCGTGCTGAGATGAAATGCACCGTGGGAGCATTGCACTGGCCAGTCCCACGCGGCTCTCTACTTTCTGGGACCCAGGATTTGGCGTAAAAATGGGATCTTTGATTTTGGAGGATCTGTGCTCTGCCTTCCAGCTGTGCCTGCTTCATGCATATTTCAAGATTAGGCCTTAAAAACTCCATGCTTGCTTTCCCCTTTTCATTAAAGGGCCCTACTCTTCAGGGTAATCTAATTTATCTAGTCATCTAATTAAGAAACAGGCTAACTTTAAAAACCAAAATGCAACATTCTACCATTTAGCTGGTTATTTTGAAACTCTTTGTAAAAGAAGTTTACATCTATAAAGGTAATCTCCATTTATAAGGGCATCTCCTCTCTAAATCAGGAGGAACTTTTAGGATGGGGAAGATACGGCTTACAGTTCACATAACAAACCTTACCTTTGCTTAGGCTGGGCATGGTGGCTCACGCCTATAATCCCAGCACTTTGGGAGGCTGAGGTGGGCAGATCAGCAGAGATCAGGAGCTTGAGACCAGCCTGGCCAACATGGCAAAACTCTGTCTCTGCTAAAAAAGAAAATAAAAAATAAAACTAAATAAATAGATAAATAAATTAGCCGGGCGTGGTGGCATTTGCCTGTAATCCCAGCTACTCAGGAGGCTGAGGCAAGAGAATCACTTGAACCCAGGAGACAGAGGTTGCAGTGAGCCGAGATTGTGCCACTGCACTCCAGCCTGGGCGACAGAGTGAGACTTTGTTTAGATCTAAGTTCTGTGCCTTTGAGATACAAATTTTCTACCTTGTTTCAGCTAAAGTCATGTTTTTGGAGATGAAAATTTAGAGTTCCCTAACAATTGTTTTGGGCATGAAACAGTTAATCAAGAGATTAATAGTTTGAAGTGAGGGAGAGAAACTAGTTGAAAAATGGCAAATGAACAATCTTATAAGTGTATAAGATCTGCTTCTGTTTGTGTGTTTGTATGTCTATGTGTTTATACATGTCATGTGTATGTCATGTTTCACTACCAAAATACATGAAGCTCTAATTAGTTGGCTTAAGGAAAAGGTAAGCACTTAAATCAAATATTTTATCAGAAAAATAGAAATGTTAACTTAAATGAGTTTTAGTTCAGGTGACTCTAGTAATCTTTGGTAAGTATAGTTTCTAAAGTATTGGTAAAACAGGATAGTAAATGTCTTCAGAATTTAACGTAGACATTTTTGTCTAAGTCTAATGGTCTATCGGTCAGATTACATCACCTAAATGTTTTAAGGTCATAAAACTGTTGCTTTTTTTTTTATTTTATTTTTTGAAACAGAGTCTTTTTCTGTCACCCAGGTGAGAGCTCAGTGGTGAGATCTTGGCTCACTGCAATCTTCGTTTCCTGGGCTCAAGCAATCCTCCCACCGCAGCCATGGGGAGGCAGAGCTGCAGGCACTGTCCTTTGTCCTGGGCTCTGCATCTGGCACATTATTAAAATTGCTGATCTTCCAGGTTTTTCTCTAAAAATAAGCGTTACTTATTTTAACTTCCAAGAGTTCACATCATAATTAATATATGTAATTAAAACTCCAGCCTGGGCTACAGAGTGAGACTCTGTCTCAAAAATAAATAAATAAATAAAACTACTAGATACAAGAAAAACTTTTCTATATGCAAAATATATGAGGAAAGTAAAATGTCTTTTTAGTAAAGGAGGTTATAAGAAGCCATACCATTATAGTTTTCGTTAAAGGGATACTAATTTTGCCTAGTTAAGTTTTACATTGAGGGAATTTAAAAATGATAATAAAACTAAATGTATATAGAAATTTGAAAAAGAAAATGGAAAATTGTCAAAGGTTATAAAAGGTTTATAAAAATCTTGTGGTCAAACTGGTTAAGAATGGATGGATTTGTTTATAAAATTTTATTACAATTAGCTTTATTATTAATAAAACACTAACGGAAATGTAAAATTTGGTTTCCTTTTTGGAACAAAATTTTTGTGTAATAAGAGATAGTCCAAGATGTTTGTTTACCTTTTCAGTAAACTTCCAAAAACAAAACAAAATAGGTGAGGGAGAGAGATTCAGTGACCTCATGCTGTATTTATTAGTTTTTTGGTTTTGGGGTTTTTTTTGAGATGGAGTCTCGCTCTATCACCCAGGCTGGAGTACAGTGGCACGATCTTGGCTCACTGCAACCTCCACCTCCCAGGTTCAAGTGATTCTCCTGCCTCAGCCTCCTGAGTAGCTGGGATTACAGACATGCACCACTATGTTTGGCCAATTTTTGTAATTTCAGTAGAGATGGGGTTTTGCCATGTTGCCCAGGCTGGTCTTGAACTCCTGACCTCAGGTGATCCACTGGCCTCAGCCTCCCAAAGTGCTGGGATTACAGGCATGAGCCGCCATGCCCAGCCTGAATTTACTAGGCTTTATGATTGTTTAGGAAACTGACTCTCTATTAAAGAGTAAATAATTTTTGCTTTTTTAAGTATCTGAATTATCATTTTGGCTCAGTGACCTTTTTACAGTGACCTGTGATCCTATTTTGTGATATGAAGTGTTTTTAAACCTTTGATATTTGACAAACTATTTTCTTTTGAGCTATTTATAGCTTTTAACAATTGAGTGAAGTATATTCTTGTGAGCAAAATTTGAATCATATTTCTTTATCTGATGTCTCCAAGTTTGAAAACTATTTGTGAGTATTCCTAATTTACGGCAATATAGTTGTCTGCATAAGGTCTGTAAGAATCTGTTGTCTTTTATAACAGGAAACAGTTGGAGACACTGATTATTTTACCAAAGCTTTGACTAGAATGGCATATTTTAGATATGACTGGACTGTTTTGAGGAATTGAGGTTAACTTATAGAGTTGAAAAAAAGACAGTTGAAAACCCTGGTCTGGTACCTTGACTCAATGGTTCCCCTGCAAGGCTCCTGACCTGTTAAGTAAAGAATGTCACTTTCTGATTAGGCCCAGGAATCTCAAATATTTTGAGACCTCTAGAAGAAGTCATCCAATTCATACAGGTATCTGTAGGCACAGATAAATCTTTGCCTTGGTTCAGGAGGCTTTTACAAAGTCTGACCTTGGCCAGTCATGGTGGCTCAAGCCTGTAATCCCAGTATTTTGGGAGATCAAGGAAAGAGGATTGCTTGAGGTCAGGAGTTCAAAACCAGACTGCCAACATAGTGAGACTCCATCTCTCAAAACAACAACAACAATGACAACAAAAAAGCCCAGCGTAGCGATATGTTTCTTTCATCAAAGCTACTTGGGAGACTGAGGTTGGAGGATCACTTGAGCATAGGAGTTCAAGGTCATTGTGCGCTATGATGACATCACTGCACTCCAGCCTGGGCAACAGAGTGAGACCCTGCATCGAAAATAAATAAATAAGGCCAGGTGCGGGCAAAATAAATAAATAAGGCTCAGACCAATCTGAGCAACATGGCAAAACCCTGTCTGTACCAAAAATACAAAAAATACCCAGGTGTGGTGGCGGGTGCCTGTAGTCCAGCTACTCGGGAGGTGGAGGTGGGAGGATCGCTTGAGCCTGGGAGGCGGAGGTTGCAGTGAGCTAAGATCGTGCCACTGCACTCCAGCCTGGATGACAGAGTAAAACTCTGTCTAAAAGAGAGAAAGACAGAGAGATTAAATAAATAGTCTAACCTTATAAAAAGTTCCAGCAAAAGCAACTTAAAAGAGCCTATATGGCGAATCACTATTTTTACTATACTTTATGCAAATAATCGTGCCAAGTGTAACGAGACTGAAACTTATTTTGCCAATATATTGGTCTTACTATGATTTCTCCTTGATAACAATGGGAAACTGGAGAGAGAAAAATTATGTTTCAAAAGAAAACTATAGGCTTGGTGGGGACAGAAGTTCAATACCAGCCTGGGTGACATAGCAAGACCTCTTCCCTACAATAATTTTTTTTACCCCGGTACACTTTGTATTAGTTTCTAGCCTTGTCCATTGTTTTTTCAGTTTTTATTATTTTCTACAATTTGTGCTGAATCCTCCATTCTTATCTGGCTACAAATCTCCACACTAACATTTTCAAAATCTTCTTCCATCTTTCTGATGTGGACTGAATGAAATTGCTACTACATTTTCCCTGACGCCTTGCAAGCTAAAGCTCATACTATTGGGGGGAACCAGCCCCCAGTATTTCAACGTAGGTTCTTTTTTATTTTCCCTCAGTGTTAGCTGGTCTGAGAAATAAAGAGAAAGAGTACAAAAGACAGAAATTTTACAGCTGGGCCTCCGGGGGTGACATCACCTATCGGTAGATTCCGTGATGCCCCTTGAGCCGCAAAACCAGCAAGTTTTTATTAGGGATTTCAAATGGGGAGGGGGGTACAAACAAGGAGTAAGTCACAAAGATCACATGCTTCGAAGGGCAATAAAAGATCACAAGGGCAGAAGGGCAGAACAAGATCACAAGGCCAGGGTGAAATTAGAATTACCGATGAGGTTCTGTGTCGCACTGGGCACGCATCGTCTTGACAAACATCTTAACAGGAAATGGGGTTTGAGAGCAGACAACTGGTCTGACTACAGTTCGCCAGGCGGGAATTTCCTCGTCCTAGCAAGTCTGAGGGCACTGCAGGAGACCAGGGCGTATTTCATCCCTTATCTTCAACCGCATAAGATAGACACTCCAAGAGCAGCCATTTATAGACCTCCCCCGGGGAATATATTCCTTTCCCAGGGTTATTCCTTGCTGGGAAAATAATTCAGCAATATTTCTCTTATTTGTTTTCTGCAAGAAGAGAAATATGACTCTGTTCTGCCCGGCCCCGCAGGCAGTCAGACCTTATGGTTATTTTCCTTGTTCCCTGAAAATGGCTGTTATCCTGTTCTTTTTTAGGATGCCCAGATTTCATATTGTTCAAACACACGTTTTACAAACAATATGTGCAGTTAACGCAATCATCACAGGGTCCTGAGGCGACATACATCCTCAGTTTATGAAGATGACAGGATTAAGAGATTAAAGACAGGTATAGGAAATTATAAGAGTATTGACTGGGGAACTGATAAATGTCCATGAAATCTTCACAATTTATGTTCGGAGATTGCAGTACAGACACGCGTAAGAAATTATAGAAGTATTCATTTGGGGAACTAATAAACATCCATGAAATCTTCACAATTTATGTTCTTCTGCCATGGCTTAAGCTGGTCCCTCCATTTGGGGTCCCTGACTTCCCGCATATCTTGTAATACAGAAAAGAAAAACTTGGCAGATTTCCACTGCCTTCTTCCACTTTAACAAACAATGCTTTGAATCTAACATCTGGACATCTCAATTGACTGTGTTTCAGACTCTAAGGAAACTGGTTTATAGATTGTCCCCAACAAAATCTTTGTCTTTCTTCTCTTTGCAAGCTGTGTTACTCCGTTTTTCATTGCAATAAAGGAATTCCTGAGAATGGGTAATTTATAAAGAAAAGAGGTTTATTCGGCTCACAGTACTATAGGCTGTACAGGAAAGGTACCAGCATCTGCTTGACTTTTGGTGAGACCTCAGGAAGCTTTTACTCATGGCAGAAAGTGAAGAGGGAGCAGGCATTTTACATGGAGAGAGGGAGTAAGAGAGGGGGTGAGGTGCCACAGGCTCTTTCAAATGAAAGAGAACTCACTCAGGACGACAAGGACAGCACCAAGACACCTATGAGGGATCTGCCCCCATGATCCAAACACCTCCCACTAGGCCCACCTCCAACACTGGAGGTCATATTTCAACATGAGATTTGGAAGGGACACATGTCCAAACCATGTCACAAGCTCATCTGCAATGCCATCTCCTAAAATGAGGTGTAACTGTTTAATGGAATGGCCTATTCCCATTTAAAAAAAAAAAAACAAAACCCTGTTTTCCAAATGGAACCCCAAAGGAACTAAAAGTGGATAGATTCCTCTCAATGTCTGTTTTTGTCTTCCAGTTATACCTGTTTATTGGGCCCTAGTAACTGTATGCTTTCCTAGCCCTGTTTTTTGAAGGACTCCACCCTGAGGCCAATAATCCAATTAGGAGATTGGCAAAGGAAAAATCTTACAACTACTAGATCTTCTTCTGTCTGCCTGTGTAATCATATATGTGTTATGTGTGTGATGCTAATATAAAAAAGGGATCTAATTAAATAAATGCTTAGATCAAACATTTGTGAAGGAAAAATAAAAATTGTGATGCCTTTTAGTTCATGTGACTTTAATCATTGAGAAATAAAGGCAGTTTTAAAGACCATTGGTAAAATACAAATGTCTTCAAAATGTAAATATGTGGGCTGAATCATGTAGGTTAGATACTAGGTTTGCTAAAGGTTTCAACTATCAACTGCTTCTTTGGCTTTTAAGAACTGTTTGACTTGTCTGCTTTACAATGTGGTAAGGCATGGGGACATACGGAATTAACCACATCCATAACTATGTTGGAAGGACTCAGACTTTATCTGTGCCTAGTACATAATTAAAACAACTTACCAGGTTTTATACTAAAGTTAAAAATTGCTCACGCCTGTAATCCCAGCACTTTGGGAGGCTGAGGCAGGTAGATCACAAGGTCAGGAGATCAAGACCATCCTGGCTAACACGGTGAAACCCCATCTCTACTAGAAATACAAAAAATTAGCCGGGTGTGGTGGCGGGCACCTGTACTCCCAGCTACTCAGGAAGCTGAGGCAGGAGAATGGCGTGAACCCGGGGAGGGGGAGCTTGCAGTGAGCCGAGATTGCGCCACTGTACTCCAGCCTGGGTGACAGAGTGAGACTCCATCTCAAAAAAAAATTGCTAAGAGTTGCCATTATAACATGTAATTGAGACTACTAAAAATAGATTTACATGCAAAGTGTGTAAGGAAAGTAAAATATGCTTTTAATAAAAGATTGTAAGAAGGCATGGCAATGTAAATTTTTGCCTTGAGTTAAAGGATCATTGGTGGAAGGTTTGTACAAACTAATCTTGCAAAAGAAATTCTGTGTGTGAACATACTGACTAACTTCAAAAAGGTATTATATGGTTTTTCCATAAATTGAACATTGAAATAAAAGCACAACAAGGTTTTCTTAAGGCATGAATGCATTTTTTAACAAAAATTTGTAAAAGGTTCTAAAAGGTTTACAAGAATCTCACTTCATGGTCAAACTGGTTAAGACTGGATACAATTGGCCTGGCATGGGGGCTCACACCTGTAATTCCAGTACGTTGGGAAGCCGAGGCGGGTGGATCACCTGAGGTCTGGAGTTCAAGACCTGCCTGGCCAACATGGTGAAACCCCATCTCTACTAAAAATACAAAACTTAGCTGGGCATGGTGGTGGGCGCCTGTAATCTCAGCTACTTGGGAGGTTGAAGCTGGAGAATCACTTGAACCTGGGAGGCAGAGGTTGTGGTGAGCCAAGATCACACCATTGCACTCCAGTCTGGGAAACAAGAGTGAAATTCCATCTCCAAAAAAAAAAAAAAAATACTGGATATAATTAATCTATAAGGTTTCATTTAAAAAAATTTGGGTTGACATTAATAGTAGAATAATGCAAGGGTGAAATTTGGCTTTCTCCTCTAGAGCAGGATTTTTATGTAATATTAAAGACAGATAGGAAAGCTAAATCTTCCTCTGAATGAGTAAAGGTTTTTGCTTTGTTTTAAATTTTTTGAGTCATCATTTTGGCTAAAATAAATGACTTGTGGTAATCTGGAATTCTATCTCATAGCATTAAGTGCTTTGAACCTCTAACATATTTAACAGTCTTCCCCAAATCAAACTTCAGTTTCAGAATTGTCTTTCCTGACCCCCTAGCTTTTGGATGCTACAGAGGGCCCCTGGAGCATCCAAAAGAGAGGTAGACAGGATTATTTGACATGTTTAGTTACATGGGATTCAAAAGTGATGTCTAATCTTCTTTAGGTTATATTTTAGTGATAATATTATGTTCTAAAATTCTAGGGAATGTCTAACATTCTAATGTCTGAGTATATGCTATCAATCTTAATTAAGGTTACATTAAGTTATTGTAAACCACAGAAATTACCAAATTTCTTTGTCAATCATGTTCTGGACTGTAACCACCCTGGACATTTTGTCATTTGCAGACAATTGTTGTCTTGCTTTGATCCTTTTCTTTTTTTGAGATGGAGTTTAATCTTGTTATCCAGGCTGGAGTGCAATGGCACAATCCTGGCTCACTGCAACCTCCACCTCCTGGGTTCAAGTGATTCTCCTGCCTCAGCCTCCTGAGTACCTGGGATTACAGGTGCCTGTCACCACACCTGGCTAATTTTTGTATTTTTATTAGAGATGGGATTTTGTAATATTGGCCAGGTTGGTTTCGAACTCCTGACCTCAGGTTATCCACCCGCCTTGGCCTCTCAAAGTGCTGGGATTACAGGTGTGAGTCACTGCACCTGGCTGCTTTGATCCTTTTCAAAAGATGGTTTATAATGAGTTATAGGACTTTGACAAGTGCTCTCAAATGCAGGTTTCTAATAACTTTGAAGATTGTGACATTGGAATAAAGAAAACATGTACAAGACTCATGAAGAGCTGAAATGTTCATGAATATCAAGCAGAGCAAGAGTTAACAGAATGGACTGAACTAACATAAAACTTATCTTTTTAACCTTTTTGCTTAAAATGTTTCTGATCCTTGTTTGGTTTTTCAGAGTCAAGTAAACTTATTTTGAGCTATTTACAGCCTTTAATAATTGAGTAAGGTATACTGTTGTGAACAAAATTTGGAGCATGTTCATTTCTCTCTGCCTGGACTCTCCAGAATTTGGAAACTACTTGTGAGTATTCTTAACCTATGGCAATATAGTTATTTGCATCGGTGCAATAAGAATCCATTTTCTTTTGCAACAGGACACAATAGGAGAAACGGGTTGTTATACCAAGGCTTTGACTGGAAGGGTGTGCTTCCCATTAAGGTATCAAGCTTGACTTGCAGAGCCCATAAAATCCCCTTGGGAAAACTGGCCTAATCCCCTGTCTACAGAGTCCCTGCACGGGGTTCCTAACCTGTAGTGAGGAAAGAATGTCACATTCTAACAGGCCCAGGTGCCCCATGTTCTTGGGACCTCAAGAAGAGAGGGAGTTACCCAACTCAGGGATCTGAAGGTACAGACCCATGGCTGGGCTCAGCTTTACAAGACCTTATCTGAGATTCCTAGTGGAATAGAGTTCCATCAAAGACAACTGAAAAGTCTATGTGAAGAATAATTATTCTTGCTGCACTTTATGCAAATAATCAGGCCAAGTATAGGACTAAAGCTTATTTTGCAAACAACTGAGTCCTATCATGATTTCTTTTTGACAAAAAATGAGGACTGGAGTTGGAAAACTTATGTTCCAGAACTTATCATACGTTTATCATTAAATTCTAATCTCATTAGTTGTTTTTGTTTCTGCCTACATTTTAAACTAACCCTGTTTATTCCTGTGAACCAATCAACAATCTCCAGCTGTAGCAAAAGTAACAAAATGAATGGGTGATGTAAAAATCTGGATCAATATTCTAGTTTTGGGCAATTATCCTACAAATCCTACCAGGTGATAGGAATAAATAGGATGCCCCAAAACTGGAGGATTCTTTGTTTAGGAAAATAAGCCCAAGGGAGCTAACCAAAGCCACATGCACCCAAAGCTTAGCAGGCATAACTGTAGCCACCAGTTATCAGGGCTTGTCAGTAGCCTTGGGATTTCTGAGCTGTCCTTTTCCCCTTCTTGTTTTATTTTCACAGCCCAAATTGTTTCTTCTCACTTAGAGGCCATTAAACTTCAAATGGTGATCCAAATGGAACCATGCATGGATGCGCCATTCTTTTTTTCTTTTATTTTCTTTTTTTTGTTTTTTTTTTGAGACGGCGTCTCACTCTGTTGCCCAGGCTGGAGTGCAGTGGCACAATCTTGGCGCACTGCAAGCTTCGCCTCCTGGATTCACACCATTCTCCTGCCTCAGCCTCCTGAGTAGCTGAGACTACAGGCACCCACCACCACGACTGGCTAGTTGTATTTTTAGTAGAGACAGCGTTTCACCGTGTTAGCCAGGATGGTCTCGATCTGCTGATCTTGTGATCTGCCCGCCTCGGCCTCCCAAAGTGCTGGGATGACAGGCATGAGCCACCACGCTGGGCCAGATGCGCCATTCTTCTGGAGATCCTTAAACTTACCTCAGGAGGAGCCTAACTGCTGCTTCCCCAAAACAGCACCCCGTCAGCAGGAAGCAGTTAAGAGTGGTCAGCGTCCACTTTCCCCAACAGCAGTTGGGGTCTCCACTCTTAAAGGGGGGAATGAAAGGAGTTAGCTAGCTTGCTTCAGGCAGACAGTAAGGGAAGGGTCCCCGGAGAATCTCTGACCTGCCCCACAAGTGCTTATACCAGATATTTTGTGCAGATGAGGGAACTTGCACAGGGTGCTTGCCTGAACATGACCGCAGCAGACTAATGGCCTGAATGCACACTGAGGGGAAGGGATGGAGCCAACAGGAATTTACACCTTATACAAATAAGGAACCCAGCTCCATTAGCTTTTATATAAAAGCCCTTGTGTTCAACTGTGAAGGGGGCAACCAGCAACCTGCTTTCAGCTCCCCTCTTTTTGCTGAGAGCTTTCCTTTTTGCTTAATAAATTCTACTCCACTCATTCTTTGATGTCCATGTGCCTATTTCTTCCTGGTTGTGAGACAAGAACCTGGACCTAGCTGAGCTACGGAGTAAAAAATCCTGCATCGGCCGGGCGCGGTGGCTCAAGCCTGTAATCCCAGCACTTTGGGAGGCCGAGACGGGCGGATCACGAGGTCAGGAGATCAATACCATCCTGGCTAACACGGTGAAACCCCGTCTCTACTAAAAAATACAAAAAACTAGCCGGGCGAGGTGGCGGCGCCTGTAGTCCCAGCTACTCGGGAGGCTGAGGCAGGAGAATGGCGTAAACCCGGGAGGCGGAGCTTGCAGTGAGCTGAGATCCGGCCACTGCACTCCAGCCTGGGCGACAGAGCCAGACTCCGTCTCAAAAAAAATAAAAAAATAAAAAAAAAATAAAAAATCCTGCATCGAAATGGTGTCCTGACATGCGGAAATGAAGATGTCTCAGTGTCTCTCTGAGCACTCCTCCCAATCTCTCTCGCATAAATGTTGAAGTTTCTTTACTGTCTAAGACCCAGTTCTACCAAGGAGAACAATAGCTTCTTCTCTCCTCCCTGTTATTAACTATTGCAGAAAAGAAGACTAAGATGAATGCACACATGAACAGACTCTTTTGCAAGAATAAACACTGTCTCCAGGGATCATTTGAATTCCATAGAGAGATACTGGCTGGGTGCAGTGGTTCATGCCTGTAACCCCAGAATTTTGGGAGACTGAAGTGAGAGGATTCTTCAAGCCCAGAAGTTTGAGACCAGCCTGGGCAATATATTGAGACCCCATCTCTCCAGAAAAAAAATAAATAAATAAACAAAATTAGCCACTTGTGGTGGCATGCACTTGTAGTCCTAGCTATTTGGGAGGGTGAGTTGGGAGGATCACCTGAGCCTGCTGAGGCTACAGTGAGCCAAGGTCATGCCACTGCACTCCAACTTGAGTGACAGAGTGAGTCCTTGTCTCAAAGAGAGAGAGAGAGAGAGAAAGAGAGAGACAGAGAGAGAGAGAAACAACAAAGAGAACTATTTACAAGTAGATTTCTGTTCCCTGACCCGGTCATTCTCCCTAGTAATCATTTATTGCCCCTCAATAAAATCTCAACGGAATTCCTCTTCTCATCCCTTCCATAACCAGTTTTACCAGGATCCAAGCCCTGCTTCTTTCTGTAACTTTAAGATGGCACACAAGCTTCTCTTAACTCATTGAGGGGTTGGATCTTCATTCTGAAGCCTCCTGTGTATACACATTATATAAGTTTGCATGCCTTCTCTCCTCTTAATCAATCTGACTCATGTCAGTGATTTTCAGCAAACCTCTAGAGGGCCGCCAGGGGCTACGGCCCCAATAGCCTCTGAGACTCTTTATGATCTGGCCCCAAGCACCTCTTCTCCCACCGCACACTCCTTGCCCACCTTCACTATGCTACAAGCTCCCTGTCTTCTGTCCCTCAATTGTGCCAGTATCCTGCCTATCTCAAGGTCTTTGCACTCACTGTGTATCTACCCAATGGGCTCCTCTTGCCCACTGCAGAAACAGATCCAATTCATTAAGACAGGGGAATTGTAACAGAGAAAGTGTTTTATACACATAGAGCTGGCTAATGGGAGGCTGGAGTTTTATTATTATTCAAATTAGCCTTCCCCCAAAACTTGGACGCTAAGGTTTTCAAAGACAGTCTTGTGGGGAGGGGTTGGCTAGGGAATGAGTGTTGCTGACTGGTGGGGGCAGAATCCTGAAGGGTGGAACATGGTTCTTGTGTGCGTGTGTTCAGTCAGCTCCTTGGTGGGGCCACAGGAAGGTCAGTGGGTCTGGGTGGGGCCATCTGTCATGAGAAATGCAAAAAACCAGAAAAGCCTTCTCAAAAGACCAATATTAGGGTCTACAAGAGTCTAATTATCTGAAGGAGTAATTGGGGAAGTTGCAAATCTTGTGACCATGGGAATAATGGCTGGTAATTGTTTATGTCTATATCTTAGCAGAATTTATGCTCCTTTCATCGTCCTAACTTGGTGGTCTTTTATGAGCTTTACAAAGGCTTGGTTTTAGCTTACTAAACTAAAGGCTATTATCCTTTAAACTGAATGTCTCTTAAAGTTAACTTGGCCCAAGTTGAGGAATGACTTAAGGGCAGTTTGGAGGTTAAAGGAAAGATGGGGGCTGGTTAGATGCTATCTTTTCCACTGGCATAATTTTCTCAATGTTAATCTTTTGCAAAGGTGGTTTCGATCCCTCTCTTTGGGTTTCATCACACCTTATTCTTATGGTGTGGACTATGGGAATGGAAAAAGGCTGATGACTGTTCTAGTGTTTTCAACCATCCCCTTTTCTTGGAACACTCCACCCCTGTGTGTCACTGTGGCCACTTCCTCTCAACTTAGGTGGCACCTACCTCCAGCCACTCATGTAAATCGGCAACCTATTAACTCTCTTCCACTTTGTGTTATTTTATTTACATCCCAGCAATTATCAAACCTACAATTATCTTATTCATTTGTGTTTTTGGTCTTGTCCTCTTCTGCAACAGAAACTCTGTGAAGGCAGGTGCATTCTCTAAATCTATCCAGCAGTAAGAATGATGCCTGTTGCAAACTAAAAATAAAACCCCAAGACCCCCAACCAACTGAATGGACCCCCTCTTGGCCAAACGGACTCCAGAGAAACCTGTAAAACAATTCCCGGCCATGATGGGAAGGGAGGTCAGACATGCCTCGTTATGCCTCTTCCCTTTGGAGTTCAGGCACAACTGACCAGCATTGAGGTTTGTTAAAGCAAACCAAATATGGCCTGAGAAGGACTCCATGCTTCTAATATATTTGAGTCCTCGTGGACGAACTGCAACCTAACTTGGCAGACAAGACTGAAAACCTAACTTAGGAGTATGTGCCTGCAACAATAGCTGAGTCTTGGCCAATCCCAGCAGCCGTACTTCAGCCACTCACACACTGCTGAGTGTTCAAACAAGGCAAACACCAACCAGTAACCAATCCAGCTGTTTCTGTACCTCACTTCTGTTATTAAGAACAAATAGTTCCTCTTCAAAGGGTTTTGGTCCCTGGTTCTTTGTTCTATTGTAAAAGGTAATTGTACACATTCATCTATCAGCTCTCCCTCTCTCTGCTGTGCCCAAACATCCCAGGATGTACCATACCTGTCCTTCCTGTCAAATGCCCACCGTCGCCTCCTTTGACTATGTCAACAGTAGCCAATGGGAATTAGCCTAGATTGTGCAGTCCGACCCCAGCCTGCAGGGAGAGGACACAGGAACAGGGCCTGCATTAGAGATAAAAACCTCCTGCTCACCTTTGTTTTCCACACTTTCCTTTGCCTCTGCCTTGTATGCAGGAAACACCCTTCTATAGACGTAAATTGCCTTGCTGAGAAAACTTTTGCCTGAGTACTTGTTTCACTTTGCGACACCAAAAATTTGTTTCTAACACTTCCAATTTCTGTACTCGCTTTACTTTTTCTATGTATAAATTTGTTCTGACCATGGGGCACCACCTGCAGTCTCTCTGAATATGCTGATTCTGGGGGCTGCCCAATTCACAAAGCATTCATTACTCAGTTACACTCCTTTAAATTTAATTCAGCTGATATCGGGGGAACCCACCCCCAATAATTCAACATTAATTCATGTAGGTTCTTTTCTATTTCCCTAAGCATCGGCTGGTCTGAGAAATAAAGGCAAAGAGTACAAAAGAGAGAAATTTTAAAGCTGGGTATCTGGGGGAGACATCACATGTCAGCAGGTTCCATGATGCCCCCCAAGCTGCAAAACCAGCAAGTTTGCAACAGTGATTTTCAAAAGGGGAGGGAGTGTACGAATAGGGTGTGGGTCACAGAGATCACATGCTCCACAAGGTAATAAAATATCACAAGCCAAATGGAGGCAGGGTGAGATAACAGGACAGGAGCAAAATTAAAAATGCTAATGAAGTTTCATGTCCCACTGGGCACGCATTGTCATTGATAACATCTTATCAGGAGACAGGGTTTGAGAGCAGACAACTGGTCTGACCAAAATTTATCAGGCGGGAATTTCCTGATCCTAACAGGCCTGGCAGCGCTACGGGAGACTGGGGCTTATTTCATCCCTTATCTGCAACCGCAAAAGACAAACATTGCCAGAGCGGCCATTTTAGAGACCTACCCCTAGGAACGCATTCTCTTTCTCAGGGCTGTTCCCTGCTGAGAAAAAGAATTCAGCGATATTTCTCCTATTTGCTTTTGAAAGAAGAGAAATATGGCTCTGTTCCGCAAAGCTCTCAGGCAGCCAGACCTAATGGTTATCTCCCTTGCTCCCTGAACATCCCTGTTACCCTGTTCTTTTTTCAAGGTGCCCAGATTTCATATTGTTTAAACACACACGCTTTAGAACAATTTGTGCAGTTAACGCAATCACCACAGGGTCCTGAGGCAACATATATCCTCAGTTTATGAAGATGACGGGATTAAGAGATTAAAGACAGGCATAGGAAATCACAAGAGTATTGATTGGGGAAGTGATAAATGTCCATGAAATCTTCGTAATTTATGTTCAGAGACTGTAGTAAAGACAGGCATAAGAAATTATAAAAGTATTAATTTGGGGAACTAATAAATGTTCATGAAATCTTTACAATGTATGTTCTTCTGCCATGGCTTCAGTCGGTCCCTCCGTTTGGGGTCCCTGACTTCCCACAACAGGCTGAAGTTTTTCTTTTAGATTAAAATAGAGATAAGATTGATCAAACAGACTCTTTGTGGCAATAAGATACCAAATTATAAACAAGACCTATGGCCATGGCAGGCAAAGGCTGATTCACACCCTACTAAGCATAAACCCTTGTCAAACCTTTTTTTTTTTAATTAACCTGGTACAATGTGGCTTCCTTTCCAACCTGGTTCTGGATGAGCACACATGACAGAATGGAAATCAAAATATTTTACCATGAAATATATTTCTTTGACATATTTTGTAATGGCCCTGCAAAGTTGTCTTTTGGCTGGGTGCAGTGGCTCACGACTGTAATCCCAGCACTTTGGGAGGCCAAGGCAGGTGGATCACAAGGTCAGGAGATCGAGAACATCCTGGCTAACGTGGTGAAACCCCGTCTCTACTAAAAAATACAAAAAATTAGCTGGGTATGGTGGTGGGTGCCTGTAGTCCCATCTACTTGGGAGGCTGAGGCAGGAGAATGGCATGAACCCAGGAGGCAGAGCTTGCAGTGAGCTGAGATCACGTCACTGCACTCCAGCCTGGGCAACAAAGCGAGACTCCGTCTCAAAAAAAAAAAAAAAAAAAAGCTGTCTTTTGTGGGGGAAATTAATTTGCATCTGTAGAGAATGTCCATTAATACATCCAGGCCTTCCCTTTCTAGGCCTTGCCTGGATCTAGGAGAGATCTGCTGACAGCCTGACACCTTTAGAGACATTTACCATCCATTTTCTCGGAGGGCTGCTAGAAACCTATGAGGCTTTCATTTATATAACAAGGGCCTTCACCCCCACAACTGCCTTAACTCAAGCATTCCTTTCTACTTACTTCAGGTCTTTAGACAATAGCTTGACTCTTTTTGACTCCCCCAAAATGTAATATAAATAATAGCTTAACTCTCTCAAATGGCAACTAAAAAATCCCTAAACCCACCTATGACTTGTAAGCCCCTGCTCTGAGATATCCAGCCTTTCAGGCTGAACCAAACGTATACCTTCCATGTACTGACTTATGTCTTTGCCTGTAACTCCTGTTTACCTAAAATGTATAAAGGTAAACTGCTACTGGCCAGACACAGTGGCTCATGCCTGTAATCCCAGCACTTTGGGAGGCTGAGGCGGGTGGATCACCTGAGGTCAGGAGTTTGAGACCAGCCTGAGCAACACAGTGAAACCTCATCTCTACTAAACACAAAAAATTAGCCAGGTGTAGTGCACACCTGTAATCCCAGCTACTTGGGAGGCTGAGGCAGGAGAATCACTTGAACCTGGGAAGCAGAGGTTGCAGTGAGCTGAGATTGTGCCACTGCACTCCAGCCTGGGTAACAAGAGTGAAACTCCATCTCAAAAAAAAAAAAAAAAAAAGGAAACTGTTTCATGCGTCCATGTGAAGAGATCACCAAACAGGCTTTGTGTGAGCTGTTTATTTCACCTGGGTGCAGGCAGGCTGAGTCCAAAAAGAGAGTCAGCAAAGGGTGGTGGGATTACCATTAGTTCTTACAGGTTTTGGGATAGGCGGTGGAGTTAGGAGCAATGTTTTTGGGGGCAGGGGGTGGATCTCACAAAGTACATTTGGAACGGTGGGGAGAATTACAAACAAAGAACCTTCTTCTTTTTTTTTTTTTCTTTTTTTTTTTGGAGACGGAGTCTCGCTCTGTCGCCCAGGCTGGAGTGCAGTGGCCGGATCTCAGCTCACTGCAAGCTCCGCCTCCCGGGTATACGCCATTCTCCTGCCTCGGCCTCCCGAGTAGCTGGGACCACAGGCGTCCGCCACCTCGCCCGGCTAGTTTTTTGTATTTTTTTAGTAGAGACGGGGTTTCACCGTGTTAGCCAGGATGGTCTCGAACTCCTGACCTCGTGATCCGCCCGTCTTGGCCTCCCAAAGTGCTGGGATTACAGGCTTCAGCCACCGCGCCCGGCACAAAGAACCTTCTTAAGGGTGGGGGAGATTACAAAGTACATTGATCAGTTAAGGTGGGGCAGAAAGAAATCACAAAGGTGGAATGTCATCAGTTAAGGCTATTTTCACTTCTTTTGTGGATCTTCAGTTGCTTCAGGCCATCTGGATGTCTACGTGTAGGTCACTGGGGATATGATGGCTTAGCTTGGGCTCAGAGGCTGACAGAAACTGTTACCTGCGTACCTTGTGACCACTTGCTCAAGGCTTTTTGGGTTTGTGTTTTTCCAGGCCACAGTCACTTCTATTGGTTCAGAATAACCCTCCTGAAAGCATTTTTACAGAGTTTGGTTTTTCTGTTAACACTGCACAAGTGCTAGACTCTGCCCAGCCAGTGCAGGTCCCAAAGTCAAGACAGCAGTGAGGTGAGTCCAGGCAGCACTCAGCAAGGTGCCTTGCCCCAGCCAGTTGGGTTTAGGCAGGGCTGTGCCTAGAAAGGAACAGTGTTCACCTTTAATACCTAGGGATGGGTGGAGACTTCTGGCAGGAAGTCACTCCTAGTGGATGGCCCCTTGGATCAGATCGGGGTCACTTCTATCCAGGACATCAACTCCTGCAGTGATGAGTTACAGGAACCCAGCCCAGCCCAGCAACACTGCTCCCAAGCCTCCTGGGCAAGATGAGCCGCCTCGCCCTTTTCTACCTGATTCCCGGAGCCAATGAAGGTAGAGGAAAAGGGACAGGTTGGGTCTGGAGCGGGGCAGACCACTGGGCTGTTCCCATTGTCACAGGGCAAACCCCCGAAGTGGGACTCAGTCTGTGAGACCACGTGGGTTCCTGGCTTCCTGCGGGAAGGAATTCAAAAGTGAGCCAATGGAATGAAGTGGAAGCAGATTTATGAAGGAAGTAAAGGAGTAAAAGTTGACTACTCCATAGGCAGAGCAGCCCTGAGGGGTGCTGGTTGGCTTTTATGGTAATTTCTTAATCATATGCTAAAAAGGGGTGGACTGTTCATGAGTTTTCCGGGAAAGGGGTGGGCAATTCCCGGAACTGAGGATTTCTCCCTGTGTCAGACCACATAGGGTAACTTTCAGAGGTGGCCATGGCATGTGGAGACTGTCATGACTGGTGGGAGTGTCTTTCGGCAGCTAATGCATTATAATTAGCATATAAGCAGCAGTGAGGACAGGCGGAGGGTGTTTTCATCACCATCCCGCTTTTGGTGGGGTTAGGAGGTTTCTTTAGCACTTCCTGTTTTATCAGCAGTTCTTTGTGACCTGCATCTTGTGAAACACGCCCTGCCAAATTCTTATCTCATCATCTCCCCCACAGCAACCTCCTGAGCTCACAGCCTCCTGGCCAGCTGGGGCTGCATTGTGTCCCTCCTTCCCTCTTGCCCCAGAGGTCCACACATTGAGTAAGCCAACAACTATTTATTGAACACCTACTGAGCATTAGGGAAACAGTAGGGGTGAAACAGACATGACCCTAGCAGCCACATTTAATGGGGTGGGTAGTCTCCCTCTCCAGGGTGGAAACCACGTGGGAAGAGAGATGCTGGTGACAGCGAGGATGCTGAGACCAGGCCTACGGGTCTGTCTACCTCGTGACTGGGAGCCTCTTTTCCTAGACACCATGGGGGCCAGGGACAAAGGGCAGGCACTATAGCCACTGTTTAGGGAACTCAGAGCCTGGCCTACTTGTGCGTTTCCTTGTAGGGCACTTGAACTTATCACACTGGGCCTTAATGTCTCCATCAGTAAAAGAGACAAGATATCTGTCTGCATTCTCTACTTACGGAGATAATGAAGGTTTCCCATAGAAATGGAAACACTTATCCAGAAGTTTAAGCAGGGAACTTGTGGACTGAAAGCTAAGCTGGGCTGTCAGCTCTCATTTTTTAAGTAGATGTTATGCATAGCACAACAGAGGCACACAGAGTCGACGCTTTAACCAATCGGGTGCATGACTCACAAGACACGTTCTCAAGACACGGCTGACGCGATCCTAACTGCCTACCCGTGATAAACAGAACGAGGGGCCTGGGGTCCTGTTGATGCTAGGGCATCTGCTGAGCACCATGTAGGCCATGGAAAAGTACACACCATATTTCACAGCAAAAACCTCTTCTGCTGAGAGGAGATCTTGTTGCTCTCCTACATGACAAAAATATGAGTCTCCTCCCATCTATTCACCACCTTCCCACTCTGCGTTTTCTAAAGCCTTTTTGGCAACAGGGACGGGTTTTGTGGAAGACAAATGTATCAGTCCATTTTCATAGTGCTATGAAGAACTGCCTGAGACTGGGTAATTTATAAAGGAAAGAGGTTTGACAGTTCAGCATGGCTGGGGAGGCCTCAGGAAACGTACAATCATGGCAGGAGGTGAAGGGGAAGCAAGGCACCTTCTTCACAAGGTGGCAGGAAGGGAGAAGTGCCGAGCAGAGGGGGAAGAGCCCCTTATAAAACCGTAAGATCTCGAGAGAACTATCAAGACAACGCCATGGGGAACCCATCCCCGTGATTCAATTACTCCACCTGGTTTCTCCCTCCACACGTGGGGGTTAAAGGGATTATGGGATTACAGTTCAAGATGAGATCTGGGTGGGGACATAATGTCTAACCATGTCAATAACTTTTCCACAGGTGGTGGAAAAAAATTCTTCCGGAGATGGATGGGGTAGTGGTTTCGGGATGAAACTGTTACACCTCACATCGTCAGGCATTGGATTCCCATGAGGAGTGCACAACCTACATCCCTCGAATGCACAGTTCACAATAGGGTTCACAGTCCTCTGATAATCCAATGCTGCCACTGACAGGAGGCAAGAGCTCAGCTTAGCTCCCTTGCTCGCCTCCTGCTGCACGGCCTGGTTCCTTACAGGCCACAGACAGGTGCTGATACTGGTCCGTGGCCTGGGGTTTGGAGATTCCTACTTTAAAAAGTGGATTTACCCTCATAATTCCAGGGCCCCTCAGTGTCCAAGGAAAGAGGCTTCTTGGTCACAAAGGTGGACAGACCCATTAAGCACTGGGTCAGCAGCCCCATCTTCGGCACCTCATGTCCTGCAACGTTTGTGTGTTGAGGAGGGTCCATCTCAGCCGATTCATCGCAAAGCAGGAGACCCCACGTCTGTCTTATGCCCCATGGTTTCCCTAGAAAGCATCGTTCACCCAGAGACTGCACCAAACCTCGCCAGCTCTCATCATTTTCATAGACTCTGGGCTAAAAAGCTATTGCCCCAGAAAAGTTAGAGACCTTTCAGATGTGTATTCAGACATCTGCCATAAACATTTCCAGGAAAACGGCGTAAAATGTGAGATCATCTAGTCACAAAAAGGTGAAGGAAAACAAACCTAAGCAGTTTGTGGATTAGATTTTAAAACTTTGAACAAGGTGAGGCCTGGGAGCTCACACCTGTGATTCCAGCACTTTGAGAGGCGGAGGTAGGAGCATCGCTTGAGCTTCTGGGCTGGGGCCGGGGTGTAGGGTCCTCAGTAAGGCTTCTGAATAAAACTAATACTGTATTTCTTTAGTCAACAAGGTATTTTACATTCTTCTCCTACACTAAGTCATTGAAGTCTGTATTTTACAACAAAGCCCTAGAGCACGGCCTGGCAAACAGTGTGAGGCACTGAACCATCCTTTGTAGAGTGAGGAAGGTATCAGAACTTACAATAGTTAATATTTTGGTTACGTGACACCAGCAACCTTACAAGGAGTGTTTCTCGGGTCAATTATCTGTCATGGATAAATTCTGGGGCCAGAATGAGATTCGCTCTTGGAGAAGGCTGCATTTACTTGTTCACCCTTGAAATACTGTAATCCACCAATTTCTTGGCAAAAGGATGCTCTGGTTTTTTGTTTTTGAGATGGAGTCTCCATCACCCAGGCTGGAGTGCAGTGGCACAATCTCGGCTCACTGCAACCTCCACCTCTGGAGTTCAGGAGATTCTCCTGCCTCGGCCTCCAGAGTAGCTGGGACTACAAGCATCCGCCACCACGGCCAGCCAAGTTTTGTAATTTTTTTAGTAGAGATGGGGTTCACCATATTGGCCAAGCTGGTCTCCAACTCCTAAACTCGTGATCCGCCTGCCTCCGTCTCCCAAAGTGCTGGGATTACAGGTGTGAGCCACTGGGCCTGGCCAGGATGCTCTGTTTTTTTTTTTTTTTTTTTTTTTTTTTTTTTTGAGACGGAGTCTCGCTGTGTCACCCAGGCTGGAGTGCAGTGGTGCGATCTCGGCTCACTGCAAGCTCCGCCTCCCGGGTTCACGCCATTCTCCTGCCTCAGCCTCCCGAGTAGCTGGGACTACAGACGCCCGCCACCACGCCCGGCTAGTTTTTTGTATTTTTAGTAGAGACGGGGTTTCACTGTGTTAGCCAGGATGGTCTCGATCTCCTGACCTCGTGATCCACCCGCCTCGGCCTCCCAAAGTGCTGGGATTACAGGCTTGAGCCACCGCGCCCGGCCGATGCTCTGGTTTTAACTAAAATTAACCTTTATAAAAGGAGAGCTTTCAAGCACTCCTGGAAAGAAGCCGTGGATTAAAGATGTGCCCAGCCATGCAAGCCAGATTTGTGATCATAAGCACAGGGCCAGACTCATGCCTGTAATCCCAGCACTTTAGGAGGCCGAGGTGGGCAGCTCATGAGGTCAGGAGTTCAAGACCAGCCTGACCAACATGGGGAAACTCCATCTCTACCAAAAATACAAAAATTAGCTGGGTGTAGTGGCGCGTGCCTGTAGTCCCAGCTACTCAGGAGACTGAGGCAGGAGAATGGCATGAACCTGGGGGGCGGAGCTTGCAGTGAGCCTAGCTCACAACACTGCACTCCAGCCTGGGTGACAGAGCAAGACTCCGTCCAAAAAAAAGAAAAAAATGCCAGAGCTAGTGCTCGTGGAAATTTTTACTTTTCCCACAGTTAAAAACATGATTCTCAACAGTGTGAACTGCCCTTCAAAGATGATGGAGCTGCTTCAAAGTACATTAGAGGAGCTGGGTATGTAGAAGCACTTCAAGTGTCAGATAAGAAAGTGGTTAGGACTGTGCGTAGTAGCGGCACCTGCGCTCCCAGGTACTCTGGAGGCTGAGGCGGGAGGATCACCTGGGCTTGGGAGGTGGAGGCTGCAGTGAACGGAGATCGTGCCATAGCACTCCAGCCTGGGCGACAGAGCCAGACTCTGTCTCAAAACAAATGAACAAACTAAAAGCAGGTTAAGATGCCCAACTGGTTACCGTTCTGCTGGGCAATTAAATGATCCCGTCTGGGTTATCTTTGCTGCAGGACACGCATTATTAGCACCGTCTAGACAGGAGGCTTTCTTTAAGAGTAAATTGCGGCCGGGCGCGGTGGCTCACGCCTGTAATCCCAGCACTTTGGGAGGCCGAGGCGGGCGGATCACAAGGTCAGGAGATCGAGACCATGGTGAAACCCCGTCTCTACTAAAAAATAGAAAAAAATTAGCCGGGCGCAGTGGCGGGCGCCTGTAGTCCCAGCTACTCGGGAGGCTGAGGCAGGAGAATGGCGTGAGCCCGGAAGGCGGAGCTTGCAGTGAGCCGAGATTGCGCCACTGCACTCCAGCCTGGGCGACAGAGCGAGACTCCGTCTCAAAAAAAAAAAAAAAAAAAAAAAAAAAGAGTAAATTGCAGGCTCTGCGTGTATTTTACTTTGTAACAGCTGCTGGCCGGGCACAGTGGCTCATGTCTGTAATCCCAGCACCTTGGGAGGCCAAGGCGGGCGGATCACCTGAAGCTCAGGAGTTCAAGACCACCCTGGACAACCCTAACCCCCACCCCTCCCCCAACACCGTCTCTACAAAAAATTTTTAAAATTAGCCGGATGTGGTGGCGCGCGCCTGAGGTCCCAGCTACTCCAGAGGCGGAGGCTACAGTGAGCCCTGATCCCACCGCTGCACTCCAGCCTGGGCGACAAAGAGAGACCCTGTCTCCAACTGAGCAGGCAAACAGCGAAGACACACACAGAAGCGTCCCCAAAGAAGGACACCGGCGTTAGAGGCCCTGGCCCTCCCCAGCGCAGACCCGCCAGAGCCCAGCGCCGCGCCGGGGCCCACCACCGGGGGCCGTGAGTGTTTCCACCCGAATCTCCCCGGCGAGCTGGGAGCCCCCACTACGGGTCCACGACGCAGTCCACCCACTGCGGGCCCGAGAGAGGACCCGTGTTCGTCCTTTTCATTCGAGGCGGGGCTGTGTGGCGACGCCGCCCGGACTGGAGGCCCCTCGCGGCCCCCAGCCTGTTGCCAGGGGAGTCAGGGCCGCACGCCGCTCAAAGAGCCTCAGCGTCCCAACCTCCCAAGTCCCGCGCAACCAACTCTGGAAATCCACCCGCTTCCGTACCTTTTATAAGAAACCGGGTGCCCCGCCCTCAACGAGATCCCGCGGGAACTGCATATGGCGCGAGAGCAGGAACACCCTACTTTTCCCTGCGGCAAACGCCCAGTTCCCTTTCAAGTGACGAAGAGTGCCCCGCCCCAGAGGCGGGGCCGCCTCGCGCGCACGTACGCACGCACATACGCACGTACGCACGTCTTACGCTTTCTCACGCTAAGGCGTCAGTTTTCGGCAGCGGCAGCGAGAGGAGTCGGAAGGTGCTCTTCCGCGGGCTCTAAATCATGGCGACCACGGCCACGATGGCGACCTCGGGCTCGGCGCGAAAGCGTCTGCTCAAAGAGGAAGACATGACCAAAGTGGAATTCGAGACCAGCGAGGAGGTGGATGTGACCCCCACGTTCGACACCATGGGCCTGCGGGAGGACCTGCTGCGGGGCATCTACGCTTACGGTGAGTGGGCGCGGGCCGCGGGGGCCAGCCGGCAGCGAGCCGGGGGGCTGAGGGCCCGACTGGTGACTCCCGGGCCGGCCCTGCGCTCCGGAGGTCGTGGTCAGGGTCGAGGCTCGGGGGCCAGTGACGTGCGACCCCCACCCCCACCCCTGCCCTCACGCCTGGCTGTGTCGGCGCGTTCGCTGTGTGTCCCCTGTGCAGAGCTCGGCGCTGGGTCCGTCGGGGGCTACAGCCGCTTCGAGGCACCTCGGAGTCGTTCATTCAGCAGATAACTGTTTTGTACCTACTAACTTTTCTAGTTACTGGGGTTTTGGCGGTAAACCACATGGGTTTGCGCCTTTACGGGTTTTGAATTTCCTTTGGGGGGACAGCATGCGGTCAGATTGCCCCGGCAGTGGCTGTTGCTGGGAAGAACCCGAAGCTAGGTAATTGAACAGAGTGGGACTGGGAAGGACAAGAGAATTAGTAAAGCAAAGAGGTAAGGGGGTTCAC
Source organism: Chlorocebus sabaeus (assembly GCF_047675955.1). NCBI lineage: Eukaryota > Metazoa > Chordata > Mammalia > Primates > Cercopithecidae > Chlorocebus > Chlorocebus sabaeus. Next base: position 77,745,027 of record NC_132919.1, on the reverse strand, counting down.
AGGAGGGGGTGCCATTTGAGCAGAGGTGTGGATGAAGGAGACTTTTAGGAGAGGAGGGAAGAGCAGCTGGGGCAGAAGGAACAGCTGGTGCCAGGGCCTTGCAGCCCTTAGCCAGCTGCATTCCAGGAACTGAAAGAAGTCCCGTGTGGTGGGATTTTGGAGAGCTAGTCAGGGGCCAGATCTAGCAAAGACGTGTAGGGTGACGAATAATTTGAATTTCATTTGGAAATCTAGTGGGAAGCCACTGGAATGTAGTAAGTAGCTACGTGACACGATCACATTTACAGCTTTAAAGATTGTTCTGGGTGTCTGTGAATTTCAGGTGAGGCGAGGCAGGGCAGGAGAGGAAACAGAAGAGTTGGGAGCTTTTGCTCCAGTTCGGGGAAGAGAGGATTGTGCTGCCTTGGAGATGGAGTGCCAGGGAACTGACAGCATTGGCTGATGGATTGACTGTGAGTGACAGAAGAAGGAGGGTTAGAGTGTCTTGAGTAACCGGTGGTTGATGCTGCAAACATTTGGCTAGGTAGGCAGCACTCCACAGAGTCAGAATCAGGAGCTGTCTCGGTATGTTTGAAAGATCTGTGAAAGTTGAGAGAGAGCCTGGAGAAGAGGTTGGGTTGGGCACATAGATGGGAATGGCCGGCATCTGGGGTAAATGGCCTATGTTTAATGCTTGGGACAGGGACATTTTTTATCCTGTAGTTCTCTTTTCTTTCTTTTTGACAGTCCTGCTCTGTCACCAAGGCTGGACTGTAGTGGCATGATCTCGGCTCACTGCAACTTCTGCCTCTGGGGCTCAAGCGATTCCTTTGCCTCAGCCTCCCGAGTAGCCGAGTAGCCGACCACCACGTCCTCCTAGTTTTTGTATTTTTAGTAGGGATGGGATTTTGCCATCTTGCCCAGGCTGGTCTTGAACTCCTGACCTCAGTGATCTGCCAGCCTCAGCCTCCCAAAGTGATGGGATTACAGGTGTGAGCCACCCCACCTGGTCTTATCCTGTAATTCTTGATGCCACAACAGTTTAGACAAAGTGAAGCGAAGGTGCTGAGGATGGGAGGTGAGAAAGCATCTCAGCCAGCCTTCCAGTGAGGCTGACAGTCCCACCTGGTTTCCTGGCACTCAGGCGGTCCCTGCCCTAAGACACTGTTGTTAGTTTCCCATCCATGTGCTTGCTCTTCCTGAAGAGGTTAAATCATCTGCTATATTTGCTTTTGTGTTAAGATGGGAAATTGTGCTACGTTTTCTTTTGTTTCTCATTTGTCGCTATGCCCCAGAACTGAGCAGAGCTACATTAAGAGACTACCAAAAAATAATTGAAATAGAGTTTTGTAGATAAAGTTTTATTTACTTACTTGAAAAACACATGGTTCTTCTTCAAAATAGCCTCCCCCTTTGGTGTAGTAGTTGCTTTGCAGGAGAGATGGTATGGTAGTCAGTGAGCTGCATCCAGACAGGAGAACAGCATGGGACACCCCACAGTGTGACCCAAGCAGGTTAAATAGAGTTGTAGACCTGTCAGCAACACACAGACTTAACGCTGGCTAGCTGGAGAGAAGAATGGCTACAGTGACTTTCCTGTTGTTTTTGTTTTTGTTTTTAATTTAAAAAGTAGTATAGGTTGTTTGTAATCCAGTCAAACCTAAGGAAGTAATTAGAGTAAAAAGTTAGCTTCTTTTCACTCCTCTACTGCAGTAACTGCCAGGAACATTTTGGCACTTATACTTCCAGATGCTGCACACCCAGAAGATTATTATTATTTTTTAACCGAAACTGGTGTCTCTGTATTCTACAATTTGGTGGTTTTTTTAAAATAGAGATTTATCTTTACAAATAATATCCTATGTTTAGAAATCCACTTAGACCAGTTCATTGAGCCGCTGGGTTTTGAGAGCTTGCTGTGTTGAACACTGGGTTAGGCTGGAGGACAGGTTCAAAAAACAAACCATGTCTGCCCTGAGGAGCTCACAGTATAGGGTTTCTGTGCTGTCATTGTAGTGAGAGCTATTTTTTTGTTTTTATTTGCAGGTTTTGAAAAACCATCAGCAATCCAGCAACGAGCAATCAAGCAGATCATCAAAGGGAGAGATGTCATCGCGCAGTAAGTTGTCCTGGAGTGCGGCGCGGGGCTGGATGCAAATTTGGGCAGCGCAGTGCAGTTAGATGCTCTGGGATGACTGTTTCCCTCAGCTTCTACACACTCAGTACCAACACTTGCCCTGACTTTAGCCACAGGGTTTAATAATTTTTAAATTTCTGTTCTCTACTATAGAAGGCTTTCATTTTCTTTTTGAGATGGAGTCTCGCTTTGTCGCCCAGGCTGGAGTGCAGTGGCACCATCTTGGCTCACTGCAACCTTTGCCTCTCGGTTTCAAGCGATTTTCCTGCCTCACCCTCCCAAGTAGCTGGGATTACAGGCGCCCGCCACCACACCCGGCTGCTTTTCGTATTTTTAGTAGAGATGGGGTTTCACCATGTTGGTCAGGCCGGTCTCAAACTCCTGACCTCAGGTGATCCACCTGCCTTGGCCTTCTAAAGTGCTGGGATTACAGGCGTGAGTTACTGTGCCCGGCCAAGGCTTTCATTTTCTTAGCCAGCTTTGCTTAGTGGTTTGCTGGCAGGTGGAGTTGTATATAACACGATTTCGGAAAAACAGACTGCTTTTCCTCTGCTTTCACACCACCGCAACAGTCATCAGCACAGAAGACGACTTGTGGTGTGGGAGTTTTCCAGCTGGGTGTCCTCCAGTTCAGCTCATACCATCTGCCTGGAGACAGGCCATATCCCACAGGTTGAGGGCTCAGTCCCTTCAACTACCCTCTTTTCAGGCATCAATTATAAGTTTGGACGTCTAGAACTTCTGACCAAGCAGCTTCAAGTTGAGGTTCCCACGATCCCCTCTTTAGGTTGGATTAATTTTCTGGAACAGCAGCTCAAAGAACTCAGGGAAACACATTTAGTGGTTTATTATAAAGGGTACTGCAAAGGATACAGATACGGGGGCGGGGATACAGCCTCCCAGAACCTCCTTGTGTTCCACTGTCTGTGTTCAGCCATCCAGAAGCTCTTCGAACTCAGTCCTGTTGGGTTTCTACGGAAAATTCCATGAGGTCAGCATTCTTTCCCCTGCCCAGGGAATAGGGCAGGAGCTTTTCTAGGATAATACCATAATGCTTTTTAAAAAAATTTTTTTTAATTTAAATTTTTTACTTTTTTTGAGACAGGGTCTTACTCTGTTTCCCAGGCTGGAGTGCAGTCGTATGATTACAGCTCACAGCAGCCTCAACCTTCCAGACTCAAGTGATTCTCCTACCTCGGCCTCCCAGGTAGCTGGGACTAGAGGCACACATCACCATTTAAGTTTTTTATTTTCTGTAGAGACAGGGTTTCCTTGTGTTGCCCAGGCTGCTCTCAAACTCCTGGCAGTCTCCCTGCCTTGGCTTCCCAAAGCCTTGGGATTACAGGTGTGAGCTACTGTGCCCAGCCTAAACGTTTTTTGTGTTAAGATATGGGGCCTCACTTCGTCACCCGGGGGGAATGCAGTGGTGCAGTCATAGCTCACTGCAGCCTCTAACTCCAAGGATTAAGGAATTGTCCCACCTCAACCTCCCAAGTAGCTGGGACTGCCAGAATGTGCTGCCATTCCTAGTTAGTTTTTTGTTTTGTTTAGAAATGGGGTCTCTTCCTGTATTGCCCAGGCTGGTCTCGAATTCCTGGCTTCAAGCAGTCCTGCCTCTGCATCCCAGAGTGTTGGGAATACAGGCCTGAGCCACCATGCCGTGAAATGAGGGTCTTTATGACTTAAAATCTGAAAGGCAGGGAAGATGAGAGCCCTGCTGTGGAGCGTGAAAGGAGAGCAGAAGGTCAGAGAGATTGTTTCCTGAGACCTAACAAACCCATCAATTTAGTAAGACTGTAACAAGGGCTATGGGAGCTGTGAGCTAGGAACTATGAATGAAAACCTGTATATAGCCATATCTCCTAGCACCACAAATCTCTTTTAATAGCTTTATTCCTCGTTTGCCTAATTTCAAAAAACTCATTTACACAAAAATTTCTTTGGAGGAGAGAGTTAGTCCAAAATCCTAGAAGGAAAAGAGTTGTATTTAGATAAAGGGGAGTCCTCCTTTTTCTGACACCTATGAAACACCTCTTGAAGTGACAGAGTCTGTGGCTCCATTGCCCCCCATGCAGAAGCCATATCTACTCTCCTCATGGACACTTAACAAGCTGTGACACTGGGCCTGAGTCCCGCCTCCTTGCAGTTAAGATGTTATTGGGTACAGGGGCTTCTTGGAAGAAGGTACATAAGTGCCTCTGGAGCCCAGGCCTTGGAGTGCAGCTGTGGCATGGCCTGTCCTCCCTCTAATCCCACTGCTCTTGTTTCCTTCAATAGGTCTCAGTCCGGCACAGGCAAAACAGCCACTTTCAGTATCTCAGTCCTCCAGTGTTTGGATATTCAGGTAATTTGCCATTCTTAAAACAGACTGTTCTGTAATTCTAGGAAATACCTGCTTTTTCTTCTGTAACTACAGTGTTCAAAAAGTACAATTTAAAATTTTCTAGTATGTATTGACTCAGCAAATTTTTACAGAGTCTTAGTTGTACACTAATATTTGCACTAATATTCTGTCATGATTCTCTATTTAACTAGAGGAAGTTCTTATCTGCAAACGAGGATCCTGACACATTAAGTTATTGCTGGATTTGCAATTTAAATGACATTAAGATTTGCTAACCTCTGTAAGAGATGAGAAGTATGATTAATATGAGATACTATTTCTCATATAGATCTCAGTGTGAATTACTACAATCCACCTTGATAATACTGAGAATTCTCTATTTTTTGATAAATTATTTCACCAGGTTCGTGAAACTCAAGCTTTGATCTTGGCTCCCACAAGAGAGTTAGCTGTGCAGATCCAGAAGGTGAGATGGCTAAAGATAGCGGTGTCCGATTTGCAAGTACTGATTTTGTGATTTAGTTGTGAAACACTGACTTATTTATTTAATCCAATCCTGTTTTCTGATATCTCAAAATTTTCTTCCTGATTAACATTTTGCCATGAATCATTATATAAATTGCTGGTTTGTATTAAGTCATTTTTGGTGTGGCTTGTGTGCTCTCAGTAGTTTTTTACAGCCTTAGAAATGTAGATTTTTCAGCGAAAAAAATCAATTTTAATAAAAATAAATTAGGCCGAGGTGGGTGGATCACCAGGAGTTTGAGACCAGCCTGGTCAACATGGTGAAACCCTGTCTCTACTAAAAATATAAAAATTAGCTGGGCGTGGTGGCAGGTGCCTGTATTCCCAGCTACTCGGGAGGCTGAGCAGGAGAATCACTTGAACCCAGGAGGCAGAGGTTGCAGTGAGCTGAGATTGCGCCATTGTACTCCAGCCTGGGCAACAAGAGTGAAACTCCGTCTCAAAAAAAATAAATTGTACCCATTTTATATTTACATAATATAAAGATGTATATTTAAAAAGATGTATATTAAGATGTTAATGTTGGTTTCTTTGGTGGATGGGATCATGAATTTTATATGTTGTTTTCTGCTAATGGTATAATTTTTGTAATAAGAAACCAGCAGGCTGGGCGCGGTGGCTCATGCCTGTAATCCCAGCACTTTGGGAGGCTGAGGCAGGCGGATCAGGAGGTCGGGAGATCGAGACTATCCTGGCTAACACTGTGAAACCCCATCTCTACTAAAAATACAAAAACAAAATTAGCCAGGTGTACTGGTGGGCGCCTGTAGTCCCAGCTACTTGGGAGGCTGAGGTGGGAGAATGGTGTGAACCTGGGAGGCGGAGCTTGCAGTAAGCCCAGATCACACCACTGCACTCCAGCTTGGGCAACAGAGCAAGACACCATCTCAAAAAAAAAAAAGAAAGAAACCAGCAAAATTACCTTGATTTTTGTCAGAGAAAAGAGCAGGCGAATTTTGTGTTTTCAAGATAATAATGGCATAAATAATAATTGGTGATCATCTTGGAGTAGAAACAATCTTTCTTTTTGGAAATCATAGATGTTTCCCTCTCCCACACTGGACGTAAACCTGTGCTTTGATTTAGGGGCTGCTCGCTCTCGGCGACTACATGAATGTCCAGTGCCATGCCTGCATTGGAGGCACCAATGTTGGGGAGGACATCAGGAAGCTGGATTATGGACAGCATGTTGTCGCGGGCACTCCAGGGCGTGTTTTTGGTAAGCACTTTGGTCACTAAAAATGGTACTGCCAGTAGGATTTGTAAGACGCACTTAAACGGTACAGGACAGCTTTCAATTTGGTGGGACGCATGGTAGACTTTTGCACCTGGATCACTTGCGGGAGGTTGAGGGAAGGTCTCTGGAACACTGAGACCAGCTGGAATGATGAGCTCTTTCCTGGGAGCCTCAGGTGTGATTATTTCAAAATCTCATGTTATAGATATGATTTGTCATAATTATTTCAAAATCTCATGTCATAGATATGATTCGTCGCAGAAGCTTAAGGACACGTGCTATCAAAATGTTGGTTTTGGATGAAGCTGATGAAATGTTGAATAAAGGTATGAGTAACAAGAATTACTTTTCTACTGACGTAATTCTTAGCTCTTAAATTTTCACAGTGTAAAATTGAAACAGATAGCCAATGAATGTTCTGAATGTGAGCAGTGTTTTCATTGTGGAAAAATAGTTGTGCCTTGGTGGTAATTATGAGCAGAAATTCCTACCTTGATTTTATTTATTCATTTTTTGAGGCAGGGTCTTGCTCTGTTGCCCAGCGTGGAGTGAGCACAGTGGCATGATCATTGCTCACTATAGCATTGGCCTCCTGGGCTCAAGCAGTCCTCCTGCCTCAGCCTTCTGGGTAGTTGTGGCTAAAGATGCGTGCACACATCTTCAGGGAAGTGGCTCACCATGGCTTGAACTGGATGGGGCGGGAGGGAAGTGCAAGAGATGAACCCTGAGCTGCATATCCAGGGCTGCAGTGAGAAGGCCTGTTTGACCCACAGTTTTTATGCAGTGGCATTGATCCAGGTGAGGTGGTAGCCTCACCCACGTGGCAGTGGGGATCCAAAGCAAGGGTTGGATTGAAGGAAGGGAAGGTTTGAGGGAAGGTTGAGGGCTGGTGGCTGGCCCCTCTGCCACCCCACCACCCCCCAGGGAAGCCTTCCTAACTCAGGAGGGTCCCAGGCGTCGCTAGGCTGGCACACGGGTGGTAAGGTAGATGGCAGGTGAGGGCGGATCTGGGAGTCAGGTGGCATAGTTACTTCAAACTTGACATGTCTTAGCTTTTAGGTGCCTTGGTACACCCTTAGTCTGTCACATGCTTGGAAGGGTCTGGCCTCAGCTGCGTGTCGACAGCCCCCTGGGTAGAGCCAGGCAGTGGGGTCCATGAACCGCAGGAACACGTGGGCCAAGTGGAAGAGCAGACAGCTGGGAGACTGGGGTGGGGGTACCTAGGAAGCACAGAGTATGTCTCATGGAGAGGTGGGACAGAGCCCAGGGAGGACACGGGGTCAGCAGCAACCAGGGGCCTGGCAAGGGTGGGTGGGTGGGTCAGCACTGGAAGGGGGTCCTAGAGCCTCCTAGGGATCCTGTGAGACCAGTTTCCGTTGAGTGCTCAGAGCCAACTCCAGGCTCCTCCGTGGAAGCCTGATGTAGTGGTGGGAGGACAGAGAAGGAGCGTGTGGTGTGGTTGACAGAAGGCTCGGCCGAGGGGAAGCAGAGAGAAAGGACACTTGAGGGTGGAGGAGCTTTTATCAAAGTTGGAAGAAACGTGGACATAACTCATAGGCCCATTCAAGACAGACAAACTCATGGGCCAAGGTCAAGGCCATCTGTCAGGATGTCCATTGTCAGAGAGCCTAGAGTCAGGACCACGCGGCCCACTGGGGCAGTGGCTGCCCGGAGTAGTGGAGTGCAGGTGCCAGTGACTTTGTCATCGAGGCCTTTAATCCTGGGCTCGGGGCTAAAGACCCAGAAGTAAACCCAGGCGGAGCCATGAGACTGCAAGCTGAGTGGCTAGAGAAACGAGTTCAAAGGAGCAAGGAGGGAAGGGGGCACCGCTCCGGGAAGGACATGGCCCACGGGGGTTATGGAGCAGCGGAGGGCAACACCAGCAGGGCCCGGACTTCCTACAAATGCCTTTCATGTTCTTTTGTGATATATGCAAATACATATTTATCAAGGAGACAGTTATTAAAAATGAATAAAAATCACAAAATAAGGCTGAGCTTGGTGGCTCACACTTATAATCCAGACACCTTGGGAGGCCAAGACGGGAGTATCATTGAGACCAGGTGTTCAGGACCAGTCTGGGCAACAGAGAGAGACGTACTCTCTACTAAAAAATTAAAAATTAAAAATTAGCAGAGTGTGGTGGCATGGGCCAGTCCCAGGTACTTGGGTGGCTGAGGCGGGAGGATCACTTCAGCCCAGGAGTTGGAGGCCACCGTGAGCGGTGATTGTGCCATCCTGGGTGACAGAACAAGCCTATCTTAAAAAATATTGCAAAATACGTGCGTGGTATTATGATACATACACATATATACACTATGCATCTATGCACCAGCTCCGGGTAGGGAGTTTCAGAGTTCACTGGAGGGCACTGCACTCCTGTCTCCTGCTTGGTGGGCAGGAAAAAGCTCCATACCCCGGTCACTCACAAAAGTCATCTCCTGTGTTGAGGATTGTGTTGGTGTGAGAGCAGAGAAAAAACCTAGTTTGGGAGTTTTTCCTGAAACAATGTTTCCAGACTTTCTGTACATAGCTCTAGTTAATAGACGTGAAATCACGTGTATTTGGTTTGATAATCTGCTTTTTTAAAAATGCATCTATCCATGATAAGTATTCTGTGACCTGTTTAATGGTAATAAGGTATTCTGTTGGAGGGATGTTCCATAATATATTTCTTGGTTGTGTAGGCTATTTTCATTATTTAAGATAAATTGGAGGGTGGGCACAGTGGCTCACACCTGTAACCCCAGCACTTTGGGAGGCCGAGGTGGAAGGATCACCTGAGGTCAGGAGTTCAAGACCAGCCTGGCCAACATGGTGAAACTCCGTCTGTATTAAAAATACAAAAATAAGCCAGGTGTGGTGTGGGTGGTAATGTGTGCCCGTAATCCCAGCTACCTGGAAGACTGAGCCAGGAGAATTGCTGGAACCCGGGAGGTGGAGGTGCAGTGAGCCAAGATCGCCCCACTGCACTGCACTGCAGCCTGGGCAATAGAGCAAGACTCTGTCTCAAACACACACACACACACACACACACACACACACACACATATGCACACAAAGATAAATTGGTAGGATTCGGATGTACACTTTCTTGGATTTTCCTAGGTGTTCTGAAGTGAGGACCTCTAAGTGATAGCAGTTGTTCTCTTAGAATAGTGATTGGGAAATGCATGGCGATGTGTCACCTCGAATTCACTGTGAGGGTCTGTGGCAGGCCCCCCAGGGTCTTCCTAAGGGCATCAGGTGGGTGGCGAGGAAGTGCTTTGTTCTCAGCACTCACCAGCGGCGCCCATGGGCATCCTCTCAGCCACGTCTCGGGCCTCTGGTTCCAGCAGTTCTTTGGGGGCCTGCGCTCTGAGCACCTCACATCCCTCCCCTCCTCCTTCTGGGGCCCTTTATTGGACCCCCCGCTCCTCATTGAGGTTAAAGGTTCGGTGACCACGCTCAGTTTCTGTGGTGGCTGAGGAAGCCCTGGGTTGTGGGTGGCTCTTTGTGCTTCTGGCACTTAGGGCAGAGGTCCTCACAGTGAGGGGCACAGGCCGGGAGCATCCTTGTCACCTGGGGACTTGTAGAAATGCAGATTCTCTGGCCGCATATGATTTACGGAGTCAGAGCCTCCAGTTCATTAGCTGGCCCTGTGCTGAGGAGGCGGGGCCCCTGCCTGCTCCTGGCTGCCTTCTCCTTTGCCCGGCTCTGCCCAGGCCTGGCGGAGGGTGCATGTGTGCTGGCTCCCGTGTTGATTCCGCCTGTGCCATGTTAAATAATGTGAATAAGTGGGCAGCATTTTTCACTGGGAGATTTTCTGTAACAAGATGTCTGGGTTCTCTTTAAAATGTGGCAGGTCTGGGCACTGTGGATGCCAATCTCACAGGACAGTGGCAGGTGGAAGTGAGTCAGGACTGCGCCGCAGGCATCTGAGATTGTGGGTGACTCAGGCCAGCCTCTCTATTGCTTTTTATTTGGCGTCTAGGACTCTCGGGGTGGGTTTCTTGATCCCTAGAGCACTTCAGATTGAAGAAGCACCAGAGGAAAACCAGATTCCCTCAACCAGATAACACTCCGGGGGGCGGGGAATAGGGACGGAGAGAACGCGTGGATGTGGCCTGGTTCTGTAAAAGTGAGATCCTGTCAACCGTGCCTTATCCCTACTCTGCCTCTCACCCAGTGGGAACGCTGGGCGTGCCGCCCTAAGCATCCCTCACCTGTCTTGCTCCCTGTCCCAGGTTTCAAAGAGCAGATCTATGACGTGTACAGGTACCTGCCTCCAGCCACACAGGTGGTTCTCATCAGTGCCACGCTGCCACACGAGATTCTGGAGATGACCAACAAGTTCATGACCGACCCAATCCGCATCTTGGTGAAACGGTAAGAGCCCCTCTAGTCGAGTTTACTAAAACACTGGGCCGCATTTATAAAGGATTTTATGTCGTAATTTCAAAAACTTTTTATAGCCAAGGTGTTACTGTGTTGCTGAAGCTGGTGTCAAAATCTGGGCCTCAGGCTATCCTCCTGACTGAGTGTAAAGGAATTTAAAGCATGCAAATTCTTTTAAAATTCCTGTTTTGAAAAACCGAATAGGCTGGGCAACATAGGGAGATCCTATCTCCACAAATAATAAAAGATTAGCCAGGTAGGGTGGCACATGCCTGTAGTCCCAGCTATTCAGGAGGCTGAGGTGGGAGGATTGCTTGAGGCCAGGAGGCTGAGGCTGCAGTGAGCTGTGATCGTGCCACTGCACTTCAGCCAGGGCAACAGAGCAAGACCCTGTCTCAAACAAAACAAAACAAAACAAAAAAACCCATCTTTTATAATACTTATTGTGGTTTGCACCAGTAATTCTAAATTTAAAAATTAGGTGACTGTATTTACTTACCAGTGTTTTGTTTAGAATCATATTCCACATGGTGCACATTGTGAAATGTTCAGTAGGATACAGAATAGAGACCTGTGTGGCGGCAGTGCTGACGGGATGGAGGATAGGGCTGGGGTGCTGGGTCTGCACCAGATCCCACGGTGTGACCTTCTCCACCGGGGGTCTCCCTGCACCCTGGCTTGGCCGCCCTCAAGTCCTAGCTGGAAGAATGAGGATGTAACAGGAGTTGTCTTTGTCCTTCAGTGATGAATTGACTCTGGAAGGCATCAAGCAATTTTTTGTGGCAGTGGAGAGGGAAGAGTGGAAATTTGACACTCTGTGTGACCTCTACGACACACTGACCATCACTCAGGCGGTCATCTTCTGCAACACCAAAAGAAAGGTAAGAGGCACTGCACAGCCTCCATGTGCTTGAAGGGGAATTGCAGATTGAGTCTCTGAATGACTTAAATCAAGATTTTTCAGTAAAGGGCCAGTTTGTCCATATTTTAAGCTTTCGGGGTATGTGGTCTCTTGCAAAAGCAGCTGTAGACAATATGCAAATGGTCAGATATGGCTGTGACCATTAAAACTTTATTTACAGAATAGCGATGCCAGCCACCCTTAAAGATGCAGCTTTCGTTGAAGGTGGAACCCAGGCCTGAGTAGGTTTAGATCCCCAGGTGATGATAATGTGGAGGCAGACCTGAGAACTGTCGGCCACTTTCCTGAGAAAGGAAAGGAATTGGGCTACATTCTGACAAGATTGGAATTCAAATTTCAAATGAGAATGAGCACACCTGGCCCCCTCCCCCCATAGAGTCATTATGTGGAGAAAATGAAGTAAGAGGGTTTTGTGAGTGCACCCCAACATTTTCTGGGAAAAAGTTTGTGCATCCAGTTAGGATGATTCTGAGTTTTAAGAGCAGTTACTTTGTGAATATTGATACTGGTTCTGCAAATGATGAGGGTAAAATCCCAAATACACATCTCTGGTTTGGTGTACGACCTTGCAGTAGCATCTGCTGATTGGATTTGCAGGTGGACTGGCTGACAGAAAAAATGAGAGAAGCCAACTTCACTGTGTCCTCCATGCACGGAGACATGCCCCAGAAAGAGCGGGAGTCCATCATGAAGGAGTTCCGGTCAGGCGCCAGGTGGGTCCCCTGTGCTGTGGCTCTGCCGGCCAGGGTTTGCTAGACTGTGTGCTAAGCACTTCATAGGCACTGCCTGAGGCAGGCCCCAGAGCTGGGGAGATGACGAGCTCCTGCTCTGAAAGCTGAGGCCCTGGGTGAGCAGAAAACCTTCCAGTTAATGAGACATTCGCTGTGCTCCTGTAATACTTCGGTTGAGGTGATAACTAGCCTTAACTAGCCAGGTTGGCACTTTGGTTACAAGTGTGTGTCTTCTTTTCCAGTAAGTAGGGGTTTTCTGTTCATTGTTTCAATTAGTTTAATTCTACAGTGGTCAGGTATCTTCTCACTGCAACCTCTGCCTCCTGGTTTCAAGTGATTCCTGTGCCTCAGCCTTCTGAGTAGCTGGAATGGCTTTTTTTTTTTTTTTTTTTTTTTTGCATTTTTAGTAGAGACGGGGTTTCACCTTGTTGGCCAGGCTGGTCACGAACTCCTGACCTCAGGTGATCCGTCCACCTCAGCCTCCGGCGGTGCTGGGATTACAGGTATGAGCTGCCACTCCCAGCCAAAGTTACTGTTCTTAATTTGTTGCTAGGCAAAAGTAAAATATTTTTCCCAATTATTGGTTTAGGACCGACTAAACAAGTTAAAGGTAGTATAGTAAAAGATGTCTATTTTTTTAATCTGTTGGAGCACATGACCGAAGTAACTAAATCCAGCAACAGCCCCTCTGCACAGGGATTTCTGGTGCTGTCCCTGAGGCTTCATGTTTGCAGACAGACTGGTGTGAGGGGGGAATCTCATATCTTTTGAACTTGTAGCCAGGATTCCTCAAAATTAGCAATGGAAGCAAGTCCAGTCTTACACTTGTATGAGTAATTTAATCGCCTCAAACACACTTTCTGTTTTGCAGCCGAGTGCTTATTTCTACAGACGTCTGGGCCAGGGGGTTGGATGTCCCTCAGGTGTCCCTCATCATCAACTATGATCTCCCCAATAACAGAGAATTGTACATACACAGGTAGGATGCAAGCTGTCATTGACTTCACTTCTGTGACACATTTACTAAATCTTGATTGCTGTAGATACTGACTGTGATATTGTTTTATTCCTGAAGAATCGGGAGATCAGGTCGATACGGCCGGAAGGGGGTCGCCATTAACTTTGTGAAGAACGATGACATCCGCATCCTCAGAGATATCGAGCAGTACTATTCCACTCAGATCGATGAGATGCCTATGAACGGTAGGAAATCGTCCAGCTCTACTGGAATTGTAGAGAGAACTTCCCTATTCTTAGTTTGGGGCACTTGAGTTTGTTTTTTTGTTGTTGTGGTTTTTTTTGAGACGAAGTTTTGCTCTGTCAGCCAGGCTGGAGTACAGTGGCGTGATTTCGGCTCACTGCAACCTCTACCTCCTGGGTTCAAGCAATTCTCCTGCCTCAGCCTCCTGAGTAGCTGGGATTACAGTTGCGTGCACCATAGCCAGCTAATTTTTGTATTTTTAGTAGAGACGGGGTTTCACCGTGTTGGCCAGGCTGGTCTTGAACTCCTAGCCTCAAATGATCTGTCCACCTTGGCCTCCCAAAGTGCCGGGATTACAGGCGTGAGCCACTATGCCTGGCCAGTTTTTTGTTTTGAGAAGTCTCTTGTGAGATTTTAGTTAAATTTATGTTACAAATTTTCTTTTTTTTTTTTTGTATTGTTCCTTAATCTGTTTCTTTCTTCACTTTCAGTTGCTGATCTGATCTGAAGCAGATCGATGGGATGAGTGAAGACTGTTCACCTGTTCTGTACTCCTGTTTGGAAGTATTTAGGTCCAGCTTCTATTTAATGGGGTTTATATGGACTCTCTTCTCATAAACGGCCTCCTGTCTCCCTCCGAAGAGGGTGTGGGGATTCTGCTCTTTTCTTATTTACATGTAAATAATACATTGTTCTAAGTCTTTTTCATTAAAAATTTAAAACTTTTCCCATAAACTCTATATTTCTAAGATGCCACCAGCTTCTCTAGTAACTTACTGTGTAGTCTTGGGTCATTTCACTCACTTTTCTAATTTTTCTTTTTTTTTTTTGAGGAGTCTCCTTTTTTTGAGAAGGAGTCTCCCTCTGTTGCCCAGGCTGGAGTGCAGTGGCGCAATCTCAGCTCACTGCAAGCTCCGCCTCCCGGGTTCACGTCATTCTCCTGCCTCAGCCTCCCAAGTAGCTGGGACTACAGGCGCCCGCCACCGCGCCCTCCACCACGCCCGGCTAATTGTTTTGTATTTTCAGTAGAGACGGGGTTTCGCTGTGTTAGCCGGATGGTCTCAATCTCCTGACCTCGTGATGCAGCCGCCTTGGCCTCCCAAATGCTGAGATGACAGGCGTGAGCCACCGCGCCCGGCCCATCTCACTCACTTTTCTAATCTTTTTTTTTAATTTGAGAGAGTATCGTTGTTGATGAGTTTTGCTCTGCCGCCCAGGCTGGAGTGCAGTGGCACCATCACAGCTCACTGCAGCCACAACCTCCTGGGCTCAGGCGATCCTCTCAGCTCAGTCTCCTGAGGAGCTGGGAGCACAGGTGCATGCCAGCACACTTGGCTACTTTTTAACTCTTTTGTAGAGACAGGGTCTCTCGCTTTGTGGCCTAGGCTGGTCTGTCACTCATGGGTTTAAGTGCTGCTTCCATCTTGGCCTCACAGAGTGCTGGGATAACAGGTGTGAGCTGCCGTGCCTGGCCTCACGCAGGAGTATAGTGGCAAGAGCATGACTTACCACAGTGTTGACAAACTAAAACATAATTATCTGTTTAAATAGTTAAATTATTAAAGTATTATTTAAGTTATCTGTCCACATATTTAAAGTAATTACCTGTAGCGTTATAGGCACACAGCACCACAGCTGCCCAATTTTTAATTTTTTGAATGTTTTTAAAGACAAGAGTCTCCCTCTGTTGACCAGGCTGGTCTTAAACTGCTGACTTCAAGCAGTCCTCCCGCCTCAGCCTCTCAAAGTGCTGGGATTACACGCATGAGCCACCGATCAGGCTCTAATACTTGAAATGGAAACGTTAAAACTAACCGGCCCCTCCCTTCCCGAAATTGGTTGGGATGATAATCTTCATTTCAGGGTTAGGGTGAGCTTGGAAATATTTTTAAATTTCATCAGGTAATTTTACTTGAAGGCATCTGAAATTGTATAGTTTATGAATGGAACTTCCTTCCACTGAAACTGTGACTGGACCCATGCTAGCCAGCTGGTGGCTGGTAGACCAGCTGCATCATCAGGAGCTGGTTAGAAATGCAAGTGCTCGGGCCCTGCCCTGGCCCTGCTGAGTGAGAACCTACGGTTAACAAGGCTCCCAGGTGGCACTGCTGGCCGAGCGGGAGGAGCACGAGACTACAAGCCCAGGCAGCTTAATGAGTTCCTGGCAAGGAGGAACCAGATACAGGTGTGTTCAGGGCATTTGCTCAGCAGCAGTGCAGAGTGACGCCCACCACAGCACTGGCCAGTGCCAGCCTCAATGTCCGTATCTGCCAGCGCCTGAGCTCACTGAGGCTCACCTGGTCTCATCAGGAGCTGCTGCCACGCTTGTGTTAGAGACGAGGAG
This sequence comes from Chlorocebus sabaeus, assembly GCF_047675955.1. NCBI lineage: Eukaryota > Metazoa > Chordata > Mammalia > Primates > Cercopithecidae > Chlorocebus > Chlorocebus sabaeus. Next base: position 77,729,230 of record NC_132919.1, on the reverse strand, counting down.
TGGCTCAGGTTTCCACACAGTCACTGCAGAGGATGGAAGGCCTCCATTGCCAGTAAGAATGATTGTAGATGAATAAGCACACGGTGTTACAGTGGAGGAGGCAGCATTGGTGCCTTGGGGAGGAGATGGCAGGAGAAGGGGGCGGAGCTTGAGCTACCCCACACACCATCTAGGAAAGGTCATCCTAAAAGGAAAAATACAGAACAAATGTTCATGAAAATGTGAAACTGCTGACAAATCAGAAATGGTATGTGATGATCCAAAATTTAAAAACCACCAATCCTAAAGGTTGACAAAGTTTCCAGACTTTCTGGAAAGCAGCCTGGCCCTTCGGCAGTCAGTGATGAAAGTGCTATTTCCCTTTGATGGTGTGTGGTTCTGCTGCAGGCAGCTGTCTGGAATGTGGACTGCTCCAGGAAGTTCAGCATTGCTCCTACCTGCACCAGGGAAGGATGCCAATTGCTCACGGAAGGGGGCGTGGTACAGGAAGGAGTGGAACATTGACAGTGATGCTGGGAAGAGAAGGGTACGAGAGGTAGAGAACTCATGGAGGTTCTTGGGCAGGGTGGTTTGGGGCCAGGAGCCTCCCAGAGTCCAAATGGAATTAAGTTCAGGCAAGGGGTCTGCTGAGCCTTGCTAGGTAGGTATCACTGGGCCTCTGGTCAGGAGGGAAAACTGGCTCTAGATCCTGAGGGGTGTCCCAAGGTCCCAGCAGCCAAATCCAGATGAAACCCCCCCTCCCCCGGGTTATACGCTTCATTACAAAAGTATAATCTCACTGCAAAAAAAAAAAAAAAAAAAAAAAAAACACATAGAAATGCATAATTTTAAAAAGCCATCCTTAATCCTCCTACCCAGATATAACTCACAATTTGATGACTGTCTATCCAGTATTTTAATTCATCTTGTACATCTATCATTTATATGAAGACCTTTTTAAGCAAAAATTGTAACCCACTTTGCCATTATTAACTCAGGTTTTTGCTTAGTAATGTATCATATATATTTCACTATGTTAAAAAAAAAAAAAAAAAAACTACTTTTCCATCCTCTATACCATGCCTCCTTTGGAAGCAGTTGAAGATTCATTAGAATAATCTATTTTTTTGAGATGGAGTTTTGCTCTTGATTCCCAGGCTGGAGTACAATGGTGCAATCTCAGCTCACTGCATCCTCCACCTCCCGGGTTCAAGCGATTATCCTGCCTCAGCCTCCTGAGTAGCTGGGATTACAGGTGCCTGCCACCACGCCTGGCTAATTTTTCGTATTTTTAATAGAGTCGGGGTTTCACCATGTTGGCCAGGCTGATCTTGAACTCCTGACCTCATGTGATCCTCCTGCCTTGGTCTCCCAAAGTGCTGGGATTATAGGCATGAGCCACTGTGCCCAGCCAGAATAATCTTTAGAAGTGATTTTTGTGATCAAGGTACATGTTTCAAATTAACGTTCCAGAAAGATTTTCCACCAGTTTACACTCCTAACAGTGTATTTTCTGTGGGTTTTTTTTTTTTTTTTTTTTTTTTTTTGGATGGTTGAAATTTATTCAACAACTATAGTGCCTTGTCTTAAGCCAGGCAATTTTCCTAAAAGGAAAACCATATAAAGAGGGTTCTAACCAAGAGCTAGAGTGCCCTGACCCTTTGTTGTATGTCTAAAGTACAGAAATAGAGTGGTAATGTTGATGCTGTTGGCATGTTTCTTTGTAGTAAGATTGTTTAAAATAACATACACAGACAAAATGTATGATGAAAATAGCACAGCACAGAAGAAAGGAGTAATGGGAAGTATACTGTCAAGATTCTTACACTATTACTTGAAGGCAGATTGTGATGAATTAAAGATGTAAAACATATATAAAAGTGTTAAGCAATTTTTAGGTATGAACCTTTAAAGCGATACAAAAATTTGAAACAGAAATAAAGAGCCAACGTAGGAGACAAAATAGAGTTCTAAGGAATACTTAATCCAAGAATCCTGAAAAGGAAGGAAAAGGGAAGAGAGAACTTACGAGATGGACAAATAGAAAACAAAACGGTAGGTTCAAAATAACCATGTCAATAATTACATTTATTGCATATTGTCTATCTCCCCTCAAACTAAAAGAAAAGCAAGCTAAACCCAAAGGAAGCAGAAGAAAGGAAATAATAAAGATGAGAGTAGAAATAAATGAATAGAAAAATAATAGAGAAAATCAATAAAACCAATGGTTCGTTCTTTGAAAAGGTCAACAAAATTGACAAATCTTTAGCAAGTCCAAGGAAAAAAACGTTCAAATAACTAAAATCAAGAGTGAAAGAGTTGATGGTACAGATGACCTTACAGAATACAAAGTATCAGTGCCATGAATTGTATGCCAACAGATTAACTTTGATAAAACGGAGAAATTCCTAGGACAAACAGACTGACTAGTAAGTAAAAAGATTAAATCTCCCAGCACTTTGGGAGGCCGAGGCGGGTGGATCACGAGGTCAGGAGATCGAGACCACGGTGAAACCCCGTCTCTACTAAAAATACAAAAAAATTAGCCGGGCGTGGTGGTGGGCGCCTGTAGTCCCAGCTACTCTGGAGGCTGAGGCAGGGGAATGGCATGAACCCGGGAGGTGGAGCTTGCAGTGAGCCAAGATCATGCCACTGCACTCCAGCCTGGGCAACAGAGCAAGACTCCATCTCCAAAAAAAAAAAAAAAAAAGATTAAATCAGTAATCAAACTTTCAACAAAGAAAAGCCAAGGCATGTGAAGCCTGCTAAACTTTTATAGAATTATGACCATCACAATTTTTTTTTTTTTTGACACAGAGTCTCACATAGACATAGTTATCAATAGAATAAAGGACAAAGGCCACATGATCATGTACAGATACAGAAAAAGCACTGGACAAAATCCAGCACCTTTTCAAGATAGAAAATAAGAATGGGAGGGGGCTGCTTCAACCTGATAAACAGCACTGATGAAAAACCACAGCATTACCCACTAAGGTTGGGAACAAAACAACAAGAATGCTCTTGCCACGTCTATTCCAACATTGTACTGGAAGTTATGAGCCAGGACAATTAAGCAAGAAAAGAAATAAGGCATCCAGATCGGAAAGGAGGAATCAAAACTCTCTAGTCACAGATGATATGATTGATACCTAGAAAATCTTAAGGAATTTGCACATTTAAAAAATCACCTATCAGAACTTATAAATGAGGTCAGCAAGGTTGCACGATATTTGTTCAACATAGGAAAGCCAGTGTTTCTGTACACTAGCAATCTGAACAACCTGAAAACGAAATTAAGAAAATAATTCCATTTACAATTGCATCAAAAAGAATGACATACGTAGGAATAAAGTTAACAAAAGAAGGGCTATACTTGTCCACTGAAAACTACTAATAGCTTGTTGAAAGGCATTGCAAACCTAAATATATAAATATCCCAGGTTCATGGATTGGAAGATGGTATTAAGATAACTTTCCCAAACTGATTGATATAGTTAGGCTTTGTGTCTCCACCCAAATCTCATCTTGAATTGTAATCCCTCAGTCCCTACATGTCAAGGGAGAGACCAGGTGGAGGTAATTGAATCATGGGAACAATCTCCCCATGCTATTCTTGTGATAGTGAGTTCTCACAAGATTTGATGGTTTGTTTTTTTTTTTGAGACGGAGTCTGGCTCTGTCGCCCAGGCTGGAGTGCAGTGGCCGGATCTCAGCTCACTGCAAGCTCCGCCTCCCGGGTTCACGCCATTCTCCTGCCTCAGCCTCCCGAGTAGCTGGGACTACAGGCACCCGCCACCTCGCCCGGCTAGTTTTTTGTATTTTTTGGTAGAGACGGGGTTTCACCGTGTTAGCCAGGATGGTCTCAATCTCCTGACCTCGTGATCCACCCATCTCGGCCTCCCAAAGTGCTGGGATTACAGGCTTGAGCCACCGCGCCCGGTCGATCTGATGGTTTTATAAGGGTCTCTTCCCGCTTCACTTGACATTTCTTGCCGCCTTGTGAAAAAGATTCCTGCTTCCTCTTCGCCTTCCACCATGATTGTAAGTTTCCTGAGGTCTCCCCAGCCACACTGAATTGTGAGTCAATTAAACTTCTTTCCTTTTTAAAGCACCCAGGCTCGGGCAGTTCTTTATAGCAATATGAAAACAGACAATATACTGATCTGCAGTGTTGAGGAGAATGTGGAGAAATTGGAACCCCCATACATTGCTAGTGGGATTGTAAATGGGCACAGCCTTTATGGAAAACAGCTTGGCAGTTCCTCAAAATGTTGAACATAGGAGTTGACCTAGCAATTCTACTCCTAGGTCTATGCTCAAGAGAATTAAAAAAAAAAAAAAAAAAAAAATCTGCACACATAAACCTAATGTGTTCGTAGCATTGTTCATAAGAGCCAAAAAGTGGACGCAAGCCAGATGCTCATCAGCTGATGAATGCGTAAGCAAAACTGGTGAATCCACACAATATTGCTTGGCAATAAAAAGGCATGAAGTGCTGACACACTACAACCTGGATGAACCTTGACAATATGCTAGGTGGAAGAAGGCAGACACAAAAGGCCGCACATGGTGTGATTCCATTGATATGAAATGTCCTGAACAGGTAGATCCATAGGGACATTGGCAGGAAACCATTCACAGCGGTTTTCAGGAGCTTGAGGTGGGAGGAGGGGGATAGGTGAAAAAAGGAATGACTGAAAATGAGTATAGGGTTTCTTTTGAAGGTGATTACAGTGTTCTGAAATTAATTAGATAATCGTGATGGTTGTACAAGTGTACTAAAAACTACTGAATTGCATACTTTAAAATGGTAAATTTTATGGTATGTGGATTACATCTCAGCACAAATATGAGGAATCTCATGCATCCTCCTCTAAAAGTACACTTAAAAAGCAAAAAGCATGAGCAAGGGAAAAAAGCAAATTGCCTACTGCAAAATTAAAAGACAGATATTGTTAGGCTGGATTATAAAGCCATACACAACTATATACTACTGTTTATGAGAAATATAAAGACAAAAGTGAAAAGATGGAGAAAAATATGCCATGGTAATGCACACATCAAAATAAACCTGAAGCAGCTCTATCAATATTAGACAAGGGAGATCTCAGAGCAAAGAAAATTGCAAGGGACAAAGAGAGTCATTTGATAATGATAAAGGGGTAGTTCATTAAAAGGATATAACAATACTAAATACCTATGCACCTAATAACAGAGCTTCAAAATACAGAAAATATAGAAAGCAAAAACGGATAAAACTGCAAGGGGAAACAGACAAATCCACAGTGGTAACTGGGGCTTTCAGTAACCCTCTCAGAAACAACACACAGGTGTCCTCTCCCTTCTGTTCAGTATTACACTCTGGATTCTGGCCAGTGCAATAAGGCAAGAGAAAGAAAAGGCCTCCAGGGTGGAAAGGAAGAAGTCTTTCTTCACAGATTATATGTTTACGTAGAAAATCCTAAGAAGTCTACCACAAAGCTACTGGAACTAATAATTGAGTTTCGGGAAGGTAGCATTCTACAAAGTCAATATAGAAGAGTCAGTTGTATTTCTATATGCCAATAATGAAGATTTGGAAAGGGAAATTTGGAAAACACCACCATGTACAGTACCATCAAATACATGAAATACTTGGGGGTACATTTGACAAAAGATGAGCATGCTCTGTGATTGAAAGCTACCAAACGTTGCTGTGAGAAATTAAAGACGTAAATAAATGAGACACTGAGCAGATTAGAAGAGTTGATATTAAGACATCAGTTCTCCCCAGGTTCATGTATAGAGTCAACACAATTCCAACCAAAATACCAGGAAGCCTCTTTTGGGAGAGTGGGGATAGGGCTAAACATTGACAAGCTAGTTCTAAAAGTTATATGAAAATACAAAGGATCTAGCATAGCCAAAACAACTTTGGAAAAGTCCACCAAGCTACTCCTGATACCAAGAAATATTATAAAACTACAGTAGCAAAGACAGTGTGGTATAGTCATAAATATAGACCTGTTGTAGATCCAGGGAAAACAGTAGGAAGTTCAGAAAGACTACACATTTATGGTCAATGGATTTCCAACAAAGGCACTTCAGCAGTTCTATGGGGAAAGCATAATGATTTTTGGTGTGTGTGTGTGTTTGTTTTTATTTTTTGTTTTTTTAAGATAGTCCCGCTCTGTCACCCACACTGGAGTGCAGTGGCCATGATTTTAGCTCACAGCAGCCTCAACCTCCTGAGATCAAGGGATCCTCCCACCTTAGCCTCCTTAGTAGCTGGGACCACAGGCATGTGCCACTGCATGCATCTAATTTTTTATTTTATATTTTTATTTTATTTACTTATTTATTTTGAGACAGAGTCTCCTTCTGTCGCCCAGGCTGGAGTGCAGTGGCGCCATCTCAGCTCACTGCAAGCTCCACCTCCCAGGTTCACGCCATTCTCCTGCCTCAGCCTCCCGAGTAGCTGGGACTACAGGCGCCCGCCACCACGCCCAGCTAATTTTTTGTATTTTTAGTAGAGACATGGTTTCACCATGTTAGCCAGGATGTCTCCTGGCTATGGTGATCTGCCTGCCTCTGCCTCCCAAAGTGCTGGGATTACAGGCGTGAACCACTGCACCCAAACTAATTTTTTATTTTTTGTAGAGATGGGGTCTTGCTGTGTTGTCCAGGCTTTTCTCTAACTCCTGCTCAAGAGCTCCTCCTGTCCTGGTCTCCCAGTTTCGGGATTACAGGCATAAGCCACCACACTGGCCCTATAAGGAAGCCTTATGTGGTAGGTGGAATAATTGTCCTCAAAGATTGCCATGTCCTAATCTCTGGACCTTGTGAATATATCACTTTACATGACAAAAGGGACTTTGCAGATGTAAGTGCAGGATATTGGATGGGGGATCCTGGATTATCTAGGTGGACACAATCTAATCCCATGAGCCCTTAAAAGTCAAGACTATTCTTTGGCTATGGTTGGTCAGACAGAGAATGATGTGATGGAAGGAAGGACAGGCATGAGAGGGACTCAAGCCCCCCATTCCTAGGGTTGAGGACGGCATGAGCCAAGATACGGGGGAAGCCTCTGTAGGCTGAGAAGGACTGACAGCAGGGAAGCAGAGACCTCAGTGCTACAACTGCATGAAACAATTCTGCCAGTAGCTCATGTGGGCAAGGAAGGAGACGAATTCTGCCCTGGAGCTTCTGGAAAGGAAGGCAGCCCTGCTGGCACCCTGATTTCAGCCAAGAGAGTACCCTTGTATCAAATGTCTGACCTATGGGACTGTGATGAAATACATTTGTGTTATTTGAATTCCCTAGAACTGTGGTCATTTGTTATGGCAGCACTAGAAAACTGACGCAGGTTGTGGCTCTGTAATCAGGAATGACCCCGTTTAACAATGAACAAAAGATGCGAACAGACGCTTTACCAAAGAAGATGTATGGATGACAGATAAGTGGGTGAAAAGATGTTCAACATCAGTAGTCATCAGGGGAGTGTAAGAGCCACAGTGAGATACAGAGTCACCAGAATGGCTAAAAGGAAATAGACCACGCCCACACTGGCCCGGATATGCAGCCCCTGCCAACTCCCCTGCACAGCGAGGAGGAATGCAGAATGCTGCAGCGATTTGGAAACAGTTTGTCAGCCTCTTAAACAATGAATGGTTTACCTCCCATATGAACTGACCACATCACCCTTGCTATTTGCCCAAGAGAAACAAGATAATGTCAAAGACTTGTCCATGACTGCTCATAGCAGCTCTATTCATAATAGTCAAAAATGGCAGAAAGGGGCTGGGGGTGATGGCCCACATTTGTAATCCCAGCACTTTCAGAGGCCAAGGCAGGAGGATGACTTGAGGCCAGGAATTCCAAACCAGCCTGGGAAACACGGTGAGACACCATCTCTACAAAAATTCTTAAAAATTAGCCACTTGTGTTAGTGCATGCCTGTAGACCCAGCTACTCAGGAGGGTGAGATGGGAGGATCGCTTAAACCCATGAGGTTGAGGCTGTGGTGAGTTACGATGGAGGCACTGCACTCCTGCCTGGGTGACAGAGCAAGACCCTGGTTTTTTGTTTGTTTGTTTTGAGACAGAGTCTTGCTCTATTGCCCAGGCTGGAGTGCAGTGTGCACGATCTCAGCTCACTGCAACCTCCGCCTCCTGGGTTCAAGTGATTCCCCTGCCTCAGCCTCCCAAGTAGCTGGGATTACAGGTGCACACCATCATGCCCAGCTAATTTTTGTATTTTTTAGTAGAGATGGGGTTTCCCCATGTTCACCAGACTAGCCTTGAACTCCTGACCTCAGGTGATCTGCCTGCCACGGCCTCCCAAAGTGCTGGGATTACAGGTGTGAGCCACCACACCTAGCCAAGACTCTGTCTTTAAACAAACAAAAAAATGAAAAACAATTCTGATGTCCATAAAGGACAGAGAAAGAAATGGTGGTATTTGCATACAATGGAAAATGATTTAGCAACTAAAAAGGATGAGTTATTGATGGATAAATCTCAAAGAAATTATGTGGATGTGGAGTAGTGTGACAAAAAATTTTCCCTTTATATAAAATTCTGTAAAATACAAAGAAATATATTTTGACAAAAAACATACCGGTGGTTGCCGGTGGGTAGCTGGAGACTGAAGTGGGGGGTTCCAAAGAAGAGGGAAACTTGGAGGAGGATGGAGATGGTCACCATCTAAATCGTAGAGCTGGTTCACAGACATTCGTAGGTCAAAACGGATCAATGTGCACGTTTTAAATATGTGTGGTGCATTGTCCATGGATTATACTCTCTCATGCGGGCATCGCCGACAGGAGTCCTATTTCAGTCACCATTTCATCCAAGTCCTGGGACAGAGCCTGACCCAGAGTGGGTGCCCAGCACACGTGGGGAAGAACAATGAGTGTCTGGCTCCACGCATGGTTCTGACTGTGCTTCCAGCCCGGAGGCTCTACTCTTCCCACAGACCCTTTTCCTTGTGAGGCAGCTGGAATCACGCTGTTGCCTGCACTCCCGGTTCCCGACGTCACACCCGGGTTGTTCGTGAGGCCAAGGGAGCAGATGTAGGTGCCACCGTGGAAGTCCGTCTTCTCTGCTAATGCTGAGCTTTTTTCCCTTTTGTCCCCGGCATGTATATAACTAGCCTGTTCACATTCCACCTTCTCACCTGGGCCTTCCCTCCGGCCCTCACTCACCATAATCCTGGTCATGTGGCCTTCTGCTGGCAGGTGTGGGGGTGGGGTGGTATAAGGGCACCATCCCTTGTCCTAGCTCCTCTCTGAGTCTTCACCAGATCAGGAAGAGCAGGCATAAGACCCACAGGGCCCCACAGTGGCCGCCAGAGGGCTTCTCTGCAGGCCATGTAACGGATCATTGATCTCATTGATTTGCAACAAGGGAAGCTGCGCAGTTGTGGAGACACACCTGGGGGCTGCCGCCAGCCAGCACTGATTCCTCCTTGGAGTGGGCTGGGAAGGCAATCATCTTCAGAACGCTAAGGACCTGTGGGCTCCACGCTGGGCCTTTGGCTAATGTCTTACACTTGAAGATTCTCTGCTGGTTTCTATGATCAGCCCCGGCTTTCTGATCCATTCCCCACCAGGCAAGGAAAGAAAGGAAGTGTTTCTATTAATCTATAACAGTGTAGACGGGAAAGAACGCACCACCCGCTGCAGGACCGGCCACAGAATTTGCCGAGGGCCTCTCACAAAATGGAGGGCTGTGGGGCCCCTTGTTCAAAAGCTATTCACAATTTCAAGATGGTGACCGTGGAGCATCAAACCCAGCTGCAGCCTGCGGAGCTCCGGGCCTGTGGGCCTGCATGGGTCACTCCTGTGAAGCTGGCCCAGCCACACGCAGTGACTCATTGCCCAGTACATCAGCCAAGAGCGTTTCGTCACCCACAGCAGGCCTTGTTGTAGAGGCAGCGCTGGGAGAGATATGAGGGGGCTGAGCCACAAGACCCCCAGGATGTCTTCTCCCAGGGCAGAGGGGTGCCAGCTTGAACGCCCCTAGGCACCAGGATGTCTCCACTACAAGGCTCCCTGGGGTCCACATCCACATTGCTTTATTTTTATTTATTTATTTGAGACCGACTTTCGCTCTTGTTGCCCAGGGTGGAGTGCAGTGGCACGATCTCGGCTCACCACAACCTCCGCCTCCCGGGTTCAAATGATTCTCCTGTCTCAGCCTACTGAGTAGCTGGGATTACAGGCATGTGCCACCACGCCTGGTTAATTTTGTAGTTTTAGTAGAGACGGGGTTTCTCCATGTTGGTCAGGCTGGTCTTGAACTCCCAACCTCAGATGATCCACCCACCTAGGCCTCCCAAAGTGCTGGGATTACAGGCGTGAGCCACTGCACCGGCCTATTGCTTTAAAATTCACCTAAGTTTAATAGGGTTCCACCGAGGCAGGCCCTGTACCAGGCGCTGGTGAGAAAACAGATGAAGCTATCTCGGCCGCTGCCTTGAGGTGCCCCCAGGCCAGCGTCTCACGTGATGGGCTGTGCTGTGTGGACCACCCTATGAGGAGACCCCTGGCCTCTCAGAGGATGGAAATAACTCCTCTCCCCACCCCGACCCTGTCCCTTCCCACACAGGGAGCATGTCCCACTCCATGCCATCATCCTCACTCAGGACTCCTGATAGTCCTGTCCTATGGTCTGAAGGTTTGTGTCCCCCCACAAATTCCTATGTTGAAACCTAATCCCCAGTGACATGGTTTTAAGAGGTGGGGCTGACCGGACATAGTGCCTCATGCCTGTAATCCCGGCACTTTGAGAGGCTGAGGCAGGTGGATCACCTGAGATCAGGAGTTCAAAACCAGCCTGGCCAACATGGTGAAATCCCATCTCAATTAAAAATGCAAATAAACTAAAATACAAATACAACTAAAGATCCAATTAACCAGGCGTGGTGGCAGATGCCTGTAATCCTAGCTACTCGGGAGGCTGAGGCAGGAGAATCATTTGAACCCGGGAGGCAGAGGTTGCAGTGAGCCAAGATTGCACCACTGCACTCCAGCCTGGGTGACAGGAGTGAAACTCGGTCTCAAAAAACAAAAAACAAACAAACAAAAAAACCAAAGAGGTGGGGCTATGTTGGGAGGTGATGAGTCCCGAGGGTCCTCCATCCTCATCAGTGGCATTCGGTGCTCAAGGGAGCTTGTCTTCGCCTTCCACCACGATGACGGAGAGCGCGCCGTTCATGATGCAGAGAGCAGCCCTCACCAGACACAGAACCGGCCTCGATCTTGGACTTCCCAGCCTCCAGCCCTGTGAGAAATCCATTTCTGTGTTTATAAATTACCCAGTCTCGGGTATTTTGTTATCGCAGCCAAGGAAGGGTCAGATGCTACAAGGGGCTGAGGCTACAGTGGCCCTGCCGGGCTGGGCGGTGCACAGAAGGTGAGGACGCTGATGGCCGGTCCAGGCTGGCCAAGGCCACCACTCTCCATCAACCCTGCCTAACCGTCTTGGGTGTCAACTACAGACCTGGTGGGCCTGGCAAAGTGTTAGGGGAGGATGCCCTCAGCCCTGAGGCCAGGCACGCTGCCGGCCTCAAGATAGATGTCTCTGCTTCTTAACCCCACATGGGACTAGGATGAGGGGAGGAAGTAACATCTGTTATTATCACTACTATGTCCACCTTACAGAGGAACTCTAGGGCGCGAGATGACTTAGTGATGTCAATCTGGATGGTAAAAGTGGCACGTGGGGGTCAGACCCTGGCCTGTGACGTGGCAGAAGGGCAGTGTCCACTTCTATAAAAGCTGACCCAGGAGACAACAGCACTGGTCACCCAGGTAGACACACTGCCGCCCAGGAACGTCATGCTGCTCCCCAGGGAAGTCACCGCACTTTCTGCTCCTGGTTTTCAGGAAGGTGTTAAAAGTAATCCATCGCTCTGCAGAGGACTTCGAGGCTGGCTTTTTTTTTTTTTTTTTTTTTTTTTTGAGATGGAGTCTCACTCTGTCGCCCAGGCTGGACTGCAGTGGCACGATCTCAGCTCACTGCAACCTCTGCCTCCCGGATTCAAGCAATTCTCCTGCCTCAGCCTCCTGAGTAGCTAAGATTACAGGTGCCCGCCACCACGCCTGGCTAATTTTTGTATTTTTAGTAGAGATGGGGTTTTGCCATGTTGGTCAGGCTGGTCTCGGACTTCTGACCTCGTGATCAGGAGGCCTTGGCCTCCCAGAGTGCTGGGATTGCAGGCGTGAGCCTCCATGTCTGGCCTTTTTTTTTTTTTTTTTTTTTTTGAGATGGAGTCTCACTCTGTTGCCCAGGCTGGAGAGTAGTGGCGCAATCTTGGCTCACTGCAACCTCTGTCTCCCGGGTTCAACTGATTCTTGTGCCTCAGCCTTCTGAGTAGCTGGGACTACAGGCGCACACCACCATGCCCGACTAATTTTTTTTTTTTTTTTTTTTTGAGACAGAGTCTCGCTCTGTCACCAGGCTAGAGTGCATTGGCGCGATCTTGGCTCAGTGCAACCTCTGCCTCCCAGGTTCAAGCAATTCTCCTGCCTTAGTCTCCCGAGTCCAAGTAGCTGGGACTATAGGTGTGCACCACCACACCCAGCAAATTTTTGTATTTTCAGTAGAGACAGGGTTTCACCATGTTGGCCAGGATGGTCTTGATCTTTTGACCTCATGATCCGCCTGCCTTGGCCTCCCAAAGTGCTGGGATTACAGGCCTGAGTCACCGCGCCTGGCCTTAAGTTTTGTATTTTTAGGAGAGATGGGGTTTCACCATGTTGGCCAGGCTGCTCTCGATCTCTTGACCTCAAGTGATCTGCCCGCCTTGACCTCCCAAAGTGCTGGGATTACAGGTGTGAGCCACTGTGCCAGGCCTAGGCTGGTCACTTCTTTGGCCCCACTAATTCTAAGTGATAAAATGAAGTGTCTGACTAGCTAAGGGCAGTGATTTCTCCTGGTATTGTTATTTCAATAAAATGGACTTCTTTCCCTTTCTTTGGGCTCGCCAGGGAGAAGCTGGGCCTGAAATCCTCTCTAACTGCATCACTTGGGGACAGATTTCTGGCCTCTGCCTAAGGTCTTAGGCCCCACTGTTGGAAGGCCCCTTCCTTCCAGGCTCCTGTTGTCTACACAGCCCTGGGGGCCACATCTCCCACCACATGCCTGACACCAGGCCCCACTGGACATTCCCCGGTCACCTTAGAGATGGGGGAGGCAGGAGTGTGAGGATGAATGGGGAGAGGTGAGGAGGGGACGGGAGTGGAGGTGAGGTGGGGAGGGGAGGGGAGTGGAGGTGAGGTGGGGAGAGGAGGGGACATGGGTAGGGGAGGTGAGATGGGATGTGAAGGTGACATGGGGACATGAGGTAGGGATGTGAAATGGGGGGATGGGACACAAAGGTGACATGGGGCTTTAGGTGATGCGGGGACGTGAGGTGACGGGATGTGAGATGGGGACAGCATATGAGGTGACGTCAGGCCTCGTGACATGGGGACATGATGCAATGGATGCCGGCTTGAGACAGAGGATGGTGCGCACCCTCCGTGGGAATGTCCGGGGGCCTGCTGAGGACAAACGAACTGCCTCTGTTCCAGGGCCCCTGGACACACGCTCCCTGCCCCGAATCCCAGAGAGACCAGCAGAAGCTGATTCCAAATGCCCCTTTTATTAAAAATAATTGCACTTCAGATTTAGAATCTCCCAAGTCTTGTGAATTTTCCTGAGTTCCGGGGCTTGCTCGGGGACCAGCAGGTACCCAGCCCTCTGGGCAGCCGGGCTGTGGTGGCGTTGGGGCGGAGCAGCAGGCGCGAGGCAGGAACTGAGGTGCACATCCCACACCTCCATCCGAGCACCCCTTTCTCCAGTGCTGGGGACAGATGGAGGGGGTGGCTAATGCCGCCCGCACACCGGCAACAGGTGAGGAGGGCAAACCTGACACTCTTACTGACGCAGAGCAGCCCTCCGGGGCCCCGGCCCACGGCGCGATCTGGGGAGAAACCTCTCCTAGACATGCTGGGAGTCAGAGCCCTGGCCCAGGAGGTGGAGACGAGCGATGTGGGAGCTCGGGTCAGCGCTTAGCTCCAGGTGACGCATCCAACCCCCAGGCCCGCACACAGTCTCTGCTGCCCTGGGGAACCAGTCTCCCTCCTGAGAGACTTCACACACTCCGCCCGGCTAAGACCAGCTGATGAGAAACTGCTCTCCCACCAACAGCGAGACAGGGATGTCCAGGACCTGGAAAAGAGAGAGCACAAATGGAGCAGCACGAGATCCCAGCCGCAGCGAGACCCCAGCGCTCAGAAGGCAGCTCCAGCTGGCCCCGAGATCCCAGCAGCAGCGAGGCCCGGCACTCAGGAGGTGGCTCCGTCCAGCCCTAGGATCCTTCACGCCCGGTTCCTCCCCAGCAGGCACAGGAGGACCCTGGCTCTCAGTGTCAGTCACCTTAACACGTGCCGGAAACGCAGTGCTGCTTCAACACAGCTCGAGGGTCGCCATCGTGGCCCCATCACCCACGTGCAGACACAGGAGGACGAAAGGCACAGCCTGTGTGGCCTGACCCTTCCCACTCCTCCCCAAACACCCCCTTGGGAGGTCCCAGCATCCTCTGCTCCTGGCATCGGGTCACCAGGACCCCCAGCACCTTCTGCCCCCTGCACCATGGCTGGGGGATGGGAGCCCTGTGCCCCTCTGGGCCCTCTTGCCTTGGTGTCGGGGCTGTAGGTGAAGTTGGAGACAGGGGCGCCGTTAGAGAGGACCTGCTGGGGCGCTGTGGCCACGCCCAGGACGGTCACCTTCTGCAGCTGCAGGCCAGCCCCCTCGCTGGTCACATGTACCAGCTCATTCATGATCGTGTTCTGGGCCGAGCAGAGAGAGATGAAAAGACAGAGAATGTGGAGGTGTCAGCAGACAGCTGGGGCAGGGACACCCATGAGAACAGGGACTCATCATGGCTTCAGGGGAACGACCTCCCTCTGTGTAGATGAAAGGGCAGAGTGCATGGCCCCACTGCTCACTCTAGGACCCCGGGCCACCTGGCAGAATGCCCCAGTGGCAGGCGGCCATTGTGGGACCCCCAAGCCCAGCTCCCCTCACCCCTCCTCAACCCCTGGCCACCCCCTAGCCACCAGCCTGAGCAGCCCCAGGACTCACACTCCTGGCCAGGAATATGACCTGTGTGTAGGCCCCTCGCTCCAGCACTTCCAGGCTCTCTCCATCATCCCAGAACAGCTCCCCTCGGGCCTCCCCACCCTTGGTCAGGGCCACAGCCAGGGCCATGGGCTGCTGGCGGGACTCTGTGGTTGTGAGGCCAGGGCCCTGGAAAGGGAAGGACACGTGATGTCATCATCCCCACCCTGGTGCCTGGGAATGCTAGGCTGGGACAGCACCAGGCTGCCAGGAACTAGGATCTGCAGGAAAGCCTGCGGCCGCACGGGCTGAGACCCCGTGGTGATGGCCCGAGACCCTCCCCACCTCAGGTGCTATCCCACGGCTGCTGGAGGCCGGGCCCGGCGGAACCTCCACCGTGCAGCCACTGAGCTCCTGCCGACCACACTCCCTGCCTCTGCAGGGCTGTGCCCTCCCCACCTCACTGGCCTGGCTGGCTCCTTGGTAACCTACACTAGCGGTGGCGGCCCCTCAGAAGTCCTGCCTGGTTTCTCCCCACCGTCTCCCTGTGCCTCCCCTGGCTCTGCAGTGTGCTGTCCACGCCCCCACCACAGCCACCTGGATCAGGTACCTGCAGGGGGATGATGTACCCAGCCCGGAGGTGGACGTTGATGGTGTCCAGGGGGGCTGGCAGCGTCACCCACTGCCCCTCGCTGTGGATGGCTGGCTCACGGGGAGCTGCAGGTGGGGGCGGGAGGCTGCCAAGGGCCTCTATTGGCACCTGGAGGGAGACGTTGCTTTGAGAAGGATGCTGGGCCGTGCCGAGGCCCCCCATGCTGTCCTCAGGAACCAGGCTCTCTGTCTCCTGGGGCTCCACGTGGAGGCCTAGGAGGCCTGGCACAGACGGGCTGAGCTATGACTTCAGGGGCAGACTCAGGGCTCACTGTAGGGACCCTCTTGACCACTGAGTGGGGACAGAGCCTCAGAGGCCTGGGTACGCCGGTTCAGCACAGCCTGTGACGGCCGTGGGACTCGGGGAGGTTCTGCAAGCAGGCCTCAGTCTGCTCATCTGGGAAATGGGGATGGTGTGAGGAGTGGAGGGGCTGATGGTTGCAGATCACCTGGGCGGGGGCCTGGCACATGGCCGGGACTCAACACATACGCTCCTCTTTCCGCCACCTGGTCACACCAACTGGGTGGAGGGGCAGGTGGGAGGGCCACTCTGGTCTCCTGCCTCCCTGGGGTTTAGGGTCCCCAGACTCACCGTCTCCAGGTCGTACCATGTGCCTGAGGGGAAGTAGCCGGTCACTTCGGCCTTCCCGGCCTGCAGCACTGGGGTGATGAGCAGGGCCTCCCCCCACAGGAGCTGGTGGTCCACAGTCCAGGTGCTAGAGTCCTTGGGGAACCTGCAGGACGGGCACACAGGCATACGGGCGATGAATGGGATGGGGCTGGCTTTCATGCCCGCCCACAGGGAGGCACGGGAAGACAGGCTGAATTCTGCTTTCTGGAGCTCAAGGAGCTGGAGGACTCAGGTCAGACGGGCAGGGATGATTGCTGCAGACAGAAGTCAATGCTGGAGCTGGGAGAAGCCGTCTCCCAGGACATTCTGGCAGCTGGGCTCAGGGCAGGAATAGGGGCTTGGGCTTGAGGCACCAGGATGGACACAGCACTGGCCTCCCTTTGCTTGCTCACTTATCCTCCAGTGACCAAGGCAGTGCGGGCTCATCGGTCAAGTATTTGGAAAGTACAAACAAGTATCAACAAAGAGAAAAGATCCCCCCAATCCCACAACCACAGGCAACCTGAATTAACATCTGACAAAAAGATGAATGTGCACGCGCAAGCAGCTCTGCGGAAGAGTCTCCGTCTAACGGAGACCGTCCTGCCCTGTGATGCGGCTCTGCCCACGTCCTGTGTCCGGCCCCCGGACGTGCAGGCAGCATCCAGTACTCAGCTATGATCCCTGCATGGATACATTCATGGAGCTTTCATGCCTTTTGAGGTGACTTCTTTAGGCCCTATTTCTATTTGTAAAATTAATGCATCAACTCAATATGAATCTCAAAAATACTGACGGATAGGTACTGCTGCTTTCCACAAATGTGCTAATTTATATTCCACCCTGCTATTCCGTTCACTGTGTTCTTGCCAGCAAGGGATGGTCTCATTTCCTCTAACGTATTCTAATTCAGAGGCAAAATAAATGGTATCTTTCTGCTTCAAAATATTCCTTGCAAATTACATTTCTTGGAGTGATGTCAGTGAAAATGGTGGAATAAACACCTCTGAAAATCCTCTTCTCTGTAAAAACAGAAACATAGGCAAAAATGGTCAGAATTGACATTTTTAGGACTCTAGAAACTAATCACAGGCTTGCAGTGATCTGGGGAGCGTATTTAAGAAAACGGCTGAATCTTTGTAAGAACAGCAAGAATCCTCAGCTTAGCTAAGTGCTGAAGATGCTCTCTACCTCGCCCCAGCCACCTGGCAAAGGCTGGGAGACTCACGGATGCCACGTGTGAAGGGTATCTGGTATCTGTCCAATTATCAGCTGTCCACTAAGCTAGTCAAGCAGAGACTTTCGTGGCCACACACAACAAAGAACACAGACCTTATGGAATTAGCACAAGAAAGTCACAAAACAATCAGCAATAGCAACGAGGCCTGAGGGTGATGGGGAATCTGATGATCACAGCGGCCGCATTGAAAACACCCAGTCTAAAGCAAAAATGTATGAGACATGCAAAGAAACAAGAAAGTATGGCCCACAGATGGGGGGAAAGTAGTTAATAAAAACTGTCCCTAAAGAAGCCCAGACATTGGACTTACTAGACAAAGACTTTATGTCAGTTACTTTAAATGTGTTCAAAGAGCTCAGAGAAACCACGGTCAAAGAACTAAAGGAAAGTGTGAGAACATGACTCACCAGATAGGGAATATCCTTAACAAGAGAAATTTAAAGGAATGAAACAGAAATTCTGGAGTTGAAAAGAGAGCAACTGAAACGAAAAGTTCACTAGAGGGGCTCGACAGCAGATGAGAACAGGTGGAAAAAAGAATCAGTGACCTTGAAGATGGGGCAGTTGAGACTATGGAGTCTGAAGAACAGAAAGAAAACACGAGGAAGGAGTCAACAGAGCTGCAGAGACCCCTGGGCACCGTCAAGCATACCAATGTGTGGAACGGGAGACCCAGAGGTAGAAGACAGAAAGGGGCAGAAAAAATATTTTATGAAATAATGGCTGAAAAACCTCCCAAGTTTGATGAAAAACATTACTGCATATGTCCAAGAAGCTCGACAAACTCCAAGTAAGATGAAGTCAAAGAGATCTACACCTAGACACACCATCAGAGCTTCAAAGGCCAAAGACAGAGAATCTGGAAAGAGGCAAGACAGAAGCTACTCAGCAGAAACCATGGAGGCCATGGACTGACAAGTTCAAAGTGTTCAGAGAAATGACCGCCAGTCAAGAACTTTACATTGAGCAGAACTTTCAAAGAATGAAGGAGAAATTGGCCGGGCACGGTGGCTCATGCCTGTAGTCCCAGCACTTTGGGAGGCCGAGGCGGGCGGATCATGAGGTCAGGAGATCGAGACCATCCTGGCTAACATGGTGAAACTCCGTCTCTACTGAAAATACAAAAAAATTAGCCAGGCGTGGTGGTGGGCGCCTGTAGGCCCAGCTACTTGGGAGGCTGAGGCAGGAGAATGGTGTGAACCCGGAAGGTGGAGCTTGCAGTGAGCCGAGATCACGCCACTGCACTCCAGCTTGGGCAACAGAGGCTCTGTCCCAAGAAAAAAGAGAAGGAGAAATTAAGAGACTCTGAAGTCAACAAAAACCGAGAGAATTCATCACCAGCAGAGCGGCCCTACAACAAATACTAAAGGGAGTCCCTCTGTGTAAACGAAAGATGTGAGACAAGAAGTCAAAGCCACGTAAAGAAATAAAAACATGGGTAAAGGTAACTATCGGTAGATATAAAAGGCAGACAGTATGTATGTACTTTTTGCTTGTAACCCATTTTTCCCTCCTATTTGACTTACAAGACAATTGAAGAAGGCGGTCATTATCAATCTGTGTGGATGGGCTCATAACGTATACAGATGCGGAACAGCACAGAGGAACGAGAGGCAATGGAAACCACATAGAAGCAAAGCTTTTTTACACTATTGAAAGCAAGGTGGGCCGGGCGCGGTGGCTCAAGCCTGTAATCCCAGCACTTTGGGAGGCCGAGACGGGCGGATCACGAGGTCAGGAGATCGAGACCATCCTGGCTAACATGGTGAAACCCCATGTCTACTAAAAATACCAAAAATTAGCCGGGCGTGGTGGCAGCGCCTGTAGTCCCAGCTACTCGGGAGGCTGAGGCAGGAGAATGGCGTAAACCCAGGAGGCGGAGCTTGCAGTGAGCTGAGATCCGGCCACTGCACTCCAGCCTGGGCGACAGAGCCAGACTCCGTCTCAAAAAAAAAAAAAAAAAAAAAAAAGAAAGCAAGCTGGCATCAGTTCCCACAAGGCTAAAATTAAGATGTTAATTGTAATCCCTAGGGCAACCACTAAAAAAAAAAAAAAATAGTATAGCGAAAGAAACGACAAGGTCATTAAAATAGTCATTAAAACACAAATTGCATTTCTTGGATTTCCTGGTGAAGAATGTGTGGATACCATTTGAATCTCCTGTTTTGCAAATAGTGTTCCTCCAGTTTGGTTCTTAGTCTTGGTCTCACCAACGTACGAGTTCTCTATCTATTAGGAAGAGTGGCTATTTGCCGTTTTATTGACGATGCCTTCTCTGCTGTTATAATCCATGTTCAGAGCAGTTTTAATCTTTTTGTGTTTATATTCAGAGATTTACATTTTTTTTTTTCTGCTATGGTCAAATAAAGTTTACTTTTTTTTTTTCCCTAAATGAAACCTTTCCCTTTCTTTTTGCCTTGATACTTAAGCCCTCTGCTTCCACAGCAGAGGCACACATTCACTTCTCTTTTCCTGTGGAGTCTTTCGCAGCTTGATTCCTTTTTTTTTTCGAGACGGAGTCACACAGGCTGGAGTGCAGTGGCGCGATCTCGGCTCACTGCAATCTCCTCCTCCCAGTTTCAAAGGATTCTCCTGCCTCAGACTCCTGAGTAGCAGGGACTACAGGCGCCCACCACCACACCCGGCTAATTTTTGTATTTTTAGTAGAGATGGGGTTTCACCATGTTGGCCAGGCTGGCCTCGAACTCTTGACCTCAGGTGATCCACCTGCCTCAGCCTCCCAAAGTGCTGGGATTACAGGCGTGAGCCACCGTGCCTGGCCTCCAGAGTTTGATTTTTGACATCAGCTATTTAATTTATCTGGAACTTATGTTTCTATGGTACACAAGAAAAATAAATTGACTTCTGCAAATAGTTAACTATTACCTTACTCTCTGGGAATCCTCCCTCAACACACTGACGTGAGGGGCCGTTGTTAGGAACTCCTCGTGTGTACTAAGGCCTGTCTGGGGGATATTACTGGGTTTTCTTGCTGCCCTTCTCCCTTAAGCCAGGCCCAAATGTTGTCTCACTCAGTGGCAACCTGCTGGGTTCTGGGGAACACGGCCCGCAGCAGGACAGGGCTGCCCGGGTGTCACGTGCCCCTCCCCCAGGGCACACATGGGCCACACCCCTGCCCAGGTCACTCACTCCAGGAAGAGGGGCCGGGCCACGGTCTCCCCAGCGACGTGGGCCTGGTGGAACAGCGTGTAGAGGTGGGGGAGGAGTGCGTAGCGCAGGGTGAGGGCCTTCCTCATGGCCTGCTGGGCCGGCTCGCTGAAACTGTATGGCTCCTGGGGCTGCAGGGCAGGCGGGGGCAGAGGAGGCCTTGGGTCCTGGGGCCGCGGTCCCCTGGAGTCCCTGCCTCGGGAGACCCGCACTTCCTAACCACCCAGCATGGGGTGCTTCTCCAGCGGGGGAGGGATTCCCAGGGGAGAGTCTGGGGTGAGGGGCATCCCCCACCTGCCACGCCGCCACCCCCACCCTACCAGATTGAGCAGGCCATTGTGGTTCCGCATAAAGGGGTAGAAGGCCCCCAGCTGGGTCCAGCGCACACACAGCTCCTCTGAGGTGTTGCCCAGGAAGCCGCAGACGTCGGCCCCGACCAGAGGCACCCCCAGCAGGTTAAACTGCAGGATTTCTGGAAAGGCAGAGTCAGGCTGGGCCTCAGCCTGCTGCAGCAGAGCCAGCTCAGGCCAAGTGACCCAGAGGGAGCTGAGTGGGCAGGGAGCCCAGGCAAGCCTCCCATAGAGGGCCCCGGCTCTGTTCCGCTGAGCTCACCTGGCACGGAGGCGGCGAGCTGTTCCCAGGAGCTCCACACGTCCCCCGTCCAGTGGCCGGCATATCGGCCGTGGCCAGCAAAGGTCGAGCGGGAGATCACAAACGGGCGTGTCCCCCGAGCCTTCACCAGTGCCCTGGGTGGGTAGGGGACACCGTGAGGGCTGTGTGGAACAGGGTCACCCGGGAAGCCTGTCACCAGCAGGGCAGAGCTGGGAGCAAGGAGCTGTCTGTGATGAGGCAGAGGCTAGGGAGGAGGACGGCGAGGCCACTGCCCACGTCTGCGGGCACAGCTGCCTCTGTCCAGGACCCCCCCAGCCTCACAGGAGTCATGAGGTCCCCGCTGATGCAGACTCCCTGTCAGCATCCAGGGTCCTTCCTCTCCAAGCCTCAGGTGTGAAGTGGGAGGGAGCTCTCCAGCTTCAGGCTGGGGTGCAGGCAGCGGGTGGGGACAGCACTCAGGCTGCCAGCAGACCCCGGGTGGTCTGGGCCTCTGCTTTTCCTCCTCCCTGAGGCCCTGCAGAGGCCCCGACCTTATGGGACAGGCTGTGAGGGCAGAGCCCAATGGGGAGGGACATGGCCCTCACCTGTAGGAGGCGATGGCTTCAGTCAGGCCGTAGAGGTTGTGCAGGTTGTAGTGTGTAGAGAGGAACTGGTGGCTGGAGGCACAGATGGTGGCCGCCTGGAGGGTCCCCCCAACCACCCCTGGAAGAGGCAGGGGCTGGTTTCCAGGGAGCTTCCTCCCGGCAGGCTCCAAGGTGCCCTCCCTGCCCCCCACCTCCCGGGAGCCCCTGTGCAGGTCGCTGCCTCTTCAGGCTGGCCCTGGAGGTGCACCTGCGGCCGCTCCCCATGCCCCTGTGGGGTTGGTGCTGCCCTGGGAACCTGGGGCACATCCTGCACCATCTCCACTGCTTCCAAGACAAGGCCGGGGGGGTGCTGGGGGCTGGGCTCTGCAGACCCCCAGACTTCACATCCACCGTCTCTTAGCCCGTTCTAAGCATCCCCCTGCCTGTTTACCTAAGCTCCAAACCCCACCCTCTGACTGATTCTTCGCTTGGCCAAGCTACAGCCTCAGGCCCCCAAACCTTCTCCCAGGCCCAACTGTGTACTTCCTTGTAAAATCCAGTCTCTGCCATTCCTGCGAAGTCAGTTTGGCAAGAAGCCCCATCCTCCACTACCCCTCAGGGGACGTCTGGTCACCCCGGCCTGCCTTCGGCAAGAATCTTGCTGGGTCAGTTTAGCCGGAATCCCCCTGACCCCCATGCTTCCTCTTGGTAACTCCCATCTCTGACCCCCACCCTGCTCCCTGGCTAGAAACCCACTTGCCCGCGCTGAATTCGAGTGGGGTCTGACCTCTCCCCACGTACGGGTGGGTCCCCGCTGCATGGTCCCTGCGCCTATGGAGACTGCCCTGAGTCAAGTCGGCCTCACTGTGCTCTGGCAAAGCACCCCCGAGCAGCGCTTCCTCCGGCAGAGCCTGGGCCTCTGCACCCACCCTGTCCTCGCTGCTTGGCTGAGTCTCCCTGCCTGAGCCTTTCTCCTGGGGTTCCCCTCCCGCCCCTTTCCTGGCTGGCCCATCTGCTTCTCAGAGATGAGGGCGCTCAGTCGCCCAGGCCAGACAAAGGAGACTCTGGTTTGATGAAGTCCCCAGGGTAGGTGGGGGGTGAGCTGACCAGGCACGTAGGGTGGCTCCTCCAGCTCATTGTGGGGGCAGCCGTCCTCAGAGCCCCTGATGAAGTTGGAAGGCTCGTTCATGTCCTGCAAGAGAAGCTCTGCTGGTGGGTGACTCTGCCCAGAGTGAGGAGGGTGGGGTAGTCCCCAGGGGCCTTGGGGATGCTCAGGACGGGCCACACTTACAATCCACATGCCGTCGAAGGCCACCTGGTCATGGAACTCAGCCACCATGTCCTCCCACCAGGCCAGGGCTGCGGGGTTGGTGAAGTCGGGGAAGGCAGTGGACCCAGGCCACACCTGGACAACGAGAGGCTGGAGTGGGGAGACCTGGCCCCACCCAGGGCCTGCACGGAAGCCCCACCGAGCCTGAGCCCGAGCAGAGGGGCAGCCTCACTCTTAGGGGATGCCCACATTTGTAAATCTGAGGGACCTGCACCCTGGGGGTCAACGAGTAGCTCTTTCTACACAAGGAACTGATGCGGGGCCAAGGGGCCTCAGCCTGGGGAAAACAAGGGGCCACCCCCAACACGTCACCCAGGGGCTGGGCTTCAGAACCAGAGAGCGTCAGGGAGAAGGGCAGTGGAGATGGCCCCATATAAGCCCTGCCAGGGAATCTCACATAAGCACTAGACCCTCCCTAGCTGCTCCCTCAGTGGGGTCCCTGCCTGGAGGCCACTGGGGGGGGCTGGGAGGACAAGGAGGACCCTAAGGCCTCACTGAGGGTCTGTAGAGCTTGTGCCTGGGCCAGGCCCAGCTGCCCATGAAGTCAAAGGCCTGCTGATGGAAGAACTCATGGGGGCATTCCTTGTAGGAGCCACCATCGTCATGGGCCACTGTGGCCCACTCCTCTCAACTCTCCACTGGGTGTGATGGCTCCTCAAATCCCACCCTCTTCCTGAGCAGCTGCTGGCTCCTCCTGGCTGGAGGCCTCTGCTTTCTAACCCCTGTCCCCTGGACCCTTGCCCTACCTTTCCAATCAGTGGCTGGCCAGTCTCATTGGTGATGAAAACTCCCCTCCGCAGACCCTCGTCG
This sequence comes from Chlorocebus sabaeus, assembly GCF_047675955.1. Taxonomy (NCBI): domain Eukaryota; kingdom Metazoa; phylum Chordata; class Mammalia; order Primates; family Cercopithecidae; genus Chlorocebus; species Chlorocebus sabaeus. The sequence continues at coordinate 77,705,172 of NC_132919.1, read as the reverse complement.
TAGGGTCTGTAGCTCCCGGCAGGGCCTGAGCTGCTGATGGCAGGATCCTGGGAAGAAGGAAACCCGTTAAGGTAAGGGTGGCCCAGAGCCCTGGCGCCAGCCACGGGGAAAACGGGAAACTGAGACAGTGAGAGGACGAGGCAGGGGATGACATCATGCGTGTGTACAGCACGCCTGCCTGTGTACCTGCACACGCCCGCCTGGAGAGGAGCCAGGGCCAGGGGAGTCAGGACCAGCTGGCTGATCAGGGGCATGCCGGAATGGAAGCTTTACCTTTTCTTTAAACCTCTAGAGTTTCCCAAGTGTTCCACAGTAATCACTTTTCTTTTACAATTAAAAAAATGTGAGAAAGAAGAGGTCTGTGTTTCCACTTCTGCTCCTAGGGGCTACTAATGTTTGCTGCCCACAGAGGGCAGGGCTGGAGACGAGCAGCATCAGCACAGCCCCACGTCTCATCGGCGCTTCCTCTGCGGCAGCGGATCTTCCTGGCAGGAGCGGTTGGGTCTTTTCAGTTCGCCCTGCCTCCCACCTCCTCCTCTGGCCATCATGCCGGGCACCAGGACTTGGGCTGGACCAGTCCCCAAACTGCATCCTTCTGGCTGTGGGACTGGCTCAGGGAAGGGCCTCTTTGTGCTTGTTGACTCAAGAGTCTTGCCCTGGGCTTTTCTATGGGAGTTGACGGGAAGAAGTCTCCGCTCTGTGGTGCTAGCATGAGGGCCGGAAGCTGGAAGCTACCCTCACTCACATCGTCCTTTCCAGGGATTCAGAGCCGGCCTGAAGGACAGGCACGGCCAGAAGGCACACGGAGCTTCCACAGTTTCCGCGTTACCCATGCCCAGGGCCATCTGGTCCTCCACTTTCCAGGACCAGGCGACATCAGCTTATCATGCCTCTGGCCTTTTGCTTTAATGCAGTTCAAGTAACCCACATCTGATAGAACCCGTTTCCAGGGACCCTCAAACCCGACCTCCCTGGACAGCAGGGGCCAAGCCTGCCAACTTGATATTCCCTCGATATCACAAAGACCCTCAGAAAACATCCTCGAAGATCACACAGGCACGAGGATGATGCCACACAGAGGAGGCGCCACTGGGCACTGGGCGGCCCCCTTCCCAAAGACCCACAGCGTGGGGGCACACACCACAATCATCACGTAGCGACGGCCGCCCTGGTGCAGCTCCTGCACCATGGCTGGGAAGTCCCGGAAGCCATCCTTGTTGAACGTGAAGTCCCTCCGGGAGTCCATGTAGTCCAAGTCGTTCCACTGGACGTCCTGCAGCCACAACACGGGACCGTCTGCTGCGGCCTGAGGAGACGCGTCCCAGCCAGCCCCTCGCCTCCCCGGCCACCACCCCAGCTCACCAGGGGGAAGTGGGCCCTGGTCATGTTCTCCACCACCTGGCGGGTGATGGCAGTGGAGGAGTAGCCCCAGCGGCACAGGTGGAAGCCCAGGCCCCAGTATGGCGGCATGAACGGGTATCCTGCAGGCCAACACCGACTTCATGAGTGAGGCGGGAGGCAGCCTCGGGGTGGGGGCCGTGGCCAGGGAGCAGGACCTACCCACAACATCCAGGTACTGCTGCACCACGCTCTTGGGCTCCGGGCCCAGGAAGATGTACACATCCAGGATCCCACCTGTCGACCTCCAGCTAAGGGCAGGGCTCGGCTGCAGGACCACATCTGGAAGGGAAGCAGCTCTGGGGTTTGGGGACAGATTCTTCACCTGAAGGGCTCTGAACCCCACAGATGGGCCAACCACATCCCCATGGGGAGCTCAGAGTGGCCTAGGGAAGCCGTGCTAAGCCTGACTCAGGAGGAACCTGGCACGGGACGGAAAGATACGTGGCCCCAGCCCACCTCCAGGCAGGACCCCAGAACCCTCCTTAGGAGCACAGAAGGCCAGAGCTGGGAGAGGCATCAGCCCATGGGACTCATTTCCCAGAAAACACGAGGCCCAGCACTGTGCCCAGGGCCCCTCATGTGGACCTCCAGTCTCCAGGGCAGGCAGCACAGAGGAGACCCCAGCCCAGGCGCTGGGCGGTGGGCAGCTTACCCATGGCATTGCTATTCAGCAGGAACACCCCATGTGCCGACCCGCCATCCTCCAGCGCCAGGTAGAAAGGGTGAGACCCGTAGAGGTTCGCACCGGGCTGGGACATGCAGGAGACGGCGCGTCAGCACCTGTGCTCCCCAGCTCTGTGCCCCTGCCCGCTGCCCACTGCCCGCTGCTGTACCGTGGGCGCGAGGTCCCGGTTCCACAGGGTGATCCTGGTCCAGCTGGTGCTGAGCATCAGGGGACTGAGGTGCTCGGCGAGTCCTGTGATGTACTGCGAGGGCAGCGAGGTGGACAACTGAAGGAACTGGTCCGCAAAGAACAGGGGCGCCACCGTCGTGTTCAGCCTGCAGGACAGACGCCAGCCAGGCTTGCTCACACCCAAGGGGCCAGACGAGCCCGAAAGCACCCAGAGAGCACCCCCAGGCCCTGGTGCCCTGGGAGGGTGGAATGGCCTGGCCGGCCCTGCAGCACATTGACCCTAGGACAGGTGGCCGTGCCAAGCCCTGTAGCCCTTGGCACCCTGGCACCAGCATGATAAACACTCAGGGCACATCAGAGGAGGTGCACTGCCTGGCTGGGCCCACACCACCCCGATGGGCCCCCAAGTGGCTGACCTCCAGGAACCAGCTGGCACCAGAACTGTCCCGTGAACCCTGACCCCAAGCAAGGCTAGGCAGGGGCTGAACAGAACCTTTCCAGGCCTAGGAGCTTATGGCCAAAGTCCTCCCAGATCCAGGCCCAGCCATGCCCCAGAGGGACCCCTGGGGTTTGCTGGGGGTCAAGTGCAAGGCAAACAGCACCTCCAAGGAATGAAAGCCACAGATAAGTCCCGTCCACAGGAAGACGTGTCCTCTGTTAACACATCACAGCTAATTTCACAGGATGTGCTCACACCGCACCCACCATCCCCTGGGCAAGACTCTACGCTGACTGCTTTCACGGCCGGAATCTGTCAAGATGCCTGTCTGTTGTTTGCTTTTTGAGATGGGGTCTCTGTCACCAAGGCTGAAGTGCAGTGGCAAAACCATGGCTCACTGCAACCTTGTAGAATGCTGGGCTCAAGGGATCCTCTTGCCTCAGCCTCCTGAGTAGCTGGGACCACAGGCATGTGCCACAACTACTGGCTAATTTTTTATTTTTATTTTTAGAGATGGGGTCTCGCTTTGTTGCCTAGGCTGCTCTTGAATTCCTGGGCTCAAGTGATCCTCCTACCTTGGCCTCCCAAAGTGCTGGAACTGCAGACATGAACCACCACACCTAGCCTTTGATGCTTTAAAGCATCACACCTAGCCTTAAGATGCTTTGACAAACTTCTCTTGGGTCTCTCTACTCAGAGGTCACCTCAGAGAGACCACCCCTGTGCCCCACATCTGCACAGCTGGCTTCCAGAGTGGCCCCCCTTCCCCCTGCGTCTGCACAGCTGGCTTCCAGAGGCCACCCCTGCCCCTACATCTATGCAGCTGGCTTCCAGAGGCCACCCCTGCCCCTCCATCTATGCAGCTGGCTTCCAGAAAGGCCACCTCTGCCCCCAACATCTGCATGGCTGGCTTACAGAGAGGCCACCCTTGTCCCCTGTGTCTGCACAGCTGGCTTCTAGAGGGGCCTTCCCTGCCCCGTGTCTGCACAGCTGGCTTCTAGAGTGCTCTGTGTGGCTGCTCCCTGACGCTGTGTCTGCATGGACTTGCTTATGGCTTCCCCTCACTGTGTGACCGTCCCCGGGAGCAGGATCCAAACCACCCAGCACACGCAGCGTCAGTGGGTGAACACTGAGTAAATGAATGAGCAAAACAAGAAAAACGCGTTTCCGAAGACGACTTCTCTTAAGGTTAAAGCAAATCCCAGCGCTGTCGTTCCTGAGCGTTTTCCTGAGTTAAATGACAAGCAGGGACTTGGTCAGTCCTGAGCACATGTTTACGTGGGATTTAGACCTACGTGAGTAAAACACCCAGGCAGCGCTCTGTGAGAAACACGCTTCGCCCACACGTCACCCTCCCCATCACGTGCGAAACACGCGTCGTCCTCCCCATCGTGCGGGAAACACGCATTGTCCTCCCCATCACATGCGAAACATGCGTCGCCCTCCCCATCACACGAGAAACACGCGTCGCCCTCCCCATCACGTGAGAAGCACGCGTCGCCCTCCCCATCACGTGAGAAGCACGCGTTGCCCTCCCCATCGCGCGAGAAACACGCGTCGCCCTCCCCATCAGGGCGCTGACACAGAGCCCAGAACTCACAGCACGCGGCCGTCCAGCTGCCGGCGCACGATCACCCCGAAGGGCTCCTTGGAGAACTCCACGCTGTAGAGTGGGGACACTGCCCGGCTGGGGACACGCGGGGTCTCCAAGGGCACCTCGTAGCGCCTGTTAGCGGGATCTTTGATCTAGAAGAAACGGGGGTGTATTGATGTCCCCCACAGCCCCCTTACTCTCCAGAGAAGAACCCGCATCCCAAGGACAGGTCAGGTCCTGGTGCAGTCGCACGTGGGTGTGGGACCACAGGCAGCACATTCAACCTCTCTGAGCCTCAGCTTCCTCATCTGCAGAGCCAGGAGGAGGATGCGTCCTTCAGGATGGAGGTAAAATACAGAACACCTGATAACTCCGAATTTCAGATAAACAAAAGCAGCTTTTCTAGTATAAATACATCCCAAATATTGTATTCTTATGCTAAAAAACAAAGTCATGCCTGGGGTATCTGCAATTCGGGTTTACTGGGCGTCCTGTTTTCATTGGCAACCTCTGGCAGCCCTACTGATCCACCTTTTCATAAAGATGAATGTGCCCCAAGTCCTGCCTTCTGGAGCACCCGTCACTGTGGTGTCCCCACTGCTCCCCGAGGGACGCTGCCGTGTCTGCTCACACCTTTGCTCCCAGCAAGGGCCCAGCACACGGTGGTGCAACATGCACCCCACCCTTGTGAGGTGTGTGTGTGTCGCTGTCCACATGCACCCTCTGCCCCCGCCACCGCCTCTGCCCCTGCCCTGCCTACTGTGAAGTGGAGGCGGTTCTCAGTCTCCATCATCACATCCAGCCGCAAGGTCAGGATGTCCTTGGGGAAGAAGGTGGGGGTGGTACGGGTCAGGGTGGCCGTGTAGCCCATTTCAGAGGTGCTCAGGTTCTCCAGCTTGTAGCTGGGGTAGCTGGGTGGGAAGAAGCACCAGGGCTGTCCCATCTGGGTTCTCCGAAGTTCCTGCTTTGCAGGGATGTAGCAGCAGCCGCGGGCCTCGCACTGTTCCTGGGTGATGGCCTTGTCAGGGGCACAGTCGAAGCGGCTGTTGGGGGGGACGTCGCACTGTGTGGGCACTGCTCTGGGACAGCCGGGGTGTGCCTGGGCATTCTGGGGCCCTGGCCTGCTGGCTCCCTGCTGGTGAGCTGGGCGAGTCTCCTCCAGGACTGAGGAGGATCCACTCAGTTCTCGGGGAACCAGCAGGAAATCATGGAGCAGGATGTGTCCCAGGAGCGCAGCAGTGGCCAAGGACACAAGGGCACAGATGGCCAGCAGCCGGTGGGAGCAGAGCGGGTGCCTCACTCCCATGGTAGGAGATGACCCGGGCAGCTCCTGGAGGCCTGCAGAAGAAAGCTGGTTCAGCAGGGAGGCAGGAGGGGAGGCACTCACGGGGCTCTCAAAGCAGCTCTGAGACATCAACTGTGGCTGGCACTGCAGCACCCAGGCAGGTGGGGTAAGGCGGCCAGGGTGGGTGCTGCAGTGCTGTCTCGAATGGGGAGAGGGCCAGAAGGAAGGGCGAGAAAAGCTCCAGCAGGGGAGTGCAGAGCACTTGCACTGTCTGCTAAAATGTTACACATCAAACACGCTTAGAATGTCCCCAGGAAGACCAGCAAGACAGGTGGACACTTGAAACGGGCAAAACAGCTGTCACCTGGGCCAGAGTGCTGTGGAGAGATCTCAGCTCACTGCAACCTCCACCTCCTGGACTCAAGCAATCCTACCACTTCAGCCTCCTGAGTAGCTGGGACTATAGGCACACATCACCGCACCCGGCGAATTTTTCTGTATTTTTGTAGAGATGGGATTTCGCCATGTTGTCCAGGCTGGTCTCAAACTCCTGAGCTCAAGTGATCCACCTGCCACTCGGCCTTCCAAAGTGCTGGGATTTCAGGGGTGAGCCACCACGCCTGGCTGGGAGCCCCACTTCTGCACAAAGGTGTGGCCTGGTCCACTGGGCATCAGTGGAAGTAATTCTGGCAACTCATACGTCCTTAGGGGAACCCAACACCTTCCCCTGCTCCCTTTCCTATTGACTGGTGCACGGATATACCACAGTGGGGAATCCTGGGCACTGCAGCTGAGGGTGACACTCTAGGGGTGGCAAAGCCACAAAAGAGACAGGACTTAATCTCTAGTGACTTTGCAGATCAGAACCCTTCCCAGCCACTGAGGCACGTGGGGAAGAAACAGTCTCGTAACAGTGGCTGCACCTGGAGCCTCAGGTACAGACACAACAAGGATGTCGCGTGCAGATGAGATACAGGGGTTCGCTTTCATGACTCTGCTGGTAAGATTAACAAGCGCCAACTCCCTTTGTTTTGCTTGTCTGTACGTGAGTATCTTATGACAAACATTCTATTAGTCTGGCTCCTCCCAGGAGCAGCGGGAACCCACATGCGATTCAATATGCATGGATTTTAACAGGGGAGTACTTTGACGTGTGTAATACACCATGGGGAGCGAGTGGGGAAGGCTGGGAGAGCCACTGCACCTATGCAAGTCTGACCCCAAGGGAAGGAGGAAGAAGGTGTCCTAGGAGCAAGGCCGGGGGAGGAATGCAGGGAGGTCCTCAAACCAAAGTCAGCCATCAGAGGGGTCTGTCTCTCTGAGGAACAGGCCTTGGAGCAGAGGCAGGGAAGGATTTCAGAATGCAGCCCCTGGCCAGTGAAGCTCCCTGGAGCAGAGGACCGTGAAACCTTCTCCGGTACTGGGAGCTGGTCACACACCAGGAAGAAGTGAACTCAGGGCCCGAGGGAGTCTGACCTGTCATGTCATGTTACAGAAGGCTGGGCTGGGAACACTCTGCCCCCGGCCGGACTTGGTGTTCCACCGTGGGCCACTGGTAAATTAGGGTTCTCTGGACTGGAGGGTGAAACATTTTACCCACACTTCTGACATCTAATGTGTAGGGTTTTTCTCATGCCCATCAATTCTGCAACTTTCTGGACATGGCTGGGTGTCCTACGATTCAATTCAGTCCTCACGCTACCTGGAGTCAGCGCAGACTCCACAGGTTAAGGGCTCAGTCCCACAAGACTGCCCCCACTTCAGAGGCCAATGGCAAACCCCAGGTTGTCACTTAACTTTTGATCAACTAGTTAAACTCAGGGGTTCCCAGAACTCCCTCTTTAGGGTCACGGAACTCAGGAAAGTGCGTTTCTTACATTTGCTGGTTTATTACAAAGGATAAAACTCAGACAGCTATATGGAAGAGATGTGTGGGGCCTGGTGTGGGGTGGGGGCACTGATTCTGCGCTCTCTGCTCACACCACCCTCCAATGCGTTGGTGTGTTCAGCAACCTGGAGGGAAGCCCTCTGATCCCTGTGCGTTTTTCTGGGGCTCCATTATGCAGGCATGGTTGACTAAGCCACTGGTGATTAACTCAATCTCCAGCCCCTCACCCCTTTTCCATCCCAACCAGTCATCAGGCCTTGGTCTTTCTGGCCATCTGCTTGCATTACGAAGCCACCTGGTGTCCCCAGTCATCAGTCACCTCATTAGCAAAGGGCTCTCTCATCACTCGGTTTCCAAGGGTTTTAGGTGCTGTGTGCCAGCAACCAGGGACAAAAACCAGAGACAGTCACCCCTGGCCTGGCCTAAGGGGGTCTTTGTGATTCAGACACTCAGATCTCAGAGCTGGCCCCGGGGGCCCTCACTCAGACCACGGTGTCCTCACTCCCCAGGGATTCAGACCCAGTCATGTGCGTCCTGTAGGAGCGGGAGGTGGCTCGGTCCCGGCCAGGACTGAGCACTGCGTCAATCAAAAGGGGAAAGCCTAGAAACGGGAAGACGCAGCCTCTAGCCCCAGCCCGACACAGGAGGGCGGCTCCCCGTTCAACTCTGAGCTGAACTCAGATAAACACCGGGAGGAATAGATAGAGGTCCGGGGCTCAAGCTCCGCTCAGGGAAAGAGGCTAGGGGCGCGGCTAGGCGGGTTCAAACCCGCTTCTGGGGTGTTACCGCCGGCAGCGCGGGGCAGACGTCAGGTGTCTCACCCGCTCCGTGCCTCAGTTTCCCCGTCAGCTGCGGCACGCGCAGAGCCTCCCTCGCTGAGCAACGGGCGGACGAGGAGAACCCAGAGGTGTCCGGGGTCCTTCGCGTCACCGAGGTCACTGTCCCACCTGCTGCCTCATCCCCGGCCTCCACCCGCGGCCCCGGCGACAACCTCAGCTTTCCCACCTGAGAGTACGCGCGGGCAGCCGACCGCCCTACCCAACCGTCCCTCGCTCAGCCCCAGCCCCGCTCACCTCCGCGCACGCGCGCCCCGGCAGCCCACGGAGACTCCGGGGTCGTGCCCGGGGGCGCGCAGAGGCGGGTCACGTGACCGACAGGCGCTCGTCGCGGGGCGGGGCCGCGGTGGGTCACGTGACGCGGCCTCCTGCGCAGGCGCCCGAGGCAAGGGTGCGCGTCCGCGCTGCGCGTCTCCAGTGATGGCTCGGGCAGAGCGGTCCTGGGCGCGTCTTCGCTCTCGGTGGGGGCACGGGGAGCGCGTCTGGCTGCGCGTCCGGCGTCCCGCGGGGAGAGGCCTACGCGTGCTGCCCGCTGCCAGTTCCTCTTGGGTCAGAGATGAGGCGAGGCCCCCGCTGGCACAGCCCCGGCCCGATCCCCGGTCCCCGTGGGGTCGGAGATGGGGCGTGGTCCCCGCTGCCCCGGTCTGGGTCCCCGCAGCTCGTAGGACTTTGTAAGGGGCTGGCCCAGCCGCGTCTTGCGCCCAGGGATTCCTCCTGCCAACACGTGCCGAGGGCGTCATCGGAAAGGCGGCCAAAGGCGCTCAGCGCCAAGTTAGAAACAGCCAACATTTGGAAAGTCCTTAAGTGTGCTCCGTAACTCATACTGATTCCAGAAAGAAATAATCAAAACATTGTGATAACCCATAAAACTGAGACGGGGAATTTTTTCATGAGAAAATGCTTACATTAAGAGGAACACATTTTTAGATGTGAGATACAAAAAACACACACTATAACCTTAACTTGCCTAATAAAATGTATGTGCAGAAAAATACAAAAGGAGCCACACCAAAACACAGAGGTGTTGTCCCTGGGTAGCGGCATAGGGGCAGGAAAAGCCCCACTTCCAGCTTGCAGTGAGCTGAGATCGCGCCACTGCACTCCAGCCTGGGCGACAGAGCGAGACTCTGTTTAAAAAAAAAAAAAAAAAAAAGCCCCCATTCCACCTCTGTTGTGGTTTCTGTATTTCTACAATGTTTTAGAATGAGTAAGCCTTACGGCCGGGCGCGGTGGCTCACGCCTGTAATCCCAGCACTTTGGGAGGCCGAGGTGGGCGGATCACAAGGTCAGGAGATCGAGACCATGGTGAAACCCCGTCTCTACTAAAAAATAGAAAAAAATTAGCCGGGCGCAGTGGCGGGCGCCTGTAGTCCCAGCTACTGGGGAGGCTGAGGTAGGAGAATGGCGTGAACCCGGGAGGCGGAGCTTGCAGTGAGCCAAGATTGCGCCACTGCACTCCAGCCTGGGCGACAGAGCGAGACTCCGTCTCAAAAAAAAAAAAAAAAAAAAGTTAGCCTTACTCAGAAAGGCTTATTAGATATTCAGAAAAAAAGATTTTATTCTTCTACTGATATGTTTGAAAGAGAAATTATTTTGTAGAGCATTTTCCCTTTAAACTGCAAAGAAGCCCCAAGGTCATTGGTACTTGGAAGTCCAGAGAGAAAGAGCGCTGGTTAATGATGGAGAAGAGATAGGTGGGCAGACTGGGGCATAGTCCCTTGGTGTGGATGCCCCAGCGTGCTCTTATTTCAGTGCTTACCCTGTTATGTGTGTCTGGGGCCACTGACTTTCTCCTGCAAGTTGTGGATCTGAATTTAACTCAAATGGGGACGTGGGGGCAGGAAAAGGGACCTGAGCTTTCTAAGGGGTGGGGTGGGAAAAACGGGAAAAGAAGGTGGTTTATGGGTTTTCAGATGCACCTAGTGGAGGGAAGTGCTGGGGAGAAGCAGTCTCCCAGGCCAGGCTGGCTGGAGCCACCTTAACTTCCCCACCGCTGCTCAGCCCAGCAGCTTGCAGACCTGTGCCAGTGCTGTGTTGTGAGAGGCACGTGCAGATTTGGGATTGCTGCAAAGCAAAGTGTTACCTGGACGAGTAAGCCCAGTGTGGGAGTGTGGGTTTGCAGTCACAGGCTCTGTCTTTGCAATGGGAGGCTTACTGGGATGCCATAGGAAACGCTAGAATTTTACTTGGTTTATTAAACTGCTGAGTGGCTAAAAAGATTCCTACGGGTGGGGCTGGCTTATTTCTCTTAAACAATGCCCTTCTGAGGGTACCTGTGGTTTTTAGGAACACAAAAGATTCCAAGTCCCTCATAATAAACACAATTCCGGATCTCTTCCTGGAGGCCTTGCAAGGTGGGGTCCAGGCTGCTCCCTAGGAGGGCCCCGGTGACTCCAGCTTGTTGGTGATCATCTGGCTGATCTTGTGCAGAGCCTCCTGGAACTGGGGGTACTCGTCCTGCACGCGGTCCAGGATGGTGGCGATGAGACCCAGCCGCTTGTCCAGGCGCTGGCGCTCCAGCACTAGGGACTGCTTGGAGCGGAACAGGAACACGTAGCGCCCCTCCTTCACGGCCTGCAGGTGCTTAAGGCGCGTCTGCAGGGCCACGATCTCTGAAAGGTTCTGGGTAGCAAAAGAGAGTCCATATAGGGCTATACAAACCGGAAGACAGACACCTGCTGGCCCCCCACAAACTCAGACTCCAGGAAATGCCGAAGAGGAGGTGAGACCTACGCCTGAAAAGGGATGGCATGAAGGCGTTGCACCCCTGGATCTCAGGGAAGAGACTGAGAGGCACTGGGTCTGTGCCTTTATGGGTCATCCATCATCGCCATATAGGAGGCATTATTTTTTTTTTTTCATTTTTTATTTTTTTGAGACAGAGTCTTGCTCTGTTGCCCAGGCTGGAGTGCAGTGGTGCAATCTCGGCTCACTGCAAGCTCCGCCTCCCAGGTTCACGCCATTCTCCTGCCTCAGCCGCCCGAGTAGCTGGGACTACAGGCGCCCACCACCAGCTAATATTTTCTATTTTTTAGTAGAGATGGGGTTTCACTATGTTAGCCAGGATGGTCTCGATCCTGACTTCATGATCTGCCTTCCTCAGCCTCCCAAAGTGCTGGGATTACAGGTGTGAGCCACTGAGACCAGCCGGCATCCTTTTTTTTTTTTTTTTTTTTTTTTTTTTTGAGGCAGTCTCGCTCTGCCACCTAGGCTGGAGTGCAATGGCACAATGTCGGCACACTGAAACCTCTGGCTCCTGGCTTCAAGCGATTCACCTGCCTCAGCCTCCCAACTAGCTGGAATTACAGGCACCTGCCACCACGCCTGGGTAGCTGAGATTACAGGCACCTGCCACCATGCCTGGCTAATTTTTGTATTTTTAGTCGAGATAGGGTTTCACTATGTTGGCCAGGCTGGTCTCAAACTCCTGACCTCAAGTGACCACCTTCTGCGGCCTCCCAAAGTGCTGGGATTACAGGCGTGAGCCACTGTGCCCAGCTTAGGCAACCTTCTTGACATGTGCCATGTGTCAGGTCAAGTGCCAGGCATGCTCCCCTCATCATCTCAGTTGGCCAGGCCAGAACCTTGGAGCCATTCTCCACCCCAGTCTCTGCCCACACCACAGCCAACCCAGCAGGAATCCCACCGGGCGATGTTGGCATCACACATATGCAGAGTCTGATGGCTTCTCGCCAGCCCCACAGGGGCCACCCTGAAGCACTGCAATAGTTGCAGACGCCCCCTGCATCCACACTTCATCCACGTGCAACATCAGAGCCGGGGGAGCCCGCTGAAGCCCAAGTCACCTCTCAGCCCCGACGCCCTCCTCTGTGTGCCCACCTCCCCAAGAGAAAAGTCCAAAGTCATGATGGTGCTTTCCCCAAGGCCGCACACAGTCTGGGCCGGCCCTCTGCCTGGGTCTTACATAGCCTAACCTCCCCAGCCTGCCCCACTGGCCTCTGGTAACCATTGTGCAGTCTCAGGCTCCTGCCTTGGCTGGGCTGTCCCATCTGCCTGGGGTGGTTTTGTGGGCTGTCCCCTCCTTCAGGTCTGGACCCTAGTGTCTGCTCCACGGGGCTTCCCCACATCACCCTAACTCAAACTGTCAGTCCCTCAGTTCACCCCAATGCCCCGACGCTTCTTTCTCTGGTTTATTTTCCTCCAAAGCATTTACCACCATCTAACACACCATTTCCTTTTTTCTTTTTCTTCTTTCTTTTTTTTTTTTTTTTTGAGACAGGATCTCCCTCTGTCACCCAGGTTGGAGTGCAGTGATGCAACCTTGGCTTACTGCAGTCTTGACCTCCCAGACTCAAGCGATCCTCCCACCTCAGCCTCCTGAGTAGCTGGGACCACAGGCGTGTACCATCATGCAAATACACTGTATTTTTTTTTTTTTTTTTTTTTGAGACAGAGTCTCGCTCTGTCGCCCAGGCTGGAGTGCAGTGGCCGGATCTCAGCTCACTGCAAGCTCCGCCTCCCGAGTTCTTGCCATTCTCCTGCCTCAGCCTCCCAAGTAGCTGGGACTATAGGCGCCCGCCACCTCGCCCAGCTAATTTTTTGTATTTTTTAGTAGAGACGGGGTTTCAACGTGTTAGCCAGGATGGTCTCCATCTCCTGACCTCGTGATCCGCCCGCCTTGGCCTCCCAAAGTGCTGGGATTACAGGCTTGAGCCACCGCGCCTGGCCCACTGTATCTTTTAAAATTATTTCGCTCATCATCTGTCCTCCTGCCCCAGGAGGTAACCTCTAGGAGGGCAGGGATGTTTGTCTTTTGTGTTCTATTTTGCAACCCTCGCACACTGAATGTAAGCCCAGCCCGTAACAGATACTCCATCAACATTTGTCAATTGAACAAATCACAAAACCACAAACATGTGAGCAGCCGATGGTGCTATCACTGGCCTGGGATCAAGAGAGGACGGAACTTAGGGGAGGCAGGACCCCTGTGCGAGTGGCACGTTCCATGGCCTTCATCCCCAGTGACCTCCTGGGACATGTTTACCTGTCGTTTGAGAGCCCCAAGCCGGGTGAGGTCGGCCTCAAGTGTGTCGAAGTCTGCCTGTATCACCGACAGCTTTTCCTGCTTCTCTAGGAGGGAGCTGCTCACATTTCTTTGGGTTTCTTCCAGTTCCAGGATGGTTTTGGTGCACTCCTCAGTGGCCTAGGAGAGTCACAGGACCACGCTGGGCCCCTGCAGCCCGGCTACTTGGCAGATAGGGAAGAGTCAGGCTGGGAGGACCTGCCAGGCACCTTCTACACATTCCATCTGAGGAGGTTCACAAAGAGGAATGGGAGCTGCCACCTTCAGGAATGGGTGGGCTGGAGAGGTGAGGCCTGGGAGATGCCAGGCCCAGCCAGCCCACACTGCACACTGCTCCCTTAAGGCGGGTGTGGCCGAGATATGGGGGCCTGAGCGGTTCTGGGGCTCCCCGTGCAGTGGGTCTGTCCCCGGGGAGGGGACCGGCACAGTTCAGCAGCCATGTGCCAAGGGCAGGGCTGAGGCTGTAAGGGCCGAGAGGCGGGCTGGGGAGCCTGGGAAAGAGGAGGGTGGGGGCCTCTGCTGAGGGAGGAGCAAGGCTGGCGCCATCTGTGTGGTGTTCATTCCGCCTTCCGGGAAAGCAGCACAATTAAGAGAAGGAAAGCCCGGCAGCAGCGTTTGGCAGCTGACATGGTCCAGGGGATGATGGAAGAGACACAGTGACTCTCAGGGCTGGCTGGGGACACGGAAGGTCTTTGGGGTGGGGATGGCAGGGGTGAGGACCAGAACCCGTTTGTGTGTCAGTGATGGCGTTGTGTGAGGTGCAGGGCCTGGGACTAGGGGACTTGAGTGTTGCTTGGAGCAGACGGGGGTGAGGGGTGGGCATAGGGGTCCTGGCAAGGGACTGAGGTGGTGCCCAGGGCAGCAAGGAGTGGTCAGGGGCCGGGCTAGGAAGCTGAGGGAGGGATGGACATCAGGAATGGCCAATGTGGTGGACAAGGACTGAGAAGAGGCCGCTCTTCCGCCTCTCTCCAGAAACTTCCAGTTACTTCCAAATGAGCAGCCCAGGCATGTCTGTCATTTTTGGCTAGCCTTTCCCTACAGGGGTGACTTCAGCACTCTCCAGGGAACCCTCCGGGTGACTCTGAGCGGTAGGCACCCATTTCACAGGTCAGTAAACCAAGGCTCTGGGAGGTCAGACCGTATGCCCCAGTCAGGAATGATCCAGCATGGCTCCAAGCCATGCTGTCAGCTGTCCCCAAGGCCACCTACCCACCCACGGCTGTGGTTGCCGTCACATTTAACTCTGCCCCCCACCCCCCAGCAGACGAGGCCCTGCAGGTCTGGCAAGGCCCACAAGCTCTGAGGTCACACAGTGGGTCAGTGGGGCCATGGAGCCAACCTGGGAAGTGTGAGTGCAGGGCCCCTGGCTGGCGACAGCTGAGGTAGTCAGCACCAGACAGCACCAGCTGGGCCCTCCCAGCGTAGGCCCAGTGGACATGGCCTGGTGTACCGGGATGCAGGCTCTTGGGGAGCCCGCCATGCTCCCATTAGCTGGTCCCCGGTGCCCACTCAGGCTCCCCAGCATGAGCCAGCCTCTTCCCCAGAACTCTCTACCTCCCCAATGCCACCTCTGATAGGCAGGGAAGGGCTGAAACACGGCCGTCTCTGGCTGTCAGCATCTCTGTCCCGTGTGGGCATTCTGCAAACTCCCAGAGACAGGCCCATGGCAGCAGCAGGTTAGCAGTGCTGAGCACAGCCCCTCTGACAGCCTCTGGGTCCTCACCCCAGACCCGGCACCCAGCAGCAGGTTAGCAGAACTGGGGACGGCCCTCTGCATCCTCACCCCAGACCCGGCACCCAGCAGCAGGTTAGCAGAACTGGGGACGGCCCTCTGCATCCTCACCCCAGACCCGGCACCCAGCAGCAGGTTAGCAGAACTGGGGACGGCCCTCTGCATCCTCACCCCAGACCCGGCACCCAGCAGCAGGTTAGCAGAACTGGGGACGGCCCTCTGCATCCTCACCCCAGACCCGGCACCCAGCAGCAGGTTAGCAGGGCTGAGCACAGCCCCTCTGACAGCCTCTGCATCCTCACCCCAGACCCAGCAGCACGCCTTCCTGGAGTGTTCCTTGAGTCCCAGAGGGAGAAGCAGGCGCCCGGTTTCCTTTCCGCTGCTCCCTACCTTGCGAACGTCCCTGATTTTCCGGCGCAGCTCAAGCTGCTTGTGGTGGAACTCGGTACGGGTGAGCGCCTTCCTGTCCATCTTGCGCTGCCCCTCGGCCTGGGTGGTGACGGTCTCTCTGCGGGCAACCGCCAGCTCCATGGCATGGATCATCTTCTCCTGCTGCTTCAGCAGCTGCCCAAGCCTGACCTGGGAGACAGGACAGAGGGGCTGGGGCTGGGGCAGGCCCGAGCTGCAGCCTCAGAGAGAGAGCGGCCAGGGCGCTGGCCTCGCTCATCCTCGGGTGACATGCACGGGGATCGGCGGGGAAACAGTGATGCCTGTGCCGCCAGGAGGAACAAGGGACATGGAGACTGCAGCCCTGGCTGGGAACCCGGAATCCACAGGCAGACAATGCAAGGCTGAGAAATGGCCGAGACCTGAGGCGACCAAGGAGGCATGAGAACTAAAAGCAACCAAGCAAAAAAAAAAAAAAAAAAAAAAAAGATTCTATGTGTTGATGGTGTCAGTGGCTACGTAGATGTGTGCATGTGTTAGAACCCACCAAACTGCGTTTTTTTTTATTTTTATTTTTTTATTTTTTTGAGACAGAGTCTTGCTCTGTCGCCAGGCTGGAGAGCAGTGGAGCGGCTTGGCTCACTGCAACCTCTGCCTCCTGGGTTCCCGTGATTCTTCTGCCTCAGCCTCCTGAGTAGCTGGGATTACAGGTGCCTGCCACCACGCCTGGCTAATTTTTGTATTTTTAGTAGAGATGGGGTTTCACCATGTTGGCCAGGATGGTCTCGATCTCTTGACCTGGTGATCTCCCCACCTTGGCCTCCCAAAGCTGGGATTACAGACATAAGCCACTGCACCCAGCCTTTTTTAAAAAAAAATTTTTTTTTTGAGATGGAGTCTTCTGTTGCTCAGGCTGGAGTGCGGTGGTGTGATCTTGTCTCACCACAACTTCCACCTCCCAGGTTCAAGCAGTTCTCCTGCCTCAGCCTCCTAAGTAGCTAGGATGACAGGCACCTGCCACCACGCCCAGCTTTTTTTTTTTTTTTTTTTTTTTTTTTGAGACGGAGTCTCGCTCTGTTGCCCAGGCTGGAGTGCAGTGGCGCAATCTCGGCTCACTGCAAGCTCCGCCTCCCGGGTTCACGCCATTCTCCTGCCTCAGCCTCCCGAGTAGCTGGGACTACAGGCGCCCGACACTGCGCCCGGCTAATTTTTTTCTATTTTTTAGTAGAGACGGGGTTTCACCATGGTCTCGATCTCCTGACCTTGTGATCCGCCCGCCTCGGCCTCCCAAAGTGCTGGGATTACAGGCGTGAGCCACCGCGCCCGGCCTTTTTTTTTTTTTTTTTGTATTTTTCAGTAGAGACAGGGTTTCACCATGGTGGCTAGGCTGGTTTTGAACTGACCTCAAGTGATCCACCCGCCTCGGCCTCCCAAAGTGCTAGGATTACAGGCGTGAGCCACCGCGCCCAGCCCAAACTCTGTGTTTAAAATAAGGACATTTTATCTTATCAAAGTTAAGCCTAAAGTTGATTTAAAAGAAAAACAGGCAAGAATCCCGAAGATCAGCAGGGTGAAGGGAGACCAAGCTCACTCAGGTTTACATGTACCATAAAGTGACTTGGAGCCATGAAGAAACACTAAAAAGTCTGTGGGGCGAAAGACGCCCTAAACAGAGGGCAAAGGCAATGACAGGCCAGAGACACTATTTTCATAGGTATTGAAGACAGGGGTTAATAACCCAATATATGAGGAACTCCTAAAAAATGTTAAGAAATAAGAAAACAGGCCAGGTGCGGTGGCTCAAGCCTGTAATCTCAGCACTTTGGGAGGCCGAGGCAGGTGGAGCATCTGAGATCAGGAGTTCGAGACCAGCCTGGCCAACACGGTGAAACCCCATCTCTACTGAAAATACAAACAATTAGCTGGGTGTGGTGGCTCATGCCTGTAATCCCAGCTACTCGGGAGGCTGAGGCAGGAGAATTGCTTGAACCTGGGAGGCGGAAGTTGCAGTGAGCTGAGATGTGAGCACCACTGCACTCCAGTCTGGACAACAGAGCAAGACTCTGTCTTTAAAAAAAAGGAAGTCGGAGGAATTTCATAAGTATAGAGTTACAGAAATCAAGATAGTAGGGCATTGGTGAAGGGACAGAAACATGAATCAGTAAAACAAAACAGCCCAGAAACGAACTCACACAAATGTGTCAGCTGATTTCAACAAGGCCTGGGAGGTAGTTCAGTGGAGGGAGGGCAGTCTTTTCAGTAAGCAAGCAGGGCTGACTCAAGTGGACATCCAAATGCAAAAAAAAATTAACCCCAATCCACAGCTTGCACCATACACAAAAAATAACTCAAAATATATTATGGACCTAAATGTAAAACCTAAAAGCAGGAAGCTTCTGGAAGAAAATGGAAGAGAAGCTCTTTGGGACCTTTAGCTAGGCAAAGGCTCCTTAGATAAGCTACTGAAACGATTCATGGAAGAACAGACTGAGGGGTGGGTGCCGTGGTGCACACCCATAATCCTGGGAGGCCCAGGCAGGAGGATCCTTTGAGCCCACAAGGTCAAGGCTGCAGTGAGCCATGATTACACCGCTGCACTCCAGCCTAGGTGATAGAGCGAAACCCTGTCTCTAAAAAAAGAGAACAGACTGGGTAATTGGACTTCACCACACAGAAGAATCTCAAATGCATGAGGCTAAGGAAGGAAAATCAGGCTCAGTATGTCTTACCCTGTTTGACCCATTTATGTGACATTCTGGAAAAGCCAAAACGACAGGCATGGAGACAGATTGGTGGCTGTCATGGTGGCTGGGGTGTGCGGTGAGCTGACTACAGAGGGCATGAGGGAATTCGAGGATGAGGAAATACATCACGATGTGGCAATGGCTACATAATTGTACGTCTCTATCAAAACTTGTAGGGCTGGCCGGGCACAGTGGCTCACTCCTGCAATCCCAGCACTTTGGGAGGCCAAGGCAGGTGGATCGCCTGAGCTCAGAAGTTTGAGACCAGCCTGGGCAAAATGGCGAAACCCCATCTCTACTGAAAATACAAAAAATTAGCCAGGCATGGTGGCACACACCTGTAATCCCAGCTACTCAGGCAGCTGAGGCAGGAGAATTGCTTGGACCTGGGAGGTGGAGGTTGCCACGAGCCAAGATCACACCACTTCAGTCTGAGTGACAGAGAATCTGTCTCAAAAACAAAACAAAAACAAAACAAACAGACAAAACAAAATAACCCAGAAAATCCTCATAGGGCTGAATACCGTTAAAGCTGTGAACTTCCACTCAACTGAAAAACCTCAAAAAAAAAAAAAAAAGTAGAAGGTACGGCTATGACAGCCGCCATGTGCTTTTTAGACAAGTAAAATGTCAGGCTGTTACAGTCAGAATTTATACACTCTTTGACTTAGGAATCTCACCTTTGGGAACCTAGTCTAGAAGACAAAGAGAAAAAAAAAGAACCAGTAAGGAAGAATGTGATCATAATGCTCTGCGATGCCTGATTTTATGTTAACCTGACTGGGCTAAGGGATGCCTGGATAGCTGGGAAAACATGATTTCTGTTTTGAGTGGGTCTGTGAGGGTGTCCCTGGAAGTGATGGGCATTTGAACCAGTGGACAGAGTGAAGATCCCCCTCGTCAGGGTGGGTGACATCACCCAGTCTGTTGAGGGCCTCAGTAGAACAAAAAGGCAGAAGAAGGTGGTGGGGCGGGGCAGGGGTGGGGGAACACTGGACTGGGATGACACCATTGCCTCCTTCTCAGGCCTTAGACTTGACTGAATCAGGGGCTCTCCTGGGTCTGCAGATTAGATGCCTGATCCTAGGACTTCTCGGCCCCCATAATCATAAGAGCCAATTCTCATAATAAATCTCTCTCTCTCTCTGTCTCTCTGTCTCTCTCTCTGTGTAGTCTACTGGTTCTGTTTCTTTGGAGAACCCTAACACACATTGTGTCTAGGACAAAACAATAACGCTAACAACAAATTGGAAACAACCTGAATTTTCACTAATATGGGACTGGATCCGTAAATTGTGAAATATCCACAATATATATTGTAACTGTTAAAGAATGGGTTAGTATCCACGTAGGGCCAAGGCAAGCCCTGCCTATGCATTTGTGTGAGATCTGAGAAGGTGAGAGGCCTTTTCCCCTTTTCCCTGCAGTGGCTGACACGGTCGCCCTGGCTGAGGAAGGGGAGCCGGGAAAGGAGGGACAGGGAGGAACAGCCCGGACCTTCTCTTTGCCCCCCACTCTGTGGGGGAGAACTTGGCTTGCCCCAGCAAACACACGTGGCTTCTGTAATGTGAAAAGTCAATTAAATTGGGTATTTTTAAACACAACGTCTCATTAGCATATGCACTTGATCTGGAAAATAACTCAGCAGAGGAATTTTTATTTAGCATGGCATTGTGAAAACGAGACCCATTTACTTTATGAACTGCTCTTATTGTTATGTTTAAGGCCCTGAACCTTTAGCTTATCACTTGCAATTTAATTACCAGCCTTTTAAAGGCAATGAAATCTAATTGTGGCCATGAAGAGAAAACGTGGCTGTGAGGGATGAGATGGGGGTGCTCTCTGAGCCCTTTTGTGGTGTGAGACTGTGTCTCCCAGTGGGATACATTAGAGGGTCATGAAATTTGAGGGTTACAGCCGGCATTTAAAAATACCAGAGTGCTGTGATTACATGGAGTAGGAATAAAACAGCGTTTTGTGAAATGACACGCACACGCTTGTGGGTGCATGGTGTTGTTCCACAGTATTTCTGCACAGCAAGAACAAGATGCTGTGAAAGCCGGGTCAAGGGGGATGTGCGCTTTGCCAGTGCTCCGTTGGAGTGCAGGTCACTCTGCTAGAGTGGGTCGCTTCCCGGAAATTTCACACGCTGCCACCAGCCACTGTGGCCAGTGTGGTTCCCACCGGAGCCCCGGGGCAGCCCAGGGCCTTGGTGTGGCCAAGTCTCCAGAGCCCAAGGGCTGGCACCCAGCAGGCCCTGCCACGCAGCTCTCCTCCCCTCACCTTCATCCTGTGGATCTCGCCCTTCATGGCCCGGATCTCTGTCTGGCCGATCTCGGAATCCACTGAAGAACGCATCTCTTTTGCCAGTTGGATTTTTTTCTCCCAAAGCATAATCTGGTGTCTTGAGAGGTAGGAGAGGCAGTGTAAGAAATTAGGAGTTTTCTTCTGATGCTTCGGTGAGCTCACACTCTAAGGCTTTACAAGGCTCTCAGCTGCAATGGCAGAGCCAAGCAGCTGCAACAGAAAGCGTGAGGCTCTCAAAGCCTGAAACGTTCACTATTGGGCTCCTTATGCAAACGTTTGCCAACCTCTGGCATATAGGGGGAGAGAGGGAGATGGGGGTGGGGAAGAAAGAGAGAGAGAAAGAGAACAGGGATATATAACTGTAGGAGATGAGAAAGTCAGTATAATTGATAGAAGCTGACTTAAGGAGAAGTAAAAGGCCTGAATATACCAATAGTCTAAAAGCTATTTAAATGTCACCAAAGATACAAGCCCCCCAAAGCATTGGTCCCAGGTGGTTTTTTGCCTGGATTCTATCAAACCGCAAGGAACAGGTAATCTCTGTGCTATTCATCCCTTCCGGAGCACGCTGAGAAAAGGACGATGCCTCCACACCAAGCCTGCTCCGCACCCTTTCCACAGGGAGATGTGGGCCCACGTGTGTGACACGGAAAGATGGCCACGAAAATACTAAAGTGCTTCAAAGGGGAACTTCTGAAACAACCCCATTTGTGTAAAAAACAGAGCAAAACAAGAAAGGAATATAGCTAGACATTGGTTTTCTGGGAAGTGAAGAGCGTTGGAATTATATGCAATTTTCCCTGGCTACGTTGTACGCATTGTATAGTTTAAAATGTTTAGAGCTGGCTGTGTGGTACTTTAATAATCAGACACCATAAAATAATGGATATGTAAAATCTTTATCGCAAAGAAAGCCATTCAATTTCCAGCAGTAACTCATTTGGCTCAAGAGCTGCTGCCAAGGGTGGTAGGCAGAGCTCTGTGGGGAATCTGGGATCCACTAGGGTGGGTTCCAGACCCATGCCCAGGTGGTCTTTTTCTTCTTTTAGAGACAGGGTCTCGCTCTGTTGCCCAGGCTGGAGTGCAGTGGTGCAGTCCTAGCAGCCTTGACCTCCTGGGCTCAAGTGATCCTCCCACTTCAGCCTCCCGAGTAATTGGGACTACAGGCGTGCACCACCATGCCTGGCCAGTTTAAAACATTTCTGTAGATATGGGGTCTCACTGTGTTGCCCAGTCTTGTCTTAAACTTCTGGCCTCAAAGGAGCCTCCTGCCTTGGTATCCCAAAGCACTGGGATTGCCGGGCACGGTGGCTCACGCATGTAATTCCAGCACTTTGGGAGGCTGAGGTGTGCGGATCACCTGAGGTCAGGAGTTCAAGACCAGTCTGGCCAACATGGTGAAACCCGTCTCTACTAAAAATATAAAAATTAGTCAGGCATGGTGGCATGCACCTGTAATCTCAGCTACTCAGGAGGTTGAGGCAGGAGAATCACTTGAAGCCGGGAGGCAGAGGTTGCAGTGAGCTGAGATCGCACCACTGCACTCCAGCCTGTGGGATAGAGCAAGACTGTCTCCAAAAGAAAAAACAAAACAAAACAAAACAAAACAAAACACATACACACACACACACACACCCCAAAGCACTGGGATATAGGTGGGAGCTGCCACACCCGGCCTTGTACATGGTCTTCAACGGACAGAGGCCTGCAGGTGCAGTGACCTTCATGACCTATGTGTGGCTGGAGACTGCGACTCACTCTGCTTCCACCAGTTGATTGAGGAGGGTCACCTTCTCCTCGCTGAGCTGGTTCAGCTTGTCCTGCATCTTGATGGTCTCCCTCTCAGAGTCCTGCATAGGGGAGGGGCGGGACAGCGATGGGGAGGGCCATGGGATTGGGGGTGCCGGGGCTGGTGCCCTCCGTCCCAGCACCGAGGGCAGGGCTGAAGGCTGGATTTCTAATCCCCCCACAAGCATCTTGAACGGGTGTGGAAGTTACGTCCTGGTGCAGAACACCCACCGCAAGGACCGTGCCCCCGAGTCCCCCCGCCCTCCATCGTCCCGAGCCCCGGGACCGTGTGGACACGGCCTGACCTTCAACGAGCGCACGAATTCATTCTCCGTCACCCGGTTGTTCTGCTCCAGCTCCTCCGAGCTGCACCGGTTTTTATTCATCAGCACGTTGAGCTTCTTCAGGTCGTTGTCCAGGTCCTTCATGTGGTGCTCGATCTCCTTCTGCTCCTTCTTCTCCTGCTCAATCTTGCCTGTGGCAGAGAACAGAGACTTGGAGAGCCCCCGGGAGGGTCTGGGTCCTCGCCTGCAGGCAGCGGTGTCTGAGAGGTGAGCTGGGGCTTGTCTCTCCCTGTAGCTCCCTTCATCCCCTCCCTCTTGTCCTGTCTGAGAGGTGAGCTGGGGCTTGTCTCTCCCTGTAGCTCCCTTCATCCCCTCCCTCTTGTCCTTCCCAGTCCTCCTGCCTGAATCTCACCCCTGCCAGGACAGAGGAGAGGAGGGGAGAGGGGTCTCTCCTTGGCGGCTAAGCTCCCAAAGCCTGGTCCTCCGAGGGAACTGAGAGGACCCACCCTTGGGGACAGTCAGCAGGTGTGGGCGGGGTGTGTGGGAGGGCCAGGCTCCCTCCCCCAGGACACGTGCAGATCTGTGGAGCCTGGGGACCTGGCTGATGCTCAGACACTGTGAGTCTCCAGGAGAGGGGGGCCCTTAGACCCCTGCCCCGCCCCAGCCAAGCTCAGGGGTAGGGGCAGAAAACAACAACTCTTCTTGATGTTAAGACGAGTGGAGGGCACGAGAGGCCACAGTTGGTTCATCCGCTGGCCACTCCTCACAGGGCTTCTCTGTCTCCTCCTGCTGTCCCCACGGTGTGCCCTGACTGCCCCAGGGCATGGGCATGTGAGCCCCTCTCTCTGCCCTTTCCATGGGTGATCCCATCTCACAGCATGGTGTTTCAGCACCTCTTGCCTTGGGACACCGATATTCAGCTGACAGCTCCATAGGGTCTTTTAGGACTTGCTACTCACCAAAAGATGGGTTTGGGCAACCCAAGGGCAGGGCGAGAGGCAGCAGGACCTCTGAGAAGGGCACGCGATGTGTCTGGGCAGCATTTCCCATGGGGGCCTTGCTGCAGGCCTGACCAGCACAGATCCCTGACCCAAGACCAGGCGGGACCCAGGATGTCTCGGCAGGTGGCCATGTGGGTGGAGAGTGGTCCAGGAAGGATGCCCGCCTCCCTCATTCCAGGCACCCTGGCGCTTTGGCAGCCCCTTGGGCCTCAGAAGGGTCAGGGAGTCCTGGCAGAATGGTTTTCTAAGTCCAACTGGAGATGATTCGGGGACAGCACCGGGAGCCCGCCTGGCAGGACCCTGGCTCTTTCCGTGCCAGTGCTTCCACCTGAGTGCCCTGGCTTGGCGGGGATGATAACCTTCCATGCTCCTCTCTCGAGGAGAGCTCCGAAGTCTGTGAGCTTGGAGACATTTCATGGTATTTCTCAACTCTGCCGCTGTGACTGCGAACTGGGCAGCTGGGCAGGCAGTGGTGGTTCACATTTACAAAATACGGGGAGCATGCGCGTTTGTTATTTGCTTTTAAGGCTGCTTGCGTGCAAATCCAGCCACGTGCCCCACTGAGTGTCCCTCCCCTGGGAGGTGCCCCCGCCCCAGAGCTTGTCTGAGCATCACTGCAGGGATGGGCATGGCGGCTCTTACTTTCTATTCGTAGTTTCTTCTGCTCCATGATGTGGAGCTCCTTCTTGGACGCGTCCAGGGAGGCCAGCTGTGCCTCCTGCTCCTGTGTCACCTTGACCATCTCCTGCTGCAGGCGCAACCAGGTCACCTGGGCCTGGACTGTCGTGGCGTTGTGCTCTTCGATCAGCTTGCTCAGCCTTTTGATTTCAAGCTCCAGGGGCCCCACTTCTTCCCCCTAGATGGGATATTCATCAAAAAGCCAAATTGGGGCCAGGCGTGGTGACTCACACGTGGAATCCCAGCACTTTGGGAGGCTGAGGCGGGTGGGTCACCCGAGGTTAGGAGTTCAAGACCAGCCTGGCCAACAGGGTGAAACCCTGTCTCTACCCAAAATACAAAAATTAGCCAGGTGTGCTGGTGCACACCTGTGGTCACAGCTACTTGGGAGGCTGAGGCAGGAGAATTGCTTGAACTCAGGAGGCGGAGGTGCAGTGAGTGAGATGGCGACACTGCACTCTAGCCTGGGCAATAGAGCAAGACTCCGTCTCAAAAAAAAAAAAAAAAGCAAAATTAGCCTTCTTGGGCTCAAATGTCTTTGTGAGTGGGCTGCAGAGGGTCTGGACCCCTGAGGTCATGAAACTGGACAAAGGCTGAGGGGCTCAAGTTAGCTCTCAGCAGGGTTGCAAGCCACAGACCCTGCTGGAGGAAATACGACTAAGGGGCTCTGGAGCCCCCTCTAGCTTCCCCATGGTGGGTGCACCAGCAGGATGGGTGGGGCCTCTGGAACCCAAAGGGGCTTTGAGAGTCCCTCAAAGAGGGACAGGAACCTGGATGACATATATGGCATCTGGAACCCAAAGGGGCTTTGAGAGTACAGGCACCTGGATGACGTATATGGCATCAGGCCTCAAACGCATTAGGCTACTTCTCTTAGAGCAGCAGAACATTTCGTTCTGGGTGAAAATTATTTGGATTTCAGACTTCAGTGGCCTTGAATAACAACTGATTGGACACAGCCATGCCCATTCCTTTACGTTTCATCTACACTCCTTGCTACACTCCTCGCTATGGAGGCAGAGCTCTGTCACTGTGGGAGAGACCAACTGGCCGCAAAGCCTGAATACTCTCTGGCCCTGTGCAGAAAAATATGACTTAGAGCGCTTGGCACACGTGCCATTTTGTCTGTAAAGAAGGTAGGGAAAGAGGCAGTTCTGTGCCTTCCAGGAGTTCATCAGGTCTGACCATGGAGGACCTGAGGGAGCTCTGCCCCGCCAGGCGCCACAGTCAGCTGGGGACCGCGTCTGCCTGCCAGGGACCTCACCCCCAGCTCGGACACCATCCGCTCCAGCTGCTTGTTGAGGAAGTTGATGAGCCCTTGCTTCCTCTCGATGAGGATTGTGCGCCGGGAGATCTCGCTCTTGCTGTTGGTGATGAGCTCGTTGACTTTCTTCACGTCCTGGTCCAGCTCCAGCAGCGTCTTCCGGTGTGCGTCCAGCCTGCTGCTGGTGCGTGTGATGTCCAGGGTGGTCTGGGCAATGTTGCCGTCGATTTTGGAAAGATGTGTCATCTGAATTGATGAAAAGAAATGCCTGTGAATATTGCCCCCACCAGAGGCCTGGGACGAGTTTACCGATCCACCGTTCCCTGACGGTCAGGATGTTCCTCTGGAGAAATTCCAAACGCACAGTCCTGAGAGCAGGAGGCTGCATTTCCCGCCGTCTCGAGGCCCCAGCAGGGAACCTGCTTGTTGGAACCCAGATGTTGGATTTTACAGAAAAGAGAGATCATGGTATTCACTTTTCTTATTGATGTGGTTTCGCTGTGTCCCCACTCACCTCTCATCTTGAATTGTGTCCCCGTAATCCCACGTGTCAAGGGAGGGGCCCTGTGGGAGGTGACTGGGTCATGGGGGCCATTACCCCCATGCTGTTCTTGTGATAGTGAGTGAGTTCTCACGAGATCTGATGGTTTTGTGTGTTTGACGGTTCCTCCTTCACACACTCTTTCTCTCCTGCTGCCTTGTGAAGGAGGTGCCTGCTTCGCCTTCTGCCATGATTGTAAGCTTCCTGAGGCCTTGCCAGCCATGTGGAACGGTGAGTCAATTAAACCTCTTTCCTTTATCAATTACCCAGTCTTAGGTATTTCCTTACAGCAGTGTGACTAACACACTTCTTAAACAGGAGCACACACATTGTGAGGAAATGTGAAAATACAGGCCAGAATAGAGGATAACACATTCAATTGCCTGCAATTCTGACACAAGTTAGCTACCGTTCCCATCTGAATCCATTTTTCCTTCCAGGCTTTTCTATATAACTCTCAAAAATAAAAATAGGATCACACTCTACGCATTGGGTGCTAACCTGCTTTTTAATCTGACAACATTCTCTAAGTTTTAACGGCTGTGCTACACTCTGTCACATTTGGAGCATGGTTTATGAAGCAAGAAGCAATTGTTGGACACTGGTTCCTCTGTGGGTTCTGACCCGTCCTGCTGTCCTGCAGGTCGGAGCAGCCAGTGCTGGCCTCCTCTGTGGGCTCTTTGGAGGCAAAAGACAGATTCCTTTGGATCCCTTCTGGCAATGGGGGGGTTTATCGAGAGGACGTTTGTGAGGACGTTTGTGAGAATCAGGAGTGAGGCAGTGACACTCACAGCTGCAATGGTATGGCCAGAGCTGCTCTGGGAATAGGGAGATGCTGTCACCACTGGGACGGGGTCCTCTTCCCCAGGGCGTGGCTCTGACAGGTGGCCTCGGGCCCCGTGTCTGTCCTGACCACCCCTGCCCGTCGGCTCCTGCCACACAAGGCCTCAATTCTCTCACGTCCGTGGGTCCCGCCTACCCCAGCCTCCTCAGGGCCATCTGAGCTTCTCCTCCCACCACGCCTGTGGGCTCCATGTCTCTCGCCGGCCACCATAGGTGACTTCCCAGGAGACCCAGCATCCCCAGAGTACGGAACCCAGACCCTGCCCACCTGGAGAGGAAGCCTCCAGCGTCTGGAGTTGTGTGGCAATGTCAGCTTGCAGCCTCCTCCTTTGCCAAGGTCACCCTGAGATCTGGGCCCCACAAGGACTCCTGCCTCCCCCCTCCCCAGCTGCCCTGCAGGGGCTGTGGCTCCAAGTCCCCTTCAGTCCCTCCCCCCTGTCACAGCCAGGCCTGCCTCCCCTGCTCCACTCTGGACTGTTTGTGGTCCCTGCGGACCCCACCCTGGCTCCCCCCAGGCATCTACACCATTCCTGGATTAATTGCCTGGACCCCATGGCGGCCAGCTCCAGATGGGTGGTCCCGCCCATCCACACTTTGCTCCTCCTCCCAGATATGCCTCCCCACCGCACCTTCTATCAGCCCATGGGGCTTTGAGCAGTTCAAAAATCGGGTGGGAGGTACCGTTTGCAACAGCTGGACTGGCATCCGTTGGAAAATTGTCGTAATAGATGAATTTGTTGGTCCAAGACTCTTTGCTGCCCTCTTCTGGAAACTGGCAGCAGTACATGTATGACCTATCGGGCTGCCCAGAAAGGGGCTCGGCTGGGGCCCTGGGGGCCCTGGGGGCCTGGGGGCCTGGGGCCTGGGGATTGGGAACTGGATTTGGCAGTGTAGCAGCACAGCTGGACAGGCTCCTTCACACCCACCACGCCCTTCAGCTCTGCCTGGCCAGCTCCTGTCCCACTCCTCAGGAGGGCAAAACCAGCAGAGCTTGGCATCGGGAATCCGTCACTCTTCCGAGACTAAAATGGGGACTGTTGGACAGGCCCCACTGCTGGGATGTGCCCTGGAAATGGCGCAGTCTGTGGCAGCCTCTGGGGGGGTCCTCCAAAGGGGCCTGCTTGAGGCCGGTGGGGGAGGGTTACCCCTCAGGAAGAGGCAAAGAAAAAACCATTCAAATAAGGAATTGTTTTTTCTAAGGACACAAGTCCCCTCCACCCCCTACCACAGGCGATAAAGGATAAAGCAAGATCCCAGGGGAAGTGAACGTGAGCTCACAATCGGGGGTGCCCTGCCATGGAATGGACGTTGAAGTCACACTCCAGGGCCCCCCAGGGAAATCTGCCTTAAACTGGCAGCTGGCCATGCGGTGGCTCACACCTGTAATCTCAGCACTTTGGGAGGCTGAGGCGGGTGGATCACAAGGTCAGGAGTTCGAGGCCAGCCTTGCCAACATGGTGAAACCCCGTCTCCACTAAAAATGCAAAAATTAGCCGGGCACGGTGGCGCATGCCTGTAATCCCAGCTACTTGGGAGGCTGAGCAGGAGAACTGCTTGAACCTGGGAGGCAGAGGTTGCTGTGAGCCAAGATGGCTGCACTGCACTCCAGCCTGGGTGACAAGAGCGAAACTCCATCTCAAAAAAATAAACAAATAACAACAAAATAAAATAAGATAAAATAAAAACGAGAAACAGCCTGAAGTGCCTAACAAGAGACTTAGTAAACAAAATATGTACATTGGTAGGATAAGATGTTATACAGAAATGAAAATTGAAGTTTTTGAAGAATATTTGGTGGCATGAGGAAATGTTATGTTGAATACGGTCAATACAGCAAAATGAAAAGCTATACAAGTAGCAAAGATTCATTGACTCCCATTCTCTCTGTGTCATAGCTCAGTGATATTAATCACAAAGAATGCACATGGATCTGGGGGCTGGGCACAGTGGCACAGGCCCAGAATCCCAGGGCTTTGGGAGGCCAAGGTGGCAGGGCCACTTGAATCCAGGGATTCGAGACTGCAGTGAGCTGTGATTGTGCCACAGCACTCCCACCCAGGCGACAGAGACCCTGTGTTAAAAAATAAAATACATAAATAAATAAGAAAAAGAAAATGGGCCTGAGTCCAGTGCTGCATAAGGTGTGTGCTTGTGTGTGTGTGTGTGTTTGTAGGAGTTTGAGTGTGTATGTTTGTAGGACTTTGAGTGTGTGTATGTGTGTAGGATTTTGAGTGTATGTGTGGGTGTAGGAGTTTGAGTGTGTGTGTGTGTGTAGGAGTTTGTGTGTGTGGTGTGTGTGTATGTGTGAGTTTGCGTTTCCTTGTGTGTGCGTGGGGGCATGTGCAATTGCATGTGTGTTCGTGTGTGTGAATGTGTTTGCATGTGTGAGAATGACTACATGTGTATGTTTGTGGGTGGGTGCAAATGTATTTCTGTCTTAAAAATTTCCAGAAGGAAATTTACCAAATTAAAAAAAAAAAAAGTTGCCTCTGGATGGTGGGCCTAGAGCTGTCTCATTTTCTTCTTTATGCCTTTCTGTATTTCTAGGTTTTCTTTCTTTTTCTTTTTTTTTTTTTTTAGACGGAGTCTCGCTCTGTCACCCAGGCTGATGTACAATGGCATGATCTCAGCTCACTGCAACCTCTACCTCCCAGGTTCAAGTGATTCTCCTGCCTCAGCCTCCCGAGTAGCTGGGATTATAGGTGCGCACCACCGCACCCAGCTAATTATTTGTATTTTTGGCAGAGACAGGGTTTTACCATGTTGGCCAGGCTGGTCTCAAACTCCTGACCTCAGGGGATCCACCCGCCTCGGCCTCCCAAAGTGCTGGGATTACAGGCATGAGCCACCACGCCTGGCCTATTTCTAGGCTTTCTACAGTAAAAATGTATCACCCTTACAACCGGAACACCATGGAAAGGAGTGAGCACATGAGGGCCCTCTGCTCACACTGACTCCGCCCTCTCCGCCCCCAGTACGCCTTTGCCCTCACATGCCCAGGCTGCAGGTGACTTCGCACAGCCCCACCCTGGGGCAGGGGCCTACCATGTTGGCCTTCTCCTTCTGCAGCTTCAGGATGAGCTGGTTGAAGTATTTGGTGGTCTTGTTGGAGGTCATGTGCTCCTGCAGCTTCTCCCGGATGGCAGCGTCCGTCTTCCTCCTGAGCTCCAGCTCGCCCTGGATGGCTTGGCGGATGGCCTGCAACTCCTCTGTGAGTATCATTTGTTCCTGGAGAGGAGGAGCCACAGGGTAGATGTGCCTGAAGAGGCACCACAGCGTGCTGGGCGTGACCTGTGGGGCGGGCCCGGCCTCACCAGCTGGTCCTGGCTGAGGGCATCCTCTGTGTCCTGCAGGGTGAGCCTGTACGTGTTGAACTGGCTCTGCAGGGCCACCTGCTTGGTCAGGCACTGGGTGGTGAGCTTCTGCAGCAGTCTGACTTCCGTCTCTGTCCGGTTCAGGATGCTCGCCAGCTTCTCGTTCTTTTCTTCCTCCTTCATGATGGATTTCTTATAGGCCTCAATCTCACTGTTGATGGACCTGGCTTGATGCTGGCATTCTCTACAGAAATGGAGGGGGGAGAGCCAGTTACGTGTGAGACATCAGAGAGCCAGTGCACAGAGCTGTGCCCCACACGAGGGAGCTCACTAAGTAGAACTCAATGCATAGAGAAATAAATTAGGAAGCCAACTCTTTTTTATTTATCTTTTGAGACAGAGTCTCACTCTGTAACCCAGGCTGGAGTACAGTGGTGTGATCTCGGTTCACTGCAACCTCCGCCTCCCGGGTTCAAGTGATTCTCCTGCCTTAGCCTCCTGAGTGGCTGGGATTACAGGTGTGCACCACCATGCCCGGCTAATTTTTAAACTCTTTTTGTAGAGATGGGGTTTCACCATGTTGCCCAGGCTGGTCTCCTACTCCTGAGCTCAAGCAATGTGCCTGCCTTGGCCTCCCAAAGTGCTGGGATTACAGGCGTGAGCCACTGCACCCAGCAGGAAACCAACTTTTTAAATAGTAGCCAAATCTTTAAAAAATGTTTCTATTAAAAATTTTTATGGATAGATTGGCACATATTTGAGAGGGACATGTGATATTTTGACACAAACATACAGCATGTCGCGATCAAATCTGGGGAACTGGCCATCTATCACCTCACACACGATCCTTCCTTTGTGTTGAGAACATTCCAGATCTTCTCCAGCTATTCAGAAATATACACTAATTTACTGTGAACCGTAGTCACTGTGACATGCTATTGAACACTGGGCCTCGTTCCTTCTCCCTCACTGTATTTTGCACCAAATAACCAAATCTTGACTATTATTTTATTTCTTTCTTTTTTTTTTTTTGAGACGGAGTCTTGCTCTGTCGCCCAGGCTGGAGTGCAGTGGTGTGATCTCTGCTCACTGCAAGCTTTGCCTCCCGGGTTCAAGCGATTCTCCTGCCTCACCATCCTGAGTAGCTGGGACTACAGGTGCCCGCCGCCACGCCCAGCTAATATTTTGTAGTTTTAGTAGAGATGGGGTTTCACCGTGCTAACCAGGATGGTCTTGATCTCCTGACCTTGTGATTCGCCCACCTCGGCCTCCCAAAGTGCTGGGATTACAGGCGTGAACCACCGCGCCCGGCCAACTATTATTTTCAAATGGATGAACAGAACTATTACCTATGGAAAGTCCACGTTGACAACTCTTTTGTACTATGATTATGGGGAGAAGGAAAGCGACACATGGGTCAGACGCTGGGCTGGGGGTTCTCATCTGCCCATCTGCCTTAACCATGACAATAGTCCTAGGAAGGAAAGAGTCCAGCGTTACAGATGTGGCCACTGAGACTCAGAGCATTCCAATCACTAGCCCAAGGTCCGCAGGAAATGGTGTGGCTGAGGGAACACCAGCGGGCGCGCTTCAAATTCTATTGTCTTTCCCCTTAGCATGCTGCGATGAGATACCTGTCATTAATATCAAGCTCTAAAACACAGATATCGGATAATCAGATCTAAAATACAGATTCAAATCCTGTATTTGTTGGAGTGCAGCGGCACGAGCTTGGCTCACTGCAACCTCTGCCTCCTGGGTTCAAGTGATTCTCACGCCTCAGCATGAGGATTTGAAGTTTTGTTTGTATGTGAGGCATGTTTTCCTATTATTCTGAGATGTTCTGCTGTACTTTAAACATTCCTTTCTGTCTCTCTCTCTTTTTTTTTTTTGAGATGGTGTCTCACTCTGTCACCCAGGCTGGAGGGCAATGGCATGATCTCAGCTCACTGCAGCCTCAAGCCACCCAAGTAGCTGGGATTACATGGTGTGCGCCACCATGCCTGGCTAATTTTTGTATTTTTAGTAGAGATGGGGTTTTGCCACATTGGCCAGGCTGGTCTCGAGCTCCTGACCTCAAGTGATCCACCTGCCTCGGCCTCCCAAAGTGTTGGAATTACAGGCGTGAGCCACTGCGCCCGGTCATCCAGTCTCTATTTTTTTTTTTGAGACAGAGTCTCACTCTGCCACCCACGCTGGAGTACAGTGGCACGATCTCGGCTCACTGCAACCTCCGCCTCCTGGGTTCAAGTGATTCTCATGCCTCAGCCACTCGAGTAGCTGGGACTACAGGCATGCACCACCAGGCCAACCTAATTTTTTTTTTTTTTTTTTTTGTATTTTTAGTAGAGACAGGGTTTCGCCCCATTGGCCAGGCTGGTCTTGAACTCCTGACCTCAAGTGATCTGCCCTCCTTGGCTTCCCAAAGTGCTGGGATTACAGGCATGAGCCACCACGCCTGGCCATCCAGTATCTATGTTTAATGTGTGTGGATATTTATTGATACACTGATGACATCAGAAAAAGACAAAAAACAGGAAAGGGCCTCATTACGGATCGATGAGGATGATTAAATTATGGCACGGGCATCATTTAGAACACAGTGTGAAGAGAACTGAAAAGAACAACGGCAATTTCTGTGTGTTCTGATGTGAAATAACTCTAAGACACAGCACAAGAAAAAC
This sequence comes from Chlorocebus sabaeus, assembly GCF_047675955.1. Taxonomy (NCBI): domain Eukaryota; kingdom Metazoa; phylum Chordata; class Mammalia; order Primates; family Cercopithecidae; genus Chlorocebus; species Chlorocebus sabaeus. The sequence goes on along the minus strand of NC_132919.1, from coordinate 77,672,265 downwards.
CGAGGTACAGAGCGGAACACACCAAGCTGCCACGGGTGATTTTTAAGTGGAGAGAAACGCCTCAGAATAATGCATATGCATGCATGAAATGTATCTGGAAAGGCTTTTATGAAACAGTAACAGGTTGCTTGGAAAAGAGAATTGAAAGACTTGGGGATCGATGTGAGAAAAATATGGAAGGTATTATTCTAGTCCAAGAAGAAAGTACTTCTTGAATATTCAAATAAACACTTATTCGAAGGATAAGACACTATCAATAGAGAAAAGAAGCCTGGCCCACATGGTGAAACCCCATCTCTACCAAAAATACAAAAAAAAATTAGCCGGGCATGGTGGTGTGCACCTGTGGTCACAGCTACTTGGGAGACCGAAGCATGAGAATCACTTGAACCCCGGAGGCAGAGGTTGCAGTGAGCTGAGATTGTTCCGCTGTACTCCAGTCCAGGTGATAGAGCAAGACTCTGACTCAAAAATAAAAAAAAAAAAAGAAGATACTGGAGAGATTTGCCATGTCCATGAAGCAGAAAATTTAATATTATTAAGGCCTCAATTCTCCTCAAACTGATCTATGGACGCAATGTAATTTCAGTCGCATCCCGGAAGGCATTTTCCCCCAGAAACTGACAAGCAAGTTTTAACATTTAAATGGAAACCTAAAGGACACAGAGTAACCAAAATAAGTTTGTAAAACAACATCAAAGACTCAGACTATCTGATTTTAAGATTTTCCGTAAAGCTCTAGTTAGAAAGACAACGTGGTATTAGTGAAAGAATGACAAAAAGATCAACGGAACAGAATCGAGAGTCCGGAAACAGACACACACACACACACACACACACACACACACACACACACACGATCAACGGATCTTTGACAAACGTGTCACAGGATTTCAACAGGAAAAGGACAATCTTTTCTTTTTTTTTTTTTTTTTTTTTGAGACGGAGTCTCGCTCTGTCGCCCAGGCTGGAGTGCTGTGGCCAGATCTCAGCTCACTGCAAGCTCCGCCTCCCGGGTTCCCGCCATTCTCCTGCCTCAGCCTCCGAGTAGCTGGGACTACAGGCGCCCGCCACCTCGCCCGGCTAGTTTTTTGTATTTTTTAGTGGAGACGGGGTTTCACCGTGTTAGCCAGGATGGTCTCGATCTCCTGACCTCGTGATCCGCCCGTCTCGGCCTCCCAAAGTGCTGGGATTATAGGCTTGAGCCACCGCGCCCGGCCAGGACAATCTTTTCAACAAGCGCTGCTGGGACGACTAGAGAGAGACACACAAAACCTGCGCCTGGACCCCACTCATACCACAACAAAAGTGAACTTGAAATGGACCAGATGCCTAAATGCGAGACCTAGAAAACTTTAGCGGAAAACCTGGGAGAAAATCTTCGTGACCCTTAGAGAGTTTTTTTTTTTTTTTTTTGAGACGGAGTCTCGCTCTGTCGCCCAGGCTAGAGTGCAGTGGCACGATCTCGGCTCACTGCAAGCTCCGCCTCCTGGGTTCAAGCCGCCTCCTGCCTCACCATCCTGAGTTGCTGGGATTACAGGTGTGAGCCACCGTGCCCGGCCAGAACTCTTTTCTTTTCTTTTCTTTTTCGAGGTGGAGTCTTGCTCTGTCCCCCAGGCTGGAGTGCAGTGGCGCGATCTTGGCTCACTGCAAGCTCCGCCTTCCGGGTTCACCTCATTCTCCTGCGTCAGCCACCACACATCTGCTAATGGCTATATTTCATGGCTAAAATTAGATGACTGGTAATATCAAATGTTAGCGAGGACGTGGAGCAACTGGGACTCTCATAAACTGCTGGAGAAAATGCAAATTGGAACGAGTCACTTGGGAAAACATTGCAGCAGTTGTTTTCTTGTTTGTTTGTTTTTGAGACGGAGTCTCGCTCTGTCACCCAGGCTGGAGTGCAGTGGTGCAATCTTGGCTCACTGCAACCTCCACTTCCAGGCTCAAGCAATTCTCCTGCTTCAGCCACCTGAGTAGCTGGGATTACAGGTATGTGCCACCATACCTGGCTAATTTTTTGTATTTTTGGTAGAGATGGGGTTTTGCCATGTTGCCCAGACTGGTCTCAAACTCTTGAGCTCAAGCGATCTGCCTCAGCCTCCCAAAGTGCTGGGATTACAGGTGTGAGCCACTGTGGCCTGCAAGCACTTGTTATAAAGTAAAATGCACGTTGAGCTGGAACCTCACTTCTAGGTACAGGCCGACCTTGGAGATACTGTGGGTTCAGTTGCAGACCACCACAATTAAGCGAGTATCACAGTAAAACAAGTCACACAATTGTTTTTGGTTCCCCAGTGCATACAGGCTGGGCGTGGTGGCCCACACTTGTAATCCCAGCACTTAGGCTGAGGTGGGCAGATTACCTGAGGTCAGGAGTTTGAGACCAGCCTGCCAACATGGTGAAACCCCGTTTCTACTAAAAATACAAAAATTAACCAGGTGTCGTGGTGGGCACCTCTAATCCCAGCTACTGAGGAGGCTGAGGTAGGAGAATCCCTTGAACCCAGGAGGCAGAGGTTGCAGTGAGCTGAGATCACACCACTGCATTCCAGCCTAGGTAACAGAATGAGACTCCATTTTTAAAAAGAAAAAGAAAACTTCATTGCTAAAAAATGCTAACAATCACCTGAGCCTTTATCAAGTCATACTTGATAAAGTATGCTGGTAGAGGGTCTTGCATTGATGTTGCTGGCTGCTGACTGATTAGGGTGGTGGTTGCTGAAGGCTGGGGTGACTATGGCAATTTTTTTTTTTTTTTTTTTTTTTTGAGACAGGGCCTGGCTCTGGTTCTGTCACCCAGGCCGGAGTGCAGTGGTGTGATCTTGGCTCACTGCAACCTCAGCCTCCTGGGCTTAAGCCACCTCCTCCCTCAGCTTTTTGAGTAGCTGCGATTACAGGTGCACACAACCCCACCTGGCTAATATTTGTATTTTTTGTAGAAATGAGGTTTCACCATGTTGCCCAGGCTGGTCTCCAACTCCTGAGCTCAAATAATCCGCCTGCCTTGGCCTCCCAAAGTGTTGGGATTACAGGTGTGAGTCACCCCACCTGGATGGCAATTTCTTAAAATAAGACAACAGTGAAGTTTGCCACATGGATTGACTCCTCTTTTATGACAGATTTCTCTGTAGTATGTGATGCTGTTTGATAGGATTTTACCCACGCAAGACCTTCCTGCAAAATTGGAGTCAATCCTGTCAAACCCTGTTGCTGCTTTATCAACCAAGTTCATGGAATATTCTAAATTCTGTGTGTGTGTGTGTTTTTTTTTTTTTTTTTTGAGACGGAGTCTCGCTCTGTCACCCAGGCTGGAGTGCAGTGTTGCAATCTTGGCTCACTGCAACCTCCGCCTCCCGGGTTCATGCCATTCTCCTGCCTCAGCCTCCTGCGTAGCTGGGACTACAGGTGCCCACCACCACAATTTTTGTGTGTGTGTTTTTAGTAGAGACGTGGTTTCACCGTGTTAGCTAGAATGGTCTCGATCTCCTGACCTCGTGATCCACCCGCCTTGGCCTCCCAAAGTGCTGGGATTACAGGCGTGAGCCACCATGCCCACCCAGAATATTCTAAATTCTTTGTTAATTTCAACAACGCACATGGCATCTTCACAGGAGCAGATTCCACGTCAAGAAACCGCTTTTTTTGCTCATCCATAACAAGCAACTCCTCATCCATTAAAGTTTGATCACGTGAACGCAACGATTCCATCCCATCTCAGCTCTGCTTCTCATTCTAGCTCTTGCTGTTTCCACCACATTGGCAGTGACTTTCTGCACTGAAGTCTTGAACCCTCAAAGTCATCCACAGGGGTTACAATCACTTCTGTTAATGTTGATATTAGGTCGGTGCAAAAGTAATTGCAGTTTTGCCATTAAAAGTTATATTTTGGGGCTGGGCGCGGTGGCTCACGCCTGTAATCTCAGCACTTTGGGAGGCCGAGGCGGGCAGATCACCTGAGGTCAGGAGTTCGAGACCAGCCTGGCTAACATGGTAAAACCCCGTCTCTACTAAAAATACAAAAATTAGCTGGGCATCCGGCCTCAGCAGAGACCACCCCTGCCTTCACCCTCTGAGCTTTGCATGTTCCACTAACCCTGGGTGGGCAGCAGATGGAGGTGTACACACACAACATGTCTTAAGTTTGCTGTCTTAAATGGGGGCAGTCCGTGGCTTTGCCGAAAACCAATTACAATAGTTAACGTCAAAGGTCACTGATCACAGATCACCATACCAGGCGATGACAGTGAAAAAGTCTGCAATATGAGAACAACCAACGTGTGGTGCACAGGCAGGAACGGAGCACAGGCTGCTGGAGAAATGGTGCCAACGGACTTGCTCCACACGGAGCTGCCATCAACCTTCAATTTGTAAAAAATGTGATTCCTGTAATCCCAGCACTTTGGGAGGCCAAGGTGGGCGGATCACAAGGTCAGGAGATCAAGATCACCCTGGCTGACACGGTGAAACCACATCTCTACTAAAAAATACAAAAAATTAGCCAGGCATGGTGGCAGGCGCCTGTAGTTTCAGCTACTCGGGGGGCTGAGGCAGGAGAATCGCTTGAACCAGGGAGGCAGGGGTTGCAGTGAGCTGCAGTCACCCCAGTGCTCTCCAGCCTGGGCGACAGAGTGAAACTCCGTCTCAAAAAAAAAAAAAAAAAAAAAGCAATTCCATGTAGTAGGAGAAGGTGAGACACATTGAAACGAGATGCGCCTGTCTTTATCCAAGAGAAACGGAAACAGGTATCCACACAAAGATCTGTTCAGAACAGTCACAGCAGCTTTCTTCATGGCATTCCGAATGTCCATCAGTTGGTGGATGGACAAATACATCTGATGTATCCATGCAAGGGAATGCTATTCAACAATAAATAGGAACAGACCACTGATCTTGCAACATGGGTGGGTCTCAAAAGCATGATGCCAAGTGGAAGAAGCTAGACGAGAAAAGCTACAGACTGTGCGATTCCATTTATATGACATTCTAGAAATGGCAGAGCTATAGGCACAGAAGGCGGCACAGCGGTTGCCAGGGCTGGAGGTATGCAATTTTGTACATAAATTATCCCCAGTAATCCTGACTTCAAGTAAATAAGTTACTCATTTTCTTTTTCTAGGAAGGAGCGGCCTTATAAATATCTAAATTTGACAATAAAAATAAGCTGTCTGATTTAAAAAGATACACTTACAAACTGTTTGACAGAACTCCTAACATGCCGGCGGGGGGCTGGGGGAGGAAACGCGTGCCTGAGAGTGCGAGGACATGCTAACGAGTCTCCTTGTCACAAAAGGAGAAAGACGATGGTATTTTAAAATCCTTTTCTCTGATTTTCAAATGTCCTGTAATGCAATCACTTATCCTTGATAAGGATTTTTTTTTTTTTTTTTTTTTAAATCGCACTTTAAAAACTCCGTAGATTAGCAGGCACCAATAGAAAGTACAGGTTCTCGTCAGCTTACGGTGGGGGAGCAGCCCGGCAAACCCATCGTAAGTTGGAAATATCATAAGTCCAAAATGCAGGCTGCGTGTGGTGGCTCATGCCTGCAATCCCAGCACTTTCAGAGACCAAGGGGGTAGGTCACCTGAGGTCAGGAGTTCAAGACCAGCCTGGCCAACATGGTGAAACCCCATCTCTTTTAAAAATACTAAATTAGCCGGGCATGGTGGTGGTGCATGTCTGTAATCCCAGCTAGCTGAGAGGTTGAGGCAGGAGAATTGCCTGAACCCAGGAGGTGGACGTTGCAGTGAGCTGAGATTGAGCCATTGCACTCTGGCCTGAGCGACAAGAGTGAAACTTCATCTCAAACAAACAAACAAACAAAAAACCCAAAATACACTTCCTGCAGATTGCCTGCCAGGTGCCCCAGCTCAGCCCAGCCTCCCTCAGACATGCTCAGGACACTCCCATGAGCCTATGGGTGGCAAAATCATCTCACACAAAGCCTGTTTGATAACAAAGTGTTGGGCATCCATGTAATTTATTGAATACCGTGCTGAAAACCAGGGAGGTTGTGTGGGACTCGAAGCCCAGTTTCTGTTGCCTGCCTGTTGCTTTAATACCATGGTAAAGTCCAAAAATTGTTAAGTCAGGGACTGTCTGTAAACAAAACAAAAAGAACATATGGAATCTAGACTATGCCCCAGGTGTTGGGCCCTGGGCCTCTGAGGATGAAGGGGGGAACGCAGGAGGTGTCCAGCAGCCTGTGGTCAAGGCCGGGTTCTCTCCCAGGATGCTGCCCACGGCTTTTGTCCTCGGGTTGGCCTGCCTGGCAGCCATGGCCACAGCTGAGGGCCTGGGAGGAGGCTGCGAGGAAGTGCGGCTGACCGATTTGCATCTCGGGGTAAAGGGGCGGCGGCTGCGGGCCAAGACCTGTCTGCCCCCTGTATTTCCTGCCAGGAAATAGGACAAAGGCAGGTAAGAGGACGGGTGTTTTTGGCTCCAAGTCCCAAGGGCGTGTGAATTCTGATTAGGTTATCTGCCCCCAAGTACAGTACCGTCCAGGCTTTGTTTTCTGAGAGTGGAAGTGAGCCATTTCCCTGCATACGTGATGGGAAGGGGCTGACTGTGGGTGCCTCGTGGTTATTCACCTCGCTTTGGGACCCATGTTGGATTCCGTGGACCGCCGTGGTCTTTGGAGGGTTGGTGTGGTGGGGCTGGTCTGGTCTCGAGGGTCACACACGGCTCCTTCAGGACTTCTGGCTGCTGGGGAGGGCAGTGTCCAGCTCCCACAGGCAGGCCCGGATGGACAGGGGATGTGCTCACAAGCACGGTCATTCCCCGGTGGGAAGGAGGGACGGGACACCGTGAGCTACCACAGCAGTCCTGACGGGCCTCACCCATGTCCCTGTGTCTGGGGACATTTATTTTTGTTTGTTTGTTTTTGAGACAGGTTCTGACTCTGTTGCCCAGGCTGGAGGGCAGTGGCACCATCTCGGCTCACTGCAGCCTCGACCTCCTGAGCTCAAGCAATCCTCCCACCCAGCCTCCTGAGTAGCTGGGACTACAGGTCTACAGGTGCACACCATCATGTCCAGCTAATTAAAAAAATTTTGAGAGACAGGGTCTTGCTCTGTTGCCCAGGCTGGAGTGCTGTAGTGCAATCACAGTTCACTGCAGCCTCAAATTCCTGAACTCAAGTGATCATCCTGCTTCTACCTCTCAAGTAGATGAGACCACAGGCGCACACCACCACACCTGACTATTTTTTATATTTTATTTTAGAGACAAGGTCTTACTATGTTGCCCAGGCTGGTCTTGAACTCCTGGGTTCAAGGGATTCTCTTGCCTCAGTCTCCCAAAGCACTGGGATTACAGACAGGAGCCACTATGCCCACCCATGGGAACACATTTCTAAGGGGGTTGTTACTCTGTCTTTGGTCTGTGGCCTCAGGTCTGCTGGGTCACCAGTGTCCTTGGGTATATGGGACGTTGGTGGTGACTGGGCCCTACCTGCCAGATCCCCAGGCTAGAAGGAGGCCTGCTGGGGACACTGTGGCAATGCCCACACCCAACCCATCCCACACTGCCTTCCACTCCTTTCTCCTCCACCAGCTGGGGGCAAGGACAGTGTCCCCTTTGACGGGCTACACCAGACCGAGCTGAGCCTGGGGCCTGTCACCCAGGAAATGTGAAATTGCCTGCTTGTTGACTGGCTCTAATTCTGCATTCGGTCTTTCTCCGTCCTGTCCTCCCTCCCCAGGGCAGGCTCCGGCACTCCACACCAAGGGGAAGAGCCTTTGAGGAGTCGTCTCTGCCATCATCAGGACTGAGGGAAAAGTAAGTCTAGGAGATTAGGGCAAGCCCTCAGTTTTCTTTCTTTTTTAAAATTTTTTTGAGACAAAGTCTCGCTCTGTCGCCCAGGCTGGAGTGCAGTGGTGCCATCTTGGCTCACTGCCACCTCCACTTCCCGGGTTCAAGCGATTCTCCTGCCTCAGCCTCCTGAGTAGTTGGGACTACAGGTGACCGCCACCACGCCTGAATGACTTTTTGTATATTTAGTAGAGACGGGGTTTCACTGTGTTAGCCAGGATGGTCTCGATCTCCTGACCTCGTGATCCACCCGACTCAGCCTCCCGAAGAGCTAGGATTACAGGCGTGAGCCACCGCGCCGGGCCGCTTCAGCTTCCTTGGGTTGACGTAAACAGGAAACAGAATAACACGTTTCATGTTTCTCCTGAACTATTATGACTGTGTGCAAAACCCCTGAAAAAACAGGGAAGACAGAAAAAAAAAAAGCAGCCAAGACAAGCACAGCTTCTGAGCTAAGCTTGCAGCTTGTGTATGAGACACGGGGGCAAGATTACGGTTACCGCCTCCTCCACCACAGCAACCCCCCACCAAGGACAGGGAAGTCAGACTGTCCTCAAAGCATTAGGTTGTAGACTCGACATCAGATGAAGAGAGACACGAAGGCATGGGAAAAGAGAAAGGGTGAGGTTCGGCTGGAACCTAATCAAAGGTATTAACTTATCTGAAAAAATGCCACAGGCGTCAGGAGGGAGGAGGGGTGGGGAATGGAATGGAGAAAGCAGCCAAGGTCAGGGTGAGGGTTGCTTGGGGGACACCTCCCGCCCATGTGGTTGGAGTGGCCATGAACTTCGGGGAGGAAGCAGGAAGCAGGCAGGGCTGGGGCCCAGGCATTCTGCCCTCTAGTGGGTCTGCGTCATCGATTCCTGTGTCCTCCTCCCCCACAGATTAGAATCTGCTAGCCCAAGTGTGCAGCATTTGGTTCTTTGGTGTTTATATTCCTTTTTTTTTTTTGGCGCTATCTTGGCTCACTGCAAGCTCCGCCTCCTGAGTAGCTGGGACTACAGGCGCCTGCCACCGCGCCTGGCTAATTTTTTATATTTTTAGTAGACGGGGTTTCACCGTGTTAGCCAGGATGGTCTCGATCTCCTGACCTCGTGATCCACCCGCCTCGGCCTCCCAAAGTGCTGGGATTCCAGTTGTGAGCCATCGCGCCCGGCCTCTTTGGTTTTATATTTCATCATGCACATGAATGGGCTGTTATTCTCAGTTACACGTCAGGTTCTGGTGAGCTCGATTCATGTAAACTAACTCCACGATAAGTGTGCCTTCTCGGTTTGATGGCAAAACTAAGCTTCTGGACCAAGGGGTCCTGCCCCACAGGGATCTTACAGGATGAAGGCTCCAGACATGCCCAGACAGCCACCAGGGTACTGGTCCTGTATGCACCATCCTGACCATCAGCCAGGAATGTCACCATTTTCTAAGATGCTCTACAAATCTGAACATCTCAAGGTCAATATTTGAGGTATAGTTCAGTCACTGCACTCCTAGCTTGGAAGTCCTAAGCAATGTAATAATTTATTTCTGTAATAATGGCCCTGACCTATTAAACCTGTCTCCAAGTTGCTTCTTCAAATCTATCTGGGTGCAAACAGCAAATCTCTGCAATTACTGTTTACACTTCTCACAATGTCCTACATGACCTGCAATTTTAAAAGATTGGCTGGGCGCAGTGGTTCTCTCCTATAATCCCAGCACTTTGGGAGGCCAAGGCAGGTGGATTACCTGAGGTCAGGAGCTCAAGACCAGCCTGGCCAACATGGTGAAACCCCCTCTCTACTAAAAGTACAAAAATTAGCCAGGCGTGGCGGTGCATGCCTGTAATCCCAGCTACTCTAGAGGCTGAGGCAGGAGAATCGCTTGAACCCAGGAGGCAGAGGCTGCAGTGAGCCAAGATGGCACCACTGCACTCCAGCCTGGGGGACAGAGCGAGACTCCATTGCAAAAACAATAAAAATAAAATAAATAGAAGATGGGCCTCACTCCTCCACGGGGCCTTGGTGCACTGAGCTGCAGGTGAAGTCAGGGGCTCTCTCATTCATGAAGTGTTTGTGCATGTACATATTTGGTTAAAATATTCACTGAACATTCTGTGCATACATGTTTTATAAAACAAGATATCTATTTTTTTCATTGATCTGATTGGCACAGTCCTAAAGTGTGACAACACGCTGAGCTGTCAGGGGACTTTGAAACACTGCTGCCGGGGGTGTGACTGTCACAATCCTACTTAGCAATACCCGCTAGACCCAGACATTCCAGGCTTGATGGATAATATAAAAAAAATTAGGCCGGGCGTGGTGGCTCATGCCTGTAATCCCAGCACTTTGGGGACTGAGAGACAGGCAGATCACTAGGTCAGGAGATCGAGACCATCCTGGTTAACACGGTGAAACCCCGTCTCTACTAAAAATACAAAAAATTAGCCAGGTGTGGTGGCGGGCGCCTGTAGTCCCAGCTACTCGGGAGGCTGAGGCAGGAGAACGGTGTGAACCTGGGAGGCGGAGCTTGCAGTGAGCCGAGATAGCGCCACTGCACTCCAGCCTGGGAGACAGAGCAAGACTATGTCTCAAAAACAAAACAAAACAAAACAAAAAAGTCATTCCCTTCACTCTCATGAGTCAACAATATAAAGCCAAAGGGAACACTGTGGTTTGATACAGGCGATGTTTGGTTGAAGCCTGGTTTCCCCTGTAAAGATGCAGGTAGAGGAACCGGAGCCAGCTGTGGCCGGACAAGGGCCCCTCTCCCTGTGTCACGGGGGTTGCCAGCACACCGGGACGAGAGGACTTGGCCATCTGCCCACATGGGCGGCTTTTTCCTCCTGCCCCAATGCTAGGACTCAATACCTGACTATTAATTACACTGCTCAGCTGCCACGGGCCTTGAGAAAAGTCAAGGCTGGGTTCTCTCTGAGCGTCCAGCACCTAGCCTGACTCTCCAAGGCTCATGGCCTGTGAACCCCGCAGTGTCCCCAGGGGAAGGCGCCACCTCTGAGATGTTCTGTGGTCCAGCTCTCCCCTTCATCCCAGACTAACCAGCGTCCTCTCTGCAAACTGTCCTCGTTGCCCTCAGAGACATGGCTTCCTTTTGGTTGCAAAACATTGTAAAAATCGTATTCAATCAGGTCTCCTCCTCCCCAGCCCGCAGTCACTAGCACCCCCTCCCATGACAAGCAAAGGCTCCTGGTTTTCTGGGATCCCCTCCCTAATTTATGTGCAATCACAAGAAAGCGTATACGTTTGTCCAGAGTCTTCCTTCCCTCTTATGCTCCGTGGGAGCACACCACACACACTGTTCTGCACCTCATTGCTTTTTCCACTTAACAGCGTGTCCTGGAGCACTTCCCAAGTCAAAATACAAACACCGCTCATTCCCGCCTTGCCACCACGTGGCATTCCACTGGGATACTTCTACGGGGAAGCTTTCTGCCCGGGGCATCGAGGGTGTTCGCGTGCCTTTGTTATTGTGGTGTTGCTGTAGATAACCAGGTCCAGGAATGCTATGCTCACCAGGGTGCTATGTAATTTTTTTTAAATTCAAGCAATTTTCTGCCTCAGCCTCCCGAGTAGCTGGGATTGTAGGCGCCCACACCACGCCTGGCTAATTTTTGTATTTTTAGTAGAGACGGGGTTTTACTATCTTGGCCAGGCTGGTCTTGAACTCCTGGTCTCATGATCCACCTGCCTCGGCCTCCCAAAGTGTTAGGATTACAGGTGTGAGCCACCATGACCGGCCAGAAATCAGTATGTTTAATCCAGCATTATTCATATGAAAATGTTTTGGTCTAAAAACATTTAAAAACAAAACGGTTTCATTTTGTTTCTTTAGTCCCAGGACCCAAAAGGAAACGCATCTCCTTGTTGTGTGACTGCTGCGGGCCACCTGGCTGTGGGTGCTGTGGGACCAGCCTGTCCCTCATTCCTTGGTCCAGCCTTTCTTGAGCGCTTGTTATATGCCAGGCTCTGTGCTAGGCACAAGGGTTGGAAACTACGAAAGGTGGAGGCGAGGTTAAAGCTCAGCGGGTGAGCCACGTGCCACCACAGTGCCCAGCTTTTGCCTTCCGGGTCCGGACACCTGGTCACCCTGGGTGGTTTTAGGAATGAAGGCAGCACCTGTGTCTCCAACGCCCTGCCCCGAGCCACGCATCCATCCCCAGAAGTGACGGGATGCCCGGAGGAGGCCTCTTCCTCCCTTTCCTTTGGAGATTAAAACAGAATTTCGGTTGGAATGCAGCCCTCAGGCAGAACAATTGGACAGATGGGGTTTCCGCACTCAGGTGGTGATACTGCAAATCAAAGGGACCCTTTACCTCCCAAAGAGACCTTTCTCTTTACCCTGCTCTCTCTGTTTCTACTTAATCCTGCCAGGAAATCTGAGCAGAAGAGCCTCGCTCCTCCCAGTGCCACAGTGTTGGAAAGGATTTAAGAATCGCTGAAATCTTATCAAACAATGAGGGAGCTTTCCGGATGGAAGCCTGGACCCGGGGCTCCAGGTGCACCCTCTGTCCCAGAGATCCGGTGGACCCAGAAGGAGGCGCGTGGGGCGGGCCTGCCACGGACCCCTGGGGTTCCCGCGTGTCCTCGCCGCCTGTGGCCCTGAAGTACCTGAGTGCCTCCAGCACTGCCCTGTGTGCCTCGTCACGGTGCTTCATGCCCACCAGGCTGGTGGCCCACTGCTGCAGGATGCGCCTCTTCTCCATGCTGATGGCATCGATCTCTGTGCAGGCCTGCAGCCAACGGGGGAGAGGGCAGGAATGGCTGTCTCATTTCATTTGCGAGCAAAACCCAAGAACACCGGAGCCTCACATTCCCAAATCTTCCTCTTTTCCTTCTATCACCTGTACTTTCCTTGATCATGCATCCGCAGAGGGGTAAACATGAGCCTGAATGTAGCTTTCAAGATAACCCGCACCTAGGCCGGGCGCGGTGGCTCAAGCCTGTAATCCCAGCACTTTGGGAGGCCGAGACGGGCGGATCACGAGGTCAGGAGATCGAGACCATCCTGGCTAACATGGTGAAACCCCGTCTCTACTAAAAAATGCAAAAAACTAGCCGGGCGAGGTGGCGGGCGCCTGTAGTCCCAGCTACTTGGGAGGCTGAGGCAGGAGAATGGCGTGAACCTGGGAGGCGGAGCTTGCAGTGAGCTGAGATCCGGCCACTGCACTCCAGCCTGGGCGGCAGACCGAGACTCCGTCTCAAAAAAAAAAAAAAAAAAGAAAGATAACCCGCACCTGCTTTGAGCCTTTGCTCAGGGCCTGTGGTGCTCAGTGCTTGGGAATGAGGAGGGGGAGGGAAGGCAGGAGAGGGAGGAAGGGGGAGGGAGGAGGGGGAAGATGAAGGAGGGAGGAGAGGGAAGAAGGGGAAGATGAAGGAGGGAGGAGGGAGGAGAGGGAGGAGGGGAAAATGAAAGAGGGAGGAGGGGGAAGATGAAAGAGGGGAGAGGGAGAGGGGAGAGGGAGGAGGGAGGGGAGGAGGAAGAAGAGGAGGGGGATCCTGGCCAGCATCCGTGAAACACCATTGTGGGGTTGGTGGTGTCATTGATTCGGGCTGAGGTCCTACAGGATGGGACGGGCCCAGCACCACTTCCTGTAGGGAGCCCACGATGGAAGGAGGTGTTTGTCTCAAGAATGACCAGGCCTGGATGCTCTCGTCCAGCCAGGAGAAGCAGGGCTGCCTAGACTGGGAATGAGGAGGCACAACTGGACAGTCAGGCGTGGGTAGGTCAGGCAGGCTGAGGGAGGCTGGAAGTCTGGGGCATTGTGGGGGGCGGGGAGGGGCCACCTGCAGTAAGGGCTTAGGCCCATGTAGGGGAGGGGCTTGAAAACGAGGTGGGTGGTTCAGGAATATACTCCAAGGGCAAGGGGCGTTCCTTTCTGCTCGGGGCACAGAGGTTAAGGCTGGTACAGCTGCCTGGGCTGAATCTCACCCACTGTGCCTCAGTGCCCCCAGCTGTGATATAGGTACAAGAGTGGCACCTACGTCCCGGGGCTGTCGGGTCAAGTGAGTTGAGGCCTGCATGCCCAGCATGGCCTGGATCGTGGTCTTATTTTGAGTGGTGTTTGGGATTCTTCATGAGTCATCCCCTAATGCAAAGCATTGTGACTTTAGCAAGCCAGCGGCCCGAGTCAGCCAACTGGGGCATCCTGCGGAACGCCAAGTCCCAGAAGTGCCTGCACGCCGTGACACCCAGACAAGCTTGGTAGACAATGACTGAAGCCACAGTGCGTTAGAACATCACAGGGGAGCCGAGGGCAGCGCCAGGCATGAGAGAGGCCATCGCCCTGGAGATACCACGCTGGGTTGTGAGGGTTTCTGAACCATCTATTCATTACGATATAACCTAAAATGGTGTGAATTCAGTACACCACGATGAGGGGGACTGGTTTTTCCTCTCACAGACACTTACTTAGGATTACTGAGCAGCCTAGGACGGGACATTGTGTACATCCAGGGACTGGCTTCCCTTTTGTCTGTAGTATTTCCTTGTATTGTAGCTGACATGTTACAGCTCTCTCTCTGGGGTACAGAGTGATATTTCGCCACTTGTGTACTGCTTGAATCAGGGCAATTAGCATATCAATCACCTCCAGCAATTGTTATTTCTTTGAGTTGGAAACATTCAAAATCCTCTCTTCTAGCTATCTGAAAATGTACAACAAATTCTTGTTAACTAGGCCGGGTGCGGCGGCTCATGCCTGTAATCCCAGCACTTAGGGAGGCTGAGGCGGATGGATCACCTGAGGTCAGGGGTCTGAGACCAGCCTGACCATGGGGTGCAGGTGTCTCTTGGATGCACGGACTCCCTTTCCTTTGGATAAATGCCCAGTTGGGAGACTGCTGGGTCACAGTTTTGTACTGGGGTAAGTTATTCACAAAGGAGGCTGCTCCGTGCCATTGGGCAGTGGGAGCCGGCCCAGGCAGCAGGTGGGCACCCAAATCCAGCCAGGATGCACCTTAAACCGAGCCTGTGCGGGGCCTCCCCATGGTGGCCCCAAGGCTGCCGGCCGCAGCCTGGTTGACTGAGGTGCAGGTCAAGGCATAAAGACGGAAAGATGGCTGCTGGGCTCTGTCACCTGTGCCTTTAGACCTCAGTTTTTCACAAAGGCAAGTGTTCGGCCAATGTGAATAGAATGTGCAAATAAGCAAAAAGAAAATGAAAATGCCAGTAATCCTACCACTTAGAGATAACCATTTCCAACTTCTCACCCCTGTGATTGTGTGTGTGTGAAATCAAATTCTATATATTGTTTCATAAGCTCCTATTACTTTTTTTTTTTTTTTTTGAGACTGTCGTCACCCAGGCTGGAGGGCAATGGCAGAATCTTGGCTCACTGCAATTTCCGCCTCCAAGTTCAAGCAATTCTTCTGTCTCAGCCTCCCGAATAGCTGCAATTGTAGGCACTCACCACCACGTCTGGCTAATTTTCGTATTTTTAGTAGAGACAGGGTTTCACCATGTTGGCCAGGCTGGTCTCGAACTCCTGACCCTTAGGTGATCTACCCACCTCGGTCTCCCAGAGTACAGGGATTACAGGCGTGAGCCACCATGCCCAGGCATATTAAAAATTAATGTATTGTGCCAGGTGCAGGTGTATTGTGCCAGTGCTGCTCATAAGCCCAGCACTTTGGGAGGTTGAGGTGGGGGGATTGCTTGAGGCCAGGAGTTCCCAACCAGTCTGGGCAACAAAAAGAAACCCCGTCTCTACAAAAAAATAAAAATAAAAATAAAAAAATTAGCAGGATGAGGTGCCAGGTGCCTGTGGTCCTACCTGCTTGAGAGGCTGAGGTGGAAGGATTGCTTGGACCCAGAAGTTTGAGGCTATAGTGATGGCCCCAGTGCACTCCAGCCTGGGTGACAGAGTGAGACTTTGTCTCTAAAAAATGAAAGTAAGAAAATAATATTGGCCGGGCGCGGTGGCTCACGCCTGTAATCCCAGCACTTTGGGAGGCCGAGGCGGGCGGATCACAAGGTCAGGAGATCGAGACCATGGTGAAACCCCGTCTCTACTAAAAATAGAAAAAATTAGCCGGGCGCAGTGGCGGGCGCCTGTAGTCCTAGCTACTCGGGAGGCTGAGGCAGGAGAATGGCGTGAACCCGGGAGGCGGAGCTTGCAGTGAGCCGAGATTGCGCCACTGCACTCCAGCCTGGGCGACAGAGCGAGACTCCGTTTCAAAAAAAAAAAAAAAAGAAAATAATACTGAGACAGGTTTCCATGTCAGTAGAGCTCTTTTTGGTGGGGTGTATTCTGATGCACAGGTATATGAAAATGGGCTTCACTAACGTCCCCTTCTTGGGGTCCTTCTTTCTGATGACACAGAACACGGTGATGAGCACCATCTCCCCCATGAGTCTCTATTCACTGTATTTATTTATTTGGAGACGGGGGTTTCGCTCTGTCGCCCAGGCTGGAGTGCAGTGGTGCAATCTTAGCTCACTGCAGCCCTGACCTCCTGGGCACAAGTGATCCTCCTGCTTTAGCCTCCTGAGTAGCTGGGACTACAGATGGCTTTACTGTTTTTAACATACAAAAATGGTATCTGCGTACATCTTTGCTAGGTTCCTTGGAATGGAGTCTAAGCCATGGCAGGGTGCGGGGTTAGGGTTAGGGTTAAGGTTAGGGTTAGGGAGGGAGTGGCTGCATATGACCATATTGCCCTGGATAAAGATCTTGGTAAAGATAAAGGCCAATCTGTATTTTCATGGTCAACAGCAGGGAGGGCTCCTCTCTCCTTATCTTTGCCAACTCCGTAGGGGACTCCCTGTCCTTTGGTTACTTGTGACTTCACTCGATGAACGGGGGGCCTGCTGTTGCCCCCGCACTGTTCTGGGTGCTGGAAATGAGAAATGAACGAAGTGCGGGCGGCTCCCTTCCCCGGGGAGGTGCATGGAGGAGAGGGCGGCAGGTGCAAAAGGAACTGTGTAGCCCACCTGCCTCTAGGGTGTGGAAGCACACAGGCGCGACTCCTTGGCTTTCAGCATCTCTTCACATCCCTGGATTTACTAAAGGCTGTGAGTTGTGTTCTCCTGCCTGTCTCCCCACCTTCATCTGGTTTGTGGCATCCTTAATCTACAAAGGTTTTATTGAGGGTGTGATTGCCCTCCTAGTCTTTTGTTTTGTTTTGTTTTGTTTTGTTTTTGAGATGGATTCTGGCTCTGTCACCCAGGCTGAAATGCAATGGCATGATCTTGGCTCACTGCAACCTCTGCCTCCTGGGTTCAAGTGATTCTCCTGTCTCAGCCTCCCAAGTAGTTGGGATTACAGGCACGTACCACCATGCCCAGCTAATTTTTGTATTTTCAGTAGAGATGGGGTTTTGCCATGTAGGCCAGGCTGGTCTTGAACTCCTGACCTCAGGTGATCTGCCCACCTCGGCCTCCCACAGTGCTGGAATTACAGGTGTGGGCCACCGCGCCTGGCCCCTCCTGGTCTTTTCCTTTAAGGTTCCTGCTTTTGGTGTTATGCTTTGAAAGGCCTCCCCAGCCCAGGATTATATAAATATTTTCATTTGTTTTTGTCTGGCACATTTTCCCCCATTTAAATACTTGATTCCATCTGGAATTTATTTTAGTGTCTGGTATGAGGAAAAGATTTAATTTTTTCCCAAATGATTA
Source organism: Chlorocebus sabaeus (assembly GCF_047675955.1). Classification (NCBI taxonomy): domain Eukaryota; kingdom Metazoa; phylum Chordata; class Mammalia; order Primates; family Cercopithecidae; genus Chlorocebus; species Chlorocebus sabaeus. The sequence goes on along the minus strand of NC_132919.1, from coordinate 77,654,837 downwards.
ACCAAATGTCCCGACATCATTGGATGCATAATTCATTCGCTCTCTGGTAATTTATAATCTACTAGGTTTTTATATAAACTCTGGCTTGCTTTGGGGCTCTCTCATAGGCTTCAATGTTTTGCCTGTCTATCTTGTAACACATTATTTTAGCCTCTAGAACTTTATGGTTTTGTTTTATTTTAGACAGGGTCTTGCTCCTTAGCCCAGGCTGGAATGCAGTGGTATGATCATAGTTCACTGCAGCTTTGACCTCCCAGGCTCAAGTGATCCCCCTGCCTCAGCCTCCTGAGTAGCTGGGACCACAGGTGCACACCACCATGGTGGGCTAATGTTTTATTATTATTATTATTTTTTTTGTAGAGACAGGGTCTCACCATGTTCCCCAGTCTGGTCTCGAACTTCTGGGCTCAAGCCATCCTCCTGCCTCAGCCTCCCCAAGTTCTGGGATTACAGGTGTGCACCACCTCGCCTGGCCAGAGTTTTACTGTATACTTCGATGTTTGGTGGGGTGATGCTAGGGTGACCTGCCATCCTGCTGTGTCCAGGACCCCCTGGGCTTAGCATGGAAAGTCCCTTGTCTTGGGGACCCCTCGGTCCTGGGCAGAGTGGCATGGTTGCTTGCCCCGTTTGAATCTTCTCTTCCAAAACCATTCTTGGCTAGCCTTCCTAATTTATTTTTCAGAAAAAACTCCAGAATTGTTTGGTTAATTAAGGGATTGTTTGTTCCTGGGATTCTGATTGGGACGTGCTCTACTTTAATTGCATTTGCAGCTGGAGACACCAGTGATGAGTAACGCCTAGCCCTGGGCCCTCCCTTTCCCCTGGGAGCCCAGCGTGCTCATCCGTTCCTTCAAGTCCTCTTCCGTCTCTTTCATCGGCTGGGCGCGGTGGCTCATGCCTGTAATCCCAGCTCTTTGGGAGGCTGAGGTGGGTGGATCACCTGAGGTCAGGAGTTTGAGACCAGCCTGGCCAATATGGCAAAACCCTGTTTCTACTAAAAATACAAAAATTAGCCAGGTGTGGAGGTGGGCGCCTGTAGTCCCAGCCACTCTGGAGGCTGCGGCAGAAGAATTGCTTGAACCTGGGAGGCGAAGGTTGCAGTGAGCTGAGATCGCACCACTGCACTCCAGCCCGGGCGACAGAGTGAGACTCTGTCTCAAAAAACAAACAAACAAACAAACAAAAAGTTAATTGTTTCCTCTGTGTCATTCCCGCACCCGTGAACGCAGATGGTGACTCACATATTTTTTTTTAAGTTGCAGTAACTTTGGTTTCTGGTGCTGCCACTACAGACCTGAATCTGGGGCTGAGAGGGAGCAGCTTCCACCCACTTTGTCCCCTCCATTCCGTACTCCACATGGTGCGGAGATGTAGGCGCTACCCGGAAGGCCGGCTGCCCACGGGGGTGAGAATTGTTAGAAAGACTTCAGTCCTCCCTGGAAGAGGTCCCTGCAGGCTAAGGAACTTACCAAGCATCCCCCCAGCAAGCTGGCCTTGGCGGTCATGAAGAGACTAGAGTACCTGCACCCTGCGAGGCCTTCTGTCACCCACTAGCCAGGGAAGGACTAGGAATCCGGGCCATCCACCTGTCGGCATCTACTGTGGCCCTGCCATGGGGAGGGCCTGACGTTTGCAGATACTGAAGGAGATGTAAGTTGGCTGCGGTCGCTCATCCAGCAGACGGGCAGGTGCAGTCTAGTAGACCCACCAGCACCCCGTGCGCGAGCACTCACTGGTGGGTCAAACACTGAGAGCGGCAGGGACTGCTCTTACCTCACTCACTGCTTTCCTTAAAATCCGGGTGTCCTCAGCTTGGGCCAAGTACTGAGCCTCAAACAGGGCAATGTCTTCTTCCAGCTGCTGGGCTCGAGTGGTGAGCTGGTCCACATACAGGTCCTGGGAAACAGGATGAGAAGCAGCCCCGTCAGGAGGTGTCCGTGGCTGAGGGCCTGTTCTCCACCAACCCTTGATACAAGTCGAGGCCACCCAGGCCGGCCACCACCCCTCCAGCTGGAAGCCTTCACACAGGAGACAAAGCTGAGCCCCTTTCTGAAGCTCCACGGTCTGGTGATCATTAAACGTGTGTCGAGTTTGCAGAATACCTGCTTTTTCTTCTCGATTTCTGCCCGGATCCTCTCCGTCTCGGCCTTCTTCACCACTTGCCTCATCACACGGATGTCGTCCCGCATATCCTGGTCGATGTTGTGCATGTAGAAGAGATGCAGGGCCAAGTTCTCCATCTCAGTCTGCAGAGCTGCCACTGCAGGTGGGGTGGGGGGGTGGTGGCAGAGAGAGAGAGAGAGAGAGAGAGAGAGCGAGTGAGCGTGGGGAGGCTGTCCCAGCGTTCCCCACACAGAGACCTAGGAGGAGGTGGGGAACAGCTGCCCTGGGCACCCTTCCTGCCATTTTTGGGTGAGAGTGGGAAACTGTTTTTAAACTATCAAGACCCAGACTTCGTCAGCAAAGAGTTTACAATCTCGTGGAAGAGACAAAAATATACGGAATCTACATCCACAAATTGCAACAAGCTGTTCCATTCCCCACCAAGTCGCAGAGATCCTCCTGGTAGTCTAAAGAGACGTTGAAGTGGTGCCAGGTGGTAAGGCTTCGGGTTGATTGGATAGATTTCTTACCACTGAAAGGCTGGCAACCTTAGGTGGAGTCTTAAGTCCCCCGGGAGGAGACCAGAGCATCCAGGGCAGGCTGAGCTCCCCGGACGCCCCTGCACTGACACCGCCAGGCAGCAGCGCGGGGCAGAGAGGACGAGGCTGGAAAAGGCAGCACCTTCCATCCCAGTAAGTGACAGATTTATGTCAGTGCTCTCAGAGGAGGCCAAGGCCCGAGGAACTGATTCCTTTAACAAAACTTGCATGAGATGAATTTCTAAAGCTACAGTACCAATTTATTGAGGGAGCTACATGTGGGTCAGTACTTGTTTACCCACTGCACAGAGCACTCCTTTTCAGCGGCTGGATCCAAACAGAAAACTGAATTACAGGGCAAAAGACTGCTGGACGCATAGCATCCTGGAGCCAGGTGTGCTCGAAGGATACAGCTTAAACTTGCAAAACCATTTTGGCTGGGCGCGGGGGTTCACGCCTGTAACCCCAGCACTTTGAGAAGCTGAGGTGGGCGAATCACTTGAGGCCAGGAGTTCAAGACCAGCCTAGCCAACATGGTGAAATCTTGTCTCTATTCAAATTACAAAAATTAACAGGGCATGGTGGTGCACGTCTGTAATCCCAGCTACTCAGGAGGCTGAGGCGGGAGGATCACGCCACTGCACTACAGCCTGGGTGACAAAGTGAGACTCTGTCTCAAAAAAAAAAAAAAACCAAAAACGCAACCTGTGCATTAATATAGTTTGCAGTAGCTAAATTTCAAAGTAAATTTCCTTTAAGTTCTCTTTGAGGACTTGCTATTATTCTTTTTTTTTGTTTGTTTTTTTGAGCCCAGGAATTCCAGACCAGCCTGGGCAACACAGTAAGACCCTGTCTCTCTCTCTCTCTCTCTCTCTCTATATATATATATATATACACACACACACACACACACACACACTCACACACACATATGTATATATATAGAGACAAGCCTGCATACATATATATATGTGTGTGTGTGTGTGTGTGTGTATATATATATATAGAGAGAGAGAGAGAGAGGGAGAGAGAGAAGTAGCCAGACCTGGTTGCGCGTGCATAGTCCTAGCTATTTGGGAAGCTGAGGTGTGAGGATCACTTAAGGCTGGGAGTTCGAGGCTGCTGTGCCGTTGCACTCCAGCCTGGGCAACAGAGCAAGATGCTGTCTTGAAGAAAACAAAAGCGAAAAGAATCCACGAGAATCTGCGTTACCTCTGTGGAGGGCCCTGGTGGCGGGTGGGAGAAGGTGCAAAGAGAGGAAAGTTTTCTTTTCGTTGTAGAGCTAGCTCTTGCATTTTGAATCATTACTTTTCCAAAATAAGTAAATAATTATGTTGAATACATTTAGGTTCACCCAAAACATCTCACCATGGATGGTAACGGGAATTGCAATGGATTTATTGCTAATTGGGAGGGAAATGGCGCTTTTATATCACGCATCTTCCCAGCTGGTAACGTGGGCACTCCATTTATTTAAATCTGTTTTATGACCTTTCATACATTTTATTGTTCTTCTTCAGATAGGCTCACTTATTCCTTGTTGGACTTATTCCTGGACTTAGTTTAAAGTTGTTATAGCTATTATGAATGAGCTTTTTAAAAAATCGTAATTCCTAACTATATTACTGGTGTAGAAGAAAACTCTAGAGCTGGCATCCAGCTACTTTATTCATTCCTTACTGTTTCTACTGACTTTTTTTTTTTTCATTAGTAGAGGTTGAGAGTTTCAGTATTTCATTCCTAGATCCGTATCTCATTTCTTTCTCTTATTTTCTTTGTGTTGCTGGAGCCTCCAAAACAGTCTGGGGTAACTGCTGTGCTAGCAGGCCGCCTCATCTCATTCCTGATTTTAAGTCTAGTCTTTCCACTGGATCACATTTTCTTGTTTGCTTCTGATAAATACTTAGAACTTTTCTTCTATCCTACTTTGGGATGGATGATGAGTTTTATTAAATACACATTTGGCACACACCCAGGAAGCCTTTTTTTGTTGGCCAGGCTGGAGTGCAGTGGCACAATCTCAGCTCACTGCAACCTCTGCCTCCCGGGCTCAAACAATTCTCCTGCCTCAACCTACCGAGTAGCTGGAATTACAGGCGCCTGCCTCCACACCTGGCTAATTTTTTGTATTGTTAGTAAAGACAGGGTTTCACCATGTTGGGCAGGCTGGTCTTGAATTCCTGACCTCAGGTAATCTGCCCGCCTTGGCCTCCCAAAGTGCTGGGATTACAGGCATGAGCCTCCGCGTCCTGCCTCCATCCTTTAATTTATAAATATAATGCATGAAATTAGTAGATTTCCTAAGTGTGAATTATTCCTGTGTGAATTCCAGAAGTAAATCCTACTTATTTTGCTAACGTTTTGTTCAGGATTTTCACTCTTCATACGTGGGGCCACTTTACAGTTTCCTGTTTGTATGCTGTTAGCATTTGCAGCCAGGCTTTTACTAAGCATCGCAGGACCAGCCTGCGGGGAGTTTCCGGAATCTTCCATCCCCTGGAGCTTTGATAACACAGGAAATGTTTGTTCCTTGAAGGTTACTAGAAGGCTTCCATAACATCTTCCAATATGGGTGCATTTAGGGAAAACAGATTTTTGACATTTTCAATTTGTTCCATGATGTAACTAGTGCAATGCATAGCATTCTTGAAATTAAAAACAAAAACAAAAACCGTCCCCGAAGTTGTCCTCATTCCCAACATTGTCACTTGCATGATCTCCTTTTTATTGCCAGACAAGCCAGCAGTGTGTAAGGTTTATTGGTCATTAAAAAAAGGCAGTTTTATTTATCAAGTCAATTCATTTTCGATTTATTTCATCAGCTTCTGCTTCTGATCTTTATTGGTTTCTTTTTCTACTTCTTTCAGCTTATTTCCCTCCTTTGAGCTTCTCAAATAGAATGTCTGTTTTCAGGCCTGTTTGTGGAAATGTAAATAATCTCTGTCATGGGTTTTGTCTGAGCAGATTTGGCTGCAACTGGAAGTCTTCACGCGTGGACTTCCCGTTGTTAATTTCCAGAGTCTATAACTGACATGCAGGTCAAATGTTAACAATCCTTCTCCCTTAGAATTCTGCATGCACTGGGAGGCCGAGGTGGGCAGATCACAAGGTCAGGAGTTCAAGACCAGCCTGACCAACATGGTGAAACCCCGTATCTACAAAAAAAACAAACATCAGCCAGGCATGGTGGCATATGCCTGCAGTCCCAGCTACTTGGGAGGCTGAGGCAGGAGAATCGCTTGAACCCGGGAGGCGGAGGTTGCAGTGAGCCGAGATCACGCCACTGCACTCCAGCCTGGGCAACAGAGAGAGACGCCATCTCAAAACAAAACAAAACAAAACAAGAATTCTGTATGCATTGACATCCTGCTATTTATATTTAAGTTCTGCGATTCTCAGCCCTGGCCACATGTTAGCATCATCTGGAAGCCTAAGGGTAAAAAAGAAAGCCAGAAACAAACAATGCCTCATCCTTCCCAGAACAAATCAATCTGAAATCTGGGCTGGGATGGGTCCTGGTGGTATTGAGCTCTCCCTGGTTCCTCCAAGGGGCAGCTGATGGAGACCTTGATGAAAACGCAGCCCAGGCCCGGCCTCAAGAGGCCATCTGGCTTTTCCCGCCTAGAAGCCTGCAGCATTTTTTCTTTTGCCGTGGAATTTGGAAATCCCACCAGCGATGTCGGGGAGGTTCATTTCCTCTTTCAGCTGCACGGCCTGTCACGAGTCCTTCTGTCAGCAGATTCGTCTTTCCTGAACTCACGCATCTGTTCTCCTGGTCATTGGCTATTGCCTCTCATCTCCTGAAATCTCTCTCTTATGCACATTGGTTTGATTTTCCTGATCTACTGTCCATGTCTTTTATCTCCTCCTCAAGATATCCAACATTTTTGGGTTTTGCTCTATTTCTGGGGAAGATTCCTCAAACTGGCTTTTTACTTAAGAAATTCAGTTTTCAACGCGTTCATTTGTCTAGTTAGTGCCTTTTGGGGGGATGATGATTATATTTTTAAATTTCACGTACCCCTTTTCCTAACACTTTGTTCTCTTTACGGATGCAATGTCCTCTAAAATCTCATGAGACTACCAGTTGGCGCCTCTGCACGCTCTGGGATGATGATTACATTTTTAAATTTCACGTACCCCTTTTCCTAACACTTTGTTCTCTTTACAGACACAACGTCCTCTAAAATCTCATGAGACTACCAGTTGGTGCCTCTGCACGCTCTGTTTTTGGAATCAGGGCTGGGTTTGCCTGTCTGTTCAGCTCAGTCTCCTCTCAGGTCTGGGGATCTCCGGTTGGTAACTCACATTTTGGTGTGAAGGTTTAGTGACTGTGATGGTTAATTAATACTGAGTGTCAACTTGATTGGATTGAAGGATACAAAGTATTGATCCTGGGTGTGTCTGTGAGGGTGTTGCCAAAGGAGATTAACATTTGAGTCAGTGGCCTGGGAAAAGGCAGACCCACCCTCCATCTGAGTGGGCACCCTCTAACCAGCTGCCAACGCAGCTAGAGTATAAGCAGGCAGAGGGCACCCTCTAACCAGCTGCCAGTGCAGCTGCAGTATAAGCAGGCAGAAAAATGTGGAAAGCGAGACTGGTGTAGCCTCTCAGCCTACATCTTTCTCCTGTGCTGGATGCTTCCTGCCCTTGAACATCCGACTCCAGGTTCTTCGTTTTTGGAACTCAGACTGGCTCTCCTTGCTCCTCAGCCTGCTGATGGCCTATTGTGGACCTTGTGATCCTGTGATAATACTGAATAAACTCCCCTTTCTCTATGTATCTATCCTGTTAGTTCTGTCCCTCTAGAGAACCCTAATACAGTGACTGATGGGCTCCGTCTCCCTCCCAGATGAGGCAGGTGACCGTGGGCTTTCTCCAGGGGACTAGACCCCACGTCTCACCTAAGGGACTGTGCAGTGGTGGCTGACCCCCGGTCAGGGCCGGGACTGCTGCCCAAATTCTTCAGTTCTGAGAAGGCAGAGATGGTGCTGTTTGAGGCAGGTCTTGCCAGGTTGAAGAGCCTTGGCTCCAGCCCTTTCCTAATCTCCAGGAAGCACAGAGTCCACCAGAGTGTTTAGATCTTTTCAGAATCCCACCCACGCTTTGAGCCCTAGCAGAGGGCAGCCGGCAGGCACTCAACCCCAGCTCCACGGCTCCAGCCTCGCTGAGCAGAGGGCAGCCGGCGGGTGCTCTACCCCAGCTCCACGGCTCCAGCCTCGCTGAGCAGAGGGCAGCCGGCGGGTGCTCTACCCCAGCTCCACGGCTCCAGCCTCGCTGAGCAGAGGGCAGCCGGCGGGTGCTCTACCCCAGCTCCACGGCTCCAGCCTCGCTGAGCAGAGGGCAGCCGGCGGGTGCTCTACCCCAGCTCCACGGCTCCAGCCTCGCTGAGCAGAGGGCAGCCGGCGGGTGCTCTACCCCAGCTCCACGGCTCCAGCCTCGCTGAGCAGAGGGCAGCCGGCGGGTGCTCTACCCCAGCTCCACGGCTCCAGCCTCGCTGAGCAGAGGGCAGCCGGCGGGTGCTCTACCCCAGCTCCACGGCTCCAGCCTCGCTGAGCAGAGGGCAGCCGGCGGGTGCTCTACCCCAGCTCCACGGCTCCAGCCTCGCTGAGCAGAGGGCAGCCGGCGGGTGCTCTACCCCAGCTCCACGGCTCCAGCCTCGCTGAGCAGAGGGCAGCCGGCGGGTGCTCTACCCCAGCTCCACGGCTCCAGCCTCGCTGAGCAGAGGGCAGCCGGCGGGTGCTCTACCCCAGCTCCACGGCTCCAGCCTCGCTGAGCAGAGGGCAGCCGGCGGGTGCTCTACCCCAGCTCCACGGCTCCAGCCTCGCTGAGCAGAGGGCAGCCGGCGGGTGCTCTACCCCAGCTCCACGGCTCCAGCCTCGCTGAGCAGAGGGCAGCCGGCGGGTGCTCTACCCCAGCTCCACGGCTCCAGCCTCGCTGAGCAGAGGGCAGCCGGCGGGTGCTCTACCCCAGCTCCACGGCTCCAGCCTCGCTGAGCAGAGGGCAGCCGGCGGGTGCTCTACCCCAGCTCCACGGCTCCAGCCTCGCTGAGCAGAGGGCAGTCGGCGGGTGCTCTACCCCAGCTCCACGGCTCCAGCCTCGCTGAGCAGAGGGCAGTCGGCGGGTGCTCTACCCCAGCTCCATGGCTCCAGCCTCGCTGAGCAGAGGGCAGCCGGCGGGTGCTCTACCCCAGCTCCACGGCTCCAGCCTCGCTGCAGGGGTGGGGAGCGGGGGGGGCATGCGTCCTCCTTCAGGAGGGTCTAAATTCTGTTACTGCTGGAGGATGCAGTTCTTTCAGTTCAGCGTGGATGTCATGTTCTTTCCTTTTGGTGTTTTCTGTTCATTCGACGGTAAATGGAGAGAGGTTCTTGATAAGTGCCCACTTACCCTAACTCTGAAATTTCCAGAAACCTCTTCCACTTTTCTCAGGGTTTAAAATGTTTCTTTCCAGAATAGCTGGGATGGCCACGTGCTTCTGTTTTCTTCCAGGTTTGTGTAGGCCATTTCCCCACGATAAGAGTAATACAGAGTTGATTGAGAACGTTGAAAACATCAAAAAGCATAAAGACTGAAATACTACGTAGCCACAAGAGGAAGCCACTGTGCCCGGCCACCTACATGACCAGCTCTGTGCAAGCATGTTGCTTTAGTGGTAATGTTGCATAGCATGTGCTGTAGCCCTCACTGTCTTATCTGATTCGAAGCTACCCGCTGACCTGCCGCACACATCCTGCGGTGGTCGGGCCCTGGGCTATGGTCTCACTGTCGTGCCAGCTCCGGCCTCACCCTTGCATTCGCACCTGTCGAAACCCTCCAGCACCCCTGGTCTGCTCTCGCCTCCTGGTCTTGCCTATCGTTGGGCCTCTGCGTCCCACCCATCTCTCCCAGTTTTAAGTCTCTACACCCTGGCTGTTAGCAGCTTTAGCATTTGCTGCTTTGTCCTGAGAGGTGCCATTTAATATATGTATGACCGAGCGCGGTGTCTCATGCCTGTAATCCCAGCACTTTGGGAGGCTGAGGGAGGTGGATCACCTGAGGTCAGGAGTTTGAGACCAGCCTGGCCAACATGGTGAAACCCTGTCTCTACTAAAAATACAAAAAATAGCCAGGCATGGTGGCAGGTGCCTGTAATCCCAGCTACCTGGGAGGCTGAGCCAGGAGACTGGCTTGATCCTGGATTGGGGAGGTTGTAGTGAGCCAAGATCGCGCCATTACACTCCAGCCTGGGTGACAGAGTAAGACTCCATCTCAAATAACAGCAAAAAGACATTTGATTTATGTGCCTTCCCCTCCTTAAAAGGGTGGGAATCCTTCCAGGACACACACACATCTTACTTTTCTAGGTGCCTGGCCATGGTACATGGGGACACCCCTGGGAAATCCCTCCAGGACCCGATGGCGTGTGGGGCCGCGGGGTTGCCTTACGCTTTTTGCGCTCCTCGTTGGTGGCCGCGCAGGTCTTGGTGTAGAGTGCACGGGCGCCCTGCAGCTCCTCCTCCTTCTGCCTGCGCTCGCTCGAGGCGACTGAGTGGCGGTCGTGACTCTTCTCCAGCAGTTTCTGCAGGTGTACCAGGTGCTGCTGCACCTCATAGAGATTCACCCCCAGCTCCTGGTGCTGGGCTCGGCTCTGCTTGGTAGCCACGACCTGGACCAGAGAGAGAAACAGGGTCACCAGGACGCAGGCATCTGGCCGGGGTGGGAGACTGGACGGATACACACCAGCTCTTGGAGCTCCAGCTTCAACTTTTCGATTTGTCGGTTCAGGTAGTTTTTCAGGGCAGCCTGGAATCTCACCATCAGGGGCTAGAACAATGGAAAAACCACAGGCGGTTACCTTCCTGGTTACCCTCCTGCCCAACCCAGGGCTCAGCCACAGGTGGCCACAGGTCTCCCTCTGGTGGGCCAGAGGCGACTTCCGTGTGGAGTGCTCCCTGCTTCTGCTTGGGATTCTTACTCTGGAAGCCACAAATTAAAGGCACCTCGTGGTCTCATCTCAGGCACTTGCAGAACTGAATGCGTATTTTGGCAAAATGACGGTGAGCTGGGGCCAGAGGGTGGGCGGAGCAGTGGTCTGGGGAGAGAACCTCCCCCTGCAGCCCCCAGCTCCTTCCTGCAGCTCCTGGAGCCCGGCAGCTCTGCTGATGGGCGAACGAAATCAACACCTGCCTTTTCCCCTTGCCAGTGAGTAGGGCAGGGAGCTGCGATCCAATTGATGCCCTCAAGGCAATGGCTCCCAAGATGGGCCCCACACCCCCAACACTGGCAATGACTGGTGACTTTTTTTTTTTTTTTTTTGAGATGGAGTTTTGCTTTTGTTGCCCAGGCTGAAGGGCAGTGGTGCCATCTCAGCTCACTGCAACCTCCACCTCCTGGGTTCAAGCGATTCTCCTGCCTCAGTCTCCCACGTAGCAGGGATTACAGGTGCTCACCACAACGCCCAGCTAATTTTTTTTTTTTTTTTTTTGTATTTTTAGTAGAGACGGGGTTTCACCATGTTGGCCAGGCTGGTCTTGAACTCCTGACCTCAGGTGATCCATACACCTTGGCCTCCCAACGTGCTGGGATTACAGGCGTGAGCCACCATGCCTGGCCTGGAGACAGTTTTGACGGTCACAACCAAAGCGGGGATGCTCCTGGCATGTAGTGGGGGACCTCAGGGATGCCGTTCAACACCACACAAGGCACAGCACAGAATGACCCGGCCCCAGAGGGCAGGGCTTGAGAAACACAGGCCTTGCCTGTACCAATCTTAGAAGAGAGTACCCTATGAAGAGGCAGGTCAATCAGTACCCATAAACGGTGCAGTGAACAGGCGAGATACAAGTACAGCATGTGGGGTCAGGAGTGGGCCACAGTGCAGGCAGAGAAAGGGGCCTGAGTCATTCTTCATCTGTGTAGGCAAAAGTAAAACCCGGGAAGGCTTCCTTACGTGGTCTGGGTCCAAAACCACCAGTCGGGACCCTTCATCTTCTCCTTCCTCGTCACTCCCCTCGGACTCCACGCTCTCTGCCACGGCCTCTTCCTCGGAACTGGGCTGCTGGATCTGGTCCTGGAAGACTGGCCGGTCTCCTTCCCTGGGGTGGGCATCGGGCGCCGTTGGGGGGATCACTGTGGGGAGAAATAGCGAAACGTTGCCGAGCTGCTGGAGAGAAGGCTCAGTGATTCTCTTCCGGGGCGTCAATGGCACAGCTGCTGTCATGCCTCCTACAGCACGATGGGAAGGTGACAGCAAAAGCATCCAAATGGCCTGTGGGTCAGAAACATCATTTACCCCATCTTCTATTCACTGACTCGGAGCATCCCAGAGAACGGGCCCCATTTTAAAGGTAGGCAGGAAGGAAATTATTTTTGACAGGCTTCTTTACACAGAAAGAGTGAATAGAAAGGCGGCCACTTAACTAGTGGATTAGATTCCTTTTTTTTTTTTTCCAGACAGAGTCTTACTCTGTCGCCCAGGCTGGAGTGCAGTGGTGAGATCTCGGCTCACTGCAACCTCCGCCTCCTGGGTTCAAGCGATTCTCCTGCCTCAGCCTCCTGAGTAGCTGGGATTACAGGCACCCGCCACCATGTCCGGCTAATTTTTGTATTTTTAGTAGCGACAGGATTTCACCATGTTGGCCAGACTGGTCTCAAACTCCTGACCTTGTGATCCACCGGCCTCGGCCTCCCAAAGTGCTGGGATTACAGGCGTGAGCCACTGCGCCCAGCCTCGATTTGAATTTTTTTAAAAATGTGAAACAGCTGATAAGACTGCAAAAGAAAGGAAATAATAAATGAGGCTCTAGTTTTGGCCTTTACATAATTCTAGGTTGGAGGGATCACTGTTCTGTTTTGTACTAATTTATTTATTTATTTACTTATTTAGAGACAGGGTCTTGCTCTGTCGCTCAGGCTGGAGTGCAGTGGTGCAGTCTCAGCTTACTGCAACCTCTGCCTCCCAGGTTCAAGTGGTTCTTCTGCCTCAGCTTCCCTCAATCTCTCGGGAGTGACAAGTAGCTGGGATGACAGGTACGCGCCACTACGCTCGGCTAATTATGTTTTGTTTTGTGTTTTTGAGATAGAGTCTCGCTCTTGTTGCCCAGGCTGGGATGCAGTGGCTCAATCTTGGCTCATTGCAACCTCCACCTCCCAGGTTCAAGTGATTCTCCTGTCCCAGCCTCCTAAGTAGCTGGGATTACAGGCGCCTGCCACCATGCCTGGCTAATTTTTGTATTTTTTAGTAGAGACGGGGTTTCGCCATGTTGGCCAGGCTGGTCTTGAACTCCTGACCTCAGGTGATCCACTGGCCTTGGCCTCCCAAAGTGCTGGGATTCCAGGCGTGAGCCATGGCGCCCAGCCTGTTTTTTACTAATTTAGACAGATGCTGTGTTCATGTCATTTGCAAGTAATGCAAGGTTTTGGACTGGCTGCAGGTTGGTACCACAGGGAATTTGCAACTTCCTGATCTGCCCTCCCGTGCCCACAGTACTGGGATGCCGGGACTACGTAAGAAGATGGGGGTTCTGGAAAGCCTTTGAAAGTCAGCAGACAGATTCAGGCCTGGGGGTGCTGTCACAGCATGCCTCGCTCTGAGACCAGGAGGCAGCGAGAAATGGCCGTCAGGAGACGGGGCTGGGCACCACTGAATCTCAGCGAAGGCTGCATTCTGTCACTTCATCGAACCCGTTCCTTAATGCCCTTAGGGGAACTGTCTGTTAAACGCAGAACGGTTCCTACTTCATCAGTCACTGTTAGGATTAAATGAGATAAAACAGTAAACGCCCAATAAATGTTATCCATATCTGTTAATAAGATTTTTCTCTTTCAGCTCACAGCCACTCAGGAAACAGGTAACGAACGGATGACAAACGAAGTGGCGTCCCTTGCACAGAAGGGCCTGTGCAAGTGGCTCATTGCCGCCACAGCAGCATGACCTCAGCGGGTGGGCGGCACCTGGCTCCTGTTCGAGGAACTCCTCCAGGTCCGAGGACTCGATGCTGCTCCAGTGGCTCAGCCGGAAGCGGTGCCATGCGCCCGTCGGGAGCACCTGCCCCTGGGGCTCCCCTGTGGATCCTGTCTGTGGCAAGAACAACCCAAACTAAGTCAACAAGGGATTAACTGCCACTGAGAAGTTATTCAATTTTAACTCATTACATTTGTGAAAGTTGTCAGAATCAAAATATAGTCACCTGCGTGTTTTTTAAAAAAACCTGGCCAGGCGCGGTGGCTCATGCCTGTAATCCTAGCACTTTGGGAGGCTGAGGCAGGTCAATCACTTGAGGTCAGGAGTTCGAGACCAGCCTGGGTAACATGGTGAAACCCCGTCTCTACTAAAAATGCAAAAATTAGCCAGGTGTGGTGGTGCATGCCTGTAATCCCAGCTACTTGGGAGGCTGAGGCACAAGAATCACTTGAACCCTGGAGGTGGAGGTTGCAGTGAGTGGAGATCACAGCACTGCACTACAGCCTGGGCAACAGAGCAAGACCCCTTCTCAAAAATAAATAAAGTTAAAATCGAGTCAGGTGTTTTTATGAAGGGAAGACATTTTCTTATTGAAATTTCCCTAAAGGGGGCTGGTTTGAAAGGAGAGAAGAGGAAACAGTCCTCTTGGGAGACCCTGGCTGGGAGCCGAGGCTTTCCCGCATGCTTTCATGAAGAGGGTGCTCAGAATCGTGGTTTCCCGTCCTTGAGGTGCTCAGCATGTGGGAGCAAAAGATCCCATGACCCACACATTCTTGTGCCTGAGTGTTTACACTTAGCTACAGACCCAGACAGGCAGAAACCACTCCTTTATTATTATTATTTTTATTATTATTGAGTAAGGGTCTCACTCTGCCACCTAGGCTGACGTGCAGTGTTGCAATCATAGCTCACTGCAACCCCCAACCTCTGGGCTCAAGTGATCCTCCCTCCTTAGCCTCCAGAGAGCTGGGACTACAGGTGCACACCACCACACTGGTCTAATTTTTTAATATTTTATTTAGAGGTGGGGTCTGGCTATGTTCCCTAGCTGGTCTCAAACTCCTGGCCTCATTCAGCCTTTCCGCTTTGGCCTACCAAAGTGCTGGGATTACAGGTGTGAGCTGGGGGAACCACTTCTGAATTCCCTGGGCGAGGGAGAGGTAGATGTTTTCCATTTTGAACATTTGCTAAAGTCAAATGATGATCTTTATATCCAAGTGATTTCCTATTACTTTAACAATTACGTTAAATTTTGAGCAATGTATCATCCTAAATAACAGAGAGAGGTTCCATAAAGGAAACTGATATTTATTTGGGGATAGGGCATTGCGGTGGGAATACATGTGCCATAGTAAATTATGTTTGTATTCAGGGAGGTCAAGGAAGATGAAAGTCAATAAAGGAAAAATGAGGAGGCTGACATAATTGTTTTGCAATAATTCTCCTTGGCTGTAAGGATCAATAACAGGGTAGCATCACTCGAAGTTTCCACAGGCAGTTGCTGGGCAGCTGTCCTTGCGGAAGTGTTTGTTTTTGTTTTGAAAGGTTATGATGACCTCTGTGCAACATTGTGGGTTTTGCAGAGTCTTTTCTGATAGTTTTGGTTATGGGAAACCCTCCCCTTAATGGCTTTCCCCAGCTCTGTTTTTCAGGGTTTTTTTTTTTTTTGTTGTTGTTGTTGTTTTGAGATGGCATCTCGCTCTGTCGCCCAGGCTGGAGTGCAGTGGCGCGATCTCAGTTCACTGCAAACGCCGCCTCCTGGGTTCAAGCGATTCTCCTGCCTCAGCCTCCCGAGTAGCTGGAATTACAGGCGTGCGCCACCACACCTGGCTAATTTTTGCATTTTCAGTAGAGATGGGGTTTCACCATGTTGGCCAGGCTGGTCTTGAACTCCTGGTCTCAAGTGATCCGCCTGCCTCGGCCTCCCAAAGTGCTGGGATTACAGCCACGAGCCACTAGGCCTGGCCTGTTGTTGTTGATAAACTCTTAAAAGTGGTTTTGGTTTTATATTTGTCACTTGTGATCATAAAACTTAATTAGGGCTCACCGAATACCGAAGCATGCTATTCTCCAAAGTGACTTTTAGAAACTCTTTCGGGTTTCCCAGGGTGGGGGAGTAGGAGGGATGGGTGCCTTGTGGTTCAGAACGGTGGCTTTGAAGCAAGAGCTACCATTTGCCACAACAGCTGGGTGACTATGCAATGACCCTTCACCTCTCAGTTTCCTCATCTGTACAATGGGCACAATCATAGTTCCTACCTCATAGAGTTGTTAGGATTCTAAGACAACACAGAACGGTGTCCAGCCCAGAGTCAGTGCTCAGAAGCATAAAGCAGCCTCTTTCCCTGCCTCCCTTCCACGCTCCCATCTCCTCTTCCAGAACAACTGAAACCTAAGCTATGCCGGGGGTCGGGGCAGCCAAGGCAGTGAAAGTGGGAGACAGGTCACATCCAGATCCAGATTGATCACATTGGTGAATATAGTAAGGATCATGGGGCCAGGCTTCTCCCTGTTGGAGAAAGGAGCTACAAATATGGAAGAGGAGGCTGGGTGCGGTGGCTCATGCCTGTAATCCCAGCACTTTGGGAGGTTGAGGCGGGAGGATTGGTTGAGCCCAGGAGTTCAAGACCAGACTGGGTATCACGGTGAAACGCCCCCGTACAAAAAATACAAAAATTAGCTGGGCATGATGGTGAGTGCTTGTAGTCCCAGCTACTTGGGCAAGACCATGTTTCAGAAAAAAAACAAAAAACAAAAAATGGAAGAGGAGAAAACTGGGAGGGACCCCTTATGGAGGTGAGATAGAATTAGAGGGGCTGTTGTGAGCCAAGGCCGGGGGCAGGGGTGTATTCCAATAAATATAGATGTGAGCGAATATCTGTGTACATGGAACATACATAAATGTGGGGGAAGTATGGACAGTACATGCACACAGGTCCTATCTCCTGCCACTGAGAGGGCCTGGGGACAGTGACACCCCAGCATCAATGAGGACCCCAGCACCCAAGTCATAACTTCTAAATTCTATTTTCCACTAACAGAAACAGTGCTCCTGGAGAAATGTCTGATTCTAAGACTGGGCAGTCTATGCCAGAAAGCAAGAAAGTCCTCAAAGAAGGATGGAGGCGCATCAGACGACACGAAAGCTGGTTTAAATGGGCCCTCATTGGCCAAACTGAGCATCAAAATACATGATGACAGTAACGGGTTATAACCCAGTGAATCACATGCAGAGCCTGAGTCTATGCAGATGTAAGAATATAAATAAACCAAGAGTTTAATGAGGAACCGACATTCACATGGCTCCGAAGTGGCTCCCTGTGTTTATCTCAGAGTGTAGGGTTGCCTGCACATTTGAAAATCAACCAATGAAATCCACCAAATTAACTAACTAAAAAGGAAAATAAAGTCTTCTGAACAGACACAGAAAAGGATTTGACAAAACCAATACCCTTTTATGATTAAAAAACCACAACAACACAACAACATTCAACAAACCGAGAATACAAGGGAACTTCCTTAACCTGATAAAGGGCATCTACAACACCCACAACAAACATGGTGCTTTACAGTCAAAGACTGAATGCTTTTCCCGTAAGATCAGGGCAAGACAAGAGGTCTGCTCTCACCACTTCTATTCAACATAGTGCTGGAGGTTCTAGCCAATGTAATCAGGCAAGAAAAAGAAAGAAAAGGCATCTGGATTGGAAAGGAAGATGTTAACTGCCTTTTTTCTCAGATGACATGATTATCTTTGTGAAAAAGCCTACGGATTCTACAAACAAGCTAGTCTAACAAGTGAAGGACTTTAGCAGTGTGGCAGAATATCAGGTGAGTATACAAAAACCAATTGTATTTCTGCATGCTAGCAACATACAATTGGAAACCATTTATAATGGCATCAAAAATGTGAAATACCGGCCAGTAGCGATGGTTTACGCCTGTAATCCCAACACGTTGGAAAGCTGAGGCAGGCGGATCATTTGAAGTCAGGAGTTCAAGACCAGCCTGGCCAACATAGTGAAACCCCATCTCTACCAAAAATACCAAATTTTAGCCGGGTGTGATGGTGTGTGCCTGCAGTCCCAGCTACTCAGGAGGCTGAGGCAGGAGAATTGCTTGAACCCGAGAGGCAGAGGTTGCAGTGAGTCAAGATCATGCCACTGCACTCCAGCCTGGGTGACAGAGCGAGACTTCATCTCAAAAAAAAAAAAAAAAAAGAAAAAAAAGAAAAAAAAGAAAAAAAAAATCTGGTAATTGCCTTGCTCCATTTCCAAGGAATGCTCAGGCATCATTTAGGGTGTTGCCCAGGCTGGTATCGAACTCCTGGCCTCAAATGATCCACCCGCCTTGGCCTCCCAAAGTGCTGGGATTACAGGCGTGCACCACCATGCCTGGCCCAATTTCCAGATGTTGAAGGTTGTGTCACAGCTGTTTGTGGGAAACACATACAGAAGCATTCGAAGGCTTTGGTGCATCAGATCCACAACTCACTCTCCAATGTTTAAGAAAATACCAGGCCGGGCGCGGTGGCTCAAGCCTGTAATCCCAGCACTTTGGGAGGCCGAGACGGGTGGATCACAAGGTCAGGAGATCGAGACCATCCTGGCTAACATGGTGAAACCCCGTCTCTACTAAAAAAAAAAAATACAAAAAACTAGCCGGGCGCCGTGGCGGGCGCCTGTAGTCCCAGCTACTCGGGAGGCTGAGGCAGGAGAATGGCATAAACCCGGGAGGCGGAGCTTGCAGTGAGCTGAGATCCGGCCACTGCACTCCAGCCTGGGCGACACAGCGAGACTCCGTCTCAAAAAAAAAAAAAAAAAAAAAAAAAAAGAAAATAAAAGATCCATTTTACTGCACTTCATTTTTTTCTGTAACTTTGTGATTGTTTAAAGAAAATTGGGCCGGGCACGGTGGCTCACGCCTGTAATCCCAGCACTTTGGGAGGCCGAGGCGGGCGGATCACGAGGTCAGGAGATCGAGACCATCCTGGCTAACACGGTGAAACCCCGTCTCTACTAAAAATACAAAAAATTAGCCGGGCGCAGTGGCAGGTGCCTGTAATCCCAGCTGCTTGGGAGGCTGAGGCGGGAAAATGGCGTGAACCCAGGAGGCGGAGCTTGCAGTGACTGCGCCACTGCACTCTAGCCTGGGCGACAGAGTGAGACTCTGTCTCAAAAAAAAAAAAAAAAATTAATGAAAAAATATAAGAATGCAGCTATTGTCTCATTGTTATTATCTAGAACTGCACTATTCATTATGGCAGCTGCTGGCAACAGGTGGCTATTTAAATGGAAATTACAAACAGTTAAAAGCTCCATTCCTCCAGCTTGCAAGTCACATTTGGAGAGCTCTCTGTAGCCACATGTGACTGATGGACCATATTGGACAATGCTGCTTTGGAAGCCTGGAAACGTGGATGCCCTTAGGTGGATGGCGGCTATGGAGGCCTCCAGCCTTAGGCTTGGGAACACTGAAGCAGAGTCCAGGATCTCTCAGCATTTGATCGTGAATCCTGAGACCTAAGCTTGCTAAGAATTTTTTTTTTTTTTTTTTTTTTTTTCCAGACAAGGTCTCATTCTTGCCCAGGCCGGAGTGCAATGGTGCGATCTTGGCTCACTGCAGCCTCCGCCTTTCAGGTTCAAGCAATTCTCCCACCTCAGCCTTCTGAGTAGCTGGGATTACAGGTGTGCGCCACCACACCTGGCTAATTTTTGCATGTTTACTAGAGACAGGGTTTCACCAGGTTGGCCAGGCTGGTCTCAAACTCCTGACCTCAGGTGATCCACCCACCTTCGCCTCCCAAAGTGCTGGGATTACAGGCATGAGCCACAGCACCCAGCCCTGCTAAGAAATTTCTAACAGGGATTGCAGTTTGTATTTATAGTGTATCCCCAAGTTCCTCACATAGGGTGACAAACCCTGTAGGCCGTGAGACACTGGCACAAAACAGAAGTCAGGACTACTCACCAATCTGCCTACTGCTGGCCCAGAGGTGACCTGGCCCATTTGCTCTGACGGGCCTAAGACTCTGTGAGATGGCTCTGGGGAGGTGACCCTCCCTTCTCTGGATTCTGGTGGACCGGTGGCCTCTCGGTGGGAGCCTTCGAGACCAGCTTCCCCACTAGCACTATCGTGTGCCTCCTCTCCAGGCAGTTCCTGAGGACTGAAATATGGGTAAGTCATATCTGTAGCACCGATCTGCCCTTCGGCGGATGAAGCTTCTGAATAGTAATATTCCTCTTCGCTTTCAGCATCTCCATAGGACACAGTCTCCTCTTCCACTGTGGTTTCCCCTTCCACGGCAGCTTCCCCTTCTGTCTCGACCTCCCCCTCTTCAATTGCAGCTTCCGCTTGGGTTGTGACTTCTTCAGGATGCTCTGTGCTACTGACAGCTTCTTCACTTTTCTGGCCATCATCCTTCTCTGGTGGTGACGCCTGTAAAGGTGTGGCAGGAAAAAAATTCAGGAAACAAGGTATAAAGGACCTTGTGAGGTTTTATTCTTTATAGTGAAATTATACGAATGGGAAAACTGCATTTATACTCTTCTCAGCATCAATATGAGATCATGTTTCACTTTGGGAGGCCAAGGCAGGCAGATCACGAGGTCAGGGGATCGAGACCATCCTGACCAACATGGTAAAACCCCATCCCTACTAAAAATACACAAATTAGCTGGGTTTGGTGGTGTGCACCTGTGATCCCAGCTACTCGGGAGGCTGGGGCCAGGAGAATGGCTTGAACTCGGAAGGCGGAGGTTGCAGTGAGCCGAGATTGTGCCATTGCACTTCAGCCTAGAGATAGAGTGAGACTCTGTCTCAAAAAAAAAAAAAATAAATAAATAAAAATAAATCATGTTTCATGCTTCAGTTTATCTGTTCTTTCTTTTCTAATTTTTTTTTTTTGTGACAGGGTCTCACTCTGTTGCCCAGGCTGGAGTGCAGTGGCGTGATCTCGGCCCACTGCAACTTCCATCTCCTGGGTTCAAGCGATTCTCCTGCTTCAGCCTCCCAAGTAGCTGGGACGACAGGTGTGTACCACCATGCCCTGTTAATTTTCCCATTTTTAGTAGGGATGGGGTTTCATCATGTTGACCAGGCTGGTCTTGAACTCCTGGCCTCAAGCGATCCATCTGCCTCAGCCTCCCAAAGTGCTGGGACTACAGGCATGAGCCACCATGCCCGGCCCTCTCTGCTTTTCATAATCATTTTTGCATCCTTCGTTACAGGAAATGAGTTCTGAAAAACTCAGGGCAACCCAAAGGTGGACATTCTTTGCATCCCTGACTAATCACTGACACTTTAGAATGGGGTAGGAAGAAAATGAGTCTCTCTTCAACTGAACTGAGTTTGTTCCAGTGCAAGATAATGTCATCACACAATATACTTGATCAAGTCCAAATTCTCTTTATTTATTTATTTTAAATTTTATTTTATTTATTTATTTTTTGAGACGGAGTCTCGCTCTATTGCCAGGCTGAGTGCAGTGGCACAATCTTGGCTCACTTCAAACTCTATCTCCCAGGTTCAAGCCATTCTCCTGCCTCAGCCTCCTGAGTAGCTGGGACTACAGGCATGAACCACCACTCCCGGCTAATTTTTGTATTTTTAGTAGAGACAGATTTTACCATGTTGGCCAGGATAGCCTCGATCTTTTGACCTCGTGATCTGCCTGTGTCGGCCTCCCCAAGTGCTGGAATTACAGGCATCAGTCACTGCGCCCGGTCTATTTATTTATTTTTGAGACAGAGTTTCACTCTTGTCACCCAGGCTGGAGTGCAATGGCATGATCTTGGCTCACTGCAACCTCTGCCTCCCGAGTTCAAGCCATTCTCCTGCCTCAGCCTCCCGAGTAGCTGGGACTACAGGCACACACTACCATGCCTAGCTAATTTTTATATTTTTAGTAGAGATGGGGTTTTGCCATGTTGGCCAGGCTCATCTTGAACTCCTAACTTCATGTGATCCACCTGCCTTGGCCTCCCAAAGTGTTGGGATTACAGGCGTGAGCCACCGTGCCCGGCCTCTGATTCTCTTTAATTCCTAGTAAATATAAGCCCCGAATAACTTCCCATAGGGAATTTTACCATGTGGCTTTCATTATTCCCTTCCTTCTCTCCCTCAGAAGCCAATCCATCTTCCGGATGAGACCTGGTTTTAGAGAAATAATTGAACAGTTTCAAGCAACAGTTTTCTTTTCTTTTTCTTGGCCCTTATCCCCTCCTGAATTCTGCATATCTGTTTATTTACTTGTTACTTCTCTGCTCCCCCACCCCCAGGCTGTTGTCAGGACTTCGTACTGTTTGTCAGGATCCACAGCACTATATCATGTCTGTCAGTTGGCAGAGGTGCCACAACAGCAAAGCTCCACGAATGAATGAAAAATATAATGATTAAAACATCGAAGGAACAGCAGGATTACATCACCCCAGAAAAGTCACCTCAAATATAACTCGTGTCTGGGACAAAACTGGGGAAAAGAAATACAAAGTAGAGAAAGTAGTGCGATCAGAGTAAATGTTCTAGGGACTCTGAGTTTCTCCACGATTTATGTAGCACAAGAATGCCGTGGTATATATATATAGACACACACACGTATATATATACACACATATATATTGCTTTTTTAAAAAAATTAAAGATTCAAGCTATTTTTATCTGTCAAAGGAATACAGATATGTTCGAGACAGACAGTGACAGTTCCCCGTGATCTTCCCTTTCCTTCCCAAGATAATCACTGGTAACATTGAGGACTACACTCTTTCAACATTTTTCTATGCTTTAAACACACACACATACCCTGAATTAGAGATCATAGTATACCTATCCTTTTACATTTATGCCTATCGTTTTATTAATAATACCTTTAGTCTTTCCATGTCAGTACATACAGACCCACCTTAAAAAAAAGAAACAATACCGATGTGTCTAAGGTAAAAAGGCCAAAATCTTTCCAATCGTTTCTATCCTTTCAAACAGAGCCTAAGCGAGCAGAGGCCCAGTGGCAGGGATCTTCACCCAGCCGCCCTCCCTGTGCGCGCTCAGTGCTTCCACCAGGCCCCAGGACGGTGACAGCGGTCCATCGCGGGGCTGCCTAACTGCAGGGACCCCTCCCATCGCGGGTCACCCCCAAGCCTGTGAGAGGGGATCTGTCCTTGCAGGAGGGAGGCACGGGGCCGGGCTGGTCTCCAGCCACAGCGAGTGACAAGGTCAGGGGCGGCATCCCACAGACCCGCGTCCTGCAGAGCCCTGCAGAGCCCTCTGCTGTTAGAAGGACTGCGTGCAGGGACCGCCACGCAGAGTGGTTGCCATGGTGACTGCAGGGCGAGCAGTCCCGGGTTTTAGAGGGAGTCGCGCGCTTGGAGTAGGGGAAAGAGGGAGGCTGAGAGAGGACAAAGGGACAGGAGGGAAGAAGTGAGAAGGGTTGGCGGGGGATGGGCAAGGCCAGCAAAATGGCGAGAGAAGGGATACAGGTGAGAGGAAGTGGGAGTGGAGGCGAAGGGGCGAGGCAGGGGCCGACGCGGGGGCCACCTGGCGCGGTGACCGGAGAGCGCGGCCTGGCGGCTCCAAGACCCGCTGCCCCTCGGCCCGGCTTACCCGCCCGCCCCGCCGCCCGGTTCCGCCATCTCCCGTTGCTAGGTGACGCCGTCAACATCCGGCGGGGCCGGGACCACGCGCGCTGCGAGGGCGGGGGCCGCCGGGGGCGGCGCGGCCTTTGTGCCATCTCCACGCACGCAGAGACCCGCGCCATCTCGACGTGTCATCCCTTAGACTGTAATTAGAGCCCGACCATGCATTTCCTTTATCGCTCTCTGCGCTCAGGTGCCCCCTCGGCCGCCCTCAGTTTCTGTAAAGCGACAGCGGCGTCGGCGTGTGCCCAGCAGGCGGCTCGAGGTCCCGGAGGGATCTGCCGGGCTCCTGGGGACCCCGGACTGCTAAGCGCCCGGGAGTGGGAGGCGGGCTGGGGGCACCGGAGGCACGGGACCCCTCGCATGGCGCGCGCTTTTCCATCTCCGGCCCTACGGGGCTCCGGCGCCCCTCTCCAGGGGTCCTACGGAGACTCCTTGGGAAGCAGGGACGTCCGGGGGGCTTCCGGAGCGTGTCTTCCCTTCCTAGCCCCAAATAAGAGAAATCTCCCTGCAGAGGGCGGCAGCGGAGGGCCTGCGCGCACGCGGAGCGTCCGAGGGGCCCTGCCTTTCCCTCAGGGACGCGGGGCTCGGGTCAGGGCACAGTCCCCTGGGCCGGGGCGCGGCGAGGCCTGAGAGAGGGCCAGCAGGGTACGAGAGGCTTGGGCCCAGGGCTGAACCAGAAGGCAAGCTGGGAGCCCGGCCGGGGCAGGCAGGGGCCGGGCCGGGGGCGGGCCTGGGGGCG
The DNA here is from genome assembly GCF_047675955.1 of Chlorocebus sabaeus. Lineage (NCBI taxonomy): Eukaryota > Metazoa > Chordata > Mammalia > Primates > Cercopithecidae > Chlorocebus > Chlorocebus sabaeus. The sequence goes on along the minus strand of NC_132919.1, from coordinate 77,630,882 downwards.
GGCCGGGGGCCGGGCCTCCCCGCGCGTCACCGCCCCGCCGCGCCTCACTGGCGGCGGCAGCGGCGGAGGCGACGGTGGCGGCTCTCCGAGCCGGCGCGAATCCGGCCCCCGCAGCGGGACCCGGGTGGGTATCGGGGCCCGGACTGGGCCGCAGGGGCGGGGTCCGAGGGGTCCACCGCGCACCGAGCAGCGCCCCCTCGGCGGAGCTGGGGCGGGGACGCATGGGGCGCGCGGGGCGCGTGGGCCTGCAGCCGTGGGACCGGGGAGGGGCCGGGGTCCGGTCGCTGTCCTCGGGGTACAGGGCGCCAGCAGGAGCGGGAGCGTTGCGGGAGGACCCGGATCACGCAGGGGCACCCAGGGACATTCCCCCGCGGCGAGTGAGGGCGCCCCGGGCTCGGAATGGGCCTAATTCGGGGAGACTGGTCCCCGCCTTTCTGGAGCCGTGGACCGGGGAACTTGCGGTCTTTGTCTGACTGGATCGGCGGAGCAGACGAATGGGAACTTGTGGGGTGCCGGCGCGCGCCCACACAGCCCCCAAAGTGTGCGTCCCCCCAGCGGCGCGCGCTCAGCTTTCCTGGCCTGTCGGGCTTGGTGGTCTGGGTTGTTTAAGATCCGCGTGTCGGGATACTCACTTCCGTTCCGCCTGGGCTCCCTTGTTCTTTCCTTTGGGAAAAAAAAAAAAAAAAAAAAGGAAAGAAAAAAGAAAAAGAAAGAACGAAAGGAAGGAAAAAAACCCGGAAAAACTGAAGATTGCTAAACATAACCTAGGGGATCCTGCCGGAAGCCGCTGAATCCTGAAATCCTGTGATTCCCACACTCAGAAGCTGGTGTCGTATGTTGGCCACAAAGTAGTTCAGATTCGATTCAGAAATAGAAAATGAATAGAAAAGACATAACAAAAGTTAGTCTCGCCTGCCTTATGGTAAAGTTTGTTTTACTGTCTGGGTCAAGTTCAAATGAGAAGCTGGGCTGATTGGCCAGCCTCTGCGACTTGATCCTAAAGATCTACTTTCTTTTCTACCAGAAGGCACCTAATTCTTTTATCTGGAATAAAAAGGTCTTAAAGATGCTCACGTGAGGCAACATATTGCCAGCGGGTGGGCGCAAAGACTGGCGCCTGGGAATTCCATCCCAAATCTGTTACCGATTGATCAGAGCACTTTTTCACATCTGTGCCTCAGTTTTAGAAAATTCTCATTAGAAACGTTAACAGTAAAATTGGTGAATACTAAACACTTTTAAGAACCATGAAAGCTTTTGCAAATAAAGAATCAAGTGAGGAGTAACTTTTAGTATTAACTACAAAGTTCATTAATGGCTGTTGTTTGTATCCTGAGTATGGTTATTGTGCGCGTTTTTTTGGTAAGTGGCATGTTTATAGTGAGACTATGGCTAAAGAAAGTTTTCATGGCTGGGCGCGGTGGCTCACGCCTGTAATCCCAGCACTTTGGGAGGACAAGGTGGGCGGATCACCTGAGGTCAGGAGTTCGAGACCAGCCTGGCCAGCATGGTGAAACCCCCATCTCTACTAAAAATACAAAAATTAGCCTGGTGTGGTGGCGTGAGCCTGTAATCCCAGCTACTCAGGAGGCTGAGACAGGTGAATCGCTTGAACTCGGGAGGCGAAGGTTGCAATGAGCCAAGATGTGCCACTGCACCCCAGGCAGGTGATAGAGCAAGACTCCATCTCAAAAAAAAAAAAAAGTTTTTATCTGTGGAATTATTTAATCCTCTAGCAATTTTGGTGATTGTGTTAGTAGTTCCTAATTATCATGTATGAATTCACTTAACCCTCACAACAAGCTCATTAAGTCAGGACTGCAGTTATGCCCATTTACAGATGGGAACGCTGACGCTTAGAGAAGTAACTTCCTCAAGTTCATGCAGTTAGGAATGACAGAACTAGGCCTTAGGGCCAAGACGTCCCAGCTCCAGAAAACCGTTGTACCACTTTGCCCTCTGTCTTACAGAGGGTGCCCACCATTCATATACAAACGTTCTGCCAAGTGGTTTATAACAGTGCAAGGAGGTGGGACTAATCCCATGTTACCACTAACTGCCAATCTCGGTTCACTTCAGTCTGGAAAGCATCCCCCAGGCTTCCGGATAAAGGCACTGAATTTGCGGAACCTACCCACTGGTCTCTGCCCACAGTTTTGGGTAGTAAGGTGCAGTGTTTAAGAACATGGCATAGAAAGATGAACTGCTGGCTTCAAATACAAATCCTGGACTGGGCATGGTAGCTCATACCTATAATCCCTGTATTTTGAGAGAATCACTTGAGCCCAGAAGTTCAAGACCACGTTGGGCAACCTAGAGAGACCCTATCTCTACAAAAAATAAACAAATTAGCTGGGCATGCTCGTGGGCACCTATGGTCCCAGCTACTTGGGCGGCTGGAGTGGGAGGATAGCTTGAGCCCGGGAGGTCAAGGCTGTAGTGAGCCATGATCAGCCTCTGTATTCTAGCCTGGGTGACAGAGTGAGACTCCGCTGGAAAAAAAAAAAACTAAAAAACTCAAACAAACCACAACAAAAAACAAAACAACAACAACAAAACCCCCAACTCCTCTGGCACTTAGTTAATTCTTCAGTGCCTTAACTTCCCCATCTATACTCTACCTACTTGAAAGACTTGGTGCAAGGATTATGGAAAGCATATTGAATTCCTGACACATAAGTTACCATTTAGGATGTGGTAAGTAATTTCAAATGGTAACATTTTAACATCATTATTAATGACCATTATTTGGATTTTCCATATTTAACATTTAACACAAAACATTTCGTTTTTGTGCTTTGACTCCTTGCTCCACTTTGTGTTGTCCATCAGGTGGAAAGCGATTCCAGGCAGATGTGGGATTCACTATTTTGTACATATGTGTACTCTTATCTTTATAACTTGGCAGGGGGCTGGGTCCCTGCAGAATGCTATGGGGAGCAGAGCTGATCAAGTTGCCTGGCAACACCCCACTTCCTGTGAACATTTTAGCTCCCCTTCTTCCCTGGCTGAGGGACCGTGATTTTTGTCACAGGCCTAAATTCTCTTGTAAGATTAGCTACTTCGTTTCATCCAGCGTTAAGCGGCGGGGGCAGGTGGCTCTGGGATGTGAAGGTGACGGCGGCCAAGGATGATTTTATGATCGAATTGTACATCATTTGTATTGCGTTTGAATTATATTGCTGTTAATGAGGCCAGTGCACAGGAGAGAGCACAACTTTGCACCCTTCCCAAAAATATGGGGCAATGATGTTGGAAGCCTTTTTCCATTCACATCGGCGGCGGCGTTTTTTATCCTGTTGGCTTTATTGGCGTTTTTATCCTAGCTGTCCTTTGAGCACCTGTTCTTGCATCTCTAATAAATCTGCTTTTATGAGCTGTCTGGTGGCATCTGATTTGAAATACGTTCTTTACTCTGTCTTCGGAACTTACATAACCATCCTCAAAGGATGAGAGAAATCGGGCCACTGTAAGACTGAGTTCGATTTCTGCCCGTGGTGGCTTGTGTCACATGAATAACAGAAAGAAAAGAGAAAGAATCCAAATCCACTGTCCAGTTGGGACGGGCTGCCCTTCTGCTGCTGAGCCTTGGGTGGTGAGTTTGTGCAGGTGTTAGAGGGTAATACATGTGTCTGCTTGCTTGTCTGAATGGGCTGCAGACGCTGAGATGTGGCAGTGTTTTCTCCGTGGTCTTTCTGGATTGGTCACTATGAAGCCACCGTACTGCAGGTGCCAAGCCTGCGTCCATGCTGGCTGGCACACTTCAGTTGTGGGCTGCTTTTTGCATGTTGAGTGAGAGCCTGAATTCAGTGGTCTGATATCGTTCATCTTTAACCTTCAGGAAGTGGGAGAAAGGGCGTACTTTACAGATGTCATTTGACAGCCTTTTGAGTTTTATTTTCTGTAACTTAAATGCTTTCTTGATCAGTTGTGATGCTTTTGGGTGTATTTAATATGTCCCTCCAATTGCAGTTTCGTTTGGCGAGGCATTCGCTACTGCTTCACTCACAGACGCTGAGAAGCTTTAGGCTCCATGTTTATAGGCACAGCATAGAAGTAGGGGGTACCTGAGCCAGACTCTGGGCGGTTTTTGATTTCCCGGCTGGGTCTGCATCTTCCCTTACCCTTTGGGTTTAGTCTTTCCTTGGTCCCAGAGTTTCTTCTCCCAGGCCTGACTTCCTTGACTCTTTGCGGGGGAAATGGGATTTTAAAATTTACTATCGAGGGTATATAAATGGCAGATGGTCTCTCCTTGGAGGCAGAGGCTTTGGGGTCTTCCAGGGAGTAGGTGCTAATCGGGGTGACCGCTGGACAGTTGCAAAAGGAGAGTCACAGCCACACAGGCCACCAGGTTTTCCCTCACCACCGTTTTGGTGATGGTCCTGCCCCGTTACAGCCTCTCAAGGGGCCTCTTGCCCTGTGGTCTAAGATCCCAGCACTGCAGTGAATGCCCTAAGCCCTAGTTCCTTCATTTTAAGTACGACTTGATGTCCCGTTCTCACTTCTGCATAGAGGCTCAGCTTTGGGCCCCGGCCTTTCCGGGTGTATCTTGAATGTGGCTTCTGTGTGCAGCCAGTATCTTTATTTTCTTAGTTAATCCTGTAACTTGAAGTTCAGCACAGCTGCGAGAAGTCTTTGTGGTGGCCCCGCACAGGATTATCCTCTCGATGAGACTGGAGGAGCTACCTTCCCCAGCCCTGCTGCCCAGGGACTAGGTCCTGATCCTGGCTGCCTACAGGATTCCATATCGCCCTTTGACCTGCAAAGCCAGGGGTTCCCAGAAAGATGGGTAGGGCGCCTGCCTGGCTCTGGGCAGGTGGAGGGAGCTGGGGCCTCCTCCAAGGCATGCCAGCAGCAGATGTTTTGCAGTGGGGGGAGCGCGATCCTTGTTTGCGTGTGTCTGGCTCGTGTTTAATAAGGTGTCGCCGTTTCCCTGTTCTTTGTTGCTTGGGCTTTGAGGGCAAAGCAGATGAACCAGTTTCTGCCGGCCATGTGGCAGGTGACCGGGTTCAGTGCATTTTGCTCCTGAGCAGTCTGGCAGTGACACGGCCACGGGAATAATTGGCTGTGGGCTGTGTCTTGTGGCCCCCACACCCTACCTGCTTCTGCCTCTGCCCCTGCCTGTCACTAGCAGGCATGGGCTGCGTCCCTCCAGTGAGTGGGTACTGCCAGCTCCATGGGTTTCCAGGACCGGGTCTGTCCTGCTGACTGCTGCATCCTGGCCCCTGACCCACGGTGGCCCTGAGGCCAGTGCATGGCACAGAGTGAGCAAGAGAAGAGGCTGGGGTGATACCTCTCTCCTAGTGGCTCCAGGCTACCTCCAGGAGGGATCTGGAGGAGACTTTTGCACCTCTGTTCTTTTTGTTTTCCTGTTTAGGAACTGGTGGAGCCCTTTAGGCCAGGACAGGAAACCAAGGCCTTAGATGGAGGCAGCCTCTGTGGGCAGGTCCTAGTTATGAACCTGCAGCCCTCCTGTGTCCATTCTTGCTGCCCTGACCAGGACACTGGGGCCCGGGCGCGCTCCTCTCCTGGTTTCTAGGCCTCGGTCCTCACCCTCTGTTAAATGAGTAGTCGCTCTGCGTGGAGGTTTCACCGTCAGTGGGTGAGCAGGTCAGAGGCCGTCCTGCGAGTTGGAAATCAGCTCCTTACAGTGTCCTTGGCTTGGTATGGTTGGCAGAAGAACGGCCCCCAGAGATGCCCATGTCCTAGTCCAGGGAATTTGTAAATATGGCAGGTTACGTGGCCACGGATTCAAGTTGGGGATGAAATTAAGGTTGCTGCACAGCTGACCTTGAAATGGGGGATGATCCTGGGTTATCTGGGTGGGCCTGATGCACTCGCGGGATCAGGCAGGAGAGTCAGGGTCAGAGAGATGAGGTATGAGAAGGACTTGACTGGCCACTGCCGGCCTTGAAGATGCAGGAAGGGGTCGAGAGCAAGAAGTGGGGGTGACCTCTAGAAGCTGGAAAAGGCAAGAAAGCGGACGGTCCCTTAGAGCCTCCAGGAGGAACCAGCCCTGCTGATACCCGGTTTTAGCCCCGTGAGACCCATTCCAGATTTCAGACCTCCAGGACTGTAAGGTCATGCATTTGTGTTGCTGTAGCTGCTAAGTTTGTGCTATTTGTCACAGCAGCCGTGGGAAGCTCATACATGTGGAATGAGGGCTTTCAAAAGGAGACGAGGGGAGAATGTTGTGTCATTTCTTTATCTGTGTTTGCTCATTTCTAGTTTTCTGGTGACTTTGCCACTTTCTGCATTGAGGAGGACTCTCTTTTCTAGGGTATAAGTCACCAAATCTTGGGCAATGAATTTTGGGTAGTAGGTGTCTTAACCTCATGCCCTGTGAATATTTGCTAGAGAAGACCCACCCCCACCACTCACACAGTGAGTCACAAAATCTTTGGCTGCTCCAGGCCAAGTTTCAGCGGCCAAGTGGCTCCTAGGGGACGGGAAGGGAACATGTGTGGTTAACAGCAGGTCCGCAGCTGCGCCCTGTGTCAGCTCCAACCCAGCAGCCCGGCCAGTTCCCAACAGCATTGTGAAGAATACATCTGCTGCCCCTCTCCTCCCCTGCCCTCCCCTCTCTCTTTGGGGCTTCTGGGGTTTCCTACATCTTTACCTTGCAGGCAGCTCCCCCTACTCCAGCCCCCTCAAAGCCAGCTCTCGTCCTGGAAACAGACTTCAGCTACCTTTATCGCCAGTTTCACACCCCTGCCAGCGGCAGGTGCTGAGACTCCATGCTTCTCAAAGGTGCTCTAATTCTTAAAGAGTTGCAGGTTTCTGGGAAAGAGTGACTCCCTGGTGGAGGAGTTTCTGCGCAGCTTTTTGTTTTATGAGCCTGTGTATTTTTGTTGAGGAACGGCCAAGTTGTTCTTTCCTTTCGAATTATACAATGGCCTATTTTTGCAGAAATCTGGCCCTACCTACTGGTCATCAATGGCTTTGAGCAGCACAGAAATCAACTGGTCAGCAGGATGTGGTGGCTCATGCGTGTAATGCCAGCACTTTGGGAGGCTGAGGCGGGCGGATCACGAGGTCAGGAGATTGAAACCATCCTGGCCCACGGGGTGAAACCCCATCTCTACTAAAAAACAAATACAAAAGTTAGCTGGGTGTGGTGGAGCCTGTAATTCCAGCTACTCTGGAGGCTGAGGCAGGAGAATTGCTCGAACCTGGGAGGCGGAGATTGCAGTGAGCTTAGATCGCGCCATTGCACTCCAGCTTGGGCGACAGAGTGAGACTCTGTCTCACAAAAAAAAAAAAAAAAAAAGAAAAAGAAAAGAAATCAACTGGTCATTGTGCCCCAGTCCGATGGTTCAGAACCAGCATCGGCGCTTTTACTTTTTGCCTTCTAAAATCATTCTTTTTTTTTTTTTTTTGAGACAGAGTCTCACTGTGTCTCCCAGGCTGGAGTGCAATGGTGCCATCTCGGCTCACTGCAACCTCTACCTCCTGGGTTCAAGTGATTCTCCTGCCTCAGCCTCCTGAGCAACAGGGATTACAGGCATGTGCCACCATGCTCGGCTGATTTTTGTATTTCTAGTAGAGATAGGATGTCACCATGTTGGCCCGGCTGGTCATGAACTCCCGACCTCAGGTGATCCACCTGCCCTGGCCTTCCGAAGTGCTGGGATTACAGGCATGAGCTGCCGCGCCTGGTTATTCCTTTTTTCTTTTTTTTGTACACTCAAGCTGATGCAAGTTGTAGATCCTGGCTTCACTCCATCTGTGAATTCTTTGTGCCAACTGCCAAGTTGGCATTGCTATCCTTTCCATCAACAAAAACAAGGCATTTGGAACCTTAATGAAGATGGCATTCTGGGAGGCACATTGTAAAAGGAGCGTCTCGGAGGTGTCATGCACTCAGCAGCTTATAATTGAAAATACAAATCGACAAGGACATCACCGTTCCAAAATACAAATGTGAAGTGGATGCATTTGAGGAGAATAGGGGTTCTTATTGTCAAGGATCTACCCTTAGCTGTTTCTCTCTCTCTCTCTCTTTTTTTTTTTTTTTTTTTTGAGATGGAGTCCTGCTGTGTCACCCAGGCTGGGGTTCAGTGGTGAGATCTCAGCTCACTGCAACCTCTGCCTCCCAGGTTCGAGAGATTCTCCTGCCTCAGCCTCCCAAGTAGCTGGGATTATTGGCGTGTGCCACCACCCCCAGCTAATTTTTGCATTTCTAGTAGAGACAGGGTTTTGCCACGTTGGCCAGGCTGGTCTCAAACTCCTGACTTCAAGAGATCCGCCTGCCTCCCAAAGTGCTGGTATTACAGGCATGAGCCACTGCACTTGGCCTCTCTTTTTTTTGGGGGGACAGGGTCTTGCTCTGTCACCCAGGCTGCAGTGCAGTGGCGCAGTCACAGCTCATTGCAGCCTCGACCTCCCACCTCAACCTCCTGAGTAGCTGAGGCTTTAGGCACAGGCCACCAAGCCTGGCTAATTTTTAAAGTGTTTTTTGTAGAGATGAGGTTTCTCCATGTCACCCAGGCTGATCTTGAACTCCTGGGCTCAAGCAATTCTCCCGCCTCAGCCTTCTGAGTAGCTGAGACTATAGGCACATGCCACCATGCTCAGCTAATTTTTGCTTTTTTTGTAGAGACGGGGTTTCAGCATGTTGCCCAAACTGGTCTCGAACTCCTAGACTCAGGCGATCCGCCTGCCTCGGACTCCCAAAACTGTTAAGATTACAGACATGAGCCACCACACCCAGCTGCCTTAGCTTCTCTACCCATCTTCCTCTCTCAGGATTTGGGGAGGGGATGTGTAATAATTGCCACAAGGTGCTTTGAGCATCTTGTATTGCCATTTTGATTTTGATGAACTCTGAGTCCTTCCTAGAGACTGGAAAAGCCTGGTGTCTGTTCTTTGCTGCAGGCCTGTCTCAGCTCCCTTTCCAGTGTTCACTCATTTTGTGTCTGCGGAGTTCTGCTGGCTGCCCCCGCCTCTGTTCGTGTACTCATGAGAAGGCATCTGGCCCCTAGGAAGAGCCCCAGGCCCGCAGAAGGAAACCTGGATGTCCCCCTTGCTCTGAGTTCCATACAGGGGCAGCGTTTCTGGCATCCAGCTTCCTTGCCTCCCAGGACGAATGGTTATCTTTGCTCCCCTCAAACCCCGCAGGACTCCAGGTCCCTAAGGTCATGGGCATCAACTACTCCGCACCACTGTGGGCAAGGGCCATTCAAAGTCTTGCATCTTGCAGATTCAAGGACATTAGGAAACTCTCCCACCAGACAACTCGGGCTGCTGGCAGCCGGGTTCTCAGTCTGGGAACCAAATGTTCTCTTTGACTCCGCTCGGTTCAGCCTGCCTCTAGTGCCTGCCTGTTCTCGGCGTTGGTCCACACAACTCCCCTCTTGTCCACGCCTTCTCCACGCCTCTTTGAATGCAAGCTTCCTGGTCTCGAGCCTCTTTTTATTTTAAACTAATAGATTCCCCCCTCCCCAAGAAGATGAGGTTTGTTTGTTTTGCAGAGAGTCTTGCTCTGTCACCCAGGCTGGAGTGCGATGGCATAATCTTGGCTCATTGCCGCCTCCACCTCCTGGGTTCAAGCGATTCTCATGCCTCAGCCTCCTGAGTAGCTGGGATTACAGGCGTGCGCCACCATGCCTGGCTAATTTTTGTATTTTTTAATTAGTGATGGGGTTTTGCCATGTTGACCAGGATGGTCTCGAACTCCTGACCTCAGGTGATCCGCCCGCCTTGGCCTCCCAAAGTGCTGGGATTACCGGCGTGAGCCAGGATGCCTGGCTGCCCCTTTCTTTTTAATATTGAATAATACTCCATTATTTAGGTGTATCACAGTTTGTTTGTTTATTCACCTGTTGGAGAACATCTTGGTTGCTTCCGAGTGTCGGCAGTTATGAGTAAAGCTGCTCTAAACATCCGTGTGCAGTTTCTGTGTGGCGGACTTGATTGTCTAGAGCAGTTTTAGGTTTACAGAAAAATGAGCAGAAGGTACAGAGTGCTGTATGGGATGAGATGGGGACGGGAGACCACCGCTTCCCTGTGGGGCTTCCTGTCTCATGGATCGAGAGTCCTTAAGGCCTCCAGGGCCTGTGTCTTAGGGACACAACCAAGGGACAGAAGTGGACCCTCAGAGGCCACTGCCCTGGGCAAGCTCCTGGCCATTAGGCAGCAGTGTCTCCCTGGCACTCTAGCAGGAAGGTACTCCTGGGATGGGGTGGGGCGGGGGGGGCTCCCAGCAGGGGGGTGCTTCCAGCAAGGATGTGCTCCTAGCAGGCAGCTGCTCCCAGCAGGGGGGTGCTCCCAGCAGGGGGGTGCTCCCAGCAGAGGGGTGCTCCCAGCAGAAGGGTGCTCCTAGCAGGCAGCTGCTCCCAGCAGGGGGGTGCTTCTAGCAGAGGGGTGCTCCCAGCAGGGGGGTGTTCCCAGCAGGGGGGTGCTTCCAGCAGGGGGGTGCTCCCAGCAGGGGGGTGCTCCTAGCAGAGGGGTGCTCCCAGCAGAGGGGTGCTCCTAGCAGGCAGCTGCTCCCAGCAGGGGGGTGCTTCCAGCAGGGGGGTGCTCCCAGCAGGGGGGTGCTCCCAGAAGAGGGGTGCTCCTAGCAGGCAGCTGCTCCCAGCAGGGGGGTGCTTCTAGCAGAGGGGTGCTCCCAGCAGAGGGGTGCTCCCAGCAGAAGGGTGCTCCTAGCAGGCAGCTGCTCCCAGCAGGGGGGTGCTTCTAGCAGAGGGGTGCTCCCAGCAGGGGGGTGTTACCAGCAGGGGGGTGCTTCCAGCAGGGGGGTGCTCCCAGCAGGGGGGTGCTCCTAGCAGAGGGGTGCTCCCAGCAGAGGGGTGCTCCTAGCAGGCAGCTGCTCCCAGCAGGGGGGTGCTTCCAGCAGGGGGGTGCTCCCAGCAGGGGGGTGCTCCCAGCAGAGGGGTGCTCCTAGCAGGCAGCTGCTCCCAGCAGGGGGGTGCTTCTAGCAGGGGGGTGCTCCCAGCAGAGGGGTGCTCCCAGCAGAAGGGTGCTCCTAGCAGGCAGCTGCTCCCAGCAGGGGGGTGCTTCTAGCAGAGGGGTGCTCCCAGCAGGGGGGTGTTCCCAGCAGAGGGGTGTTCCCAGCAGGGGGGTGCTCCCAGCAGGGGGGTGCTCCCAGCAGGGGGGTGCTCCCAGCAGAGGGGTGCTCCCAGCAGAGGGGTGCTCCTAGCAGGCAGCTGCTCCCAGCAGGCAGCTGCTCCCAGCAGGGGGGTGCTTCTAGCAGAGGGGTGTTCCCAGCAGGGGGGTGTTCCCAGCAGGGGGGTGCTTCCAGCAGGGGGGTGCTCCCAGCAGAGGGGTGCTCCCAGCAGAGGGGTGTTCCCAGCAGAGGGGTACTCCCAGCAGAGGGGTACTCCCAGCAGGGGGGTGCTCCCAGCAGAGGGGTGCTCCCAGCAGGGGGGTGCTCCCAGCAGGGGGGTACTCCCAGCAGGGGGGTGCTCCCAGCAGGGGGGTGCTCCCAGCAGAGGGGTGTTCCCAGCAGAGGGGTGCTCCCAGCAGGGGGGTGCTCCCAGCAGAGGGGTGCTCCTAGCAGAGGGGTGCTCCTAGCAGGCAGCTGCTCCCAGCAGAGGGGTGCTCCCAGCAGAGGGGTGCTCCTAGCAGGCAGCTGCTCCCAGCAGAGGGGTACTCCCAGCAGGGGGGTGCTCCCAGCAGAGGGGTGCTCCTAGCAGGCAGCTGCTCCCAGCAGAGGGGTACTCCCAGCAGAGGGGTGCTCCCAGCAGGCAGCTGCTCCCAGCAGGGGGGTGCTCCCAGCAGGGGGGTGCTCCCAGCAGGGGGGTGCTCCCAGCAGGGGGGTGCTCCCAGCAGGCAGGCCCTGAAGCCCAGGCACCAAGGCTGCTGCAAGACTCTCCAGGGCTCTCCAGGGGCATTTGCCAGACCCCTCATTCAGCCCTCAGAGCCGAGGCACCCCCTCCTCCAGCTCACAGCACCTGCACTTCCTACCCCCCAGTGACAGGTGGCTGACTTGTGTCTATGGACCCAGGACAGACCAGCGTGGGGGCTGGGTAGGGAGGCTCCTGCAGCCCTGGATCCACCTGGGGCTTCCCTAATCCTGGAGACAGCTGGGAAGGAGTGGGGCCCAGGCAGTGGCTGGCGGGTCAACAATGGGGCTCTCGGAGAACAGAGGCAAAGCTGGTAGAACAGAGGGTGTGTGGTATGGTGTGTGTGTCTATGGTGTGTAGTGTGTGTGCCTATGGTGTGTGGTGTGTAGTGTGTGTGTCTATGGTGTGTAGTGTGTGGTGGGTGCCCACACGTGCGTGCTTCTTGGCCTCTGACTCCTCCAGGGCGGGAGCAGTAGGCATGAGTTTGGGATCTCCTTGGGGCTGGGGTCCCTGGAGCGTGCCCACTGCAGCCCTGCCGGGCTGGCCTGAGGTGGGGCCTCTGGTTGTGGCCAGGGCTGCGGGTTGGGCCGGGCAGGAGCCTCTGGCCCCGAGAAAGCCAAAAGCCGAAGAAAGCCAAAAGCCGCTTCTCCTTAGCCGGCGGCGGCCGGCGAGGGATTTGGGCCCCGCCCGCACTCGCCGAGGGCTGCGTCCTTAGCTGCTGCGCTTGTTCCTCCAGCCTCGTCCTGCAGGGGCCTGGGAGCCCTGTCCCCTGGAGCTCTTTGCTCCCCGCCTCTGACAGGGTCGGGTTAAACTCAGCTTTCTCTTCTCTGGCTGGAGGACTCTTCTCTGGCTGGTGGAGCTGCAGAATGAGGGCGCTGCCAAGGTGCATTTTGGACCCTGAATGGAAATTCACACCAGGGCTGGAGGCACCGGCTGGGCCTGGGAGGTGGAAGATGAGGACGACCTGACACACCCCGCTGTGACTGTGGCTGTGACTGTGGCTGGGGTGGTGGGACGGAAGCCCACAGCGGGGCCAGGCGGGCCACCGAGGAGCAGGGCCACGCCAGCCATGCCCTGAGCCGGGGTGGGGGGCCCAGCGGTGGTTCTCGCTCCTGGCCTGCACCAAGGTGAGGAATCCCCGGAAGGACCCCTGGGTGTGAGTGGCGCTGAGCATCTCTTCAAGCCGTGGCCACACAAAGCAGGATTGAGATTCCGGGAAGAAATGACCGCAGGGGCTGTGGGCCTGTCTTTGACGAGCTTACTCTGGACTCATGGGGAACCGTGGCTTCATGCTGGGACTGCGGGGCGGAAGGAGGGCATGGAGGGCTTTGGCTGCCCCCGCACTGTCCCATGGTAGGCTCCGAGCAGCTGTCACCGGAGCCTGTTCGCAGTTCCCCTGGAGGGCCGCCTGCGCATCAAGGGGAGGGGAGCGGCTGGGCTTGGTCTTTGGAAGGGACATCTGCTGAATTTCTGAACACGTATTTTATTACAGGTGCTCTCAGCAGGGTGGAGGGGGTGGCCTGGGGGAGGAAGTTAAAATGACCCCACCTGTCCATTTTGCGCTAAACCTTGCCTGTGATGAGCCGTTACCCTCACCGGAGCGTGTGGATAGTGTGAGAACCTCGGATCTCACACACGTGTTTGTCACATGTGCACGGTTGGGGCAGCTGAGAGGGTGTGGACCATGAAGTGGGCCAAACCACATAGGCCTCCGGGTCACGGCCAAGGCACCTCTTAAAATTGTCCATAAAGTTTTATATAATAAATGTTCCCGGCCAGGCATGGTGGCTCACGCCTGTAATCCCAGCACTTTGGGAGGCTGAGGTGGGCAGATCAGCTGAGGTCAGGAGTTTGAGACCAGCCTGACCAACATGGCAAAACCCTGTCTCTACTGAAAATACAAAAATTAGCCAGGTGTGATGGTGGGTACCTGTAATCCTAGCTACATGGGAGGCTGAGGCAGGAGAATCGCTTGAACCTGGGAGGTAGAGGTTGCAGTGAGCCAAGATTGTGCCATTGCACTCCAGCCTGGGTGACAGAGTGAGACTCTGCCTCACAAAAAATAAAAACAGGGCCAGATGTGGTGGCTCACGCCTGTAATCCCAGCACTTGGGAGGCTGAGGCAGGTGGATCACCTGAGGTCAGGAGTTCAAGACCAGCCTGGCCAACATGGTGAAACCCAGTGTCTACTAAAAAAATACAAAAATTAGCTGGGCGTGGTGATGGGCACCTATAATCCTAGCTACTTGGGAGGTTGAGGCAGGAGAATCGCTTGAACCTGGGAGGCGGAGGTTGAAGTAAGCCAAGATAGCACCACTGCACTCCACTATCTTGGGCAATAAGAACGAAACTGTGTCTCTAAATAAATAAATAAATAAGTCCCAGCTTTATTAATTTATCATAGATTTCAGGGTTTTTGTCCGATAACTGAGTAAACAATAAAAACAGAACCTAGCAATAAAAACAACATAAACATTCAATGAACTGCTCGATACTTTAGTTAACATTTGAGTCCCTTTCAGGTAAATGTATGCTTTGAATTAGGCTTCTGAAACATTAAAAGTAGTTCATTGAACATAGAAGAAAATACAGACTAATGTTTAAGGATCTTTAGCTTGGAAAGGATTATCTTAAGTATAAAAGTAATAAAGGAAGTCACTAAGAAAAAGTTACCATCAATTTACATAAAAGTTTAAAACCTCCATATGTCAAAATAGATAATATAAATAAAAGGCAAATTAGGAGAAATGCAGCAAATATAGCAAGGGATAATGATCTTTGTAAAGAGTTCTTACATATCAATGAAAATTCCATCTCAGCTTAATCTCTGTATTAAAAATAATAAGAATTTCACCACCCCAGCAGAAAAATTGGCAAAACACACCAACAGATAATTCACAGCTGAACACAGATGTCTAATAAATACAGAGTAATCTGTCACCCAGGGTGGGGTGCAGTGGTGCAATCATGGCTCAATGCAGCCCCGACGTTCTGGGCCCAAGGGATCCGCCTCAGCCTCCCAAGTAGCTGGGATTACAGGCGTGCGCCACCACGCCTGGCTAATTTTGTGTTTTTAGTAGACATGGGTTTCTCCATGTTGGTCAGGCTGGTGTCTAACTCCCAACCTCAGGTGATCCACCCGCCTCGGCCTCCCAAAGTGCTGGGATTACAGGCGTGAGGCACCACACCTGGTCTTACGCTTTTTAAATGTGTTAATAATGTGGTGTATTTGTTTGCTAGGGCCGCCCAAACAAAGTACCAGGGTCCAGGTGGCTTGAGCAATAGAAATCTTCTCTCTGATGGCTCTGGAGGCAGGAAGTCCAAGATCAAGGTGTGGGCAGAGTTGCTTCCCTCGGAGGCTGTGAGGGAGGGGCTGCTCCAGGCCTGCTCCTTGCTGGCAGGTGGCTCATTGTATTCACATGGCGCTCTCCTTGTGCACAGGCACCTGCCGCCAACTTCCTCTTATTATACGGACACCAGTCATGTTGACCTCAGCGTAACTTGATTACCTTTATAAGGACGCTGTCTTCAAAAACAGCTTTATTCTTGGGTACTGGGGTTTAAGACTTCGACACAGGAGAGGGCCGAGATTGTGCCACTGCACTCCAGCCTGGGTGACCAGCGAGACTCCATCTCAAAAAAAAAAAAAAAAAAAAGACTCAACACAGGAATTTTAGGAGATGTACTTCAACCCTAAAATTTGTTATAAGTATATTTCACCTGGGAAAATATAATTATGATCCAACTGAAAGCAAGATATGATATAATTCCAAGGAGTGGGTTTTTAATTCATTCATTCATTATAGAGCACAAAATAGAGAATATGCAGATGTCTTAGAATTATGTGATTTAAGGGACACGTATTCTTCCTTTTATTTCTGAGTGTGTTTCATAACTAAAAAAAAGTTGAAAAAAATGCATCAAGGATTCTCCACTTCTAGTTTGATGGTGACCAGAGGTTGGGAACTAGGTTGGATTTTGATGAAATAGCCTCTTGCAAAAAAGCAAATACACTTTACAAATAAGGAGAATTGGTTTTAGAGAGCAGATAGTCCTGTCTAATGTTTAACAGACGTGCTCCGTTTCTCCAAAAAGAACCCGGTCTTTCCAGAACAATCTGGAAGGAGCCGGGTGTTGTCCTGGCGTCCCAGGTGGTGGGTGAGGGAGGAGCGGGGTGTTGTCCTGGCGTCCCAGGTGGTGGGTGAGGGAGGAGCCGGAGTTCTGCATGTGGCGGACAAAGGTCTCATGCTCCAGGGTTTCCTACTCACGAAATGACCCTGAGTGGTCAGAACCTGTCTTCTCATCTGTAAAGCTACACTCTTGGGACGCACCTCCTGGAGCCACAGTGAGGTTCCGCATCTCATGGAATGGGAGAAAACGCTGTATTTTGAACGCTTGTATTTTGGAATCTCCTTTAAAACTTCCAGCACACTTTTTTGATTATCCTCAGGGCTCGCAAAACATTTTCACTTAAAGAGGATTTTGATTTGGGGAAGCAGCTGAGAGCTATGTGCAGCCAGCTCTGGCGACTGGGGCGGTCATACTGAGTAGCGCCGTTTGAAACACAGAAGGAGGTGGGCTCCAGCCCCACCGCAGCCTCGTCCGCTGTGGACACCACGCAGGCTGTGGAGCACCCAAAACATGGCTGGGCAAAACTTTGATGTGCGTAAGTGCAAAAATGCCCAGCAGACTTTGAAGACTTTAAGGACATAAAATAGGCCGGGCGCAGTGGCTCACACTTGTAATCCTAACACTTAGGAAGGCTGAGGCAGGAGGATCACTTGAGGCCAGAAGTTCAAGACCAGCCTGGGCAAAGAAGTGAAACCTCATCTCTACAAAAAATAAAAAAATTATCGGGACATGGTGGCATGTACCTTTAGTCCAAGCTACTTGGGAAACTGGGCAGGAGGATTCCTTGAACCCAGGAGGTTGAGAATATAGTGAGCTGTGATCGCACCACTGTACTCTAGCCTGGGTGACAACCTGTCTCTAAAAAAAAAAAAGAATGTGAAAGATTTCATTAATTTTTTCAGGCCGGGCGCGGTGGCTCACGCCTGTAATCCCAGCACTTTGGGAGGCCGAAGGGCGGATCATCAGGTCAGGAGATCGAGACCACCCTGGCTAACACAGTGAAACCCCCTCTCTACTAAAAATACAAAAAAATTAGCCAGGCGTGGTGGTGGGCACCTGTAGTCCCAGCTACTTGGGAGGCTGAGGCAGGAGAATGGCGTGAACCCGGGAGGCAGAGCTTGCAGTGAGCCGAGATCGCGCCACTGCACTCCAGCCTGGGAGACAGAGCGAGACTCCATCTCAAAATAATAATAATAATAATAATATTCTTTTCATATTGACTACATGCTGAAATAATAATATTTTAGATGTATTATGCTAAAAATTATTAAAATTAATTTCACTTTTTTTTTTTTTTTTTTTGCTTAAAAACCTATGGCTACCAGAAAATTTAAGATGGTATCTGTGACTCCTGCAGTGTTTCTGTTGGACATGGCTGGTCTAGAGGACGGGGAACAATTTTCTTGCAGGGCTTATTAACTGACCTTGCAATTCTTGAAGAATTCTTGAATTCTAAAAATATTCTAGACAACATTAGAAAGAACACAGCTTTTCCACATGATTATTGGGAAGGACAATACGTTTTTTGATTTGTAGTTTGCGGTGTGATTTTTTTTTTAAAGTTTCATCACTTAGTTGTCATATGTCACTGTGTGGGATGAAGTGTTTAGGCCAGGAGTGGCCAGAAGGCTTCCTGGAGAGGTTGGCCAGGAGCTGGTTTGGATAGGTGGAGAAGAGTCCCCCGGATTTGCTCAGATGGTCTATGCCAGGGCACTGCCATCTGCAACCCACAGGCCAAAGCCAGGCTTCCACCTGTTTTGTGCAGCTTATGAGCTAAGGATGATTTTTACTTTTTTTTTTTTTTTTTGAGATGGCGTCTTGCGCTGTCACCCAGCCTGGTGGGCAGTGGTACGATCTCGGCTCACCACAACCTCTGCCCCCCAGATTCAAGCGATTCTCCCGCCTCAGCCTCCTGAGTAGCTGGGATTACAGGCATGTGCCACCATGCTTGACTAATTTTGTATTTTTTTTTAATTCTTTTTTTTTTTTGCCTTTTTAAAAAAATTATTATTATACTTTAAGTTCTAGGGTACATGTGCATAACGTGCAGGTTTCATTTTGTATTTTTAGTAGAAACGGGGTTTCTCCGTGTTGGTCAGTCTGATGTCAAACTCCTGACCTCAGGTGATCCGCCCACCTAGGCCTCCCAAAGTGCCAAGATTACAGGCGTGAGCCACTGCTCCCGGCTGGTTTTTACGTTTTTTAAGGGGGTTGAAAAAATGGAAAGAATTTTTTTTTGGGACATGTGAAAAATGGTCTAGAATTTAAGCTTGGGTGTCTATCAGTAAAGCTTCACTGTCACAGTCATGCCCATCATTTACTGTGTGTGGCTGCTCCTGCACTCCAAGGGCCGTGTTGAGTGGTCACCACAGAGACTCTCTGGCCCAGAGAGTCCAAAGCGTTTACTCTCTGGCCTTTTGCAGAAGAAGTTTGCTGACCCCTGCACCGAGGGGTCGACTTCTTCTGCCGCCTTCATTAGACATGTTGAGGGGGCCTAAGAAGGGGTGGGCTAGGGAGAGCCGAGTGGATGAGGGCCCTGGAGATGGTCGAGATCAGGCGTCCGTGGCTCAAGGCTGAGGAGGTGAGAATCTGAGCTGGGTCCCCACTCCCAGAACTGGTGATTTTCAGAAGTGATGTTGACATCGGGATCTGTGAGATGGGGAGACGGGAGTGATAGATCTGTCAGAGGAAAGACACGGGAATGGGAAGGCCACTCCTGGGCTGGCTGGAACATCTTTGGAATATTGTGCTTGAGAAGTCAGCAGCCATGGAGACAACTGGAAATACACAAACAGGGTTGCGGGAGGCTGAAGCATGGAGGGGGTCAGAGGAGGGGAAGCAGAGAGGCAGAGAGTGCTGACCGCCTGGTCCTGGGACGGTGGCTATCACCACTGACATCTGCCCTCTGCCTCCTGCCAGGGCGGGAGCCAGTTCTGCTGAGCCAGCGGGGACCCCCCTACCCACCCACCCTCTGTCCCAGAGCCTAGCCAAGTGCTGGGGGTGAAAAGGAGGTGATTTAGGGACCACCCTCAACCAGCTCTGGATCTTTGGAGAAACGTAAAAAATGCAGAAAGTTCAAAGAACAAGATCATATTCCTGGAGACCCTCTGCCAGTTGATAATGTTTAATTTTTTACTGTGGTAAAATACATCCAAGGTAAAACTTACCACTTTAACCATTTTTAAGTATCAGGTTCAGTGGCATTGAGTACATTCAGTGTAGTCAGTGGACAGAGCCGCTGCCACTGTCCATCTCCAGGACGCTTTTATCCTCCCAAGCTGAAGCCCTGTCCCCCTTAAACATGACCTCCCCGTTCCCCCTACCTCACCCCCTCGCACCCACTGTTCCACTTCCTGTCTCTATGAACCTAACTACTCTAAGGACCTCACACGAGTAGAATCGTGCAGTACTTGTCTCTTGTGACTGGTTTGTTTCCCTTAGCGCAATGTTTTCGGGGTTCATCCATGCCATAGCAGGCGTCAGACTTTCTTTTCAAGGCAGAATAATCATCCCTTGTACCACATTAGGTTTATTCACTCCCAGTTGCTAATTCTTTTTTTTTTGAGATGAGTCTCGCTGTGTCACCCAGGCTGGAGTGTAGTGGTGTGATCTCGGCTCACTGAAACCTCCACCTCCTGGGTTTAAGCAATTCTCCTGCCTCAGCCTCCCATGTAGCTGGAATTACAGGCGTGTGCCACCACACCTGGCTAATTTTTGTATTTTTAGTAGAGGCAGGCTTTTGCTATGTTGACCAGGTTGATCTCGAACTTCTGACATCAGGTGATCCGCCCACCTTGGCCTCCCAAAGTGCTGGAATTACAGGCACCCAGTCAGAATTTCCTTTCTTTTTAAGGCCAAATAATATTCCATTGTACCACATTTGGTTTATTCACTCCCGGTTGCTAATTCTTATCATGTTGGCTTCAAGCCTTTTCTTCCTTCAAAGAGATGAAGGTGAAGCCCCTCTGTGGCTGTCCTCTCCCAGACCCCCAAACTCTGCAGACTTTTGTGAAGCTGGCCCGCGTGCAGCCTAGCCGTGGTCAAAGTCCTGGACATCTCCCATCAGTGATCAGGATGCAGCGTCGCTCTGTGCCTGCCTTTTTTTTTTTTTTTTTTTTGAGATGGAGTCTCGCTCTGTCACCCAGGCTGGTATGCAGTGGCGCAATCCCAGCTCACTGCAACTTCCACCTCCCAGGCTCAAGCAATTCTCCTGCCTCAGCCTCCCAAGCAGCTGGGATTACAGGCTCGTGCCACCACACCCAGCTAATTTTTTTTGTATTGTTAGTCAGGATGGGGTTTTACCATGTTGACCAGGTTGATCTCGAACTCCTGACCTCAGGTGAACCACCTGCCTCGGCCTCCCAAAGTGCTTAGATTACAGGCATGAGTCATTGTGCCCGGCTGTGCCTGCCTCTTCACTGACATGGTCGTTCCTTGGCGTGGCTTGGTGTGTGTGTTTGTGAGCTCCATGTGTGTACAGAAGTCTAGTTGGTTCTTATCTGCTATCTAGAGGTTCAGTGGTTTCGTTTTTCTTGGTAGAAACTGGCTGCAAAGCATTTGAGTAGGTGTCTCCTTGGGTTTCTCCAGGCAGAGTCATCAAATGTTTTAGGTCACAGCACACATTATATATACATTTCATACGTCCCAGGTTGTCTTACCCACACTGGTGTGTCCTCATGGGGCAGAAGTTCCCTGACACAGTGCTGAGTCTACCTATGGCCAGGGTTCAAGGGCATTTTCTATTTTTTTTTTTCTTTTTTTCTTCTTATGCTGGTGTTGACCCACTAAATTGATTTCAGGATCTACAATAGGGCTGCAAATTGCAGTTTGAGGAACCGCCCTCAGGTATTTCCTAATAGAGGAATTTCAGGGGGCTTTGGGCCTTCTCAGTGGTGCCAGATCCTGCCATGTTGCTCCCGCCTTGGAGGAGACAGGACTGGTGACAGCTCCCCTTTCCCTCATCCTCAGTATTTTTAGACATAAAATTGCTTTTTACTGGTCTGTTGGGTGCTGAATTTTTGTTTGAAACTGAGAATCTCTTTACATATTTATCAGTTCTTTGGTTTTCCTCTTGTATAGAGCACCAATTTTTTTCTGTTGGGATGTTGCTCTTTTTCATCGTGAATTTATAGGAGTTCTTTATATATTCTGGATACTAATCCTTTGGTTTATGAATTTTCCTCTTTCTTTTTTTTGAGACAGAGTCTCGCTCTATTGCCCAGGCTAGAGTGCAGTGATGTGATCTCAGCTCACTGCAACCTCCGCCTCTTGGGTTCAAGCAATTCTCCTGCCTCAGCCTTCCAAGTAACTGGGACTACAGGCACCCACCACTGCACCTGGCTAATTTTTGTATTTTTGGTAGACGTGATGTTTCGCCATGTTGGCCAGGCTGGTCTTGAACCCCTTACCTCAAGTGATCTACCTGCCTCAGCCTCCCAAAGTGCTGGAATTACAGGCGTGAGCCAGTGCACCTGGCCTGTTTATTTCATTTTAATGAATTGGAAGGGCTCATTTGTGCTGACGCAGGTGGGAAACTGGGAAAAGAGAATGCCTGGAGGTTTTTGTGAAGTTCCTGAGGTGGGAATGGGGTTCCTGTAGCTTAGTGGTTCTCCTTGGGAGGGATTTTGTCCTCCAAGGCACATTTGGCAAAGCCTGGAGATGTTCTGGTTGTCGTACTGGGAAGGGAGGTGCTAGTGGCATCCAGAGCCAAGGGACGCTGCTCAGCCTCCTGCGATGGACAGGGTGGCCCGGCCCAGGTGGAGAATGTGGCCTACCCCATATAGAGCTGTGCACCAGCAGGATGCACTCCTGTGGTTAACCAGTACCCACTGGGTGCCGAGGCAACATGTACTGCTGTGAGACAGGACGCAAGTCCACGACCTTGACCATCTCCTCTCTCTTCCTCCCCCAGGCAGGTGTTGACGAGCCCTGCCTGGGCTGACGCGGGCGGAGGATGGAAACACTTGCCCGGCAATGTCTCTGGGCCGCCTCCTTCGCAGAGCCTCCTCCAAAGCCTCGGACCTCCTGACCCTCACCCCTGCTGGCAGCGGCAGCGGGTCCCCCTGTGTCCTGGATGGAGAGATCATCTACTCCAAGAACAATGTCTGCGTGCACCCGCCGGAGGGGCTGCAGGGGCTGGGGGAGCACCACCCAGGTGAGCCAGGGCAGGCGAGGCTCCAGGGTCACAGAGCCCAGGTTATTTTCTGAGTGAGGGCTCTGAAGGCCCTGGGCCACAGCACTAAGAGAGACAAGTGCGTTTGGTTCCTTTTCCAGAACGTGTAACTGCAGCTGTCCTCCCGGAAGGAGGGTCTGGGGGTGTTAAGTCTGGCTCATGGCAGGCTGGGTGAGTCCCTCAGCCCTGCTGCTTCCAGAGGGAGGGACAAAAAGATGGGTTAGTGATCCCTGAGGCCTGCCTGGCCCCTTGTCATTCGTGTGAATGACTTGCAACAAATAAATGCATTGCTTTGTTCATCTGTTGCTTTATTTAATTTGTACAACCACCTCATGGGCGTGGCCAGGGCCCCAGCAGGCCTCTCAGGTGGGTAAGGACGCCGGTGTTCAGAGAGGCTGAGGGACTCTCGGCTGCACAGTGCCAGTCTGTGGTGGAGGTGGAGCTGCAGGGTAGTCTCTGGACTCTTTCTTCTCATTTCTTCCTGTTGCCGTCCCCTTCCCTGGCTGCTAAAAAGATATTTCAGGGCCCTGCAGCCTAGCTGTGGCCTGCACTCGCACACCCTAACATTTACTTGGCCTGGGCAAGAGTACAGACAGAAGCCCCAGACAGATGGTAAAATAGTAAAGTTATCGTCTGGGCACGGTGGTTCACACCTATAATCCCAGCACTTTGGGAGGCTGAGGTGGGAGGATTGCTTGAACCCAGGAGTTGGAGACCAGCCTGGCCAACAGAGTTAGACTTCTCTATTTCAAAACAAAGTTATACATTACAGTGAGATCTGGGCACTTTATACAAATTATGTTTCAGTCGAATACTGAATACATTTTTAAACAAGACAAAAGTTTAAATTATGCCAATGAAACATTTAAAGCGAGTGTTCTGTCCCCCTGCCTTGATAAGTGTATCTTTAAAGCCACTGGCTGGTTGGCTGCGGCTGTGTGGGCAGGGGCTTTTCTGGAGTGCCCTAGAAAGGGGTGCAGGTTCTGGGCGATGCGGCCCCTTGACCCGGAGGTTGCCTGGCCTGAGGTCTTCTAGAGAGAGAGACCGGGGAGCAGCCGTCTCGGACCCGCTTGCTGATCTCAAAGCTGCGTGCTTCCAGGATGCTGAAACACTTCTCAGCCTCAGGCTCATGTTACCCTAATGCACAGCTGGCTGACATTCCCCAAATTTCCCAGCTTCTCTTGGCAACAGGAGCAGTGCTTAGGAGATTCTAGGGGTCTGAGTTGTAGAGACCTGGAGACTGGGTGGGGGAGGCCCAGGAATCGGGATATCCCAAAGCTGCTTGATGCTGTGTTAGGAGATGCCACCTCCCGCCAGAACTGAGCACTCACCCACTTGCTCTGGCCCAGGAGAAATTGCTCCTCTCCATGTCCCCAGCAACCCCGTCTGTGACACCAATGCTCACCTCTAAAGGTGGCTCCTTCCTCCAATAACCTGCATTTTAAAAATGCCACGAGTGCCACTCATGATTGGAAAAGGTCCAAATACCACCCAACTTGGATGAATTATTTTTGTGCAATAGAATGAAGTCTCCAGCCTCCATCCCTCCTAACAGTGCTGTAAAGCCATGAAGCTGGGCACCTGGGCTGCTGGGCTCACACAGACAGGGAGGCCTTAGGCAGGTGAGCCCTGGGGCCAGGGTCGGGGCTCTGAACACAGGGAGAGCCCCTGGTACTTGGAAAAGCGCATGGCAAGCCTGAACGGGTGGCTCATCGCCTGCGATCCCAGCACGTTGGGAGGCTGAGGTGGGTGGTTCACTTGAGCTCAGGAGTTTGAGACTAGCTTGGGCAACATAGTGAAACCTTATTTCTAAAAAAAAAACAAAAAAATTAGCTGGGTGTGGTGGTGTGCACCTGTAGTCCCAGCTATTCGGGAGGCAGAGGTGGGAGGATTGCTTGAGCCTGGGAGGTGGAGGTTGCAGTGAGCTGAGATTGCGCCACTGCACTCCAGCTTGAGGCACAGAGTGAGACCCTGTCTCAAAGGAAAAAAATAAACGCAAAAACCAAAAAGAAAGGCGCATGGCAGGCTGGTGCTCGGGGACCAGTGCCCCCTGGATCTGCTGGAAGTGTGTTCTTAGAAAACACGTGTAGCTGGAATTCATTTCAAGCTCCCCAGTTCCCCCTGGTGTTTTTGCTCAGGGCCAGGCTGTATCTGAGGCCAGACTGGCGCTTCACTAAAGGGCAGTGGCCTCTCCGAGCAGCTCGCCAAAGGTGCCACAAGGGCCTCATCCACAGCCTCCTGGCCTCTAACACACCGTCCCCCTGGCTCCTCACAGGTTACCTGTGCTTGTACATGGAGAAGGATGAGATGCTGGGAGCCACCCTCATCCTGGCGTGGGTCCCCAACTCTCGCATCCAGAGGCAGGACGAGGAGGCCCTACGCTACATCACGCCCGAGAGCTCCCCCGTTCGCAAGGCACCCCGCCCTCGTGGCCGGCGCACCCGGAGCTCAGGAGCCTCCCACCAGCCCTCCCCCACGGAGCTGCGGCCCACCCTGACCCCAAAAGATGAGGACATCCTGGTGGTGAGCCAGAGCGTTCCGGACGGCGTGCTCGCCAGCCCCGCGCCGGAGGACGAGGAGAAGCTGGCTCAGGGCTTGGGGGTGGATGGCGCCCAGCCGGCCTTGCAGCCTGCCCGCAGACCCTCTGGGATCTTGTCGACAGTCAGTCCGCAGGATGTCACCGAGGAGGGGCGGGAGCTGCGGCCCGAGGCCGGGGAGGAGGATGGTTCCTTGGAACTGTCAGCTGAGGGTGTGAGCAGAGACAGTTCCTTCGACTCAGACTCAGATGCCTTCTCCTCGCCCTTCTGCCTCTCGCCCATCAGCGCGGCACTGGCCGAGAGCCGCGGCTCCGTGTTTCTGGAAAGCGACAGCAGGTGAGTTCCTGGTTCTGGGTGTGGGCTCTCGGGAGGCCCCCAAGGCCTGACCTGGGCAGGAAGCTGTCACCTGCATCACCTGTGATGCTAGGTGAGCGCTGGAGGCATCTGCCCGACCTGCCTGTGACTGTGGCTGTGGCAGGAGCCCCTCCCCGAGGCGAGGGCTTCAGCAGGGAGTCCCCACTTTCCACTCCACTGAGAGGACTGTGAAGGGTGCGCCAGGGCATCCACATTCTTCTCTCTCCTTGAGGCTTACTAGGACTAAACAGGCCCTGTCAGGTCTGACAGGTCCCTGACCAAGGCCAAGCCCCCAGGAGTCCTTGTCCCTTCTGTTCCCATCGCCAGAGGGGCAGGAGATTGTCAGTCCTCAAGCAAGTGCTCGAGAGGCCCGGGTGGCATCATTAGGCTCACGCGCAGGGCTGGCCCAAGCCCAGATATGCTGCTCCGCTTGGTCCCCAGCTCCCCGCTCTGCCTTGCAGCCCACCAGGCACGTGACCTGGCCCCCTGTGGTCCCTGGAGGTGTTAGCCTCCCTCTTTCTCATAGCTGTGGAGGATGGAACGTAGTCCCGGGGCAGTCTTGACCATATTCACCTGACTCGGCAGCCGCTCTGCACCCCGGGGAGTCCAGCCGGAGTACCTGGACTCCTTGGTGGCCATGCTTGCAGGAGCTAGAGTTGGACCCATGCCCTGTGGGGGGTTCCCTGGGCCTTGGAACCCAAAGAGACTTTCCTGAGTGGGGAGCGTTGCATGGTGCCACGAGGGTCCTCATGGCCTTGGGGTGAGTGCCAGTGTGGTCGCATAGGCCCGGAGCCCCAGAGCCAGCACAGGGGCCCTGCATCCGACTTCCACAGCCCCTTCCTATGCCGTGGCCGTGGTCCTTATGCTCATTAGATTTCTAGGCGAATAATGATGGAGACCACAGACAACAGTAAGAACTGACATCAGTCAGCGAGCAGGTCATTAACTGTTGAGCTCGTGGTGTGAGCTGGGCGCATGCTGGACGTGGGTGGTCCCGGCCTCGCCTGGGTGCTGGACACCATGGGCTGTGGATGGTACACATGTGTGCTTTCTACAGCCCCACGCCCTGTGAGGTGGGCCCTCATATTATCCCCTGCTATCGAAGGGGAAAGGGAGGCTCAGAGAATGTCAGCAACTTGCCAGGCATCACCCAGCCAGTGCCCGGGCCAAGCTGGGATGTGAACCCAGCTGGGTCTGCCCCAGGGCTGCAGCATAAAAGGTCACCCCAGGCCGATTAAGCCAGGGAGTGGCAGGGCATGACGTAGGGACACAGGCTCTGCTGGCCTCAGCAGGAGTGACTGTGGGACGCGTTCTTCCCTGATTTTATCCCTCCAATAAGATGCAGTCCATTAGAGCCCCAGGGTGAACCGATAACATTCATCTCAATTATTTGAGAGTGCAGATAAAAGGAAGCCGTGAGCCGTGACCGAGGATTCCAGGTCCCAGGAGGCTTGCTGAGCTGGGTGGCGTCAGGGGCCAGGGAACCCGAGGGAGTGCTGGGGGGTGGGGACCGAACGCTGGTCCTGGCCTGGGTCCCGCTGGCCGGACTCAGTCGGAGCTCCCCCTGGTGGTGCCGGGCCGACAGTGCAGCAGAGCCTGCGGGCGTCCCCACGTCCCCAGGGCCCAGGAGAGGGGAAGGTCCCAGCTGTGTCCCAGAGAGGTGGGGGGGTTGGCCCACGGTCTTGGGGCTGAGGACTCCGTGGCAGAACCACAACCAGAACCTGGCCAGTCAGCTCTCTGTCCAGCAGCTCCATCTTGTAGGGAGCTCAGGTTTAGGAGTTAGGGAGTTGAGTGCTGGTTGAGTCCTGGCACCCCTGGTAAGTGTGAACCTGGGAAATTCTTTCTCTTCTTGGAGGCTTGGTTTCCCTGTTTGTAAGATGAGGCTGGTAATATTCACTTTCTGGGGGTATTGTGAGAATGCACCCCGGTTCCCCTTTCCCTGCCCTCCGCCTTGCTGGTTCTCCAACCTGGCTGCATGTGGGGTGCTCCTGGGGGGAACCTTTGTACAACGCTGATGCCCAGGTGCCTCCAGGTTCTTCTAGAGTAGTGATTCCCACCCAGGGCTGAGTCTGTCCCCAGGCAGTGTGTGGCAATGCCAGGAGACACTTTTTTGTCACAACTGAGGGTAGGGGTGTATTGACATCAGTGAGCAGCGGACAGGGGTGCTGTGCACTCACTCTGGAAGCCAAGCTGCCCCTCTGCCTGGGACCCGCCGGGGGCCTCCCATCATTTTCAGGATGAGGCGTCATCTCCTTCACTCGGGGTCGAAGGCCCACCACCATCGGCCCTGCTGAGCGATGCCACCTCCCTCCCTGCCCCCGCACTGTGCACACCTCCAAGTTCATCATCCTCTCTGCGTCTAGATCTCGTGGGGCTCTCTCTGCCTCATGCCTTTGGCCAGGGATCCCCTCGGCCTGGGCTTCTTCCTCCCACTCTCTCCTAACTGGCCACCTTGTATGTTTGAGACTCAGCTCCTGGGGCGGGGCACCTTCATGTCAGCTTTTGGTGGAGGCTTCTCTATTCCCCCCAACCCTGGGCTGAGGAGGGCACTCCCCATGGCTCCCTTTTCTGTTCTGACACTCGAGCCCCCACCGAGATACCCCGTCCGCCTGTCCGTCGCCAACTGCTGGGAGGCAGATGATGGTGAAGGAGCAAATTTTGGGGCCCGACAGATCTGTTTCCAGTCCTGGCATCACCCGAGTTGTGTGTGATCTTGTGGCCATTACCTCCCACGTCCAAAACACAGATTCCTCATGGGTGTGAAATGGGGCCAAGAACCCCCTTGTAGGCCAGGCACAGTGGCTCAAGCCTGTAATCCCAGCACTTTGGGAGGCCGAGACGGGTGGATCACAAGGTCAGGAGATCGAGACCATCCTGGCTAACACGGTGAAACCCCATCTCTACTAAAAAAATACAAAAAAACTAGCCGAGCGAGGTGGTGGGTGCCTGTGGTCCCAGCTACTCAGGAGGCTGAGGCAGGAGAATGGCGTAAACCCAGGAGGCGGAACTTGCAGTGAGCCGAGATCCGGCCACTGCACTCCAGCCTGGGCGACAGAGCGAGACTCCGTCTCAAAAAAAAAAAAAAAAAAGGAATCCCCTTGTAGGGCACAGTTGGCGTGAGGGTTGAGTACCAGCCTGGGGCATGGGGTCAGCGAGCCTGGCCTGGGACTCATCCCCACCCAGAGACCATGACTGGGGGTGCTTATCGCAGCCTGGCCCTGCTCCTGATGAAGGCTCAGAAAATGCCTCTTGGCCACGTGGCCGCGGGCTTGGTGTGGTTCACTCCTCAGGCCTGTGTCAGCCTGGTCCAGGCAGGGCTCGCTGAATGTGGCCAGGTGCAGCTTTGTGCTGGGACAAGGTGGATGTGGATGGGACTCTCCTCACTCCTCCAGAAGTGTGTGCTTCGGTCCAGGCTGTGAAAACAGCCTGTCTCCAAGACAGACTGCTGGGAGCTTTCTTTTTATTTTAAAAAAGTAGATACGGAGGCCGGGCGCTGTGACTCATGCCTGTAATCCCAGCACTTTGGGAGGCCAAGGTGGGTGGATCGCTTGAGCCTAGGAGTTCAAGACCAGCCTGGGGAAAATGGCAAAACCTCGTCTCTATACAAAATACGTAAAAATTAGCTGGGCATAGTGGTACATGCCTATGGTCCCAGCTACTTGGGAGGCTGAGGCAGGAGGATGGCTGGAGCCTGGGAGGTGGAGGCTGGAGTGAGCTGTGATCTTGCCACTGCACTCTAACTTGGGTGACAGAGAGATACCCTGTCTGGAAAAAAAAAAGAAAAGAAAAGCAGACAAGGATTCTGAAAGGGGCTAGGTGAGCCCTGGAATCTGCATTTCCCTGGTCTTCCCTTGCTCCTATGTGCTTCTGGCCCCCACCGCGTGGTAGACCCAGGAAGCAGAGGTGGCGCTTCTTGCTCCCTGCCCATCCCCCGGGCCTTCGTGTGATGGGACTGGAGATCTTGGCTAAGGTGGTTAATTGTCCTAGACGCTGTAGAGAAGGCGTCCCCAGCCCAGTTGCCCGTGAGAATGTCCTGGGCAGCTTTACAAATCCTGATGCCCAGGCTGCACCCACACCAATTAAACCAGGATCGCTGGGGTGGGGGCCCAGGCATGGGAATGTTTTGAACTTCCTGGGGGTTTCTGAAGTGCAGGCAGCGTTTAGAACCCCTGCTGTGAAGGGGCTCAGAGAGAGAGAGAGAGAGAGAGAGAGAGAGAGAGAGAGCGCGAGCGAGTGCCTGGTGCTCTGGGGTGGGGAGGGGCGTCAGGGCCGAGGCCCCCAGAGGAGTGGCCACTCCCCAGGGGTGTTGGTGAGGACTTGGGTGCACCCATCGCCACTCTGAGGGGTGGGACGTCTATTAATAATTAACTGTGAGGTTGAGTCCCCCGGGAGGGCAGAGCAGGTAGGCCGGCTCGAGGGTCCCCTCTAGTGGTGGATCTGAAGAACTGCATGTGCAGGCTGCGTGTCTGGCTGGGATTGGCCAGGATAGACAACGCCCCCACCCACCCTGGGGCCGAGGGTCCCCACCCCCGGTATATGGTTATTTGGCGAGTAGTTCACAGAAGAGCGGAGGGGTTAGAAAAGCGTCCCCCCGGGCTGCCCACATTCGTGCGCTACCTGTAGAGTATGGCCAGGCGGGGCCTGGATGCTGGAGGGTGAGCCCACCTGCCAAACCCAGGGGTCTCCTTTGGAACCCCCAGCCCCCAGTACAGCGACGGCCTGGAAATCCTTGACCAAGTGAATATTCAAGGCTGACTTGGGGGATGGGCTGACAAGGAGAGCTGCTGTCGCCAGTGCGAAGTCCTGCCTCCCGGCGCTGAGAGCCCCAGACCCTGAGCTTCCCCGAGCCGGGGGTGAGTCCTGGGCTGTCTTGGCCCTGTACCCTCCTCAGTGTCAGAAAGCAAGGCTCTGGGGTGTGCTGGGGAGGGTGACCACCAGGCACGACTGGTCATCCTGCCCTTGGTTTCTGTGCTGGAAGGTACCCTCCAGCCTAAAAGGCTAGTTGGGCGAGGGTGTGGAAAAACGGGGCACTGTGGGGCCGGCACCGTGTCCACTGGCCCTGCCCTAGGGATGTGCACTGATGACCTGGATAAAGAACTGAAACAAGCCTGGGAAACATAGAGAGACTCCGTCTCTACCAAAAAAGAAAAAAAATTAGCGGGGTGTGGTGGTGCACACCTTTAGTCCCAGCTACTCCGGAGGCTGAGGCAGGAGGACTGCTTGAGCCCGGGAGGTGGAGGCTGCAGTGAGCCATGATCGCACCAGTGCACTCAAGCCTGGGTGACAGAGTGAGACCTTGTCAAAACAAAACAAAACAAATACCAGATTCTGCTAAGTGAAAATGTCTCTTCTGGACCTCATCCTAAGAAAGAATCCAAATTACAGATAGAAAGGCCAAAGTGGCCAGCATGTAGCTCAAGCCTGTAATTCCAGCACTTTGGGAGGCTAAGGCGGGCAGATCACTTGAGGTTGGGAGTTCAAGGCCAGCATGGCCGACACAGTGAAACCCCGTCTCAACTAAAAATACAAAAATTAGTTCAGCGTGGTGGCGTGCGCCTGTAATCCCAGCTACTTGGGAAGCTGAAGCAAGAGAATTGCTTGAACTTGGGAGGCAGAGGTTGCAGTGAGCCGAGATGGCGCCCCTGCACTCCAGCCTGGGTGACAGAGCTAGACCTTGTCTCAAAAGAAAAAAAAAGTAGAAAGACAAAAGCATCTGCATGAAGATGTTCATTGTGGTATTCCTTACAGTGGAGAAAAAGGGGCAGATCGTAAGAATCCAACAGCAGAGGAGGTGGATCGACTAAGGCCTCTCTAAGGTCCCTCTGCTGGATCAGGGAGTTTCCAAACCTGGGCTCACAAGCCCCTGAAATCTTACCCCACCCACTTTTTTTATATGATGGGGGGGCACCATCTGACTTCCCAAAAGGTCTGTGACCCGTAAAAGGTTCAGAAGCTCAGTGCTGCCAGATAGAAGAAGATGTAGGATTGACAAGGACTGTCAAGTAGTCCATGCTGTGTTGCAGAGTAGAAATTTACAGTGAATCGGCCGGGCGCGGTGGCTTAAGCCTGTAATCCCAGCACTTTGGGAGGCCGAGACGGGTGGATCACGAGATCAGGAGATCGAGACCATCCTGGCTAACGCGGTGAAACCCCGTCTCTACTAAAAAAAAAATAAAAAAAAAGTAAAAAAAAAAACTAGCTGGGCGGGTTGGCGGGCACCTGTAGTCCCAGCTACTCGGGAGGCTGAGGCAGGAGAATGGCATGAACCCGGGAGGCGGAGCTTGCAGTGAGCTGAGATCCGGCCACTGCACTCCAGCCTGGGTGACAGAGCGAGACTCCGTCTCAAAAACAAAACAAAAAAAAGAAATTTACAGTGAATCGGACACAAAGCAGGAAACAGGTTATGATTCTGCACATTGCAGTTAAACTCTGTGAAGACGCCTGAGGTGCGGATGAGGCTGTCAAGGCACGGCTGCCCAGCAGAGCTTCTGCCAGGACAGACAGAACCCAGGTCTGCACCGTCCTGTACAGCGGCCGCTGGCTTCATGCAGCTCTCGAACCCTTGAAATGGTGCAGGTGCAACCGAGCAACCGAATTTTAAATTTTGCATAATACGGATTAATAAAATTGTTTTTAATTTAAAAATGTTTTTAAATTTCATTTTTAGAGACAGAGTCTCACTCTATGGCTCAGGCCGGCGTACAATTGGTGGCAGCACAATCACAGCTCACTGCAGCCTCGAGCTCCCGGGCTCGAGGGATCCTCCCACCTCAGCCTCTCGAGTAGCTGGGATTGCAGGCGTGCGCCACCAGGCCCAGTTCATTTATTTTATTTTATTTTTTAGAGACAGAGTCTCGCTGTGTTGCCCAGGCTGGTCTCAAACTCCTAGGCTCAAGTGACCCTCCTGCCTGGGCCTCCCAAAGTGCTGGGATTACAGGCATGAGCCACGTGCCCAGCCTTGATTAATATAAACTGGAATAGCACCTGCGGTCAGTGGCCACGGCAGTGGATGGCAGAGGTTGAGACCAAGATGTGTCCATATGTTAGCCTAGTGTGATTATGAGCACTTTTTAAAAAAAAATTTCTGTTTTCAGAAATGTTATTCTGTGATTATATTAAGCTTAAGATGAAAACCAGTGTATAAAAATAGACAGTCAGGGAGAACCCTGCACATTTGGGCGGGCTTAGCATCTCCTACTGCCCTTCACGCTTGCTAATTAATGAAGAGGCCTCCAGGGCGAGCTGGTCACTGAGGTCCTTCCAGTGACACCAGTGACACCGGCCTGCCACCTTAGGTCCCGTGCCACCAGCGGGGCCTCCCCCTGGGGAAGTGAGTGTTTCCTTCTCTCTCTCCCCAGGTCCTCTTGTCATTCCCGGCATGCATTCTAGAGGCAGCCAGTCTAGGCAAGACGGTGTCTGGATGTTGGGATGGGCTGGGTGGCCTGGCCTCAGGGTTTGGCCACTTATTACTGTGGTTTCTGTCATACAGTTCCTACCAGGTTAGACTTAGTCCAAGCGGGTTGGTGTGGCCACAGGTGGGCAAGGGCCAGGAGCAATGTCCTGCCCACCCCGGGGTCCTGCTGGGACCCCCTGCCCTCCCTCTTTCCTCTTGCCCTTTCCTGCGCACAAACTGGACACCTCACCCCAAGCATCGCCGCTTCCCACCTTGCTCCGTGCAGCTGGAATGATCTCCTCTCTCCTGCTGAAACCCCAGCCCACCTGCAGGCAGAGAAGACTTTCTCCTCTGTAACCCTGCTGGGATCTGAGTTTTCTCTGGGGAGCTCCCATCACGGCCGCATGGTGTTCCCTACGTGCGCCACCGTGCCTGGGTGCTTCCTCGCAGGGCCCTCCCAGTGCCTGGGCCGGTGCTGTCAGCAGAGCGTCCTGCAGTGCACGCGGTCCTGTGCCTATGCCCCACTGTGTGTGGTCACCACGCCCTGGAAACACGGCAGATGTGGCCAAGCAACTGGACTTTGGTCTTTCTTTATCTCCAATGAATGTGAAGTTTGATAGTCACAGCAGGAGCCTTCAGGACAGCACAGGACTGGATGGATTGATGGAAGGTGGACCCTAGAACCCTCCCAGCAGGACAGGCCCGAAAAATTCTGACAAAAGTAATGGGGGAAAGATAAGATGATAAGATAAGGCCCCTTTACTCCCTCAGGGTGGCCGCCATCTTGGGGGCAATGGCACAAGGGTTCACCTGGAGCTGACCAGTGCTTGGACAGCAGACCCCAAGGGGCGGCCATTCCCCACCTCACATGGCTTCCCTGGCAGGTGCTGGCCCACCCCGCAGGGCATGCGAGGCAGAAATAAATGGCATCTAAGTGCTTTTTGCCTTTAGGAGGAACAGGCTCCCTGCCGATCGAGTATCAGTAGCAGTGGCTGAATTATTAATGGCGTTATCATTCATCGTTGGTGTAACAGCCCCTGTCCTCCCACACGGCACAGAGGATAGAAATGAGGCTCTCGGGGAAGAGTCCAGTCTCAGAATAAACTAGAATCAGTGCGCGCGGTGGGCCAGGACCCATTGCTGGGAAGCATCCTTGCAGGAGCTCCCATGGAAGGCCCTGGGGGTGTCACCCTGGCCTCGCAAAGGTCTGCTGGGGCTCTGGATCCCTTCTGCGTTTCCTGCCATTCCTTTTCTGCCCAACCCTCCAGGCAAGCTCGAGGCAGATGAGAAACTTCTAGAGGTGGGCAAAGAAGTGAGCGGTGGCACACGAATCAGGACGCACTTTGCCCTTCCCGTCTCTGTTCCGGGGTGCAGCAGCTGCCCAGCAAATCAGAGCCCAGAGCAGGAGAGAGGGGGACACAAAGCGGGGGACGAGGAAGGGAGTGGGAGGCAAGGGTGGAGAGAAGGGCACGTGAGAGGGTCCAGGGTAGGAGACAGCAAGGAGGGGGGCAAGGAGTGAGCGGGGAGGGTGGGCCGTGCATGTCTTAGGGCCACTCCAGCAGCAGCGGGGATCAGGGGCGGGTGCAACACAGATATCCAGGAGCTGCCGCCACCCAGGGGAGGGACAGCTGGGTCCCAGAGAGACCTCAGAGGTGGGATGGCCAGGAGCTGGGAGGGCTGCATCCTCCATTCCTCCCAAATTTCAGGATCAAGTCACCGATCCCAGTCGTGGGCCAACCAGGGTGCCCAGGGATGCCCTGAGAGCGCCTGCCGCCCCCTGAGGATGCTCCAGGAACCCCTGCCCACCCCTCCCGGGCCCCAGCACAGCCTGGCAGCCGGGAAGCCAGCAGCTCCTGAAGATCTGTTGTTTGGGTTTGTTTGTGCTTCTGTAACCGGGAGCTGAGATTTATTTCTTTAAAACATCCCATTGCCCGACACCCTGCAATCTGTTCTGTGTGTCGTTCAGACTAATCTCGTCTTGTTTCTGTAGCACTTGGCAGGCTCTGTGTGGCGTTCCTCCCTCCCCCAGACTCCCCCCCGCCCAAGCCAAGGTGGCCACTACCAGCTGCTCTGCCTGCGCCCAGAGGGTGGCCGATGGCGGGGGTCCGAGGGAAGCTGTTACAGGAGGGGCAGCTGGCTGGTCCAAGCCCCGTGGACTGGCGTGTGGCCACGGTCAGTCTAGAAATGGCCACAGGACATGGCCTCGCCCCGGGAGTCTCACTGCCAGGTGGAGAGGCCAAGCAGGCGCCCTGCCGAGCACCGGCCCCTCCCTGGCTGCCCCTCAGCTCCGGGAGCTTGGAGGGGCCGCCAAAGAATTCGGCCGGGACACCACCGTGCCCAGCCCTCTGGTGTGCGACTCTGGTGTGGCTGTTTGGCTCACACATGATGTCTAGGCAGGGAAAGGGCTGGCGGGCTTGGCTGGGCGAGGCTTCTGAGTAGGCATGCTTTGGTCAGAGGCCCAGCTGTGAATCCAAGCCCCACTCAGGACCCCCAGGGGGTGGCCTTGGATGATATTGAACTACTCTATGCCTCAGTTTACTCCTCTGTGAAGTTGGGGCATTGTGGGGGTTCAGGAAGGCTGTGCATGTAAAGCTCTGCGCAGAGGGCTCAGTACAGGGCAGGTAAACAGTCATCATCACTGTGTATCTGACTGAGTTGCCAGCTCCGTTGGATGTGCTTGTATCAGTGTCCTGGGGCTGCTGTGACCAAGGACCACAAACCGGATTCTTGAAACGAGAGAAATTTATTCTCTCACAGTCCTGGAGGCCAGAAGTCCAAAATCAAGGTGTCTGCAGAGCCACCCTCCCTCTGGAAGGGCTAGGGGAGGGTCCTTCCTGGTGTCTTCCAATTTGAGTGGCTGCAGGCATTTCTTGGCTTGTGGCCACATCGTTCTGACCTCTGCCTCTGTTGCCACATGGACAGGGTGTGTCCCTTTGTGTGCCCTCTCTTCTTCTCATACGGATGCCAGTCATTAGATAGGGTCCACCCGAATGCAGGGTGACCTCGTATTAGCTTGGTGACATCTGCTAAGACCCTATTTCTGAATAAGGTCACATTGGGAGCTCCTATATGGACACGAATCTGGGGGGAGCACTGTTCACCGCGGCACATGCTCTATGGGTGCTGACCTGAATCCCAGACACAGAGCCTGATGTCAGTGTGGTCATCACCCCGTTTTAGGAAAGGGTGATGCAGAGCTGAAGCCTCCAATGCAAAGGGATGGCTGAGCAGTGACTCTGGTTAAAAATAAAAAGTGTAAAACCAAACACAGTCAGGGCCCTGAGCAACCCCTCGTTTCTGTCGTGTCAGTTGCTCCTCATGGCCCAGCCTCGTTGACCCTGAGAGCTGAGGGAGTGAGTCTGGTCAGGAGTCCTAGACAGGGGACAGTCCCTGGAGCCCCAGCAAAGACGCTGTAGAAACGGGCTTCAGAAGAGACAAAAGAGATTGTGCTCATTTTAGAAATTCGAGGGTGGCTGGGCACAGTGGTTCACACCTGTAATCCCAGCACTTTGAGGGCCCAAGGCGGGTGGTTCACCTGAGGTCAAGATTTCGAGACCAGCCTGGCCAACATAGCGAAACCCCGTCTCTTCTAAAAAATACAAAAATTAGCCGGGCGTGGTGATGGATGCCTGTAGTCCCAGCTACTCAGGAGGCTGAGACAGGAGAATTGCTTGAACCCAGGAGGCGGAGCTTGCAGTGAGCTGAGATCACACCACTGCACTTCAGCCTGGGCGACAGAGTGAGACTCCGTCTCAAAAAAAAAAAAAAAAAAAGAAAAGAAATTTGGGGAAAAGGCAGAAGGGAAATATTTGTTTGTGATCTTCGATCCCTCCGGTGTTGCCGTTATCATTTGGGTTGGTTTTCTTCCTGGCCTTTCAAAGTTGGGAATTGTAATTGTCTATTCCAGGGGTTGGCAGGTGAGCCAGACAGCAAGTATTCTCTGCTTTGGGGGCCAAATGG
Organism: Chlorocebus sabaeus; assembly: GCF_047675955.1. Lineage (NCBI taxonomy): Eukaryota > Metazoa > Chordata > Mammalia > Primates > Cercopithecidae > Chlorocebus > Chlorocebus sabaeus. The sequence goes on along the minus strand of NC_132919.1, from coordinate 77,594,549 downwards.
TCTTGGCTGTAGCTTTTCAACTCTGCCCTTGTAGCATGGAAGCCACCGCACAATGTGTTAATTGGCATGGCTGTGTTCCATTAAATTCTTTTTTTTTTTTTTTTCGAGACAGTATCTCACTCTGCCGCACAGGCTGGAGTACCGTAGTGTGATCTTGGCTCACTGCAACCTCCACCTCCTGAGTTCAAGTAATTCTCCTGCCTCAGCCTCCCGACTAGCTGGGACTATAGGTGCACACCACCACACCCGGCTAGTTTTTGTATTTTTACTAGAGATGGGGTTTCGCCGTGTTGGCCAGGCTGATCTCAAAATTCCTGACTTCAGGTGATCCACCCGCCTCAGCCTCCCAGAGTGCTGGGATTACAGGTGTGAGCCACCGTGCCCGGCCCCATTCGCATTTTATTAAGGATACTGAAAGTGGAATTTCATATAATTTTCATGTGTTGTGAAATATTCTCCTCTGGATTTTTTTCAACATTTAAAAATGTTCAAAACCATCCTTCACATGGAAGCCTGCACACAGGTGTTTGTAACCGCTTCATTCATACAGGTGCAGTGGAAGCAGTCAGGATGCTCTGTAGTGGTGGGTGGACGAGGGAATAGTGGCACATCCCTGCAAGGGAATATTGTTTATCGATGAAAGGAAATGAGCTGTCAAGCCTTGAGCAGACGTGGAGGATGCTGAGATGTACATCCCTATGTGAAAGAAGCCAACCTGGGCCTGGCGCGGTGGCTCACACCTGTATTCCCAGCACTGTGGGAGGCCGAGGCAGGTGGATCACTTGAGCTCAGGAGACCAGCCTGGGCAACATGGTGAAACCTTGTCTCTAAGAAAAAATAATAATAATAATAATAATAATGATAAAATAAAATAATAATAATAATAATACAAAAATTAGCCGGGCATGGTGGTTCACACCTGTAGTCCCAGCTACTTGGGGGGCTAAGGCAGGAGGATTGCTTGAGTCCAGTAGGCGGAGGTTGCAGTGAGCTTAGATGGCACCACTGCCCTCCAAACTGGGTGACAGAGTGAGACCCCATCTCGAAAAAAAAAAAAAAAAGAAAGAAAGAAAGAAAAAAAGCCAGTCTGAAAAGCCTGCAAGCTGCATGATTTCAGCTCTAGGACATTCTGGAAAAGGCAAAACTAGGAAGACAGTGAATAGATCAACAGCTGCCAGGGGCTCAAGGGGAGAAAAAGATAAATGGGCAGATACTGGATTCCAGGGGCAGCAACATAATTCTTTTTCTTTTCTTCTTCTTTTTTTTTTTTTTTTGACAGAGTTTTGCTCTTGTCACCCAGACTGGAGTGCAATGGCGCACCTTAGCTCACTGCAACCTCTACCTCCCGGGTTCAAGCAATTCTCCTGCCTCAGCCTGTTGAGTAGGTGGGATTACAGGCACCCGCCACCACACCTGGCTAATTTTTGTATTTTTGGTAGTGACGGGGTTTCGCCATGTTGGCCAGGCTGGTATTGAACTCCTGACCTCAGGTGATCCGCCCGCCTCGGCCTCCCACAGTGCTGGGATTACAGGCATGAGCCACCGTGCCTGGCTGCGGCGACACTCTTCTGTCTGAGGCTGCAGTGGTGGACGCCTGCCACTGTGTCTGTGAAACCCCATAGACTGTACACTCCAAGAGTAAACCCTAGTAGAAGCTGTGAACATCAGTTATTACTGATAATGTATCAACATTGGCTCATCAGTTATAGCAAATGTACCACACAAATGCAAGACGTTAATAGTATGGGAAAGTGGCCGGGCGCGGTGGCTCACGCCTGTAATCCCAGCACTTTGGGAGGCTGAGGCGGGTAGATCACCAGGTCAGAAGATCGAGACCATCCTGGCTAACACGGTGAGACCCCATCTCTACTAAAAATACACAAAATTAGCCGGGCGTGGTGGCAGATGCCTGTAGTCCCAGCTACTCGGGAGGCTGAGTCAGGAGAATGGCGTGAACCTGGGAGGTGGAGCTTGCAGTGAGCCGAGATCGCGCCACTGCACTCCAGCCTGGGGGACAGAGCGAGACTCTGTCTCAAAAAAAATAATAATAATAAAAATAAAATGAAATAGTATGGGAAAGTGTGTGCTTTGAGGGGGAACTTGCTGTACTCTGCTCAGTTTTTCTGTGAACCTAAAATCGCTCTAAAAAAGTCTATTCATTTTAAAAAGTCTTCGTTCATGGGCTGTACAGAGGCAGAGGGCAGCCTCAATTTGGCCCTCGGGCCACGGTTTGTGGACCCCCGGTTTAGGCTAGCCGTGCCCAATAGAAATGTAATGTGAACCACCTCTGTGATTTAAAATTTTCTATTAGCCACATTTAGAAGTTTTTATTTTGAAATAACTACAGGAAGTTTCAAAAAAAAAAAAAAAAAAGGTACTGGGAGGCCCTATACACCTTTCGCCCACTTCCCCCCGCGGTGACATCCTGCATAGAAGTGTAGTGCATTCTCCAAACCAGGAAATTGAGGTTGGTACAGTCCACAGGTCTCATGGGTATTACAGGCACCCATCTGTGCTTGTGTGTCTAGAATCCTGTGCCACTGGGTCACATGTAGCTTCCCGCAACTACCACCACTAGCTAGATGCAGAACCACTCCCCCACCACGGGGTTCCTCCACGCTGCCCTGGCATAGAGTTCGCCAACTCCCTAACCCCGGGCAACCACTCGTCTACAGGAATTTTATGTAACTGGAACCCTGCACAGTGTCAGCTTTGAGATGGACTTTTTTTGGTTCAGCATCATCCCATGAAGCTGTATCCAAGCTGTCGTGCGTGTCGAGAACCTGTTCCTTTTAACTGCTGAGTGGCGGTACGCCATGGTGTGGCCATCCCACAGTCTGTGTGCTCACCCACTGAAGGACACGAACCGTGGCTTCCCATTCAGGGGAGACTGTGAATAAAGCTACCAGAAATATTCATGTGTGAGGTTTTGTTGCAATCTAAGTTTTCATTTCTCTAGGATAAATTCCCGCGAATGCACTTGCTGAGTCACATGTGGATTGATTGTGTGATTAGTTTTTGTAAATACTTTTCTTAATGTAGTAAAATTAGAGACAGGGTTTTTGCCATGTTGCTCAGGCTGGTCTCAAACTCCTGGGCTCAAGCAATCCTCCTACCTCGGCCTCCCGAAGTAATGGGATTGTAGGCGTGAGCCACTGTGCCCGGCCTGTATGCTTAATTTTTAAAGGAATTGCTAAACTGTTGCATAGAGTGGCTGTGCCATTTTACACTCCCACCAGAAATGTATGAGTGCCTGTTTCTCCACATCCTCATCAGTATTTGGGGTTGTCACTATTTTTTTTTTAAGCATCCTCATGGGTGTATAGTGACATCTCATTGTGGTTTTAATCAGCATTTCTCTAACGGCTCATGATGTCAAATACCTTTTTGTGTGTTTATTTGCCATCCAGGTATCTGATTCTTTGGTGGAAGATCTCTTTGTCTCTTAAGCACCTTATGTCTTAATAATATGTATTGAAAGGCTTATGGGGACAACCTTTGGTTGGAGGATTTTGAAAAAAGTCATAATATGATTTACTGTGGCAACCAGAAGTGATCATTTTGTTCCAGTGACAGGTAATAACCTGCTTTTTTCTTCCTCTTAATACATGATTTCTTTTGTGGCTATACTAAAACAATGTATACAAATGATTCATTGCAATGAAGACAGGTACCCAAAGAGACAAAGAGACATAGTCTAATCCATTTTTTGTTTGTTTACTACTGAGTTTTGAGAGTTGATTATACATTCTAGAAACTAGTCCTTTGCTAGATACGTGGATTGCAAGTATTTCTCCCAGTCGGTAGTTCTTTTTTTCGTCCTCTTAACAGGATCTTGCACAAAGCAAAAGACTTTAATTTTGATGAAGTTCAGGTTATCAATTGTTCCTTTTATGAATCATACTTTTGATGTCAAGCTCAAGAACTCATGACCTAGTCCTAGATCCTGAAGGTTTTTTTTTTTTTTTTTTTTTTTTAGACGGAGTCTCGCTCTGTCACCCAGGCTGGAGTGCAGTGGCGCCATCTTGGCTCACTGCAAGCCCCACCTCCCGGGTTCACGCCATCCTCCTGCCTCAGCCTTCTGAGTAGCTGGGACTACAGGCGCCCTCCACCACGTCCGGCCAATATTTTCTATTTTTTAGTAGAGACGGGGTCTCACCATGTTAGCCAGGATGGTCTCAATCTCCTGACCTGGTGATCCGCCCGCCTCGGCCTCCCAAAGTTCTGGGATTACAGGCTTGAGCCACCGCGCTCGGCCAATCCTGAAGGTTTTCTCCTGTTATTTTCCTCAAAGTTTTATGGGGTTGAGGTTTATTTTTTATTTTGCTTATGGATACGCAATGACTCCTGCGTCGTTTGTTGAAGAGGCCGCTCTTCCTTCACTGGGGTGCTTTGCTCTTTTGTCCAATATCCATTGGGCATATTTGTGTGGGTCTTATAGGTAAGTTTTTTTTTTTTTTTTTTTGAGATGGAGTCTCAGTTTGTCACCCAAACTGGAGTGCCGTGGTACAATCTCAGCTCACTGCAACCTCCGTTTCCCGGGTTCAAGAAATTCTCCTACCTCAGCCTCCAGAGTAGCTGGAATTACAGGAGTGTATCACCATGCTCAGCTAATTTTTGTATTTTTGGTAGAGATGGGGTTTTGCCATGTTGGCCAGGCTGGTCTTGAACTCCTGACCTCAGGTGATCCACCCGCCTCGGCCTCCCAAAGTGCTGGGATTACAGGCTGTGAGCCATCATGCCCGGCCATAGCTACATTTTTAAAAGTGAAAACACAAAAAGAAAACAAACAAAAAAGGTGAAAATTTTTGTAAATTACCCAGCATGTTCAAAATAGTATCATTCCAATGTGGGATGAGTATACACGGCCGCCGATGGGAAGTGTTTTACATTCTCTCTGTTTACCAAGTCCTGGGAATTTCACATGTACTTTACACCTAGATCATGTCTCAAGTGCGATGCCACATGTGGCTTGGGGTCACTGCTTTGGCCAGCACAGGTCTACACAGATTGGTGACCTGCGTTTTTGAAAAAACATTCTCAGCCAGGCGCAGTAGCTCATGCCTGTAATTCTAGCACTTTGGGATGCCGAGGCTGGTGGATCACCTGAGGTCAGGGGTTTGAGACCAGCCTGGCCAACCTGGTAAAACCCCGTCTCTAAAACACACAGACACTCAGCCACACTTGTGGAAACCTCCGCCCTTTGAAAGGTGCCCTTACAAAATTTTTGTATTTTTACAAAATGGGTATTTTGTATTGGGTATTTTTACAAAATGGGTATTTACAGATGGGCTTGGTGTTTTTTACAACAGGGTGTATTTGCAACCGGTGTATTTACAAGCCGGGCTTGGTGGCGGGCGCCTGTAATCCCAGCTACTCAGGAGGCTAAGGCAGGAGAATCGCTTGAACCCGGGAGGCAGAGGTTGCAGTGAGTCAAGATCACGCCATTGCACTCCAGCCTGGGGGATGAGAGCGAGACTCTGTCTCAAAAAACAAAAACAAAAAAACATTGTCTGGCCAGCCCTTCCTCATAGACTCCCTCTTCCTTTGTCCTTGATGGTTAGGCGACCTCTAGGAGGAGGGGTTTCATTGCCTCTCGTGGGGGGTTCGCAGACCCAGCACCCCCTGGCTCTGAGCTGGGATTCTAGAAGTCACCAGCCAAGTGTGTCCCCCAAGGGAGCTGGATTCTAAAGAGGTGTCGGTGGAGCCAGTGGTGGGTGATCTTTAAGACAGATCTAGTGGGCTCTCTTAAAACCATCCTGTTGTTAACTGTCTTCCGAAGGACTGACAGCTCTTTAAAAAGCTGACCTTTCTAGTAAAACTGTCAGGACAGGGAGGAAATAAGTGCATCAAACCTCCTGAACCAAAAAGAAGGAAGTTCAGGCTCCTGGAGAGGCAGTGCTCCCCGGGGATGGGCGCTCCCTGCGTCAGGAGGGCTGTCCAAGGCCAGGGAAATGAAACTTGTCAGCCTTTTCCACCGCAGCTCACAAACCATGATAACTGCTCCGGGAGGCCTTGACGCAACCCTGGCCAGTGGTTGCACGGGGGCTGGGGGCTCCTGGTGCTCTCGAGGGCCTGAGCTGCTCTGAATACACAGAGTTGCCCTTGGGAGCAGAAGCCAGAGGCCCCCGGGCCCCAGCTCTTGCATCAGCAGCCCTGGCAGGGGCCCCACAGGCCATGTGAGCTTCTGAGAGCTCTGAGCATGAGGTCACGGGCACCCAGAGGCAGTGACGTGGCAGTGCCTGTCTCCCGGTGAGTGGGGGAGCTCACACCGTACCTCTGGGGACCCACGCCTGGCTGTTGCAATGTAACCCAACCCCTGATGAAATCTTCCCTAAAAGTTGCGGGTAGTAGGGGCAAAGGACCTTTTGTCTTGCGGTCGAAAGACTCCCGTAGCTGCTTCTGTTTGCCTTTGTATCCTTCCTGGCAGAGTAAACAGAAAGGGCATTTTCATGTGGCTCTTTCTTCCAGTCTAAACAGTGTTCCTTAAACACCTGCAAAGCAGAGGACACAGGGCTCCTGGTGCCCATCCATCTAAGTGCTTCCTGGCCTCAGGGAATCTGCTTTGGGAACCTGAAAGTAAGGTTTTCCTGACCGTCAAGAACAGACAGACACTCAGCCACGCTTGTGGAAACCTCCGCCCTTTGAAAGGGACTGGTTGGTGGAAGCAGGCGGCCTGGGGCATATCCCTGACCTTACTACCCCCAGGTGGTGACAGAAATGGTCTTTAAGTGTGGGACCCTGGAGCCAAGTCCTTGGCCACGCCCCAGCTCTGCCTGGCTGTGTGCTGGTAGGTTATGACCCTCATTGCCTCAGTTTCCCCTCTGCACAATGCGGCTGGCGCTGGTGTTCCTTGCCCCATAGACTGTCATGAGAAGTAGCATCTGGACAGGTCCTGAGAGCAGTGCCCATGTCTGTGCCATCCGCTGGGACTGGTGTTGGCCTGGTACTGTACCGCCTCCCCTTGTATCCCCAGGAGGGGAGTGGGGTTGAGACCAGCCCCAGGGGTTATATGGACACTGGGGTTGCACTGACAAAGGCCACTTCTGTTACATTTTGTTCCCTGGTTTCCAAAATGAGGTGCAGGCTCTGCAGAGAAAGAAGGCTTTCCCCGAGGGGCTCTGGAGCAGAATGAGCTCTCTGAAGGTCGGTGCTGGGGCTGGGTGATGTGAGAGCAAAGAGCTGGGAGTGGGAATGTTCTGGAAGGAGGGAGAAGGCTAGTGGCTGATATGTGGTCACTGGAGGAGGAGCCCTGCGATATATATCAGGTGGGGACAGGGAGAGGAGAGGTGACCTGGGACCCCGAAAACTGGGTAGGTGGTGGCTGTGGCCTCTCCTGGGAGCCTCGGACTGGCGGTTAGGGCAGACTCCAGTAGATTGTAAAGGCATCAGGATCTGTCTTGCTTCTGTAAATATTTAAACACTGGGAGGATTATTTTTGGTAACTACGGTCTCTCTCCGAGCCTGGCGGGCTGCCGGGAGGGGTGTCAAGTGACACTGGGCGTAAGGCTACCCCACCCCCGGCCCCCACCAGCTCCAGGCTCCCTGCGTTCACCTTTCCAATGGCCACAGTTTGATGTGGGTCACAGTTTCCCCTTCTGGGAGACGTGGAGAGATGGTCTCAGGCGTGCGCCTTCAGCACGACCAACAGGGATTCCTCGTCCACACGGTTTCCTGACAGCCGTTGAAAGGGACGGGTCTACGAAGGCCAAGAACAGCAGTGGAGTGTGGGGTCAGGAGCCCAGCGGGGGGTACCCCGGGGAGGGGCCGCCTCCGCCAGACCCACCCCGGGTGAAAGGATGCATTGTGTGCCCGCAGCATGAGGGGAGCCTGCAGAGAGGCGTCTTTGTAGGGTCCACGAGCGGGAAAGTGCTTCCCAGCAGGCATCCCACACAGGCCAGCCGGTGGCCACGGCCGGACAGGCTTGGACACAGGGCATCGCGGTCTGGCAAGGATGGGGGGGCCGTAGGCCCCCGGCCCTTTGCAGAGTGTTGCTCGTTTTCTCCCACCCCAGAATTGGGCTTGGCCAACACAGCACCCCCTCGCCCCCCCACCCCTGCCAGCTGCCAGGGGGCCCTGTGAAGATGGCGGCACCGCCCCTTGGAAACTCCATCTGCGTGGAGGTGGCACTTCTGCTCGGGGAGGGATCCCGGTGCCCAGCAGATGGCAGGCTTCCCCCAGATCAGCCTAGGGCTGGCCGGGCTGCCCGCAGTGCACACCCCCACCCTCCCCCTCCCCTCCCCTCCCCTCCCCTCCCCTCCCCTCCCCTCCCTCTCCTCTCCCCTCCCCTCCGCCTTCCCACCCCACCCCCACCTGCCTGTGGTTGGAGGGCGGCACTGCCTGTGTCCCTCCCCACCTGACCTCCCTCTTGCCTCCCTAACTCCTTCCAAGCAGATTTTGGTGAATCCTAAATCACGTGGATATTAACTAGCAAGTGCCTGCAAGCAGTTCTGAGGGCCGGGCTGGCGTGCACACTTACCTGGGCCAGTTCCCCCTGGTCAGGGTCAGCCAGATGCCACTCCTGCCTCCTGTCCACTTCTAGCAGCCTTCTGTCTTCCCGGCTGACTTTCCGCCTCTTCTCTGGATGTCTGGTGGGTGGAGAGGTGGAGAGCTTCCAGCACAACCTCACCCCACTCCACCTCGCACCAGCCTCAGCCTCCCCTGAGACCACACGGGACCCAGACACGTTTGACCCGCGGCCCCAAAGCAGAGATACCCGGCCGATGGGGTGGGTGGGAGGCCTGACACAGCCACATGCAGCCTGCTTTGTGTCGTTCCTGCTCTCCCGGGGTGGACGCAGGGACCCCCTGGGACAGCCCAGCTGGGTCTCCAGGGCGGCCATGTCTGGAATTTACTGTGTGAACCTCTGGCTTGTTAAAATTATTTCACAGATGATTCGTGGTCATACAGACGTGTCAGGAATAAAGAGAAGGAGCTCAAACAGATACGTGTCCACCCCTGCCCATAGCAGCACCGTCCACAGTAGCCCACAGTGGAAGCGCCCAAGTTCCTCCTGACGGGTGACTAGAGAAATGCAGTGTGTTCACACACACGTTTCACACGCACCCAGCAGAATGTTCAGCCTCGGGAAGGCAGTTCTGACACACACCACAACATGGATGAGTTGAGGACATTATGCCAAGTGAAATAAGCCAGACACAAGGGGTCAAAACTGTGCAATTCATGTGTGGCCCCTGGAGTTGTCAGGCTCAGAGATGGAAAGAACCGGGTGCCAGGGGCTGAGGGAGGGGACGTTGGGGAGCTGGCGTTTCATGGGGACAGAGCTTCCGTTTGGGAAGAAGGGGAGTTCTGGAGATGGGCGGTGTGATGGTTGCACAAAAATAGGAATGGTATAACGCCACTGAACTCTACGTTAAAAACGGTTACGGTGGTGAATTTTATGTTATGGACATTTTACCACAATAAACAGAGAGAAGGAGAAATCAGTTAAGATCTTTTAAGGTAACTGGGACTGTGAGACTGGTGCACGTTTTCCCAGCCTTTTGAGAACTGACTTCTTGGATTAGGTCTGTAAGCCTGTGTAGGTTGTCCCCACCCCAACAATTGGTCATGAACTTCAAGCATTGGGAAATCACGCTGGAGGTGGCTGCCCAGGCTCACCTCTGCCCAGGTTAGAACAGAAGACTCACATGGGGCAGGTGCTGCGCTGTGGCCGGAGCACTGGTTGGGAGCGTGGGCTCCCACCACCTGGAGCCGGCCCCTCGCTGGCTGGGCGCCCGAGACCCATCACCCACACGCCTTGTGAGAGCTACGGCTGCTGTCCACACCGCTTGTTCAGGCTGAGTTGAAGCCTCTGTCCGAGCAGCTGAAAGTCAAATCTAGTCATTAGACTCTGAAAGCTGGTTCATGTTAGAGACCTGACATGGAGTGTGGGAAAACCTTGACGGAAGCTTCCAGAGCCTGGCAAGATTAGATCAGGAAGTAACACTTTACCTAGTGAGCTTAGAAAAATAGACTCTCCCTGTTGTCTTCTGGGAACTGGGAAATCTGAGCGCAGGTTTCTGGGCATGGACACTGCACACAGGCCTGCCCCTGGGGGTAGGCAGCAGCTCCCCGGCCACCTCAGGAGGGTGGGGACCCCTCGGCTGATTTTGAGAATCCAGAGGGGGTCATTACAGAAGGCTAGTGCTAGAGTGGTCACGAGGGTACTGGGGCCCCTCTCCCCGCCCCTTGACCCCAGTCATCTTTTCTATACCGTTCTCTGGTGGGACTTGCGAGGGCCAGTGCTGAGGCTGCTCCGCTTGTCCAGTGAGGACGTTTGTGTATTTGAGGGCATTTGTGTATTTGAATGAAGGTTGTGGTGTCTTGGCCTCTTGGCCTTTGGCGTTGGCAGGTGTCTGGGCAGGACCAGCCAGAGCTGCTGGAGAATGCATGAGCAGTATCTAGAACAATCCCGAGCTCCACAAGGCCGGTTTGCCGTGCCAGACTGTTGGGAAGAGGCAACGATGGCTCGTATTTGTGACTCTGTCCACGGCAGGCAAAGCGAACCGTGGCTTTTCATCCCGGAAATACCCCAGCGCAGTGTTTTTGTGGGAGCCTGTTACTCAAAGCAGGCACGGAGTGGAAAAGGGCCCAATCAAGGCCGCAGTGCGGGGGCTGTCAGAGCAGGGCAGGCCCGAAGCCCAGGGCTCTGCTGAACCCACCACCAGTGAAAGGGGCTTTGATGTGTCAAGTGATAAAACCCATCGGACAGGACCTGGGAGGGATTCTGGCTTTGGAGACTTTGCTGTACTTAACTCGTGGGCACAAGATGTCCCTGTGCTGGCCAATTTTGTTTTCATTTAATGTGGGGATCCCTGTTCAGGGGGCACACAGTGCTTGCTGTATTTGAGGGTCTTGAGTGGTCCTCCACATTTGGGGTGTCCTTTGGGCCCCATGGAGCCCTGAGAAGGACTGACAGGTGTTGGGGAGTTTGTGTTTGTATCTTGGACGATGGAGGAGTTTCCCTAATCATGGTGTTTTTTCAAGTTAAGAGATTTCCTTTGGAGAAGCCTTTTTCTCTTTTACCGACGAAAGGCTTTTCCTCGGCAGGAGGACTGAGGGCGCTGGGTCCTGAGGGAGGGCCTGGGGCTGGCAGGCAGGTGTGGGTTGGGGAGGGTGGCAGAAGAAGTCTATGCTGAGGATTTCCACGGGGCTGGCCAGGCTACACAGCACCATGCTTAGCAGGATTGGACTTTGATTTTCTGTGGCTCTCACTGATAAAACAAGCAGGGGCCTCCTAAGTTTTGCTTCGAGGTTGACTGCCGATTAAAGAACCAACATCTGGTGCATAGAACCCTCCAGAAACAGTCTTTTTGCCCTTAATGTTAATTTTCTCCCCGTTCGTTGGAGTGGATTTGTTAAGTTGCTGGTGTGTGTTGACAGAATTGCTTGGTGCAGAATGCAGGCACGTGGGTTCACCAGGACCCTGGCTTGCCGAGCGGGAGGTGGTCGACTGTGGACTCTGGGTGTGTTTGACTTTCAGCCATGATCTTATGATTGGGACGCCTCCGTCCGGTTCCTGCCCCCTGTGCCCCTTGGGCACACGCCCAGTGGCGCTTGGACCTGACTCATAGCTCTCTACAGTTGACAAAAGGAAAATGTTTCAGTTTGGGTAAATCAGCCACAGCTGGAGCCAGAGAGAGGCCCATGGGCTGGTGACTTTTCAGGGTGGTGGTGTTTGTTCAGTGTGTTGTTTTGCTCTGTGACTTCGGGGAGCGCATCAAAGGCTCGGCAGACGCCCACTTGCCGAGGAGCCACGGCCCTGGCTGGTGGCCAGGCAAGCACCTCCCAGGTAGGCGTCAGGGGAAACATCCAAACTAGTAAATAAAATGGCTTCTGGCAGGGCGTGCTATCATCCCTTCTCCCTTCTAAACACACACACAGCTTCACAGAGAAGAACTCAGAAGTATTTTGTTTGAATCCGAAGGAAATATTTAATATTGTCTCATTCTCCTCCGCCTAATTTTTTTTTAAACCACATTCAGAATTGCTGGGCAACCTCATTTCCCCACACTGAGGATTCTTCCCTCAAAATCTCTTGCAGGCGTAAAATCCGAGAGCCTGGGAGGGTTTCTCTGAGCCTCTGCATCTCCTAGCGCCCCACCCCCGCCCAGCACTCCTCTGTTTGCGTTAAAAGCTTCAGGAAGGGAAATTCCTCACCAGCCCGTAAGCCGCTGTTTGTAGGAGCCCTTAAACTCTGCGGAACCCAAATCTCCCTGTGCTGACTTAATTCCCTTCTCCCTGAGAACCGGCTCCCTGCAGCATCCAGGGTTCTGCCTGCAGAGGGAGGCCGCGGTTGGGAGTGGAGAATGCCCAGCCAGGGGCTACCTTCATGGGGACACTCCCTGCCCCCAACCCCACCTTCACTCGGAAAGAGTAATGGCTCCTGGTCACCAGGCAAACTTCTGTACCTGTTTATTCCGGTCTAAAAATAGGTCAGGCATGGTGGCTCATGCCTGTAATCCTGGCACTTTGGGAGGCCTCGAGAGGAGGAGCGCTTTAGCCCAGGAGTTCAAGATTGGCCTGGAGAACATAGCGAGACCCCATCTCTATAAAAAATACAAAATTTAGCTGGGCGTGGTGGTGTGCACCTGTGGTCCCAGCTACTGGGGAGGCTGAAGTGGGAGGATCACTTGAGCCCAGGAGGCAGAGATGGAGGTTGCAGTGAGCTGTGATGTCACCACAGCATTCCAGCCTGGGTAACGGAGCGAGACCCAGTCTGAAAAAAAATTTTTTTTTTAAAATTTCTGAAAGAAATGCTTATTCCCCACTCCCACCCAGACCAAGATGCTCTGGAACAATTTTCTCCAATGGTTGAGTTTGTGATCAGGGCCTGGAGAGACCATCCAGTCTCCTGCCCCTGGTGGGCGGCCGGTTCTGCCTTGGGTGGTGACACTGGGCACAGGCCCGTGGCCCATCCTGGCCCTGATCTTTTGTGGCTCTCAAGGGAGGTTCTTTGGCCCTACCTCAAAATTCACAGGGTCCCTCTGTGGAAACAAAATGTATCCCAGATGGATTTGCTGCAAGGCCGTCCCAGGAAGGGAGCCGAGTAAACATAGCAGCAAAGACTGGAGGGTGCAAGGGGACAGCTGACCGCAGTCCAGCTCCTCCTGTGCGTCACCCTCTCCCACCAGCCTGGCCTTGGGCTTCTCGTTCACCCACACCTTCCCGAGAACTTGAGCAGAGGTGTCATCTCCCGCTGCGGGCTGAGGCTCTGAGGAGGGCTGGGCGCATAGAAGCTTCCTTGGAATGGAGAACCCAACCAGGATATTGGTTTCTGAGAGGAAGCCCATTCACCCACCGTGGTGGCTCTGCCCTTTAATAAGAGGCAAAGAAGTCAGGCGCCGCGGGTACTGGTCACTCTGTCGGGGCAGACGTACCCCTTGCCATTCATCCTTCAAAGGCCAGGCTTCAGCAGGGGGTGGCTTGTGTGGTCTCTCTTTGGCCTTTTCTGATGGAAGGTCCAGGGGTAGGGAGTCCTCATGCGGTTGCTCTGCAGGGAGGGGGCCTCCGAAAATATCCTGCGGCCTCTTACCCACCACGGCAGCACTGACGATGCTGCACTGGGGAATCCACTCTTGAGCTCTGCTTTGAAGCGCTGCACATTTGCGTCCACTTGGACTTCTGTCTGTGAGGTGCTCAGAGGTCACCTTGCGTTTATGAAGTGAACGTGGCCTTGGGATGTAGACCTTGGGCCCCAAGTCTGAGACCAGTGAATAAAGTGAGAGATGGCTTTGCCCCAAGTGGGTGAGGTGGCCCCAGCACCCACGCTCGCCGCCTCCTGCCTCCTGTACGTTGGGACCACGAGGAAATTGGCGCTGCAGTGATTCATGCAGCTGCTAATCAAAAGCTTTTATTTCCTGATTCTCTCTCCGTTTGAGGGATGGCAGATGCCAGTGCCGTCAAAATATAAACAGATTCTAGTCGGCACCTTTCAAAGCAGAAACCAGCCGTTCTGAAGAGCAGAGGACCGTGCCCCTTCTGCCGCCTGGCAGAAGAGTTTCGTTGGGAAAAATGGTTTTTCATAACCTTTCTGCTTTCTTATTTAAATTAAGCTTCGCCAGGAGAGTTTGGTAGTGGTAGAGGGCTCCTAATTTGGTCCCCTTTGACCTCCACAGCCTTGATTGACAGTTTGTTGTGGGGATTGAAGTTGTGGCTGCGAGGTGGGAGCCAGCAGAACAAATACCCTAGGACAGCTGGGCATCCCCGAGGACCCAGCCGAGGGGGGGGGCGCGGGCAATTAGAGAGGTCTTCACACAGAAAGTTAATTAGCTACTAAATGGCATTTAGCACAGTTTATGGGAAATGCATGTTTGAAAAGCAAATGGAGATCAATGTGGAATGGCTGCCACCGGACAGGGACCCTTGGACCCAGCGCCAGTCTGAGGGCCTGGGGGGCCACCCCCTCCAAGTGTGCCAGGCTGGTGCCCGCTGAGACTGAGCTGGGAGATGCTCCTCGAGGATCTGCCTGGCCTTGGAGGGGCAATCCCGCTTCGCACCCACGGCTGAGCTTCCCTGTCCAAAAAAAGGGAGTAAACACGTCTTCAGTTTTGGGGAACTGTGTCGGCTGTAGGCTGGGTAGTGACTCCCTTCCCCACCAAATTCATGGCCACCCAGAACCTCAGAATGTGACCTTATTTGGAAATAGGGTCTTTGCTGATGGGATCAAGGGAAGGATCCAGATGAGGTCGTCCCGGATTAGGGTGGTCCTAAATCCAACGGATGTCTTTAAAAGACACAGACGGACACACAGACACAGGAGGGGCAGGGAGATGGAGGCAGAGATGGGAGCGATACCGCTGCAGGCTTGGGGGCTTCCAGGATCCAGCACGAGCACCTCCAGCTGGAAGAGGCAGGAAGGACCCTCCTCTGGAGCCTTCAGAAGGGGCACGGCCCGACTAGCACCTTGACTTCAGACTTGTGGTCTCCAGAACTGCCAGACAATACATTTCTGTTGTTTTCAGGCTTCTGATCTGTGGTCCTTCATTATAGCAGCCTTAGGAAATGCCCTGTCACCACCAAAATGCAGCCCCCAAAACGCAGTCCCTAGCTCCATCGCAGGGACGTGCCCGAGGCTGGAGGATGGCGGCGCGGGTCGGGGTGAGCCAGAGGGAGGCCTTAGGACCTGCTTTCCGTTTCTGTTATGACCTGAGGTCCGACTTCAGTGTGGTCTTTTCACCTGCTTGTCTTAGTTCCCTGTTGGTCCTGTGGATGGATGGATTGGGGTTATTTTTGTTTTGGGGAGGGTGGGTTTTGCTCTTAAAAAAAATTTTTTTTTTGCCTTTACTGTTTTCCATGTTTCGGAGGGCTTCTGTTTGTCTTGCCTTGCCTTGCCTTCCCTTCCCTTCCCTTCCCTTCCCTTCCCTTCCCTTCCTTTCCCTCCCCTCCCCTCCCCTCCTCTTCCCTTCCCCTTCCCTTTCCTTTTCCCTCCATCCCTCCCTCCCTTCCTTCCTTCCTTGTACAAGTAGCACCTGCTCCTAAGGGAATTCTGGGAGACAGGGAGAAGACAAAAGAAGGGCGTGAAGCCCCGCCACATACTCCCTGCTGCCCAGCTTACCGTCGTTAACTTTTTGGTGTATTTCCTTCAGCCTTGTGTTTATTTTTATTTTTTATTTTTGCTTCCGATGCCTAAGTTATTTTACAGAGTTGTAGACAGGCAGGCTATATATAAAATGTACTTTCTTGGTTTAAATTTTTTTTTTTAATTTTAGGCCAGGCACAGTGGTTCATACCTGTAATCCCAGTGCTCTGGGAGACTGAGGTGGGAGGATCACTTGAGGCCTGGGCAACATCGTGAGACCCCGTCTCTACAAAAAAGAATTGAAAACTTAGCTGGGCGTGCTGGCAGATGCCTGTGGTCCCAGCTACCCAGAAGGCTGAGGCGGGAGGATGGGCTTGAGTCCAGGGGTTCAAGGCCAGCCTGGGCAACAAGTGAGACCCCCTGCCATCGCTATAAAAAATACAAAAAGGCCAGGCGTGGTGGCTCACGCCTGTAATCCCAGCACTTTGGGAGGCCGAGATGGGCGGATCACGAGGTCAGGAGATCGAGACCATCCTGACTAACACGGTGAAACCCCGTCTCTACTAAAAATACAAAAATTAGCCGGGTGCGGTGGCGGGTGCCTGTAGTCCCAGCCACACGGGAGGCTGAGGCAGGAGAATGGCGTGAACCCGGGAGGCAGAGCTTGCAGTGAGTGGAGATCGCGCCACTGCACTCCAGCCTGGGAGACAGAGTGAGACTCCGTCTCAAAAAAAAAAAAAAAAAAAACAAAAAACAAAAAAATAGCCAGGTGCCTGCCTGTAGTCCCAGCTACTCGGGAGGCTGAGGAGGAAGGATTGCATAAGCCCAGGAGGTCAAGGCTGCAGTGAGCCAAGATCACACCCCTGCACTCCAGCGTGGGTGACAGAGCTAGACCCTGTCTCTAAATAAACTTTAAAAAAAAAAAACATTTAAGGTTGTCATATTTGATACATGCAGAAAAATATTTGTAGCATGTAAACCATGAAACACAATCACGAAATGAATCCCGTGACCTGGCGTCCCCCGTGTCTGAAATAGAGCTTCCCAGGAGGCCAATACTCCACTCCCTCCTCCCCAGTCTTGTCGTTCCGTGCCTCAGTCTGCAGGAGGAACCACCTTCCGGAATGCCGCGGGTGGTACTTCCTTGCTCTCCGAAAGCAGGCTTTGCACGCATGTGCACTTCTCAACAACGCACGCTTCCGTTCTGCCTTGCTTTGAGCCCTAGGAAAGCGTCCCTGTCTTTGTAGCCATCGGCGGCTCAGCTCCGTGTGCCTGAGGTGCTGCGGGTACTCACTCCGGCGGGGGGGACACTGTCTCTCTGGCTGTTCCCAGGTTGTCCACGCTCCTGTTGACGACCGTGTGGTTTTGTTTGGGTTTTTCTCTGTGAATGTCACCGTGACAGCTCTGGTACACATCTTTGGTGCAGAGGAACAGGAGCCCCTCCTGAGCCCTACGATGCGCGCTCAACCTCCTGAGACACACTGACTGCATTTCCTGGGGTTGAGCCAGCCGACAGCCCCCAGGATTCCGTGGTCTGCCTTGCCATTCTCAATTCATGCCCTGCCATAAACCCCTCCCGTGCCGCTACGTCTTCTGAACAGCCACCGGGTTTCACGCCTGCACAGCAGCCTGTTGGCGAGGGACTGAGCATTTCACTTGCCCATGCCCCTTCCGTGGATGTGGAGCTGCTCCTGGCTTCCCGCTTGTCCTTAATGAACACGTCTGTGCTTGGAGCTCCGCACGCAGGTGCTCAGGGTGGATGTGTGTGCACACGCACAGGGATTGCACACAAACATGGATGATACATGGGTTCATTGTTTATGTGTACACACACATGCATGCACAAAGAAGTTCAATGTCATATTATTTACTTTACAAAAAAAAAAATGAAATGAGTAACATCCGAATTCTTGTCTACAGGGATTTTTTTTTTTTTTCTTTTGAGATGGAGTCTTGCTCTGTTGCCCAGGCTGGAGTGCAGTGACGCGATCTTGGCTCACTACAACCTCCGCCCCCAGGGTTCAAGAGATTCTCTTGCCTCAGCCTCCCGAGTAGCTGGGATTACAGGCGCTGGCCACTACACCCAGCTAATTTTTGTATATATATTGTTTTTATTAGACAAGGATTTTCACCATGTTGGCCAGGCTTGTCTCGAGGTCCTGACCTCAGGTGACCCACCTGCCTTGGCCTCCCAAAGTGCTGGGATTACAGGCGTGAGCCACCGCACCCAGCCTCAGGGAATGTTTAAAGAGATGCACGGTACCTGTACACACGTGCACACACAGATTCAGTGTATTGTGTGCAGACATGAACACACAAAGAAGTTCAATGTGATATTATTGACTTTACAGAAAAATGAGGCCGGACGCAGTGGCTCAGGCCTGTAATCCCAGCACTTTGTCAGGCTGAGGCTGGTGGATCACGAGGTCAGGAATTCAAGACCAGCCTGGCCAACATGGTGAAACCCTCTCTCTACCAAAAATCCAAAATTAGCTTGGCCTCATGGTGGGTGCATGTAATCCCGCCTACTCGGGAGGCTGAGGCAGGAGAATTGCTTGAATCCGGGAGGCAGAGGTTGTGGTGAGCCGAGATCGCACCATTGCACTCCAGCCTGGGCGACAGAGCTAGACTCTGTCTCAAAAAAAGAAAAAAAAACACAGAAATATGAGAATGGAAACAACCCAAGTCTTCATCTGTAAGGAATGTTTAAAGAAAATGTGAAAGTGGCCCTCAAAAAGAGGTGCAGCTTCTCCCTGCAAACCAATAGGTCCTGGATATACTAACTGAAAAAATCCAGGCGTAACACAATGTCGACAACACGATCTCACTTTTGCTTTAATACATGTGCATGTGTGTGTGCGTGTGTGTGCGTTGTGCACGTGTGTGTGCATGTGTGTGTGTGCATATGCACACAGGGAAGCCCAGGAGGGCCACGCCCCGCTGTTCCCTGGAGCACCCCTGGAGGAGTGGGATTGAGGTTGAGCCGAGGCTGCCGCTGCAGGGACGGATGTGGGTCTGCTTCGTGCCCGTGGCGGGTTCAGCCTTGAGCACGTTCTTGCTGAGATTACAGAAGAGCCAAGGGAGCTGCTCCGGGGGTGGTGCGTCCCTTGCCTCTGGTGTGGGAGGTGCTGCTTTGACTGTAGCCCTCCCAGTTCTGGAGGTTTGGCCTCCCCGCTTTGGAAAATGAAGTGTTGCTGGTAGGATGGCTGAAAAATCATGTGCATGCGCATTTCTTTATCACCGACGATCTTGAATATATCTGCGTGCTTGTTCATCTGGTGTCTTCTTTTGTGAAGTGTGTGCCAAAAAAAGGAAGGGGTTAAACTCGTCGGGGGCACCCAGAGCCTCCCTGTCTTCATCCCTTCTCCCTGGCAAGCTCTGAGGAGGTATCAGAGGATTGCTGGAGGTGGAGGCCCGAGGCCTTCTCCCAGCAGGGCCCGGGCAGATGGAGGGTCTAAGACCATACTTGCCGCTGGGGAACAGCCATTTTGCTCTAAGAATTTTCTGCCGGCCAGGGCCCCAGTCCTGGTTTGCGTCAAATCCTCTGAGCCGGGCCAAGCAGTGCGTTGGTGCGGAAGATGCTGGCTCCCCTGAAACTAGGCCCAGGAGATGGAAAAAGCCGAGTGGAGATTAAGGAGGGAGCGAGGAAACGATGCCTAAACAAGTTCTGTCTTTCTGTCACTGCTGCCACAAGGGGCTAAATACAGAATTCAGCTTTGCTGTATCAAGCCTGTGGATGGAATTGAAATGAATATAATGAGTAGCCAAAGTCCTGTCAAAGGATGTCGGTGATTGGTATCATGACTGTTTGCCCTTTGGGATCGGGGTGCTGGAGAGTACCCACCAGCTCCCTCAGGGCCTCCTGGGGCCCAGGTCACGCCACAGCCCCTAGCCATGGTCCCAGCAGCTCCCGGTCAGCTCTGGGTCAACTCACAGGCTCCCCTTTCAGCCTGCAGGGACAGTAACGGGGACCAGGACACAGATCTGGGCAGTCCCAGGTGTGCCACTGAGTCCAAGAAGATTTTTGGGAAGCACCAGTCAGGCCTGCGTGTCTCTGCTATTGGGGTGCACGGAGGCGTTTCGAGTGAACCCTGAGGGGCTGAAAGGCAGGACCAAGCTGTGTGGGATGTCACAAAGCCCAGCAGTTCGGAATCTAGAAGGTTCTGGCTATCTGTTCCCCGTTCCTGCCACCTGCTGTGTCTTCGCCAATCCCTGCCCTCTCTGTGCCGCGGTGTCTGGGTTGTGGAGAGGAACAGACTGAGCCTGGTGATCTTCAGGGTTCTCCGGGGCCTGCAGGTTCTGTGTCTTTTTCTGGACAAACGCCGGTTACACCACCCCACAACGTAGCACCCCAGACTCCCACTGCGTGCTCCCCTGGGAACCTCTTCTCAGTGTCTCGTTCCTCCGGGAAGGAAGGAAATCTCCAGCCTGTTAGGCGGAATTCACTGGCCCTACATGGTGGTCAAGAAGCCCTCACCTCGAAGCCAAGAGAGAAGGGGAATGTGGGCTGAAAGCCTGAAAAAGAGTTCATGAAATTTAATCAGATGCCTAAGGGGAACACCTAAATTTAGTCAAATTATTATTAGTATTCACTCCATTTTTAAATTGCCTAGGGGAACGTCACAGAAAAGTTGGGAAGCCACCAGCCTGGGTGGTGATTATTCTGTTTCTGCAGAGCAGTGGGATACGCTGGGAGGCACGGAGGCCCCGATGAACCTCACGGCCGCCCTCCATGGCACACTGAGCTGCTCCTCCAGATGTCAGGATGGGCTGCCCAGAGGGTCTGGGGAGGCACTGGTGCCCAGAGCCGTGTCGGGCAGGCCTAAGGGCTTCCTGTGTTTGGACATAATGGATGTGTTTGGGACCTGGACCTTGGCCTCCTGCGCCCCAAGCTCTGGCCCACAGAGCCCACCACCTAGAAGCCAGAGCCCACCCATAGCAAGGTCCCCATCAGTGAAGACCCCTCCCCTCCTTGCTACTTGGTTATTCTCTGGCCTCAGCCTCTGCTCGGTTCTACAGTCAGGGTGAGCTTTCGGTGGGTGTGAAGGGAGACCAGGGTCCTTTCCTGCTCCTAGTGAGATCCGTGGGATTCGGGGCCTGACAGGTTATATTCCTTGGGGCTGACGTTCCAGCCGTGTTTGCAGGAAACGGTGAAGGTCGACATGTGCCTTTTTATGGCATCGAATAACCCAGACCTGCAACAGGAACCGTGAGCGTCTTTCTGTCCCCTAGAAGTGTTTAGATACTAATTGACCGTTTGGTCCTGCAGAGATGACACAGGAACGTCTTCACGCCCAGGTGCATTTGCAGCTACGTGGTCCTCCCACCTCCCGGTTCTGGCCTCTCCCATCTCCCCTGGGTTTCCATGCAGTGTCGCAGCTTCACCTCGAGAAGGCCACGTGATTGGCGGCACTGGGGATGCCCGAGCTCCTGATCCCTCTGCCGGGGTCCAGGGCGTGGGTGTGCCTCCCTGGAGCGTGTGTGCTCTGGGTGTGGGTGTGCGTCCCCAGAGCGGGTGTGCTCTGGCCTTCCCTGCCCAGCTCCGGGCATTGCCAGGTGGCCTCCGTGGGCCTGCCAGGGCCCAGCTCCTGCGGCTCCTCCTTTCCCTAGGTTGTACAGAATCTCCCAGGTGTGATGCTGATCGACAGGCTGAGAGCATGGAGCCCACGAGGGCACTTTGGTTTAGAATCATCTCATTTGGTTGCCCACGTTAAGCTCGTATAAAATCTAGGGGAAAAAAATTAAACATTCTTTTTGGGTTCAGACAAATCTCTTGGCTGTTTTCTTCCCAGTAATGTGTATTTCAAGGACGAAGTCGGGAGGGAATGAAAACAGAACAATTGGCTCTCAAAAGCCTGGTTCAGGAGCAGCTGGGAGTGGTCTCTAGACTGCTGGAGCTATTAATTATTTTGCTTTATTTATTAGATGTACCCAGCGTCCCTTTGCCTCCAAGCATATTTGCAAATGCCTTGAGGGAAAAAGAAAAACAAATGATTCCTGCCATCAGAGTCTCCAGCCCGTAATGAATAACACCGTGTAATCACGCTAAATGGAAAAAGCCCAGTATCGCATCACATGCACACCCTGAGTCTGAGTCGTCACAGTCGTAAATGCACAGGACCCACGG
Organism: Chlorocebus sabaeus; assembly: GCF_047675955.1. Classification (NCBI taxonomy): domain Eukaryota; kingdom Metazoa; phylum Chordata; class Mammalia; order Primates; family Cercopithecidae; genus Chlorocebus; species Chlorocebus sabaeus. The sequence goes on along the minus strand of NC_132919.1, from coordinate 77,572,899 downwards.
AAGCTCAGAAACTCGTAACAGCCGTGAGATCTGTTCAGCGAACATTTTCTGAATTTCCCTGGGAAATCCACAAGGTCACTCCATGTGACTAAGAAAAAATTAAAACAGAAACAGCATCCAAAGGCCTGGTGCGTTCTCTCCTCCTACCTGCCGCGGATTCTTGCCAGCCTGTCACAGTCCCCACCCCGCCCCCACGCTGGCAAAGGAACAGAAGAAAGGCCCGGCCTGGTTATCTTTTCCTAAACTGTGCTGGTAATCAACCTGAAGGATGTGCCTGCCCCCTTCCTCCCAGTGATTTACACCTTCCCTAATTAGCCCTGAGCGCGCTCACGTGGTGTGGCAGATCGGCAGAGTTAATCGCTGGAGCAGAGACCCTGCCTTCCCAGTTCCCAGCAGCTCTGGCTCTAGAGTGCGCCTCCCGTGCGGCGAGGAGCGGCGATTCATCCCCCGCCCCGCTTGGCCCTGCATTTTCCGGCCTTGCTGCTCCCAGTCCCTCTGGCCGGAAAAGCCAGGCTGTCTCGGTGCATGTGGGATGTGGGCGCTCGCGAGCTCGGCCACGACTATGAGGCAGGTTCTAGGGTTGGGATGGCAGAATCCGGCCAGCTGTGCGCCCATCACTTAACATTGCCACTTATGTCAGAAATGGCAGCTGGAGCCTAATAGAGCCAGCTTCCCGTTGTCCCCCTCAGCATCCAGGCCTCTGTAAAGCTTAGGAGTCCCACCCTGGCAGCAGAAGGCACTGCAGTCGCCGAGGGTTTATTGCTCTGCCTCTTCGTCCTGGCAGCGGCATCGATCGCCCTCCTGTGCACAGCTGGCTGGGCTCTGCAAGCAGACCCCAGAGCTGGGCCTGGCGGCCTCTGTGGTCAGCAGGAAGCTGGCAGAGTCCAGCCTCGCGGCTGGATGGATCCAGGACCGCCGTGTGCACGTGTGTGTGATGCTAATTATACCAGACGTGCTTCAGTTTTGCTGGGAACAGTTAGCTTACTGCGCATTTTAGAAACTGCCAGGATTTTAGAGCCTAATGGGGTTCCTAGAGATCGTAGTGTCCAGCCGACTCATTGCCGTCTCACAGGTGGGGGAAGGAAGGTGCAGAGAGAGACAGCTACTCCTCCGTCACCCCGGTCCTCCTGTGTGCCAGGCCCTGTGGGGCGAGGGTTGCGGAGATGGCTGAGACATCGCCCTGGTCTGGGAGACCAAGACACAGCAGTGGGTTGCAGATGCTGGGAAGGGGCCAGGTGGAGGGATGAGGCGTCGGGGAAGGTGGTCTCCACCTCGTTGGAGTCAGAGACCAGAGGTGGAGGCTGCTCCTGCGCACGGACCCCTTCCCTTCCCATCCCATCCCCTCCTCAGCCTTGTAATCTCTGTGACCCGCACGTCCCTGTGCACCGGGCCGTCTCTGGGATGGGGCGGGGCTCCATGCCTCTTCCCTTCACTTACTGAGGGTGGTGGAGGCCGTGGGGCTTCAGGAAAGCTTTGGACGTGGGGCTGGGGCTCGCCTTGTTGGAGAAGGCATGAAATGACCTGGCAAAGTAGGATATTCCGGCGGGCGGATCGCTGAAAATGGTTTCGTGGGCAGCAGAGATGCTTGGGTTGAATGCTGCGTTTTATTCCTCCGTTCCTCCTGCAGGGGGTCCTGGCACTTTTAAGTCACCAGAGCAGCTCAGCAGGCAGGTAGAAACTGCCCCATCCCGTGTTCCCTGTCACCTTCTGCAGGGCAGGCCTCACCTGGGCTGTGTGAAGCAGGAGAGGTTGCGATGGGAGAGGCTGGGATGGAGCAGCAGCCTCCGCCTCTGGGCTCTGATTCCATAGAGAGGAGTCCTTTGGAGTTTGTTCCAGATGAATGGAAAGGCACTGTCAATGGAAGAGGCTTCAGAAAAATCTAAACTTGCTACTCCCTTTGGTTCCCTGCCTCGGGGGACTTAAACCCTCCAGATAATGACCTGGAGAAGACCCCAGGGCCCGTTTGCATCCAGCGTCCCTGCTGAGTCAGGAGCTGCGGGGGTCTTGCTGTTTGGATCTCTGGACATTCACCAGAATCCCCTAAGCTGGTCTTTGCACGGTGTGTTTCCCTCACCCTCTTGGGCTTGTCTTTGTTGGGAAGGATGTGGGCACACCACAGATGTGACCAACGCAGTCATTCGTGTTTCAGGCGTGTAAACACACGTGCATACACACTGCTGTGACTCTAACCTTCCTGAATCCTCTTCTCTCTAGAACTCTTCTTCCCAAATGTTCAGTGGGCTTCTTGTCTGTTGGCCAACATTTGAAAGCCCTGCGTGAGAAAATGCCTTACGGTTAAAACGTAACAGAGGCTAAAGAGCCATTTTCCCTTGCTGCAAGAGAGACAGCTTGGGACAGTGCAGGGGCCGGTGTGAGCAGTGAACTCTCTGAGCCTCAGTCTCCGCATCAACGTGTAGGGTATCAGCAGAGGAGCAGGGCTATTGCATAAGCCTTTAGGGTAAGCACTGCCCAGTATAGGTTGGTTCTTATTTGATTCCATCTCACTTCCAGGTTTGCCTGGACAAGAGTTAGTAAGGCCGAGGTCACAGGTTGACCTGGATGTGCACCTGTTCTGCCTGGCCGGGACAAGACAGAACTTGGAAATGGCCAAGTCTGACACTGCTGCTTGGCGTCCCCATGCCCTGACTGGCTCTGTTGCCTGGGAAGCTACAGAAGCTGTGAGGGTGTAGCTCATCTCATGGCCTGGAGAGCTGCCTGCCGGAGCTGCTGCTGCCGTCCTGAAGCCCAGAGCTCTGCCCAGTCTCTGCACAGACCCTGTCCGTTCCAAAGTGGGGCTCATGCTCTGCAGGTGTGGGCAGACGCAGGCATTGCCCGAAATCGTGTTGTATGAAGGACTGCAGGGAGAGTTAGCGGGAAGCCAGCAACAGGTTTGGGCTGGCTGGGGGTCCCGAAGCTGTGCACGGTTTGTTGCAGACTGGAGGAGAAATGATATTTGTCATTTCGCTTCAGGGTGGACCTGTTGTGGGTGCTGGCTCTCTTCATGCACGACCCCCCCAGTCCCCAACTCTCTGTCACTCGTTGATCCTTTGAAATTAGGAGTTGGGGCTCCAGAGGGCATTGCGGTTGTTCCCGGTCCCATTCTTTTGAGTAAGCTTTTTGTGTAACTGATCAAGGAATTTTCACAGGGGCTTAAAGCACACCTGGCTGGCTCTGAGCAGGCTTTTAAGTAGGCTACGTAGGAGGCAAGGGTTCCCAGGAAACCTCACAGCCAGCTGGGGCGAAGGGTGTGAATAGGACTTGGCAGAAATTCCAGTCGGCCAGAGCTGAGGCTGCACAAAGCCGGGCGTTCCAGTCCAGGTAGATTACAGGAGATCGGGTTTGTTTTGCTCTTCCTTGAACCCCAAAGACTAGCTTTCCTGACATGGAGTTCACCAAATGCGAAGGGAGAAAGTAAACAAAAGGAAACAGAACCCGCCGTGTCCCAAAATCCAACGCCCTGCTGGAGGGTGAGGAAGGACGCAGCCCAGCGGATTGTTCCAGGTGTTTGTGGCCTTGCGAGTCGCTCCCACTGGCAGTGGGGACGGCCCGGCCAGCAGAGGGCTTCTTCCTTGGGCCTTCTCACCTGTAGAAGGCGCAGTGGCTGCAGGGGTGGCCCCAACCCCAGGTCAAAGGCAAGAACTGAAACCAAATCAGGAATCGGACAAGGAGGTAGCGACAAAGCCACTCTCAAAGCAAGGCGCCCAGGCTTCTCCCTCTTTCAACGTTTCTGAACCTATTCCACAAACTCCTCAGCATCATAAGATAAACCAGAGCATGAACCGAGCCTCCTACCAGCCCCACCTGTGGGTTGGTGCAGCCCTTGCTGGGTCCCCAGGGTTAGCCAGCCCTACCGTGTGGGTGCCATGCCTGAGAAGAGCCTGGGAGAGCCAGGGAAGATAAGGGAATGTGCTTTAGGGTGGAGGAAGCCAAGAAACTCTATGGTATTCACCTGTTTTTTGTTTTTTAGTTGCAATAAAATACATATAGTCCCCCCTCACTGCAGCTTTGCTTTTTGCAGTTTCGGTTATCCTCGGCCAACCATGATCCAAAAGCATTAAATGGGGCTGGGCACAGTGGCTCACACCTGTAATCCCAGCACTTGGGGAGGCCGAGGTGGGCGGATCACCTGAGGTCAGGAGTTCGAGACCAGCCTGGGCAACATGGTGAAACCCCATCTTTACTAAAAATACAAAAATTAGCCAGGCATGGTGGGGCATGTCTATAATCCCAGCTACTTGGGAGGCTGAGGCAAGGAGAATCGCTTGAACCTGGGAGGCAGAAGTTGCAGTGAACCGAGACTGCACCACCACACTCCAGCCTGGGCAACAGAATGAGACTCCATCTCAAAAAAAAAAAAAAAAAAAAAAAAAAAAAAAAATTAAATGGGAAGATTCCAGAAATAAACAATTCATGAGCTTTAAATTGCATGCCATTCTGGTAGAGTGATGAAGTCTCCTACCCTCCCCCTCCATCCCAACGGCTGTCTGGGTGATCAGATTGACTGTCCCAGGATCTCAGTGCTTGTGTTCAAGTCACCTTTATTTAACTGAATAATGGCCCCACAGCACAAGAGCAGTGATGCTGACAATTTGGATGTGCAAAGAGAAGCCGTAAAGCACTTCCTTTTAGCGAGAAGGCGGAAGTTCTCAACTGAATAAGGAAAGAACAGAATTCTGTGCTGAGTTTGCTAAGACCTATGGTAAGAATGAACTTTTATTACAGTGTATTGTTTTTGGGGAAGGTTTTGGTTTTGTTTTTATTTGAGACAGGGTCTTGCTCTGTTGCCCAGGCTGGAGTGCAGTAGTGCGATCATGGCTCACTGTAGCCTCCCAAGTAGCTGGAATGATGGAGTGCACCACCATGCCTGGATAATTTTTTGTTTTAATTTTTTACAAAGATGGGGTCTCTCTGTGTTACCCAGGCTGGTTTTGAACTCCTGGGCTCAAGCGATCTAACCATCTCAGCTTCCCAAAGTGCTGGGATTACAGGCAGGAGCCACCGCGCCCGGCCACTTCTATTTTATTATTATTGTTGTTCATCTCTTACTGTGCCTAGTTTGTAGATTAAGCTTTATCATAGGTGTATGTATAGGAAAAACATAGTATTTATAGGGTTTGGCACTATCCAAGGGTTCAGGCACCAACCAGGGTATTGGGTTGTACTCCTCTTGGATGAGGGAGTGCCACTGTAACAAAATTTACCATTTTAACCATTTTTGTTTTTTGTGATGAAGTCTCGCTCTGTTGCCCAGGCTGGAATGTAGTGGGGTGATCTTGGCACACTGCAACCTCTGCCTCCCGTGTTCAAGTGATTCTCCCACTTCAGACTCCTGAGCAGCTAGGACTACAGGTAGGCACCACTATGCCCGGCTAACTTTTTGTATTTTAGTAGATATGGGATTTCACCATGTTGCCCAGGCTGGTCTCAAACTCCTAAGCTCAGGCAATCCGCCCACCTTGGCCTCCCAAAGTGCTAGAATTACAGGCGTGAGCCACCGCACCCAACCTTCACCATTTGTAAGTGCACAGTTGAGTGGCAGTAAGTGTATTCACATTGTTATGCAGCCATCACCACACTCTCCACCTCTGAAACTTTTTCATCTTCCCAAACTGAAACTCTGTTGCCGTTAAACAACTCCCCATCTCCTCTCCCCCAAGCCCCTGGCAGCCTCCATTCTACTTTCTGTCCCTGAGTTTGACTGCTCTGGGGACTCGATAGGAGTGGAATCATGCAGGGTTTGACCTTCTGTGTCTGACTTCTTTCACTTAGCGTGATGTCAAGCGTCATTCATGCTGTAGCCTGTGTCGGAATCTCCTTCCTTTTTGGCAGGGCGCAGTGGCTCACACCTGCAATCCCAGCACTCTTTTGGGAGGCCAAGGAGGGTGGGTCACGAGGTCAGGAGTTTGAGACCAGCGTGGCCCACATGGTGAAACCCTGTCTCTACTGAAAATACAAAAATTAGCCAGGTGTGGTGGTACACGCCTGTAATCCCAGCTACTCAGGAGGCTGAGGCAGGAGAATCACTTGAACCCGGGAGGCGGAGGTTGCAGTGAGCCACGATTGCGCCATTGCACTCCAGCCTGGGCGACAAAGCAAGACTCAATCTCAGCGGGGAAGAAAAGAATTTCCTTCTTTTTATAGCTAAATAACCTGCCATTGTATGCAGGGACAGCATTTTCTTTCTCCATTCACCCATTGATGGACACTGGACTGCTTCGGCCTCTGGCCATCATGAATGATGCTGCTGTGAACACAGGGTACACATATCTGTTCCAGTCCCTGCTTTCAGTTCTTTTGAGCAACCTTTTTAAAAATCAACGCCAGGGCCATTTTCAGAGCACTCCGGCCAGTTCTCCGCGGACCTTCCTTGTCCCTGCACCCACTCAGGCTCTTTCTTCCCCACAAAGACCCCCACAGCCAGCCCCTATGCCACCTACTCCAAGAGGAAGCCTTCTAGAGCCCCAATCCTCACCCCATGGGATGCTCCCGTCTGACACCTTCCAGCATCTCACAGCTGGAGTGGTGTCAAAATGAACCGCGTCCTCAGCTCACCTTCTATGAGGTCCGTGTCTCCAGGTGGGTCGGGCACCAGCTTCCTCAGGTCTTCCTTGAGAGAAGTTGACTGTTGTAGAGAAGAGTGATTGACTCTACTTTTATGAGTCAAGTTGAAGAATACATTAAAGACCCTTCTTTTCTAATTGCCCCGAGCCATTATTCCAAAATGGTGTCTACTGGCAACATAGGAAGATACCTTCAAGTGTGTGTAAACCCGCAGAACGAACTTTAGAAGAAGAGTCACTCAACTGCTGACCAGGATGACTTGGGGGACAGGGCTTCCAATGCTGATTCTGCACGCTTGTCTTTTTAAAATTTTTAACCACAGCGTGAATTTATTTACTACTTGCAGATGTTAAGCAACTTAAAAAATACTGGAAGTGTAGGCCGGGCATAGTAGCTCATGCCTGTAATCCCAGCACTTTGGGAGGCCAAAGTGAGTGGATCACCTGAGGCCAGGAGTTTGAGACCAACCTGGCCAACATGGTGAAACCCTGTCTCTACTAAAAGTACAAAAATTAGCCAGGCCTGGTGGTGCACACCTGTAATCCCAGTTACTCAGGAGGCCGAGGCACAAGAATGCCTTGAACCGGAGAGGTGGAGGGAGGATGCAGTGAGCCAAGATCGTGCCACTGCACTTGAGCCTGGGCAACAGAGAGAGACTCCATCTCAAAAATAAAAATAAAAAATAAAAATACAGGGAGTGTATATTAACGTAAAATTATTTACAATATGAGATCACTTCTATTCTCACACTGGGAGGAACATAAAACTCAACAATGGAGGAACAAACTGAACCTCTGCTTCCAGAGGGTGGCGCTGTTTTTGCATCGGGCTGAATCTCGGTTTCCAGGGTGGTGCTGTTTTTGCACTGGGACTCACATAAGGACTGGTGCTTTCTCTGATGTGCTTAGCTTATTACAGGCATGCATTTCCCCTGGGCTCTCTGCTAGCTCTTCACTTTCCTGCAGGCTTCACTGAGGACCCCCAAGTCCACCGCTCTAGAGTGGCCGTGCCCAGCCCCTCTACCTCCCACCCTGTGTTCATTCCCTTAGAGCACCCCATGACCCGTTTACCGTTTGCTGCCTGGCTCCCCACCATAATGAAGCTCTTCACGGTTGGGGACCTTGTCCCGTTGTCTGCAGGTTGAGGTCTGGGGGGACACCCAGAACTTTTTATTGCAGAACAAATATTTTCTGAGGCCATGCTTTGTACAAGACCCTTTGGTGGGCGATGTACAAGATAAATCAGACGGGAGAGAGCAGGTGCATAGTGACTTTTTAGTCACATAGCATGTAAGTCACCCTTTTAAAGTGTACAATGCAGTGGCAGTTAGTACATTCATGAAGCTGTGTAATCACAACCTGATTCCCGAACATTTTCATCACCCCAAAAAGAAACCTCATACTCCTTAGCAGCCACAGCCCAGCTCTCCCTTCCTCAGCCCCGGCAACCACTAACCTGCTTTCTGTCTCTGTGGACTTACCTATTCTGGATATTTCATATAAATGGAATCATAGGACATGTGGCCTTTTGTCACTGGCTCCTTTCGCTTAGCATCCTGTTTTCAGGATTCGTCCGTATTGTAACGGGTTGGTACTTCATTACTGTTTATAGCTGAACAGTATTGCACTGTATGGATGCCACGGTTTGTTTATCCAGTCATCAGTTGATTGACATTTTTCTCTTTTTCTCTTTTTGGATATTATGAATAATGCTACTATGAACATTTTGTGTACACATTTTTATATAGACAACTATTTTTTGTTCTGTTCTTTTTTTTTTTTTTTTTTTTTTTTTTTTTGTGATGTAGTCTTGCTCTGTTGCTCAGGCTGGAGTGCAATGGTGTGATCTTGGCTCACTGCAACCTCCGCCTCCTGGGTTCAAGCGATTCTCCTGCCTCCCAAATAGCTAGGATTACAGGCATGCGCCACCATACCTGGCTAATTTTTATATTTTTAGTAGAGATGGGGTTTCACCATGTTGGGCAGGCTGGTCTCGAAATCCTGACCTCAAGTGATCCACCTGCCTCGGCCTCCCAAAGTGCTGGGATTACAGGCATGAGCCACCATGCCCGGCCCTATTTTCTATTATCTAGGATATATGCCTATGAGTGGAATTGCTTGGTCAAATGTTAATGCTGTGTTTAATTTTTGAGGACCTACCAAACTGTTATCTACAATTGGCTACTCTATTTTATTTTCCCATCAGCATGGAATGAGGGTTCATATTTCTTTAGGACCTCCTCACCAACACTTAGTATTTCCCATTTTTAAACTGCAGCCATCCCAGTGGGTGTGGAGTGGTATCTCAACGTTGTTTTTGACTTGTATTTCTTTTTGTTTGTTTGTTTTGAGACAGGTTCTTGCTCTGTTGCTCAGGCAGGAGTGCAGTGGCACAGTCTTGGCTCACCGCAACCTCCATCTCCCAGGTTCAAGAGATTCTCCTGCCTCAGCCTCCCGAGTAGCTGGGATTACAGGTGTGCACCACCATGCCCGGCTCATTTTTGTATTTTTAGAGAGATGGGGTTTCACCATGTTGGCCAGGCTGGTCTCGAACTCCTAACCTCAGGTGACCCACTCACCTTGGCCTCCCAAAGTGCTGAGATTATAGGCGTGAGCCACCATGCCTAGCCTTGATTTGCATTTCTCCAGGGAATAATGATGTGCAGAATTTTTCATGTGCTTATTGGCCATTTATGTCTTCGTTGGAGATATGTCTATTTAAATTCTTTGCCCATTTTTAAATTGAGTCATTTGTCTTTTTATTCTTACATCTTAAGTGTTTTTAAAAAATATGTGGGTACTAGTCCCTTGTCAGATATATGATTTAAAACAATTTTCCTCCTATTCTATGAGTTGTATTTTCACTCTCTTGATAGTGTTGAGTTTTAAATTTTTATGAAGTCAGATTTATCTGTTTTTTTCTTTGGTTGATTATCTTTTTGGTGTCATATCAAAATATCTATGTTTTCTTCTAAGAGATTTATAATTCTAGCTCTTACACTTAAGTCTTTGATCCATTTTAAGTTAATTGTTGTAGACAGTGTGAGGTTATGGTCTGACTTCATTCTTTGCATGTGGCTATCCAGTTATCTCCATGCCATTTGCTGAAAAGACCATTCTTTCACCCGGTTGGGTGCAGCAGCTCATGCCTCTAATCCCAGCATGCCTATAATCCCTTTGGGAGGCCGAAGCAGGCAGATCACTTGAGCTCAGGAGTTCGAGACCAGCCTGGCCAACATGGTGAAACCCTGTCTCTACCAAAAAATACAAAAATTAGCTGGGTGTGGTGGCACACACCTGTAATCCCAGCTACTCAGGTGGCTGAGGCATGAGAATCCCTTGAACTTAGGAGGCAGAGGTTGTAGTGAGCCGAGATCACACCATTGCACTCTAGCCTGAGTGACAGAGTGAGAAAATGTCTCAAAAAAAAATTAAAAAGATTTTTCTTTTATCAACTGAATTGTTTTACCAAGCTTATTGGAAACAATTGACCATAAATGTGTGGGTTTATTTCTGGACTCTCAATTCTATTCCATTGATCAGTATGTCTATCCTTATGCCTGTATCACACCATATTGATTACTGTAGCTTTGTAGTAAGTTTTGAAATTAGGAAGTGTGAATCCTAATTTTTCAATGTTGTTTTGGCTATTCTGGGTCCCCTGTATTTCCATATGAATTTTAGGATCCACTTGTCAATATCTGCAAAAAAGGCATCTGGGATTTTGATAGGAATTGTGTTGAATTGTTGAATCTTCATATCAATTTGGAGAGTATTGCCATCATAGCAATGTTAAGTCTTCCAATCCATGAACACGGGATGCCTTTCCAATTATTTAGGTCTTTAATTTGTTTCAATGTTTATAGTCCTAAGTGCACAAGTCTTGTACTTGTGTGTGTATGTGTGTTGTGAAGATAATCGTTTTATTAATTTTATTTTTGTGTTGTTCATTGCCAGTGTATACCAATACAATTCATTTTTAGACATTGATCTTGTATAATGCAACCTTACTGACTTTATTGGTTTTAGTGGGTTTTCTATGTGTGTTTGTGTGTAGACTCCTAACGATATTCTATATGCTAGATCATGTCGTCTGTTAATATAGTTTTACTCTTTTTTTTCAATCTTCTTCCTTTTCCTTTTTAAAATTTTATTTCTTTCAAAGATTTTATTTTTAAAATCTTTTTGCCTTTTATTTCTCTATCTTGCCTAATTTCCCAGGTAGGCCTTCCAGCACAATGTCGACTAGAAGTAGTGAGAGTGAATATCTTTGTCTTGGTCCCAGTCATATGGGGGAAAGCTTTCAGTCTTTCACAATTAAATTTGTGGGGTTTTTTTTTTTAAGTTGTTGGTTTCTCATATATGCCATTTATTAGACTGAGGAAGTTCCTTTCCATTTTTAGTTTAGTGAATGTTTTTATTTTGAAATGCTGTTGGATTTGTTAAATGTCTTTCTGCATCTTTTGAGATGATCTTGTGTTTCCTGTCTTTTATTTTACTAATCTAGTGTCTTACATCGATCTGTTTTCATATGTTGAACCAGTCATGCATTCCTGAGATGAGCCCCACTTGGTCATGGTGTACAACTCTTCTTACATGTTGTTGGGTTCAGCTTGCTAGTATTTTGTTGAGGATTTTGGGGTCTATTCAAAGGGATCTAAAGTTTTATTTTCTTGTAATGTTTTCATCTTGTTTTTGTTTCAACAAATGACTTTTATACAAAGTCAAAAGCAAAACACATTAAAAAAAAAGACTGATGCCGGGCGCAGTGGCTCAAGCCTGTAATCCCAGCACTTTGGGAGGCCGAGACGGGCGGATCACGAGGTCAGGAGATCGAGGCCATCCTGGCTAACCCGGTGAAACCCCGTCTCTACTAAAAAATACAAAAAACTAGCCGGGCAAGGCGGCAGGCGCCTGTAGTCCCAGGTACTCGGGAGGCTGAGGCAGGAGAATGGCGTATACCCGGGAGGCGGAGCTTACAGTGAGCTGAGATCCGGCCACTGTACTCCAGCCTGGGCGACAGAGGGAGACTCTGTCTCAAAAAAAAAAAAAAAAAAAAAAAAAGACTGATAAGTTTCTAAGGATTTTCCAGGGGATAAAGGGAAATTAGCATATATTGGACCTGCTGCATGTCTCAGACACTTGGCTTAGTGGTTTCCCTGAGGATTGAAGGGAAGCCACCTGGAGGAAGTAGGGTTTGAGCGGGGCCTTGGAGAGCAGGAAGAATCAAAAGAGAGGGACAGAGCAGAGGGACCCACATAAGCAAATCCTGGAGAGAGGAGGTCCTGGGGTATGGAAAGGAAGTGAGCTGTCATGTTTGCCTGTGATCTAGTGGGGGCGTGGTAAGGGACATACTGGATTGAAGAGTGTTCCCTCAAATTCATGTCCACCTGGAAACTCAGATTGCAATGTTACTTGGAAATAGAGTCTTTGCAATTAGTCAAGATGAGGTCATTCTGGATTAGGGTGGTCTCTAATCCAGCGAGTGGTATCCTTCTAAGAAGGGAAAACAGAGACACAGTAGACCCATACACGGAGGGAAGAAGGCCACATAATGATGGAGCAGAGACTGGAGCGATACAGCTGCAAGCCACGGAAGGCCACAGATGCCAGGAACTGCCTGAAGCTGGGGAGACTCAAGGGAGGAGTCTCCTAGACTTTCAGAGGGAATGTGGCCTGCTGGCACCTTGGCTTCAGGCTTCTGGTGTCCAGAAGTGTGAGAGAACACATTCGTATTGCTTTAAGCCATGCAGCTGTGGTGTTTCCTGCAGCCGCCCTAGGAAACTCATACTAGGGAAAATGAGGAAAGAGGCATCCAGGCCAACGTGTGGGGTGGGCTCAGTACCCATCTATGGATGGGAGTTTGACTGGCAGACAAAGCTGACTGTTGATAGTTTCTGAGCCAGGAGCAGGGGTGAAGGGGAGAAGTGGACATGGTTGCAGGGGCATTCTTTCATAGATGTTGTTTTTAGCGTGTTGTCTTCTTTTCCAGTCATTATGACCGCTGTCTCTGGAAGGCATATGCCGAAAGAGTCAGGAACGTGAGCTTCCCATCGGCCACGCCTAACTGTCCGTCCTGCCCTGCTGTGGGCCATTCTGAAACCTGAGGACATGATTCCTGGCCTCGGTCTCCTTAGCTATAAAATGGGGTTAGTGCTGTCTCACCCACAGGGTTTACATAAGGAAGTCTCCATAGCAATTAGGAGAGCTCCTGGCACACAGGAAGCTCCAATAAATGGTAGCCATGACGATAATTGGTTATTTTGCTTCACCTTTTTCCTTTCTAAATTATTATTTTTTAAAATATGATATTAAAAGACACACAGGCTTCTTTTTAAAAAAATTAGTACAGGCCAGGCGCGGTGGCTCACACTTGTAATCCCAGCACATTGGGAGGCCAAGGCAGGCAGGTCATTTGAGGTCAGGAGTTCGAGACCAGCCTGGCCAACATGGTGAAACTCCGTCTGTACTAAAATTACAAAAAAATTAGCCAGGCGTGGTGGCACATGTCTGTAATCCCAATTACTTGGGAGGCTGAGGCAGGAGAATCACTTGAACCTGGGAGGCGGAGGCTGCAGTGAGCCACCAAGATCACGCCGCTGCACTTCGGCCTGGGTGACAGAGTAAGAGTCCGCCTAAAAAAAAAAAAATTGGTACAGAAAATTAACTTATGATTTCTGATTATCAAAATGATACATTATGCCTTTTAGAAAATTCTTTTAATGCGATGAAAGTATATTATAGACATGCCATCTAGATATGATCATTATTATAGTTTTAGTATTATTTTCTAATTCTACATTTGCATAGATATACCTGTCAATCTATATTATATATAAAACAGTATTGATAGCATTTTTAAAATAGTTTTGCATCCTACTTTCTTCATTCAGCATAATAGTGTGAGGATGTCTCTGGTCATCACATACTTTTATTAAATATTTTATAGTTGCTTAATGGTGTTGCATCATATGAATGTGCCACAATATATTGAAGTATTCTCCTATGGTTGAAAATTTAGCAATAGTACTGAGAGTTGAATATTGGTGGTTTTTTTTACAACTTTCTTGAAGTATAATTGTACAATCAACCACATGTGTTTAAAGTGCACAATTTGATCAGTTTGGACACATATAATATACACTCATGGAGCCATCGTCACAATCAAGATAATGAACAGATCCATCACCCCCAGAAGTTTCTTCATGTCTCCCAATGTCTTATCTGCAATTTGGCAATGATTTCTTGGATATGACACCAATAGCACAGGCAATTAAAAAAATAAACTGGACCTCATGAAAAATTTAAAAATGTGTGCATCAAAATATAGTATCAGCAGGGTATAAAGGCAACCCACAGAATGGGGGAAAATATTTGCAGGTCATATATGTTTAATAAGGAATAATTGCCCAGGATATGTAGAGAACTCCTAAAACTCAACAACAATTAAAAAAAAAAAAAAAAAAAAAAAAAAAAAAAACAGTAACTGGCTGGACATGGTGGCCCACGTCTGTAATCCCAGCACTTTGGGAGGTTGAGGTAGGCAAAATCACCTAAGGTCAGGAGTTCGAGACCAGCCTGGCCAACATGGTGAAACCCCGTCTCTACCAAATATACAAAACTTAGCTGGGCACGGTGGGGTACGTTTGTAATCCCAGCTACTTGGGAGGCTGAGGCAGGAGAATAGCTTGAACCTGGAAAGCAGAAGTTGCCTTGAGCCGAGATCATGCCACTGTACTCCAGCCTGGATGACAGAGCAAGACTCTGTCTCCAAAACAGACAAACAAACAAACACAAAAAACAATCAACCAACCAAACAAACAAACAAAATCAAACCCCAGACAACCCAATTCAAAAATGGTCAAAGGATTCGAAAAGACGTATCTCCAAAGAAGATGCACAAATGCCCGGTAAGCACATGAAGGTACTCAATATCATTAATCATCAGGGAAATGCAAAATCAAAACTCCAATGAATACAACCTCCCACCCATAAGGATGGCTACTATCAAAAAATAAAAAGTAACAAGTGTCGGTGAGGATGTGGAGAAATCGAAATCCCTGTGCATTGCTGGCAGGAATCTCAGGTGGTACAGCTGCTGTGGAAAACAGTATGGCAGTTCCTCAAAAAATGAAAAATAGAATGACCATATCATCCAGCAATTCCATTTCTGGGTATATACCCAAAAGAATTGAAAGCAGGGACACAGATATCTGGACACCATGGCTTCACAGCATTATTCACAATAAGAACATGGAGCAACCCATCAATGGTGGATGAAAAGATAAACAAAATGTGGTCCATCCGTGCAATGGAATATTACTCAGCCATGAAAGGGAAGGAGGCCAGGTGCCGTGGCTCAAGCCTGTAATCCCAGCACTTTGGAAGGCCGAGGCGGATGGACCACGAGGTCAGGAGATCGAGACCATCCTGGCTAACACGGTGGAACCCCGTCTCTACTAAAAATACAAAAAATTAGCCAGGTGTGGTGGTGGGCGCCTGTAGTCCCAGCTACTTGGGAGGCTGAGGCAGGAGAATGGCGTGAACCCCGGCGGTGGAGGTTGCAGTGAGCCGAGACTGTGCCACTGTACTCCAGCCTGGGTAACAGAGTGAGACTCCATCTCAAAAAAAAAAAAAGAGAAAAAAAAAAAAGGGAAGGCAATTCTGATCCACGCTACAGCATGGATGAACCCGGAGGACATTATGCTAAGTGACATAAGTCAGTCACAAAAAGACAGTACTGTATAATTTCACTGAGATTAGGTGCTAAGAGTAGTCAGATTCACTGAGACAGACAGTTGATGTTGCTTGGCGTGTGAAGGTGGCAATGGGAAGCTAATGGGCTTTTTTTTTTTTTTTTTTTTTGAGATGGAGTCCCACTCTGTCACCCAGGCTGTAGTACAGTGGCATGATCTCGGCTCACAGCAACCTCCAGCTCCTGAGTTCAAGCACTTCTCCTGCCTCAGTCTTCCCCAAGTAGCTGGGATTACAGGCGCCCACCACCATGCCTGGCTGATTTTTTTTTTTTTTTGAGACGGAATTTCGCTCTTGTTGCCCAGGCTGGAGTGCAATGGTGCGATCTCGGCTCACTGCAACCTCTGCCTCCTGGGTTCAAGCGATTCTTCTGTCTCAGCCTCCCATGTAACTGGGATTACAGGCTCATGACACCACACCTGGCTAATTTCTGTATTTTTAGTAGAGATGGGGTTTCATCATATTGGTCAGGCTGGTCTCGAACTCCTGACCTCAGGTGATCTGCCTGCCTCTCAGCCTCTCAAAGTGCTGGGATTACAGGCATGAGCCACCGTGAATTTTTGTATTTTTAGTAGAGATGGGATTTCATCATAATGGTCAGGCTGGTCACAAAATCCTGACCTCAAGTGACCCGCCCACCTCAGCCTCCCAGCGTGCTGGGATTGCAGGCGTGAGCCACCATGTCTGGCCTGGAAGCTGCTGTTTAATAGGTATAGAGCTTTAGTTTTACAAGATGAAAAGAGTTTTGGAAATGGAAAGTGATGATCATTGCACAACGTTAGAAATGTATTTAATACCACTGAACTGTACATTAAAAAAATGGTTGAGATGGGGCCAGGCATGGTGGCTCATGCCTGTAGTCCCAGCACTTTGGGAGGCTGAGGCGGGTGGATCACCTGAGGTCGGGAGATCGAGACCAGCCTGGCCAACATGATGAAACCCCATCTCTACTAAAAATACAAGAATTAGCCGGACGTGGTGGTGCGTGCCTATAATCCCAGCTACTTGGGAGGCTGAGGCAGGAGAATTGCTTGAGCCCAGGAGGCGGAGGTTGCAGTGAGCCGAGATCGCACCATTGCACTCCAGCCTGGGCAACAGAGTGAGACGACTCTGTCTCAAAAAAAAAAAAAAAGAGGTTGAGATGGTAAATTTGATGATGGGTATATTTTAACACAATAAAATAATAGGAAAAAGGAAAAAAGTTACATCTGCTTTGCGTCACTCTAGATTCGTTTGCCTTTCCTAGAATTTTACGTAAATGGGATCACACAGTACACGCTCGTTTTTCATCCTGCTTCTTCAATCAGCGTAATAATTTTTTCTTGCGTCCATGTTGTTGTGTGTTACTGCTGAGTAGTATGCCGTGGTATGTACAGACCACAATTCATTACTGCGTTGGCTGTTGATAAACCCTGGGTGGTTTTCAGTTCTTAGCTATTTTATTTTGTTATTTTATTGTTAATTTTAACTTTAATTTTAATTTTTTTGAGATGGAGTTTTACTCTTCTTGCCCAGGCTGAGTGCATTGGCACAATCTTGGCTCACTTCAACCTCCGCCTCCAGGGTTCAAGCAATTCTCCTGCCTCAGCCTCCCGAGTAGCTGGAATTACAGGTGCCTGCCACCACGCCCGGCTAATTTTTTGTATTTTTGGTAGATATAGCGTTTTACCATGTTGGTCACGCTGGTCTCAAACTCCGGACCTCAGGTGATCCACCGGCCTCAGCCTCCCAAAGTGCTGCGATTACAGGCATGAGCCACTGTGCCCGGCCAGTTCTTAGCTATTTTAGATAATGCTGTTACAAACATTTATGTGCAAGTCTTTGCATGTGGACATAACGTTTTTCTCTTGGTAAATACTTGGGAATGGAATAACTGGAAACAGGCATGTGTTTAATTTTTAAGATATTGCTGAGCTGTTTTCCTAAAGTGACTGTGCCATGTTGCATTCCCACCAGCAGTTCGTGAGAGTTCCACTTCCTCCGTGTCCTCAGCAACACTTGCTATAATCAGTCTTGTCCACTGTAGCCATTGTAATAGGTGAGTAAGAGTATCTCATTGTAGTTTTAATTTGCATTTCCCTGACTACAAAGGATGCTGAGTATCTTCTCATGTAGCTTTTTGTGTCTGGCTTCTTTTACTTAATACATCTGAGATGCCTCCATGTCATCATGCATACCAGCAGTTTGTTCCTTTTTATTGCTGAGGCATATGTATTCCCTTGTTCAGATGTACCATTGTTTAGCCATTCACCAGTTGAAAGACGTTTGTGTTGTTTCTTGTTTTTTGCAATGATGAATAAAACTGCTATAAACATTCACACACAGATTTCGTGTGAACATTTTCCATGTATTTTGGGTAAACACCTGGGGGGGATTGCTGAGTCATATGGTAGGGGTGTGTTTGACTTTATAAGACACTGCCGAACAGTTTTCCAGAAAGGTTCTATCATTTAACTTCCCGTCACGTGGTAGGGGAGCTCCGTTACTCTCGCCTCCTGGCCAGCACTCAGTTCAGTTTCATTCCTTTGGGTTTTTTTTGGGTTTTTGGTTTTTTGTTTTGTGGGGTTTTTTTGAGAGTCTCACTCTGTCACTCGGGCTGAAGTGCAGTGGCATGATGTCGGCTCACTGCAGCCTCGCCTCCGGGGTTCAAGCGATTCTCCTGCCTCAGCCTCCAGAGTAGCTGGGATTACAGGGGTACGCCACCACGCCCACTAATTTTTTGTATTTTTAGCAGAAACAGGATTTCACCATGTTGCCCAGGCTGGTCTTGAACACCTGAGCTCAGGTCACCTGCCCGCCTCGGCTTCCCAAAGTGCTAGGATTACAAACTTGAGCTGCCTTGCTCACGGCCTCGTTAATTTGTTTTTCAGTCATTCCAATAGCTGCGTGGCGGATCACGTCATGTTCCTTTAGATTGCATTGAGGTGTCTATTTGCGTTTCTCTAATAATGAATGGTGTTGTGCACCTTTTCATATGCTTCTTGGCCATCTGAATATCTTCTTTGGTGAAATGTCTTTTCAAATATTTTGCCCATTTTTGGATTGTGTTTTCCTTTTTTTTTTTTTTTTTTTTTTGAGACAGAGTCTCGCTCTGTCGCCCAGGCTGGAGTGCAGTGGCCGGATCTCAGCTCACTGCAAGCCCCACCTCCCGGATTCACGCCATTCTCCTGCCTCAGCCTCCCGAGTAGCTGGGACTACAGGCGCCCGCCACCTCGCCCGGCTAGTTTTTTGTATTTTTTAGTAGAGACGGGTTTTCACCACGTTAGCTAGGATGGTCTCAATCTCCTGACCTCGTGATCCACCCGTCTCGGCCTCCCAAAGTGCTGGGATTACAGGCTTGAACTACTGCACCCGGCCAGATTGTGATTTCTTATTACTAAGTTTTGAGGACCTTTTCTATATTCTGTATAGAATGATGATTTAAAACATATTACTGATTTATATGATAAACCCTTTATCATATCAGCATTTGGCAAATATCTTTTTCCCAATCTGTGGCTTATCTTTTTTATTTTCTTAATAATATCTCTTAGAGAGTAGAAGGTTTTCATTTTAATGAAGATTAATTTTTTTTTTTTTCACTTACAGTCGTATGTTGGTGTCTGGTCTAAGAAACCTTTGTCTAACAATACTATTGTATTTTAAGAGTTTCTTATACATACTCTGGATACAAGTTTTTTATTGACTATATGTTTTGTGAATATTTTCTCCCAGTCTGTGACTTGCATTTTTGTTTCCTTTATTGGAGTATTTTGATGAAAAAAAAGTCTTTAATTTTCTAATTTATTATTTCCTTTATAGTTTGTGTTTTTTGTGTTCTATCTAAGAAACCTGGGCCTATTCTAAGGTTACACAGGTTTTCTCTTACAGATTCTTCTGGAAGTTTCCTGTTTTAGGTTTCACATCTAGGTCTGTGATCCATTTTGAGTTAATCTGGGGGAGTGATGGGAGAAAAGAGTTGATGTTAATTTTTTTCATGCAGATATCCTGTTGATCCAGCATCGTTTGATGAAAAGCCATCCTTTCTCCCCTGAATTGTCTTTGCACTTTTGTAAATAATCAATTGATATTTTTGGACCCTGTTATGTTCCACTGATTATTTGCCTATTTCACCATAGTTATCTTTTCACCAATACCAAACTATCTTGATGATAGCTATGTAGGTCTCAAAATCAGATGAATCCTCCAACTTTGTGCTTCTTTTTTATAGTCGCTCTGGTTATACGAGCTCAAAATTTTGGGGTCAGCTTATCAATTTTAGTAAAACTTCCTGTTGGAATTTTGATTGGGCTTGTGTTGAATCTATAGGTCAGTCTGGCAAGATTGTCGTCTTAACCATGTTGACTGTTTTATTCCATGGACGTGGTGCTTCTCTCCATTTCCTAAGATCCTATTTGACTTATCTCAGCAATTTTTGTGTTTTTCAGTATGATGTTCTTGAATGTCTTTTGTCAGGCTTATTCCTAAGTGTTTCATATGGGGATTTTTTTGCTACTGTAAATTTAATGTTTTATTTATTTCATGTTCCAATTGTGCATTGCTACTGTTTAAGAATACAATTAATTTTTCTCTCTTAACTTTTTATCTTGCAATTTTGTGAAATTCAGTTATTAGTTTTAAAGATTGTTTTACAAATTCCAGAAGGTTTTTCAGGTGAACAGTTGTATCAGCTGAAAACAGGGACAGTTTTATTCCTTCTTTTCCGGTCTTTATGCATTTTATTTCCTTTTCTTGTCTGATGCAGAGGCCAGGGCCTCTGTGAGAACATGGACTAGAAGTGGTGGGAGCAGGCATTCTTATCTTGTTCCTGCTCTTGGGGGGAAAAAATTCCATCTTTTACCATTAAGTATGATGCTAACGGTGGAATATCCGTGGGTGCCTTTATCAGTTTGAGGAGCTTCTCTTCCATTCCTAGTTTGTAGACAGTTTTGTCATAAATGAGCATTCAATTTTTGTCAAATGCTTTTCTGCATCTATGCATGTGCGCCTTTATTGTGGGAACCTCTGGCTATTTCCTTAGGATTCATTCCTAGAAATGAAAGTGAAAAGTCAAAATGGATAAACATTTTTAAGCCTTTGGTATCTTGTTTCCAAATTGCCATTCAGAAATATTTGGTCAGGGCCGGGCATGGTGGCCCACACCTGTGATCCCAGCACTTTGGGAGGCTGAGGCAGGTGGATCACGAGGTCAGGCGTTCCAGACGAGCCTGACCAACATAGCGAAACCCCATCTCTACTAAAAATACAAAAATTAGCCAGGCATGGGGGCAGGCGCCTGCAGTCCCAGCTACTTGGGAGACTGAGGCAGGAGAATCGCTTGAACCTGTGAGGCGAAGGTTGCAGTGAACCAAGATCGTGCCATTGCACTTCAGCCTGGGCAACAAGAGCAAAAAACTTCATCTCAGAAAAAAAAAAAAATTGGTCAGTTTCTATTCTTCCTCCCCCTGAGCTGAACGAGAATGTCTGTTTCCCCAAATCCTTTACCGCACTAGATTTTATAATTTGTTAATTGATGCCAATTTCATAAACCACCCCCCCACCATGCTATCCTGTTTATATTTCCATTTATTGCATTACCCTGGGCCTGGAAATTTTATTCATTATTTGTATTTATTCTCTACTAAATTTTTTATTTTCCTTTTGCCCGTTTTCTGTTGGGCATTTATATTTTTCTTTTTAATTTACATACTTTTTTGCATATTAAAGATGTTAATCTTTATCATATGTATGTCCCAGTTTCTTTGGCTATTCATTTTGTTTTGTTGGGGGTTTTTTTCAAATAGATTTTATTTTTTGGAACTGTTTTAGATTCACAGCAAAATTGAGTGAAGAGTACAGAGAATTCTCATCCACTCCCTCCCCCCACACGCACAGCCTCCCCCACCAGAGTGGGACTCGTGTTACAACTCACAAGCCCATACGTCATTGTCACCCAGAGTCCATAGTTTATGTCGACATTCACACTCCATCTTGTACGTCCTATGGGTCTGGACAAATATATAATGACACATGTCACCGTGACCACTCTGGTGTCATACCAGTGTGTCACTGCCCTAAAAGTTCTCCGTGCTTCACCTTCCTACCTCCCCACCAGCTCCTGGCAACTACTGATCTTGTCACCGTCTCCATGGTTTTGCCTTTTCCAGAGTGTCCTAGAATTGAAATCCCACAGGGTGCAGCCTCGTCACACTGGGTCCCTTCGCTTAGTAAACCCCTTCATAAGATTCGTCGAAGCTCCCTCCGTGTTGTTTCACAGCTTGACAGCTCATTTCTTTTTAATGATGAGTAATATATTCCCTCGTCTGGCTGTACCACAGTTATTTAAACGTATTTATCCATTCACCACCGAAGGACATCTTGGTGGTTTCCAGGTTTTGGCAATTATGGGGAACCACCAAAGGGTGTCATTCTTTCCAGCCTCCTCTCCCATCACAGCCTCCTCTCCCAACCCAGCACACCAAGCACACCCTGCCCACTCCTCCAATACCTACAAGTCCCTCCCAGCATACTGTGTCCCGCTCACTGAACGGAGCATGCCAAAATTTCCAGAAACCAGACAGAACACAGAGACTCGCTTTGGCAGTCACGGGTTGAAGGCCCCCTCCCTGCTGCTGTGGCCGGAGAAGGCTGGTCCCCTGGAGGGTCAGCGCCAATTTCTATCCAGGCAAGAGTCCCGGATACAGGGGCCACCGCACACCTCCCCCAGCAATGTGCCTCCGGGCAGAAGTTGGCTTAAACCCTCTCACAACCCCTTAGGGGCAAATTATTTGCATTAATTAATTGATTGATTCATTAATTCAGGACACTGTGCTTGGGACCTACAGCTGGGTTCCCATCGACTTTTTGTTCAGCAAACTCAAAAAGCTCAGGACAAAGAAAAGCAAGAGGAAAGTTAGCAGTTTAGGTATTTTAAATAATGCTAAAATCTGGCCCTGGTGTCTCTAACCTTGAGAACCACAGCTCAATATGTTTGAAGGTGTCTTCCTCCCCCTCAAGCTTTTTCTGAGAGCTGGCCTGTCCTGCGCGTGTCAGTAATCTATTGCTGTGGAACAAATCACCCTCAAACTTAGCAACTTAAAGCAACCACCGGGCCCGGTGCAGGGGCTCACACCTGTAGTCCCAGCACTTTGGGAGGCCAAGGTGGACGGATCGCTTGAACTCAGGAGTTTGAGACCAGCCTGGGCAACATGGCAAAACCCCGTCTCTATAAAAAATACAAAAATTAGCTGAGTGTGGTGGTGGTGGGTGCCGGTAGTACCAGCTACTTGGGAGGCTGAGGCTGGAGGATCGCTGGAGCCTGGGAGGTTGAGGCTGCAGTGAGTTGTGTTTGCACCACCGCACTTCAGCCAGGGGGATAGAGAGAGACCTTGTCTTTAAAAAACAAACAAACAAGAAACCGCTTCTTTGCTCACAGGCCTTTGGTTTGGGCTGGGCTGGGACAGGCTGGTCTGCTGGGCTCCCTGGAATTCACTCAGGTCGTTGCAGCCACCAGGAGGCTTGGTTGCGTGGAGGGTCTGGAGTGGCCTCCGTTGACAGGTGTCGGGGCTCTGGTGCTGACTGCCAGTTGCGTGTGTCTCTCATGAACTCTTGTCTGTCTGTCTTGCCTGTGCCAAGAGGGAGAGTGAGGGGCTGCCCAGGCCCCAGAACTCACCTAACATCATGTTTGCTACATACTATTGGTCAAAAAAGGCCCACCTAGATTCAGGGGTGGAGAGACAGGTGCTATCCTTGATAAGATGAGCTGTGAAGAATTTGAGGCCAGTTCAAATCTCTATCTGTGTGTCTGACGTGGCGTAGTTTACTGTGGTGGAGAGAGAACCCAGTTTTTGTGTTTTCCAGTGATATTGCTGACTTTTTTTCATTATTGCTTTTAAATTTTGGTGGTCTTCAGAAAATGATAGAAATGAAGAACTGCTACATTTCTTAAAGTTTAGCATCTTCTAGTTTTATGTATGAGATATTTTTAACGTAATAGCATCTTGGGAGTTATTGCCTGCAAAACCCATCCTTTCAGTTTTAATGCATCACATAATTTTATGAACAAGCTAAATTATTTGCAGCATATATGAATGTTCTTAAAACCAAATTGCTTTACGTGTGTAGAAAGATAAGCAAAAATAAAACACTGTACATATTTCATTTTCCCTGTAGTTTATTTTCTTTAAACATTTTTTTCTATGACTTCAAAATTCCCAGACACTTTACATTTTCACTTCAGGCATGACTATTAAATGGCTGTGTGTTCTGTGCCAAGCCAGGGCCAGGAGCTGAAGATGAAGAGACACGATGCAACCCCCACTCCACAGCAGCCTTGAGGGGCACCAGACCTCGTCCTCCATGACCACACAGGGTACCTGCCAGACATACCCCAATTAAAGCGAACTGAGGTCTCCATCACCTTCGCTCTAGTTGGAGCCTATGGAACCCAGCTGTAGGTCCCAAGCACAGTGTCTTGAATTAATGAATCAATCAATTAATTAGTGCAAATAATTTGCCCCAAGGGGTTGTGAGAGGGTTTAAGCCAACTTCTGCCCGGAGGCATGTTGCTGGGGGAGGTGTGCGGTGGCTCCTGTGTCCGGGACTCTTGTCTGATTTGAAATTGGCTCTGGCCCTCTAGGGGACCAGTCTTCTCTGGCCACAGCAGCAGGGAAGGGGGCCTTCCACCCGTGACTGCCAAAGCGAGTCTCTGTGTTCTCTCTGGTTGCTGGGAACCTTGGCCTGCCCCGTACGGTGAGGCGGACACAGTGTGCTGGGAGGGACGTGCAGGTTCAGGGGATTCTGCCGTTGGGTGTGGTAAGAAGGCTGGGGGAGGAGGCCGGGAAGGATGCCACCCTCTAATGGCCCCACCCGGTGGGTCAGGCCGGTGGGCAGCACGCGGGGCAGCAGCTCTCCCAGCCACAGCAGCCCCGCGGTGCAGGGAGCAGATGATGAAAGGGGGCACCCATGGGTGCGGTGGGGCCTCAGACCCGAGACCTGCCCTGTATTGTGAGCAACGATTCCGAAGCACAGCTCCACAGGGTCAGAGGTCAGCTTGAGAAGATTTCGGGAGCCCTCGGCCTTCTGGGCCCGTCCATGGCGCAGCCACGGCAGTTTGGGTGATGGGCCCATGTGCCCATCTCTGATCTGGTTTTACCTGACTCCGTTTCCTTGAGAGCCCAGGGACCCCAGCAGTGGGAGGGCCTGTTCAGCTGACTTCCTTAGGCAGGTGAGGAAGAAAGGCCGCCTTCCATTCGCCAGGCCCAGGGCTGTGCCTGACACAGTAGAGGGTTCTAGAAAGGCCAGTCAGGTTTCTCTCTTTGAAGTTCCAAGTGGGGAGGGATTGTGCTGGAACCCTTCAAAGGAGCTTTATTTACTTAGACCTGGTGCTTCTTGGAGGAGGAAGTGCCTCTGGATTGATGGCCTCCAACACTTTATGTTCTGAGCTCAAACAGGAAGCAGGAGCAGTGAATACAGCTGAGTCTCTGTGGGACGCTGCAGTTGGGGTCCAGAACTGAGTCTTGCCTTTACTCTGGTTTTATTTTAGCAGGCATTTGCTAAACATTACTATTAAATCTCAAGAGAGGGTTGGGCACGATGACTCACGCCTGTAATTCCAGCACTTTGGGAGGCCGAGGTGGGCAGATCACCTAATGTCAGGCGGTCAAGACTAGCCTGGTCACCATGGTGAAACCCCATCTGTACTAAAAATATAAAATTAGCCAGTTATGGTGGCAGACGCCTGTAATCCCAGCTACTCGGGAGGCTGAGGCAGGAGAATCACTTGAACCTGGAAAGCAGAGGTTGAAGTGAGCTGAGATCGCGCCATGCACTCCAGCCTGGGTGACAGAGCGAGACTCTGTCTCAAAAAAAAAAAAAAAGAAAAAAGAGAAGAAAAAATCTCAAGAGACAGGATTTAACCTGTGATGTGGCTGAATCCGTATAATAAAATATTTAGCAATTTGGAATGTAACAAACTCATAAAAAATAACAGAATAAATGGGGTTGTCCTGCTGAACTGCAGACAGCTGCACAATATGCTGGTGAGAACATGGGCCACAAAGCTTGGGTTCTAATCTCCGCTCCACCACTTGCCAGCTGTGTGACCTTGGGCAAGTTACTTAACCTCTCTGGGCTTCAGTTGCCTCTTCTTTACAATGGGGTAATACCACTATTCATTTCAGAGGATTTTTGTGAAGATTAAATGCAATAAAAGCACCTGAGAAGCAGTAGCTCAGGGCCAGGCCCATAGTCAGTGTTTTCATAAATGCTCATGACGTTATTAATAGTACTGAAAACCCAAATGTTTCCTAACCAAAGCATAAACTGAACCAGTACTTTTCAGGAGAACAATGAGCTGGTTTAAACCACGGCGGAAGCCCCATGCTATCTAAAATCATCACAAAACAGCTACTTTCAGTAAAGCTCAGCCCCATGCTGTAGGGAAACCAAACCTTGTTATTCTCCTCCTTTTACCCATGGGGAAACGAAGGCTGAGAGAGGCTTGGTGGCTTGGCCAAGGTCACCCAGCGAGGAACCCCAGTCAGTGTGATCTTGGCTCTCAGGACGATGACGACTTACTGCCTCTATTGAAGTGGAATGGAATTTGATCATGAAAATGCTTTCCCATCCAAGTGGAAGTAGAACTGTGCAGTGGGGTTCATACATGCCTTCATTCACAAATGTTTACAGGGCATATTCAGTCGTGCCGGTATGTGTGTTTAAGCTTGTTGTGTAGGTTTAAATGACTTTCCCCATGCCCCCGTCCCCCTCTGGGTGGTGTGGGCAGGGTAATGTGTGGCCATCATCACATGACCTGTTCCACCAGCCCCCCATCCAGCTCCGACACCGGCCTGCGGTTCCCGGACAGCAACGGCCTCCTGCAGACCCCGCGCTGGGACGAGCCGCAGCGGGTGTGCGCCCTAGAGCAGATCTGTGGTGTGTTCCGCGTGGACCTGGGCCACATGCGCTCCCTCCGCCTTTTCTTCAGGTAGGAAGCATCTCTGGACGCCTCCTGGGAGTTGGTCTGTGTGTGCTTGCTTTCCCTGGCAGCCTGTGCTTTGTGGCCGGTGCAGTGCACGGCGTGGGGACGCAGGGCCCTGGATGGAGTCTTCCCAAGCGTCTGCCTTCCTCCCTCACTGATCTTGCGGGCAGCGGTTCCCCGCTGCGGCTCCCTGGCAGTTCTCAGGCCAGGTGAGCTACCAGACTCATTCCCCTACCTTCAGCATGATGGTAGCCAGCGACTGCTTGCAACTCTGGCTTGGGAGAAGAAACCAAACCAGGGCAGACAGTAGCAGCTGCAGGCCTGTCTGATCCCCGGGAGATGCTCTGGAGCTCAGCCACCTGTGCGGGACGGGCCGCAGCCTTCCGGATGGAGGCTCCCTTCCTTTCGTGATGGGTGGGCGATGCCTAGTTTCCTGCAGTCATTCCCCACATCAGATCCTCCTCTTTATAGTCAGGGCTGCCCAGCCGCAGACAGCACCAATAAGAGGCCCAGGCTTAGAAGAAGCCGGCGTGTCCAGAAGCTGGGGGGGGGTTCCCAGACCCAGAGCCACATTCCAGCCTTTCATCTAAGGGCAGCCGGGGTTGGGCTGACAGCACTGACTGATGTTTAGTGAGTTTCCCTGGAGGGTTCTCCCAGAGTTCCACCCACACGCAACGAAGGAGGTCTGTTCCCAGGAGGTTCTCTTAGCACATGGCCCGCCAGGGCTCAAAACTGGATTCCAGGGCACTCAGCACTGGGACCCAGGTCTCCCGGACTGCAGGGACCATGTAGCTGGGCAGGTGGTGGTGGGGAGAAGGTCACTTTGGCAGGTCTCCAGAGAGGAGCTCCAGGGCCCCCCAGGAAGGAGCAGTTTTGTCATCTTCAGCAAAGGGGGTGACGGTTTTTGTTCGGTGTAGTTCTGTCCCCTCCCGCCAGCAGTCAACTCCACCGGGACCCACTGTTTCCTGCTCCTGAGGTTGGCGACAGTGGCCTCTGATTATACTTGGAAATAAAACCCCCGTGTTTACATATTCATCGGGCTTTCCTCTCCCCTCTCCAATGGCCCTTCAGCGATGAGGCCTGCACCAGCGGCCAGCTGGTTGTCGCCAGCCGAGAGAGCCAGTACAAGGTCTTCCACTTCCACCACGGTGGCCTGGACAAGCTGTCCGACGTGTTCCAGCAGTGGAAATACTGCACCGAGATGCAGCTCAAAGACCAGGTAACCCAGCAGACTGCCCCAGACGCCCCACGGTTGACACTTCCCACCCCCCACGGGCCCCATCTCCCTCCTGGGTCCTGTGTTGGGTTCCGGGGCCCGGGGGCTTACGGGGTGTGACCCACGGTAGCTTTTGGCCTTCAGAGCAGCAACTTCAGGTTTGAAACCTGTGCCCAGGGCTTTCTGTAAAGTCAGTGCCCTGCACTTGAAAAATCGTGTTTTGACAAGACTTCCTGCCATATTTTGCTCAATCTACGTACAAATGTAATAAGAGCTCTTTAATTATCTGTTTAAGATACTGTATGTGCTTATTAGAAACAGGGCTGACTTTAAAATTCCCTTCCTTCCCACAGAGCCTCCTGCTGGCTTCCCTTATTACAGTAGCATGGCTTTTTTTCCCCCTACATTGAACAACCTTTGATTTTTGAATTAAATGTCAGCTGCAGTTTTGCCCTGGATTCGTGACTGCTCGCGGAGACAATCTGACAGGCTGGCTCCCTGCTCGCAGGACAGCGATCCCTTTGTATGTGGCCAATCACATGTAATTCATTGCAGGCCCTCCCGGCAGAGGGAAGTTAGGCCGAACGAGGCATTAATTCCGTTTTTGCGGCTGGGGTTGGAGAGAGTGGGGGGCGGCGGCACAGTGGGCGGGGAGGAGAGAGCCACAGAGGGAAACCGATTTTAAGATGAAGGTATTTTCATTTTAATTGCGCCTAATTACGCTCGCCATTTAGGGGTTTGTATGCAAGGGACGGCCCTTGCCCTCCTTTCAGAAGAGAGAGAGGCTTTTAATCCTGGGAAAAGCACCGCTGGCCTCTGAAGCCGCACGGCTGAGATCCTGACCTTTGCCCAGTTTTCCTCCCGTTTAGCAGGTCGCCCCCGATAAGACATGCATGCAGTTCTCCATCCGCCGCCCCAAGCTGCCGTCCTCCGAGACGCACCCCGAGGAGAGCATGTACAAGAGGCTCGGCGTCTCTGCCTGGCTCAACCACCTGAACGAGCTGGGCCAGGTGGAGGAGGAGTACAAGCTGCGGAAGGTGAGGTCTGAGCCCTCCCCGCTGCCCCGTGGAGAGCCGGCCGGGAACCGGGAACGAGCAAGAGGGAAGGAGGCCAGGGTCTGGCCGCCCGCCCGCACCCACGGGCCACCTCCTTGGGAGAGCCCCGTTTTCTTGTGTGAGGCTCTCTGTGAACACTCCGATAAAGCAATCAAAGCTGCTGCGTTGGAAAAAAAAAAACAAAAAAACCTCCCTCGAGGGTTTGGGGGGATACCGTGTCAGCCTGCATAGAAGGGTTTGCAGTGAAATGCAGCGTTTCCAAAACCAGGGATTAGGCCATGACGTGAGAACGACACGTTAATCTGAGCGCCACCCCAGGGGGGGCATTGACATTGAAATGAGCCGGGTTTGTGTCCTGTATGGGAATTGAAGACCACTGCTTTCCCCTTGTAAATATGTGCAAATTGCAGAGATCTGAATCCAGGCGCACCAAAGCCACCAAAACACACATCTCTGGGGATTTGGGGGTTCTTTGAGCTGCCCTGTTTTATCCCCTCCCCAACTTTTGCCGCTTCCTCCAGGCCATTTTCTTTGGCGGCATTGATGTGTCAATCCGGGGGGAGGTCTGGCCCTTCCTGCTGCGCTATTACAGCCACGAGTCCACGTCGGAGGAGCGGGAGGCGCTGCGGCTGCAGAAGCGAAAGGAGTACTCTGAGATCCAGCAGAAAAGGTAACCGCCGGGGCCAGCCCGGCCCACCCCGCCAAGCCGCAGAGGAAAATGTCATTTGAAAAGGCAATTTGAGGTGCAATTCAGCATTGATAATATGTTTCGTGACCCATAGTTTCTTTCAAAAATGGGTCTCCCAGGAACGTGAGTGATAGGGTGGGATAAGTGCAGTCATTAAACCAAGCACTCGGGCCTCGGAACTGCGGGGCTCGTTAGCTCACATGTCAAGGTTTTAGAATTCTCGTTCAACAGACTTAACTAGGCACTGATGTCCCACAGCTGAAGGCTGGGGCTGGGAGCAGGGCCTGGAGGGGTGAAGGCATCCGGAGACTCTGTCCCACTTGGGCTCTGCTAACCCAGGACTGGGGTCAGCTCTCTCTCCAGGAGGCTGGGACTGGGTGAAGCCACTGGGCTGTGCTCAGCTCCCCTCCAGAACACTGGGCCAGGGCCAAGACCTCATTACCCATTAGGCTGCAACTTGTTCTTCTCTTTGGTACGCTGGAGCCTGTGAGGCGGAGTTAATATCAGGGAGAGCCTTGGATACATGCCACCCATCCACCGCATTGGGGAGGGTCTGCAGCCGGCGGCAGCCACCCAGCTCCCATCCAGGGAACGGGGGTTGGGAGGGAGCGTGACTTCCTGGAATGTGTGCACCACGCGATGCCTCCGGGTGCCACCCACTGACCCGACTCGGTGGTTGGCTCCACACAGGCTCTCCATGACCCCTGAGGAGCACAGAGCGTTCTGGCGCAACGTGCAGTTCACTGTGGACAAAGACGTGGTCCGGACCGATCGGAACAACCAGTTCTTCCGGGGGGAAGACAATCCCAATGTGGAGAGCATGAGGTACTCCCTCCCCAGCCATCTGCAAGCCTGCAAGTCTCACGTGACCACCCTGGGAAGTGGATGAGCCCCCAGCGACTTTCTGCAGGGGCTCTCTTCCAGGTTCATAGGTCAAAGCCCCAGAAGTGAAGGATACGCTACTCATGGGCTACTTCAGTTGGCATCTCAGAGCCGTGGCATCCCAGGGAAGCCACCCAGGTCCCTGCCAGTGGGGCCCGCAGAGCCCCTCTATCCCCTGGGCACCACCAAGCCTGTCCTTGCTTGGCTCACACCAACCATGAACCAGCTTCCCCACGCACCCCTCCGTCTCCCCATGGGTGGTCCTGCAGTCATACAGCTGCACAGAGCCAGAGGCTAGCATCTCTGACATTCTACTGCAGCCTAGCAAATAATTGCACAAAATTAGCAGCCCACAGAAATATCCCTGCCAGCCCACCCCTTGTCACAGGCAGTCCACCCTTCAGAAAATCAGACCCATGTTCCCCCTTACCCCTGCTCTCAAGGTTCTGGGCCTAGACAGCAGCTAATAGCAGGCCATTACTTTTTTTTTTTTTTTTTTTTTTTTGAGACAGAGTCTTGCTCTGTCATCCAGACTGGAGTGCAGTGATGTGATCTCGGCTCACTGCAACCTCCACTTCCCGGGTTCAACCTATTCTCCTGTCTCAGCCTCCCTAGTAGTTGAGATTACAGGCGTGCACCCCATCATGCCTGGCTAAGTTTTGTATTTTTAGTAGAGACAGGGTTTCACCATGTTGGCCAGGCCAGTGTCGAACTCCTGACCTCAGGTGATCTGCCCACCTCGGCCTCCCAAAGTGCTGGGATTATAGGCATGAGTGACCATGCCCAGCCAGGCCATTACCTTTTGCAAAGCAAGGGTCTGTGTGTCTGGAACCTAAGCTTGGGCTCTGAAATGATGGCAGAGCTGCCTTCCACTGAGATGAAGGCAAGTGAGGGAAGGCGGGGTCTCCAGCTCGGGGTTCTGTGGGCTGGGCGGTGTGCTGTGGTGAGGGTCATCCCCACTTACCGCTGTCTCCACTGTCTCCCAGGAGAATCTTACTGAACTATGCCGTGTACAACCCTGCCGTCGGCTATTCCCAGGGGATGTCGGACCTGGTGGCACCCATCTTGGCCGAGGTCCTGGATGAATCAGACACCTTCTGGTGCTTTGTGGGTTTGATGCAGAACACAATCTTTGTCAGCTCCCCTCGGGACGAGGACATGGAGAAACAACTGGTGAGGCTCAGAGGACGGGTACCTCCGAGGGCATGTGGGGGCCCATGCTGCCTCTCCCCTTGTAACCAGGGTTGCCGTGGTGACGCGTGGCTTGGCTGCTATAGGTCAGTGGGCAGCGAAAACGCCAGGATAGGACTTGCCTGTGGGATATGGGTGACTTAGCCCTGGATCTCCGGGGCTGGCCCCCTGACTCCCTGCAGGTCCAGAGGCTGTGTTGTGTGGGCTACCCTGGTGGCCTCCCACCCCTGCATGTGACAACCTGGCCCAAGCTCCCTGGCTGGCAAGGAAGGGGAGGCACCATCACACCCAGCCCCCTCTGAGCTTTAGGAAATGGGCCCTCAGGTGTGTCTAAGCTGCTCCCCGCAGAAGTCAACACAGCCAGGGCTTCTGAGTGCGGACAGGAAGAGGAGGGGCTCCTGAAACTCCCTGAGGTCTCCGGGGCAGTCCTCACACCCCACCCCTTCCCTGGGGTGCCCAGCTGTCACATCTCCCGTCAAGTCCTCTTTAAAAGGACCAGCCCTATGTAGACCAGGAAGCACTGAATGTCGGTGGTGGGGCTGAGCCCAGCTGGGTAAGGCAGCACCAGAGGGCCAGTGTGTGGGACCGAGCCAGGGCACCTGCTCACTGTTCTCAGCACGCATCACCCATGTCTACCAAGTACCTGCCGGGTGCAGTCACCAGACATTCACCCTCCCGGCTGGACCAGGAAGCTGGCATTGTGAGCAGAGGACGCTGGGTGTTGGGGAACACTGCAGGAGGCGCCCGTGATAAGGACAAGAGGGCTTCTGCACTAGGGACAGCTCCAGGGTGTGTGGGGTCTGGCCATGAGTGTTGCTAAGGCTGGGCTGAGCAGAGCAGTCCTAGTGGTGGGACTGAGTGACCCGGTCTTCCTGGACCAGTAGTGAGGGAGGAGCGGATGGAGGGCCTTGAAGGCCAGGGACACAGGGTGTGTCTCATAGAACGAGGGTCCCCACTGCGCAGCCACAGAGCGTGTCTCAGAATGGGGGTCCCCGCCCCAGCACACTGAGTGTGTCTCATAGAATGGGGATCCCCACCCCCAGGCCACAAAGCGTGTCTCAGAATAGGGGTTCCCACCCCAGCACAATGAGCATGTCTCAGAATGGGGGTCCCCGCCCCAGCACACAGAGTGTGTCTTATAGAACGGGGGTCCCCACCCCCAGGCCACCGAGCATGTCTCATAGAATGGGATGCCCGCTCCCAGGTCCGGGACTGGCGCTGGTCCGTGGGCTGTTAGGAACCGGCCGCACAGCAGGAAGTGAGTGGAGGATGGGCCAGCGAGCATCCCCGCCTGGGCTCCACCTCCCGTCCAATCAGCGGCCACATTAGATTCCCACAGAAGCTCGAACCCAAGAACCCTTTGTGAACTGTGCATGTGAAGGATCTAGGTTGTGCGATGCTTATGAGAATCTAATGCCTGATGATATGAGGGGGAGCAGTTTCAACCCGAAACCATTCACACTACCTTGTCTGTGGAAAAATTGTCTTCCAGGAAACGGGTTCCTAGTGCCAAAAAGGTAGGGGACCACTGCCGTAGACTGACTATTAATGGGTCGTTGATGGCAGGCTGGGAGGGTTGAAGCCAACAGAGAGAATTTAAAGGCAAAGGAGCCCAAGCAGGGAGGTGCAGGCACCTGCACAGGGGGTGGGAGTGGAGCGTCTGCAAGGGGGTCATCCACATGAGTGGGCTCGACCCGGCTGCAGGCCACAGGGCGGACGGCTGGCCGCACATCTTCAGCGCAGTCTCCCATGGGAACAATGGGCCACCTGTGTGGGAAGGGGGCATGTC
Organism: Chlorocebus sabaeus; assembly: GCF_047675955.1. Lineage (NCBI taxonomy): Eukaryota > Metazoa > Chordata > Mammalia > Primates > Cercopithecidae > Chlorocebus > Chlorocebus sabaeus. Next base: position 77,539,804 of record NC_132919.1, on the reverse strand, counting down.
GCCCTGAGCCCTGCCCCAGGATCCCCCCAGCTGTGACCTAACTCCACCTGGGCCGGGGGGCTGACCCCAGCCGAGCCTGCTCACTCTGCATCAACGGGTGGGTGTGACGTCAGGCGTCCACATTGCCTGGGGAGGCAGTTACAGTGTCCAACGCCATTCGCCCCTGACGGCTCATGGCAGCACATGGCCGGGTGACTCATTGACTGCTGGAGATTGATTTTCCAGCGACATTGATGAAGTCAGTGGCGTGGGCCCGGGTGCTGCCAGAAATAGCCCCAATCTTGTTCCACGTCACTGGGAGGAGGTGACCTTAATGGCAGGAATCGAGCATCCTGGGGCTCAGACACGTCCCCTTCCTGCCCTAAATCAGTTCTGGAAGATGAAAGATCTGGGTGAGCATAGCTGAAGAGGGGTGGGGGCGCTCCCTGGATGATCCGCTCACCTCACCAGGAGGGGTGGATGTGGGAAACAGCCCCCAAGTGTCCACTGAGAGTGGGGAGCCTTCTTGGCCATGGAGCGGCTGCCCAGCATCCCGCCACTCCAGGGAACAATGCTCTGCCTCACTCTGGGCCATGCCACAGCCTCCGGAACAGTCAAATCTGGGAGGAACTGGCAGAGGCAGGTGTGAACCGATTCCAGTGGTGGAATAAAGCATTGGGGGGCAGGCATGTGCAGCAGGTAGAGGCCCCTGGCTGTGCTTTTCCAGGTTGGGGTGGCCCGGGGAAGGGCCCCAGTGGGAGTGGGCTCCCTGGGCAGCAGGCTTGCATGGGACTAGGGCTAACTAACGCATGCTGGCCTCGCCCCCAGCTATACCTTCGGGAGCTGCTGCGGCTGACACACGTGCGCTTCTACCAGCACCTGGTCTCGCTGGGTGAGGACGGCCTGCAGATGCTCTTCTGCCACCGCTGGCTCCTGCTGTGCTTCAAGCGGGAGTTCCCCGAGGCTGAAGCACTGCGGATCTGGGAAGCCTGCTGGGCCCACTACCAGGTGCGCCAGGGCAGGGGCCAGGGCCGGGGAGGTTGGGACCATGGCCCCTGAACCACCATGGCCACCCTGCCTGCTGCCCCTGTCTGCCTCACTGCCCCCACCCACAGCCACACATTAGTCCCCCATATGGCGACTGCCTTCCCGTCCCACGTGGCTGGCTTCAGACCTTGCAGCTCGCCTCCCCAGTCACTGAAATCGATGCAAATTGCCCGCTGACTGCACTCATTACCACTTTCTGGGGCTGAGCTCCCTCCTGTCACAACCAATCAGTGTGAGTGACACTGTCGGGGGCCTACGCTAGACCACAGCAGCCCAGGATGCCGGTACCCAGGACCGTGAGCCAGCACCGCCCTGCCCCCTCGGGACCGCCCTGCCACGAGGGACAAGGACCAACTCACCCGTCACCCTCCTGTGCAGAGAAAGGGCCTGAGATTCCCACTTCCCTGTCGGCCCCTCCAGAGGGCTCCAATCAGTGATACCGACTTCCTCTCTCCGTCCACCGTCACCAGCATCTTCTCAGCAAATTCCCCTTGGAGCACAGCACTGGCTATGTCACATGGCCTTAACGCCCAAATTAGGGACAAGCTGGAGATGTCAAAAGATAAGCAAGTCTTTTTGAATCCATCAGCCTTTAAAAAAAAAAAAACTCACATTGATGCATCCAGGAGGGCTGGACCCTTTTGCAGGAGCAGGCTCCCTCCACCACGGCAGCTCCAGCAGCCTCCATCAGAGAACCCTGAAGATGCAGGGAAACACCCATCTGCTGGAAGACATTTGCGTCAGCGTCTCCCGTCCTCGCTCACACTGCAGGGAGCTGATGTCTGATGAAAGAGAGTCTGAAGCCACGGAGTGCCGGTGCCACACGCCGCCTTTGCATGCATTCGTTGGCTCGCCCTGGCCCGGGTCTAGGTTTCCTTCCTGGCTTAGCCTGCTGGACGTGGACGTGCAGGGTGGACGGTCTGCATTAATAAAGGGAAGCACAGCATGGATGGTCTGAGACGCCTCATTCCCACCACCCCCAGAGAAAAAAATCGTGCCTCATTGCATGTTTTCCCAGTGGCAAATTTGCCGCCCTCATTCCTTTATGTTCAGGCTGATGTCACATGTGAACTCAGGGCGTGGCCCAGCAGACAGGGCCCTTTCCCACGGGCACCTACTATGTCCCGAGTGTAATGAGATCTAGTCGGAATTCCAGCGGGAGGCCCATGTGACGTGGGATCTCTGCTGGCTGCTGTTTTGTTGGAATCTACAAAGCACGTTTCTGTTGTTTTCAGACTGTGGGCTCGATTTAGCCACAGTCGGTCCCATCCCTCAATCAATTTGGTAGTCTTACGGGGTGGGGGTGCGCTGCTAGTGAGCTGGGAGTGAGCTCCGTGGAATGAGAAGGTTGCCGCCAGGTGAGGTCTTTAACTGTTCAGTGACCCCTGAGCGAGAAAAGGCCTTTGATGCTGTCCATCCGCTGCCAGCGTGTGGTGGGGCTGGACGGCCCTACGCCCTGCCTGTCCTGGGAACTGAAATCCGCCTGTACTGTACAGGCTGTGGAGATCGTGCCCTCCCTCTCCCTCCCCACATTCCTCTCCCAGAGAAGCTGGGCGTCCACCTTCCTGCAACCCCTCCACTGTGTCTCGCACCAGCCACAGTTCAAATCGCTGCAAAAGGATCCGTCAGAGCCAAAACAAGACCGTCCCAGATTAGTTCAGAGGAAGCAGCCGGGCAGCCTGGTGCATGGTCTCTCCAGGAGCAGGCTGGGGCGTGGGAGTCGCCTGTAGCCTCTGCCCTCATGGTGTACTCTGCTTAGCCTGGGCTGGGGACACCGTTCCGTCTGGTTTGTGTGGTCGACGTCAGGAGACTAAACATGGACTTCCCAGTGCCCCCGTCCTTCCTGTGCCTCCGGAAGTGCGTGTGCATCAAAGGTGGCGTGCCTTGAGGCGTCCAGGCCGGAGAGCACACAGGATGCAGCCGTCAGGACCCGGCGTGGGCTTCCTGCTGTGCACAGCGCATTGCTGGCAGGCCCCGTGGGGCGGTCTTTAAAGGGAGGGCTGCGGAGTCCTCAAAGGGCGCCCAAAAAGAGGCTCAAGGACAGCGCGATCATTTCAGCCACCCCATGGGTGAGCTGCTGTGCCCGCTCTGTTAGGATCTTCCCACTTTTCTAGCCACAAACCCTAGAGTCATCTCTGGGGCATGATTTGGGGGCTGTGGCCTGGAACCAGGAGGATAGGCTGACCCGTGGCTGGCTGCCGGAGGCACATTCCACGACCCACTGGAGTGAGTTCTGACCCAGCCTTCCACACACACCGTTGCTCAGGACCGTTACAAATGAGTCCTCCCCATAAGCGCAGGCCAGGCCTTCTGAGGAAGGCGCCCCCCCCACCGCCCCGCCGCCGTCATGGAGACCACCCACATTGCCCCCCAGGGCAGCAGCCCCCCAGGAGAGCAGCAGCAGCCCGTGGGGCTGAGCTCAGCGTCATCCCCTGTGGATGTCACAGCAGCCTGGGCATGCGGGTACTGGGATGGACCCCGTGTGCGGGTGGGGAAATTTAGGGCCGAAGAGGCGATGCAGCTCGCCCAGGGCCACATGGCCCCCGAGCTGGGCTGTGAGCCCAGACACCTCGCCCTGGAGCTCTCGCTCGCACCCTGGCACTCAGTTTCCTCCTGAGTGCAGGGCCGGGGGCTCGGTCAGAGCCTGTGTCTGAACTCCACCCCCCTCCCCAGACGGACTACTTCCACCTTTTCATCTGCGTGGCCATCGTGGCCATCTACGGGGATGATGTCATCGAGCAGCAGCTGGCCACGGACCAGATGCTCCTGCACTTCGGAAACCTGGCCATGCACATGAACGGAGAGCTCGTTCTCCGGAAGGTGAGGCTGCCCCAGACGTGGGCCCCGCCCCCAGAGCCCCATTCCCACCATGGCCCCCCAGCACGTGCCCTGCCCCCACCCGTAGCACTGGGGGCTCCCTGCCAAGGCCTCGCAGTCAGCACCTGTCTTGGCCTGGCTGTGTCACCTCGGCTGTCCCCTCACTTTCCTGGGGTGCCAGCCCTGACACAGGAGCCTCGCTTGCTGGCTGAGGAGGGAACGGATTCCCCGGGGCTGACGGACAGGACAGGTACAACCCAGAGCTAGGAACCCTGAGAAGGAGGCTGGACCCAGGGGCAGGGTAGCCAGAATACTGGAGGCCTTGGGCTTTGGCCCCCTCCCCCACTTCCTAGACTCCTCCTGGAGATGCTGCCTGTTAGCTCTGTGGTTGTCCTCAGGGCAGTGAGGGGGCATCCTGAGGTCAGTGGTGCCCCCCGGCACAGGACGCAGATGCTACAGGAGCTGAGAGGCTGCTGGGAGTGGGGGGGGGGGGCGGAGCAAGGTGCGGGGGGAAAGAGAGGGGTGCTGCCAAAGGGACAGGTGGGCTTGGCTGGGCGCGGCCCGGCCCTGTGCTGGTGTTGGTCCTGTTCACTCTCCCGATGAAGCCCTTTCAGGGACCTTCCTCACCTGGAGCCACCTGTGAGCACAGCCCAAGCGCCTTGTGGGTCCTGTCACTGCAGCCACCTAAGACCCAGGGCCCGTGGTGCCAGTGATGGTGGGAGATGCAGGCAGAGCCCTCAGCCCAGGACTCAATGAGCCCCCAAGGTGCAGGCCGTTGCTGCTGTTGCTCTTTGTTGGCCACTCCCACGGGGACCCTAGGCTGCCAGGCTGTCCCCCGGCCCCTCCTCACCCCTGTCCTCTCTCTGCAGGCGAGGAGTTTGCTGTACCAGTTCCGCCTCCTGCCCCGGATCCCCTGCAGCCTGCACGATCTGTGTAAGCTGTGCGGGACAGGCATGTGGGACAGCGGCTATATGCCCGCGGTGGAGTGCACCGGCCACCATCCAGGCTCGGAGAGCTGTCCCTATGGGGGCACGGTGGAGATGCCTTCCCCCAAGCCCCTGAGGGAAGGCAAGAAGGGCCCAAAGACGCCGCAGGACGGCTTCGGCTTCCGCAGATAGGTTGGCCCCCGGCACTGGACAGGGGTTGAGGGGACCTCCCCAGAGGCCCCGGGCACGGGAGGGGGTGGGGCTGGGCATGAAGGGGACCGGGGATGGTAGAAACCTAAGGAAAATGCTTTTGGGCAACTTGAGAGGAACCTTTTCATACTAACGACAAAATTAGAGTCCGGAAGTGACAGAAGTCAGACCTACAGCCACCCAGAGGGAAGTCAGCTCCTGAAACGCTGCAGTGGAACGCGTGGCCACCGCACCTGAGACGCAGGCTGGCTGGGCTCTCCTGCTGGCTGCCCTGGAGGATTTCAACACGTCCCAGGATTTGCTCCAGCCTCACGGGCAGCCAGACAGCATCACCAGGCAATGAGGAAAGCAGAGACAGGAGAGGAAGGCCTCACTCACCCACTGCATTGAGGGCTGCAGAACAGAGCGGGGTCCTGTCCAGGGCCGGAGACATCTTTGCAAGCCAGACACACTTCCTCATGAGACCTCGTTCTCTCGGAGTGAGCCAAACACACTTCCCAAAGCTTCCCCAGCCACAGCTGGGATGCTGATGGAAAGACATCTGCCATAAAAAAAAAAAAAAGATAAAGATAAAAAGCTCAACCCATATGGGGATAGAGAGGTGGAAGAGCAGTCAGGTTTGAGGAGCTGGGGCTTGTAATGGTCATCCATTTAAACATTTCGTCCTCCTGGTACACGAAGGGAACTCCCTGCCCAGGAGCCTGAGCCTCAGGCTGTTGGAGAAGCATCCGATGTCTCTTTCTTAGCTGGGGGTCTTCTACGTGAGGTTCCTTGGCGTTGTTTAAGGTCAGCTCCACCAAATACAGCAACCAGCTGGGGTTTGCATGGGTTGATGTGTGCGTGTGTCCCTGCGTGCGTGCATGCATGCGGGTTTGTGTTTGCAGGGTCCTCTGACGATGATCTACTTTGTCCCAGGGACACGGTAGTATATTAGCTGACCAACCAGGGCAAGGACACCTGGAAATAGTTAGACTCTTCCACTTTCCTGCAGGACCTGTGAACTCAGATGTGTAAGTCAGCTTCTCAGGTGATCGGACATGAGAGCGACCAGTGAAGGAGTCAGCACTCAGGGCTCTCTGCCTTCTATGTGGGAATGAGGTCTTCCCAACAGACTCTCCCTACTCCAAAAGATTGTCTATCAGTTGCTCCTTCTGGGGTTTAGAGATGGACAGACAAGGGCGTGGGATCTGATCTATGCTGTGAGAGTTCCCTCCCAGCCAGCTTAGAAGTGTCGAGCCATCTGCACAGAAAGCCACTCCTTCAGCAAGAAGACCAAATCACTCCTGAAATCCTCCGTCGCGTCCTTCTGGGGAGAAAAGCCCTTGATGTGCTGAGAACCATCATGGGGACCAGGACCGAGGGCTTCTTCCCACTCGAAGCTTTTCTCCCTGGAGGGTGGGCACTGCTGGGCCATGCCACTTCAAAGCAGTGTTTCTCAGCAGGAAAGAGGAGGTCACCACTCCTCCTCCTTCTCAGCTTCTCTTTTCTCCATGAACCCAGGTTCTCCAGCAGGCACTTCCAAGTTCCCAGGTCTGTCTGCCCAAGAGCCTTTTGGGGAGTCAGTGCCCCCGTCCTGGGGTACCGACCATTTCTGTCTAGCAGTAGGGGGTCCTGCAGTGGGAGTAGGGGGGGCTTCTCATCCACGTTGCTTCTGCGAAGTGAGGGTTGCCTTTGTGGGCTAGGGCGGTGGTTGGAACTTCTGCCCTGACCCTCCGCTAGAAACCAGTTATATCCATTGCCACAGCAATACTGTGTAACAAATCCCCCAATGCTCCGTGGCCTGCAACAATCAGCACTGATCTAGAGCAGGAGTCAGCAGTTTGGGGTGGGGTGATTCTTCTGGTCTAGGCTGAGCTTGCGTGTTTAGGGCCAGTGGGCTGTTAAGTCCCAGGGGCTGCTTATGGTGCAGAGGTCAGACCTGGCCATGCTCTGTGGTCTGTTGCATCCCTCCCGCAGGCCAGCTATGGCAGAGCCAAAGGCAAGGAGGGAGAGACGGCAAGTGCCTTTCCAAGCCTTGGCCGACACCGCACCTGCAGCCCTCCCCCTGGCCACAGCAAATCACGTGGCTGGGCTCAGCATTAAGGGGTGGGGGACGGACCTGCCACTTTAGCGTCCCCTCTGCACAGTCGGGTGGCAGTAGGCTGAGAATTTGGAGAGCTGAAGAACTGGGACTCTGGAGAGTCTGTGTCCTAATAATGCCTGCTTTGGAGCACTCCTTCCCCACTCACCCTCTCCAGGAGAACAGCATCCCTGATCCTAGCATTTCACTAGATACCTCGTGCCTTTGAGCTGCTGTGTTTGGGAGGGAGGAAGAGGGCAGGCAGGTCCAGGGCTCCCCTCACTTAGGAAGGTCCTAGTAGAAGGCATTCCTTCTGAGCCTCCTGGCCCAACAGCTTCTCACTCCTGCTGCTCCCCAAGACTTGACCCAGACCAGTCAGCTGCATCTCTGCACCAAGTACCACCCCCGCCATGCACTGCTCGCACCTCACGCTCCGCATGGGCTGGCCGGGACCCCAGTGAGGTCTGCACCTCTCCCACCAGCCAGGACCTCGGAAGCCGTGACCTGGATGTTCAGGGCTTGGTGGAGGAGACGCTGCTCCGGGGGGATGGAGAAGCCCCGCCCCTCCGCAACTCCCTTAATCTGGATGCAATTAGAGGAAACCAGCCAAAAACCCTGCGGCAGCTGTTGCCCCGGGATTATTCCCAGCCAGCGAGAGGCATTAGGGCGATAATTCAGTCATTAGACTTCTAGCCTTCCCACCGCCAGAACATGCAAATAGGGGATAATCAGCCCTGCACGGCCATCCTCAGCAATGCTGCTTATTTAACCCATTTTTTAAAATGACACTTAATGTTATTGGCTGGCGTACGTGTGTGCGCATACTTAAAAGTTGACGCGTGCTACGGCCCTGCTGCTAATGTCTGTGCTGACAGCGTTACCCGACATTGCTCAGGGCCTCTGGGAAGAGAGGGCACCTTTGATGTGGGCGTGCTGGCACCCGAGAGGCCGCGTGGTCAGGCTCGATGCTTGCCGGCTCTGGAAGGTCCGGCCAGGGTTGGGGGGTCGGGTGAGCGCTCAGAGAGATCTGGGGAGGAAGCGAGGAGCCTGGTGTCCTCACCAGGTGCAGAGGGGAATTGTGTTCTGCTCCAGAAGGTTCTGACTCAAGTCTCCGCCCCTAGGACTCAGAACTCACAAGTCATGGACCAAGTACGGAGGGAGGGAGGGCCCCAGCCCACCCCTGCAGAGGAGGAGGAGGGTCTGAAGGTGGGAGGGGCAGCTCCATGAGCAGCCACTGTTCCTGACCAACCAAAGTGTTGGGCGCCGGGCGCCCGGGGAGGTTTCCATGTCCAGGAGGGAGAGGACCTCCACCCTTTGACCTTTCAGTTTTCCGTAGCAGCCCAGTCTGAAGCTCTGCAGGGGCGGGCAGGGCATCAGGACAAGATGAAGATGCTGGTTCTGGAACCAGGCCTCCCCTTGGGCTAAGGGGCAGTGGTTGGCAGAGGTTGCCCAGCTCTTTTGGAGGCCACTGGGAATAGAGGTGGGGTGGCAACAGGAAATGGGGTGCGGGCTGTAGACCACAGTGGGTGGGGTGGTGCTTCCGTTCCTGTAAGGCCCGCCCCCCGAGCCCCCTCATCTGCTTCTTGTTTGGCAGAAAGAGCTCTGGGGCACAGCCACTTGATGATGGGAATCTGCTCACGCCATGCCCTCTGGGGAAGGAAATCTTGCTCCTTGTGCAGCCTCTCCTTTCCCCTGTGGGGGTGCTGGGGGTGCCAGGGCTCCACCCCCGGCTCGCTGGGCAGAGGGAAGGAAGCACCTCCCTGTATGCTCTGCAGAGGCCCCTGCAAGTCACTTTGCCTCAGAGGAAGGAGGAGAGGTCCCCTGGGAACACACACACACACACACACACACACACACACACACACACGTGCAGGGGTGCAGCCTAGGTCAGTGGGACCAGGACTAGCTACCCAGGTGGGCCTGCCCCATTCTTGGAGTCCCTGGGGAATGAGCCTCGGGATCCACTTCGTCCCCTGTTTCTAAGCCAGGCTGCATGGCCATTCCCGGGTATGAAAGCCTTCTGTCCTGTCTCCAGGCAGAGGGAACTGCCCCCAAACTAGAAAGCTAATTTCCCCTGAAGGTTCGTGAAGCCAGAGGCATGCCCTTGGGGGCTGGTCGGGGGTGGTGGGGCCGGGGTGAGAGGCGGTGCTGTGGAAGGGGCCTGGCCCCTGCTGCCTGCGACTCTCCCCGGGTGTGCGGCCTTCTGCCTCCTTCAGGCTCAGTTTCCAGCCTGTAACGAGAACAACGATGCCTGCCTGCCCAGGCCACCTCCTGGGACTGCAGTGGGGACTCTTAAGTGTAAAACTGTCATGAGGATGGTTTATGAAGTCCCAGGGACCACACCTGCACTCAGGGAAGAGACCGCTGACCTCAGCCATCAGCCGTGTGCATCGTGAGGGGCAGCGAGCTCAGGATGGAGAGCTGTCCCCTGGTTCGGAGTCAGCACACCTGCACTCCCTTCCACACATCCACCCAGCTGTGTGTCCTCCACCAAGGGCGAGCCTCTCCGTGACTCTTCTGTAAAATACACCCCGTTTTGCCCACTCGTGCCATGAGACACATCCTCAGCCATCCTGCCAGGCACGTGTGAGTGAATGCATGTGCAAAGCTCTCCACCAGAAGGGTGGTGTGGGCCCTGCAGGTCCTACCCCTCGGCCTTGAAGCTCCCTCAGGCTGCGGACTCTGGCCTCCTGGGTCTGAACATTAGAACCGGGAAAGGGATGTCCCTGGGCAGAGCCAGGGGTGCAAACAGCCTTCAGCCGTCTGGCCTTTTAAGTATTTTGTGTTGCGTTTCCAGGTAGGAAGGTAGCATTTCAAGTTCAAAGAGAGATCGAGTCATGCAGCCATCTTTCCTCCAGCACTTTTGGGGTAAGAAGGACAGTTTTCTTATGGTTTAGGAGAAATTTTCATGAAATTTCCACCATTACCAATAGATTACTGATGTCCATGGCAAGTGATCTGTTCTTGGTATTTTGTTTTGTTTTGGTTTGGTTTTTAAAATAATCGCCCATTGGTCAGGCCCAGGACTTGTCACCATGAGCTCTAACAGCCACGGCCCCAACAATGCTTCCGGCTCTCATGGATTCCACAGCAAATAAAACTGTCCTGAAAACAGATGCACGCTGTACAGTGCCTCTAGAAGGTCCGGTGGGACTTGCTGGCTCAAAGCACGGCAGGCTCTGTGCTGGGCAGAGGGCCCCGTGGCAGCCCAAGGGCAGCCTGCAGACTCCAGTGTGCCCTGCTTCTCCCGTGTTCCGAGAGGGAGGAGGGGAAGGTGTAAAAGAGCTGGATGGGGGCTGTGGGGACGGAGGGTCCCGGGAGGCTGGCCAGGGACTCAGCAAGCGCCCGCTCTAGCAGGCCTTGCCCTCTGGGCTGTGGTTGGACAGCACTAGGCCTGCAGGGTGGGCTGCGAGGAGGAAGAGCAGCTCTGGACCCCGGGTCCCAGCAGGTAGCGATGGGAGAATTGACGAGTGCTCGCGGGGTCTCACACGGGAAAGGACCAGTTAACTCTGAGCAACTGGGAGCCTCACTCCCGCCCCAGTGCCTGGAAACACAAACAGCATTTTATGGCACCTTGGCTGCCAGGGCTCTGGTTTCAGGAAAAGCCTCAGTGTTGCATTTGTGAATTTTTAAGGAGGCAAACAAGGTGAATTTGACCTTGCTAGGAGTGGGAGTTAGGGAACGTTCAGGCTGCCCCACCAAGGCCTTGGAGCCGTGCAGCAGGGGTCAGGGGAGGGATGGGCAAAGGCGGGTTGACCCATGGAGCGGGTCTTCTGGTCCTCCGGGAGCATGGCGGGGGGGGAGGGCTCCAGCTCTTCATCAAGCACCCTTTGGGGTTTCCAGCTGTTTTCTGTGGTTCCGTGTGTGTCTTTTCCCCTTTTGCCTGGCGGGAGGCTGGAGGGGAACATGAGTAACTCTTATCTGCATCACTGGGGTCTCATGTCTGAAGGGCCTGTCTCACCTGCCACCTACCTGGCCTTGGCCTAGACATCTGAGTGCCTCATCACCTCCTCTCCACAAGCCCAGGGGTGCCCCTCCCGAGGCTGGCTGGGCAGGTACCACGGGCCAGGCCCCAGGAAGCGCAATGGGCTTCCCCCAGGAAAGACAGCAGAGCCAGCACTGCCTGCCTAGGGAGGGCACCCACTACCAGGCATGGCTGGTGGCTCCGTTTAAAGAAATCTTTGTCCATGTGGGACTGGAAGGTGCTTCCCCATCCTGCCTGGAAGTCACGTCCTGGCTCTTACCGTGGACTCTGCAGCAGCCATGGTGGCCAAGTGAAGACGGGGGAGCCTGGTGGCTCAGGGGCCCCTGATGTCACCACCTCCAAGGCAATGGGACTGGACAAGGCAGCTCCTCAGGAAGGATGATCCCACCCTCACAGGTCAGCCCTGCAGGGGGACAAGGCCCACCACGACTCCACCTCAGGCCACCAACTGGACCTGTCCCACCAGGAAGGTCCCTTCCAATCTATCTGGCAGCTGGTTCCCTGGGTACGCCCAGACAGCTGGTTTCCTGGGTAGGCAGCATCATCCTCATGTTTGCCTCTGCTGTGCCCTACTTCCCCCATAAATGACAACTGTGTAGTCACCCACACCGGCCAAGGGGACATAGGTGCCACCTGGCGGACCACCCTCTTCAGGGGCCCAGCTCTCTGTTGTCCCACAGCCCTCAGAGCTGGCGGTGCCTGCTCAGTGCCTAGGGTGTGCTCTTGCCACACAGCTGGGCAGCGGGCGTGACTCAGTGTTTACACCTCAAGCAGCCGCACAGGCTCCAGAGGGGAGCTTCTTTGGGGTCCTTGTTCATGAGAAAGAGCATCCTGTGTGCAGCCCTGTTCTGGCTTCGTCCACATCATTCATGCATTCATCCCACAAGGACCACGGCACCGTGGGCTCGCTCCAGGGAAGCAAGGCGGGAGTGCACTGGGGCTACTTGGGTTCCCAGGACAGACACACGTGTGCCCTGCACACCCTCAAATAAGCAAATGAGCTGGCCCCTGGGTGAAGCCATGTGGACCCCCACGGCTTTGGGGCCAGCTGGGCAAACCTTGAACCCCCAATTTCTGCGTGGCCTTTGGCTGTCCTCCTTCTCCAAGGCGTGACTCTTACTCCGCCTTGTAAGAGTCTCAGGTGAGCAAGTGTCCCTTACCTTATTATTTTCTCTCAAACAAACTGAAATCCATTGTGATCCCCCATAGCCCAGTGCAGTCTCTGTTGTTATTAGGGGTGTCTCCCTTCCTCCCCGTGCCCAAGACAGGCCATGAGCCAGAGGTACGAGGGGCCCCAGGCAAGACACAGGGCTCTCCACTCCTGGTTCTTCGTCGTCATGGGGACACCCTTTGTCCAAACCCAAGGAACCCGGGAGGTCTGGCTTTGCCACTTTGGCTGGGACTCAGGTACCCAGGCACACTTGTGTCTGCATCCCCTCCTCGTCCCAGTGAGGGGGACCCTCAGTATCCCCCCCAACATAGAACAGGAAGATCTCAAGCCAGCCCCCTCCTCCAGTTCGATTACTCTCCCTCACATCCACCCAGAGAGGTCCAGATGTGTGGCCACTTCCATGCCCTCTCCAGACTAGGAGACACCTGCTGCTGACCTCGTGGAAAACTTAGATTTTGACATTCTGATGCCTCAGAAGTGATGGCTCCTCCTTCTTCCCCCCTCCGCCACCTGCGGGCCTCGTCTCTGCATCTCAGGAGAACAACCAGATCTTTGGGCTCCTGGGGTATGTGCCATGCAATTTAGACGAGGTGCTTTGAAAATATGCCACTCAGTCTCTGACTAGGAAAATAAGCCTGATTTGACAGGTCCGATGCCATCAGCTCTTCAACATGAGACAAAAGAGGGGATTTTATGTTTTGAGTGATTGGAGAGAATGATATAATAATTTTCTGAATTGACATCTGGATGTTGAAATTAGGATGGTGCAAAAGGGGTACAGGGCCACAGGCTGGGTACAGCAGCCAGCTCCCCATGACGCAGAAGCTGCTTCAAAACCCCCTCAACAAAGAGGGGCACGTGCAAGTCAACAAAGTGGGAAGCCTTCACCAAGGCCACACCCAAGGTCTACTGATTGTCTACCCAAAGTTCATTGATTCCTGGCCATGAACAAACACAACAGAAAAATACACTGAGGGTCCTAGTGGCTACAAGTCAATGGTAAATTGGCACATGGTCTAGCAGTTTTAAAATCTAACAGTAGAGTATGGCAATGGGCAAGGGCCAAGAAGTCCTTCTGAGATGGGAGGTCTCGCTCGATTCGGGCTCAGTGGAGGTCTGTGACCAGTGTCTGGACACTAGCTACAGGGGACTGGGCAGAGCATTCTGGGCAGAAGGCAAATGTCTAAAAGTACTTTGGAAGGGTAAAGGACGGGAGCCTTGTTTAAAATAAAGACTGAAGGATAATAAATGTCATCCAGGTTTGTAGATTAATGGAGAGGGCACCATCTAGCCATTCTCCACTTTTCCAGTGCAGAGAACTGGGCAAACGCGCTAGTGGTCACATGAGGCACTGCCACGGAGCGAGCACCGGGAGACCCACTCTAGACCACTGACCTCTTGGTGCCGTCCATTCTGCCTCCTAGAATTCTGGGGTTCTGAGTGTGTGCCCTTGGTGGGGCCTTCCTCTTTGTTGCAAGAGCCGCTGCTCAAGGGGCCTCTCCCTCTGGCCCAGGATGTAGAGGACCTGTGAGGACTACACAAGTGCAGGGGTGGGTGCGGGGGTGGGTGCGGGGGTGGGTGCGGGGGTGGGTGCGGGGGTGGGCGAGGTTTTCCAGCCCTTACCTTCGCCGCACTGGAAGACTGCTTTCTGGTGTGGCCTTTGGGTTCCCTCTCTGCAAGCAAACAACCAGCTCAAATAAAACCAACCATGACCACATCGCAGGTGGGTGGCACCTGGGTCACCCTCCAATCACAGCCCCCGGAGCAGTTTCCAAGTACCTGGCCTCCACCATCTATTCCACTCACCTCCTGCTGATGTGGACAACTTTAGAAATAAAGTGCCAGGGACCCCAGACCACCAGGCAAGAGCCCAGGTGCCCCCGGGAAATGCCACCACCCACCCCACCAGCAGGGTGGGGTCTAGCTCCTGAAACAGTCTCCTCGGAGCAAGTGCCGCCTTTCTTCACAGCCCAGGCGCCCTCTTGGTTGTTCGATAAATCCCCAGGTTCTGCCCCCTAACTCATGTAGATGGGAGTTTCCCCCCGCCCCCCGCCCCGTTCTCTGTCTTTCTGCCTGGCTGGGCCACAGATGAGTGCCCCCGCAACCAGGCAGACAGACGGAATTGGACTTTCAGGGTCAGAGGCAGCCAGCCTGAGACGGAGTGCGGTGTGGGGGTGGGGAGGGTCTTGGGACCTAGGCAAGGGGTTAAGGACATTCCAGGGGAGGTGAACTGCTTGTTTCCTGGGAGGGTGAGACAAAGAACTGAGCTCTTCCAGATTTTGCCGGAAATGCAACCAGAGCTATTGATGGGGTTGAGGATGGGGTCTTTCGGGGTGGACGAGTCTCAGGAGATGGCTTCAGATTACTGGTTAGCGCAGGTCAGATGAGGCGCTGCCCCCACAGGTGTCACTCCAGGTGCCCACAGCAGGGACAGCACCCCGTCTCCCTGCCCCGCGGGAGCTGGTCGCCTCCCACTTCCTGCCTGCAGCTTCCCCTCCTCCCCCTCCCCACCCTTCTGCCCCCTCCCCACCTCTCTCTGTCCCCTCCCCCGTGCAGTGGCCTCAGGGTGGCCACCCACCCGCTCCCAGGGGACGTGAGAATGTTAGCGAAAGGACCGTGCCCTTCCCCTCCACCCTCTGGAGCCTTCAGGACAGCCCCAAAACGGTCCCAGTGTCTCCCAAGGGGTTGGGGACCCCGGAGTCTGAAATTCAGCTGCTGGTTCACCGAACTGGCCTGGCCTCTGAGCCTCTGCACCGACCCTCCCACCCCATCAGGCACCTGAAGCTGATCCAGGACACCAAGGTCTGTTTGTGTTGGGGGGCTGCCAGCTCCTCAGAATCTGGCCCAAGATGGTTTTCATTAGATGAGACGCCCCACCAGAAAGCATCCCAGAGATACCTAAGACCCCCTGTGGCTTCCCCAGAGTGTCCCCTCCCCTCCCCCCTACCTGACAGACTATCATGCCCACAGCACGGACCCCCGGGGTTCTGTCCTTTCTAGAAAGCAAGTTCCAAAGGTTGGGTTCGGGCCTGCTTGGCACAGGGAGGCTTAGATAGAAAGCGGGACTCTCCTCTGCCACTGCCTGCCAGATCCCGGCGGGCTCCCGGTGAGGCTGGACCCGCTTCCCCACCCCCTCCTTCGTGCCGTCCTGATGAAGGCGCCGCGTTTTCCACTCCAAGACGCAGAACTGCTGTGGGGTTCCTGCAGAGCCCGGGCTTGTCACCGGGAACTGCTCTCCTGGGACGCAGGGCGGCGGCGGCCTCCCGGAGACCTCGGCCCACCTGAGGCCTTGGGGGCGGGGTCCATGCGCCGCGAACCCCGCGGAGCCGGGCAGGAGGAGGCGCGTGTGGGCACAATGGGACCCCGCGTCCTCAAAATAATCCTCGCCGCTAATTCCCATTCCAGCAGGAAGAGGCCGGCGCCGCTCACATCCACCCCATTTTCTGCGGAAGGGGCTTTAACAAAGCTTTTCTTTTGATTTCACCCCAGCGGGCGCGCAATCCCGCCGGGCACACGCCTGGCCTCCGAGTCTGTCCAAGTCCGGGAAGGAGGGGCGCGTAAAACGGGAGAGGGCTGGAGACGGGCACGGGGCAGGGCAGGGCAGGGCAGGGCAGGGCAGGGGAGGGGAGGGGAGGGGAGGGAAGGAGAGGGGAGGGGAGGGGAGCGAGAAGGGGCCGCGGCCCCCCCGGCCCAGTCATCCAGCCACATCAGGTGTGCGTCAGGTCAAGGTAATAACCTGGTGGCGGTGACGGAGGGGGCTGGAGAACGTGCTAGAGCAGGCCGAGCCTCAGACAGTCCCAAAAGTCAGAGGAAACTCCCCGCGTCCTGGCGCCTCCCACGTGCTGTAATTCCCTGCAGTGACCCATCCCTCCCCCAACCAGGGCAACGCAGGACCCACCAGGCTCCGGCCCCAGCCCCCTCTGAGCCTTCCACCCACTCTGCCCAAGCCGACACCCAGCCCAGCCCTGGAGCCTGCCTGTAGCCGGGGCACCGCTCCACTGGCTCCACCCTCACCCTCAGCCGCCAGCCCCCGTCTGTCCCTGTCCAGCCGACTCGCTCTCTATAAAACCCGAGCAAAGGCAGGAGACGCTCCCGCCTCAGAACAGCAGCAGCACCCCGAGCTCCTTGCAGCTCCCTACGGGGCGGGGGTGCAGGAGGCCACAGCGGTGACCACCAGGGCCGGGGCCCAGCAGGCTGGGAGCTGCTGGCAGAGTCCTCACCAACCAAACCGAAGTCCAGTCTATCTGCCTGATGGTCCCTTGTCGTGGGGACGCACAGGCTTGCAGGGCCTGTTTTTCTAGAAAAGAAGATTTATTTGGGCCACTCCTATGAGTTCATGGTGCTCTTTGGCCTTTGGCAGCTTGACTTGGCCAAGCTGGAGCAGGAGGAGACGAGAGACAGGCAGCCTGGCAGACGGGCGCAGATCCTGGGCTCTGTGCTCCCGCAGCCTGGCTCCAGCCCCTCGCCCAGATCCTGGCGCCGGCCCCAGTGGAGGAACTGCCCATCAGGGTGGGTTACTCGGCTCTTCCTTCTTGTGTGGGGTAAATGGACCTCCCGGTATAGTGCCACACCCTCCCAGGAGGCTGCAGGAGACACCCCCCAGGGGCAGTCCATCAGATGGCCCGCCTGTGTGAATAGGCCTCCTTGGGGAAACCCTGGAAGAATTGTTAAATATCTCAAGGTGGGAAGGGGACGTCAAGGTCATCAAGTCCCACTCCAGGTGAGGCACGACCCTCCCCGCTTTGGGCTGCCCTTTCTTTCTCCAGGGCGTGAGGAGCAGGCCATGTGGTCTGGACTCACTGTGTGACCTTGGACGTCATGTCTGCCCCCTCTGGGCCTCCAGAAGTGCCACCTGTATCCGTGGTGGGGGAGGCTGGTGAGGGTCCCCAGCCAGACCGTTGGGTTCCGCCCTTGCCTTGGGAGGTGAGGGTGGGAGGCTAGGGCAGTGCTGAGCTCTGGGCTGTGTCCTGCTTAGCCCTCTCCTTTCCCGGAGAGCGGTAGAAGCACACGTTGAGCACCTGTTGCATACTAAATAGGAAGAGAAATTTTTTCAGAGGGAGCAGGCTGGGGAAGGGAATACTTGTTCTTGTCCACATGGAGGGGCAGGAGTGGAAGGTGTCACAGACAGATCAGGTCCATAAGGGCCAACTTCCCAGCACCAGCCCTTTCCTCCTCTCCCACCCCCACTTCCCCATCTCACCCCTACTTCACTTCTCCCACATCTTACTCCATCCCCCACCTCATTCTCCATCCCACGCCCCCTATCTGGCTGCCCCCACACAGGACCACCTGCTAGGGCCTCCCACCCCCATTCTTATATTCTTGAAACCACAGACACGGAACCTTCATGCACCTGTAAGCTTAGAACTTGGCTGACTTTCCAAAGTGTTCAGCCACAAGAGGCCTCACACCTTTCCTGGAAGAGGAGCCAGCCCCAGGCCAGGCCTCTGGGCCAGGACAGCCTCTTCCAGGACCCCCCAACCCAGCCTGCCGGACCAGCCCGCTGCCCCATTGGGAAGTTGCCTCCCTCCCCCTTGTCTCGTGGCCACTCCTGGATCGCAGCAGCCCTGGGGGTCAATGCACAGGGAGCTGTGCACCACATGGCCAGACCAGGGGTGTCCCTTCCTCTTGTCCTCCATGGTGTATGTGAAGAATAGTGTAGGGAGAGTCCCTGTGGGGCTGGCTCTGGCCCCAAGGCATTTGCATGGGCTGCTATGGCAAAGGCCCGTCCATGAAATGTCCCTTGTGGAGGGCTTTGGATCAAGGGCTCCCTATGGCCCCAGGAGAGGCATATTCAGTATGAGGAGAAAGACCTGGGCTTGAACCCTGAACTCCTGCTTCACAGCACGCCCTGTGACCTCCCTGTACTCAGTGTCAGCCACTACGATCCTGGTTATCCCTGCCAGAAACTTTGGGGGCTCCAGTGAAAGGAAGCTGGCCTCTCCCCCACATTAGTGCACCCACAGCCCTCAGCTTCAGGGCCACATGCTCGGAGAGACGCCCACTCCTGCACCCCAGCATCACTGTGCACACCTAGCACGCCCTGGTCCTTCCTATCACGACCCTCCCCACATCAGCCACGGAGTGCCCCGTGATGCCCACCCCAACCTGGGAGCCCGCACCCAGCCTGGCCCCGGCTGGCAGCCTCTTCGTGGTGTTTGCTGGATGATAAATGAATAAACGGGGGCCTCCTGGATGCTTAGCAAATATTGCCTGAATGAAGGAACGTCGCGCCAATACAGACACACGAGAGTACACAGACCATAAAAGTGGCCGTGACAAGTGCTGATGGGCTGATAAGAGATCTTGGTGCATGGAGGCACTCCACACGTCACCATGGTGGGCCCAGGGAGGCAGGAGAAGTTTCTGCTCACAGCCAGGTTTGAGAAGGCCCTGGCAGCTCTATGGCACCCTCTGCCTGTGCACCACGGGCCCTTTAGTTCTGACCGAGGCCCCTTTCTTGCTATGTGACCTTGGACAAGTCACTTAGCTTCTCTGAGCCTCGCTTTGTTCACCTGTGAAATGTGGACAATAACTGTGCCCACCTCCAGTGCCCATTTCCGGAACCAGAGGCAAAGCATGAAGGGCCAAACACAGAAAGTACATCCCGTGCGTTGGGCGCGGTGGCTCACGCCTGTAATCCCAGCACTTTGGGAGGCTGAGGCAGGCGGATCACGAAGTCAGGAAATTAAGACCATCCTAGCTAACATGTTGAAACTCAGTCTCTAATAAAAATACAAAAAGTTAGCCGGGCGTCGTGGTGGGCACCTGTAGTCCCAGCTACTCAGGAGGCTGAGGTAGGAGAATGGCGTGAACCCGGGAGGCGGAGCTTGCAGTGAGCCGAGATTGCACCACTGCACTCCAGCCTGGGTGACAGAGAGACTCCATCTCAAAAACAAAACAAAACAAAACAAAACAAAAAGAAAGTACTTCCCTTGGGCCAGCCCGTTGGAGCCCCTCACAATGCGGGCCTTGAGATTAGGGTCTGCCCTGCGTTGTAAGCCCCGCTTGGTGACCTCCAGCTCAGTGGACACGGCTGCACCTGACTTGAGTGTCCCCATCGCCGCTGCCCCACACAAACCCCAGTCACACACAGCCCCACATCTGGCCTCACCCGCCAAGGGCTCAGGTGACTGCCCCCCAGCAGATGTGAGAGCTGGAGGCCAGGGGTTGGGATGGCAGCACTGGCCCAGCTGTCTCTGTCCGCTGCTTCTCCAGCCCTGATGGCACCCTGTGGGCCAGCAGTCCCTGGACCATTGCACAAATGAGCAAATGGAGGCATGGAATTTGGGGACATACTATGCTCACTCAGCCTGACTGTGACTCAGAGTCAAACTGGACCAGAGGCTGGGGAGAGGGCCCTGCCCTGGCTGGGGGCCATGAACACAGAGGGGTGAGAGAATAGGCATCCCAGGCTGGGAAGATCGCCCAGGCCCGGCCGCAGCCTCCGGTCGCTGCAAACCTGTGTCCAGCCTGCCTCAGTCAGGGAGGGAGTCCCAGGCCTGCCCACCCACAGAGGCTGCTGTGACACTCAGGTCTCCTGTCCCCAGGTAGCCCCAGTTCCTGAGCCCCTGTGTATACTGCTTGGGCCTAGGGGTCAGGGCCCTAGAAGCAGACGCCCCTGGCAGCGTTTCCCGGTGTCTGCTGGATATGACCCGGGGCCAGGCAGCGAGCAAGGGTCTCCCAGGTAGGCTTTGTATGTTTCCTTGGTTTATTTTCAGCTGAGGGACAGGGCCTGGGGCACAGTGACTGTGGTGGAGTTGGCCTTCCTGTGCTGGGAAATGGGGGGTAGTAGGGGAGAAGGGTCCCCAGAGCCCCTGGAGGGGTGAGGGAACCCATGGAGGAGGGTCTCACAGCCCTGGCGGGGGTGGGATGCTGGGCCAAGGCCTCCATCCTGGGGAGAGACCTGAGGACACATGAAGGGCAGGGGCTGCTGGCCAGGAGCCACCAAGCATGGGAAGGGGGCACGAGGACCCTACACTGGGAGACTGGGAAGTGGCAGGGGCTTGACTGGCAGTGCCCTCCCTGCCCCCACAGCCCCACGGGCAGCTCATCAGGAAGCTCCAAGGTCCAGGGTTCCTCTTGCCTGTGGCTGCGACATCCGATGCCTTCCACCCTGGGGACACCAGCGGCCGCTGACTCCCAGTGAGTGGCTGGCACTGCTGGGGAAGGGCCGGGAATCTGGCCCAGGCCTCCTAGGTGGCCGCTGGTGCTGGTGGAGGGAGGAGCAGACTCGCCAGCTGGTTCTGAAAAGTGAGCCCCGGGATGGCAAGAGTACTGGATTCAGACTAACGGGGGTCTGAGATTCCGGGCCACAGTGCTGAGTCTACACAGCGAGGGGCTTGGGCTGACACTCAGGCTTTGTGAGCACCTACCGAGCACTCTCAGTCATTCCTCACGATGACCACATCGGACGGGGCTATTATTACCCCCAGTTTTTAGATTAGGAAACCAAGGCACAGAGAGGTTAAGTCACCTGCTTGAGGTCACACAGCTGCTTAGAGACCAACTGGATTCAAACCAGGGGGAGCCTGGCCCAGAGTCCACACTCAAAGTCAGGACCGAGTCTCTACACTTCGCCCCACTCCAGCATCGTCGCCTTCTACCCTCTAGGTTGCTATCAAGACAGGATGACAGCTCAAGGACAGGTGTCCTAGGGAAAGACTGGCCAAGCTCAGGGCCTGGACACCTAGATGCGGGGGGAGGGGTGGCTTTGAGGAGGACCCCGAATGTCGGAGCCGCGCAGGCCCCGGCATAACCTGGCCTGGGTCCCAGTGATGCAGTCAGAGCCAATGTGCGCGTCAGCGCCTGGAAATGACACTGGAAGCTCAAGGCCAGTGGTGGCCCTTCCTGCAAACCAGACACCCCAGGGGATGTCTGGGAAGTGGGGAGTGGCCTAAGCGGATGAAAAACCTGGGGCCCACAGCTCAGAGTTCAGGTCCTAGCCATCGGCCCCCGTCTCTGTGCCGCTGTGTCCCTGCTTGTGCAAGGGAAGGACAGTCACGCCCTCTGTGCGGGGTGGGCAGGCAGTGTCTGTGGGAGAACCAACATCACTAAAGCAGAGAACGCGGGAGGCCCTGGCCCAGGAGGCCTTCGGGGAAGGGCAGTTGCTTCAGGAAGGAGGCTGGAGGGTCCCCTTGGTGCAGGAAGCCAGCTCAGCTGCCCTAGGCCCAGATGGGGAGGGGTGGGGGGACATGGAGCCAGGCCCCCTTCCAAGGAGCCCTGTGCAGATGCACACAAGGACAGGGGCTGGCCAGCCTGGAGGCCCAGCTGTGTGGCCTGGGGCTGCTCTGGAGGGGGTGCCAGCTTGGCTATCTCGGGGCCTTGAACTTTTATTCTGTTTTGCAATCAGTTCAGAAGACGGCATTTCTAGATTCCCTTCTTATCACAGAGAAACTTCTAGCACAACAATAGCTGATTGTACTGCTCTCCAGGGTGCGGCTGCGTTCCTGGACACCCCCCACCTTTTTTTTTTTTTTTTTTTTTTGTGGTATCTTTGGAACTATAATGGATCTCATTGTGATTGGTCTGTTCAGGGGACAGTGTGGGTGATTGGTCTGTTCAGGGGACAGTGTGGCCCTTGAATTTAGAAGCATGAAAGGGTAGTGGGGGCTGGGGAGAGGGCGGCAAAGGAGGGTGGAGTGGGAGGGAACCCGGAGACAACCCGCGAGACAGCCAAGAGACATCTCAGAGCAACTCAGCGGCGTCATGCTGCATAACGCACCTGGAAGCAGCACCCCCTGGACTGGCTGGGTTTGAAAATATGTACTTATTTGTCAGACCACCAATGTTTATTTTTGTTCAGTTATTAAGAAATCAAATCAGTAGATAATTTTCACTCCCTGCCCGTGCCTGGCCGGTAGGACTCAGCAGCAGGTCTCATCTGAGTGTGACGTAGCAGCAGCCGGTCAGACCGTGTCCTCGGGAGGCCACCTGCTGCTGCGTGGAGCCAGCGCCTAGGACCTGGGGCTGGGGGACCAGAACCAGGACAGGCCCAGCGCCTGGTTGGCATAGCTATGTGGCCCGGGAACACTGGGTCTTCAAGGTGCAAGGTCTATCAGTGTGTCCGGTGGGGAGCCTGGCCTGCTGGGGGAACCCCCAGCCCACAAGTAGGTGCCGGCCACTGGCAGGAGGGCCTACACTAGGCCTCACAGTCCTGCCTCTGGCCCAACAGCCTGGACCCCAGGAGAGCGCTGCTCTGGGTGCCACCTGCTGCCACGGTCCCCTCAGCCCCTGGGGACTTCCTGCCCCACCCGGGCTCCTGAGAAAACCCTGGGAGGGATTTCTTAGAATGTTCAGCAGTTGCTGCCCAGCCCAGGACTTGGCAGGAGCCCCAGTGTCCGGAAGAGGGAGCAGATCAAGTTCCGAGGCCGGGAAGCCAGGCATGCTGGCAGGGAGGCCACGGGCCAGCGTGGTGCCTGCCGGGTGTGGACGCTGGGACTGCCACTTCGTGGTGAACGTCCGGTGGGCCTCCTGCCACCCTGCCCCTTGGTGCCCCGTCTGTAAAGTGGCACCTCCCAGGCCCAACTCTTTCTTCACTGGCTGGCCAGGATTCAATGGCGGCAGGTTTCGTTGGCATGTAGCGCCATGCCTAAGACAGAGAGATGGCTCACAAATGGTTGTCACTGTTGTTAAAGAAATAAATATGCTTAGAGAAAATGGCATTTACTGTCTTCCAGGCATTTTCACCGGCTTTGTCCCATTCAGTCTTCCCAGCACGATCCCAGCTCGGAGCAGGGAAGGGGACTGGTCAAGGCCGCCTCCTGGTCAGCTGTCTGGCCAGTGTCCTGGTGGGGGCTGAACCCAGCCGCGTGGCTGGTTCAAGGGGCCATGTGCCACGGAGGCTCACCTGCCTGAGGCTTTATTTCTGCTCTGAGACCCCTTCTTATCAGGGGCAGGGGCACCCCAAGGTCCAGAGGACAAAACACAGACATCAGGAGAGACCCCTGCCCCAATGTCATCTTCCCAGGTAGCAGGGGCCTCCGAGAGCTTGGGGTCTTGGTGGGCTCAGACTTGGCGAGCAGGAGGGACAGCTGGGGAGGGGCCCACACAGGAGACATTCAGAAGCCACTGGGCAGGGGGTCTGGGAAACAGGGGACAAGGCTGGCTCTTTCACCGGCAGGGCAGGCAACCCTGCACTCCATGGAGGCCCTGCTGGACTCGCTCTGAGACAAAGCTCCTCGTCCCTGTCCCATGCAAGAAGGCCTGGAGGGGGCACTGCAGAGCAGGCACAGGGTCCACCAGACACCTTTGGAGGCCCTGCAGAAAGGCCAAGGGTTCTGAGAGCTCAACTCAGAACGAGAGGGCTTTCCTTTCCCACCAGTCTTGGGTGCCAGGGAGGTGGGGAGCTCAGGCCAAGGGAGGGCCAAGGGCTGAGGAAGCACCCAGGATCCCAGGAGAAGCTGGCAATACATGCATGAGCACGTCTCGTCCTGGCTCCTGGGACAGCCAAGAGCACCTGTCCCCCGGTGTTGTGGACAGAGCCTGTGAGCCACCAGGCAGAGCCATGCATGACGAGGCTGTGGCCTGGCCAAGAACAGCCTGTGCCCCACACATCAAAGAGGACATGGTGTTTGAGAGGTGGAGCCTCCAGAGCAGGTGGGGACAGCCAGGAAAGCTTCCTGGGAGAGGCGACGGACGCTCCTGCTGGGCGGAGGATGTCTTGACGTCTCTCCTGCTAGCACACAGACTGCATTAGGAGAGCAGCTGAAGATGGCCTGTGGGGACACCCAGACACCTGCCAAACAGGTGGCAGAAATATCTAAGCTGTTTTTTCCCCAAATAATTTTTATTTATTTATTTATTTATTTATTCATTTATTGAGGCAGAGTCTTGCTCTGTTGCCCAGGCAGGAGTACAATGACACGATCTTGGCTCTCTGCAACTTCTGCCTTCAGGATTCAAGCGATTCTCCAGCCTCAGCCTCCTGAGTAGCTGGAATTACAGGCACACACCACCATGCCCGGCTAATTTTTTGTATTTTTAGTAGAGATGGGGTTTCACCATGTTGGTCAGGCTGGTCTTGAACTCCTGACCTCAGGTGATCCACCCATCTCAGCCTCCCAAAGTGCTGGGATAACAGAAGTGAGCCACCATGTCCAGCCTCAAATAATGTATTGAAGGGAAGTTCACATAACATAAAATCAGCCAGTTTAAAGTGTACCACTGGGCGGCATTTAGTATACTCACAAGGTGGCACAGCCATCATCTGCAGTCGCAGAACATGCTGGTCACCCCAGGAGGAAACACCCACTCATTCAGCAGCTCCTCTTCACCCGCCAGCCCCTGGCAACACTGATCTGCGTTCTGTGTCTATGGATTTGCCTATTATGGATATTTCATATCCTAAGGTGTTTTAAAAAGAGGATTAAAAGGCCGGGCGCAGCAGCTCATGCCTGTAATCCCAGCAGTTTGGGAGGCAGAGGCGGGCGGATCACCTGAGGTCAGGAGCCCGAGACCAGCCTGACCAACATGGTGAAACCCCGTCTCTACTAAAAATACAAAAAATTAGCCAGGCATGGTGGCATACACCTGTAATCCCAGCTTCTTGGGAAGCTGAGACACAAGAATGGGTTGAACCCAAGAGGCGGAGGTTGCAGTGAGCCGAGACCATGCCTCTGCACTCCAGCCTGTGCGACAGAACGACACTCCATCTCAGAAAAATAAATTAAATAAAAATAAAAAGAGGATTACAGAGCCAAAGGAGGTAATTGGGTTCTAGTCCCCAGCGCACATTTCCAGCTGTGTGGCTTGTGCACAGCACTGCATCCCCCCCATCTCAGTTTTGTCATCTGTAAAATGGACATAAGCATGTCCACAGTGGGGCTGTCGTGGGGATACAGGGCTCATCCAGGCAGAGCGCTGAGCGCGGTGTCCCAAGGCCGTGGTGCGTTGTAGCTGTTATTGACACGGGTGCCGAGTGTCAGGTGTCAGGATGGTGTGGGATGTGGACAGCCAGGGGCCTGGGAGAGCAAAGCCTGGAACAGCAGACCTGGCTCTCCACAGAACAAGGCTCATGCATGGAACTTTGAACAGGCCACAGAATCCTTCCAGGTCTACGTCTGCCCCTTCCTACCTCCGTTATGCTGGGCTTCAGTTTCCCCATCTGTGAAATGGCAATGTAGACCTTGTAGTGCTGGAGGGACTGAGCCTGGCATTGTGGCGGGCAGAGGGGTGAGGGGGTGCTCAGGGAGGGGTAGGGCTGTGGTGGGGACCAGGGAGGCCTTGAGGGCAAATTCCTGGAAGGCATAACAGCTGGCCGATGCCAAGGCCACAGTGATGGGGAGTTGAGGGGGAGAAGGGTGGGTCCGGGAGCAGGCAGACAGTCCCGGTTCTGCTTTTAAGCAAGTGGCTGAAGGCCTCCTGTGCTGACTCCCCTGGCAGGTGATCCATCAGCTCAGCTGTTACTGTCCGGAGCCGGCAAGGTCCCATAAATGCGCCCGCCCCCACCCCCTGCAAGTCAGTCAGGTTTTATGTTGTAAGAACACTGTGGGGCGTCTCAAACACACCACTAATGACAGGCATCATGAAGCAATAAAAGTGATGGGGCTGGTGGGAGGGTGCTGGCGGGAAGGGCGGGGGGCTGCCGGTGCCCGGCTCCCCTCACGGCTGCAGGAGCTCTCCGAGAATTGATTAGTCTTGGACGTGCTGACCTTTTTGTTCTTGAAAAATTGCTTTTGAGCAGCTGAGGCAATAAAAGTGAATTGATTCAGAGAGAACGAGGATGAAATTTGCGTTGGGCAAGGAGCAGTGCATAAACGCCACTGATGTCAGCACAGCCGCCCCCAGCCCCAACTCCCGGGCTACAGGAGGGCAAGCCCCGGAGAAGCCGGGCAGGGTGGGTGCTGTGGGGAGGGCCGAGGGGCAGTGGGGTGGGCAGGGCCTCCTCAGAAGTTTCAGCAGAGAATGGAAACTGATAGCGAAAAGGGGAAGGCAGAGGGACGGAGATGAAATAAAACCAAGTGAGAGCATAGGGAGAGGAAGAAACCAAGAGAAATAAACACCCTGCAAGAGAAGCAAGGGACACTTAGGCTAGACCTCGGGACCGCAAAACGGAGGAGCTGGAGGAGACCTGGGGCAGGAGTGAGAATCACATAAGCAGTCACAGGCATGACAGCCACACTCATCCTCACAAAGCCTTGTTTGTTCCCATTTTACAGAGTGAGAAAGCCGAGGCCCAGAGAAGTCAAGGAACCTGCTCAAGGTCACGCAACTGGGACGTGGTAAAGCCCCACTAAGTCCGTCTGAAGCCAGGCTGGGGCCCCCAGTGAGTGGGAAAAGCCTGGAGGGGGCGCTGCAGAGCAGGTACAGGGTCCACCAGACGCCCTCGGAGGCCCTGCGGAAAGGCCAAGGGTTCTGAGAGCTCAACTCAGACCTTGGCAGGTGGGGAGCTCAGGCTGGGTCACCGTCGGCATTGAGAAGGCAGTGGGGCAAGGGGGTGTCCCCAGGGTTCCAGGTAAGAAGCCACAGAGAAGCATCACAGGCAAAGTTTCCGGGTGCGGAACGATGGCGCTGGGGCTCAGCCACCCTGGCCAAATGCCCCCGCTCCAATGCACCCCACTGTCCGCACCTAAGCCCATTTCCTCACCAGAGCCCTTGGGAAACCACAGAAGCCCAGGTGTGTAAAGGCAAAGGGGAACGCTCACCCACCGCAGAGCCAGCCGGGAAGTCCTTGCTGGCGCTGCTCTCCAGCGCTGGGGCACTTGGGCGGCCACATGCTGCCACCCAGGAAGGCAGGAGACCCGGGCTCCTCCCCAGGATCCTGGCAGGCCCCTTCCCTTCTGAGATGATAGAGGCGGCAAGGCCTCCCCGACTTCTGTGGGGGCTGGGAGTGTGTCAAGTTCCCCTGTGTTTGCAGGTGCCTAGGGTGGGTTGCTGAACTGGAGCCTGCCCCAGTCCCGGGAGAGAAGTTAAGCCATGTTTCACCCCTGCAGCTGCCCAGACCCCTTTCTACCAGGATCCTGGCACAGGCTGCTTGGCCAAGTTCATGGGCCCCACTCCCGGGTTTGGTGCCAGTGGGTTAAGATGGGGACGCCTATAACTTTTTGGTTGGAATGCATGGCCTTGAGTGGTGACTAAACGCCAAATCAGGCTGGTGTCAAAGGTGGTTAATGTCTCCCCAAAATGCAGGCACTTCATGGGAGGGGCCCTAATCACAATGACTGCCAGCAGCTCCTAGCCTGGGCTCTGTGGGCCATCAGCTCCCAGGGTCCAGGAAGAGGCAGGTCCGGCTGCTGCCCTCAGTCCCCAGCCGACCCCAGAGGGACCAGCCCAGAGTTGGATGTCACTTTGGACATCCTGGATCCCACCTGAAGGGACCCTGCCACCCACCACCCATGGGCACTGCATTTTGCCGAGCCCCGCCCAGACTCCGGTTTGTGCCTCAGCAGATGCCTCACAGCTGCAGGCCCTCGCTCCTCGCCCAGCGCCCGGAGAAGGCTGGGGAGGCCTTGCCACCTCTATTGTCCCAGAAGGGAAGGGGCTTGCCAGGACCCTGGGGAGCAGCCTGAGTCACCTGCTTTCCTGGGTGGTAACACATGGCCGCCCAGGTGCCCTGGTGCCGGGGAGCAGCTCCACCAAGGACTTCCCGGCTGGCTCTGCGGTGGGTGAGCGCCCTCCCTTTGCCACCTGCACCACTGCCCTGTCTACTGCAGGGAGCTTCGCTGAGTCGCGGGGCACCCCTGCCCCATTTAGGGCTCCCCAGGTTGCCGAGCACCACTGGTTGTTGCCAGTAGAGACGTTTACGCAAAGGCCCCCCTGGGGCATCCCCAACCCAGACAGCCTCGTGGGGCAGGGGGGCGAGGAGGGTGGGCTTGGACCCCCGCGATGCGCTGGGAAGCTCCCTCTCCCACCCCACCTGTGAATCCCTCCCACCTGTCCATGCCCCTCGGACCCTCGATGGTCCTCGCACACCCTTTCTACTCACGGGGCCCAGGAGGATGACAGGAGAACCCCCAGGCTCCTCCCTGCCTCGGCGACCCTCCTCGCCCCACCAACATCTGAGCAAGACTTACTGGAGCCAGTGCAGGAGAGAAAGCTGCTGTTACCGTCGCCAGCCCAGCTCAGTTCCAACCTGCCTGGCTGTTTGCCTGCGAGGGCCCCAGGAGGATAGGAAGGGACGTATTTCAAGGGAGAAGGGAACGTTTCCTTACAGGGAAACAAGCTGAGTGGTCCGTAACTTACCTGAGGCTTTACTGCTAGGGACAGGCAGAGCTGGACTGGGGACCCAGGCTGCTTGACACCCAGTGAGGGCTGCTCCTCCCTCTGCCCACTGGGTGACTAGCTTGCTGGGTAGCACCGGACAAGGCTCTCTCCCTCTCTGGCTGCTCACTCCCAGCTGTAGAGAGAGGTGGTTCCTGGATCAGGGAGCAGTGCCTGCCTAGGGTGCCGGCCTGGGCTGGGCACAGGGCCGAGAAGCTGCTACTCTGCCCCGCCTCCGGGAGAGGTCCTGGCACTTCCAGTCCATGAATAAGGCCTGGCAGGGAGCCGGGCGAGGGTGTGCGGAGGTCAGCGGGGAGGGCCGAGTGGCAGTGCTCTCGGGACTGGCTGCCAGCTGCAGCTGGACCTGTTTGCCTGGGCTGGGCTGTCTCACTTCCCCTGGAGCGGAGAGGCCGCTGGGGAGGAAGAACAGGTGTGGGCAGTGCTTCAGGGGCCTTGAACTCCAGGACGGCCAGCTCCTGCCACAGGGGACCCAGCCAGCAGCGGCCAGAGGCCTGGGAGCCACGTGCTGGAGCCAAGGACAGGGAATGTTGCGAGATTCGTTTGAACCCCTAGCCCCCTTTCCCTGCGGGCTTGGCCTGGGGGGCTAGCACAGGCTGCCACGGGAGGTCTCTTGCCCTGTGTGAAAGGGGGTCCCAGCCTGTGGCCTGCAGCCATCGACACCACAACAAGATCCTCGCCTGGGTGTTCTGCAAAACCTCAGGAACCCTGTGGCCACAAACACTGCGTGAAAGTCAACCAAGTAACCCCCTGTGATTATTCATTCATCTGAGGTTAGCTCAGCAACTTTCGGTCATCTCAATCCTGTGGTGATAAAATGCAAATTCCTCTGACAGTGTTGTGGGATTGGGAGTGAGTGTTGCCGTTAGCAGATACCAGAAGTGCTACTGTTACCTCAAGCAGGTGTGTGACTTTCTATGACTTTAAAAGGGACCCTCCCACCTTCTGGGAAGCCAGCCCCCTCTGATCTAGCCAATATACTCACCACTGCCCACATCCGCCTCTCTCCCTGGCACCCAAGACTGGTGGAAAAGGAAAGCTCTCTTGTAGGGACAGCCGCCCCTGTCCCGATGGAGGCCGTGGGTCATCCCCTCACCACATGGCCTCACTGGGCTGGGCCCTGCTGCATAGCTTGTGAAGGGAGGTGCTGCTCAGGACCTGAGACGGCACAGGCCGACCACCCCATAAGGATGGGAAGGAAGTCAGGAGTCCACGCTGTGGCACAGGCCAGGGAGGGTGGGCATCCGGAGGGGGAAGTGGAGGCTTGACCTGCCCTGAAGGAGAGGGGTGTGGGTGGGCATTGGGGTGGATCATGCTGTAGTGGAGAGGTCTGGCCAGAGCAAGCAGGCAGATGCAGTCACGGGGAGTCCAGCGAGGCGGACAGCCCCTCGCCCTCATCCTGTGCTCAGTGGCGGGGCGCACTGCAAGCTCCTGCCTTCATCTGTACCCCATACACCACCACACCACAGACCACCTTGCCCTGCCCTGGATGCAGGAGGACACCTGCACCTCACAAGCCAGCTTGGACAAAACTGAACTAGAAAAACGAAATGCCAGGGTCACTGTACTGTGCCTTCCACCGAGGAGGTGACTCGATGTGTGGAAGGCGGCTTGCCTCTGTGTCTGTGCAGGGTGGGTGTGTTTGTGTGTACACCATCCACAGACAGGTGCTCGGTGTGCAGTACATGCACACATACATGCACACACACACGCACACACATGCACACACGCACACACACATGCACACACATGCGCACGCACATGCACACACGCGCACACACACGCACACACACGCACACATACACACATACACACGCACGTGCACACAGAGGACATTTGGGTCAATGTCTTCCCGGGGTCTGTTGGTGACACACTAAGCCCTTTGCAAGGGAAGGGACTTTCCAGGGACCCTGAGCAGTGTCCAGTGGAGAGGCAGTCATCTCTGCCCGCAGCCAGAAGTGGCACCTCCCCGCCATTGTGCACAGGAGAGAAAGGACACAGGCTCCCTGAGGCCCCACGCTTCCCACAGACACCCCCCTTCCCGCACAGTCCTGGGCAGCTGGCATTTTGGGTCAATCCACAGTGGCTTTAGTGGTTGACCATGGCTGAGAATATTTTGGGAACTGCCTTTTAGAATCGGTTGACAAGACACATAGATGCTGCCGTCCCAGTACTTTGCAGCCTTATCTAGGTTCACCTTGGTTTTCTCCGGATTGGGCAGTAACTCCCCCTTCCCAGAGGATGGCTCACCTTTGTGACCCCACCTGGGTGGCTCTTTCTAACCATCACCTCCATCATGGGAGAATGATGGTTTCCCACCAGAAGGGTCACCCGGGTCACATTTGCTGGGATCGGGGAGAGGAGTTCCTGATGCAACCCTGACATCGGCAGGGCCACAGCACCACACAGGAAGGCCAAGCCAGCTGGAGAGGCCACAGTCCTGAGGTGTGTGTCACCCTGATGTTTGTGAAGCCCCTTACAGCCAATGCTGGCGGTGCTGGGGACGCCCCTGTGGGAAAAGGAGATGAGTCCCTGTCCTTGGGGAAGAGCTTGCGGCTGTGTTCTTCTTGGTGGGCACCATGGCTGGGAAGGGGAATACAAATTCTGTCTCACCATTTATAACCCCTCCTTCAGGCCTCACGGTGAGGACCCGTCCAAAGCAGAGCCATGCCCAAAACAGAATACCCAACAAGGAAGCATGGTGTAAGCACAGCTCACTGACGGCCATTTAATACAGGGCTTCAAAATACCCAAGATTCCTTTGTGAGTCCATTGACTTGAAATGTCTAGAACTGGCCAATCCATAGAGATAGGAAGCAGATTTGTCGTTTGCCCAGGGGCCGGGGGCAGGAGGGGAATGGGAGGCAACTTCTCCTGGGTACAGGTTTTCTTTGAGGGGAGATGAAAGTGTTCCAAATTAGATTACAGTGATGCTTGCACAACGGGAAATTTACTAAAAACTATTTAACTGTGTACTTTCGATGGGAGAATTTATGGTATGTTAATTATATGTCAATAAAGCTGTTAAATATTTGAAGTCTCATGGGGAAAGGTTCCTGAAGGTATTCATCGGTATGTACATTCTGATTTCATTGTTTAAAAAAATATGCGCTCATATATAGTAGAAAGACTAGAAGGAAATACACCAAACATTAACAGTGGCTTTGTCTGAGTAAAGGAACCAAGAAAATGTTTTATTCCGCATGTGCGAACAGCCAGGGGGCAGGATCCGTCTAAAGTTGGGGTGATGCTGCCATCCCAGAGCCCAGCCTCTGGACCAGCTCCTCCCTGCCCAAGGTGACCTGTGACTCAGCTGCGGCGGCATCCAGCAGCCAGGAGTCAGCCCCTCCCTGAGGCCGGAATGCTGTGGGCCTGCCGGGCGGGCAGGTGAGGCCGCAGCGGGCGTGGCAGGCAGGTGAGACCTGCGGGCCCCTCTGGCTGTGAGCTCCAGCCGGTTTCCCTCAAAGCAAGCAGGCAGGAGCCGAGGCAATTACCGCACAGGCAGGCAGGCGGGCAGCACCCCTCCCTCATTGCCAAGGAGAGGTCACCCCCGTGCCCTGGCCTGTCCCAGGAGCATCGTCTAGCAGCACAGTGGCCAGGCTGCGCTTGACCCTCCAGGAGGGGCCAGGAAGTGGAGCTGGCCCAAGAAGGAGGTGGGCAGGGGGCTGGGGCTGGGGCCTGGCCTGACTCTCGCTCTGAGCCCCCAACAGAACCACAGCCCCTGAGCCATGACGTTGCCTGTCTTGCGCCCTCTCATCTGCCCTCACCTGGCTTTCCACCTCCACCCCCAGCTATATCCAGAGCCTTCCAAAGGGCTTCAAGCCCTTCCTCCACCTGCCCCTCGGTCCCCCAGCCCCTAGCCCCACCTCCTCCTCCTGCCTCCCTCTGCTCCCTCACTAGCTTCCTGCTGCTCCGAAAGCCCTGGACCCAACTTTCACCTGTGGCTTCATGCTGCCACCTTCTCCCTGACAGTCGGTTCCTCCAGATATGCTTGTGCCTGGCCTCGCCGCCCCACCCAGCTTTTCCCCAAGGTCACTTGCATGGCAGCCTACCCTGACCACCCACCCAAGCAGGTGCACACACATGTGCACACACACATGCACACGCACCCACAGGCCTGCTCGCCCAGCCCCTCCCCGTGCTGCCTCTCCCCAGCTCCGCTCTGTCCACCGTGTTTTGCCACCTGGTCATTTTGCTGGCTGCCCAGCTCTGCTGTTAGGACAGAAGCAGCACGGGGCAGGGAGTGCTGCCTCCCTGTTCCCGGTTGTGCCCTAGAGCTTTGCAAAGGAGCTGGCTCAACAAATAAATGGTGGATGAATGAATGAATGAGTGAATAGATGGATGAGTGAGTGAATGAATGGATGGCTGAGTGAATGAATGGATGGATGAGTGAATGAATGAATGAGTGGATGAGTGAATGGATGAGTGGATGAGTGAATGAATGAATGAATGGATGGACGAGTGAATGAATAGATGGATGAGTGAATGAATGAAGCGGGGCAGTGGTCCCGCCTATCACCTCTGGGCTGTGCACACAGCCTTGTAAGGGAAAGTGCCTGGGGAGTGGGGTCATTGCTGTAGGCACCGTCCGAGTCACTTGGTTATTCCTGGCCACAGAGGACATCCAAGGCTGGAGTGGGGCTGAGCGAGGGGGGACTGAGAGTGGGGTGGCCACCTGACCACACAGCAGGTTTGGGGGCTTGGGGAGGCCGTTGTGGGTGAGTTCAGCCCTGGTGGGAGCAAAGGGGTGTCCAGGGCCCAGATGGCAGGTTTTCAGAAGGCAGGTGGGGTGCGCCAGGGGTCTGGGGTCAGGCCTCCTGGACACAGCGCTTGGGGACAGGAGGCTGAGGTCAGCCTGGCTGCTCTAGGAGCTCCCTGGCCCTCAATCAAGGGAGTCAGTCTCTAAATTGGGAGCTGAGTCCAGCTGATGGGGATGCAAAGGCGGACGTCTCTGTCTGCTCAGCCCCCGTGCAGCTGGTCGGGAGCCCTTCCTCAGGCCCCAACCACGCAGGCGACAGGTATGTGACCATGAATAAATACCCACAATTATCCCTCCCCTTCCGTTACCCTGCTGCAGGCTGCTGGACAGGGAGGAAGAGCAGCCTGGTGGCCCCTGCTGCCTCCAGAACCCAGGGGAGCCCTGGGGATCACAGGTGCAGCCAGCAGCGGGCACTGGCCAGGGAGGGCCAGGTCGATGACAGGCTCACAGTGTGGACCGGCTGTGGGCTCACCTCAACACAGAGAAGCCACTGGAGGGAGTGACGGACACCAGAGAACAGGGTTTAAATCCCAGCTCTGCCCCTTTCCAGCTGTGTGACCTCAGGCAAGTGACCTCACCTCTCTGGGCCTTGGTCACCTCCACTGCCAGAGAGGGTGAAAAATACTGGTCTCTCAGGGTTACTGCAAGGCACAGCCCAACAAAGAACAGATGCAAAGTGCAGGGATGGAGTCTGTGCTTAACGTGTGACAGTCGCTGCTGTGCTTCTGGACGTTCCTGTCATCAAAGCCATCATCATTCTCACTGCCCATCGTAATAGCTCCGACCCCAACACGGTACCTGTCACCAGGGCCCGCCCCTCGGTTGCTGAGCCTCCTCCCCGAATCTATACACGCATCCCTGATGACCCAGGATATGTTAAGCTCCTTCTCATGGATCTGAAGGATTTTGCCCCCAAACCTTTGTCCACTTTGCAAAAGCTCCCAGTCACCTCCCTGCCTCCTTCCCAAACGTATCCACTTGTTTTGCAGTCACAACTGCCCCCTCCCCCTGCTTGGACAGCCCCGAGAGGATGCTCTCAGTCCCCAGGGAGGGCTCCCCAGCCAGCTCCCTCAGGTCCCTGGGCCCAGCAGAAAGATCCCCTGTCTCCAGCATCAGATAGGCCAGTCTGAGCCGAGCAGCCTCCGAGCCAAGGAACAGGCTGGTACTCCAGTTTCCCCAGACCTCAGCTTCCCCTCCTGCAAAATGGGACGATAACGCTGGCCTGGTGAGGGAGATGAGGGAACATGTCCTGGGGCCACCGGCAGAGCCCCCAGCAGCCTGCACTCTGCTCTTGGGGGGCACACTGACAACACCTGGGGCCCCTGCTGGGTCCTGGGGGGCATGGGGAAGCGGGGCCGGTTCCCCACAAGGTCCCCCACCCTCAGGGCCTTTTCCAACACAAGGCGAAGGGGCCACCCAGCATAAGGGTGGCCACCCTTAGCCCTGGCCCCACAGGGAGTCAGGGGCCAGGAGGTCCACCCTGACCTCCTCTTGCACCCCGAGAGATACGTGGCAAAAACACAAATGTGGATGTGGCTTCCACCCCTCCTGCCACACATCCTTTGGCAAATCTGATGAAGAATCTGCAGCCTCTCCATGAAAACTGGCCTCCTCGTTGGGTCCCCAGTCAGGTTCCACACTGGAGGCCTGGCCGGGGTTAGGGTGAGGCTGTGAGCCAGGGTGGGCGTGGTTATGGGGTGGCATGAGCATGGCCAAGGGGCAGGGTGGGCGTGGCCACAGATCAAGGGTGGGTGTCCTGTCTGGTCAAGGGGTCGGCACACTGACTTGCTTGGACAAGTCAAGGCCCGCAAGGACCAGGGAGTTTCAGAGACAGAAAGATCCACCTGAGTGCCCGTGGTGGTAGACACCAGATTCCGCTTCCAGAATAAAGGGCTGATTATCGGAAATCAAGTGGCCCTCGGCCAGGGCCCCCTTGGGGGATTGCCTCGGTGGAAGAGAGGTCTCAGCCAAGGGCACACCCTTCTCAGGGCAGGGGCTTCCAAGGACCACTGAGGCCGGTGTGAAGGCCCAGCCCTCTTTCCCCAACTCAGGGCTGGGGGCCTCCTGTCTACAGAGCTCCTGCAGGATGGATGCACTTCCTCAGGACGGACTGTGCAGCAGCTGCCTCCGCCCTCTGCTGGGTCCTGCCTCCTGATGCTGTTCTCGGCACAGGAATCCGGAACTGATTCTCCCCAACCAGGAGTCTCCCTGTGAGTCTGCTGCCCAGAGCACCCCCAGCTCTGCAAGCAAGCAACAGGACCTCACAGGTCCACCCCACTCACCCTCAATCCTGAGAACAGATGCAGACACCTGTCTCAGTTTCCCCAACAGCATATTCAGCCTCCAGGATGCCTGTACTGGGTTGCCTAGTGGTCTGCACAAATTTCTGTCCACCTAGAACCTCAGGAAAGGAGTAAATAAGGTCTTTGCAGAGGTAATTAGTTAAGGATCTTGAGACATGGCCATCCTGGATTTCGGGTGGACCCTAAACCTCATCAGTGGTGACCATGTAAGAGGAGGGGAGGACACAGAGACTGCCACACACAGGGAGAGGACAGAGGAAGAGACTGGAGTCACACATCTACAAGTCCAGGCATACCAAGGTTGCCCGCAGACCCGAGACGACAGGAGAGAGGCCACAGCAGACTCTCCCTCTGAGCCACAGAAGGAGCCCGCCCTGCTGGGCCCTGGACCTGGGGCTTCTGCCCCCAGAGCTGCGAGACAGTAGATTTCCGTCGCTGAGGCCGCCTCGTTTGTGATAGTTTGTTAGGGCAACCACAGGAAGCTAATGCAATTTCAGAGGCAAAATGATCTAAAGACATAAAGATGTAGTCTGTTCTGCACAAGCCTGTTTGCCACGTTTTCCCCAAGACATAGCTTTTGGTGCAGACCTGTCTCTGAAGCACCAGGACGGGGCGGGGCGGGGCAGAGGCCCGAGGCGGAGGGTGAAAGGCCTCTTGTGCCATTACATGGCTGTGTTTTTTCATTAATTCATGTATTTTTCTTTTTACAGTCCCCTAAACCCCCTGGGGTGGATTTTATCCTGAAGGTGCTTTGGAGTCTCAGGCAGGAGAGAAAAGAGAAGGAATTTGAGTTATAGAAAGAACTCCCTTGTAGCCGGGGCCGAGCGTTTATCGGAGGAAAGCTGGGAGGATGAGGGCCACAAGTTGTAGGGTGTCTAACCGTCTGTGTTAGCACTGGACAGCCACTCCCCAAAGGGCCCTCAGTCCCCGCCAAGTCAGCTCGGTGGGTCAGCCTGGCTGGTCTGGAGGCCTTTATGGTACCTCAGGTAGAGAGACAGAGGCTGGCAAAGGACGGAGCAGACTCTGGGAATGTTTGGGGCCAATCAACAGATGTTGGAGGAGTCAAGACTGCAGGGGGAAAACATTCATTTTGGCCACGTAGAGTCTGAAGTTCCAGCGGGACACCTGGATTTCATGACAGGCCTGGGAACTGCCATCACAGAAATAATAACGCAATGGAATTCTAAGAAACGTGAATGGCCAAGGCATCCCATGAAGTCCTTCCTGACTTGTGTCACTTCCCTGTAGTAGCCAAGCACTCACGCTGACGTGACGGCATAGAAGGACGGGGAAAGGCAGGGCCAGCTCCGGCTCTTTTCCTCTCAGCCCTTCCTTACTCATAGCCAGGCCCTGCCTAAGGCTGCTGTCAAGGCTGGAGTTGAAACCAGGGGCCACAGGGCCGGGGCACTGAGGGCCCTCACCCACGCGGGCAAACGCCCTGAGCCTTGGGTACTGGGCAGTGCTGGGAGAGATGATGAGAACTCAGCCACTGCGGGCGCTGAGGTCGCGAGCACCAAGACCAGGAGCCCAAATGCCCAGCACCACAGGCAGACCAGGGAAAGCTGCTCTGCCTTAGGGTTTCAAGGGCTTATTTTCTGATACATGAATCAAATGAGCGTGAAACCAAAATGTGGCAGGGTGGTATGAAAAGGAGGAAAGAGCAACCTGTCCGTGGAAAAACCTGACACCTCCCGCTCAGCCAGGTGGTCCGGACCCACATCACAGCCGCACGGCAGGTGAGAGCTGGGACCCTGCATGGGGTGAGGTGAGAAACACACTTCACCGCCATGCTCCTGGCCCCAGAGAAAAACCGAGACACATCCCATTAGAGGGACGGTCTGCAAAACCCCTAACCAGGTTGGGCGCAGTGGCTCACAGCTGTAATCCCAGCACTTTGGGAGGCCGAGGTGGGCGGATCACTTGAAGTCAGGAGTTCAAGACCAGCCTGGCCAATATGGTGAAACCCCGTCTCTACTAAAATACCAAAAAAAAAAAAAAAAAAAAAGATTGGGCGTGGTGGTGCACACCTGTAGTCCCAGCTACTCGGGAGCCTGAGGTAAGGAGAATCGCTTGAACTTGGGAGCTGAAATTTGCTGTGAGCTGAGATTGTACCATTGCACTCCAGCCTGGGCGACAGAGCAAAACTCTGTCTCAAAAACAAACAAACAAAACAAAACAAAAAACACAAGGCAAGTCCGAGGACTGTCACAGCCAGGAGGAGCCTGGAGACCTGAAGACTGCATGTCATGTGGGATCCTGGAAAAGAAAAAGGGAAATAGGTAAAAACCAGGGCAACGTGGGGAAAGTGTTGACTTTAACATCAACACTGGTTCTTTAATTGTGACAAATTTCCCACGCGAATGAAAGGCATTAATGCGAGGGGAAATGGTGTTGGTTCATGGGAACTCTGTACTGTCTGCAACGCGTGTCTGCAGGTTGAAAACCATCCTAACATTAAATGTTTACTGTTTCTTTTTTACAGCAATGGAACACCATTCAAAGAATACAGATAGTTTACAAAAGAAGAAATACAAATGAATCAACAAACAGATAAAATCCTTAATCTTAATGATGATTTAACAAAAATAAAAACAGCAATGAGGCATTTTTGCGGATGCAAAGATCTAAAACTCTGATAATAGCACATGTCGGAGGAGGCATATGTGGAAACACGTGTGCATTGTGGGGGCTGAAGGAATAAATTGATAATGTGTTGTTTTATAACATACAATCTTCACACACTGTAAGTCAGCAACTCCACTTCCAGAAACTTCACCCAGAGAAATATTGGAACAGAAACATTTGCTTAAGTGCACAAAGATATTTGAAGCAGTATTGTTTTGTAAGAGGGAAAAATTGAGGAAAAGGGAGTCTTTGAAAAGAAAATTGGCTAAATGAATTTTGATACATTGAATGAAATGTTTTGCATTCTCTTAAAAGCACTAAGTATATTTTTAAGCAATATGCAAGGCATATTCTTGTATAGAATGTTTTTTGAGATATATTATTAAGTAAAAAAAAGAAAGTTGTAAAACATTTCAATGGTGTGTATACACATAGGTGTACGTGTGTATAAACAGGGCTGATTTTGCAGGAATACAAGTGCTGTGGTCACACAGGGCCCCGAGCCCAGAAGGACCCTGTGTTTGGCTTAATGCTCTGCCACTGCCAGCTCAAAATTCTTAATAATTTTATCTTTGTTGGGTGTAATGGCTCATGTCTGTACTCCCAGCACTTTGGGAGGCTGAGGTGGGAGGATCACTTAAGCCCAGGAGTTCAAGACCAGCCTGGGCAATACAGTGAGACCCCATCTTTACAAAAAATAAAAAATATTAGCCAGGCACGATGGCATGTGCCTGTAGTCCCAGCTATTCAGAAGATTGAGATGGGAGAATGGCTTGAGCCTGGGAGGTTGTTGTTTTTTGTTTTTTTTTTTTTTGAGACAGAGTCTTGCTCTGTCACCCAGGCTGGAGTGCAGTGGCGCAATCTCAGCTCACTGCAAGCTCTGCCTCCTGGGTTCACGCCATTTTCCTGCCTCAGCCTCCCGAGTAGCTGGGACTACAGGCGCCCACCACCACGCCTGGCTAATTTTTTTTTTTTTTTTTTGAGGTGGAGTCTCACTCTGTCACTCAGGCTGGAGTGCAGTGGCCGGATCTCAGCTCACTGCAAGCTCCGCCTCCCAGGTTTACGCCATTCTCCTGCCTCAGCCTCCCGAGTAGCTGGGACTACAGGCGCCTGCCACCTCGCCCGGCTAGTTTTTTGTATTTTTTAGTAGAGACAGGATTTCACCATGTTGGCCAGGATGGTCTCGATCTCCTGACCTCGTGATCCACCTGCCTTGGCCTCCCCACGTGCTGGGAGAGCCTGGGAGTTTCTGTTGCTGTTGTTGTTTGTTTTCTTGAGACAGAGTTTCACTCTGTTGCGGAGGCTGGAGTGCAATGGTGCGATCTCGGCTCACTGCAATCTCTGCCTTTCAAGTTCAAGCAATTCTCCTGCCTCAGACTCCCAAGTAGCTGGAATTATAGATGTCCACCACCATGCCCGGCTAATTTTTATTTATTTATTTATTTATTTATTTATTTATTTAGTATTTTTAGTGGAGACGGGGTTTTGCCATGTTGGCCAGGCTGATCTCAAACTCCTGACCTCAGGTGACCCACCCACCTTGACCTCCCAAAGTGCTGGGATCGCAGGCATGAGCCAACGCACCCGGCCAAGCCTGGGAATTTGAGGCTGCAGTGATTCATGATGGCACCGCTGCACTCCAGCCTGGGCAACAGAGCAAGACCCTGTCTCAACATAATAATAATGATGATGATTTTGTCTTTGAGCTTGTGTTTTGCAACTGAGGTCTCTGGAGTAGTGGAGCACACGTGTGGGCGGATACTCACAGGACGTGCCCTGTTACTATATCCCATTGGCAAAGCCCCATGAGCACAGTGTCCCGGCAGACCCACACCCGTGAGTATTCAGTGAGACTCAGAGTGAACAAGGTGAACATGTCATGTCTGCAGCTGAGGACGTGGGGACCCAGGTGGTTCCAAATGCCCACGCTTTCTGTTCCAACCAGAACTTGCTTCAATCACAGAAATAATAATGCAATGGAATTTTAAGAAACATGAATGGCCAAGGCAGCCCATGAAGTCCTTCCTGACTAGTGTCACTTCCCTGTATTAGCCAAGCACTCACGCTGACGTGATGGCATAGGACAGGGAAAGGCGGGGCCGGCTCTGGCTCTTTTCCTCTCAGCCCTTCCTTACTCATCAGGAGGCTGGAGGCGGGGAGTGTTGGGAGAATGTGCGTCTCAAGAAGTGAAACACACGCAGCTGAGTTCGGTTTGTGTGGCGTCTCCACTCCGCTGCTGAACACAAAGTACGTGTCTGTGAACAAGCTACGAAACGGGGGTTGTGATATTTCAGTGGTTCCACATGAGTTAAATGCTCTTGTATTTGCCATTAAAACTGTCACTGCACCTTATAAAGGCCAATAGTGAAATGCATGTAATAATTTAAAGTTTTAATTTTTCTTTACTTAGAGTGGCCTGAAGTAGCAAATAAAAGCACTGTAAGTAGAGAGAGACTCTGCAGAGCGAAGAAAGAGAAAGGCCTCGTATTTCGGTGCCATTAGTGGCTCTTTTTCCTGTTTGGAGAAAAGGTTGTCTACAATGAGCAAAGCGAAAATCCCAGACCAACTGTGGCAGATGGCAGAGGAAGAGACCAAAGACTGAGAGACGTGGCGGCACTGGAGTGGCGTTCCACATAAAGGCTGGACACTGCACTCAGCACCTGTGTTCCATGGGGAGACCCAAGCAACCAGGGACGTGGAGAGGGGAGACACACTGGAAAGCCCGTCTGTGGGCAGGACTGCCTGTAGGAGGTGCTGGTACAGCACTGGCTCCCACACACCAGTGGGGATGGTAGACCCCCAGGGACAACCTTACAAATTCCCATAAACAGCAATAAGGGCAGATTGGCAGTGTGGTGGGGGTGCTGACCCAGAGAGAGCTCTGAGTGTGGTTAACAGAACACAATGTCCCAGCCGGGCGCGGTGGCTCACGCCTGTCATCCCAGCACTTTGGGAGGCTGAGGTGGGTGGATCACCTGAGGTCAGGAGTTCAAGACCAGCCTGGCCAACAAGGTGAAACCCTGTCTTTACTATACAAAATTAGCCGCATGTGGTGGTGCACGCCTCTAATCCCAGCTACTCAGGAGGCTGAAGCAGGAGAATCACTTGAACCTGGGAGGCGGAGGTTGCAGTGAGCCGAGATCTTGCCCCTTCACTCCAGCCTGAGTGACAGAATGAGACTCTGTCTCAAAAAAAAAAAAAAAAAGAAAGAAAAGAAAAGAGAACACAGTGTCTGGCTGGGTGCGGTGGCTCATGCCTGTAATCCCAGCACTTTGAGGCCCCAAAGTGGGTAGATCACCTGAGGTCAGGAGTTCAAGACCAGCCTGGCCAACAAGGTGAAACCCTGTCTTTACTAAAAATACAAAATTAGCCGCATGTGGTGGTGCACGCCTCTAATCCCAGCTACTCAGGAGGCTGAAGCAGGAGAATCACTTGAACCTGGGAGGCGGAGGTTGCAGTGAGCCGAGATCTTGCCCCTTCACTCTAGCCTGAGTGACAGAACGAGACTCTGTCTCAAAACAAAAAAAGGAAGGAAGGAAGGAAGGAAGGAAGGAAGGAAGGAAGGAAGGAAGGAAGGAGGGAGGGAGGGAGGGAGGGAGGGAGGGAGGGAAGGAAGGAAGGAAGGAAGGAAGGAAGGAAGGAAGGAAGGAAGGAAGGAAGGAAGGAAGGAAAAGAGAACACAGTGTCCGGCTGGGTGCGGCGGCTCATGCCTATAATCCCAGCACTTTGAGGGGCCAAGGTGGGTAGATCATCTGAGGTCAGGAGTTCAAGACCAGCCTGGTCAAGATGGTGAAACCCTGTCTCTACTAAAAATACAAAAATTAGCCAGGCATGGTGGTGGGAGCCTGTAATCCCAGCTACCTGGGAGGCTGAGTCAGGGAATTGCTTGAACCCACGAGGCGGGGGTTGCAGTGAGCTGAGATCACACCACTACACTCCAGCCTGGGTGACAGAGTGGTGGGAAAATGGCTTGAGCCTGGGAGTTTTTGTTGTTGTTGTTGTTGTTGTTTTTGAGATGGAATTTCAAACAAAACAAAACCAACAAACAAAAAAGAACACAGCGTCCCAAGGGGTGTGATAGACACGCAGCCAGCAAGGGGGCTGCCTCACTTACACAGCTTCACGGAGCCAAGCGTGGACAAGCAGGAGAAGAGGGCAGGTACTTATCAAAGTCATGGTCCCCAGCCCAGTTTTCAGACCTATGGCAATTCTCAGATCCAAGACCCATTGGTAAGGAGAGGCCAGGTTCCATATGCAACCCCATGAATAGTGTGTACGGTCATGGCTCCCCCAGTCCTCCGGGGACCTGGGCCACTGACTTAGGCTACCACCCATGGAGAAAGGGGACCATTCACACAGTGTCTGAGTTGATACTTGGGGACTCAAAGTGTAAGCATGGTCCTTCTGTTAGAGTGTGAGGGCCGAGTGATAAGTATCATCCTGCCCCAGCGGCTCGCAGCAGGCTCACTGGCACCGGGGACCCACCCGGTGGTCATTTCCTGCTCCCTGAAGGTAAAGTTGGTGTGAACATAACCTCTGCCCTCATCCATTCATCCCAGTAAGAGCTGTCAAAATGAGGAAAGCAGGTGGAAGCCTTCGCCACTGCACCCCTGGGTGGCAGGCAGTGTTAGTCCGTGCAGGGCACTGGAGCAGAATACCATAAACTAGGTGGTGTAGAAACAACAGAAGTCTATGACTCACAGTTCTGGTGACTGGAAATCCAATATCAGGGCACCAGCAGATTCAGGGTCTGCTGAGGGCTCAGTTCCTACTTGATAGATGACAGTTTCTCATTGTCTTTGCATGGAGGAAGAGGATGAATGAACACCCTTCCGTCTGTTTTATGAGGGCACTCATTCCTTCCAAAGGCCCCACCTCTTAACACCATCACCTTGGGAGTTAGGATTTCAACACATGAACTGGGGAGGGGGGTACAAAAACATTCGGAGCATAGCAGCAGAATAATGGCCCTCCAAAGAAGTCCGCACTCGAATCCCCAGAAAGGGGAATGGAGGCTGCTGTTGGAATGAAGGTTGCTAACCAGCTGAGTTTGAGATGGGGAGGTTATTCTGGGTTATTTGGGTGGGCCCAATGTAATCACAGTGTCTTTAGACTTGAAAAAAGGAAGAAGAAGAGTAAGAGGGAGGTGTGACTACAAAAGAAGTCAGAGCGAGGTCGTGTGAGGACTCAGCCTAATGTTGCTGGCTTGGAGGATGGAGGAAGGGACCATGATCCATGCAGGAGGCTTCTAGAAGGGAGAAAAGGCAAGAAAACAGAGTCTCGCCTACAGCCTCCAGGAAAGAACATAGCACTGCTGATACCTTGATTTTATCTCCGTGAAACTCATTTTGGGCTTCTGAGCTTCAGAACTGTAAAATAATAAATCTGTGTTGTTTGAAGCCAATGTTGTTTCAAGTGTGTGATGTCATGTTACAGCAGCAATAGTCATCTAATACACCACCACCCCCGAGCTAAGACTGTGTATATGAAAAAGGATTGCATCCTTGGGGGAGTAGCGGAGATTGCACCACCCTCAGAGACCTCAAGGATGCAGGCCTTGCAGTCCTCCTGTACACCCAGACATTGTGTGAATGGTTCCCTTTCTCCATGGGTGGTAACCTGAGTGGCCACAGGTCCCTGGGGAAGAACTGGAGGAGTCATGAGCATACACACTATTCATGGGGTTGCATGTGGAACCTAGCCTCTCCATCGCTGATGGGTTTTGGATCTGAGAATTGTCATAGGTCTGAAAACTGGGCAGGGGACCATGACTTTGATAACTGACTGGACTCTCTCAAGAGCAAAATAAATCCTGGAGGCGAGCAGTAGACTGCAAACCCAACTAAGTGGTAGCCCCAATGCCAGCTGTTCTTCCAGATGTGACACCTCGGCTAATGCAGAGTGACATGGGCCCAGGTCCATGGTTGGTGGCGATTGACCTGGCAAGTGCATTCTTTTCCATCCCGATCACAAAGGAGGCTAGAAGCAGGCTGTGTTCACATGGAATGGACAACAGTGAACGTTTACTGTGTTGCCCCAGGGCTCTGTTAACTCTCCTTCCATCTGTCATAATATAGACCTAAGGGACCTGGACTTCCAGGAGAATACCATGGAAGTCCACTATACCGATGCTATCACATTAATCAGATAAGATGGGCAAGAAGCAGCTAGTACTTTGAGTACTTTGGAAAACCTTGTAAGACACCTGCACTCTAGGGACAGGAGATAAAGCCTATCAGGGACCAGGTGCGGTGGCTCATGCCTGTAATCCCAACACGTTGGGAGGCCAAGGCGGGCGGATCACCCGAGGTCAGGAGTTTGAGATCAGCCTAGCCAACATGGCATTACCCCATCTCTACTAAATACACAAAAATTAGCCGGGTGTGGTGGCATGGGCCTGTAATCCCAGCTACTCGGGAGGCTGAGGCAGGAGAATCACTTGAACCCAGGAGGCAGAGGTTGTAGTGAGCCGAGATTGCGCCACTGCACTCTAGCCTGGGTG
Organism: Chlorocebus sabaeus; assembly: GCF_047675955.1. Classification (NCBI taxonomy): domain Eukaryota; kingdom Metazoa; phylum Chordata; class Mammalia; order Primates; family Cercopithecidae; genus Chlorocebus; species Chlorocebus sabaeus. Next base: position 77,495,203 of record NC_132919.1, on the reverse strand, counting down.
ACAGAGTGAGACTTCATCTTAAAAAAAAAAAAAAAAAAAAAAATAGGACCACAAGATTTGTATGGGTCTGGATGTATAAGGCATGCTGAGACATTAAAAGTAGACAAATACCTGCTCCCACCGTGGAGGGCTCCTTGGAGATTACTTGGATTCTGGAGGCAGCATGTTCTGTCCTTGAGAATCCATGAAAGGCAGCCAGCTTTGAGAGGACCCACAGCAGGAAGGGATTCTGCAGTGGGGACAGCTCTGCCACCCAGGCCACTTGACTCTGCAGACCTGATGGTTCTAGAGGTTGTGCAGGAAAAAAGATGCCATGCATTGCTGATGACAAGCCCCAACTAGAGAAAGGCCATGCCGTTTGCAGCAGAGAATTATACCTAGTTTGAAAAACAGCTCTGGGGCCTGCTGGAGATGGAATGCTTGGCTATCAACCATCAACAGGCATGCAACTAGAATTGCCTGTCATGAGCTGGGTCATTTCAGACCTGCCAAGCCAGAAGGTCAGGTAGACCCAGCAGGATCCACTGTGAGATAGAAATTGTCCATCAAGGCCGGGTGCGGTGGCTCACACCTGTTATCCCAGCACTTTGGGAAGCTGAGGTGGGTGGATCATCTGAGGTCAGGAGTTTGAGACCAGCCTCGCCAACATGGTGAAACCCTGTCTCTAGTTAAAAAAAAAAATACAAAAATTAGCTGGCTGGTGTGGCAGGCGCCTGTAATCCCAGCTACTCAGGAGGCTGAGGCAGAAGAATCACTTGAACCTGGGAGGCTGAGGTTGCAGTGAGCAGAGATTGTGCCACTGCACTCCATCCTGGGTGACATGAGAAAAACTCTGAAAAAAAAAGAAAGAAAGAAGGAACGAAGGAAGGAAGAAAGAGAGAAAGAAAGAGAGGAAGGAAGGAAGGAAGGAAGGAAGGAAGGAAGGAAGGAGAAAAAGAAAGAAAGAAAGAAAGAAGAAAGAAAGAAAAAGAAAGAAAGAAAGAAAGAAAGAAAGAAAGAAAGAAAGAAAGAAAGAAAGAAAGAAAGAAAGAAAGAGAGAGAGAGAAAGAAAGAAAGAAAAAAGAAATCGTTCATCAAGATCAAGCATGAGCACAACTAGAGGCACAAGCAAGCCACCCTTGCTACCCTCAAGAGTCTGGGAGGTGGAAAGTGAAAATCCCCACATTGGACTAAGGGGCCTATTGATGGCCAAAGGGGTGTTGGAGTAGACTAGGGGTCCCTTGACTCTGTCACACGCTGCACCACCCAGAAGCCACTGACCTCATAGTGTGATGCAACAGCCTTTTGAAGGCATGGCTAAGATGATGCAAGGATGTGACCTCAGCCTCCCAAATGCAGAATACACCTGAAATCAACAACCATTATAGGGGCCGTGTCCCCAGTAGGCAGAATACGTTGGTCAAGGAAGCAGGGGGCGGAAGGAGGAGTGTCTCCATTTACTGTCACTCCAGTGGTCTCCTTGAGGGAATTTCTGCTTTCTAACCTCACAACTCTAGGTTTGGTGAATCTGCAAGACCGGATTCCCAGAGCGGGACCCTTCCAGCAGGATTTGCATTACGGGTCCCATTACACTTGGCGCCACGGCTGCTGATTGAGCACTTCGGGTTCCTGTGCCAAGAAGCCAGCAAGCAAGAAAAGGAGTCACCATCCTGGCAGGGGCAGCTGACCCTGGTTCATGGGGAGAAAAGGCTGCTGTTCCCTAGCGGGGAAGGGAAGAATGGGAGGGAGGGGTGAATCCAGCAAAGCATCTCTTCTCACTCCCATGCCCAGTTTTTACAGCAAATGCATGAAGACAGCAGCCATAGCTTGAGAGGATGTGGAGACACCTGTGGAGGCTGAGGTAGGCATGATTGGGCAGAGGAAGGTCGGGTACAGCGCCTCACACCTGTAATCCCAGCACTTTGGGAAAGCCTTAGAGTCTCAGAATCTGGTGCCCAGGAACTGACCCATGAGGGATCTCAACCCAGAGAGGAAAGGACGATGACATAACAAATGGTGATGGAAGAGCCCAGACACCATCCAAAAAAAAAAAAGCTGAATCTGAACCTTGCACCTGACATCAAATAAACTCCAGACGGCTCAAAAATCTAAGAACCTAGAGAGAGCTCCAAGAAAGTGTGGAAGAATTTTTAAATGATCTTTCCAAATCTTACTCCAAAACCAGGTGCAGTAAAAGAAATAATAATAAATTTGATTATAATTACTGTATTATTTTTTAATATTCAGAGCAAAATCCACCATGACCCAATTCAGAAAAAAAATTAAAAACTGAGAAAAAGATTTGCAATCTATTACACAAGATCATTGTCTTTAAAAAATGGAATTACAAATCAATTCTAAAAAATCAATAACTCAATAGAAAAATGATCAAATGATATCACCAGGTCAAAGACAAGGAAGTACATATGGTTCTTGAACACATTAAAATATGCTCAACTTCACTTTTTAAAATTGAAGTGAAATAGACTTAACAAAATCGATCATTTTACAGTGAACAATTCAGAGACATTAAGTCAAGTACCTTCAAGTTGTTGTGAAAACATCACCTCTATCTTGTTCCAAAATATTTTCATCATCTCAAAAGGAAATTTTGTATAAATACAATCATACAAAATGTAGGCTTTTGTGTTTAGTTTATTTCACACAGTTATGTTTTCTGCATTTCAGCCATGTTGTGGCATGTATCAGAATTTCATTCCTTTTTATAGCTGAATAATATTCCTTTGTACGGACAGACCACAGTTTATCCATTTATCCATAGATGGCATTGGGTTGTCCTCACCTTTAGCCATTGTGAAGAATGATGCTATGAATGTGTGCATATCTGTCAGAGTTCCTGTCTTCAGTGCTTTAGGGAATATACCTAGGAGCGGAATTGCTGAGCCATCTGGTAATTCTATGTTTAACTTTTTGAGGAAACGCCAAAAAAATTTCCATAGCAGCTGCACCATTTCACATTCCCACCAGCAATTTATACGGGTTCCAATTTCTCCACATCCTTTGCCAACCCTTGTTATTCTCCCTTTTAAAAAAATAATAGCCATCCTAGTGGGCGTGAGGTGGCGTCTCATCGAGGTTTTGATTTAAATTTCACCTATGACTGTGATGCAGCACACCTTTTCACGTTTACTGGCCCTTTGTGTGCCTTCTATGCAGAATGTCTATTCAAGTCTTTTGCCCATTTGTTAATTGACTTGTCTTTTTGTTGTCAAATTGTAATAGTTCCTTATAAATTCTGGATACTAGACCCTTATCAGATACATGATGATATGGGTTGACTCTGTGTCCCCACCCAAATCTCATCTCAAATTGTAATCCCCATGTGTCGAGGGAGGGACCTGGTGGGAGGTGATCGGATCATGAAAGTGGTTTCCCCTGTGCTGTTCTCCTGATAGTGAGTGAGTTTTCACAAAATCTAATGGTTCAAGTGGTTAACACTCCCCGTTGGATCGCTCTGTCTCTCTCCTGCCACCATGTAAGACGTGCCTCGCTTCCCCTTTGCCTTCCACCATGATTGTAAGTTTCCTGAGGCCTCCCCAGCCAAGCAGAACTGTGAGTCAATTAAACCTCTTGTCTTTATAAGTTACCCCATCTTAGGTAGTTCTTTAAAACAGTGTGAAAACGGACTAATAGACATGATTTGCAAATATTTTCTCTCATCCTATGGGCGGTCTTTTCACATACTTGATAATGTTCTTTGATCCACAAAAAAAGTTTTCATTTTGATAAAGTCCAAGTTATCCATTTCTTTCTTTTGCTGCCCACACTTTTGGTGTCATCAACTCCACTTAATGAGACAAATAAAAATTAAAACTATTCTGAAATACAAATTTTTCAGGTATTTATTTGGTAAGGATCAGAAACTTTGATTACACACTTCATTGGTGGGTAAACATGTTTCTCATGCACGTAAATTAGTATAACTTCTGTTTTAAAATCTTTTTAGAGACAGGGTCTCTGTCACCCAGGCTGGAGTGTAGTGACACAGTCATAATTCACAGCAGCCTCGACTTCCTGGGCTCAAGCGATCCTCCCACCTCAGCCTCCACAGTAGCTGGGACTATAAGCATGTGCCACCATGCCTGGCTAATTTAATATATATATATATTTTTTTTGTAGAGGCAGGATTTCACCATGTTGCCCAGGCTGGTCTCTAATTCCTGGGCTCAAGCAATCCTCTCACCTTGGCCTCCCAAAGTGCTGGGATTATAGGCATGAGCTATCACACGCAGCCTAACTTTGCTTTTTTGTTTTGTGTTTTTCTGTTTGTTTGTTTGTTTTGAGACCGGGTCTCACTCTGTCTCCCAGGCAGGAGTGCAGTGGTGTGATCTCGGCTCACTGCCACCTCTGCCTCCCAGGTTCCAGCAATTTTCATGCTTCAGCCTCCTGAGTAGCTGGGACTACAGGCACCTGCCACCACACCCAGCTAATTTTTGTATTTTTAGTAGAGACTGGGTTTCACCATGTTGTCCAGGTTGCTCTCAAACTCCTGAGCTCAGGTGATCTGCCCACCTCGGCCTCCCGAAGTGCTGGGATTACAGGCATGAGCCACCATATCCAGTCTAACTTCTTTCAGTTGACTCTGACTCAGCAATTCCAGGTCTAGGAATTTTGCCTAGATGTGCCGGCACACTAAGAAATTGTGTACCTGCAGCTAGTGTGCACTTACAAACACTGTCACATCATTTGTGTTATCAAAAGTAGGAAACCACCTAAAGGTTCGTCAGTGGTAGTACAGTTTAATAAACTGTGACACCTCCTTACAATGGACAACTTGGGAGCTGTCAGAGAAATGAGGACACCCTTTCTACTCTGAGATGGAGCAAAGCTTAAGGACACAAGGTGAAGCAGCCAGGTACAGAGGTTTGCGTGCCCTGGTTTGTGTAAGCAGGACAAAGGGAAAGTAAACAAATCCACACAGTCATTGCACATTCATGGGATATCTGTGAACAGGGACAGAAGAGGCAGTACTGGCTGCTCCTAGAGAAGCCCCAAGGTGGTGAGGGACAGACAGATTCGGCTTCATGAGCATGACACCTGCAAAGCCACAAGGCCTGGCTTCAAGGGGCCCCGTACATGGTTTAATGCTCTTCTGTCACCGTCTTGAAATTCCTGACTTTTTTTTTCTAATTTTTTATTGTGTTAAAATATGCATAACTTAAAATGTACTATTTTAACCATTTTTAAGTGTGCAGTTCAGTGGCATTAAGTACATTCATATGGTTGTACAACCATCACCCCCATACATCTCTAGATTGTTTTTTTTTTTTTTTGAGACAGAGTTTCACTCTTATGACCCAGGCTGGAGTGCAAAGTGCAATGGTGCGATCTCAGCTCACTGCAACCTCCACCTCCTGGGTTCAAGCTGTTCTCCTGCCTCAGCCTCCCGAGTAACTGGGATGACAGGAGCCCACCACCACGCCCTGCTAATTTTGTATTTTTAGTAGAGACAAGGTTTCACCATGTTGGCCAGGCTCTCGAACTCCGGACCTCACGTGATCCACCCACTTAGCCTCCCCAAGAGCTGGGATTACAGGCGTGAGTCACCGTGCCTGGCCCAGAACTCTTTTAATCTTTCCAAAACTGAAACTCTGTCTTCATGAAACACTGACTTCTCATTCTCTCTCACCAGCCCCTGGCACTCTCCCTTCTACTTTCTGTCCCTATGAGCTTGATTATTCTAGGTACCTCGAGAAAGTATTGTACAGTATTTCCTTTGTGTCTGGCTTATTTACTTAGCATGTGAACATCCATGAGGTTCATCCATGTTGTGGCATTTATCAGGTTTTCCTTCCTCTTTGAAGCCGAATCATATTCCACTGTCTGGATAAGAGCATTTGCTAATCCATTTATCTGTCCATGGACACTTGCCTTGTTTCCATGTTTTAGCTACTACGAATAGTGCTATGTACACGGGTGTACAAACATCTCTTTAAGACTCTGCTTTTGGCCAGAGTAGCTCTAATTCCAACACTTTGGGAAGCCGAGGCATACAGATTGCTTGAGTCCAGGAGTTTGAGATCAGCCTGGGCAACATGGCAAAACCCCATCTACAAAATATACAAAAAAAATTAGCCAGGCATGTGGTGCACACCTGTTGTCCCAGCTGCTTGGGAGGCTGAGGTGGGAGGATCACCTGAGCCCAGGAGGTCAAGGCTGCAGACAGCTATGATAGCACCACTGCACTCCAGACTGGGTGACAGAGTGAGACCCTATCTCAAAAAAAAAAAAAACAGGGCAAAGTGGATCACACCCGTAATCCCAGCACTTTGGGAGGCCAGAGTAGGAGGATCACTTGAGATCAGGAGTGTGAGACCAGCCTGGGCATCATGGTGAAACCCTGCCTTTATTAAAATACAAAAACTAGCCAGGCGTGGTGGTGAGTGCCCATAGTCCTAGCTACTCGGGAGGCTGAGGCATGAGAGTTGCTTGAACCTGGGAGACAGAGGTTGCAGTGAGCTTAAATCACCCCACTGCACTCCAGCCTGGGCAACAGAGTGAGACCTTGTCTCAAAAAGCAAACAAACAAACAAAAAACACGACTCTGCTTTTAATTCTTTTGAATATTGTCTTAGTCCATTTGTGCTGCTATAACAAAATACCTTAGAGTGGGTAATTTATAAAGAACACACATGTATTTCCTAGAGTTTTGGAGGCTAGGAAGCACAAGATCAAGCACTGGCATTAGTGTCTGGTGAGGACCGCTGTCTGCCTGCTCTCTGCCTTTAAAACGGCGCCCTGTTGCTGAGTCCTCACATGGCAGAAGGTGGAAGGGCAAGACAGCACTGCCTTCCACCTCCAGACCTTTTATAATGATGCAAATCCCATTCACGAAGGATCTGCCCTCACGACTGAAACACCTCCCAAAAGCCACACTTCTTAATATTGGTGCACTGGGGATTGAGTTTCACCATAAATTTTGGAAGGGACCCCATCACTGACATCACAGCAAGTAGATTCCCAGAAGTGAAATTGCTGGGTCATATGGTCATTCTATCTTTAATTTTTTGAGGAACCACCATCGTGTTTTCCACAGCGGCTGCACCATTTTGCTATTCCCACCACCAGTGCAAGAGAGTTCCAGCTTCTCCATGTCCTCACCATCCGACACTTGTAATATTTTCTGTTGTTGTTTTGTTTTAATATTAGTCGTTTCAACAGGTTTGAGGTGGTATCTAATTGCAGTTTTTCGTTTTTGCTTTTATTTGAGACAGGTTCTCGTTCTGGCACATAGGCTGGTGGGCAGTGGCATGGTCACTGCTCACTGCAACCTTGAACTCGGGCTCAAAGGATCCTCCTAGCTCAGCCTCCTGAGTAGCTGGGACTACAAGTACATGCCACCATACCTGGCTAATTTTTAAAACTTTTTGGAGAGATGGAGTCTCACCATGTTGCCCAGGCTGGTCTCAAATTCCTGAAGTCAAGAGATCCTCCTGCCTCAGCCTCCCAAAGTGCTGAGATTACAGGCATGAGCCACCATGCTTGGCCCTGATTGTAGTTTTCATTTGCATTTTCCTAATGACTCTTAGTGATTTTTTAACAGAGGGCCCACGTCTTCATCTTGCACGGGCCCTGGCAGCCCCAGCACAGGGATGGAAAGATGACTTCAAACCTTTGGTATCTTTTGAATTTTGAAGCAAGTGATTGTGTGACCTATTCGAAAGCAATTTCAATTCGAATGGAAGGAAGAAAGAGGGAGGAAGGGAGGGAATATCTTCTAAGAAACGATGACAACAAAGTCAGGTCCAGGTTAGGCGCCCCTCACAAGGGTGCACCTCATCTCATGACTCACATCCTGTACCCCATCTGCTACCCTGTGGGTCTCTCCAGAGCCCTCGAGCACGGGTCAGGGCCAAGACTGTGTCCTTCGCTGATATCTGTGGAAGCAGCAGATAAGTTAATGATCAGCCACCACGAGGATCAATCTCAACATAGAACCGATGGGCTGTGAAGAGTCAGACCTCTGAAATATGCCCCAGCAGAGTTCCCCGAGGAGCATTCAGATTGACATCCTTGACTTCTACTCCTTGGGCAGCCCATCATCTGTGTTGGGGGTGGAAGAATAAGAGGGTGCAAGGGTTCAAGGTTTGGAAGGCGGCCTGTAGTATCGAGGCTAGAATGAACATGGAGATGGGGGTTGCCGGCCCCACGCAACTCTGGGTTGACATTGGCAGGCAAAATGTCAGGAAAGGGATGAGATCCTGCCCACTCCCTCCTCTCTTCCCAATCCCAGAATGATAATGAGAGTGACGGTGGTGACGATGATGGCCATGACGATGACTTTGATGAGGGTGATGCTGCTGATGGGGATGAGGAAGAGGAGAGGAAGGCTCATGATGGTGATCGATTATGATGATGGAGGTGCTGGTGAGGAGGGGGATGCCCACAACAACGTGATGAAGAGGAAGGTGGTGACGGTGATGGTGGTGGTGACAGCGATGGTGGTGGTAGTGGTGACAGTGACGGTGGTGGTAATGGTGATGGTGATGGCAATTTACTGAGTGCCTGCGGTGTGCCACCAGCTGGGTGTTCCATGCTCTTCATGCTCCCTGTGACTTCGTTAATCCAGCCCTTTCTACCCAATCCCGCCCTGAGCTCTGCACCACTGTGCCCAGGAAGATCGACAGGCCAGCCTTGCAGAGGGTCCCCCAGACCTCTCCCACTCCAGTCACCTTCCTGCCAGGATTGACGAACTAAGAGCTGGGGGAGCCACATTCCTCTCCTGATTCCTGGAACCAAGCAGGGTGTGGAGCACAAAGAGAAAGGAGGAGGCTAACAAGGGCTGCCTTTGCCCCCGGGGCAGTTGTGAGGATGAGACAGAAGGAAGTCTGCAAGCGCACTTTGTGAACCGTAGCACCTATGGCAGACATGGGGGCACATGTACCCGGGACGTGGGGCCACGCTGACGTTTGTCGAGCTTCTGTTGAATGCCAGGATCTGTGCCAAGCACCCTCCATGCATCAGTTCATGTCACCTGAAACCAACCACTGATTTTATCCTCCCCATTTTGCCACTGAGAAAACTGAAGTCTAGACGCACCACTGGCCGCTTCATTCTGCACACCCTGCCCCCACCGCTGCTGGCCTGAAAGGAGCCTTCCAGGTGACAGCTGCAGACACTTGCCTGCACCATGGTCTCTGGGGATCTTGCCGGCAAGGAGATGGCCTAAAAATACCTGGGGGTGAGGAGAAGGGGAGGTCTCCCAGCCTCCATGGGAGGTCAAGAGGCCAGAAAAAGAGATCATGCCCCAGCCTACCCAGGCTGCCTGGAACTGTGTGGACAAAGTGCTGGGGATTAGGGAGAGGTTTGAGTGGTCTCAGCCCACTCCCCCACACACACACTCACACGTGTGCACACACTCTCTCATGCCCATGTGCAGGCATACATGCACCACCCCGCACCCACACACACTCTCCCATGCACCACCCTGCACCCGCACACACTCTCCCATGCACCACCCCGCACCCGCACACACTCTCCCATGCACCACCCCGCACCCGCACACACTCTCCCATGCACCACCCCGCACCCGCACACACTCTCCCATGCACCACCAGGCACCCGCACACACTCTCCCATGCACCACCAGGCGCCCGCACACACTCTCTCATGCACCATCCCGCACCCGCACACACTCTCCCATGCACTGCTCCGCACCCGCACACACTCTCCCATGCACTGCTCCACACCCGCACACACTCTCTCATGCACCATCCCGCACCCGCACACACTCTCCCATGCACTGCTCCGCACCCGCACACACTCTCCCATGCACTGCTCCGCACCCGCACACACTCTCCCATGCACTGCTCCGCACCCGCACACACTCTCTCATGCACTGCTCCGCACCCGCACACACTCTCTCATGCACTGCTCCGCACCCGCACACACTCTCCCATGCACTGCTCCGCACCCACACACTCTCCCATGCACTGCTCCGCACCCGCACACACTCTCTCATGCACTGCTCCACACCCGCACACACTCTCCCATGCACCTCCCTGCACCCACACACACTCTCCCATGCACTGCTCCGCACCCGCACACACTCTCTCATGCACTGCTCCACACCCGCACACACTCTCTCATGCACCTCCCTGCACCCGCACACACTCTCTCATGCACCTCCCTGCACCCGCACACACTCTCTCATGCACCTCCCTGCACACGCACACACTCTCCCATGCACTGCTCCGCACCCGCACACACTCTCATGCACTGCCCCGCACCCACACACACTCTCTCATGCACCTCCCTGCACCCGCACACACTCTCCCATGCACTGCTCCGCACCCACACACACTCTCTCATGCACCTCCCTGCACCCACACACACTCTCCCATGCACTGCCCCGCACCCACACACACTCTCCCATGCACTGCTCCGCACCCGCACACTCTCATGCACTGCCCCGCACCCACACACACTCTCCCATGCACCTCCCTGCACCCGCACACACTCTCTCATGCACCTCCCTGCACCCGCACACACTCTCCCATGCACTGCTCCGCACCCACACACACTCTCTCATGTACCTCCCTGCACCCGCACACACTCTCTCATGCACCTCCCTGCACCCACACACACTCTCTCATGCACCTCCCTGCACCCACACACACTCTCTCATGCACCTCCCTGCACACGCACACACTCTCTCATGCACCTCCCTGCACCCGCACACACTCTCTCATGCACTGCTCCGCACCCACACACACTCTCCCATGCACCTCCCTGCACCCGCACACACTCCCGTGCACCTCCCTGCACCCACACACACTCTCTCATGCACCTCCCTGCACCCGCACACACTCTCTCATGCACCTCCCTGCACCCGCACACACTCTCTCATGCACCTCCCTGCACCCGCACACACTCTCCCATGCACTGCTCCGAACCCACACACACTCTCATGCACTGCCCCGCACCCACACACACTCTCTCATGCACCTCCCTGCACCCGCACACACTCTCCCATGCACTGCTCCGCACCCACACACTCTCCCATGCACTGCCCCGCACCCACACACTCTCTTATGCACCGCCCTGCACCTGCCAGACCTCTTGGTTTGCTGCCGGTAGGAACCTTAGGCGGTGGCTCAGAAACTTCTGTCTGTCCTCCACTCAGGTACCCTCTGTTGTGTGATCTAGAGAAAGACACCCTCTGTTTCTGCTCCTCATCTGTCCTGGGGGAGGCGCCGTGATGGTCTAGCTTGTCTAGAGTTACAGAATGCGGGGCAGAGCTATGGAAAACTTCTGTGGTCTGATCCAGTCTGCTCATTTACGATGGAGAGGATGAGGTCCGGAATGGACAGAGAACCATTCAGGGTCATGCTCATGGGGCAGGAGAAACAGGAGAATTCACTCTCCCAGTGCCGCTCTGGTCAAGGTCTCCAGCTGGGAGAAAGACAGAATTCCTGACCTTAGCCCCTCCTCCACCAGCAGGGCCCTCTGAGGGCTGGGGCCCCAAGGAGCCCCACAAGATTTGGTTGAGACCCTCAGGAGTGTCTCCAGCTTTCCTGGTCACGAATGCTTCTAGAACACGCCATGTTTCATCCTGAGGTCTCAAGAGCTGAGGCAACCTGTACAGCCCTGTCTGGTGACATGGCTGACAGAGCAGGGCTCTCTCACTCCCCTGTGGGTCCTCCACAGGTCCCTGCCTGGTGCTGGGCATTTTTACCGCTGTTTCCAAGCCACATTCACTCCAGGAAAGCAGGGACCAGACCTGTCCTGGGGTCCCCAGACTCAAAGCCAGGCTGAGAGCAAACTGCCAACCAGCTTTTAAGCAATGAAGGAAAAAAGCCCAGGGGGCCACATCCCCAGTGAGGGCTTGGAGGGGAGGTGGGTGGGATCTGCACACCTGCTGGCCCTGAACTGCCCACCAGCAGCCTGGCAGCCACTGCTGTTCTGTCCCCAGGGAGCCAGGTACGACCCAGTCGTGAGCTCTCTCCATACCTGTCAAGTTGAATGTCAGATCTGGTCCTTGGGTGATGGGGTGCAGAGAAATGATTGCTGCACGTGTGAAAGCTGACATTTGATGCAGTTTAGGACTTTTACATTTCACGTGTACACTAAGTTCCGAATGCCACGTGATTCTGCTTTGTGGGAAAGTCGGTGTACGAGCTTAAGGGCACGTGGGGTCCCTTCAGGAGGAAGGGGCCTGGGGAAACGAGGTGTTCCAGGCTTGCAGGAAAGCGTGGGTGAGATGGGGAGTGGATGAGGCTTCCAGGGAACCCCGAGTCCCTGAGTGTGGGCTCCTGCCTGTCTCTCTGGTTAGCTTGTTGACAGTCACCCCAGCCCTGCAAGACAGAGGTCTGGGTGGTGGGGTCCCTCCCTCAGCTCACCCCTCTGATCCAGAACAAGATTTCCAGATGGGATCAGACCTCCCATCCCACAGCTCCTCTTGCTCAGAGCTGTCCAGGGCCTCCCAAGGCCTTCAAGATAAAATGTAAACATTTGCACTGGCGGTCAAGCTCCTTCCTGGGAGGGCCCTTCCTGTCCACTCAGTTTCACCTGTTTCATCTTCAATCACTGGTCCTACCCTCCCACCTCACCCAAGCTTTATGACTGCTGGAATCACCCTCCTTCCATCAGCCCCCTTCCTCCTGACTATCTGCTTTACATCCTTAGGACTTGGCCCCCAGAACCTCCTCCTCCGGGGAGCCTTCCCTGACCTCCCTCCCTACCCCAGAGTTAGGTTTTCCCCTTGTGCTGGCCCAGGCCCCCGTACCTCCTCTATCCTGGCCCCCATAATCCCCCTGGCTAAGGTCCCTGCCCAGAGTTATGCTGGCCAGGGATTGCTGAACCTGGACCTCATCCAGGGTCCCTTACCCTTAGGCAGGGAGCCCTGGCATGGGGTCACGGAGTGAGGGCTCCAGGCTCTGTCTTAACTCCCTCTGAGCCTGGAGCAGGAGCTCTGCCTCCCTGAGCCCCCTTTCCTCCTCCATCCCACAGGGACTTGCACTTGGCCAGTCCTGCAAATAAAGTGAGGTCAGGACACGACTAGCCCTTGAGCGGTGCTGTGCGGTTTGCTTTCCTGTTAGCGACGGGCAAGGGAATCCTGGCAGGGACGGGACCTAGGAATGCTGAGGCAGGACTGCTTTGCATCCTAGCATCCCCTGGTGAGGGCGTCCGCTTTCTTACAGAAGAGTCCTCTAGGTTTTGGCAGGGAGAGAGAGGAGCAGCTGTGATGGGGTGGGGTACAGGCCAGGTCTCAGGAAGTCTGGCTCCCACAGATCCTTCCTGGAAAGTTCCTTTGGATATGCTCAGCGGGAGCACCAAGAAGCAACAGGGCTTCTTCCAACAGCTACCGTAGAATGTCCACAGACCCACCAATTCCCCTTGTGGATATAGATCCTAAGGAATTGAAAACAGGGACCCAAATGAATACTAGTACGCATGTGTTCACAGCAGCATTATCCACAATCGGAAAGGGGTGGAAGCCACGTGTCTCCATCCATGGACGAACAAACAAACTGTGGTCTATCCGTGCAGGGGACAGCATTCAGCCACAAAGAGGAGCATGATGCTGATGGGTGCACAGCAGGGATGACGCGGAAGATGCTGTGCTGACAGAAGCCAGATGCGGAAGGCACGTGCCTGTGTGATTCCAGTTCCATGAAACGCCCGGAACAGGCACTCCCTAGGGACAGGAAACAGGCTCATCACTGCCAGGAGCTTGGGGGAGCAGGGAGATGCGGAGTGACTGCTTAGAGGGTGCGTGGTTTCCATTTCCATGGGTTGATGAAAATGTTCTGGAACTAGAGATAGGGGGCCGGGCGTGGTGGCTCACGCTTGTAATCCCAGCACTTAGGAGGCTGAAGCACGTGGATCACCTGAGGTCAGGAGTTTGAGAACAGCCTGGACAGCATGGCGAAACCCTGTCTCTACCAAAAATACAAAAAATTAGGCATGTGGCACACGCCTGTAATCCCAGCTACTCGGGAGGCTGAGGCAGGAGAATCGCTTCCACCTGGGAGGCGGAGGTTACAGTGAGCGGAGATGACGCCACTGCACTCAAGCCTGGGCAACAGAGTGAGACTCTATCTCAAAAATCAAAACAATGACAACAATAAAAATAGAGATAGGGGTTTGACGACACTGAGAATGTCTAAATGCCACTGAGTTGTACACTTTTAAATGGTTAACTTTCTGTTGTGTGAATTTCACCTCAATTTAGAAGAAGGAATAGCAGTGCTGATGGAAGCAGTACTGGTGGTACTGTGGTGGCAGTAGTACTCATAGTAATGGTAGTAGCAGCAGCACTGGGAGTGGTGGTGCAGATGGTAACAGCAGTACTTGCAGTGATCATGGTAGTAGCGGTAGCAGTGCCAGTGGTCACAGCAGCACTCACAGTAACATTGGTAGCAGTAGTATGGGAGTAACAGCGGTAGCAGTAGTATGGGAGTAACAGCGGTAGCGGTAGTATGGGAGTAACAGCGGTAGCGGTAGTATGGGAGTAACAGCGGTAGCGGTAGTATGGGAGTAACAGCGGTAGCGGTAGTATGGGAGTAACAGCGGTAGCGGTAGTATGGGAGTAACAGCGGTAGCGGTAGTATGGGAGTAACAGCGGTAGCGGTAGTATGGGAGTAACAGCGGTAGCGGTAGTATGGGAGTAACAGTGGTAGCGGTAGTATGGGAGTAACAGTGGTAGCGGTAGTATGGGAGTAACAGTGGTAGCGGTAGTGCTGTGGTGGTGGTGCTGGTGGTAGCAGTAATACTTGTGATAACAGTGGTAGCAATGCTGGTGGTCACAATAGTACTCCTAGTAATAATGGTAACAGTAGTACTGGTGGTGATGCTGCTGGTAGCAGCAGCAGTAGTGCTCATAGTAACAGTGGTGGCGGCAGCAGTAGTGCTCGTAGTAACAGTGGCAGCAGCAGTAGTAGCAATGGGTCATGGGAATCTTTGGCTCCGCCCCAGGAAGGGCATGAAGGGAAGCCCTGTCCCTGGACCCCTACTGAGCAGCAGCTCCAAGCCACCTCCAGCTGGAGCAGGGGCAGGGGCTCCCAAAGGGCCGGGGCTTCTCCCACAAGGGAGTTGTTTCAGTCAGAGTTCTCCAGGAAGACAGAACCCATATCGGGGAGAGAGAGGGGTGAGAAGGGAGTTCGGAAGGGAATTGGTTCACTCAGTTATGGAGGCCAAGTTCCATGACAGGCCATCTGCAAGCTGGAAACCCAGGGAGCCCGGGCTGTGACTCAGTCCTGGTCCAAAGGCTTCAGAGCCAGGGAAGCTGCTGGCATCACTCTCAGTTTGAGGCCAAAGACCTGAGAATCTAGGCAGGAGGCCATGGGTGTGAGTCCTGGAGTTCAAAACCCAGAGAGCCTGGAGTCCTGGCATCCAGGACAGAAGTGAACCGGCTTCGGGAGAGAGCCGGAATTCATGCTTTCTCTGCCTCCTTGTTCCATCTGGGACCCCGGCCACTGGGTGTGCCCACGCACATGGAGGGTGGGTCTTTGCCACTTGGCCTCCCAACCCACACAGCAATCTCCCCCGGATATGCCCTCACAGACACAGCTGGGCATCCCAATATTCTAACCACAGGCCAGACCCCAGGGTTTCCCTTTCAGCAGAAGAGGGACAGGCTCAGAGCTCACTGAAGCTTCCAGTCAATCTGACAGCAGAATCAGCCCCACAGGGCATCTCAGAGGCGTTTATCTATCACGGCCAAGTCAGAAGAGCACGGGGTGTGACAGAGGCAGATGGTGCAAACAGAGAGAGGGGGCAGGCTGAGACTCAGAGAAAACCCACAGCCATGATCACAGTGCCACTCACCTACGCCCTGAATCTTCATGGGCCGTGTCATAGTCACATAACCACTATCAATCTCCCACTTTTAGGACCAGCCTGTGAAAAAGGCCTGGAGGATGGCTGGTCACCAGTCTCGGCCTCAGGCTAGAGAAGCAGAGCTGCAGAGGGTGAGGGGGAGCAGAGGGAAGCCCAGAGGGGCTGGGCAGGGGCCCTCATATCCTCACAGCCCAGAGGACAGTCAGCTGAGAGATGCTGGGACAGTGTCTTCTGTGGCTTCGGAGATGCGGGTGTAACAAAGTTTCATGAAGCAACCGGCAGCTAAAAGTCCTGGTCCACCCAGCTGGGCGTGGTGGTTCACGCTTGCAATCCCAGCACTTCGGGAGGCCGAGGCGGGTGGATCACTTGAGCTCAGGAGTTTGAGACCAGGCTGGGCAACCAAGTGTGATCCCACCTCTACAAAAAATAAATAAATTAGCTAGGCAGGGTGGTGTGCACCTGTGGTCCCAGCTACTTGGGAGACTGAGGCAGGAGGACCATTTGAGCCTCAGCAGTAGAGGCTGTAGTGAGCTGTGATTGTGCCACTGCACTCCACCCTGGGCAGCAGAGTGAGACCCTGTTTCAGGGGGAAAAAAAAAAAGTTAAATAAATAAATAAATAAATAAATAAAAGTCATGGTCCTCCTGTATTGGAAGGAGCAGGATGGGACTGGGTTTGCGGCTCAGCCATCACAGCAGGAAGAGATAACGCGTCCATACGGATGCAGAGATAAGAGATGAGTGGTGATCGCAGTCCCACGGCATTAAGTAGCATCTTCCTGTCATCAGCTCTTAAGGTCACACTTCTAGCCCAAACCATGCTCCCAGTGGATTTACATCCAACTAAAATGGACGACATCCCAGCTAGACCATCGAGGGGGCGACCCCCTCCACACACCGCCGACTGGACAAGTGACCTTCCCCTGCAGCTGCTCCACCCTAATTTTTGACAACTCCGTCCTTCCAGTTGCTCCAGCAAATAAAACTTGGAGTGTCTTTGATTCTCTCTTTCACTCTCCACATCCAATCTATCAACAAGTGCTGTTGCCTCTACCCTCAGTATTGCTCCATGATACAGAACCCTCCCTTCTTCCTCCCCTCCATTGGTCCCAGGCAGCTGCCATCTCTTGGCCTCCTAACCAGTGTCCCTACTTCTGCCCCAGAATGATCCTCAACAGAGGAGCCAGAGGGTCCTCTAAAAGCCCAAGTCAGCACAGGCCACTTCTCTGCTCACAATCTAGCAAGCACTTCTCATTTTTCTCAGATTAAAAAAAAAAAAATCTGAAGTCCTTACAATTGCCTCCAAGGCCCTAAGTGATGGGGTGCCTCTCCCCATTCCTCTTCTAATCTCATCTCTGACTCCGGGGTCCCCTCCAGCCCACCAGCCTCCTTGCTATTCCTGAACACACAGGCACACTCCTGCCTTGGGGCCTCTGCCTGGAACACCCCCTCCTGTCCCCCCACACCTCCACGTAGCTAGCCCCTCCTCTCCTGTAAGCCTTGGCTCAAACGTCTCCTCAGCTCAGTGTTCCCTGGCCAGCCTACTTTAGTTTGCACCCCCTCTTCCTGGTACTCCTGGTTCCCCCCTTACCCTGCGCTATTTTTTTCCAAAGCGCTTCCTGCGTTCTCAGCTGCACCCCGCTCACGGGTCATAAACCCACCATAGTGTTTATCAGTTGTTGTCCATCTGCCCCTGCAGGAATTACGTTTGCTCCAAGATGAGGTCGGTCCCCTGTGTCAGCTCCTGGAGGGGAGGGATCTTTGCCTGTTTTGTTTCTGGAGTTTCACAAGGGCCTGGGACAGTGGCTGGCACACAGGAGGCCCTCGGTCAATATCCATCAAATGGGGAATTGCATGCGTTTGCCATCTGAAGACTTGGAGGCAATGGTCAGAACTAAGGCCAGAAAGAGCTGAGGGCCCTGAAGAGCAGCTATCTCTGGAGAACAGGTTCAGAAGAGGGAAAAGGAAGCCAAGGAAGTTATTGCACTATTTTAGAAAATCTGTATGCACGCATTACCTTGATTTTTTTTTTTTTTTTTTTTTTTTTTGAGACAGAGTCTCACTCTGTAGCCCAGGCTGGAGTGCAGTGACACGATCTCCACTCACTGCAACCTCTGCCCCCTGGGTTCAAGCGATTCTCCTGCCTTAGCCTCCTGAGTAGCTGGGATTACAGGTGCGTGCGTGCGCCAGCCACACCTGGTTAATTTTGTATTTTTAGGAGAGATGGGGTTTCGTGATGTCAGCCAGGCTGGTCTCGAACTCCTGACCTCAGGTGATCCACCTGCCTTGGCCTCCCAAAGTGCTGAGATTACAGGCATGAACCACCGTGCCTGGCCAGAAATAAGCATTTGACAAAATCTAACATCCATTCATGACAAAAATAAACTCTCAGCAAACTAGGAAGAGAAGGGAACTTTCTCAATGTGATAAAGGGCATGTGCGAAAAATGCACAGCAAACATCATAATAAATGGGGAACACTAAATGCTTCCCCCAAAGATTAGAACCAATGCAAGAATGCCTGCTGTCACCTTCTGTTGAACATGGTACTGGGGGTTCTAGCCTGTGGGAAAAAAAAGCATCCCAATTGGAAAGAAATGATACTATCTGTGGACAATATCATCTATGTTGAGAATGAAACAGAACCTACAAAGAAACTGCTAGAACTAGTAAGTGGGTTTAGCAAGCTTTCAGGATAAATACCAATATGGCCGGGTACAGTGGCTCACGACTGTAATCTCAGCACTTTGGGAGGCCAAGGTGGGCAGATCACTTGAGGTCGGGAGTTCGAGAGCAGCCTGGCCAACATGGCAAAACCCTGTCTCCACAAAAAATACAAAAATTAGCCAGGCGTGGCAGTGCGCATCTGTAATCCCAGCTACTCAGGAGGCTGAGGCGGGACAATCATTTGAACCCAGGAGGTGGAGACTGCAGTGGGCCGAGATCGTGCCTCTGCACAGAGTGAGACTCTGTCTCATATAAATAAACAAATATCAATATATAAAAATTAATTGTATTCTAGGCCAGGCGCGGTAGCTCACATCTGTAATCCCAGCACTTTGGGAGGCCAAGGCAGGTGGATCACGAAGTCAGGAGATTGAGACCATCCTGGCTAATACAGTGAAACCCTGTCTCTACTAAAAATACAAAAACTTAGCCGGGCATGGTGGCAGGTGCCTGTAGTCCCAGCTACTCAGGAGGCTGAGGCAGGAGAATGGCCTGAACCCGGGAGGCGGAGCTTGCAGTGAGCCGAGATCACAACACTGCACTCCAGCCTGGGAGACAGTGCGAGACTCTGTCTTCAAAACAAAACAAAACAAAAAGAAAATATATATATATGTATATATATATATAGTATTCTAGATACTAGCAACAATTGGAAATTTTAAATATTTAAATATATCATTTATAATAGTAGTACCAAAAATATGAAACACTCAAGGATGGATCTGGCACAAGGAAACTAAGAATTGTTCATGGGAAACTACAAACCATTGCTGATAGAAATTAAAGATCTAAATAAATGGAAACAGTGTTCTGTTTACAGCTTAGAAGATTCAATATTGTTACGATATCACTTCCCCCCAAATGTATTTATTGATTCAATGCAATCCTAATCAAAATCCCAGCAGGCTTTAAAAAAAAAAACAAAAAAAAAACCAGGGTCACCCAGGCTGGAGTGCAGTGACGTGATCGCAGCTCACTATAGCCTCAACCTTCCAAACTCTGGTATCCTCCTACCTCAGCCTCCTTAGTAGCTGGGAGTACAGGCGCATGCCACCAAGCCCAGCTAATTTTTTTTTTTTTTTAAATAGAGCCGTGATTTTGCCATGTTGCCTGGGCTGGTCTTGAACTCCTGGCCTCAAGTGATCCGCCCTCCTCAGCCTCCCAAAGTGCTGGGATTATAGGCATGAGCCCTAGCAGGAATTTTTTTTTTCTTTTGGTAGAAATTTAGAAGCTGATTCTACAATTCATATAAAAGTATAAAAAGACCTAGACTAGCCAAAACAACTTTGAAAAAGAAGCACATAGTTGGAGAGCTAACCAATCCAATATCAAGACTTACTAGAAGGCTACGGTACTCAAGGCTGCGGGGTATTAGCACAAAGATGGCCAAATAGGCTGGTGGAACAGAACAGATTTGTACATACGCGAAAAACTGATTCTTTTTGATAACGGTATGTATGAGTTCATTTTCATGCTGCTGATAAAGATATACCCGAGACTGGCCAATCTACAAAACAAAGGGGTTTAATTGGACTTACAGTTCCGTGTGGCCGGGGAATCCTCACAATCATGGCGGAAGGCAAGGAGAAAGCAGTCCCATCTTACACGGATGGCAGCAGGCAAATAGAGAATGAGGAAGACGCGGAAGTGGAAACCCCTGATCAAACCATCAGATCTCGTGAGACTTATTCACTACCACGAGAACAGTATGGGGGAAGCTGCCCCATGATTCAATTATCTCCCACCGGGTCCCTCCCACAACACGTAGGAATTATGGGAGTACAGTTCAAGATGAGATTTGGGTGGGGACACAGAGCCCGATCAGATCAAGGTACAAGAGCGATTCAGTGGAGAAAGGATAACTTCTTCATCCAATGGAGCATATGGATATTCACGGGTGAAAAGAGAACTTTAATCCATGCCACGCACCTCACACAAAAATTAATTCAAAAGGGATCATTGACTTATAATATGTAAATTCGAAAACTACAAAACTTCTGGGGGAAAAATATGAGAGAAATGTTCTGACCTTGGCAAAGATGTCTCAGAAACGACACCAAATGTGAGATCCATAAAAGAAAAATTTGGTAACTTGGGGTGATACGGTTTGAACACACGTCCCTGCCACGTCTCCTGTTGAAATGTAATCCTCAGTGTTGGAGGTGGGGCCTGGTGGGAGCTAACTGGGTCATGGGGATGGATTTCTCATGAATGGTTTAGCGCCATCTCCTTGCCGCTGTTTGATAGTGAGAGAGTTCTCGGGAGATCTGCGTGTAGAAAAGAGAGTGCTACCCCCTCCCACTCTCTTGCTCCTGATCTCACCACAGGATACACCTGCTGCCGCTTTACCGGCGGCCATGAGGCCTCCCCAGAACCCAAGAGATGCTGGCACCATGCGTGTACAGCCTTCAGAACTGTACGCCAGTAAAACCTCTTTCCTTTATAAATTACCCAACCTCTTCTTTATAACAATGCAAGACGGCCTAATACATGGAGTTATTAAAATTAAAAATATTCGTTAGGAGTTGCCTAGGGCTGGGACTGGGGTGAGGGGTAGGGGAAAAAGGGGCAGGACTGCTAATGGATATAGGATGATTTGTGGGGGTGATAAAGATGTTCTAATGTTGACTGTGGTAATGTTTGCACATATCTGTTAATACAAGTTGACCCTTGAACAATACAGGGGTTAGAAGCACCGACCCCCTGTTTTGACATTCCCAAAACTTAACTATTAAGAGCCTACTGTTGTTCAGAAGCCTTACAGATAACATAAACAGTTGATTCACACATATTTTGCATGTTATATGTATTATGTACTGGATTCTTACTATAAGCTAGAGGAAAGAAAATGTTATTAAGAAAATCATAAGGAAGAGAAAGCATATTTACTGTTCATTAAGTGGAAGCGGATCATCCTAAAGGTCTTCATCCTGGTGGTCTTCACACTGAGGAGGAGGAGGAGGAGGAGAAGGGGTTGATCTTCCTGTCTCAGGGGGAGCAGAGGTGGAAGGAAATCTGTGCATAAGTGGACCCATGTTAATAAAATGCATATTGTTCAAGGGTCAACTGGATATTGAAAATATTTGAGTTGTACACCTCAATGGGTGAATTGTATAGGATATGATGTATATCTCAATAAAGCTATTTTAGTTTTAAAAAGAAAAAATTAAAACTTCTGCTCTTCGAAAGACACTGTTAAGAGAATGGAAAGACACAAACTAGGAGAAAATATTTGTAAATAATTCATCCAATGAAGGACATATATAAAGAATATAAAAAGAGGCTGGGCGCGGTGGCTCACGCCTGTAATCCCAGCACTTTAGGAGGCTGAGACGGGCGGATCACGAGGTCAGGAGATCGAGACCATCCTGGCTAACATGGTGAAACCCCGTCTCTACGAAAAATGTAAAAAGTTAGCCGGGCCTAGTGGCAGGCGCCTGTAGTTCCAGCTACTCGGGAGGCTGAGGCAGAAGAATGGCCTGAACCTGGGAGGCGGAGCTTGCAGTGAGCCGAGATCGCGCCACTGCACTCCAGCCTGGGTGACAGAGTAAGACTCCCTCTCAAAAAAAAAAAAAAAAAAAAATATATATATATATATATGTGTGTGTGTATATATATGTGTGTGTATATATGTATATATATGTATATATGTAAAGAACTCTCATAACTCAATCATAAGAAAACAAACAACCCCCCACCTGCCAAAAAAAAAAAAAAACTAGCATCACATTTGAATAGACACTTCCTCAAAGAAGTCATATATATATATATATATGTATATATGGCAAATAAGAAGATAAAAAGATATTGAATATCATTAGTTACTAGAGAGATGCAGATTAAAACCACAACATGATACCACTACCTACCAATTAAGATGCCTAAAGTAAAAAGATTGATGAAATAAAATGTTCGGTGAGGATGTGGCTGAAACAGAAATTCTCATGTACTGCTGCTGGGAATGCAAAATAGTAAAATGAATTTGGAAACGGTTGGAGGTTTCTCAAAAAGTCAAAGATACACCTATTGTGTGGCCCAGCCATTTTATCCTTAGGTATTTAAATGAAAGAATACACTTCATGAATGTATGAAATGTAGGAAATGAAATGTATGATTGCCTGAATGTATGAAATGAAAGCTCATACAAAGACTGGTACACGAATGTTCATAGCAGCTTTATTTGTAATAGCTGAAGACTGGAAACAACTCATCAACAGATAAATGGATTCACAAATTATGTTATTTGCATACAATTGAACACTACTGTACAATAAAAATAAATGATCTATTCATAAAGCCAAGAGCATGAATGAATCTCAGTATAATTTTCCAAGTGAAGGAGGCCAGATGAAAAAGAGTACATACTGTGTGATTCCATTTATACAAAACTCTGCAAAATGTAAATAATCTATGGTGACGGGAAACAGAATGTGGTTGCCAGGGGTCAGGATTGGGGGACATGGAAGCAGGGAGGGATGGCGGGAGAAGAAATCTGGGAAGTGATGGATGGGTTTACTAACTGATTGGGGTAATAGTTTGATGGGTGTATACATGTCAAAACTTATCAAAGTATACGTTTTAAATTTGTGAGTTTTTGTTATCTCAATTTTACATCAGAGCCTGGTGTGGTGGCTCACACCTGTAATCCCAGCACTTGGGAGGCCAAGGTAGGCAGATCATCTGAGGTCAGGAGTTCAAGACCAGCCTGGCCAACATGGTGAAACCCCATCTCTACTAGCCTGTAATCTCAGCTACT
This sequence comes from Chlorocebus sabaeus, assembly GCF_047675955.1. NCBI lineage: Eukaryota > Metazoa > Chordata > Mammalia > Primates > Cercopithecidae > Chlorocebus > Chlorocebus sabaeus. The sequence continues at coordinate 77,471,939 of NC_132919.1, read as the reverse complement.
AGTGAGACTGAGGCACAAGAATCGCTTGAACCTGGGAGGTGGAGGTTGCAGTGAGTCTAGATCATGCCACTGCACTCCAGCCTTGGTGACAGAGCTTGAGACTCCATCAGTAGAGCTGTTTTTAAAAAATAACACCTCGGCTGGCAGCAGTGGCTCACTGGCCTGGCGCGGTGGCTCACACCTGTAATCCCAGCGCTTTGGGAGCCCGAGGCGGGTGGATCACAAGGTCAAGAGATCGAGTTCATCCTGGACAATATGGTGAAAACCCGTTTCTACTAAAAATACAAAAGTTAGCTGGACGTGGTGGGGGGCGCCTGTAGTCCCAGCTACTCAGTAGGCTGAGGCAGGAGAATCGCTTGAACCTGGGAGGCATAGGTTGAGTGAGCCGAGAACACACCACTGCACTCCAGTCTGGGCGACAGAGAGAGACTCCATCTCAAAAAAAAAAAAAAAAAAAAAAAAAAGTAACACCTCCCTGCTTAGAAAGCAAAACCATGCAATGATGAAGAAACATTCACCATTTTCCCACCTGCCCTCCGCTCTCACTTCTCCAAGGCATTCAGGTGGAGGGTAGCAGGATTATTTATTGCTTCATATGAAAAAATGGAGATCATACCATCAGTGTCTATTTGGTATTCCCCCCTCTTTATCACATATTTGATGGACATCCCCTTTCTTGGTAATTGACATAGATTTAACTCATTCCATTTCAAGGCTGCCATGTGTAAATATGCTACAATTTGTGTGCGGGGGGAGCAGGGACTGTGGGAGGTTGAGAGCATTTTGCTCTGTCACCCAGGCTAGAGTGCAACAATGCTATCACAGCTCACTGCATCCTCAACCTACTGGGCTCAAGCAATCCTCCTGCCTTAGCCTCCCTAGTAGCTGGGATTATGCCACCATGCCTGGCTAATTCTTTTTTTTTTTTTTTTTTTTTTTTGACAAAGTCTTGCTCTATCACCCAGACTGGAATGCAGTGACATAATCTTGGTTCAACCTCCACTTCCCTAGTTCAAACGATTCTCCTGCCTCAGTCTCCCGAGTAGCTAGGATTACAGGCACGGGCCACCATGCCCAGTGATTTTTGTATTTTTAGTAGAGAAGGGGTTTCACCACATTGGCCAGGCTAGTCTTGAACTCCTGGCCTCAGGTGATCCACCCCCCTTGGCCTCCAAAGTGCTGGGATTACATACATGAGCCACCATGCCTGGCCAATGGCTGGCTAATTTTTAAAATTATTTGTACAGATGGGATCTCACTATGTTGCCCAAGCTTGTCTTGAACTCCTGGGCTCAAGTAATCATTCTGCCTCGGCCTCCCAAAGTGCTGGGATTACAGGTGTGAGCCACTGTGGCCAGCCTAAATATGCTACAATTATATACTTATAAAGATGTGCATTCAGAAATTACTTCCAATTTCTTTATTTTTTGTTCTGCTTAGGTTTCACCCACCATAGACAGTGCCGAAAAAGGATTCTTTTTTTTTTTTTTTTTTTTTTTTGAGATGGAGTCTCACTCTGTTACCCAGGCTGGAGTGAAGTCGGGCGATATCAGCTCACCGTAACCTCTGCCTCCTGGGCTCAAGTGATTCTCCTGCCTCAGCCTTCTGAGTAGCTGGGATTACAGGTGCACGCCACCATGCCCAGCTAATTTTTGTATTTTTAGTAGAGACAGGGTTTTACCATGTTGGCCTAACTGGTCTCGAACTCCTGACCTCAGATGATCCACCCCCCCTCGGCCTCCCAAAATGCTGGGATTACAGGCCTGAGCCACCATGCCCAGCAGAAAAGCAATTCTTTTACATCTATTTTCATACCCCATTGTTTTTTCTAAAGAGGTTCCCCAGAGTGGAATCATTGGGTCAAAGCTGATGCGTATTATTTTCATTTTTAGTAGATATTGCCAGATATTACTTTCCCAGGAAGTAACTGCAATTCACATTTCCACCAAGTATGTCCATGTCTATTTCCCCTAGGTTTTTTTGCCTCAGTGAATCTTAGAGCTTTTATTAAATTTTAGCAACCTAAAGGGTGAACAATGTCTCACTTCATGGCCTTAATTTGCATTTTCCTTTTGGTGAGGCCAAACATTGTTTCATGTTTGCTCACTAGAACCAATGTTGGTAATCCTATCTGTACCTTTAAATAATGTTATATTTTACTAGGGCTTGCGTATGTTTTAAGTCCAAGTGACTATGTGAATTTCCTTTTCTACGAATTACTTGTTCATATTTATGCCTATTTTTCTGTTGTTTATCTGTTTCTTATCAAATTTGTGGGCTTTTTGAATATTAAGAAAATTTAACATGATACACACATATACATGCCTCACACATCATGTTTATACCCAAATATGTGCATCTTTCTCTCACACACACATCCATACAGAGAGAAGGGCATGTTCCCGGGCACAGTCCAGCAGGAAGATCAGGGCCTGGAGGGGTAAGTGAGGAGCAGAGGGCAGGCAGAGGGCTGTGGGTCCTCAGCGCAGCTGATCCAGACCTTGGAAAGGGCTGGACCCCACTTGGCCTGCTATGACATTCTCTTCCACTCCTGACACCCATGTGAGGAAACCCAGGGGCCCCTGCACCCCATGCCCTGGAATCCCTGGCCAGCACACCTGGTCTCCACCCTCCCCACCCATGAGGGCAAAGGGAGCCAGGCCTTGCTCCCACTTCCTGCCGGAGTAGCTTCCAGGAGCCTCAGTGCAGGTGCCTTCCACCTGATGTCTGGGGTGTTTTGAATGAGCAGTTTTTGGCACATGGAAGGGAAATCGATTTCTCCTCCTCCTTCTGAGGCTCCACTCCTAAAGCCTTGATTACAGGAGGCCCTGGCGTTGGGGAGTGCTGGTGTCAGCCTGGCAGGTGCAGGTGATGTCAGCTTCCAGGCAATGACATTGGGTGGGTATGAGCACCATTCTGTGCCTGGATTCACTCTGTCATTTAAACCCTCTGTGTTCACAAAGTTCGCCACGCCCAGCACCCCTCACTTCTCATGCCTTTGTCAGCATCAGGATGTGTCAGCCATCAGGAGACCTTCCCCATCCTCCTCCCCACAACCATCATCAAACCCACTCTCCTTCCCTCCCACGTCCTCATAGGAGGAATATCTCCCGCAAGCTCAGGGTCAATTCCACTCCGGAACCACGTATGCAGCTCCTGTGGGCACTGTAGGAGGTGCTGGCGACAGAGCAGCGAGCCCAGCCCTGGCCCCGGGAGAGCATTATGTCCTCAGTTTCTCCTCTCTGGCTACACCTTCAGCCTTCCTTCCGCCAGGTCCTTCCCACTGGTTTCCAAACTTAGTCCCATATGGCCCCTCTTAAAAAATAAAACAGAACTTGCATTCCAGACAAGATGATTTAGGCTCCTTTCTTCCTGCTCCTCCCACTTCAAAGTACAACCATAAGCCCTGGAAATAACACAAGAGACAACCCAAGGAGAATGCAGAGGTGGATGGAAGACAGTCGACTGGTGAGAGTCCCCGGACTGGAGGAGCCCCAGTGAGGCAGGGCGCCACGGCCCTCCACCTCGTGGAGGAAGGGAACCCAGGCCCAGCAAAAACAGACAAGCCAGATAGGGTCCTCTGGGTCCTCTCTGTCACCAGATTAAATGGGAGTCCTGCCCACAACACGTGGTAAGCTGGTGGCACCAGCCAGGGAACAAGCAGGGGCCCCATCACCCCGCTACTGAGCCTTGGCCAGAGAAGCCTCCCCTCCTCCACCAAGAAACCCTAGGGGCAGGGGTCACCTGCGGGAGGGACCTTTGTCTTCTTTGTCCCTGTGGGCCGCGGTTCCCTTCACCCACCTAGAAGCACCAGATGGCCTGACCCACAGACGCTCCCCACCTTAAGCAGAACCAGCAGGACCAGCAGCAGCGCCAATGGCACCAGATTAACCAAGCCGACCAAACTAACACCAAAAGGTTCTGCTAATTAGGTTGTCATGGAAACCAGAGCCCATAACAGTAGGGCAGGACCCACATGCTAAGCCTAAGCAGAGTGACTGCCTACTAAAATGAAAGATTTATTTTATTTTATTTTATTTATTTTATTATTATTATTTTAGAGACAGGGTCTCGCTCTGTGGCCCAGGCTGGAGTGCAGTGGCACGATCACAGCTCACTGCAGCCTCAACCTCCCAGCCTCAAGTGATCCTCCCACCTCAGCCTCCTGAGTAGCTGGGACTACAAATATATGCCACCACGCCTGGCTAATTATTTAAATTTTTTGTAGAGACAGGAGTCTCACTATGTTGCCCAGACTAGCCTTGAACTCCTGGGCTCAAGTGATCCTTCTGCCTCAGCCTCCCAAAGTGCTCAGATTACAAGTGTGAGCCACTGCGCTGGCCAAAAGATTTGACAAGAGCCCAGAGCCTCCTGATGTAACAACTTAAATGTCCAGGACACAATAAAAAAAAACTCGCCCGTCATACCAAGGCCTGAGAAGGCCACAGGTTGAATGAGAAAAGACAACCAACCAATGCCAACACCGGGATAAATCAGATGTAGGAAAAATCTGGCCAGGACTTCAGAGCAGCATAAAAATGCTTTAGCAAGCAATTCTAAGTTATCTTGAAACATTAAAAAATAGAAAATCTCAGCAAATAGTTATCAACAAGAACAGGATATAAATTACAACACCAAAAAATACTATAACAGAAATTAACAGTCTCCATGGGAGAATGGGATTGCAGAGGACAGAATCAGTGAACTTCAGAACAAATGGATAGAATTTACCCAAACTAAACAACAGAAAGTATACTGGTGTGTGTGGTGGGGAAAGAACAGTACCTCAGGCGTGTATGGAACAATAGAACAAAAGATCCAACATACATATTATTGGAGTTACCCAGAAATAGAGGAGAAAAAGAAAGAGGCTGAGGCTGGGCATGGTGGCTCACACTTGTAATCCCAGCACTTTGGGAGGCTGAGGCAGGTAGATCACCTGAGGTCAGGAGTTCTAGACCAGCCTGGCCAACTTGATGAAACCCCATCTCTACTAAAATTACAAAAATTAGCTGGGTGAGGTGGCAGGCACCTGTAATCCCAGCTACTCGGAGGCTAAGGCAGGAGAATCACTTGAAACCAGGAGGCAGAGCTTGTGGTGAGCTGAGATGGTGCCACTGCACTCCAGCATGGGCGACAAGAGTGAGAATCTGACTCAAAAAAAAAAAAAAAAAAAGAGGCTGAAAGAGTATTAAAAGAACGAGTGGCTTAAAACTTCCCAAATTTGCCAGACGACAAATCTACACATTCAAGAAGCTGAGCAAATCCCAAACAGTTACCCAAAGAAATCCATGCTGAGACACCTGATAATTAAACTTCTGAAAACTAAAGAAAAAAAAAATGTTGAAAGCAACCAGAACAAAATGATACATTCCCTGTAGAGGAACACCAACTCAAACGATAGATTTCTCATCAGAAACCACGGAGGCCAGGTGAAGGTGGCAGTTTGCAAGTGCTGCAAAGAAAGAATTGCCAACAACGAATCATGTCTGGCAAAACCATCCTTCAGGAATGAAGCGGAAATAAAGACATTCTCAGATTTTAAAGTGGCTTAAAAATATTTCAGTGGCAATTACAAGTTCTCTTGAAACAAATGAAAAAATAGAAAATCTATTTTTTTTCTGAACAAATTTGTTGCTAGCAGACCTGCCCTTAAAGAACAGCTAAAGGAAGTTTTTCAAACAGAAAGAAAATGATTTTTAAAATAAAATGGGCTGGGTGTGGTGGCTCATGCCTGTAATCCTAGCACTTTGGGGTGCTGAGGTGGCTGGATCAGTTGAGGTCAGGAGTTCAAGACCAGCCTGGCCAACATGGTGAAACCCTGTCTCTACCAAAAATACAAAAATTAGCTGGGCGTGGTGGCACACGCCTGTAATCCCAGCTACTTGGGAGGCTGAGGCAGGAGAAGTGCTGGAACCCAGGAGGTGGAGGCTGCAGTGAGCCGAGATCACGCCACCGTACTCCAGCCTGGGTGACGGAGAGAGACTCCGTTTCAAAAAATAATAGTAATAAATAAAATAAAACAAAATGGAATCTTGGAGCATTAGGAAGGAAACAAATAATGGAAAGAACAAGTGTATGGGAATCTGCAGTAGACGATCCTTCTCATGAGCTTTATAAATCAAATTTAATGATTGAAGCAAAAATTCTAACACCATCCGATACTCACGACAATGGTATTTATAAAGGTGCGGTGGGGGGTGCAGTGGCTCACGTCTGTAATCCCAGCACTTTGGGAGGTTGAAGCATGAGGATCCTTTGAACCCAGGTGTTCAAGACCAGCCTAGGCAACATAGTGAAACCCCATCTCTACAATAAATAAATAAATAAATAAATAAATAAATAAATAAATAAATTGACCGGGCGTGGTGGCATGTGCCTGTAGTCCTGGTTCCTCAGGCAGCTGAGGCAGGAGGATCACTTGAGCCCAGGAGATTGAGGCTGCAGTGAGCCGTGATTGTGCCACTGCACTCCAGCCTGGGCAACAAAGTGAGACCCTGTCTCAAAAATAACATAAAACGAAAACAAAAGGGGGACAGGTTAAAGAACCTACAAGGAAGTAAGGCTTCCACATGCCCTGCAGGTGGTACAATGTTACCTGTGGATATTGTAATATCCAGAGCGACCACTAGAGAAGTGATACAAATAAATGCCCTCCAGATCACTATGAATCAACCAAGATGGAACCACAATCCTAATGTGCAAGGAATCCACAGAAAAGCAAGAAAACATACACAGAGAAAACAAATCCTTCAATGGCAGACCTAAGTCCTAACATATTGATAATTTACCTTAAAGGTAAATGAAATACACCAAGTAAAAAGCAGGAGATTGGCAGTCCAGTTTTTTGAAAAATAACCCAACCATACACTGTTTACAAGAAACTCGCTTCAAATTCAATGGTGACATTTCACCAAAGAGAATATACAGATGGCAGTGAGCACAAGAAAAGCTGTCCAACACCACAAGCCATGGGGGGAATGCAAATTAGAACCACAGTGAGATACCACGAACACCTATCAGAAATTAAAAATAGTGGCAACGCCAAGTGCTGGGGGGGATGCAGAGAAATAGGATCACTCAGAAAATGCTACTGGGAGCCGGGCATGGTGGCTCACGCCTGTAATCCCAGCACTTTGGGAGGCCAAGGCGGGTGGATCACCTGAGGTCAGGAGTTCAAAACCAGCCTGGCCAACGTGGTGAAACCCTATCTCTACAAAAATTAGCCGGGCATGATGGCAAGTGCCTGTAATCCCAGCTACTCGGGAGGCTGAGGCAGGAGAATCGCTTGAACTGAGGAGGCACAGGTTGCAGTGAGCCGAGATTGCACCATTGCACTCCAGCCTGGGCGACAGAGCAAAACTCCCTCTCAAAAAAAAAAAAAAAAAAAAAAGAAAAGAACAATAAAAAGACCGAGGTGGGCAGATCATGAGGTCAGGAGATAGAGACCATCCTGGCGAGACTCCAGAGCGAGACTTTGTCTCAAAAAAAAAAAAAGAACAAGAAAAAGAAACTGCTACATGGTACAGCTCCTCAGGAAAACAATTTGGCAGTTTCTTATAAAACTAAACACACAATTGTCATAAGATCCAGCAACTATGCTCTTGACCATTTATCCCAGGGAAATGGAAGCTTTCGTTCACATCAAAATCTATACACAAGGCTGGGCATGGAGGACTACGCCTATAGTCCCAACACCCTGGGAGGCCAAGGAGGGAGGATTACTTAGCCAGGAGTTTGTGATCAGCCCAGGCAACATAGCAAGACCCTGTCTCTACAAAATCTTTAAAAATTAGCAGGGCATGGTGGTGCACACTTGTAGTCCCAGCTACTCAGGAGGCTGAGTGGAGAGGATCACTTGAGCCTGGGAGTTTGAGGCTACAGTGAGCTATGATTGCGCCACTGCACTCCAGCCAGGGAGACACAGCAAGACCCTGTCTCTAAAAAATAAAAATAGGCCAGGTACAGTGGCTCATGCCTGTAATACACCAAGCACTTTGGGAGGCCAAGGTGGGCGGATCACAAAGTCAGGAGATAGAGGCCATTCTAGCTAACACAGTGAAACCCTACTAAAAATACAACAACAACAAAAAATAGCTGGGTGTGGTGGCGGGCGCCTGTAGTCCCAGCTACTCGGGAGGCTGAGGCAGGAGAATAGCGTGAACCCGGCAGGCGGAGCTTGCAGTGAGCTGAGATCGCGCCACTGCACTCCAGCCTGGGCGACAGAGCGAGACTCTGTCTCAAATAAAATAAAATAAATAAAAATAAAAATAAAAAATAAAAGAACGTGTATACAAGTGTTCATAGCAGCTTATGCATAATAGCTAAAAACCAGAAACAGCTCCTAGATGACCTTCAATGGGCGAATGCTAAACAGGCTATGGTACCTCCACATCATGGATCAGGAAAAAGAATCCCGGACTGGGCCACACAAGACCTTGTAGGAATCTCTGGGAATGATTTTGAGGGAAAAAGTCACTCCCAAAAGGTTACAAGGTGTATGATTCCATTCATATAAGATTCTCGAAATAACAGACTTGGAGACACGGAGGCAGATTAGGAGGAGGAAGGAGGCCGGTCCGGTTGCAAAAGAGTGACCCAGGGGGTCCTTATGGTGTCGTAGCATTCAGCATCGTGACCGCGGTGGTGGATACAGGAAGCTACGCAGGTCACAGAAAGGAAATGCACACAAATGGGTACAAGCGAAAGGGAAAGGTGAGTAAGACTGGTTCACTGGAACCATATCCACGTCTTGGTTGTAACACTGTACTCTAGTCTCACAAGACACCACCATGGGTGGGACTCTGGGTAGGGGACACAGATCCTTCTGTATTATTTCTCACAACAACAACAACATGTAAATAAACAATTATCTCAACATTAAAATGTTAATTTAAAAAATAAACAAAACCTGCTCAGCACTTTGGGAGGCCGAGGTGAGCAGACTGCTTGAGCCCAAGAGTTTGAAACCAACCTGGGCAACAAAGTAAGACCCAGCATGGAAAAGAGAGAGGAGAGGAGAGGGGAGGCAAAGGAATGGCAGGGGAGGGGAGGGGAAAGCAGGGGAGGAGAGGGGCGAAGGGAGAGAAGGGGAGGGTAAGGGAGGAGAGGGGACGGGAGGGGAGGGTAAGGGAGGAGAGGGGAGGGGAGGGTAAGAGAGGAGAGGGGAGGGGAGGGATTAGCTGGGCACGATGGCGTGTGCCTGTGGTCCCAGCTACTCGGGAGGCTGAGGTGGTAGGATTGCTTGAGTCTGGGAGGTCATGCAGTGAGCCGTGATCATGCCACTGCACTCCAGCCTGAGTGACACAGCAAGACTCTGTCTCAAATAAATAAATAAACAAAATCTAGTTCAAGCTTTCAAGCTGGTGTTTTAAAAAAGAAAAAAAAAAACCAAACCAAACCAAACCTGCCTCCTGACTGCCCTCACCTCCAGTTCTGCAGCCTGCGTGTTTGTCCGTCCATCTGTCTGTCCCAACGGCCACTGCTGCAGAAAGCTCCTCCGCTGTGTTTTCGAAGGCAGCTGTGCTGCGGTGGGGCCAGAACCAAAAGCCAGAACCAGATGGGCATGTTTTCATCCTTCCTGCATCTTCCAGGCTGTGGCCTTGGGCAAAGACTTCACATAGAAGTCCCCAAATCTGAGGAGTTTTTAGAAATATGAGTCTGAGATGCCACCCAGGCCTGTTGAAGAAGGGCTCCCTGGAAGCAGCATCCTGGTGTTTCTGTTCTAACCAGACACCAGGTGTTAAGCCAGCCAGCCACATACCCATTTTGGGGGGTTCCCAACCGTAACACTCCGAGCGTCTGCTTCTCCCCCTGTGAAATGGGAGAAAATGCAGTAAAGGAAGGCCTGGGTATGAAAGGGGCTCACGAGGTAAAAAGTGGGGATCACCAAGGCCAGTGGGGTTCCACCTCCTCTCCCACCCCTCCTCCAGGCTCCTGGTCCCCCTGGGCTCTCTGCCTCCTCCCCAATGGCTTCAGGCTCAGTTGGTGTGGGGACTGTCCATGCCCCAACCCCTCTTTCCTTCCAGTGGGCAGCATTCCCTGGGTACACATTAGGCCCCGCTCCAGCTGGTGGTGGGACTGGTGAGCTTGGAGGAAGGAGCCCCTCTGACTCAGCCCCTCCCTCTGTGAGATGCGGCACCTGCATGGCGCACACGGCCTCTGCAGGTCTGTGAAACAGGTGTCTCCCTGGGGCCGGCCCAGCAGGCAGAATCTGCAAAAGGAGAGTGCGGGACCTCTGGTTCAAAACGTGTGGAGGGCGTCAGGACAGCAATAGCAGAGAATGGAACCAAGGCAAGGCCTGCACCAGCCCCGAGGGATGGAGGCCGCGGGGGCCCAGCTCACCAGCTTGCAGGAAGCCTGACTCCGTCAGGAGTGAGCTACCCACCAGCCTCTTCCTGAAGACCAAGCGAGTCATCCAAGCAGGCGTGTCTCCAGGCCCACGCTGCCATCATAAGCGGCACTTGTCTGAGCCTGCATGTCCCTCCTTCTTCAGCCTGAGTGGGACAAAGCGGAGCTGCTTCTGAACACACTTCGACCCCATCGGTCTGCAAGGAGACTTCTAGAAACATGCGGTCCAGGAAGCAAGGCCTCCTCCAGATCCTACCCAGATCCCTCTTGCTGCAGTGGGGCCTCCACTCTGTCCACCGTGGCAGATGTGGGCACATTCTCTTGCCTCCTATAGCACCTTGGGTCTGAGCCCTTCCCGGCCTCCCCAGCTCAGCCTGAATCCACCTCCCGCCCACTGCTCAGGCCCGAAGCAACGGTGCTGCCTGCCCCCAGAGCCCTCCTGTGCTGGCCTCTCACGCCTGGCTGTGAGCCGCTGCAGCGCTGGCTTGGCTGGTCTCCCGCCCCTCACTCACCCCAAGCACCCCTTTCCCAGCAGAGCAGCCAACGGGGTCTGGCTCCGAGCACTTAGCAAACCCGTCACGGCAGGACACAGCTCAATTCAGGGCCCTGGATTAAAAATCCTGGACTGCTGCAGCCGGTCCAAGATGTGTGGCCCCAGATGACAGGGCCCAGTCCCCTGTGTCCCAGGCTGGCCCCTGGCTGGAGCTGAACTATGTGGCTACTCTGTCTCCCAGGCTAATGAAGGCCCTTCCTGCCCTGGGCCCCCAAGGCTGAGACTCCCCGGGGGCCCTAGGCCTGTGCTCAAGGGGAGAGGATGGGACAGACAGGGACAGGGTGGGACAGGCAGCGACTGACGGAATTGACCCCTCCACCTGCCTCTTCAGGAGTTGCTGGGGAAGGAGGAGGAGGCTTGGCCTCCAGATGCTGCGAGGTCCTTGGGAGGGGCCCACCCAGTCAGTATTTCTCCCCAGACCTCCAACCCTAGGTAAGGGACGGGCGCCTCCCGGAAGGAGGCGGCGAGGGAGGGAAAAAGGAGGGGAAGTGGGAGGAGGAAGGGCAGGTGGAGGAGGTTTAGGGGTCACCTGACACCTTTCCCAGGGGGATCCACGTGATGGGGTCTCAGAAACCAGCACTTCAGGGGAAGTGTCAGGAGCAGACTTTCTGCCTTGGAATCTCCAAGTGCCTATTTGAATGCAAAGCCCCAGGCCTTTCTGACCCACTCAGTATCTACCTCCCTGCCAGGGATCTGTGGGCACATCTCTGTCTAAGAACCTTGCTGAGGCCAGGCGCGGTGGCTCATGCCTGTAATCTCAGCACTTTGGGAGGCCAAGGCAGGAAGATCACTTGAGGTCAGGAGTTCCAGACCAGCCTAGCCAATATGGTGAAACCCTGTCTCTACTAAAAATATAAAAAACAATTACAGACGTCCTGGCGCACACCTGTAAACCCAGCTACTCCAGAGGCTGAGGCAGGAGAATTGCTTGAACCCAGGAAGCAAAGGTTGTGGTGAGCTGAGATCGTGCCACTGCACTCCAGCCTGGGTGACAGAGTGAGACTCCATCTCAAAACAAACAAACAAACAAAAAAACAAACCTAAACAAAAAACCTAGCTGAGGACCAGAGGGAAAAGGGTAGTGGGGGTGGGGTGGTCTACGGGAGGCAGGAGAGCTGGGAGACTGAGCAACCAATTCCAGAGCCTTCCAAAGGCCCCGCCCCATTCCCAAGCCAGCACTTAATCCTCCACCCCTGCTACTTAACCTCTCCCACTGGGGACTGGGGCACTTTAACTCCTTTTAAATAAGCCCTGAGGGCTCAGAAGATGCTGTTGCCAGCAATTCAAAAGCCCAGAACCCCAAGGGCAGTCAGGGGCTTTTCATCAGCTACAGTGGGGTCCAGAGGCCCAGGCCTGTTAAGCCAGGGAGGGGCCTCTAGGGAGGGGGCATCCCAGGGAGGGGGCTCTCTGGGGAGGGTGTGTGGTCACAGCCTCTCGGGCCCCACTTGCTGACCTGGCTTAGCATCCTTCTAATTCTCTTCCATCCAAGCAAGGGGGACCCCAGTCAGGCAGATCTGGACCCCAAACCTCTTCCTAGCTCAGAAATCCTGGACAGTTGTTCAGCCTGAAGCTCCTCTTCCTTTTCTGCAAAATGGGGTCACAGTTCTCGTGAGAGTGAAACAGACAATGACGACGAAACACCAGGCCTGGTGCCTGACAGGTAGGAGGGACACAGGGCTCAAGCCAGGAGTCACTGGATACTGATCCCCGGCTGAGGAAGGGAAGGCGTGAGCTCGGACTCAGCCCTCCAGGTGTGAGCTGGCAGCCCAGGTCCAGCAACCTCCCAGGATCTAAAGCCGCTCAGCACCAGAGGGGAGCATCATCAGGCAAAACACAGGCCAGTTACTTTTGAATGTCAGACACACAACAAATCGTCTTGTAGTATAAGTCTGTCTCAAATTTGCATGGGAGGGTGTTATCTGAAATTCAGATTTAAATGGGTGTTTTATATTTTTATTTGCAAAATCTAGAAATCTTCACTGAAAGATGCTAAGGACCTGGAGTTTGAGTTGGGGTTTTGGTTTTTCTTTCTTTTCTTTTTCTTTTCTTTCTTTTTCTTTCTTTTTTTTCTTTTTTTCTTTTTTTTTTTTTTTTTTTTTTTTTTTTTTGAGACAGAGTCTCACTCTGTTGCCCAGGTTGCAGTGCAATGGCGTGAACACACAGCTCACTGCAGCCTCGATCTCCTGGGCTCAAGTGATCCTCCTGCCTCAGCCTCCCATGGAGCTGGGGCCACAGGTGCACACCACCATGTCCAGCTAATTTTTTTTATTTTTTTGTAGAGATGGAGTCTCACTTTGTTGCCCAGGCTGGTCTTAAACTCCTAGGCTCAAGTCATCCTCCCACCTCATCCTCCCAAAGTGCTGACATTACAGGTGTGAGCCACTGCACCATGGGTTTTGTTTTTTCAAATCTCCTGATGACAGGAGTCAAAAAATAAAAATACAAAGTTAAGTGAAAAGCAGAATATCATTATTTGTTTTTTGTTTTGTTTTTGAGAAGAAGTCTCACTCTGTCACCCAGGCTGTAGTGCAGTGGCGCCATCTCGGCTTACTGCAACCTCTGCCTCCCACGCTCAAGCGATTCTCCCACCTCAGCCTTCCTAGTAGCTGAGACCACAGACATGTGCCACCATGCATGGCTAATTTTTTGTATTTTTTGATAGAGACAGGGTTTCACCATGTTGCCCGGGCTGGTCTCAAACTCCTGAGCTCAAGTGATCCATCTGCCTTGGCCTCCCAAAGTGCTAGGATTACAGGTGTGAGCCACTGCAAGGGGCCTCATTACTTGTTTTTAAAATTTAATGTATTTAGTGTATTCACATAGAGAGAATGACCCAGATATAGATACCAACTAAGCCTGAGAGAGAGACAGAAGAAAGACTGGAAGGAAATCCCCAAAGGTTAACAGTGTCTATCTCTGTGTCATAAGATTATAGGTAATTGGCCTTTCTCCCTCTTTCTTTCTTTCTTTCTCTTTTTCTTTCTTTTTCTCTCTCCTTCCTTCCTTCCTTCCTTCCTTCCTTCCTTCTTCCCCTCTCTCTCTCCCTTCCTTCCTTTTTGAATTTTCCAACATTTTCCAGTAAATATGTATTTCTTTATGATAAAAAATATATTTAAAAACAAATCACTAGGGGCCTGGTGCAGTGGCTCACACCTGTAATCCCAGCACTTTGGGAGGCCAAGGCGGTTGAATCACTCGAGCTCAGGAGTTTGAGCAGCCTGGGCAACATGGTGAAACCAAGTCTCAATGGGAAAAAAAAAAAAAAAAATTAGCCAGGCATAGTGACGTGTGTCTGTAGTCACAGCTACTCAGTGGGAAGATCATTTGATCCTGGGAGGTGGAGGCTGCAGTGAGCCGAGATCATGCCATAGCACTCCAACCTGGGTGACAGGGCAAGACCTTATCTTAAAAAAAAAAAAAAAAAATCACTAACGTGGAGAGTCTTGTTAAAATGTGGTTGCACGGTTCAGGAGTGGCCAAGTGAACCAAGGAAAGCCTCAGGCCTCGCCTCCTGTCCTTGCAGGGCCCCAGGAGGGCAGCTTCCCCAGCTGCACCTCGGTTATCCTTTCTCTGGTGCATCTGAGGTACTGGCTTCAATAGTGCCTCAGGACTGAGCCCGGGTGGTGGTGACTTCAGGACCCTGGGAATGGGGAGAGCCCCCACTGTGCTTCCGGACCCAGCCCCACCTAGGTTATGCTTTTGAGTTCCTGCGCTTGGTTTTGTTTTAATACCTTTCAGTTTCCTCCTCACTGTCAACCGTCCTGACTCCCTGCTATCTGTATGCCTGCCCCTAACAGCCATGCTCGCTTCTACATCTCCCTTCTCATCCTCCGTGAACCAATAAAAAGGCCATGTGGTTCTTAAGATTGTGTGTGGGGCTGGGAGAAGGGGCTCACTCCTGTAATCCCAGAACTTTGGGAGGCCGGAGTGGATGAGTCACCTGAGATCAGGAGTTCGAGACCAGCCTGACCAACATGGAGAAATTCCATCTCTACTAAAAATATACAAATTAAGCCAGGCATGGTGGCTCACACCTATAATTTCAGCACTTTGGGAGGCCGAGGCGGGTGGATCATGAGGTCAGGAGATTGAGACCATCCTGGCCAACATGGTGAAACCCCGTCTCTACTAAAATACAAAAAAAAAAAAAAAAAAAAAATTAGCCAGGTGTGGTGGTGAGCACCTATAGTCCCAGCTATTCAGGAGGCTGAGCCGGTGAATCACTTGAACCCGGGAGGCGGAAACTGCAGTAAGCTGAGATCATGCCACTGCACTCCAGCCTGGTGACGGAGCGAGACTCCGTCTCAAGAAAACAAAACAAAACAAAACACACAATTAGTTGGGTGTGGTGGTGCATGTCTGTAATCCCAGCTACTTGGGAGGCTTAGGCATGAGAATCGCTTAGGCATGAGAATCGCTTAAACCTGGGAGGCGGAGTTTGCAGTGAGCTGAGATCATGCCACTGCACTCCAGCCTGGGTGACAGAGCAAGACTCTGTCAAAAAAAAAAAAAAAAAAGATGGTGTGTGAAGCTGGAGGAAGTGGTTCTGAGTGACGACAGCACCATCGGTCAACCCAAGGGTGTACTTCACAATGCTTCTTGGCTACCTCGGATACTCTGTACACCAGCGTCTCCTCTCCAGCCACATTCTCTGTGCTGCTGGGTAAGCGGATCTATTGAGAATATTTCTAGGTCCTGGCTCGGACTCTACATCTCTTAATACATACGACCAAATTCCACGACGATGAAAGAACGTGGCTCTCCCCTTCTCCGCCATTGCGGTGTGTGGTTGACCCTGTTTCTCGCCATGTCTTCTCCCAAGACTTCCAGGATTAAGCAATTCCTGGCCAAGAAACAAAAGCAAAATCGCTCCATTCCCCAGTGGATTCAGATGAAAACTGGTGATAAAATCAGGTACCACTGCGAAGGGAGACACTGGAGAAGAACCAAGCTGGGCCTATAAGGAAATGCACAGGAGACAGCACACCTATTTGTGCTGGGTCAAGGTCATGATCGTCTGACCATATCAAGATGAAAATGTTGCCACTATAGGCTGAATTTGGTAATAAATATGTATTTTATTTATTTATATATTTATATGTATAAAATAAATATTTTTTTAAAAAAATACCGTCTGGGCGCGGTGACTCACGCCTGTAATCCCAGCACTTTGGGAGGCTGAGATGGGCAGATCCTGAGGTCAGGAGATTGAGACCATCCTGGCCAACATGGTGAAACCCCGTGTGTACTAAAAATACAAAAAATTAGCGGGGCGTGGTGGTGGGCACCTGTAGTCCCAGCTACTCAGGAGGCTGAGGCAGGAGAATGGTGTGAACTCAGGAGGCAGAGCTTGAAGTGAGCCGAGATCACACTACACTCCAGCCTGGGCGATAGAGGGAGTCTCCATCTCAAAAAAAAAAAAAAAAAAAAAAAAACCCGACACACCCCATGGAACTGGAGGCCTAGAACTTGAAGGTCACAGGACAAAAGGATCGGAGGTGACCAAGGTTAAAAGATGTATCCGTCAGGGCTCAGGTGCAGAAAACAGAAGGCACTCTGGCTCCTTGTGGCAGAAATGAAATGAGAAGCTCACAAAAATCACTGGAAAAGCTGGAGAAGCAGGCTGTACCTCGAGCCTCCAAAATGGTTCCCAGGATGCCACCAAACTGGCCCGCCAAGATGCCATGCCTCTGCCACATCAGGACTGTGGGGCATCTGGGGACCATTAGCTCCAGAGCACCCGGTTGACCCATGGGTCAGCAAGAGGCCAGGACCTACCACACCTGCTGGATTCATCCTGGCCAAAAATTAGACAGCCCTCACCCTTCTTCTCAACACCCACGGAGCCAGCGATCGGCCCCCGGAACATGGCCCAGCACATCCACCACCAAGCCTGCTGAGGAGACATCGGGACCCTCTGCATCACTTCCCACTTCCCAGGCAAGGAAGTCCAAGAAATGCACCTTCCAGCCTTCTCCGCAGCAGGTAAGAGGGAAGGAGAGCTGTCAAGTGCCAGCCCATCCATCCCACAGGACAGAGACAGAATCAGACCACTCACCTGTTAGAAAACCTCCTTCAAGAGGCACTCGCACTGGGGACTCGCGGTGGGGATGGCCTGAGGCTGGCTCTAGAACCTGCCTGCTGTGTGGTCTTGGCCACGCCACTTTAGACTTGAGTCGTACATGAGATAATTGCAGTGCTTTGTAAAACTGTAACATGGGGAAGCCCCTGCCGTCCCAGTAGTCACTCAATGCAAGCATCCTTTCCTTCCCTCTGCAACGGGCATCGAAGCTGATTTTCATCCATAGCCTAACCAGGTTCCAGAGGGACAGGTGAGCCCCAGCTCAGAGAGTAGACCGAGGCCCCAGGGAGATGCCACCCACAGATGGAATTGTCCTGGGTTGTAAAATTTGCAGGAATTTTGACAGCCAGTACTCTTCCTGTTGGCAGCCTAAAATTGGCCATGTTGGAAATATCCACATCATAGGAACTGCATAATGATACAAAGCAGGGCTTTTTGTCCCCACGCCCCAGAGCTATTAAACATTTACCAGCTTGCCATTGGTTAAGGCAATAGGATGGATGAAATTTCTGGAAGGCTGTGACTTGGTGGCTGTCCCCACTGGCTACACATGAGGATCGCCTGGGGAGCGCTAATCACATCCCAAAAGCGCAGACCCCACCCGAGGCGAATTGACGGAGAAGCTGGAGGAAGCAGAGGGATCAGGGCAGTAGCTACAGAGGGTGGAGGGGTCACAGGAGGAGACCTGCCAGCACATGTTTGCTTGTGAGTGGAAAGTCCTTTGCCTGGGAGGTGCAGAGAGAAGAGGCAAGACTGATGTCCCTGAGTGAGCCAGGAGACAGGAGCTCCAGAGGCCACAGCAGCAGGAGGGAGGAGGCAGGGCAGAGCAAGGCAGGCTAGCAGGGAAGGCGCAATAGTCCTCACCAGGACACCTGTCGTTTTCTTTTTCTTTTTCTTTTTTTTTTTCTTGAGACAGAGTCTTGCTCTGTTGCCCAGGTTGGAGTCCAACAGAGCAATCTCGGCTCACTGCAACCTCCATCTCCCAGGTTCAAGCAATTCTCCTGGCACAGCCTCCCGAGTAGCTGGGATTACAGGCATCAACCACTATGCCCAGCTAATTTTTGTATTTTTTAGTAGAGACAGGGTTTCACCATGTTGGTCAGGCTGGCCTCGAACTCCTCACCTCAGGTGATCCACCCGCCTTAGCCTCCCAAAGTGCTGGGATTACAGGTGTGAGCCACTGCGCCTGGCTGACACCTATGGTTTTCAAAGAGGGGACAGTTTCGGCTGGAAGGGCTTGGGGGCTGTTGCATTCAGGTTGATGCCCGCCGTGCCATCCTCTGAGCTCCCTTGCATCAGAAGCCTCAAAGAAGCGATTCCTCTAATAGAACTTGTGACAGCACAAGGCAGAGAAGTTCCACCCCCAGCTCAAGTCAAACAACGTGAGCATTGTGCAGGAGGTCTTCCTGGCTTTATTATTTTTGGGAAAAAAAAAAAAAAGAAAACTATACATGGTGATTGTAAACTAAATTTACCTTTTATTTTATTTTATTTTTTGAGATGAAGTTTTCGCTCTTGTTGCCCAGGCTGGAGTGCAGTGGCACAATCTCAGTTCACTGCAATGTCTGCCTCCTGGGTTCAAGCGATTCTCCTGCCTCAGCCTCCCAAGTAGCTGGGATTATAGGCACACGCCCCCACGCCTGGGTAATTTTTTTTAGTAGAGACGGGTTTTCACCATATTGGTCAGGCTGGTCTTGAACTCCTGACCTCAATTGATTCACCCACCTCAGCCTCCCAAAGTACTGGAATTATAGGCGTGAGCCACCACACCCTGCCAATTAACTAAATTTAAAATCACAAAAGAGGCCAGGCACAGTGATTCATGCCTGTAATTCCAGCACTTTGGGAGGCCAAGGCAGGCAGATCACCTGAGGTCAGGAGTTCGAGACCAGCCTGGCCAACATGGTAAAGCCTCGTCTCTACTAAAAATACAAAACTCAGCCAGGCATGGTGGTGCACACCTGTAATCCAGCTACATGGGAGGCTGAGGCACGAGGATCGCTTGAACCTGGGAGGCAGAGGTTGCAGTGAGCCGAGGTCACACCACTGCACTCCAGCCTGGATGACAGAGCGAGACTCTGTCTCACATCAATAAATAAAAGAAAATAAAATAAACCACAAAAGAGCAAAGGAAGAAAATAAAAATCAGACACTACTGCCCAGAGGTGATGACAATGGAGTGAGCATGCCTCCACACGCCTCTGTGCAAACTCACACCTTCCAGAGTGTGATGGACCACCCTCCCCCGCACACTCAGCTCAAACCTCTCTGTCGGCATCCTGGGACTCCAAACAGGCAGGGAGAGGAGAAGGGGAGTTGGGCCACTTCCAGCCCATCTGAATGAACAGCAGGCTCTCAGCCCCTGGACACCAGCCAGGCCAAGCCCTTGTCCTGAGCCACTACTTTGTGCCCCCGGTGGCTGCTTGCAGGTCTTCACCAGGAACAGGGTTAGCACGGGGCAGCCTCAGTCTCTGCAGGGTCTGCCCTGGCTGGCCGAGCTTCCCTGCTGAGCAGCCATTCCTCCCTAATCTACAGCCAACCCTGCGTGCAGCCCCAGCCTCCCCTAGAAACACTGCAAAATGACCTTGTCTTTGGCTTTTCTGAAAAGACCACAGCCAGGGTGAGCACCCTCTGAGACCTGCTTCTCCTCCCAGCACTCCAGAGCAAGGCGCCTGATCTGCCCTCCTTCCTGCCAGCCTCTGCACCTTTCCAAGGTAGACGCCCCCGCATCCAAACTCCTCGCACCCCCGTTCCCTGTCATCTTCAATTCTTTGTATTCCAACTCTTGGCTCTTCTGTCCTGAAACACACACCTCTGCTTGACCGCTGCCGCCCTCCCACCCAGCCCTGCACTCACCTCTCCTCTCTGACAGCCTGCGTGACATGGCCAGGAGTCAGTCTTGCTGCCTGTGCATATATGTGTGCATGCGTGTATTCATGTGTGTGCCCATGTGCATACGTGTGTGTGCTGGTGTGTGTGTATTTATATGGGCATGCGTGTGTGTGTGCCTGAATCCAACCCCAACCCTCCGTAACTTCTTGTCTGCTCTTTCCTGTCTATGAAACTTCTCTGTCCAAGTTCCCCTCCTCAGTCCCTGAGGCCTATCTCCGACCCACCCTTGGGTCTCCCTGACCCTCCCCTCCTCCTTAAGCCTGTGTTTGTTATGGCCTCTGGGACCATCTCCCTGGCCTCCATCCATCTCTTCCACGGCTGCCCTTCCTCGGATATTCCCCCGGGAACTGCCCCTGACCTTCTCTGCCCCCTTCCTCTGCTTTTTGCAGAGAGTGACCCAATCTACAGCTCCAGCACATTCCAGACTCCTAACAACAGCACCAAGCAGCAACAGGAAGTCCAAGGGCTTACTGTCCTCCCCAGACTTAGCCTCCTCGGGCTCTGGAGGTGGGCAACGTACGGCTGCCTCTACAGAGAGGAGCCTGGGATCCAGGACCACCACCTACTGTGGCCAGGACTCCAGTACATGTGACTTCTAACCACCCCATTCACAGCCTTCCCCTCTGGCCACGGCTGGCTGCCCACAGAGCATCCTCCTGGCTGTCCAGGCCACTGCAACCCCACCTGGTGACCTTTCAGCTCAGCCAGCGTCACCTCCTTCTGCCATGCACGCTCTGCTCCCCGGCGGGCTCCCAGGGTCTGTGGCCGCTTGTCACGCCATCACGTCCACTCAGGTGTTGATGCTGCTGCAATCGCCTGCTCCCGTCTGTGTGCTCCTGTCCACCCCAGCCCCTGCTGCCACCTAATCTCCCGAAAACACTGTCAAGAGTCGAGCACTGATTGCATCACTTGTCAAGTGTAGGTTTCAGCTCGGCTGTGATCTACGTCGGGCGAGCTCAAATAAATCCTTTGGAATTCTGAAGACCATCATCCCCGAAAATGTGTGTGTACTCAGGGATTCCAGCTGCACAGCTGGATTTCAGGAATGGCCTGCTGAGGCTTGAAGGTGCCCCAAGAGCAGGGTCAGCTGGGGGGAGTCTCCTGTTGCTCACGGGGCCGGGCCCAGGGGAGGGGGCTGTATGAGTTCCTGGAGCTGCCGTCACAAGTAACCAAAACGAGGTGGTTTCAACAATGGAAATTTATTCTCTTGGGCTCCTGGAGGCCAGAGTCCAAAGTCCAGGTGGCAGCAGGGCCAGGCTCGCCTTGAGGATCTGGGGTCACATCCTTCAGCAGGGCCAGGCTCGCCTTGAGGATCTGGGGTCAAATCCTTCCTGCCTCTTCGGCTTCTGGTGGCTGCCGGCAACCCATGGTGCACCTCAGCTGTGGCCACATCCCTCCCATCCCTTTCTCTGTCCAAGTTTTTCTCTTTTTGTAAGGACACTAGTTTTGGCCAGGCGTGGTGGCTCACACCTGTAATCCCAACACTTTGGGAGACCGAGGCAGGTGGATCACCTGAGGTCAGGAGTTCAAGACTAGCCCAGCCAACATGGTGAAACCCTGTCTCTACTAAAAATACAAAAATTAGCTGGGTGTGGTGGCGTGCACTTA
Organism: Chlorocebus sabaeus; assembly: GCF_047675955.1. Lineage (NCBI taxonomy): Eukaryota > Metazoa > Chordata > Mammalia > Primates > Cercopithecidae > Chlorocebus > Chlorocebus sabaeus. The sequence continues at coordinate 77,450,454 of NC_132919.1, read as the reverse complement.
TAGTCCCAGCTACTCGGGAGGCTGAGGCACAAGAATTGCTTGAACCTGGGAGGTGGAGGCTGCAGTGAGCTGGGATCGCGCCACTGCACTCCAGCCTGGGTGACAGAGTAAGACTCGGTCTCAAAAAAAAAAAACCAAAGACATCAGTTTTATTGAATTAAGGGCCTACCCTAATCCCGTATGACCTAATCTCAATTTGATTTTACATCTGCAAAGACCCTGTTTCTAAACAAGGTCACATTCTGAGGTCCTGGGTGGACATGAATGTGGGGGTAGGGAATACTCTATTCAACCTCCCGGCACCATCCCAGCAACAGAATGACAAGGCATGCAGGAGCAGCCTGGAAAAGCCCCAGCAAAGCCAAGGGATGGGAGGATCTGGACGCTGGGGCTGGGGAGTGGGACTTGCTAAACATCACCGAAGGGAGGAGGAAGAGCAGGAAGAGAGGGACAGAGGGATGCAGACAAGAGGAGGAACGGCTAGGGTGGGTGGACACCCTGGAGCAGAGTCTGTGGCTGGTGGCAGGAGGTCAGAGCCACCAGAGCGTCCCTGCAGATGGCATGAGCCCCACCGGCCCCTGTCTCCACCTCAGAGGGATTTTGCATTCCAACTCCAGGCCTCTGCTGCAGCACGGAAGGCCCCACTCCGGGGGGAGCCCCGGCTTTTCACATCTCACCGAGCAGCTGACGGCGCCGCCGAGGCCGCCCCGGCTGGGCCACCAGCTCCGCGAGACGCACATGCGCAGACCCGTCCTCAAGGACGCAGCCCCGTAATTACCCTCAGCCGCCAGAGCATGGTATCCACTTAAACGATAAACAGGCTCAGGCGGGAGGCCGCCCCGCCCGCCGCTCTGGTGGCAGGCCACAGACACCTCGGAGGGGTGGCCGCGGTCCCGCTGACATCAGCGGCTTCACTGCCTGTGACCAAAGCGTGGACAGGCACGAGGGAAGCAGCAGCCTCCCCCAGAGGAAACCCAAGCCCCAGCCGCGCCTGCCAGCCAGCCAGCCTCCAGGCCAGCGCTAAACTGCCGTTTCTTGGGATGGGAGCCTTTGCAGTGGCCCCTGACTAGCAGATATCACATTATTGATGTGACCTTCCAGATCCAGGGACCCAACTCCACAGCCCCTCCAGGTGCCTGCAAAGGCCACCTCCCATCCCGCCTCTGACCTCCTTTACTAAGTCCACCTGGGGAGGCCTCCCCGGGAGGCAGGCTGGAGACCACACTGTCTGCACTTTTTTGGGCCCAGATGAAGCCCCCTTGCCAGGTCTGGTGCCAGGCTGGCCACACCAGGCACAGAAATGACCACATGACCACTGATACCAGGTCCAGCCACCGATGCTGCCTCAGGCCCCTACGACTGTGAGGGACACACCATAAAGCTCTAACCGGCCAAAGCCCAGAGGAATTTGCTCCACCTGGGATTTGAAAGTCACCCCTGCTGGATGCGGTGGTCACGCATGTAATCCCAGCACTTTGGGAGGCTGAGGCAGGGGGATCACGAGGTCAGGAGATCGAGACCATCCTGGCTAACACGGTGAAACCCCGTCTTTACTAAAAATACAAAAAATTAGCCGGGCATGGTGGCAGGCCCCTGTAGTCCCAGCTGCTCGCCAGGCTGAGGCGGGAGAATGGCGTAAACCCGGGAGGTGGAGCTTGCAGTGAGCCGAGATGGCCCACTGCACTCCAGCCTGGGCAACAGAGCCAGACTCCGTCTCAATTAAAAAAAAAAAAAAAAAAAGAAAGTCACCCCATCCTGTCCCAGACGCTTACTGTCCACTGTGGGGGCCACGAGCCATACATGCCTATGAGGCCCGTGGAGTTTGGGAGTCCCAGCGGAGAGGAGCTGTTAAGTATGAGATCCACACTGGATTTCCAAGACTTATAACCACAGCAATGACAACGTAAATATTTCATGAATAATTTTTATACTCTTTTTTTGTTGTTGTTGTTGTTTTTTGTTTTGAGACCAAGTCTCCCTCTGTCACCCAGGCTGGAGTGCAGTGGCGCGATCTTGGCTCACTGCAACCTCAAGCGATTCTCCTGCCTCAGCCTCCTGAGTATCTGGGATTACAGGCACCTGCCTCCATGCCCAGCTAATGCTGAGGTGGGAGGATGGCTTGAGCCAAGGGGGTCGAGGCTGCAGTGAGCTATCACACTATTGCACTCCAGTTGGGAGAAAAGAGCAAGACTCTGTCTCAGAAAAGAAATGTGAGGGCTCCTGGGAAAAGCCAGGGTGCAGGTAAAGGGCCTCAAGCCCTACCTGGGATGCAGCTGAGCTCTGTAGAGGTCCTCCCCTCACTCCCTCCACTGAAAGGGCAGGGGCACCACCTGAGCAGGCCAGGGCCCATAATGGGGGTTGCTGGGAGGCGGCTCAGCTGCAACGGAGCTTCTCCGAGGGGAGCAGGGAAACAGGGAACAGACATGGGGCTGAAGAGGAAGTCCCAGGCAAAGGCAGGTGCCAGGAGAAGGTCTCTGGTGCTCAGACAAGGGAACCCCGCAGCTTGAGAGGGAATGAGCGATAAGGTGGGGCAGGTTAGTGGAGGAAAGGTACAGCTGTGGCACCCACCCCATCCAGACACTCAGAGATGGTGGCTGGACCCAGGGCGGGACCAGGAACAGCCGAAGAGCTTTATCCTTCCAGAAATTTCATGTATGTTTAGTGGGGACTATGAGAGTTTTATTTATTTATTTTGAGGCGGAGTCTTGCTCTGTTGCCCAGGCCGGAGTGCAATGACCCCATCTAGACTCACTGCAACCTCCATTTCCCAGATTCAAGCGATTCTGCTGCCTCCGCCTGCCGAGTAGCTGGGATTACAGGCGCCCACCACCACACCTGGCTAATTTGTGTATTTTTAGTAGAGACGGGGTTTCACCATGTTGGCCAGGCTGGTCTCAAACTCCTGACCTCAAGTGTTCCGCCCACCTTGGCCTCCCAAAGTGCTTGGATTACAGATGTGAGCCACTGTGCCCAGCGGAGAGTTTTTATGTTATGTTTTATTTTGTTTTAGAAACAGGGGTCTCCTTATGTTGCCCAGGCTGGTCTCGAACTCCTGGGCTCAAGCGATCCTCCCACCTCAGCCTCCCAAAGTGCTGGGATTACAGGCGTGAGCCACTGTGTCCAGTGAATTGCAGTGATTTTAGTGGCACCACGCTGGGTAATTGAGTGACCTGCTTGTTTCCCCATTTCCAAAATGCATGTTCAGGGGCATTTTGGTGATGAGATGGTTAATTTCATGTGTCAGCTTGACAGGCCTAAGGGGTGCCTGGATCGCGGGGAAACATTCTTTCTGGTGAGTCTGCAACCGTGTTTCCGAAAGAGGTTCCCACCTGGATATGTAGACCGCGCCTCACCAATGTAGGCAACATTAGCCAAGCCCCGAGGGCCTGAGTAGAACAGGAAGGGAGCAGGCTAGTGCACTGGGTCTGCTTGATCTGGATCATCTACCTCCAGCTGCCCTCAGACACGAGAGCTCCTGCTTCTAGGGCCTTCAGACTCAGACCGAGCATCATGGCTAGCTTCCCTGGTTCCCCAGCTTGCAGATGGCCGGCCCTGCAACCTCTCAGCCTCCACAGTGTGTGAGCGAATTCCCACGGGGGTCCCCTCTTATAAGCCTCCATGTATCCTATTGGGTCTGATTTTCCAGAGAGCCCTGGGCGAGCTACAGCAGAGGCCAACAGCAGCTCCTGGGAGAGGAGCCCCCACTTCTGTGTGTCCTCCCCACATTCTCAGGGCCAGGTCAGGGCCACGTGTGAGGTGTTCCTTCATCTATAACATGAATAATAGTGACGATTTCACATTGAACGGAAATTAAATGAGGAAACATCACACACCTGGCCCATAGTAGGTGCTCAGGAGATCATAAGAAAAGAATGCGAGGGTGGGCGCGGTGGCTCATGCCTGTAATCCCAGCACTTTGGGAGGCCGAGGCGGGTGGATCACCTGAGGTCAGGAGTTCAAGACCAGTCTGGCCAACATGGTGAAACCCTGTCTCTACTAAAAATACAAAAATTAGCCAGGCTTGGTGGAGGGCACCTATAATCCCAGCTACTCAGGAGTCTGGGGCAGGAGAATTGCTTGAACCTGGGCGGTGGAGGTTGCAGTCAGCCAAGATGCAGCCACTGCACTCCAGCTTGGGTGACAGAGTGAGACTCTGTCTCAAAAAAAAGAAAAGGATGCGGGACTTTTACACCAGGATCCAGGCTGGGCAGGCAGCCGAGCTGCACAGGGGCATGAAGAAAAGAGGCCTCAGGGGCAGCCCTGGCTCCACCCCAACCTGGACAGCTTCAAACAACTGAGATGGATTCTCTGCCGGTTCTGGATGCCAGGAGTCCTAAATCAAGGTGTCCTCAGGGCTGTGCTCCCTGCAGAGTCCCCAGGAGGGACTCCTGCCTGGCGTTTCTGGGCCTGTGGCTGCATCACTCCATCCTCCACCACCGCCTTCCCCAGCTTCTGCTACAGGTGCCAGGAGAATGTCCCTGCGTGTCCTCCCCTCTTCAGTCTCTTCTGCCATTGGATTCACCCACTCCAATCCAGGACGATCTCATCTCAAGATCTGCACCTTCATTACATCTACAAAGACCCTTATTCCAAAGTCACATTCTGACGTTCCAGGTAGACAAATATTTGGGGGAGGCAAATATTCAATGCATTACATTTCACCCTGTAGCTCCCCAAAATCCACACTGTCCTGCTCTTTACAAAATATACACCCCTCATGCCCTCTTGCTCATTGCTCAACTCTCTGGGCCTCACTTTCCTCTGCAAAGCTGAGGATAATTAGGACAACCTCACCAGTGTTTGTAGGGATAAGATAGGCGCTCAGCTCAGCCCAGTGTTTGGTGAACGAGCCGCCTTCAGGCAGTCCTCAGCCCACAGTACCTCCACCAGGTTCCACTTTCTAAAACTGCAAACCCTCGACCAGGCACAGTGGCTCACATCTGTAATTCCAGAGCTTTGAGAGGCAGAGGCAGGAGGATCGCTTGAGGCCAGGAGTTTGAGACCAGCCTGGACAACATGGTGAGACCCATCTCTAGAAAAAATACACACACACACACACACACACACACACAGAGTAAATTCTGAGACAATGGGGACTTGTGTCTGTTTAATTCACTCCAATTCGCACTGCAGTCCCCCCACCACCCCTGAGGACTCATCAGGGTCAGGGAATGGAAGAGAAGATGGGGAGCTGCTGTCCAGCTCCAAGTGAGAGGGCCCAGAGCACGTGCCCAGCGCTGGCAACCCTGGGTTTGAGTATGAGCTCTGCTGCCACTTTGCACAAGTCAAAGCTTCAGTTTCCCCCTGTGAAGTGGAGGGATAAGACGCTCCTCTCAAAATGAGGTACAAGCTGTGTGATCGCAACATGCTGCCATCCTGACCACATGGCCCAGGTGGGTTTCCAGTCGTTGACACAAGCCAGTCAGTGGCTCCCCAGGAACTGGGTGGCACCCTGGTTCCTCTCTTGTGGTCCCCTTGACCCCTCACCTTGCTGCCCAGAACTGCCCAGCTGAACCTCCCAAGCTGTGTGTCCAAAGCTGGCATGGGGCTGGACGTTAAAATCTCCCTTTCACATGCAGTGAGCCAAAGGCCCCAAATACACAGCACACACTCCCACATCCTGACCCTGCTTCTCAGAGGGAGCCCTGACCCCAGCAGTGTTTGTGCTCAGCTCCAATCCCGGTGCCTTCACCAAGCCCAGCCTTTCTGTGTGCACTGAGGACTTCCTGGTAATAAACAGACCCAGCAGAGGGTCAACCCTGAACTAAGGACCAAAGTCTTCCAACGCCTGTACCCCAGGGTCACCATCGAAGCTGGCGGGGAGTGAGGGGCACCAATGGGATAGCAGTGGCAGCTCTGGGGCCCCGAGTCCCAAGGTTCCCCAGGGCTCTGTGGCCCCAGATGTCCAGCTTCTCCAGCTCTGGAGCCTTTGGCTGGACTGCACGTAATAACTACTGCCCCAGAGACGTGGCAGGGTGTGCAGTTCAGGCCAGCTGGCGGGGAGCAGAGCCAGGCCTTGGAGAGGATTTACCCTGACAGGCTCCGACCCATGAGCCTTGATCACAGGCTCCCCACCCACTCTGCCAACAGGGCGGTGTGGTCAGGCATCCTGGCCTGGGCTTGGCTGCCCCGGGTGTTTCTCTGCCCTAATAGCAATAATAACAACAATAAAAATAACAGTAATAGCTTCCATGTGTTGCGTGCTCACTCTTGCTGGATGCAGTTCTAAGTGCTTTGCCTATTAACCCAGTTAACCTCCATGACCACCAACCACTTCATCAAGAGCCTCGATTTCAGGATGGAGAAACTAAGGCACAGGGGAGTGAAATCAGTTGCTCAAGGTCAAGGAGTGAATAAATGACCCAGCTGAAACACAGAGCTATGCAACCTGGCTACCGGCATCTCCTTCTTCGGCCTTTGAGTCTTTAAAGCCATACTCCTTCGCGGGAGACACGCTGCTTCTGCGTTGCCTCAGAGACGCTGCCCTGTTGCAGGAGAACGCCCTCCAGGGAGGGCAGTGGCATGGTGGCTCTCTACCCCCAGCCCCTGCTGATCCCACAGCTCCTCCTCCAGACCCAGGAATTGTCCTGTGGCCCCAAGGTCTGGGCCTGACCCTATTATCTGGTCCCCCCACTTCCTTGCTTAAAACCTCCAAAGCTTTGCCATAGCAATGAGACTCAGGTCCAAACTCTGAGTCACAGACACGCAGGCAAACTGCCTTCCTCCTTCTGCAGCCTGCCCTCTGACCCCGCCCCCCCAGTTCATGCTCCCCACTGCTCCTGCCTTCCTTCTGGTCCTCCAACACGCTCAGGAGGTGCCTGCCTTAGGGTCTTGGCACCTGCTATCCCAGCTCCTCCCCAACCTAGAGATGACAAGCCACACACTCCGTCCTCAGTGAGCCTTCCCTGAGCACCCAACCTGAAGCATACTTTCTACAAACTCACTTCAAAAACAAACCAAAACGAGGATAATTCTTTCCCAACAGCAAGAGGAGAGTCAGGGCCGGGGTTAGATCAGCCCCTCCTTGGGTTGAACAGATATAGATGGTGGCAGAGTAGACATGGTCAGTCCCTAAACAGCTGGGAGGACAGAGAGCAGGCAGCAGCATCAGGCAGCCCCAAGGATAACGGGGCGTGCGTCCAGGGGCAGGCAGCCCTCAGCCTTCTGGACAATGCATAGAGACTTGGAGTTCTGGGCATGTGTGCAGCCCATAGGAAGGAACACCTTGTCCCGGGAGTATGAGCTAAAGATACTTTCCCAAAAGGCCGAGGTCACCATCCTCAGGACTGGGTTGCACCTCTCATCATGACCCTGTTGAATACGCTGTGGCCCCTGCCCTACTGACACCCGGTTCTTACCACCTGTGCCCTTGGCCTGGTCAGGCCTCCTGTCTCCTGGCCTTCTTTGGGGTTGGTTATCTATGGAGTTGAATTAATCCCCTCAGCCCTGCCTAATTAAACCTCTCTCATTTACTTACAACAATCTAAATGCCGCCTCTGGGCTGGTTCTGTATGAAATGCTAGTAAATGTTTAGCATTAGCAATTGGTTCTCTGAAAAAAAGAAATGTACGTATGCATATACATTTCATTATTTATTGTAAATATCACTGATAGGCAGGGTGCGGTGGCTCACACCTGTAATCCCAGCACTTTGGGAGGCCGAGGTGGGAGGACTACTTAAGGTCAGGAGTTTGAGACCAGCCTGGCCAAAATGGTGAAACCCTGTCTCTACTAAAAATACAAAAAATGAGCCGGGCATGGTGGTGCGTGCCTGTAATTCCAGCTAATGGGAGGCCGAAACAGGAGAATTGCTTGAACCCAGGAGGTGGAGGTTGCCATGAACAAAGATCACACCACTCCACTCCAGCCTGGGTGACAGAGTGAGACTCCGTCTTTAAAAAATTTGTTTTCGTAAATAAATAAATATTAGTGATATAAAGGATGCATAGCACACCATCCACAAATAATAAAATAGTCCAGACGTGGTGGCTTACGTCTGTAATCCCATCACTTTGGGAGGCCGAGGTGGACAGATCACCTGAGGTCAGGAGTTCAAGACCAGCCTGACCCACACGGAGAAACCCCGTCTCTACTAAAAATACAAAATTATCCGGGCATGGTGGCACATACCTGTAATCCCAGCTACTCAGGAGGCTGAGACAGGAGAATCGCTTGAACCCAGCAGGCGGAGGTTGCAGTGAGCCGAGATCGTGCCACTGCACTCCAGCCTGGGCAATAAGAGTGAAACTCTATCTCAAAAAAATAAAATAAAATAAAAATAAATAAATAAATAAATAAATAAATAAATAAATAAATAGAAAATACTCCCCATTGTAAGCTCCATATACCGATTGATTCACAGAACATTTTTGTTGCTTTTTTGCCAAACTCTGGGATCAGTTGCCAGCCCAGGCTTGCCTTTGATAAATGAGTGTGGTTCTGACTTGAATGGCTGTAGGTATTTTCATTTAAGTCAACCAGTAAAATGAAAGTAAAACAACGAAGGAATAGGTCAAACTTCTCTTTCGTAATGATGTCAGTAACTTCTTTCATAAATCAGGTAATAGTTTTTTAATACTACTTCCTCCATTTCTGTGCTCTTCAGATCATAATGGGCCGAGTGTGGCGGCTCACACCTGTAGTCCCACCACTTTGGGAGGCCGAGGTCAGTGGATCACTTGAGCCCTGAAGTTTGAGACCAGCCTGGACAACATAGCAAAAACTCGTCTCTACTAAAAAATACAAAAATATGCCGGGCGCGGTGGCTCAAGCCTGTAATCCCAGCACTTTGGGAGGCCGAGACGGGCAGTTCACGAGGTCAGGAGATCAAGACCATCCTGGCTAACATGGTAAAACCCCGTCTCTACTAAAAAAATACAAAAAAAAAAAACCTAGCCAGGCGAGGCTGAGGCAGGAGAATGGCGTGAACCCGGGAGGTGGAGCTTGCAGTGAGCTGAGATACGGCCACTGCACTCCAGCCTGGACAAGAGAGCGAGACTCCGTCTCAAAAAAACAAAAACAAAAACAAAAACAAAAATATTAGCCAGGCATGGAAGTGCATGCCTGTAGTCCCAGCTAATTGGGAGGCTGAGGTGGGAGGATTGCTTGAGCCCAAGAGGTACAGTTTGCAGTGAGCCGAAATTGTGCCACTGCACTCCAGCCTGGGTGACACAGTGAGACCCTGTCTCAAAAAAAAAAAAAAAGAAAAAAAAAGAAAAAAGAAAAAAAAGAGGGAACAAAAGAACATAATGGCTATAAACAGGACACACTTTTGTTTTTTGTTTTTTGAGATGGAATCTGCTGGAGTTCAGTGGTGCAATCTGGGCTCACTGCAACCTCCACCTCCTGAGTTCAAGCAATTCTCTTCCCTCAGCCTCCTGAGTAGCTGGGATTACAGGCACCCGCTACCACACCTGGCTAATTTTTGTATTTTTAGTAGAGATGGGGCTTCACCGTGTTGGCCAGGCTGATCTCGAACTCCTGATCTCAAGTGATCTGCCCACCTTGGCCTCCCAAAGTGCTGGGACACAGGCGTGAGCCGTCATGCCCGGCCAACAGGACACACTTTTAAGTTTAATCTGCATCATTAACATTTTTTCTATCACTTTCTAAAGTCTAGACAATCAACAAAACAAAAACTCAAGTCATGATTTGTCATGTTTACCAATTTCTGTTGAGTAAAAGCTCCAGCCATGGCTGGCTTCAAGCTACCAACAGGACAGCGCTGAAGGCAGAATTGGGCTGAGATGTGCAGCAGCCGCCCCTGCGTGACATTTTCCAGCACACACACAGGGGACACAAAGAACCCAGGAATGTGGGAATCTGAGGAAATCATTAGGAAGGAGTCAGTTGTTAGCGTTTATTATCGTTGTTCTTTACGTCATTTCATTGTGAATGTAAATCATTTAATTTGTAATCACGGCTGTGTTCAACAATGGGTTCACAAAACGTCTGAGAATGTGGCCAATGGCTCTTGCCAGCCCGTATGGGTAGACCAGCTTCACCTGGCTGTGTGAGCTCACTTGGCCCCCACAAAAATCCTATTGATTCAACATTCATCCAACAGGCATGTGCTGGGCACTGTGCTAGATGCCAGGGACACATCGGACAAGGGTGTGGAGCGGCCCTGACCCTTGCAGCTCTTATGTTCCAGCAGGAGACACAGGCCGGAGATGCCATCAACAGCCAGAGGATACTGTTTGTTAGGAGGTGAGGGTGCTATGGAAGCAGGAATAAGGAGACTGGGAGTGTGGGTTGGGACAGGGCTGGGATGGTAGTGATCAGGTGGCCAGGGCCAACTCATTACCAAGATGACATTTGAGTAAAGACTTGAGTGAAAAAGAACCATGCAGATATCGGAGAAAGAACATTCCAAGCAGTGGCTACAGTCAGTTCAAAGGCCCTGAGGCAACACCAAGTCAGTGTTTGAGGATTAGTGGAGGAGCCCGTGTGCCCAGAACACAGTGTGCAAGGGAGAGAGTGGTAGAAAAGAAAGCCAGGAGGTGACGGGGACACATGAGGCAGGGCCTTGGATGTCAGAGGATTTCATAGGGTGTTGAACCAAGAAAGTCTCCTCTCCCCTTTGCAGATGAATACACAGGTGCCCAGAGTCATGCTGGTGGCCGGCGGGAGAGCTGGGAGAAGCCCAGGTCAGTCTGGCTCTCACCACGCCATGCTCCTGCTTCCACATGGCAGGGGGACAGTCATCAGGGGTACAGCAACCCAGCTCCTACCTGTCTCAGCAGTCCTAACTGGCCATGGCCAAGAGTTCCCTCAGGCCAGTCCCGGTGGATCTGGACCTCTGCCTGGGTGGCTCACGGGAGCTGGGAGGAACAGAGACTCTACCAGGTATGAGGACCCAAGGCCCTAGGAGACTCCCACGCGAAGCTGAAGACAAGGCTGTCTAGGACAAGTAGATGAGTTACATCTAGTCTGACGTGCAAGTCACTGGGGTGCACCCCACTTGCAGGGGCATTCCTGCCACATGAGTAAGTTGCTCAGTTGCCGGTGACCTGGGGAGGTGCAACCTTAATGGGGTAAAGAGGAAAAGGGGCTGGGTGTGGTGGCTCATGCCTATAATCCCAGCACTCTGGGAGGCCAAGGCTGGCAGATCACCTGAGGCCAGGAGTTCAAGACCAGCCTGGGCAACATGATGAAACCCTTCTCTACTAAAAATACAAAAAAAAAAAAATTAGCTGGGCATGTGATGCACGCTTGTAATCTCAGCTACTCAGGAGGCTAAGACAAGAGAATTGCTTGAACCTGGGAGGCGGAGGTTGCAGTGAGCCAAGACTGTGCCACTGCACTCCAGCCTGAGTGACAGACGGAGACTCCATCTCAAAAAAAAAAAAAAAAAAAAAAAAGGAAAAGGAAAGGCGTATGTAGTGTAGCTGGGAGGAGGGTGACCGAGTGTGCAAACACCACTACTGGGGCACCTCAGCAGGCTTGGGGACTGACGAGGCCTCAGCTCAGAAAGCCTGCTCCAGGCCCCTCCTCCTTCCCCCTCAGCCACGTGAGCCTGCTCATCCTGACCACAGCTGGACACCTGACCCGGGGGCCCCCACTAGTTTCCCCCAACAGGGATGACGAGGATTAACAGGACAGCTCTCAGCCTGGGAGGACTCTGGTTGCTGGAATGAGCTGGTCTGTTGGGGGAGGGGGCACTGGAAGCCAAAGGACCCAGAGGGAAGCAGAGACCAGACAGGAGCCGAATCACAGCCACGGAAAGCCAGCAGAGACAAGAACAGTGAGCTGCCAGAGGAGGGGACAGGGCCAGTCTCATGGGACCTGCAGAGACCCATGGGGCCCTGGGATCAGAATGGCCCCAGGCAGGTGGTATGGTCCAACACCTTGAAATTGTTAATAATTATTAAGCAAGGAGTCCCACGTTTTCATTTTGTCCTGTGAAGTGAATGGCCCCACCACCGTGTCTGGGGCTGGCAGGGAATCGGGAAACTCTTAAGAGGGGGTCCCTCTAGGCAGAGTCCTCTGGATAAAAAAGGGACAGGTTCCGGGGAGCTGGGATGTTCTTTGTGTCACCTCAAGTCACAAGCCAGGGTAGGAGTGAGGGAGGAAAGAAATCTTTCTTAGATTTCTTAGGTTTCAGACCCATGGGCCCAAGGGCTGGGCAGGGGTGCTGGTGGGTTCCGTCCTGGGAGCCCAGTGCTCATTCTCCCAGATATTGCCGCCCAGCAAGGGTCCTGCCTGTGGGCCTCTGGGCCATGCGAGGAGGACCAGAGCCTGGCTGTTTTGAAATAGACAATTATGGCCAGTCAGACCAGCCTGTTCAATACTCTATTGACAAGTTCACCTTGGCAACCTGGAGCCTGGCTCCTCCGTGAGTGATTCTACCTCCTGGTGTCCCTTTGGTCTTAAAGGCACATCTCCACCCTCTCCCAGACTGTGCATGACCCTGACGAAGGGACCAGACCATACATGCACCAGCAGAAGGTGCAGGGACTCCTCCCTACCCAACTCTCAGCCCCACTGCTACTCTGCAGGGAGAGGTCTCCTCCTCTGTACCCCACCCTCAGTCCCAGGACTTCACGATAAAGCTCGTTTTCCTGGGGCAGGGGTTGCAGAGGTAGATGATGTATTTCACCCCTAGTCTGCTCTGGAGGGTGGGATATACAAGCCCTCAGGTCCAGCGACACCTCTGCAGGATTGGAGGGTCTGAGCTGAGGGGAAATCACAGACATGTATTGCCCCTAATCAGACTGCTAATGAGTGACATGAAAAATGAAGGCAGCACAATCTGTGTCGCCCAGGAGCGGCCTGCGCCAGCTCGGCAGGCTGCGTCCATCAACACCGACCTTTCCTTTCTGGAAAACCAGAGCTGCCCCAGGGCTAGGACTTGTCCTCCAGGACACACACAGGTGCCACAGCAGAGCACTTGGTAGTTCCTGCGATGTGCACGTCAGAAGACAGATGTGGCTCCCCTGGGTCAGGCTGAGAAGCAAGTGAGAAATTGTCAGGGGCCAAGTTGCCCTTGGTCCAATTGCTTAACGCCTCTAGCATTGTGTCTGCACCCATCTGTCTGTCTGCCTGCCTGCCAGGGCCTATCTGGGGAAAGAAGGCAGAAGTCAGGCTTAGTGCAAATGAGAACGTATCTTTGCCCGTGGGTAACCAAGAAAAAGATGAAAAAGTGGCATCGGCAGAGTGTGGGAGTGAGCTATCCTCAGATCGCTCCGTGTACATACAGCTGTGGCTATTTTTCAAAATTCTGAGAAAGACTTCTCTCCCACATAGCTTCTGTGGCAATATTTTCTCCGGTTTTGTGCAATAGTTATTGGCTTCTATGGTACTAGTTCTTGGTCTCCAGGCTAAAAAGATAAAAACCGCAGTCATCCCCAATAGCTTCAAAAAGAGAAGGATCCTTTCTCTGTGGCTCTTCTTCCATGAGATCCTGCCATTTCCTTAGAATCAAAACACTAGTTTCAAGCAAGGGGTTGGGGGTGGAGGACACGGGTCTATTTCTGAACCTTCCGATGTGAATGAGTCAAAGAATACAAAATCACCCCATTATCATCATTACTGTCAAATCAGAGGGCAATCAACTCCCTGACACAGGCCAGACGGACATCCGGGAGAAATCCATAGTGCCGGAACTGGTTCAGAGCCCCACAAATTAACTGGGAATAAAACCACGAGAGAAAAGAAAGCTTGTGTTTCTTCCCCCTTTTCCCTGTTACTTTGACATGCTTTTTGTTTAAGCAAATAAACAGAAGCCAGCATTCAATAGCGAGGAGAAGTGGCCCAAGGTTGTCCTCGTGTTCCAGGGCGCCCGGGCAGGTGGACTCTGGGCCACCAGGGCCATCAGTCTAGGGCCAACAGTTGATTTCACTGAAGGCATCCACACAGGAAGCTGGTGGTCCCGACTCGTGAGTTCTCCTCAGAGGTGCCATTCTCGAAACTTCCCCCAGAAGCGGGACTGCACCCTCACTTTCATGGCCCCTTCCTCCATAGAAAGTTATTTAAAATCACATTTTATAGGCTGGGCGCGGTGGCTCACACCTGTAGTACCAGCACTTTGGGAGGCTGCAGGAATCACCTGAGGTCAGGAGTTGGAGACCAGCCTGGCCAACATGGCGAAACCCTGTCTCTACTGAAAATACAAAAAAAAAAAATTAGCCGGGTGTGGTAGCCAGTGCCTGTAATCTCAGCTACTTGGGAGGCTGAGGTAGGAGAATTGCTTGAGCCTGGGAGGCAGAGGTTGCAGTGAGCCAAGACTGCACCATTGCACTCCAGCCTGGGTGACAAGAATGAAAGTCCGTGCCCAAATAAAATAAGTAGAATTACACTTTATAGCTTTGTTGGAATGAACACATTAATATTATATACTAAAATATTTTGGGTTTTGGCTGGGCGCAGTGGCTCACACCTGTAATCCTAGCACTTTGGGAGGCCAAGACAGGCAGATCACCTGAGGTCAGGAGTTCAAGACCAGCCTGGCCAACATGGCGAAATCCTGTCTCTACTAAAAATACAAAAATTAGCTGGGCGTGGTGGCACATGCCTGTAGTCCCAGCTACTTGGGAGGCTGAGGCAGGAGAATCGCTTGAACCTAGGTGGGGGAGGTTGCAGACAGGAGAGATTATGCCACTTCACTCTAGCCTGGGCAACAGAGCAAGACTCCATCTCAAAAATAAATAAATGAAAATTAAAACAAAACAAAACAAAATAAAAGTCTGTTTTTTTTTGAGACAGGGTCCTGTCCTGTCACCAGGCTGGAGATCAGTGGCATGATTTCGGCTCCCTGCAACCTCCACCTCTTGGGCTCAAGAGATCCTTTCACCTCAGCCTCCCAAAGTAACTGGGACTACAGGTGTGCACCACCATGCCCAGCTAATTTCCATATTTTGTTTAGAGATAGGGTCTCCTGACGTTGCCCTGCCTGACCTTGAACTCAAGGATGAGTTCAACTCATGGATGAGCTCAAGCGATCAGCCGGCTTCGGTGTCCCAACGTGCTGGGGTTAAAGGCATGAGCCACTGTGGCCAGCTAGTTTCTTCTGATTTTAAAATAAATTATATATACACAAAATGGAATATTATTCAGCCTTTAAAAGAATGGAAATTCCCTGGAGATATTGGCTTAAAGAAAAAGGATGGGGTGGGCCGGGCATGGTGGCTCATGCCTGTAATCCCAGCACTTTGGGAGGCCGAGGCGGGCAGATCACCTGAGGGTGGGAGTTCAAGACCAGCCTGACCAACATGGAGAAACCCCGTCTCTACTAAAAATTCAAAATTAGCTGGGCGTGGTAGCGCATGCCTATAATCCCAGCTACCCAAGAGGCTGAGGCAGGAGAATCGCTTGAACCCGGGAGGCAGAGATTTCAGTGAGCTGAGATCACACCCTGGGCAACAAAAGCGAAACTCTATCTCAAAAAAAAAAAAAAAAAAAAAAAAAAAAAAAAAAGAGAGAAAGAAAAGAAAACAAAAGAAAAAGAACAAGGATGGAAATTCTGACTCCTGCTACAGCATGGATGAACCTTGAGAACATTGTGCTGAGTGAAATAAACCAGTCTCAATGGACAAATTCTGTGTGATTCCACTTATATGAGGTCCCTAGAGTAGTCAAATTCATACATAGAGACAGAAGGTAGAATGGAGGCTACCAGGGTCTAAGAGAGGGAACTGGTGTTTAATGAAGACAGAGTTTCAGTCTGGGAAGATGAAAAAGTTCTAGCAATGGACGGTGGTGATGGTCCCACAACAACATGAATGTGCATATGCCACTGAATTGAGCCTGAAAAATGGGTAAAATGGTTCATTTTATGTTATATGTATTTTACCACAATTTTTAAAATAAACAATTTTTTTTATTAGAACATTTTCATGGGCCCTGCACAAAGCCTCCTGGGCCTGATGGAGAAAAGCCCCACCCAGGAGAGCACAGGGCTGGCTCCACCCCTGCACCACACATGCCGTTTATCAACCGAACACTCCCACAGCCACACCCACAGGATTCCTTCCAGTCTGTGTCTGTCTGAGCCCAGAAAAAGAGGAAATACTGAGCTCTATCTGGACCTTCATCCAGCGATGATAAATAATCTCGTGTTCCAACCCAGCTCCCATCCTCTCAAGGCCATGGTCTCCACCAGAGGTCTAGGTCTTGGGGCCCCTTCCCCCGACCTGAGGCATCTCTTAGGGCTTTAGTGTCCTCAATTAGCAACCCAGGGAAAGCACAGAAGTGCCTGGGCTCTGTTAAGAGGCGGTATTTATCAGCCAAGCGAACATTTTTTTCAGTGAACCTCAGTTTAGGGGAAGCAGTTCCTGGCGGGGCTTTGGTTCCAGGCTCTCCCCCTCCCGGGACACTCATTCCTAAGGGGAGCAGGGCTGGTCTGCCTGGAAACATTTGCCCTGTAATATCAGTTTGCTTCTTATTGGCCCTTTGATAGCAGAACAAGAGGCTCTGTGATCCTCTGGACCTCAGATTTCCTTTTAAACTCTCAAATAAATAGATATGTGTGTGCTGCTCGTGTGGACTTCCCGCTGGGAGTGGAAGGGCCCCGAGGACGGGGCCCGCGTCGGGGACAATGGCCCGCACCCCTGGGGCCTGTTCCGTGCTCAGGGCGCAGGGGCTCCCAAGGTTCAAAGTCCCCTGGAGCGGGTTGTTTCTGGCTGCGAAAGCAGCAGCCCGGCCGCCGTGGGGAGGGGGAGGGGACAGTGTGTGCAGGAGGCGGGGTGTGCGGGGCTTTTCCGTCCATCTCTCCTTGCAGCGAGACCCCCGCTTTGCCCGCGTCCTCCTTCCCCCCTGCGGGAGAGACGCGGAGGGGCTGCCGGGCCGGCCGGGGGGAGCCCGCCCCCTAGGGGAGGGCGTGGCGAGTGCAAGCTCCTCTGCGCCCCTGCCTGGGCCCCTCCTGGGCACTCGGGACTGGCAGGCGAGGAGCCAAGGGCGATCCCTGGGGGTGGAGGGCCGGGGGGCGGGGAGAGGTCCTCATGGACTATCCCCAGGGACCACTTCTGGAAACGGCCTTCTGGAAGAAGCTGGGGAGGGAGACTTCTAGGGCACACCTGGGGTATCTTCCCGGAGGTGGGGTCGAGGGGACACCCACACATTTCTACCAGGATTCAGGAGGGCGGAGCGACCAGATGGACTGGGGTGACCGCGTCCCACAACCTCGTCATCGGGGATGGGGGTGGGGTTGGGGGCTGGACAGGTAGGGATGAAGTTGCACTGCGACCGGACTCGGCTCCGGAAGTGTCCAAAGCCTGGGCCCCATGCAGACAATATGGAATTTTGGGGGTGCCCGAGGTGTTACCACCCGCCCTGCAGTGCAGGCCAAGCTGCGGTCTGGCTGGGCCCTCCCGGCCGCCATCCCACAGCCACAGGATCCCTGAGCCCCTCTCGGTTCGCCCCTCAGTCCTGCAGAGACATCGGGGCCCCCCAGGTGTCCGGCGGGGTTCACCGCGCTCCCGCCTTTGGGGATCGATCGGCTGGCAGGCGACGCGCGGCCGCGGCTCCGGAGCCTCCGCCCCCTCCCCCTCTCGGGCTACGCAGGACGCGGCCTCCAAGCAGCGTCCTCGCGGTTCCGGGCCGCGGCCAGGCCCGGCTGCAGGCCAGCCGGGGAGGCGGAGACGCGCCGGGCCCTTCCGATCGGGCCGCCCCTCGGCTCCGGGGTTGGGGAGAGGGAACTAGAGCGAGCCCAGCTTCTCAGCCAGCGGCGCTCGGCGCCCCCTTTTCTCGCCCCCCTCCCAAGCCAAATACCCCCACCTCGCGCTTGTGCTTAACCCTCGGCGTGCCGCGAGGCTGGGAGCTGGGAGGGGAGTAGCCGAGGGGGAGGGGCGCAGGGGAGCGAGTTGGAGGGGGGCAGTTGCGCTTCGGCTGACGACCACTTCGGGGTCCGCCTAGCGATTTTTATTTCATTCCCTGGCTTGCTGCAGCAGCTCTTGGTTGGAAAAAGGAAGAAAGAAATCTGCCCTGTGTGTGGGCCCCGCTGGGTTTGGGGGCGCGACGGGGACACTCGAGAGGAAAACACAGGGGCGGGCGTGAAGGGGTGAACCTCAGGGGCACCAGAGAGCCTCGGGGCGACCTTGAGCAAACGAAACCCAAATAAAACCACAGTGCGCCGAGGCCGTTGTGAGCGCGGCGGCGGCTGCGGCGGCGGCGGGCGGTGGAAGCGGTTCCAAAGATCATATTTGAAATATGGATCCCGGGAGCGCAGATCTCCGGGCCGGCGGGGCCTCGCGACCGAGTGGGGGCTGGGGGCCGGATGGGCTTCTCCGGGCGGGCCTGAGGTGGCTGCACTGACGTTGGGAGGGACGGACGTCGTAGAAAATAGCGGTCCCGCTTCGGCGCCTGCCACCCCAGCGTGCCGCAATGCGGAGGCGCGGCCCTGCGG